>NC_090065.1:13081025-14548201 GCF_038355195.1 Osmerus mordax
ACAGGTGAGGCCACGGGGGAGAGGGGAGCTGACAGCCGAAGGACGAGCAAAAGAATGGGCCGACCCGGAACGGAGGGAGAGAGAACGAGAGAAAAAGAAAGAGAGAGACAGACGGAGAGAGAGAAAGACGAGAGAGTAGTGAAAGGAGAGAGGGGGGCGGCGCAATCCACGAATGCTGACGTGGGCATTAGCGCCCGCATGTGACCTATGGCCTGCCTGTGTGCCTAAAGCCCAAATCCTGCGCACAATAGCAAACTGTTCCACTTGGAGCCCGCCTGCTTTGTCAAACATCAGCAGGCCGCTCGCACACAGCACCGGGGTCGTAGCTGACACAGGAGACAGGCAGGGGACGGGGGACAGAGAGAGGAGAGAGAGGGCGAGGAGAGAGAGGGAGGGGAGCGAGAGAGGAGGGGGGAGGAGAGAGGGGGGGGGGAGAGAGAGAGAGGGGGAGGTGCATCCCGGTAAAGGAGAAAGGGTAGAGGGGGGTGCGAGAGGGACGGAGAGAGTAGAAGAGAGCGAGGAGCCAGCGCAGGAAGAGGGAGCGCGAGAGTGTGGCTGCAACGACCGGCCGCCCTCCCCCCCCTCCATCCCGCCCCCCCCCCCCCCCCCCCCCCCACACACACACACACACACACTCAATTCCCAGGACACACAGGGACCACGGCACATACAAGGAGAGGTGAGCACTCGGACGCAGCAGCAGCAAGGACACGACGACGGGGAGGGAAGTACTGCTCCTCTCTGCCTGTTAGCAGAGTCCTTTTTCTCCTTCTTCTTCTTCTTCTTGTTTTTTTTTTTGTGTTGCGGTTCCTCTTCCTGAAGACAAGGACAACCCGTCTGCTGCTTTATCACAAGAAAAGGACGGGGGGGGGGGGAGAAGAGACACTCGGCTCTTCTCCTACCCTGTTTTTCCGTGGAGGACAGCCGGGGTCAGTGAGAGACTCTATGGTATGGGAACGGAACACGACGGAATTGGACCGGGGGGGGGGGGAAGGGGCGTCGGGGGGGCGGGGGCAGGCGGGTGTGTGTGTGTGTGTGAGGGAGAGACTTGAGCGGTGAGCTGAATTCACGCTCAAAGTCACCTTATGGTGCAGGACGGATGTGTTACTGCATTCTGGGGGGGGGGAAAAGGAGGCTAAAGAAAGAGCGCACGCCCGTTCTTTTCCCCCCCTCTTCTTCTCTGCTACTAACGTCTTCCTACCTCGTCTCAGACGACAGTGTGCGAGGGCAACTTTTGGCTTTGCCTACTTGGTGTACATACTTCCTTATGTACCCATATGTATATATGTTAAACTATGGAATGTTAAAGAAGTATGTATTCTTGGTGAGGTGCGAGTCCTCGTGAGCAGGGGGGGGGTAGGGGTGTGTGTGTGAGGGTGAGTGTGGGGTGTGTGTGTGGCTCTGACTGACCGAGGGCGCCGTATGACGCCGTGTGCTGCTTTGGAGAGGGCCGGAACGCGGCGTTGGCGTGAGCGAGCGGGGCGGGCGTGGAGATGGACAGAGAGTCGGGAGCGAGAGAGCGAGCGAGAGCGAAAGGCGTGCGGCGTAGTGGGGCCAATACGTTGCCGCTGTGCTGTCTCTGGGCAGCCTCACTGCACCAGTCCTCTGCTGTAGAGGGGGGGGGAAACTTGCCTGCTTTCTCAAACTGTCTGAATGTGCAATCCCCCCTGTGGCCAACCCCATCCCCCCCACCAGACCGTCCCAGCACCTCTCCTCCATGTCCGGAGGCTGCGAGGGCAGCTAGCGGCGTCCGGGGCACGGTGGACCTCTCTCGGGCTGAGAGAGGGACTCACCTCCACAGGGAGGGCTTTTGGAATAATCGCCCCCGTGCCGCACGGCCCGTGGAACAGGGCCTCCCTTTCATGGCTGGTCTTACTGCATTACGGGCCCTTGACCGCTGGCCAGCTGCAACTTAGGCCGAGCCCTGGCCAGGCAGGTGACAGTAATACCATAATCTGACTGCAGTCCCGGGGCTGGCTGGGACAGGCCAACCTGCAGGGTTTGGTCCCATTTTTGGGGTTTAGTTTGAATTTTCATATAAAAGATACGTAGACGTGTATGGATATATATTCTCGAAAAACGACTGAAAGAGCCATAGAGACAGAAAGGAGATGGAGAGAGAGAGTTGCTGAGGAGGCAGGTCAGAGAGGCCCATGCTGCTGCTGTTAGGAGCTGGCCCGGGCCCCGGTGCTGTATCATATGGCTGCTGTGTTAACCCTGCTGCGTGTCCAGCTATGCCCTCCCTCCTCCCCCCCTCCCCCCGTACAGCCTGCCTGCCTGCTACCCCCCCCCCCCCTCCCCCCCGATTCCTGCCCTCATTGTTCACGTTTGCTACGCTTGCCAAATGCTTTGCCGGGCAGCGCGGCAGTCAGATTAGAGCATCGAAAAAGTGATAATGCAGGATCAGGCCTGGCTGGGGCCGTCAGCTGATTCCAATTGTCGACTGCTTCAAATGAATAAAGGGGAAGGGGGGGGGGGGGGGGGGGGAGATGGGGTCAGCTAATTATAAAAAGGCGAGCGAACGAGGAGAGTCCCCCAATATCGGCCCGCTGCTTCTGCTCTCGAGCAGATGAAGGGGGGAACACGATCAAAAGTCCAGAGCTCGTGGCAGGAGGGCCGCCGTGCACGACGGGACTGACGGCCGCCGCCTGGTCGGCACGGCGAGGGCCTCGTAACGTGAGCCGTCCACGAGGAGAGACGCGGGGCTGAGGAGATACCACCCCCTCATCCTCCCCCCCCCCCCCCCCCCCGACACCCCCTTCCTCTGACGCCTGCATGGAGAAACAGGAGGGGAGGGGAGCAATCCCAAGGAAGACAGGAATGGGATTTGTAACCTACTTGTCTTCTTTTAATACATTCTTCTTCCCCCCCCCCTCCATCTGGGTGCAGTCATATTTGATTCATGAGGACGGGGATGGCGGGAGCGTTCCTGAGCTGTGGGCGCCTCCCCCGCACCTCTTGAATCGCCCTGACCTTTGACAAGCCGCCTGTCCGTATCGTGCCCCCCCCCCCCCCCCCCCCCCCCCCCGCCGAGGCGTCTCCTCGCTGGGCAGCGTGAGGCGCGGGCTGCCAGGTCATGGCTGACCCCCCCCCCCCCCCCCGCCGTCTGACTGACACACGCAGCAGAGCACGACGCCATCGAATACACCACAGCCTTTTTTTTCAGTTGCCCTGTTATGGCCACTGGGTGAGGTGAGCAGCCGGCTGGCGTGTGCTGCAAAATAGCCCCCTGCCCCCCCCCCCCGCCACCTCACCATATTCAGCCGGCCCTGTGCTCACCTCCAGCCCCCGTCCCTCCCTCAGCTGTTCCAGAGCTCTCTCCTGCCTTCACTCACTGACCCCGCTGACAGCTAACTGCCACACTGCTTTCAATAGGCCACAACAAGCGCAGAAAATGCCCCCCAACGGCCAACTAGCCTGGGCATGGGGGGGGGGGGGGGGGGGGCAATCTCAGGCCCTGTCGTATATAACACTCTCTCTCCCCCCCCCCCCCTGTTGCAGTGAGTTGACGGCTTGAACGGGTGTACCAAATTAGAGTTGTGACTTGACAGAGTCCCGTTGCTGCGTTGGGATTGTGTGAGGCCGGCTTGCCTGCCGGTGTGTGTGTGTGTGTGTGTTGGCCGTCACAGTGACCTGAGCAGCAGAACACTCTCAGCAGGCCCATCCGTCAGAGCCTGTAATTGCTACATGACTCCAGGACATTTGACTCAAGTGCAGCACGACAGATTATTATTATCATTTTTTTTTTTTTTTTTGGTGTGTGTTTCCCCCCCCCCCCCCCCCCCTCTCTTTCTCTCTCTCTCCTCTTTCTCTCAGGGAAGCGTTTCTCTCGCCCTCTGTTGAGTTGATACGCAAGAAGAAGAGCCACCGAGGATACATGTACTAGCTTAGCGGGGCCCCACAGCCGCATGGGATGGTGCGGGGAGACTGGACCACACGGCTGACCCATGCAATGTGTGTTTCCGGGAGCAAAGAGAGAGTTGAGAGAGAAAGGGGATTTGGGAGACGGAACTGCCCGCCCTCCCGCCCCTCCACCCAACCTCCAGGTCTTGATGCGTGAGTTTTTACCTCGCCCTTCTCCTTCCTTACAGTGCTGGGCTTTCCCCCCCGGCGTTCCGGCACGTTCCGGCACGTTCCGGCACGTTCCGGCGCTCTTCCCTCCCGCAGAGTCCCTGGGAGCGACGCGGGGGATCCACAATGCTTTGCTAAAGCTGGTAAAATGGAACCAAATCACCTCTTGAATGGATTTGGTCCCCTTCAACCAGCTGTAGCTATGCTTTGATGACTACAGGAGCCCCCCCTCCCCCACGACGGCGGCGATAACGTCTGTGTCGCGACATCTCAGAGTGTGCTGTGGTAGGGACCGGCCCCGTGTTCTCCTTCGAGAAAGATCAGAGTGATTATTGATTGAGTGTCATGTTCCGTGCTCTGGCCTGTCCCCCTTTCTTGACAAATAAAGCGGATTCAAACTGACCTTCCTGTCCTCTCTTGGTATCCTCCCCCATTTCTTATTTGTCCCACTGTTGCGTTCCCTGACTGATGTTTTTCCGAACACTTGTCAGCGGTTGTTTAAAAATAGCGGGTGGTGGGGTTTTGCAGGGGTGGGGGTGGGGGGTGTTTGAGTACGCACTCGTAGACACACATACGGCTCACATGCCTCTGTGAGAATGCAGGGCTGCACAACAACTTTGCTCGCTGACTGACTGGCTGGCTGGCAGTGGGTGATAACAGTCAATTACACCATGGGAGGGGTTAGAGAGCACGGACACACACACACACACACACACAAGCGTGGTTACTGCAGATCTTAAAGAGTGTTTTGACGGACTACGAAGGGGAAGAGTACAGTTACGTGCTAGCGGTCCCGTCACACACACGGGCACACACGTACACACATACCCAGCGAGGGCTGTGCTAGGGACCAGGGGGCGTCCTGAGAGAGTTGAGACAGGGGGGGGGGGGAGATGAGAGCCAGATGCTCCAGAGGAGAGGGGCTGAGCACACAAATCACAGGAGCAGACCCTTCACGGACAGCCTCACACACACACACACACACAAAGCCACTGCCGCAGTACAGGCAAGTAGATCAAACCGAGACCCTTCTCTCTGCGTCTTCTCCTTTCTCCATTCCTCCTCTCTCTCTCTCAGCATTGCATCACGCATAGCACTCCCTATTTGGCTGACACATCGCCATGTCAAACTGACCTGCTCGCCAGCTATGAAGACACGCACGCACGCACACAGGGGTACATTAAAAACCCACCTCGCATACATTTTACAAAGTGATCACGGCGGCCAGGGATTTTGCTCGAAGGGCGTTATTTAAACCGGTGTGTCAGGAAGGCTTGCGACGGCGATGCAAGCGAGTGTAGCGGCATGTGAGCCAGGGTCCGGTCCAGGCAGGGTCCGGTCCAGCCAGGGTCCGGTCCAGCCAGGGTCCGGTCCAGCCAGGGTCCGGTCCAGCCAGGGTCTGGTCCCCCCCCCCCCCTCCCCCCCGGAAGAACACCTTGTGTGGAGCGCAAACAGCAGCAGCCCTCCCACACCCAATCTCCACAGATTAGACTAATCTCAAAGCTCTTGAGAAGAGGAGGGAAGCTAAAAAAGAAATGTGTGTGTGTGTGCTACTAAACAACGGCGGGGGCGCTGACCAACCAACCCCCACCTCCCCTCCCCTGGTTCCAGAAGCAAACACAGGCTCCGCAGGCCCGGGGAGGGGGGGAGTAGGGCTATGTGTGTGTGTCCCGTTTTGCTGGGGGTAATCAAGTGCGGTGTTGGGAGGGCGAGTGGCGTGTAAAAAGGTGCAGTTTGCCACTGCGGAGCTTGTTTGGGAGCCCGTTTATGAGTCATGGGCTATTAATCGTATTGTTTACAGTGCTGGAGCAGCTAGTGGCTCCCTAGCCCTGCCAGGACACAAAACAGACACCCACCCCCCCCCCCCTTCACAGGCAGGACACACACGCTACGGACACACACACCTCATGTGATCAGCAAGAAAAATGTTCCAGTGTTCTCCTAACAGAAATCATTTTCATGCTTGATTTCACCTGATGGGACTGTTTTAGCGGGCTAAAACGCCACGAGGATTCCAGCTTGCACATCATAAACTGCTAATTTATATAAACGCTTCTCGTACCCCCTCCTGTTCTACAACACTGACTCCCAGCCTAAACAGAACGTCTGTGTGTGTGTGTGTGAGAAAGAGAGTGTAATGAGAGAAGGGATATTGAGTTATCCTGGAGCTGATTGGTTTGAGGGTTGAGACTCCGCCCATTCTGCCTCGTCAGCCACCTACAGCTCCTTCCCCCTGCGTACACAGCTCTGCTTCCGAGGAAGGCCTTCCCGGGCTCTGAACACACACACACACACACACACACACACACACACACACAACCCAGTTTGGGCTGTGGAGTCTCCCAGAGAGAGACATGCTCAGAGTAAGCAGAGAGAGACAGGCTCAGAGTAAGCAGAGAGAGAGAGACAGGCTCAGAGTAAGCAGAGAGAGAGACAGCTCAGAGGAACCAGAGAGAGAGAGACAGGCTCAGAGTAACCAGAGAGAGAGAGACAGGCTCAGAGTAACCAGAGAGAGACAGGCTCAGAGTAACCAGAGAGAGAGACAGGCTCAGAGTAACCAGAGAGAGAGAGACAGGCTCAGAGTAACCAGAGAGAGAGAGACAGGCTCAGAGAAAGCAGAGAGAGAGAGACAGGCTCAGAGTAACCAGAGAGAGAGAGACAGGCTCAGAGTAACCAGAGAGAGAGAGACAGGCTCAGAGTAACCAGAGAGCGAGAGACAGGCTCAGAGTAACCAGAGAGCGAGAGACAGGCTCAGAGTAACCAGAGAGAGAGAGACAGGCTCAGAGTAACCAGAGAGAGAGACAGGCTCAGAGTAACCAGAGGGAGACAGCTCAGAGTAACCAGAGAGAGAGAGACAGGCTCAGAGTAACCAGAGGGAGACAGCTCAGAGTAACCAGAGAGAGAGACAGGCTCAGAGTAACCAGAGGGAGACAGCTCAGAGTAACCAGAGAGAGAGAGACAGGCTCAGAGTAACCAGAGGGAGACAGCTCAGAGTAACCAGAGAGAGAGACAGGCTCAGAGTAACCAGAGAAACACAGGCTCAGAGTAACCAGAGAGAGAGACAGGCTCAGAGTAACCAGAGAAACACAGGCTCAGAGTAACCAGAGAGGCAACAGGAAGCAGATCTCCAGGACTCATCCATGCACACCAGCGACACCCTAAAAGAGGTCCAGGACGGGCCGTGTTTGGCTTGGCACTGCCGGCCAACGTCAAACTTCACACGACCACCCAGGGTACCTCGAACAAACGGAACAGAATACCAACCGCCCTCAAACACATCCTCTGGCGTAGGCCAGACACTGCAGGGAGCTGGGGTGGGAAACAAGAGCAAAGGGCCCAATCCGAGCAGGCCGACATACGTCTCGGTCTGTCAAGACAGAGGCGGCGGTGGTGGTGGTGGGGGGGTGCAGGCGCTGCGACACTCGGGCCACGTTGCTTGGAGAGGAGAGAGAGGAGGGGGAAAAATACTGACTCCAGCACTTTTCACCTCCCCAGTCAATAATACTGTGGTCTGGGATGTCGTGCAGAGGCAGGTTGGAAAAGGATTTGGGGGAGGGGGGGGTAGAGTCTATACTGTTATAGAGTGGGGGGGGGTGAGCTGGTTCTGCTTCTATAACAGAGCAGCCCACGATTCATGAGAATCCTTAAGTGGAAAGATTTCTCTTCTCTCTTGGAGGTTATTACTACTTAAAAAATATTGGGCCCGGTTCTGAAAAATGACTCCAATGCATCTCAAAGCAGCAGGCTGGTAATAGAATGTCAGGCTCAAGCTGATTGCAGTCCAGATTATTGTTCTAACTGGCTATCTATCAGTGAGTGTGTGTGTGAGATAGTGTGTGTGTGTGTGTGTGTGTGTGGGGGGGGGGGGGCAGGGGCTTAACTCCCTGTGTGAGGCCCAGGGCAGGGCCAGACAAGGGTGGGAGTAGCAGGTGCTCTACAGCCCTGTGACCCCATTTCAGCTTGTCCTGGTGCCAGTGGAATGTGTGTCAGCAAAGGGTAGCGACACCGACACAGTCCAGCCTAGACAGGACAGGACGGGATATAGAAGGGCAGTACAGGACTGGAGAGGGGAGGGAGGAGAGGGAGGACAAGATATGGCAGGAGAGGGGAGGAGAGGGGAGGGGAGGAACAGCTGCTGACTTTCCTAAAACAACCTCTGGGAGAGCCGAGACCGTGACCACATATAAGGCCGGGCTTCTCGGCCCCCCGCTCCAGGGGCCCCAGCATGGGTCCTCTTAAGCCCTCCGCTACACCCTCCTGCCCACGGGGGCCAGGAATAGCACCGTCGCCACACTGGCCAGAGACCAGGTGGGGACAGAAATAGCAGTGGCCAAGGACGAGGCACACTGCTGGGGTTAGCCTAGCCTAGCCGCCAGGCTAACCCCAGCAGGGACCCCCCACAGACAGGAAGGGGGCCTGTTGCTCAGCTCCTGGTTCCTGCTAGCAGCAGATTCGCAGCTAGCCCGGATGAACACTGGTAGAGCTGAACCACACACACACACACAAACACACCCCCCCCCCTCCCCCGGCGCGGGCCCACCTGGGGTTCCCTCGCAGGGCGGCGTGGTGGAGGGCATTGAAGCCGTTGTTGTTGGTGATGGTGACGTCGGCGCCAGCCTCCAGCAGCACAGACAGCATGTCATCCCTCTTCTTGCTGATGGCGTCGTGGAGGGGCGTGTCTCCCTCCGAGTCCTTGGGGGGGGGGGGGGGGGGGGGGACATCCTGTCACTCAACCATCTTCCTCACTCTACTATCATGTGTTACTGTGTGTGTGTGTTGTTGATGAGCAGGGTCAGGTACAGCTACACTATATACAGCGGGTGAAATAAGTATTGAACACGTCGCAATTCTTCTCTGTAAATATATTTCCAAAGGTGCTATTGACATGACATTTTCACCAGAAGTTGGAAACAAACCAAGTAATCCATACATACAAAGAAACCAAAACAAATAAGTTCAGAAATTCAGTTATGTGTAATAATGTGAAATGACACAGGGAAAAAGTATTGAACACATGAAGAAAGGGAGGGGCAAAAAGCCATGGAAAGCCAAGACAACAAAAATAATCTATCAATAATTAAAAAGCAATTCAGCCCCTTGTCAGTGCAAATTATTTTCAACTGGTTCAGTCCCAACTGATGGCCCACAAAAAGGTCTCATTGCCACGGTGTCACACGAGACACATCTCATGATGGGTAAAAGCAAAGAGCTGTCTCAAGAGCTTTGTAACCTAATTGTTGCAAAACATAACGATGGCATTGGTTACAGGCGCATTTCTAAGCTTCGGAATGTTCCAGCACTGTTGGGGCCGTAATACGCAAGTGGAAAGACAATCATTTCGCCATAAATGTGCCTCGACCTGGTGCTCCTCGCAAGATTTCTGACAGAGGAGTGAAAAGAATAATCAGAAGAGTTGTCCAAGAGCCACGGACCACTTGTGGAGAGCCTTCAAATAGACCTGGAATTAGCAGGTACTGTTTTCTTAAAAGAAAACAGCAAGTAATACCGCCATGGCCTGTATGCCAATCACCACTCAAGACTCCATTGCTGGGGAAAAAAAGCATGTTGAATCTCGTTTAAAGTTTGCTGCACAACATTTGGAAACCCCAGTGAAATACTGGAAGAATATAGTGTGGTCTGATGAGAGCAAACTTGAACTGTTTGGATGCCATCATACACACCATGTTTAGAGGAGATATGAGAGACATCACCCTAAAGACACCATACCAACAGTGAAGTTTGCTTTTTAGCAAATGGTACTGGCAAACGTCACATAATTGAAGGAAGGATGAATGGTCATATTTGCCAAGACATTCTTGACAAAAATCTGCCGCCATCTACCAGGATGATGATGATGAAACGAGGGTGGACATGTCAGAGCCCAAACACACAGCCAAGGAAACTCGCAATTGGTTTCAAAGAAAGAGAATCAAGCTGCAATGGCAGCTTAATTTGGCCCAGCCAATCACCTGACTTCAATCCTATTGAAAATCTATGGGAAGAACTGAAGATCAAGATTCGTAGAAGGGGCCCACGGAATGTTCAAGGTTTTAAGACTGTTTGTGTGGAAGAACGGGCCAAAATCACACCAGAGTAATGCACGCCACTAGTTTCTCCATACAGCAGGCGTCTTGAAGCTGTCATTACCAACAAAGGCTTTCGTACAAAGTACTAGATAAATAACGGTTTCCACAATGTATGCTTCATGTTTGACTACCCGCAATGTTTGGGGCTATCTCGTTGTTATGATCAGTGACCCATGCACTTTTGTAAAACCCTCTCTTGGAAGTCGCTTTGGATAATAGCGTCTGCTAAATGCATAAATGTAAATATCAGTAAGCGTGTTCAATACTTTTTCCCTGTGTAATTTCACATTATTACACATAACTGAATTTCTGAACTTATTTGTTTTGGTTTCTTTGTATGTATGGATTACTTGGTTTGTTTCCAACTTCTGGTGAAAATGTCATGTCAATAGCACCTTTGGAAATATATTTACAGAGAAGAATTGTGACGTGTTCAATACTTATTTCACCCGCTGTATATAGGAATATGTGTGGCTCAGAGGTAGACATTAGACCTGCAGGCCAAGGTCAAAGGTAGACATTAGACCTGCAGGCCAAGGTCAAAGGTAGACATTAGACCTGCAGGCCAAGGTCAAAGGTAGACATTAGACCTGCAGGCCAAGGTCAAAGGTAGACATTAGACCTGCAGACCAAGGTCACAGGTTCAAATCCACTTGTTAGTCACTGTGGATATAAGAGTCTCATTCATACGCTGTAACTATGACTGAAAAGAAAACCTACTTAGGGTCCAACTCCTAATCTATTAAATAAGCACAAGGATCTTGTGATTAGGATCTTTATTGCTCTGTACATAATTGCCAGTTTATATGCATATGACAATACAGAATTTACAATCCAGGGCAGAAAATTGCTTTTCAGTCGTAATCTAATGTGTGTGTATGGTTGCGTGTGTGTGGTCATGCTTATGTGTGTGCAGCGGGGAGGGTAATGTTAATGTGTGTGTGTGTGTGTGTGTAAGTTTAAGTGTGTGAGTGTATGTGGTCATGCTTATGTGTGTGCAGCGGGGAGGGTCATGTTAATGTGCGTATGTGTGTAAGTTTATGTGTGTGAGTGTATGTTTGTGTGTGTGTGTGTGGTCATGTTTATGTGTGTGCAGGGGGGAGGGTCATGTTAGTGTGTGCGTGTATGTGTGTGTGGTCATGTGTATGTGTGTGCAGGGGGGAGGGTCATGTTAGTGTGTGTGTGTATGTGTGTGTGTGTGAGTGTGTGGTCATGTTTATGTGTGTGCAGGGGGGAGGGTCATGTTAGTGTGTGTGTACGTGTGTGTGTGTACCTGGAGGCTTGGGTGGCATCCGAAGTCCAGCAGGGTCTTGACCACCTGCAGGTGTCCCTTGTTGACGGCGATGTGCAGCGGGGTCTGTCTCCTCTTGTTCCTGGCGTTCAGGTCGGCCCCGCCCCTCTGCAGCACCTCGATCACCGAGCCCTCGTCGCCGAACGACGCGTGGTGCACTGCCCGGTCTCCGTCCTTATCCTGACAGAACACACGCACAGGCACACACACGCGGGCACACAGGCACACACACATGCATACACACACACACACACACACACACACACACACAGGCACACACGCACAGGTACACACACACGGGCACACATGCATACACACACACACGCGCAAACACGCACGCACATGCAAACACAGGTTCAGCAACTCGACCATAACCTGTGACGAGTATTTCATCACCACAACATACGATGTGAAACCTGCCATAAAATCCCGGCAGCTAAGTCCAGGGGTGTGCGAGTAGCAGGCGGAAAGATGGCAAGAGGGGACGGCTAGACGTCTGGATGAGCAGACGGACAGACGGACGGAAGGGGCTGGGTACTAACCTCGGCCTCCAGGTCTACGTTGTGCTTCAGCAGCAGTTTGAGGACGTCCACGTGCCCGTTCTGGCTGGCGGCCTGCATGGCTGTGTGTCCCGCACACTGGCCGTTCACCTGGACACACACCACAGCACAGTGAGCGAGGGCAGAGTGTGGGGGGGGGGGTGGGTGTGTGTGTGCGCGCGCGCCGAGTCTTGTCCCTTTAGACCTGCGCTGCCTAGATCAGGATTATGTCAAGTGTGTGTGTTTGTATGTTTACATGCGTCAAGGTGAATCGTGCCGGTTTCACCCAGTCAAACAAGACCTGGCGTGTGTGTGTCTCTGATTTCCAACTGCGGTACTGCAACACTTGAACATAAATATTCATGGTGTGTGTGTGTCATCCTTGGGGAGTCTCAGGACGTCTCCCGTCCTGTAGGGACAATGGCTTGGCTGAGGTCGCAGAGCCGCCTCGAGCACATCATCCCACTGAGAGGAGGCAGGGCACCTGGCCAGCCGCCGCTGCACCCACACACACCAGAAAAATACTGCAGCGCCAGAGGTGAGCGAGGCTAAACATCCAGCTCACACAGAAGCACGTCTCGTCTTCAGGGACGCTCCTCCGTGTGTGTGTGTGTGTGTGTGTATGGGGGGGGGGGGGGGGGGGGGGGGAGGAGAGGGCCTGCCGACATGCACAGGTACAGGCTGAGGGTTGTGTCTGTCCAGCCTCGGCGCAGGAGGTGAGAATGCTGAACACTGCGTTTCCCACAGCAGAGCCCTCTGAGGGGGGCTGGGGCCTCGGCGCCAATGCTTTTATGATAGAGAGCTAGAGAACGAGGAGAGGAGGAGAAGAGGAGGAGCGGGAGTGTGGAGCTCAAAGACAGCTCCTGGGAGATCCCCCCCCCCCCCGCAGCAAGCCGGACGGACGGACGGACTGCCTCTGAAAGGCCTGACTGGACATCACACCTCCATGTTTTTGTCGTGCTAGGGGAAGCTGGCAAGGCGTTGATGTCATTTGAGAAACTGTGTGACCAGGAGAGACAGTACTAGTAGACAGTGTTGTGAGACTCCATGGTCTCAACACACGCAGGGTGGTGGTGATGGTGGTGGGGGGGGGGGTGGTGGCGGAGGAGGAGGAGGAACTCACGTCCACGTCGGGCCTCTTGAGGATGTCCTCCACCTTGGCCAGGTCTCCGTTGGCGGCAGCCTTCACCAGCTCCTCGTTGATGTCGCCCGATTCCTGGGTCTCAAACAGCTTCTTCAGGAGCTGGGACAGACGCTCTACACACACACACACAGTAAAAGACATTAGAATGGGATCCGATTTTATGAGTTCATGTATGTGTAGTGTGTTTATGTGGATGTGTACGAGGGTGGTTCTGTGTGCATTTATGTGTGTGTGTGTGTGAGTGAGTGAGTGAGTGAGTGAGTGAGAGAGAGAGAGAGAGAGAGAGAGGGAGAGAGAGAGTGAGAGAGCGAGCGAGCGAGAGAGAGAAAGCAAGAGAGAGAGAGAGTGAGAGAAAGAGACAGTGGTACCTCCGGAGGCGTTGGTGACGGCAGACCCTGAGGGGGCCACCTTGGTGACGGCGGCAGGGTTGTAGGTCCAGGAGGTACCGCACACCTCCACCTTCAGGTCACTGTCTGAGTAGATCTGCTGCACCCTGCCCACCTTTCCCAGGGTCTGCCCACACACACACACACACACACACACGTTTAAAGAGGCTACATGCAGATGTGCCTTCTACCATGCTATTCTTCTACCAGAGACAAAAGAACCATAAACAGCCGTTTTCGAAGAGGGGAAATGGAAAAGAAATGACGAGGACATTATCGCTGATGAAACTAAAGCTTGGCCCTTATTATTCATTCAAAGGGCACTTGGCATGCCGCGTGTGTGTGTGTGTGTGCGTGAGAAAGAGACAGAGAGAACAGGGGCCCCTCGATTAAGCCAGCCTATTTCTCATCCACGGAGCCAATAACTGCACCATCAGAGGGGCTCAGGGAGGCTGGGACACACCGGAAAAAAAGAAACGCTTATTCCAGGAAATCTCCCCCCCCACCACCACCCATCCCAGATCATAGTCTGAGCTGCACGTAAAAAAAGGCAGTTTGAGGACGTCTCCTCTGCTCCTGTGATAAGATAGAGGGTGGTGGTGGTGGTGGTGGGGGGGGGGTCTCGGAGGAGGGCCATCAATAACAGGGACTGGGGGGGGGGGGGGCAGACGGCAGGCAGCTCTGGTTAGTGATCAAAGCCAGGCTGCATCTCGGGAGGTTTTCGGGGATCATTAGCCTCTGAGGCTGTTTGCTTAGCAGGGACGGGGGTCGGCACGAGATCCGCACGCTCTGCATCTTCATGAGGGGAGTAATGACGGGGTCAAGTCCACTCGCCCATTCAAATGAAAGTCGCTGGCTTAAAGACTACAATGCTTATTAAAACGCACACACTCTGTCACGCCACTCCTTGATGTATTCGAGAGGAAACGTCTGGCTGCAGCTAAGTGGTTACACTCTGAGTGTTCAAGTAAGTAGGCTGAGGGTGTGTGTGTGTAGGGGTGTGTGCGAGAGAGACTCTGTCTTTCCTGTCTGTCTGTGTGAGCGTGCGTATGTTGATCTGTGTGTCTGTCTGTTTCTGTCTTTGTCTGTATATGTGTGTATATGTGTCTCTCTGTGTGTGTGTGTGTCTCTGTGTGTGTACGTGTGTCTGTGTGTGTGTGTGTCTCTGTGTGTGTACGTGTGTCTCTGTGTGTGTGTGTCTCTGTGTGTGTACGTGTGTCTGTGTGTGTGTGTGTCTCTGTGTGTGTACGTGTGTCTCTGTGTGTGTACGTGTGTCTCTGTGTGTGTGTGTGGTTCTCACAGGCAGCATGGCCTCAGCCCACTCCCCGTGTCCTCTCTGCAGCAGCTTGATGCGGTCAATGTCGTAGCAGATCTGGACCAGGTCTCCCACCAGGAACTGGGAGGTGCCGCCCTCCGCCCCTGCCGCCACCTCCCCGCTGCGCACCACGTTGGCCTTGGTCAGCACCGCCGGGTTGAACGTCCACCTGGGGAGACGCGGACGCACACACACACAAAGGTCACCAGGTTACACGCCACTCGCATGGTACAAAATCGCACAAAACATATCACATCCGGAGAGAGATCGCCACCTCCAGCCCCTCCCTGCGGCGCCCCCTACCTGTTCCCGGAGGGGTACTGCACCACGATGTCGTGGTCCTCGTCGATGCCGCACACCGTGCCGGTGGTGGTGAGGGTCTCGAACATGCCGTCGGTCCAGCCCCCGTGGCCGTGCTGCAGGGACTGGACGATCTCCAGGTCCAGGTCGATGTTGACCAGGTCCCCAATCTGCAGCCCCCCGGGGTTCCTGTTCCCGTTCTGTTCGCCTGGGGGGGGGGGGGGGGGGGGGGGGACACAGCATTAGTTCAAAGTATTCAGACCGGCATAGGAGTGTCTGTGTTAAATTATTGATGTGGGTTGCAATAATGCCAGTAAGACTTGAGATAAACAATCAGCACAGTAGAACAGTATCAAGAGATCCATTAGTCTAAATAAAAGTGTGATAGACAGACTCAAAATGTCACAGTTTAAGTGGGGGGGTTGCTGGTCACTAACAGACAGAAACCAAGAGGGGTTGAAGCCAGATGATATGGTCACACAAGAACCTGTACTGGCTCTCTGGTCAAACACAAAGGCCACCTGACAGCTGATCTCTTCTGTGTGTGTGTGTGTGTGTGTGTGTGTGTGTGTGTGTGTGTGTGTGTGTGTGTGTGTGTGTGTGTGTGTGTGTGGAAGCCCTGTAGTGACGTCACATGAGGCTGAATGAAACATGTGGCAAGTCTGAGAGGTTCAGGAGTCTTGCTGCAGTGCTGGATCAGGAGCCAGACCCAGGGCCCCCTGACCAGGGCAGCATATGGCTCGGAGGCTAGGAGGATGGGGCCTGCCCTCCTCCCGGCCCAGGCAGATGGAATTCTGGGAATGCCATGCCAGCGTGACCAGTGTCTGCACCCGACCCCCTCCCCACCTCCGTCCCCCCTCACTCCTGCTGTTGGCAGACTGGAGGCTTCTGTGTGGCGCTGCCATCTAGTGGACAGAGGGGCAGGTGCGTCTGGGACGGGCTCCTCCTCGTGCCCTTGGACTCCACTGCAC
Source organism: Osmerus mordax (assembly GCF_038355195.1). NCBI lineage: Eukaryota > Metazoa > Chordata > Actinopteri > Osmeriformes > Osmeridae > Osmerus > Osmerus mordax. Next base: position 13,097,129 of record NC_090065.1, read on the forward strand.
CACTGGGGGGGGGGGGGGGGCTGGTGCAACGGTGACGGGATCCACTGTGACTTACCGAGCACGGGGCAGTGGTCTCTATAGAACGAGCCTCCTTTGGCATCCTGGACGCATTTCAGATCCGACTGCAGGGGGAGAGAGGGAGGGCGAACAGGGGAGGAGAGGAGAGACAAGGGGGAGAAGCTAATTAGCCGGCTCATTCCATTAGAGAGAGAGAGGCGGACCATAAATAACGTTTGCGGAAATCACACTTCGGGAATGGTGATGGCGCGGTGTCAAGAGCGAGGAAGGAGCAACGACAGTAGTCCCACCCTGAGGGCGAGCAAGGACGGGGGGGGGGGGGGTGTATCATATCATATGTGATGACTCAGAAATGTGCAGCAACTGTGACAGAGCTGGAGGAAAGAGATGATTCCGGGCACACGGGTCACTCGTTCTCCCAGAACTGCTGAACTGACTGAAGGAACCTGGGAGCTACACCAGCACCAGAGCTGGGGGGGACCCTGGAGGGGGGGGGACCCTGGAGGGGGGGATGGGACCCTGGAGGGGGGGGGGGGGTGCTCATACAATTTATTTGAAAGAAAATACAGGAAAAAGGTGGAAAAAAAGAAAAGCTAATCGCGATGCACTGCTAATACGTTGCTAATGGCGGCATCTGTGACCCTGACGGCGTGTGGTTGTGACTTATTGTCTTTCAAGTCCTGTATTAAAATGTTGATCCTCCGCAGGGTGGGGAGGGGGGGGATCCTTGATTTGGTTTAATCCACCACCAGATGCCGTCTACCTTCCCCTCAAACCTTCCTCCGCCACATCGGCATGACAAAGGGCAAATCTGTTACCCGGCTGAGCCACCCGATTGGCTCGTGTTCGTAAAAGGCCGGGTGGTCTCCACCAATGGGGAAACGGTCTTTCGTTCGTGGCTTGTGTGGAGCCCCCCCCCACCCCCACCCCCCACCGCCCCTCCCCTCCCTCCCGGAGCTGACCTCCATGTTCCCTCTCTTCTTCAGAAGGAGCAGAAAAGAACAGATTGCCTTTATCATGTAGATCCCCCTCCCCTTCCAGCTGCCAGTCACAATGGGGCCCAGCACACGCAGGCTGTGTGCCTCACACAAAGGCCTGGCCGCACAAGAACCTGTACTGGCTCTCTGGTCAAACACAAAGGCCACCTGACAGCTGATCTCTTCTGTGTGTAAGCGGGTGTGTGCGTGTGTGTGTATGTGCACGCGTGGAGCTCACCATCCCCTCGAAGCCCACTCTGTAGAGGTTTTTGGCTCCGTTGTCCCACAGGACGTAGGCAGCACTGTGGGGGCTGGCCGCACTCCAGTCCTGGATCTCTGTCACCTGGAGGGGGGGTAGAGGTTAGGGGAGGGGATTAGGGGGTTAGGGAGCTGCTGTCTCGGAATCCCCACTGAGAGCCTGGCCTCTGTCTGGCCCAGTCTGCTGGTGAGCGCCTCTAGTCCGGCACTCTGGATGCATCCCAAACATTAACACACAACCCCAAAGAAAGCCCGACAAAATTCTCATGTCAAAAAGTATGGCCCTGATTTGTAGAACGTGCTGGGTGAGGGATAAAGGCACTGGAATGAAATGCTGAACAGCAAACATCTAACCCAGGGGTATAAGTGACTGAGAATATTTACCACAAATGTATACTTTAATTAACAGCTTAGAGTCCTTCCCAGTATTTACTTTACATACAAATTCAAATTACATTATTTTGTGTTTTGTCTTTTTTTTGGTCCTTCAACCGCTTAATTTCTATTCTTCCACTTCTAGGCAATTGATTCATGGGCCTTGCCAAGTAATTTTCCTGCTAAACTAACAGAGTATCTAGGCTGCAGGACATGTAATAGCAGTTTGCTGGGTAGCATATTGCTTACAGCATCATAAAACAATAATGAGATATGCCATTAAATAAAAAAGGAAAATGAACTCTTAAATTGCCTGCAGGGACTTTTAAATAGAATCCAGTGGGGTCTGGACCAGAGCTAAACCAAGAGGGCCTTTATGGCGTTTGTTCCTGTATAAACTGCAGAAATTGAAATGGAGGCGCGGGGGGGGCTGTTAAACAAATGTAACCTCCAGAGACGAGTGCTTGTCCGCTGGTGCGTTAACAACACAGCGTTTCTCAGCATAGGCGGCGTCTACGTCTGCGAGTCTCAGAGGAGGGCCGAGTACACCTGGGGGTGGGAGTCCGGTCGCTCTGGGTCTCTCTGCTTGCATCAGGGTCTGGGGTTCTGACTGGGTGTTGAAGGGGTGTGGTCTTCCTACCTTCCCTCTCCTCCCGTTGCCTCCGTCCTGGTCCTCCCACTGCCAGTCCACCCCTCTCACCACCCGGCCGCCAGTGAAGATGCCCCGTGCCGTGATCTTCTTCGACTTGCGCCGGGACTCCAACAGGACCCTGTGGGGGGGGGGGGGGGGGGGGGGGGGGGGTGAGCATCAGGTGCATGGACAGATGCAGCAGCCCTGGTCTGGTTCACAGGCTTCACCAGAAACAGGGACTAACTAGGTGCTCGACAACACCTTGCATTTGACCTCATGTCCAACCGCAATCCTGCCGCAGGATCTATCCGGAGACTTCTCAAAACGGCAGCAGGGTTCAAATCTACCTGGGAGTGCTGAAGCAAACAAGATGACAGAGGGATTCTCTGCTCCTCACTGTCTTTTAAGCGATGGCTTAAGGCCCGGTCCCACCAACGATGAGAACGACAACTATATTTGCGTCCCCGCCAACCTCGACGATTAGCTTCTCGCAATGTTGCCTTCCCTTTCAAATGCGCGAGCTCTTTAAATGTGGATGTATTCTGATTGGTTATCAGTGTTTTATAGTTCATCAGCTGGGGGGATATATATATATATATTTTTTTTTTTTTTAAGTGATCCCAACGATATCGTTCCGCTATATAGTTGTCGTTATCGACTCTGCTTTTCTTTTAAATGTAGAACGATTCTTTAACAGTATCTTTATAGTTCTCGTCCTTGGTGTGAACGGACCTTAACGAGCTATGAACATGGAGCTTCCCCACAGCAGTGGGGGTGTGTTGGACTAGCCGATGGCTTGGTCTGGTCATCAAGGCTCGGACAACTTAGACACTAAATGGTGCGTTTCATTTCATATCCAAGACAGTTTAATTCAATCAGCGTGCCAGTTACCTGCTTGCTTTTCATGTCGAAAAAAAGATGTTACTCTAAGGTGCCCATTCAGAAAATGACACAGATAATCAAATGCTACACGGAAATAAAATCTATCTTTCTGTCTGAAATGACACTGCTGGCTCAATGAAGGCCTTTCCAACACTTGTCGAGCGAGGTACATGATGAAGACTATTCCTGACATTTGAAAGAAGGCCAAGCTACCCCTGAAATGCCATTTTAACCCATGCCTCTGCTCAGTGGCTGGAGTAATAGCAGGTGTGTAATAGCTGAGCTTAGGGTACCACAGTGTTTCCCCTACCATTATATTAGAGGGGCGACCCGCCCCCCCCAACGGCACCGCCCGCCCGCCCCCCGGAAGGTCAAGTAAGTTTGTTTTTTTTGCACCAGATCACAAAATAATCAATTTAAGGTTACCTTTCCTATAAAACAGGTCTATAGCTTGTTCTTTTATTAAAAAAACTAAATAGCCGTATGTTATTTATCTTATTTACACAACGGCATCTCTGTCTCGGCATGTCATTTCTGTCTCTACATTTCTGTCGTCCCCCCCCCCCCCCCAAAGCTGTAAACCTAGGAGAAGCACTGTACTGACTTGTTTATAAAAAAACACCAACGTTTGTACTGGAAGTATTGTAAAGAAGCTATGCATTTTTTTTTTTTTTTAAACAGTACTGCCTTTACTTGTTACTCAGGCAGCGCAGACTCCAGAGCTAGATGAATCAACCTGGTTGGCTAAGGAGCTTTAACCACCTAACCACAGTCGAGACCTCGGTAGGAGACATGGCAGCTGGCCAGTGGAACCAATGCAAACAGAATCCCCCCCAAGCCACCCAGTGACAGAATCTAATGTGGCGTAACAAAACATCCTACTATGCCTCCAGTACTGTGGCTATGAGTGGTGAGGAGAGGGGGTGGGGGGGCAGGGTGTCCCTGCTTGCATCCTTTGTGTTCATGCAATAACTATCTCAGGGGAACTGAAGTCACACTTAGTCGAAATAAAGAAGAAAGGCCCAGCTGCTGGGCCAGGCGCTTGCTCCCTGAACCCCACAATAGGGAGGTATAAAATACTTTGGTACAGCAAACATACAGCGCAAGTTGTCCCTGTTCCAAAGAAATGTCAGCTTTAGACACGTTTTGAATCCTTGGACCAAAACTACTGTACCCACAAAAATAATGTCTGAATAATTATTCTAATTAACAGACACATCGTGTGCATTTGACTGATTGAATGTTCCGGAATGTTAAGTCTTTTTTATGGAACTGTGCATTCTTTCTTCCCCTCTTCATCGTACGAGGAAGCAGATAGAACAGTCCAGGTATGGGGGGGCAGCCTGCCTCTGAAGAAGAGACCGAGCAGTCGCCTGGCAACAGAGGCCAGGAGCGATTGCCACATGCTGTCTGTCTGAGAGGCTGGTATCACTCACAGCCTCCCATGTGCCACAAAAAGACACTAGCCACACATAATACTAGAAAGAAAACAACAACTGATGGGTCTTTGAGTCTAACCAACACACTCATTAGAAGGCATTAAAGGGATAGTCCTCTCAAAATGCCCAGACCGAGAACAGGGCGTGGAGGGAAGGGTGGGCTGTACCTCTCGCTGCCGGGTGTTGTGATTCTGTAGAACCGATGACGAAGGTGATGCTTGTCTCCATGGTAACAGGTGGTGCACAGGTCATAGTTGGTGCACTCTGCACACTTCCAGCGGATGCCGATGATAGGCTGCTGGCGGCAGGTGTCACACATGGTGCCATCGTGCTTTATACCTAAGGAACAGCCCCATCAAGAGGCACAGTATCACACACAGCTCTGAGCCTCCAAAACAAGCATATAAGTGTGCATCAAATACTGTCAATGGGGCTGCAATAATGGCAATAGGACTAAGTAGGTGCGCAGATAAACAATCTGCAGAGTAGAAGAGTATAAAGATATAAATTACTGTCCAGTTACTGTGACAGACTCATGTAACTTTACACTGCTCTGCTATCAAAACATATTACTTAAGCTACATTTTATACATCTAGTATCGATATCTTCATTGGTTTTATTTTTGCCATAATGATACTATATAAAAATCGGGCAATTATCTACAGAAGCGATGCAATTCAGAGCATGATGTGGAATAGTGTGCAGTCCCTAGTGCAACCAATATTCAGGACTTTTAATAACATCACCAGTCGCATATCACATAGCTACAGAACCCACACAAGTGCAGACACAAATTGGATATTATTCATGAAGATAAGACTTTGTGAGTAAAGTTAACTACCTGTCGGTGCACTGTCAAATATCCTCACGTCGTATGCACCGGAGCAGCGGTAATTGGCAGCAGTCCCGTTATCCCAGACAACCACCACTTCTTCTGGACTTTCGAAACTCCTAACGGTGCCAACATGTCCCTCTCCACCATCCTGTTTTCCCCATTTCCAATCGGGACCACGGATCACTCTTGCACCCACTCCTTCCATCATCACACGGTTATTCCTTCCGGTTGTCATTTAAAAGGATCTTGCAAAGAAAAATAATAGTAATAGCAAGCTAGCGACCCGAGCTAGCTACCTTGATGACAAGCCACTTCCACGGACAAGTCTGCTTCTAAATGTTAACAGACTGTCCAGGAAAACAGCTGCTACTAGTTTAATGTGGTGAGACCAACACAACAGTGATCTGGACTTCAGTTCAGTAAACTGACTAGCTACACGCTAACGTCGTTCACCGTTACAGTGGCTGTGTATAGTACCTATCTATCACTATAGCAAGCACTACAAGCTAGACTAACGCGTTAGCTTGAAAGCTGTTGAATGGCACGCACTTTCTACTCTGAATTGTTTTCCGAGGCTACCTTTGGCATCGACCAATGTTTTTCTGTATGTCTTAATCCTTGCATTACATTCCAACGAAAAAAAATCACACGAAAGATTGTAAAGTAATCACATCGTCAGGAAATGGCAGCTACACCTTTGTTAGCAAGCTAGCTGGATAACTGCTTGGCTGCAGATTGCCTTGCCTCTCTGCTCTGCAAGAACAATGCCACCTCCTCAACTTGATCAACGCTGCGTAACTCAGTCCGTTTTGGGGTTAAAGTAGCTTTCTTTCTTCTTGATGGTTTATCATTTATGTTGTCACCAAACGTCCTGGGTTCTGTTGAGTTTCGTTTTTTCTTCAGATGGTTCGTTAAAGTAAACTCAAGATAAACGCGTCGCCATTATTGACAATCATCGCTCAAGCTAGCTGGCTACGAGGGTAGGCGAAGGCGAGTACGGTGAAGCCAACCCCAACAAGGAATCTCATTTCCGGTTGATTTCTTCCAAAGGGGTTTCAAAATAAAAACACACATGACACATTCTATGTTTTATGTGGAAAGTATACTGTCTTTCTCCAAAATGTCAGAAAAACGTAACTGTAAATTATTGTCTCTGTAATTATTATGATATATTCTGTAACCATTTTTGAGTTTAAATTGTGATGCTGAGATAACGAGTTACTCTGCTTCTCATGAGCCATATGAGAGTGAAAAGGATTCAAAGAAATGTCTTCGCAGCCTCAGTATGAAAAGGTCCAGTGACAATTTCTATTTTCTCACTTCGAGCCATTATCAAAGCAGACTGTAGAAAACACCTCCCACATCTGTGTCGACGAGGAAATGTATCACAAATTCGAAGTCCTCTCTTCCACTTGAATAAGATTGATTCACACTTAAAGTTATAGGGAACAATCTAGTTAAAACTTTCTCGCAACTGATGGTCCTGAGACACGTTTTTTAAACTCCATTGAATAATAATGTGGTTAATGTAAACGCATCATGTCAGTGGTATTCATTTCATAATATTTATAAAGAATTAGTTATTAACAGTAGGCTATAGCCTCATAATAATAATAATAGTAGTTTGATGAAAGATTGTTGAAAATATAAATGAGAAACACTTTTGTGCTTTTGCAGGTTATGTTCATTTTGGATATGGTTATCTTATATGCTCTTTCACTTTCTATCAATATTAACAGCAAAAACTATTTCAATCCGAGAGTGGTTTGTGCCTCCGAAATTACGTTATAGCGCTAACATTGCCATTGCTCTTTGCCATTGCCATGCTCTTATTCTGAAAGCGGATTTGCAAAACCGGAAAACCCTTTGAGGACTATCGAGACAGTTTCACGGTACAAACGGCAAGGATGTTAGGGGAACAAATTAGGCTAACCAGACAGTAGGCATATGAGAAGTGTACATTGATTCGTATGCCGGTACAACCGCGCGGTGCACCAGATTTTCTTTAAGGTAGCCTATTGGCTCTCCTAGTGTCTCCATGGCTTGTGGTCCGAGTATGCAAGAGTGGCTGTGCGTATGGATGGAAAGATTATTGACAGAATGACACAAAGTTGCCTATAAACCTCAATTTGGGAGGATTGACACAACTTATGACAGCCTGCATATTTCAATGCTTTTGACACTTTGCTTAGAATATCCCTTGTTCACTGTTTGATTGAATTGGCTATTTTATTTAATGATATTTGTTAACAGTTTTTTATTTTAGGCTTATTATAATTTGCATTATCTGCCAGTCTGTAGCCTATCGATATGCTAGGCCTACATTTTGGTTAGGGGCATTAATTATTTAAATTAGTGCACATGTATCTGAAGTTACAATTTCCCTTTCAAAGTTGCATTTCTATGTTGTTATAGCCTTGTTCAAAGCTGTTATAACGTCCATTCGTTCTGTCTGTCTAACTGATCATAAAATAAGGTTAGCCTAATATTAGCCTATAAGTCCAAAAAAACATAATAGGCTATGGCTGTCCATTGTGCATGTTATTTTTAACATCAACTATTAAAGCTGGTGTAGGCAAGTTTTGCGACGCTAGCTATTTTAGCTTCAATTCCAAACTATTCAAGCTATATCAGGCCTATCCCACCCCCTCCCTTCAAAGTCACTCCCACAAAACACATGAACAAGCAGAACCGACACAGTCTACCAAGACAGTCTATTCCACAGAGAGATTTTGAGAGAGCATCATTTTTTCTCCACAAATTACCCCCTTGTTGCATTCACGTGTAAGAACACACCTATCATAATGAACATAAACATGGCTAGTACTCACTACTTCCAAGCTAGCATGTTAGTATTGGAAAATGCTATAATAGTTTTAACTGTGAAATCTGGAACTGGATTTATTGCATGTTCTTTCCCTGCCATTCTTGTTCCTCTTGCTCGATTGTTTGGAACACCTCTGCCTAGATTGAAAACTACAGTAAGGCACATGAGTGCAGGGGTAGAGTGCGCAGGTAGGTAGGTACACAGACATAGTGTAGTCTAGCCCGTCCAATCATTAGTCAATTCCATTACGGCCAAACCTTTAGATGTAGCCTATTGGTGGGTTGCCATCAAAATGTGAAGTTTATTTCGGCAAATATAAAAAAAAGTGCTTCTCAACAACATTGCCTACACCATCTTTAACTCACAGGGTTATTATGTGCACACATGCGCAGCGAAAAGACAGATGTGATTGAAGAGCCTGTAGGCTACATCTTTTGTAACTGAACTGTTGCCAGACATGTATAACCACTGCCTCGCCTGTAGATGGCGTATCAGTTCCTTACAGGCCGGTCAAAGAGCGCCATCATCTGCCTCTATATATATCGCTCCCCTTGACTGTCTCCTTCACTGAGATAGGCACACGCATCCGGAGCAGAAAATCTATCCGGTCGCTACCCCTGCAGATTGGGAGACATCAGGGACCTTGCAATGATCTCTCTGGAGTTCAATTTCAACGTTTTGACAAGGGATCTGTCGCTTTATTTGGAAAATCAAGTCAAAGTTGGGCTTTTTGGATCTGGTGTTGGACTGTCACTGGTGCTCGGCTTCAGCGCAGCGTATGCCTGCTACTACTTGATATCTGTAGCCAAGGTAGGGTGTCACAGCGGCTTCTTTTAAGGAGCATAGCCTACCAGTTTAAGTAGATTACATTGTTGCCGGCAATTGTGTTACTCTTCAGTGGTGCACGATTGGGCTTGAATTTAGGTGTGCGCTTCTCCTCTATTGATAGCTTGGTGAAGCTGCATCAGCGGTCGGACAGTAGCATAGATTTTACAGTACATGTGGTAATATGGCATCTTTCCAGAGCTCCATGCTGTGTCTTTGGCTATGACGAGCTCCACTTGGCGAAATGTCATATTAACTTTAAAATGACATGATTTTCGACATTTGCGCAAGATTTCAAATTTTCCATACAGTAGCCCAAATTGTCATTCCGGAGCTGACACCGCACGTTTACATTTATTCATTTAGCAGACGCTTTTTTTTTATCCAAAGCGACTTCCAAGAGAGAGCTTTACAAACGTTTAGTCCTTCTAGAATAATTGCAATAGATTTAGCCTACCGTAGGCTATACATGTAGCCTACATACTGTTCTAAACATATATAGAGCAAGAGCCAGAAACAAATAGATATGCTGTAATGTATGCAAAGGGTTTAGGGCCTGTACTGTAGGTTATTTGTCCCTCACAAAAGATCACACCAAGAATCGACATTGAGGTTTTCAATTGGAAATCACATTGAGTTTCTTTTCACTAAGATGTTGGCATGCCCAACAAAACACACTGAAAACTACAATAATGACTCATATTGCCTGTAATATTTCATGAATGAAAAGTACATAGTGTTCTAGAGAGTTCTCTCGAGTTTCTACTGTAGCCTAAATCTTTTGAAAATAATGTTGAGTGAACTTGGACAGGCATATTTAAAATGTTCTGAATGACAGAAAATCTGAAAAAACAGATTTTTTGTAATATTTACAGGATATTGTATGATCTATCATCTCAACTCCAGGATGGGTCAGTAAGACTTCTGTAGAACATCTCAGTGCAATCATAGAGTACATCCTATTCTTATTTTTTCCAATTTTACAGAAGCCACAACTTGTCTCTGGTGGGAAGAAGTTTTACCAGTTCCTGAAGGAGCAATGTCCTGTGGTATCAGAAACCTATTACCCCACCTTCTGGTGCTGGGAGAGCCGGATCCAGACTCTACTGAGACCTTTTGTCACGGCTAAACCCGGGGTCAGCTACAGAAAGTAAGACAGCAAGGTCCACAAAGCCATTTAGAAAGTTGAATTATCTTTGTGGTGTCATGCCAGACTTTTTACTAACCCCTATCACCTTAGGATCCTCAAAGAACCATCCTTGGGGTTGTGGAACTTCTGCCTGGTTGTTTCCTCAAATGGCAGTAGTGGTCCAAATTGTGTTACAACTTAAAGAGAGGCAAGGCTCTGTTATAAGAATGGCAGAGGTTTCCATGATTAAAGACTGAAATGACATTTGAGAAATAGGTCAACTTGTGAATAAGTTATACATTTGTTCATGCCTGAAAGCATACCTGAAAATGGGAAAAGGCCTGTTAACTAAAGAGGGACATTTTTCTAGATTTTTTTCTTTCAAACTCTTACTTGTTATGTGTCACCATTGTGAATGACTATGTCTGGAACATGTCCATGTTAGTTGTTTTTAAATGTTGTGGTAACATATACATTTTACTTTGACTGACCCCAGGCTTTCATAGACTTAAAACACGATAGTTACACTGTCCCAGTGGATCGTTCTGTCTCTTGGGTTTCTGCTGAGGGCTTTGTCCTCAGTATGCCCCACATCCGCTGGGACATAAATTACTGGAATGTTCCCTGGAGTGCAAGTCACCGGCACTGTGTTACATTGTTGTTTGGTTTAGTTGTCGGATTAAGCATTTGGTTTTATTTTGTGCATGCTGTGATTCAGGTTTCATAACTGGAAACATTCTTGTTCTTAGCCAGGACTTAGTTCAAAAGGGAAAATGATCTTTTGTGTAATTATGTTGGCTCAGGCCACCTTAGCTACGAACATACATTCTGTTGGAGATTAATGACCAGAGTGGCCTATGGCTCCTGCATTCATTATCTGGATTGAAATAAATTACAAGTAAGGAGCGGGATGTGTCCCCTGGCTTGAAGTGGGGTTTGGTCTGTTGTACCGCTGGGTTTGTGTGAGCTGCATTTCTGCCAGTGTAGAACCTTTGTCAAGGCCTGACTAGGTCTTTCAATTCTCTAATGCATTTTTACCACCAGCAGATGCAAATCCAAGCTTCAGTTTGATTGTATGGTACAGTGGCCTTGAACTGAACTCTACGATGCATCTACCAAAGGCATTCACATTCCTTCAGTATTTACCTGTCTGCTCTCTAATCAAGCTGATAGATATTCCCACATTGCACAGCGACGGGCCTTGGCCAGAGAAAAAAGAACAAGAAAAAAAACACATTCTGACTGGTGACATTTTCAGAGGTTATTATCAGTGTGCACCCTGAGGGTACAGATGACCTCTACCCTAATCAAATCTTACCAAGGACAGAGTATCTGAAAGCAGACCAGGTTTTCTGAGAGGACTGTCTGAGTGAAATTCCACTCAGTCCTCTCACCTTAACTTTAGGATTAGCATGTCTGGACTCCTTCTGTATCGCGACTCTCTCACTCTGCACTAGCTAAGTCTTGGCCTCATGGGCTGGCCTTAAGTGCATTTTTAATAATGTTGTCTGTAATTTCATGCCAATCTTGCTTCAACCGTAGCCCACTTGTGTTTCTGTTGCAAGATGAACTGTGCCTGGATTCACTAACCTCAGCTGTCTGCATAGTTTTGTGGCCCAGAAATTGATTCTCCGTAAGCTTCCACTGGTTCAGCTCTCTCCCTCCCCACCCCTGTTCTTCTGAGTAGTTCTGTCTTCAATAGCACACTGACTGGGCCATCGCAAGGGAAATAAAGCTCTTGTCGGCAAGATGTGTCCAGGTGGGACCACTGCCAGGCTGTAGGTGGAATTCCTAAGTAACTACCTGGGATCAAACAGGGAACATTGTAAAGATGTGAGAAAGAATTGCGTGTCATGTCATTTCTTTGTCTTTTCATTGCTTTTCGTACCTATCCACGATGGTTATCTACATTGTTGGTAGACTGACAGGTCAGACGCATAACTAGGCCAAATATATTAGTTTTGTTATTTAATCCGATGAGGTGTTTAACTGAAGCCTTGTTTCAAAGAGAGTAAGTGTGTGTATGTGTGTGTGTGTGTGTGTGTGAGGAAGAGAGACAGAGAGAGAGAGAGGGGCAGAGGTTTAGCATGCCCAGATGAATAGGATGCGTGCCGGAACAGTGCTGACTTTATCTGTGTGTCCCGCTTGTCCGCAGTGAGCTCATTAGTGCGGCAGATGGAGGCCAGATCTCTTTGGATTGGTTTGACAACGATGACAGCGCCCCTCACCCCGACCGGGCCACCCGGCCCACTGTGCTGCTGCTCCCCGGCCTCACCGGTACCAGCCGCGAGTCCTACATCCTGCACATGGTCCAGCAGAGCCGGGAGCTGGGCTATAGGTGGGTGGTTCAGATACGGTGCTGATTACTGCCTTCAGTCCTGCTCCGAGCTCTGCACTCTCACGCTGTCAATACAGTTTAATTTGCTCGAATACCTTATGGAAATAGGTCCGTATTGTGACTCAGCGCTCTGATTCTATGTAAAAAAAAAAAAGAAGTGTGCTCCTTCATAAAGGGTGGGCTAAACTGAATGGGACTGGGTTCGGGTTACTTCAGGTGAGCAGTTTCGCAAAGATAAACTTCTCTGTGTCCGATGATGCTGCCTTTGCAAAGAGCTGATCGTAGCACAAGCATGGAGAGATGCAGAGGGAAGCAGTTTTTCATCTCTGCGAAAAAAATGAAAAGAAAAAAACGTCCCTTCCTCTGTTCAACTGCACTCATTCTTTCAAACGGAGTGTGGAAGGAAAGGGGTGAGTTAGTCAAACTCAGCATCTTCAGCCCTCACCCCTGTCCAACTAGCTTAATGAATTACAGCTTACTGGTACAAGCTTTGCAGCTTAGCCAAACCAGAATACGACTCCAGTGTGTGCTGCAGTGAATGTGCGTAAGCACCCCCTTACACAACACCCCCGACGTGGCCCCACCCCTCCGCGGCTGAGCTGTACAGATACAAACAGCAGGTCTGACACCCCCAGATAATAGATGGCGAAGGACAGATGTGAGGAAAAATGCAGTTATCGTTTCAGTACAAACACAAGGGCACAGCTGTGTGTTTCACTTAGGAACCCACCCTATTCCCTATTCTACACCTGCAAGGTACATTTCTTATAAAAAGGTATTTGGGGCAGCGTGTTCCTCTGAGTGCAGAGAAGCTGGAGCTGGCAGTGACACAGTGTCTGTGAACTTACAGATAAGTCTGCAGGGTGAAAACAAAAAAGTCGCTAGAAGGGAAATATATTTTGAGAATCACATGTTATTCGTGGAATCCCCAAAATATTAGGTCAAAAGTGGATTTGTGATTTTTTGCTCCTGACTTTTTCAGATGTGTGGTCTTCAACAACAGAGGGGTCTCCGGTGAAATGCTCTTGGTAAGAATCAAAAGATAATTACAATTACAAATGCATGGTTACATAATAATATGTAATAATTACTGGCCAATCTGTAGTGGCACAAGGATGTGCAATCGCTTATCCAAACATCCACTTGGTATGCCACATTGTCATTAACAGAGTTTCAGTACAAATTCTTTCCTGTGTCATTGTTCACTTTCCTTTATAGATCTGATACAGTACAATCTTAGTCCCGTTTTTCCTGTTCCAACGCTGTTAACCAAAACGAACAGATCTGTGAAGGGGAAAAACGTGTCCTATAGACGACAGGACATGCAGAAATGTAGCTTCTCGGTTCCTCGCGCATCATATATGACCCACAAGAAGGTCAGTCAAATAGCAGACAATGTTGTCACATAGCAGGGATTAAGTTGCACGTGAATAGATTTTCTACACAGAGAAATGACCTTGCCTTGTCCTGACAGTGAACATGGAGTTCTGACACTTACAGACTAACGGTTCTACACAGTCGTGTCTATCCCCACAATTAACCCAGTGTCACCCTGAGGTGTCATCATGTTCATGAATGGCTGTTCTGTCTCTTTTCATACTTATTTTCAGTCACACACACACTCGCACACACAACTCCAGAACAAAACTGTGCTATAAATGAATCAACGTTCCTACACAACATGACATGCAGTAACACAATAGTATGATATAGTCTGAATACAGTACATTTATAAAGATACCCCCCACACACTACCACCACCCCTGCCCCCCCCCCCCCACCCCTTACGGTGACGCTACATGAAGAAGATGGTGAGAGAGGATTTATTTTCTCTTTCAATCGCGCTGTGGAATGACGCTGCATTTTATGCAAATGACTTAGCATTCATACGCTGCTGTGAGTGTTTTCTCTGTGGTCAGCCAGTGTGAATGTGCTCCATTGTCTAAATAGGCGGATGTATTAGAATGCCCCTCTGTGAGAAAGACCTTGTGGCTGAAAGGCTACTCCAAGTCCTCATGCCCTAATTCTAGACCTCTGGAATAGCGTTTAGCGAAATCTCACTGTACAAAGTTGATCAATGGGAATCGTAATCTCTGTTGAAGATAAATTTTGGCATGACTGTACAGATATATGTTAGTTTCTGAGCTTTTGTTTTGCATCTGGTATTGGTATTCCACTTGTAAGGGTGGAAGTAGAGAAGAGAAACTCCATTAGACTGCAGAAACTGCCCTGACTTAGCAATCTGCTTCGTGAATATTAATAAGGAGAGCCTACAAGAGTCAATATGCACGAGGAACAGGTCTTGTTAAATGGACTTGAAGTGTGCAGTGATGTGTTTTGCTTATAAAGTGGAAGCGAGTTGCTTTTTTGAGCTTTGCCTAATTGCCGAAAAGTCCTGCAGTAGACGAGACCGACAATTTGTTTAAATGTCATTCAATCCCCTCACATTTTCCATCACTTAGCTGGTTTTGCCAGTCAAATGGTCAGATATTTGACTTGCCCTGACCTTAGAGACCCGTTAATATGCTGCATGTCACCAGATTCACGACAGTTCATTTGTTTCATGTTTCTTCATGAGAAGAAAGGGTACATTAATCGATTGAGTGAGGGATGGTCAGACAATGGTCCATAAACATAGAGAGGTTTTTCTTCAGCCTGTTAGATGTAGACGCATAGAGTCTGCATGCCAACACTGTCACGTAAGGCTTAATCTCCCGGTTGCTACAGTAAATAGTACCATTCCTGATCTTCCATTTGTAGTCCAGTCCTTCTTTTAACACTTGAGTGAATACCCTTACTTCAAAGGAGACTGGGCCTTCAAATCTGAATCAAAATCATTGCTAACCAGGAGTTTTAGTGTGTTACTGTAGCAGCCAGCCTTTTACTCATAAACTCACTTCTCAGCACAGATACCAGTAGATAGATACTATTTATGGATGAACAGCGGTCGATTTGCATGTCTGTGTCTGTGTGTATGTGTGTGTGTCTTTGTATGTTCACCTTCGGCACACTGCCCTCAATAGCTGGGTCCCACACTTTGCTCAAGTCGTATTTGCTTGAACATTGTAATGGAGTTCACACACACACACACACACACACACACACACACACACACACACACACACACACACACAAACACACACACACAAATAGAGATATCTTGTTTGTAAGGAGTGACTGTGACTCCTTTCTACTTCAGACTCCCAGAACCTACTGCGCTGCCAACACAGAAGACTTGGAGGCTGTCATCGAACACATCCAATGGACCAACGAGGATGCTCCTCTCATGGCTGCTGGCGTCTCCATGGGCGGGTATGTGAAGTGTGAATATCTTGAGCCCCTGCTGTTTGTGACCGGCTTTGAGAGGGCTCCGCTTGACGGCAGTGTCACAGGGCACTGCACTGCAGGACAGAGCTCAAGTTCCCTGTTTGTGTTTGTCAAAGAGAACGCAGAGTCCTCTGCAGTCCGGAGAGAATTTAATACGCGGAGTAGAAATACGTCAAAATCTCTCTGAAATACATGAGCTCCTAATGAGAGTTAGTTACTCTGAGGATATTGGATTTGGTTTGAGAGAGAAAGAACGCAGTGTTAAGTCTTTCAGCCTTCTCCGTGCACATGCTGGTTTTCACACTGTAATCCCTGAAATGAAATTCTTTTGGAACATTACCCAATCCTACCCCCCCCCCCCCAACCCACACCTCTGTCCCCTTCCTCCTCCCTCGTCCTCCCTCTTCGTCGTCCCCCTCCCTCTTCCTCCTCCCTCCTCCCTCTGTCCCCCTCCTCCTCCCTCTTCCTCCTCCTCCTCCTCCCTCTTCCTCCTCCTCCTCCTTCTGTCCCCCTCCTCCTCTCTCTTCCTCCTCCTCCTCCTCCCTCTGTCCCCCTCCTCCTCCCTCTTCCTCCTCCTCCTCCTCCCTCTTCCTCCTCCTCCCCCTCCCTCTTCCTCCTCCTCCCTCTTCCTCCTCCTCCTCCTCCTCCTCCCTCTTCCTCCTCCTCCCTCTGTCCCCCTCCTCCTCTCTCTTCCTCCTCCTCCTCCCTCTGTCCCCCTCCTCCTCCCTCTTCCTCCTCCTCCTCCTCCCTCTTCCTCCTCCTCCTCCCTCTGTCCCCCTCCTCCTCTCTCTTCCTCCTCCTCCTCCTCCCTCTTCCTCCTCCTCCTCCCTCTTCCTCCTCCTCCTCCCTCTTCCTCCCCTCCCAGGATGATGTTGGCCAACTACCTGGGTAGGAAGGGCCGTGAGACCTGTCTGAAGGGCGTGGTGGTCTTCTCTGCTGGCTGGGATGTGTTTGAGTGCACCGCCTCGCTGGAGAAGCCCCTGGACCGCTTCCTCTTCAACTCCTACCTCACCAGCTGCCTGCAGGCCTCCGTGGACAGGTCAGCCTCCCACCCACCCACCCCCGTCCCCTCTGCCCCCAGCCCCCAGTCTGACCCCGCGGGGGGGATTAGCACAGTTTAGCCGCTATCGCATGGCGCCCGGCTCCAGAGGTCGTTCAGGGCGGGGCGGCGTATTTTTCCACTCGTCTGCTAGTTCGCCGGTCTTTTTTTATTTCCTAATCCTAAAGTTGCAAGGAGTTTTTCAAACTGCCAAGCCGTCCCCACAGGGTGGAATAGCAGGTGTGCTTGGAACTGTAAAAGCGTATTGGGCTACCTTTAAGCGCATTGTTTGGTAATTACATTTTTTGGTAGGAATTATATATGTTTTTTTTTATCTGACCTCCAGACACAGACCTGTGCTTGAGAAGTGTTACGACATTGATCATGTGATGAAGGTAGGACACTGCCCATCGACTTCACTGACATCTGTCGTACGATGCCTGGTTTATAAAAGCACAGTATCACACATATGACAAGGTTCATTTCTGAATGCCGCCATGTTGTAGAATGAATGTCCATGTCAGTCCTAGATTCCACCGAACTTGACATGATCTGGAATATCTCTCTCTCTGCAGGCTAAGACCATCAGGGAGTTTGATACCAGGTTCACGTCGAAGATGTTTGGATATCCGACCAATGATGACTACTACCGTGATGCCAGTCCTGTGCACAGGCTGAAATCTGTGCAGGTACCAATGCTGTGTCTGAACGCAGCAGACGATGTCTTTTCCCCGTGTCACGGTGAGTCCCTGGGCTTAGTCCTCATCCAGGCACGCATGGGTTTTTTGTTTGTGTAAAACGACATATTATGCAGCATGTCTGGTTTGTGTTGTCTGTGGGGATCCTTATGAACACGTAGCAACACTGCTAACTGCTCGGTGTGGTTCCCAGCCATTCCAGTGGAGGCGGTGAAGCAGAACCCCAACCTTGCCCTCCTCATCACCTGTCATGGCGGCCATATTGGCTTTCTGGAAGGCCTCTGGCCCAGACAGAGCACTTACATGGACCGTGTTTTCAAGCAGTTTGCCAAGGCTGTCATAGAGCAGGGCAGCCGACTACAAGACCTGTCTTGCTAGTGGGGTTGGGCCCCAAAGTCCCCCTTCTTCCTCCTACTCTCCTCCCTCCTTCCTCGTCTACCACAAGCAAAAAAAAGGTGTTTTCTTTTTTTAAGGGCACATCGCAATACAACATGTTCACGGATGTAGTTGTCCAAACATTTGTTAATTTTGTGTACATGTAACCATGCATTTATATGTTTCTTGAAAACGAAAGCATAAATGTTCTTGTTAATGTTTAAAAGATCGTGTACTAATCTATTGTTCGGTTGCGCTAGCTAATTATGGGATCATCCTGTGCAATTTTAAGGTGCTACATATAATGTTTCATTCTTTTCTTTGTGTGTGTACATGAACAAGTGAAGTGAATACTTTCAAAGCATCTCATGCCCGACGCCTGTTTTAGCAGGCTTCGCTAAACTTGCAATACTTTCCATAAAACATTGAAGAGTGTCCTAAAGTGGTGTCAAGCCTGCTGAAACAGTGTCAGTACCCTGCAGGAAGAACTTCTATGTCCACGACACTCAATTTGCAAACAGTGTGGTACGGACAGGAAAATCAATTGACCAGCCCTTCAGATTGAACCTGATTAATTTGTTAGACAGATGAAGAAAATGTTTAAATATTACATGTAGTACCAAGTTAACAGCAGTACTGTATTATCACTATATGACTTGAGTCATTCCCTTTCTTTCTGTCCATTTCCTTGAAAGCTGTCGTCGTAGAATTTTAGTCCTCAGGGATTTTATTTATTTACTCATAGAACCCGTACATTGTTTTGAACCCTTCCTACCTAATCACAGTATGTTTTCCTCAAACCTTCTGCATGCACTTTTTTAAATCAAATTCTTTGTGTAGGCTACACCAAATAGCTGTACTCTGTATGTTAATGAATTCATTAATGACAAGGAATGTGAAATTGCACTATTTCTTTTAGAATACCATGCCTCTAATTCCTTCTCGCAAAGGCACCACGTTTCATCGTAGAGTTACCCAAATGGCCTAAAGAACTATCATGCAATTATCACTGGGAAGCCCTTGACTTACTGTTGAGACTTTTAACGTCTAAATCTTCAGTATCTACACTTCTTCACTTTGCTTATAAAATATTTGCTGAGCACCAATTTAAAACCTCATGTTAGAATGAAGGTGCTAGATGCTGTGATGCGAATAACTAAGGTTTAACCTAAGCAAGTGTGGGAGTTGTACGCTGGCTACGATTTGATGGGGGTGCTACATTGCAAAATGTACAGTGTAATTATAGCGTGGTTGCCAGGTTTTTTGTCCTTTAGCCCACAATGATATTGGAGCTGGCTACCATAAAGGAGTTGGCTGAAGAGACAGACCTGGCGCCCAGGCTTTCTTCCCTGCACTGTATAGAGGATTCTAAATCCTGTTCCTGTGAGGTTTGTATGTTAGTTTGTTCTGTCTAGTGGCCATTGATTAGCATGTGTGTCATTGTCAACATGTCCTGAAACCTTACGACTAACACCACACTGTAGCCAGTAGCACAAAGGACATGTGTTTATGACCATTTGGATATTAAAGAAGACATTCAACATGCGCAGCAATAAGATTTTAAGATGAAATTGTCTATGTAGTATAAGTCCTGGTATATGCACATGTATCACGATGCGTGTATTATGCTGTATTTAATAAATTATTAAATGAAGCATACAGTGCATTTGTCTGCTGTCTCTGTTGTTTCCATAAGGACCAGCTAGGTAATGCATTTCTTCAAATGAGTTTGCCTTCCTTCTCTGACTGCTTAGGTTTGATTAATTGACTCCATCGCTCAGGGGTAGGGAGTTATTCTACTACTGTTATGCTGCGACATCTGTTTTCCCTGGTAGTCACAACAGTGTTCAACCATCCCCTTCCTTCCTTCCTTCCTTCCTTCCTTCCTTCCTTTCTACCTACCTACCTACCTACCTACCTACCTACCTTCCTTCCTTCCTTCCTTCCTTCCTTCCTACCTACCTACCTACCTACCTACCTTCATTCCTCCCTCCCTCCCTCCCTCCCTCCCTCCCTCCCTCCCTCCCTCCCTCCCTCCCTCCCTCCCTCCCTCCCTCCCTCCCTCCCTCCCTCCCTCCCTCCCTCCCTCCCTCCCTCCCTCCCTCCCTCCCTCCCTCCCTCCCTTTACTTCCTTCCTTCTTTCATTTCTCCCTTCCTTACAATCTTCTATTCTTCCTTCTCTCCTTCACTCCTTTCCTCTTTCCATCCTTTTTATAATGTGTTTCCAGGACACCAGTAGAAAGGGTAGTTGTGTGCACATAAGGCCCTAATCCGGGGTCTGCGGAGGACTTCACCCCTCGTGACACCGACTCGTCCGGGGCTGTAGGTGGTGCTTGACAGTTTGCCATGGGAGCTGGCTTATCATGTAACCCGCGTGTCACAGGGTCAGGGACCTACCACACATCTGTCACTTTCTCTCTCCGTGGCAACACTGCTTTTTGGTCGGACAGATCCTCGTCCTCATTGGCCGGCCAGAATGTGCTCTGGAGCTGCGCTGAATCTTTCTACTATTCTACTAATCCCCTCTAGTAAGCCCAGGGACAGATGGGTGTTGGTTTGTGCTAAATGGTTCTGGAAGGCTGGGAGTCATTACAGCAGATAGAGGCAGGAGGCAGAGGGATGTCCTGTTGGTCACCATTCATCACAGTGAATAACATTGTTGTGTAATACCTCCAAGGGCAAACTTCACTCACTTCTCTCTGTGTATGACAGATACCTCTTATTGTGGGGACCAGATAGCTGACCAAATGGTTTCACAGTTCCCAAGATTAAATAAGGTGTTCTGCTTCTGGGTCGGAGTGGGTGACGCGTCATCCTTTAATCATGTGAGGATTCTCTTAAGTACCACATTGCCTGCAGGCAGAACAGTTCAAATGAGATTCCAGAGAGCAGGAACATTACACACTGTCACTGATCTCCACACTTTACAAAGTGGCATTTTTTTACTGGCATGTGCAAGATCAATTCTCTATCTGGAAGACTGCAATCACAAATGCACCAGCTTTTAACATTGAAAGTAACAAAGGACTTGCTTGCTTGCAGACATACTGCAAATACACTCTTCATTTAGAAGTTCTCTTGACGCTTCCTGCGACGCTCAAGCCTGACGATGTTTGGAGGCAGCTCCTGGAGAGAGTGGGCCTCTCTGATCCACTGTGCTCGCACGTCCCAACGGTGCAGGTTGTACATGAGTTTAGGAATCAGTACACTGGGCCCTCGCTTGCTCTTCCCTAGGCCTCCTCGCACTGCAGACTCTTTAAACAGCCCGGTGTCACACCACACAGGGGTTGAAGGTTGATGAAACACCGTCATAGTATTACCCCCCCCCCACACACACACACACACACACACACACACACACACACACACCGGAAATAGGGCAGCTCACGAACACTACATTACATTAACAGGCAAGTACGGCGAAGTGCCTTGCCCAAGGACACAACATCATTTGGAACAGCCGGGAATCGAACCAGCGACCTTCTGATGACTAGCCCGATTCTCTAACCGATCAGCCACCTGACTCACTAACCACTCCCACTCTTCAACCCACCTACCTCCTGTGTAGAGCTAGTGCCAACCATACCCTCACTCTGCACTGAAATGCCATTCATGCTCTTCATCAACAGTGGCTGGCATCCTTGTTTAGGTTCTGTGGATTCTGTCTGTGTCAGGGGGGGAGGGGTCAGGAAATAGAGACACGTAAAGAGGTAAGGGAGAGAGAGAATAGGTTCTAAAAGAAATCAATCCAAAAAAAGTGAATTCCCACATGTACAATTGTAATGTCACTTTAATACATTCAATAATTTCCAAAGACAAAAGCATGTTACCAAAGTTCACATGTTCACAGCCCACAACAGTAAACATGAGGTAGTTCACTGGGATCCTACAGGGTCACAAGCCTCTATCATGACACACGCACAACACATGATGCTTCAGTAAAGATTGAGAGAAGCAAATTGCATAAGTTATGTGTTCAATTATCTACAAACAATACACATTCTATAGGTCAAAGGAGTTCATCAACACTGACTGTCTTTTACCAGTGGAGTAATCAATTATTATTTTGGGGGTGTCTTTGTTAAACGTTTCAGTGATCAATAATTTTTGCTGCTAGCAAGTTGTATAGTGCAAGTTCACATTTCCTTCTTCTTAGACATTCAGTAGATATAAGACTTATTCTCTTGGGTTTTGTGCAAAGTCTCCTGGGATGATTTTGAAGAGTGCACACTCCCCAGACATTAGCTAGCTCACCATGCAATCAAAATTACACTTCAAAATGATTATCAGTCCAAAATGCTTGTCAAATAAATAAGAATCCCTCATATTAGGACCCGATTTTCATTTTCAATAAAAATCCAACATGACGATGGTGAGGGATCCAGACACATGGTAAGAATACATCTTAGGTAGATTCTTTTCGCCTTGGCAAACACAGAATGCAGAAAAGACATTATGTTCCAAAATACTGATAAAAGTGACACAATACTAAAAATATCAGTAACCCTCTGCTGGGATCAGGTTGAATTAATATATTAATAATGTAAACAGAGCTTTTCACAACAGACAGTAGTCCTAAATCTCCCTTCACTCTTCTCCATGGACACAATTGATGCTTCTTCACACCACAATGATTCTCCATTCTGATTTGTCCGTGAAGGAGCGAAACTATCAGTCAAATCTACGTAACAACACCATCACATATAAGGCATATTCTTTGGACAACCCTGTGCAGTAATATATAAAAACATTCCTACTCGCTTTCAAGTATATGAATTGACCTTGTCATCTGTTGATAACAGCAGAACTGTTCTTTGATTATCCTTGGTTTGAGGGAGAAGCCCTGTCAGTTAAGACTAGATTAAGGTATATGGGTAATGTCAACAGCAATTAATACGATCAGGCATTCCTCACTCAACAAGGCTACGGAGGCATGCTCTGGCGATTGTACCGGTGCTTATTGTAAATCCATGGCATGTTTGCATCTGCAACTAAGGGGCCTCTGGCTCGCCCTCGCTCCATTTATTGGTCAAAATCACATATGCCAGTAATGATTTGTTCAGATAAACTTTTGTCCAATTCTAAACTGGTACATTTAAACCTAAAAGACCATGAATGCAATGCTAGAAATCCAAGATACCAGAGCCATCCTGACATTTAGGCAACTGTAATGTTGAAGCCTCACTGCAGGCGGACACAGAAAATATGTATACCAGAGGTTGAAGTGGGGGAGCATGAGCAGAGGGGAGTACGTTCTCCGTCGAGACTGAGGGCAAGGTGCAGAGAGGCTGTCTTCGGTGGGGCTTGTAAAGGGTGTCGACTTTGGCTCGTAAGAAAAAAACACCCTTGCAACGTAGACAAAGGGAAAATTGTCAGTTTAACGCCTGGAACAACCATCTAGTTTTTCCCTCTCATTTAAAAACCCTGAGATAGACGTGCATGTCCAGGGACACACGAGGAACCACGGCCACGCTCAAAGCTTACAATCTTCAAATGAGTCACATTATCGATGACAGTCCCTTCTTTTTGCAGAAAATACAACCAAAATAAGCAGCAATGTCTTTGAGTTTGTGACATGCTCAGATTGGGGAAGGCTAAATCAAAGTTCCAGATAAGCCGGGTACTGAAGCCCTCTGTTCCATAATGCCCTGTGGTCGTGGAGGAGGAGAGATATCAGAGGGTAAGGTCCCAGCCACATCGAATGGCCACATGCCCCAGTATCCCCCTCTCTCACTGTGGACGTTTAGAATCTTGACTGTTGCCCACTCAGGGGTCAGCGGGAGTCCTCCGGCCTGTCTGCTGTCTGGGGGTGGGCGGAGGGGGGGGGGGGGGGGGTCAGGCCGGGGTCAGGCCAGGGCTCTGACTCCAGGCTCCGGGTCGCCCTGGTCAAATGTGGCGGCCAGTCAGGAAGTAGAGAGGCCGGTCCTCACTGCAGTTGGCTGTTTGGAACTCATCCCTCAGACGGAACTGCCACTCGTCCTCTAGCTCCAGTCGGACGATGGTCTGGCGCAGGGAGCTGCGGTCCTGGCAGATCACACACAGCGTGGCACCTACGCATGGGGTCAAAGATCAGTTGACCAATAAGAGAGAGGGAGCACGACATCCACTTGGGAAGTCGGCCAGTGTAGACCCAAGCTCAATAGAGACTCAGCGAGATGTTTTCCCGGCACTAGGCCAAGCACCACTGAACAAGTAAGGGTCTGTTTGCAGTTCTTTAGGATACACTTCATGTTCAACAAGACGTCTTTGAAGCAGTTGATTTGCGGTTACCTTTGAGGAAGCGGAACTTCTTGAGGAGGCTGGAGACCACAAAGGAGTCACACAGGTAGAGGAGAAGCCCGCTGAACACCAGGCCCTGGTGGTCCAGGTTAGTGGAGTGTGTACGAGAACTCACGTAACACACCGACACCTGTAGGCAGAAACACACTCTTTAGGTTACAGTTGAAGGTTAAGACTGACTGTCCCCACTGTCCCAAACCAAAGCCCAAACCGACCCCCAGGCCTACACTAAACCCGCTCCCTCTCTCCTACCTCCTGGCCAATGTTGAGGTAGCTGTCGATGGACAGCACGGGGTTGCTGCTGTTGTTGACAGCCTTGGGGAAGAGCCTGCTGCTGCAGCTCTGGAGGAACTTCTCCAGGAGGAACTGAGCAGGGGCAGCCAGGAGGGTCTGCTCGCTGTCTGGAGCGCACACGTACTGGGCCGGGCTGATGGGGGCTGGGTTCTCCAAGCCCTGGAGAGAGAGGACACGCTGACGTTAGCTGACGGGGGCGAGAGACACAAACCGTCACCGACACCAGGCTGTCCTTTACACTTACAGTACAAGATGGGAGACGTACAATGAGTTTGGGTTTGACCAGGAAGTCCTTGTGTCCCCCAAATGGAATGTGCTTCTTCATCAGGCTGAAGTGGTTGAAACGACACAGGAGCAGCCCACTGCTGTTGACCCGCAGGTTGAAGTCCACCTCCTCGCAGTTGTACCTGCACACACATACACACACACAAACACACACACACACACACACAAACGTTTAATTACAGCCAACAACAAAAATAACTAAGGATTCAAATCCCATACAGAAATACATCACACACACAAACACACTGACACAAACTCACCTGTTGAGGTCATACTGGACGTTCTGGGTGAGGTCGACGTTGAGCATGATGAAGTCGTGGAGGTGGCAGCGTGAGAAGGCGGGGCTGGCCGGCCGGTGGGCCAGAGAGCTGTTCCACTTGCGGACGCCGCACACGGCATACTGCACGATCTTGGGCGTGGTCTCCATGTGCTGCAGAACCATCTTCAAGGACACGTTGGTAAGACCGGAGCCCGAGTCCGTCGTGTCGCTACGCGGGGGAGGGGGAGAAGGAGGAGGCGGGAGCGTCAGACCGTGAGTGCGTTCGTCTCTCTCTCTCTCGTTGTTCTCTCTCTCTCTCGGGGGTTCTCTCGTTGAGGAATCCTCAACGAGAGAACCCCCCCCCCCCACCCCCCCCCCCCACCGCCTCTCGTACCTGGTCCCCTCATTGCGCGGGCCATGGGCATTCCACAGCACACAGGAGTCGTCCATCATGGCGATGAAGGGCCAGACGTCCTGCCGCTTCACTCCCTGCTCCTCTAGTCTGTTCCTCTCCAGCTCCAGGTTGTGATAGGACAGCTCCTTGATCATGAAGCGAGTCGCGCCTGGGACAATGGTAAGCGATTATTTTTAGATTGTGTCTTCAGTGTGTGTGCATGTGTGTGCGTGTGTGTGTGTGTGTGTGTGTGTGTGTGTGGAGAAGGTTGTCATATTCTAACTCAGCCCATTTGGTTTTTCTGCAAGTGTAACCTGTATAAGAGACTTTTCACTTATATTTCACGCACCTTGATCAATGATGATCAGGGTGTGTTGGGTCAGAGGAAAGCTTCATGTTAGATAAGAGTTTGTAACCCCCTGAGGAAGCACAGTATCCCTGTAGCTCCAACTCACAGGACCTTCTAAGGTATTCTATCTTTACTGCTCCTGTCCACTCATCAACTGTTATCTGTCTATGAGTTTACACCCCAGCCTACTGACCTTATATGTGATTGGAAGTCAGAGTACTGGGCTGCTTACCCATTGGTTGCCATAATGTTTACCTTTCACCTACAACCAGCATTTTGAGCCTAGATGTGATCAGTGTAGATACAGTAGATATTTACACAGATATGGATACAGTGTGTGTTATGTGAGGGTCACAGACTGATATGATGCCTTGCTATCAGCAAAGACAGATTGCGGGGAATGTAACTATTTCTGCACTTCAGAAACGACTTCTACTGCTATGTACATGTAAGTATATCGAAAAAATAAATACTCAAAGTATCAGCCTAACTTTGCAAACCTATTTTGAATTCAAGAGTGAACCACACGGCTCATAATGTCTCCTCAAACAGTATGTTGCAGGGTATATTTTGGTCCTCCATTCAAAATCTCCCAAACCTTTACCCTATAGATACCCTTATCCAACCGAGTCTGGCTATCGACACATGACACGCTTTCTTACCGACTCCCGAGCTGTTAAACATGGCAGGCAGGACCAACAGGATGTGGTTGGGCCAGTACTTTCTGTAGTGGGGCATCTCGTACTGCTTCACCACCAGGATGTGCAGGTGGGCGGCGCCCTGCATGGCGTGGAAGATGTTGAGCAGGCCGTGCTCCTGGCGCCCCGTGGTGGGGGTAAAGATGGGGCTCTTCAACGTGTCGTGCTCCTGGAGACACAGACGCACACACGGTCACACACACAGACGTGAGCTCCCATCCTCCTGCGAGGCAGCCTCGTCGCTCTCCGTTTCCACGAACTTTCAGCGCTAATGAGGAAACGCAGAGGGGAAGGAATGTCGCTTGGACATCCGGTATCTGAACTGGAGAGAGGCAGAACAGCTCTCGCCCACTGCGCTGACATTCTACACTATCGGGCCCCGCTGGTGTGCGAGGCACAGCAAAGACCCAGGTGCTGGGAGGAGGGACTCAATCTCATTTGCCCGCTTCGCCGCGCTCCTTGTGCTGATCCCTCATGGATGAGACCCCCAGAGAGCTGATGCTTCTCCCCCATACCCCCCCCCTCCCCCCCTCCTCACCTTGGTGGAGACCAGGGGCAGGCGCATGCTCTCCAGGTGGCTGCCCTGCTGACTGAAGATGAAATGCTGCTCCTTGTCTTTGGGGATGATGAAGTGCAGCTGGACCTCCTCTCCCAGCATGGAGGAGCAGAAAGTGAAGGCGTGGAACGTGCACTCCGCCAGCTGAGCACACACACACACGCGCACACACACACACACAGCATCGTTAACACGTCTGCTTGCTACTCCCACGTTTCAGGAGCACTTTGACGTCAAGTGAATTTTCGCCCTTAACAATTGTCAATCACAAGTGTGATTGACTGGGTATTCCAAAGTCCATAACAAGTATTACTGGAACAAATAACCCAGCAATAAATACAAGAACTAACCGAGCTTAACAAATCAAATCCACCTTCAAATCAGCCTTCAAACAATTACCATGTGATCAGTGTCATAAGTTTACTGGGTCCCCACAGCCCACGTACCTGTGTCACAGGGCCGGCTTCACAGTAGTGGTGGCACTGCTCGCAGTGGTGAAAGGCATTGTGGGCCGCGAACATGCTCAGACGAATGGACACCGTCTCTCTCTTGGCAGGCTGGCTCTCTCCTTCCACTTTGGGATCTGCATAGCAGTGATTACAGTCATACCACACATACCTCTAAACTGAACGGGCCGCAAACTTGTTATCAACTTGTAAGAAAAAGGATTTGGTATTCCGACTGACCTTTCAAGGATGTTGGTATCTTGTCTGTGTAAACAGGGCTGACACTCTTGAACTTGGGGTCTCGAGGGAAGAGGTCAAAGGGCAGTTTGCGTATCTCCTCGATGTCAGGCCACTGGCTGCTAACAGGCGGGCCCTCTGACATGTCGCTCATCGCTGGAACACAGGACATGCACACACCACGCATCCCGCATTTAATACCCGCAGACACGGCAAATACCGTCGAGTCGAGAATGAGACGAGAGGCCACGCTCTCACCTTCCCCTATCTCCTCCTCGTCGTACACGTCCACCTCTAAGAGTCTGACCAGCATGCGGAACAGGATGCGGAGAAACTGCAGGTAGGCTCCTGTCTTCCCCACCTGCGAGGATCAGAGAGATGGAGGAGGAAGTCAGTCGCCTGTACGATAGCAGCTATTCCTGCTGATAATGTACCTCACATTTACTACTTCTCTAAGGGAACATGTTTTTTTCTTCCAGTACTGTGCTTTACATTTTCACGGTTTTATTTTTGATGCTTTTATTAAAAGTAATCAAATCTCAAAAGTGCATAGTTCTACAGTATTTCAGTGGTCAGAGGCAAAGAACAGCCAGTATTTCCTAGCCACATTGCAAAGTAACCACATATCAACTAACAGGCTTGATATGAAGCTGAGGTGGATGAAAAGGCCCCATATCCTTCCGGAACAATCTGTGCCTCTTCAGCCAACCGGTAGGAGAAGAGTCATACCTGGGGGGGTCCACTGAGAAGCAGGCGGCGTGGATGTGGGACAGGAGGAGCCTCGTAGTCGGCGTGGTGCTGTCTGGCTCCGGTCCACTGGCGGTAGTGCAGGCTCTGCTCTGCCCCCTGGAGGTTGGGGACGATAGCGGGCCTCAGAGGGCTAGTCCAGCTCACGTCAGCGTGCGGCAGCAGGGAGAAGGAGCTAAGCTGACTCCCTGACTCCCCAGCCAGCAGGTTGTAAGCTGCCCGTGACAGAATGACCGTCCGCGGCGAAACCCTGGCCTGATGGCCTGACCTGCTACCCCGCCCGCACTGTGTGGATTGGCTGGGCCTCTGTGTGGAGGAGGAGGAAGAGGAGGAGCTGGAGCAGAAGGAGGGATGCGTGTTGGAGGCCTGGGCCCCAGCAGGGAGCTGACTGCCCAGGGAGTCGCACTCCTGTTTGACCCTGCGAGGGGAAGTGCTGCCCTCCTTGGTGACGCCCGGCACAGGGACACCGGAGGACGCGCAGGGCTTCTGCGACGAGTCTGGGATGTCGGAGGAGCTGACGCCGTTCTCCGTCACGGAGCCTGTGGGGGAAAGGGAGGGAAAGTTGAGGTCAGAAGGACCAGCCTCGCAGAGACTGTGGATGGTTCTGCTGGGACACACGAGATATTCTAGGCTGGAAAAAAGGAACTAAATGAGTTCTGGGTTGGGGTGTGTTGGCGTAGCGTGGCCAGGGACATACCGGAGGCCCTGGTGGTGGCGCTGCCGGTGCTCTGGGGCCTCTCCAGCTCTTCTCCCTCGTTAGGGCCCAAGGCCCCCTTCTCTCCCTCGGGGTCCGGGTGAGGCGTGGCCCCCCGGGGTTCCTGGACCACCCCCACGGACACGTATGTGCACGCCAGACCCACCTCCTGCTCCAGGGCAGTACGGGTCAGGTAGCTGGAGTCGATCAAACGCAGGTCCGAGTACTTCAGAGACCTGCGGGGGCGGAGTAGAGAGGGGTCATGTTGTTGATCCGAGCTCAATCCTCTGACAACAAAAATCCCTATTAAAACTTTTTGTTGGGAGTCAGTGTGTGTGTACGTGAGTGTGTTTGGTGTGTGTGTGTGTGCTGAGGTACCTTGGGAAGGTCTCTCCAAGGGGGTCTTTCCCTGTGAGGATGACGATGCAGGGCAGCCCCTCCAGGTCTTTGTATGTGTGAGGGACCCAGTCTTCACTCTCACAGCCCCTCCACGCCTGCGGCAAAACCCAGCACACCAACAGTCAACCCCTCACTCTGCCTCCAGCATGTCAACAACCGTCCTCTACAACTCATCGAGGACACCAGGGTTAAAAAACGAAAACAAAACGAAGACAGAGCGTGACTCTCTGGCTCCGAGGCGTCACAGCGCTCCTCTTACCCGGATGCGGTTGGTAAAGTGTTGCGGCAGGCTGAGCTCGGAGGCGGGGCTGCCCAGCAGCACGGCAAAGCAGAACTGCAGGCCCAGCTTGTTGCGGACGTCCTCCAGGCGCTCGCGGGCCAACATGGCCAGCTGCAGGGAGGGCACCCGCACCAGCAGCATGTGGCCCCGGCCCCTGGCCCCCTCGCGGCCCGGGGCGCTGATCAGGTCCTCCACCATGGCCAGTGTCTCTGGGGTGATGTGGTCCCTCAGGGAGGGGGAGGAGGTCAGGGCCATCATGGCCTCGGTGTACTGCTGGATCAGGAGGTAGCTGCGAATCACCATGCTGTGGAGGTGGGGGTGTCTGCAGGGGGGGAGGGGGGGGGGGGTTAGTGGGTGGGGCGAGGACAGCAACAATGAGCTGTGGTTTGTATTCGAAGTTGTTTGGAGATGAAGTCAAGGTAGATTGTACAACGACTTCTCAAGAACGGGTCAAGTTAGGTCAACACGGCAGAGGACATAACCTCTGACTTTGTTCGTTTTCATCCTAGATCTCGAGGTGACCTCCCAGTAGGTGTGGGGTCACGACCTTTCCTGACTGACCTCTCCAGGAGGGTGTTGACCATTTTCTCGAAGGCGTCATCACAGCGCAGGATGGGGCTGGCCACGCCCCACTGCAGGGAGGAGCTGTAGTCCCTCAGACCGAAGTAATGGAGCTCCTGAGGAGAGGGCTCCCCCTAGTGGAACACACACGCATCAGACACTCCTCTGGCTCTCCCACAGTAAGTCTTGAATATTGCTCCTGAGACCATCTAAAAGTATGGTACTGCCATGTACGTTTATTTTAATGAATGCATTTGGTAACATGTTTGTTTATTCATTTACTCGCTCACTCACTCACTCACTCTCACATATGCCATATGGTCATATGGACCTGCACCCAAACGCCAAAACATAATCTCTACTGCCCCTCCGTTAACGTGGCCAGAGAACGCTGCAGTACTGGACTTCCACCAACAGGTGGAGACGTGGACCCACAGTGGGAGCCCCGTGCGAGCCACTCACCAGGCTGTCGCTGGAGGGCCAGTGCACCTCGTTGTGGACGCTGATGCGTGAGTGGCGCGTCTGCAGGGTGAAGGGGAAACAGCTGACCTGCAGCACCAGCAGGTTGACCGCCTCCAGCACCTCCTGGCAGTTCACCACCCGGTCTGCCAGCCCCTGCAGCTCCCCATGACACACAGACCCAGACAGGGCGCTGGAGAGAGGCAGGGGGAGGAGGAGGGGGGGGGGGGGGAGGAGGAGGGGGGGGGGGGGGGGGGGGAGACATTTTGGTGTCACGGTAAGATATGCCCTGAACATCCCAGGTGGAAGCCTGCAGTGTTGACGTCTTCCAAGGCTGTGGGTTAAGTGTGTGTGTGTCCCGTGTCAGGGATAGACTGACGTCCCACCTGGTCAGGTCCACGTGGGAGTTGTCGTGGATGAGGACGAACAGGGTGTAGGGGTTCTGTTTGACCTTCCTCATGAAGGCCTCCATCTTGGCGTGCACGTCTCCGTCCAGCCGAACCACATACTTGTCGGACTTCTGGTGGGCCAAGGAGGCGTCCTCGATGCCCAGGTCCACCAGAACCCCTGTCAGGAGGAGAGAGGAACAACACCCACGTTGGTTCCCTCAAACACACTCACCATATAGTCCCGACCTAGGCCACGCCTCCCATGCCCGCCCTCCCTACCTGATTGGCGGATGCGCTGGGCGGTCTGGTGAACCAGCACGTGAGAGGGCGGGACCAGGACCAGGAAGTCCACCTTGCAGAAGCGTCCCAGGTCCAGACTCTGGCTGCCGGAGTCAGCGATGGAGCAGACCTGGGAGAGCAGGCTCCTGGCCACGCTCAGCTGAGGGGGGTGGATCTGGAACACCTCCCTCAGCAGGTCTACACAGGGAGCAGGCACAGGGCGCCAACACATTAGTCAGCGAACAGGGCAAGACACGTTTGTATTCTCATTTAACATTCGACTTGTCCACGCTCATGAGATGGGCCTGGTCTCCTGGTGTTGAACGAACACTTTTAAATGTGTAGTATTGAAGAAGGATTGTT
Organism: Osmerus mordax; assembly: GCF_038355195.1. Taxonomy (NCBI): domain Eukaryota; kingdom Metazoa; phylum Chordata; class Actinopteri; order Osmeriformes; family Osmeridae; genus Osmerus; species Osmerus mordax. The sequence goes on from NC_090065.1 coordinate 13,129,071, forward strand.
GCATGGCTGACAAATGATTCTTAACTAGATGTATAATAATACTACATCAAATAATCCCTCTTGGTCTTGATAATCCATATTGTGTTCTTGTGTAACCACTGTTGTAGTTGTGTGGAGGGAGGTGACCTGGCTGGGAGGGTGGCACCATGCTTGCAGCCTCCTGTGAGTGGATGTGATCAGTGACATCGCCCTGGAAGGGCTGGATGACCTGTCCCTTGCGTCGCCGCTGGTAACGCACCAACTGTTTGTCCAGATTGTCCCCTAGAAAGAACAGGCCACCACAGTTAGACACAAACAACTTTTGCCAACTTTTTTTCCCCATCTCTAATCATGATGTCATTGGTTGGTTTTACTGTTTTCTTTTAGCTTGATTTTGGCATAAACACAGTTGGTGGTTGCTGGGAGATCGTTAGACTGCAGGTCAAAAGGTTCCAGGTTCAAATCCTTTGCTTCGCTTTGGATAAAAAACCTGATTATGGATCTCTCTTTATCTCCATATCTCTCGCTTAATTTCCATATTACTCTCTCTCTATTCCCACATCCCCTGTCAGACCTCCATCTATAGACCCCCTGCCCCCCCGGTTCCAAATAAATCTAATGTTAGGTTCAGTTTAGAGTCATTTTGATGAATCACCAAAGTCAAGAGACATGGAATGTCTCTTGACATTTCATGTCTGTTTGGTTGTGTGTTCCATGCATGCTGTACTCACCCAAAGAGGTGCTTTTGAAGTGAGATGCCAGGACGCTGACTTTCCCAGTGATGAGCTCATAGCTGATCTCCTTCAGGAACTCGTTGGTGGTGAGCATGCCCTCAGCCAGGGCCCGTGCCTGGTACTTCCCTAGGACCCAAAACAAACACACCGTAAACCCCACAGACACTCCAGCTGTCAGGACTGCAATCAGGTCCGCGGGTTTGAAACAGACCACCAGACCGCGCTGCGGTGCGGCGGGGCACCACTCACTCAGCACCAGCACGCAGAACTGGTTCCCGCTCATCTTGGAGGCACAGATGATGACCACGTAGGTGGGAAGGCTCTGCTGGTGGGGAGGGCTCTCGCAGAGGGAGCGCAGCGACTCCGAGATGCCCTCCCCCAGGGAATTGTGGGTCACGAGGACCTGGACGCCCCCCCCGGAGACGCTGGCCTCCAGGCGGGCCAGCCAGGGCAGCTGGGAGGGGGAGATGGACGGGCCGCCGGGGCAACACAGCATGGCTTTCAGCACGATCTGCTCAAACTCCTCCCTCAGAGGAATCTGTTCTGCGCCTGAAGGGGGGAAGACACAGCAGAGCGTAGGGCTGAAAGCTCCGCGCTAAACACCCACCTTGGTCCTTGACATGAGTCATGTCAGGTCAGGTTAACCCTTTAGCTCGAAAATAGCCAACGTGGAACCAGTATAACCGAACTAGACATCACTCGCTCTCCTTTGGTTTCTCAACAGCTGTTCCATCATTTGATTGTTGTTTTCCCTGCCATCCAGTGTGGATACAGGATAATGAAGAGCGTCTGTTTATCCTAGACCTGATCATTGCGTTATTTTCAGGCAAGGTTAGGTGAGGCTAGAATCGTATCACATCAATGTGATTCTATGCTGCTGGGACCACTCACAGAAAGGATTTTTGCGTAAATCCAGACGTAAATGCACCATGCTTACTTATTTGTTATATTTGCAGGAATCGCTCTGGTGTTTACACAACATGAACAAGACGACATGTGCCGGCTGTTGCTCTTATCTAGGAGGGCCAATGTGTAACTGCTGCTTTAAGGAAGAGAATAGAAGCCTGTGCATTACATTTACATTTAGTCATCTTATCCAGAGCGACTTACAGTAAGTACAGGGACATTCCCCTGAGGCAAGTAGGGTGAAGTGCCTTGCCCAAGGACACAACGTCATATGACACTGCCGGGAATCGAACCCGCTACCTTCTGATTACTAGCCCGATTCTCTAACCGCTCAGCCACCTGACTCCTTGAATATCGTGACTCATTGAACAAACCTTGCCCCCTACACCAGAACACATGGGCCCAGTCAATTCATCATTCCCTGTCTGGAAAGGGAATGGAGTCTATTCTGAAAATCACAACATTAATAATAATGTTTATGTCAACACTCAATCATTGTCTGTGTTCTCTTGTTTGTGTGTGTCTTTGTGTTTTTCCAGTGTATGTGTGGTGTGTGTGTGACGTGTGTGTGTGTGTGTTTGTGATGTGTGTGTGTTTGTGTGTGGTGTGTGTGTGACGTGTGTGTGTGTGTGTGCATGTGTGTTTGTGATGTGTGTGTGTGTGCGTGCGTGTGCGTTGTGTGTGTGTCGTGTGTGTGCATGAGATTGTGTGTGGTGTGTGTGTGTGTTTACCTAGCCGTGCGAGGTACTGTAAGGTGAGCAGGATCATGGTCTCCACGTTGAGCAGCTGGCTGCTGGTCAGACCAAGGCTGTTCAAGGTCTTGTCTGTGAGCAGGCTGTTTTTATAGCAGCTCACCAGCAGGGGGCTCACCACAATGTCCCCCACGTTTCCATAGAAGTAGGGCAAAGTACCATGGCCTGCAAACCAAACTCCAGAGTCAAACTACACATAGAATAATCTAGCTGCATTATAGCTCTGTGACATCAACACGCTTTTATACGTGTGTGGAGAGGTGCTAAGGAGAGAATTTTGAGAAAACCTAGTTTGGTACCTATGAGGATGACTGGGCGGACTCCTGCAGTATTTAACAGGTTGTCAGGGACGATTACGGTCTCTCCAGCAGTGACTGGTTGTGGGAGTAGGACCCCTGCTACTGGAGGCTGGGGAGTGGGCATGGCCAACACAGAGCCTGAAAGAAAAACACACGTGTGTCAACACATTTCAGAGGACTCTTAGCTGGCCCGGCTTTAGAAATGGTTTTCTTCTTAAAATCACCTTAAATGAATGACACAAAACATATAGTGCGTACGTACCATATGTTCAAAACCATATCGCAACTTGAGACGGAATTGCCCTCTATTAGAACTGCTCTCTAGCTTTCTCTCTCTCTCTGTCACACGCACACACACTCACACACACCATACATTCCCACAGATGCACACCCAATAACTACCCTGAGCTGCCTCTTCAACAAGGCCAAGGGACCACACTGACTCAAATGACTTATTGCTTAAAACACTCTGCTTTTGCACTGCACCACAACATGGTATCTTGTACATTTGTATTTTTTGTAATATTTGTATTTTTGTATTTTTATATTGTAATTTACGGCAACTTATATTTATCTCACTTAGTACTGCTAGTTTATGTACCCTTAGTATAGTTAGTCCACATATTTAAATTTTAGGTATATGTTTATTGTATGCACCTTCCTGCCAAAGCAAATTCCTTGTCTGTGCAAACTTTCATGGCGAATAAATCCCTTTCTGATTCTGATTCTGATTCTGATTCACAGTGTCTACGCGAGGGAGCTGACCTGAGGAACAGACTATGGGCCGGATGGCAGGCACAGGGACGGCAGTAGGAGGGACTGGCAGAGCGCTGGGGTGCCAACTGCGGTGGCGCTTCTTGGGTGGCCCCGAGGTCATGGCTGAAGAAGCTGAACAGAAGGCATACCCCAAGAGACAAAAATATTAGAGTTATAGCATACTATAGTGCAGGTTCAAACATACTTACATACACTGTATTCAAGTTGTGAATAAGTATGCGTATGCATAGGCTATAATCGGTACATTTTAAGATTAAGATAAACACAATGAAAATGTATTGAGGTTAACACATTTAAAAGAAACAGCTTTACCAAAGGCAGTCAACAAACGAAGAAGACCTCACACGTGCTAGCATGCTAGCATCAAACAAACAGAGCAGTGGGAGGTCATGCAGAGTGGAGTGCAGCAGCCACAAAACAGCCAAACCAAACCGATTCCTGTGTCTCTTCCTGTTTCGGCAGCGTTAGGAAGACACAGAACTCACCAGGGCTTTCTCCCTGCTCCGAGGGTCTGTACCCCTGGCCCTTGGGCCCCAGGGTCACCTGGGAGGGGCTTAGTAAGGGTGGGCGCACATCAGCCCCCAGTCCATTGCTAGGACCACTCACCCTCAGCACGGTGGGCACTGGAGAGACAGAAACAGAATACATCCCATCCATGATAAACATGAGTGACTTCATCAAGTAGATGAAGCAGTTCCCCATCACTTATGTAAGTTGTTCGGGGAAGACAGAAATAACACACCTGAACGTTGCTTTTATCTAACAAAGAGGGATTCTGTAAAACAAACCTATCTCCCTATTATTAAGACAGCGCTGTATTGGAAGAAGAGTCAGGCATAACACTGAGGAATTGATTTCCCATACAAGAGCAGCTATTGCCAATGACCTGATGGGGCACTTTCCAATCTTATAGTTACTGTGTATGCATTACGCGAACATATTGATTGGTCTGTGTAGCCCTTGCCTGTCAATCTTGCAACTGGAGGAGCAAATGGATAGCCAGGCCTTAAAAAGTCATTACAGGATCTCTTCTTGAGTATTGATTGTGCATGTGTGTCTGTGTGTGTGTGTGTGTGTGTGTGTAGGGGGGGGGGGGGGGGTAGGGGGGTCTCCAGCCTAATCTGCCCTCCACAGTCACAGCTCCATCTGGTCGTACTAGGTCACATAAACAAACCTGTAGCTAGGCAACACCCTCAACCACACAAGGCTGAGTCAGCGAGGTGATTAACATGGCCGATCCTGGAAAACCCAACCAATCTCACTGGAGGATTGTGTGCGGAGGACATGTTTACAGTCTTCTACACCTGTGTTGCATCCTGCTCCTCGTGAGATACAGTTCAGACCGATGCTACCCTGCTATGCTCTCTTCTTGTTATACAAAATCTTCATGTATGACTGTAGCTTGTGGTATTACATCATTGTAAATAGTACAGATATGTGGAGGTTGAATGGGTGGAAAGGTGGAGGGGTGGAGGGGGAGAGGTTGAGAGGCCTGGGTACCTATGGGGAGGGTCTTGGTGCCTGTGGTGGAGGTCAGAGGCTTGGTGAAGCTGGTGTCACGGCTCATGTCTTGGCCCCCGAAGAAGACAGACGAGCCGGAAGTGGTTCTGGTTGGAGGGGAGTCTGAGGGTCAAAGCACAGACATGTTGGCCTTAGAACCGACCCTCATCACATCTAGGATTGGTCAGTGGGGTCCTCTATAGGATAGCATGTACTGGTGCTGAACACGGTGTGTGTGGTGTGGTACTATTGAGAAGCTCGGCTTCCACAGAGAGCTCAAGCAACCACATGAGAAGCAGGAGGTCCTTTTTGTTTATCGGGAGATGTAAGCAGGCTAGCTTACAACTTCCCAACACAGCAGGGAACCCCACATTACCAGAGACCTGATGCGTTCTGGGACCCCGGAGCCAGGTGCGCAGCATATTCAAACTGCGTTGAATATGCTGCGTTACTGTCGAGCTGCCTCATGCGCTCCAGTAAGGTTCCTTTTACAGGACAGGGAGATGACGCATAACATGCCTGTCGTTTGACAAGCTTGGAGTGAAAAGGTCACCCAGCATGTTGTGTGTGGAGGCTGTGTGCGTGTGCGGCGGCCACCTGAAAGGGACAGCAGGGATGAGCCGTGTCCGTTGATGCCTCCGTTCTCCTTGCTGTTCAGGGAGGAGGAGCTGAGCTTGGAGGTGGAGGCATTGCTGCTGAACTGCTTCATCTTGCAGTCTAGGGAAGAGCAACGTGGGGAGACATCCAACCAATCAATGATCAACACGCATGCCCTTTCACCGTTCAGTGAAAGGGCATTAAAGAAAGAGAAACGAAATGGCGAGTCCACCACTGGGACATCCATTTCTTGAGCCAAGCCAATGCATATTAAAGACAGTTCAAGTAAACAAGATTGTTTTTTCAGAGTCGGTTCTGACCTTTCCAGCAGATGAGGGGTCCTTTGCACAGAGCACCGTGAGAGTTCTTCACCAGATAGTATTTTAAGTGCTTCTGCTTCTTTGGCTGAGTGGCCAGCTTTAGGTTGATGTGATTAGAAAACTCTGTAAAATACCGGAACCCTTTTTCTCCGCAGCCAACACAGTTTCCAGAAAAACCTGCAAAGTGAGGATGTGTCTTTATTCGTCGATCAACATAAAAAATGCTTCAAATCCTCAGTGAACTCTTTGGAAATGCAATACAACATAATAAACAAATCTCCAAGCCAAAACCGAGTAATACAGCGGTGGCAGTATCATTTGGATATCTGCTGAGTCACCCAGTAGAGTGGTTTAACTGGCCTGTGGGCAGAAAACAATCATTATTTTATCTTTATTTGGAAGCAGACCTAGAGCGGTCTCTGCTAAGCGGGGATGGACTAACCTAAAAGTGCATTTTTGCCATTCTCATCAGGCAGGAAACGCCTGTCCACTGCACACAGCAGGATGTGCTCGGGGACGCTGGGGGATTTGGCGCCCACCAGCTCGAACCCCAGGGGGACCTCGATGGCCTCAGTTGCCATGGATACCAGCCGCAGGTCTTTGCCGGCCTGGCAGAACCCTAGGATGAGATAACCGATCGGATGAGGACAAAAATGGCAACAACGACAACACACTGCTCAACTCTGCTAGTAACAGCATTACCGGGCAGAAAAGTTGAACCCTTCATAAATGTATACATATGACACAAGATTTGATCTTCAAGTGGGAGGGGTTGCTGGGGGGCGCATCCTACCATCCAGGGTGCAGCAGCCGTCGGGGGCGGGGCCCTGCAGGTAGGGCAGAGGCGGGCTGCTGGTGTCGGAGTCCTCCTCCTCCTCCGGCTCCTCCACGCTGTTGGAGGCGTGGCTATTGAGCAGCTCCCCACCCAGGGTGGTCACGCCATGCAGGGACAAGTCCACCTTGGGCTTAACATCTGGAGGACCAGGATTCACCATTCAGATCAAGTAAGAGCCAGCCGGTCTATTTCTATTCGATTCTATTTTCTATCTGTGTTCCTAAGCAATGGGTGCCGGGCCAGAGAAAAAGAGGGATGAGGGGTAGAGAAACAAGATGGGAGGGTGTTCCACCTACCCTCCATGCTGCTGGGGTACAGGTCTGGCTCCAGGTACAGTTGTGTGAAGATAGGTTGAGGGTCTCCACTGCTGGAGCGCAGGGAGGCCTCGATGGAGTTGTGGAGAGCCTCTTCAAAGCGAGCAGACTTCAGTTGCCCCGCGTACGAATTCCCCATGATCTATAATGAAGGGTCAAGCATGAGCAAGGTGATGAAACGTCCACTATTCGCACTGGCCTCCACACCCATTAGCACTTCCACACAGACACATAGGTCACGGCTGGGCGACATCGATGGCCACTATGTGCACATAAGCCTGTAGGAATATCCCGTGTTTAAATAAATAACCGCATTTCTGTGTGCCTTTATCGCTAATGTATTCCAATTCATTTAGACAAAGCGACGTACAGTGCCGGGGGGATTTTGAACCTGCCACCTGCTTGATCTGCAGTCAAGTGCTCGAACTGCAGAGCTGCACCCCGTGTGTGTCTTTCTGGCCTTTTCTGTGAGTGGTCCCTGCCCCCGGGGAAAAACACCCCTTCCCCCCACCAGCACCACCATCCCAACCCTACCCTACCCCCGCCCATACCAATCTGGGGACATCTGCCATGGTCAGCAGAGCAGGCCAGGGGTGGCAGCTGCACACAAGGACACAAACAGAGAGAGAGAGAGAGAGAGAGAGAGAGAGAGAGAGAGAGAGAGAGAGAGAGAGAGAGAGAGAGAGAGAATGAGAGAGCGTGACAAGAGAGAAAAGGAGAAAGAGAAAGATGTAGAAAGCAGGAGTGTCTCTCTTTCTCTCCACTTAGTGAAAAGAGCTTGTTCGAATCCAAGGAGGGACTGGGGAGGAGCCGTGGTAGCCGAGGCCAGATGACGTGGCTGACACAGCCCATTCACAGCATCCTCTTTTGGTTTCCTTCAGGTCACGGTCATATTGCTATCGCTGTTTACTCTAGCATGCCAAACTTCTGCAGGCTTTTCAAAAGAGAGAGAGAGAGAGCGCCAGGTCCGTTTCAGGTTCGAACAAATGGTCTTGGCCTCACAAGGCCTCCTCAGAGTTTGTCCTTGGGCTACAATGGATGGCGCATTTACAGCACCAACAGCCGAGGCTGGTCCCAGGCGGATGGCTTCAGCTGTTTTGGAACAGCGCTCTCTCTAAACTATCCACCCACCTTTAACCCACACCCTGAGCAGCTGTGAATATTTTTATACTTTTATCATGTGTTTGGACTACCACAGGTCTTCTAAATGACCTTGAACACAGTGTCACAGTAGGGTAGGGTGCATGCAGCTTTTGTCACTTTCAACTTAAAATGCATGACTTAGCACACTACTTCTTTCTCTTTGACAGCTACGGAAGCACATTCAGTTTTATTTTTATGAAAAAGAAGAAAGGTTTTGTCCCCTATAAACATGATGTTGTGTAAGGTGATGAGGGCCTCTGAGAGTTGTTTATCAGCAGACAGCTCAGTGCCAGTGGAATGTCAATTTCACATTTTTGGAGAATGCAGCTACTTTCCAGTTAATTATGTTGCAGCAATCATGTTCCAGTCAATCGCTATCGGTGAGGCGAGCTTTCCTCATGGGCTTATTTGAGGGAATCATTGTCAATCAAACTCGAGCTGCAAGAACACATGGAAGTTTTGACAACAATTGTTGCTGTTTCTCATATTTGAATGTATTTTATAATGTAACCTATTGCAGCTTTAAGATACAGAGCTGACTTTCAGTCTGTAAGACTAGTTTGTTATGCCATAGAAATGTGTGAATGGTTCTTTAACATGTCAAGTGGTATGTAGCCTTCGACTCAAATAGTCTCAATTGTATTATTTTCTAAATAATGACAGAGCTTGGGACCAAGTTGGAGCAGCCCTTCTTTCAGAGTTCCAGTTCCACCCATGCCTGGACAGGTTTCAGACCCAACGTTTAAACAGGAACTGCACTGAAGAGGGGTGAGGGTAAGGAATCTCCCAGGTCCAGACAAAGGACAAGATTAACTGTGCCTGATTGTGTTTTGACAGAGATAAGCAGCTTAACACAAAGAAGCTACAGTATTTTTCTCACTCAACCCACAGACGAAGGTAGAAAGAGAGAGAGAAAACACTGCCTAAGGAGCTGTAGGCTCCTGCCTGTCCAGTCATGAGGGAGAAAAAGACAGATAGAGAAGAGAGAGAGGGGGGTAAAGAAGGGGGGAGAGAGAGGGGGGGGCAGAGAGAGGAGAGAGAGAGAGAGAGAGAGAGAGAGAGGAGAGGGGGGGCAGAGAGAGAGAGAGGAGAGAGAGAGAGAGAGAGAGAGAGAGAGAGAGAGGGGGGGGGGGGGAGAGAGAGAGGGGGGGAGCGAGAGAGAGAGGGGGGGAGCGAGAGAGGGGGGGGGGGGAGCGAGAGAGGGGGGGAGCTGAGTCAATGTGTAAGCATGGAGCTACAGAGATCATATTTGCCATTAACCTGGTGCATGGCGGAGGTAACCACCAACAGAACCTTTTGTCACCTCCCCTATCCCCACAGTCAAGCCTGGCTATGACAGAGGTCAGCTGACGGACGAGGCTAAGGTGTGACTGGGGTCAGGCAGGGGCAGGAGGGGGTTTCGGGCAGGGTGAGTTCTGGCTGACTGACGGAAAAGCAGGAACACATTAACTGCACACCTGGGTAGAGGTATAGTCTGCCAAGCTTGCAAAGGAGCAGCTTGCAACATGTCGTTCTCTAGCTGACTCTGTCTCTCTCACACGACCACGTCCTCTCGTCAGAGGCTGGGTGGCATGGCCAGATTGTATAAGTATGACCCCAGGTCAGATCCAGTCTGATCGTCTGTCCTGTAGATTCCAAGGCACCTCTGGGGAAGGCGTAGACAGACTGCGCCATTCTTGGCCTCACGCTCATCTCTTCTCCCAGACGACCCAATCCTGCATTCAAGTGTAACTACACTCCCACAATTTTGCCTTTCACCCACACCCAAAAAAAAACATACTTTCAGGTCAAAAGTTAGTGAGTGGGGGGGGGGGTTCTATGGCTATTCATTTTGGGGCTACCTCAAATGCTTGAAGTGATACATGAACACGGCCAACAGCCATACAGAACTCCTCCCTGTGGTTGGTCAGAGTACCTCGAAAAGACATCCACACATACATTCAGAATGACTTCATTTTGAACCGTTAGAGGTGGAAAGAGCCAGGATTTAGCACAAAATCCGGACACTTTTGCAAAGATTAAAGAGAGTTTAGCCTTGCGTGTTTACTGTAGGGGTTTAACTCCAAACGGAGGTGTGGGTGGGGGGGATTCCTTACCTTGTATGAAAACTCCCAGGTGTGAATGGGACAGGTTCACCTCTTCTACATGCTGGGTCAGAAACTCTGTATGAAAACCTCTGCCGATGTCATTTCTCTCAGCAACAGAACTTTAGACCTGAGGAAGCCATTCAGAACAACTCTTAATTGAAGGCTTCAGCGATCATACAGACATTGAATTCAACCATCTCTAAGTACTTACTGTTCCTGTTAGCTCCAATCTTTTACACAAGCGCTTGGGTAAATTACTGTCCAGAATCTTTAGTCTAAGGTTTGAATCCATCAGATTAAAGTAACCCTCAGTACATTTACAGAAGAACACAGGGTTCAGTAATATAGACACTACTTGTTGGACATTCAAGCTTTTAAAAGGCAACATGTTCACTGACCGAATGACTGCAGTCAAAGCAATAGGGAAGTGTATTAGGAGAGGCCCCTCCAATGTGGAAATGGAGCAACAGATTGCACAGAACCCTGACATATGTACTGACCGTGGCAGGGTAGAATGGAGTTATGTGATACTCTAGCCCCAGGGGTATTTTGGTAAAACACACTTGGGTGTTCGAGTTTATGGTCACCCCCCCACTCAACATACACACACACATACACACACACAGACCCATCCTCTGAAAAGGCCTTTCCACTTTGACCCCTAGCATTGTTGACCCACTCAGGAACTGATACAAATGAAGCAAAGTTCCCTTCAAAACATTGGCCGATACTAAAAATGCACTTTGTCATCCTGGGTCATTTGAAGGACCCTACAGGATTCAAGTCCTCCAAAGGACACTGCATACATCCAGTCCAGTGTGCTCTTCCTGACCTCTCTGAGGCCCATGTTGTGAATTATTAGCCAGACTGATTGGGCTGATTAAACTACAGAGCTGCATGGTCAATAGAACAGACAGGTGACAGTATACAGATCATTCACACAATCCTATTATCAAACAGACTGGGTCACACTCTGCCTTAAACAATGATCCATTAATGTATACCAGAGCCAAACTGCATATCGTTTTCTATGTGACCCAAAGATTTATATCTAAGTTATATATTTTTACCTGCAGTCATTATTGAAATCTATACAGTGGTATAACGGGAAAGAAATATAGAACATGGCTCCTGAAATTTGAGGTAGAAGGACCAGTTACCTCTTGACGGTTTTTCAGGCACTGCCCAAAACAAGTAACAAGTTGGTTTTCCTGGTATTGACATTTGAAGGGACATTGAGCCTGACAGGCTAGCAGAATGTGTAACTTAGGTTACACAGGTTAAAGAGGAATTTAAGGCGGTGGCCATAGTAGTATAAAAACTCTCACACACGCACACTCCACACACCCACGCACAACTCATTAAAATCCACGGGTGATAAAAAAAAAAAATGCTAAGTCTGTTAGCGGGTCAGTACATATCCACTAAGATAAGTGGAGTGAATGACCACTAGGTGTTTGTTGAAAGTGAACTAGTTTACACTATATCAAGGTCCTTTGTGAGTTCATTTTGCCATTTGCGTCTAAAAAGTAAAGAAAACCAACCAGGACTTTTTGTAGCTGAATTATCAGGTCATTTCGATACTATACCCAACAAGGTGAAAAAAGAGATCTGACTTTTGAGTCAGAAAAGTCATGAAGAGTCATGAGTCATGAACTCTTATTTAAGATAACTGTGGGCTGACCCTTGAACTTACCCCTCCTTGTCCCCCCCTCCCCTTTCTTTCCCCCCTCTCTTTCCCCACACCAGTCCACTCCTCCTTTTGTTTGACCTCTCATCTACATAATTACATTACACTGCTGACAATGGAGGGAGAAAGGCAGGATTGAATCTACTTCCCTTCACAACATAATCCTGGCCAATTCTGATTGGTTATTCTGGAGCCATTTATTATTACACATGCTGTAATTTCGTAGTACAAAATCCTACTACTATTTTTGTATGTTCTCGCACTACCTGGAACATTCTTTAAGGTCACCAATTAGTCTAATTGGTCAGTTAAGAATTTGTAAAATGTACTCAGCATTTCCTTGGGAGGAAGATACTGTCTAATCAGGTTTGCTTTCGTTTAATCTTCCTTCAACCTTTCAATACATATCATCAGCCCAAGTCACTTTCTGCATAAAGAAAGGAAGAATGAGATAGGTGGTCAGGAAAGGGATAGAAAAAGCAACACGTAATATGTATTAATGTCCTCTAAATGAGGTGCTAAAAGGCCATCTCATCAACAACAGTTAGGGTGAATCTTACAGCAAGTGACAGACCAAACACTTGAAACACTTCTGTACCTTCCATGGTTCCTCAACCACACAGCCCAAATGCAAAAAAAAAAAATCTTCCAATATGTGAAGGAATCCTTATTTCAGGAATAGTCCATTTTGAATAGTAAGTTCTCCAGGGAAAAGAAAAGTAGAAGGATATCCAGGCAGATAAATAGTTTATTTCTTATCTGACATTCCTTAAGCCACCAGTTCCTTAGTCCTAATACTCCACACTACAGCCAGACAATCCTGTTCCTCCTCTCTCTACATCGAAACCCCTCTGTCTCTCTCTTTGACACACACACACACACGAGCGAGCACACAACCCTCCCCCTCAGTCCCTTGTCCCCTCCCCTGCTTGGTGCCATTTGCTGAGGAGTGAACCGACTGGGGACTCATTCATCTTGGCCCTGCTGACCCCCTGTGGTGACAGATGCTCTTGGAGAGCCAGAGAGCTGAGGGGGAGACAAAGAGGTGGGCAGCATCTCCCTGCTGCCACACGGCACACTGCCCCGACACGCGTGACCCCCCCCCCCCCCCCCCCAGCAAGCCGGCGACCTGCGGCGCACCCCGATTGATGATCAAACGCAACCACGGAACTATGAAAAAGAAGAAAAAAATAAACATTTCCAAATCTATCAATCCCCTCCTTCTTCTCCCCCTCCTCCTCTCTCTCTCTCTCTCTCTCTCTCTCTCTCTCTCCCCCCCCTCTCACTACCGCACACCCTTTTTATTGGGGCTAATTTAGAGATAGGGCAAGCTTTCCAAAATGGGGACAAGAATGTCAGGTCAGATTCAGCAGTTTGTCCCTGTAGTTCAGGCATGGCTGGCTTGCCTGGGTTTGACCCCTCGCTGGGGTTTTACTCCTGCTATAAATACCAGGGGCTCATCTGTTCAGTATAAATAAACTGAGAGATGCACCGCAAATCAACAGGCGCAGTCGGGCAGATGTTGGGGATTACGGTTCATCATAGCCATGGCGACGTGTCTTATCAGGACAGTGGCCGGCAAAGAGAACAACGCTCCAGAGAGACTGAAGAGAGCTCTAGGAGAGCTCAAGTTAAGCAAAATAGACACAGGCAGACCGGTCTTTTTGAGCGACTTAACACAGAGCCCCCCCCTAACAATGTTTGGTCACGTGAACAATGGGGGTAATTTTTGTTTGTTGTGAGGTACAGTAGTTATCAGATACTGCCTTGTTATCTGGGTGAGAGATAATCCTATACTCTGTAAGTCTCTGGGGCATGACTCAGCGATCTGTCACCACCCTTCGAACATTTAACTCCAGCGGGCAACAACAAACCTAGTGCACTGTCAAATCAAACTGTACATTCTGCTTGGATTCAGTGGCTGCAAAGTATATTACAGGCTGTGTTAATAATTGGCAGGAGCCCTATTCATGGAAGAAAAGGAAGCGGAAATACTCCCAAACAGACTGTGGAGCCGGCAGTCTCTCTGTACATTTTTCTTCAGTTTTTTGTTTTTACAGGCTAATTAATTTCACTGTTAAGTAAAGTCTGCAAGAATTTGCCAGGTAAACAAAGACAGGAAGAAGTAAACACAGAGGCACTTGACAGCAGAGCAGTAATGCTCCAACTCACAATGGAGTTGTGTTACCTAAGTCCCTAAATGAACCTGAGTGGACAATGTGTGTTTTATTGATTTGATATTCTTTCTGGTTTGCTACTAGAATGAAATAAATTGGCGTGTCCTGAAACAACAACTGAGATTCATTCCATGGCCCTCTGTCAATAACAAAATGGTTTGCTTCACTAAACTGTGCAAAGATTTTCCAGTTCATTACCACAGATATAGTCAACAGTTGTTTTAATCTGGCCGTATAGCTCTTCTCACCCACTCTCAAATGACCATAGAGAGGCGCAGACTGTGTGAAAGACAGCTATAAAACCTCCCGCTAGCCAATCAGGATTACTCTCCCAGGGCATTCATTTCCTAATTTCTGTTCATTAGACACCTTTGTCTTAACACCAGGCTGAAGTTTGGCCGTGAAATTTGTCCACTTCTCCTTCCATTAGGCCACACAGTATGTCAGTGTGCGATAGCTACAGGGCTGACAGCTCAGTCAGCTTAGTGGGTAAAAGAACTGCCGTGTGCTAAGCACACAAGTCTCCTTAGGGATCAGCGCTAGAGATAAAGACACTTTAATGCTGTCGAACGGAAAGAGTGTCAAGATTGATTCTACATCGTATCACATTGGCAGCAAGTTCAACTCTGGAGGAAAAGGCCTGCCACGTTGATTTATGCTTCAGCCCCTGACTTTGACACAGGCTGTTTTAAATAGCCCATTTGAAAGATAGAGATAATGAGCAAAGCCCAGAGGTTTCTTTGCCCTGAAAATAGGCACGGAGGAAAACAAAAGAGGCCTGCGTGAATGGCGGCCCACCCCCGAGCCCATCCTTCACCGCTGCATTGAGCTCCAGTCAAAGGCCCCCGACAAAGGGGAAGTATCCCTTCCACCACCACCTGAGGAAAGATGGGGAGGGGGGTCATATGACCGGGCCAGAGGAACTGGGGGGTCTGGGAGGTGTACCCCCCACCCCTCAACCCCCCGGACCTCCTTTAGATTCCCATAGGAGTGCGTCTTTGTTGTGGCTCAGCTCTGACTCGGCAGTTTATCAGGACCCATGCGTCTGAATGGATCAGCTTGACCTCCACACTGCTCTCCTCTCAGCGGGCCCTGGCAGGGGGCTGTAACTGACTAGCCATTATATCTAGACTCTGACAGAAACGTTTGAAGATTACAAGTGGCAAAACTGGCCTCACATGCACTTTTCCCTGCTATTAATAAAGATACTGGCAAGCTAGTAAGAGTTGCAAGTAGAGGACCGACAAGGAAGCCAAGAAGAAGTCTCAGGAGTGAGTGATGGGTGTCAGGTGGGAAGGCGAGCGACGTGAACGGAGGAGTGGAGGTGTTAAATGTGACAGGCATGTCGGAGGCTGACAATAGGGGGAACAAAGAAGTGGCTGAACAGCCAAGGGAAACAACAAGAGAAACAACAACGATCCCCCATGAGAACTCTCCCGCAGCAGCTTCTCCGTGCTAGCTGATGGTGTGAGGACTCGCGCTGTCTTTTACCACGGGCAGGGGTGGCGGGACCCTGTTCTCGTTTCCTTCAGAGTCCCCGTCCCCCCCCCTCAGCCCCCCACATGCCTCAGCCCAAGCCCCCCTCCCCCCCCCACCCCAGCACATCAGGACTGCCCACTGGGCCCTGAAGTGCAAATCGTCTCTAGCGAGGATAGCAGATGAGCCATTCAGGACCTGCCACAGGGCCACACAAACAAAAGGCAGCATTCCTGCTGAATGCCATTGCTGAAGTCGGAGAGAGAGAGAGAGAGAGAGAGAGAGAGAGAGAGAGAGAGAGAGAGAGAGAGAGAGAGAGAGAGAGAGAGAGAGAGAGAGAGAGAGAGAGATGGTGGGGGGTGGGAGGGTAGTGGGGGGGAGGGCAGGAAAAAAATGCCTGGGGGTGGAGGGCTATAAAGGGGGTTGAAGCAGGGTTTAAGGCCTGGTGAGACTGGGGGTCTTGGGGCTGTGGTGGGGCGGACAAAAGGAGCATTTGGGCAGATGAAGAAGTCATCATCATTAAGCCACTGGAAGTTTACTGTTCAGTTATAAAACTCATTTCAAAATGAGGGAATGGGTTTGGGGGAGAAAAAAGCCAGCGAGGGGGTAAGGGGGGCAGTCCAGTGTGGGCCGGTGGGACTGTGGGGCCAATTCATTAAGGGACAGCCTGCTTTTGTGTTCCCCTAGGTTGATTGGAGTGGTGACCTTGTCACAAACTCTGGCCCACTGGATGAGTTTAAGGGCAAGGCATTTAACCTTCAACTAAATCTTAGCCATAGACAAAGGCCAGAATCATTTATTAACAAAGGTCACCTAGACACACATTAGATGCATGCTGAATACCAAGGAAAGCTCCCCTCTATAAGAGTTACAAAACAAAGTTTGAAAAGCCAAGATAGACAACCACTATTTATTTTTCAGTATTGCTATTGTATTGTTGCTGTAATACAAAACACTGTTTGACATACAATTTGTGAAAAAGAGGCTGACGTATCCATAAGAACAATTACTAATTAATTTAGCTGTCTTTCCATGTTCAAAAATCTTTTAACCAATAAATAGTATTTCAACTAAATTTAGTTAGGCCTATGTCTATTTAGACTTGGATCTGTAAGACCAACTTATCTATCTTGCATTTCTCCTTGAATCAAGCATTGTCAATTTATATGATAATTCCAAATAGGATCATATTTTAAACCTCGGATGAAAATAACTTTCTCACTTCAGTACCTATTTTCCATTTAGAAAATATTACACTTTAGAACAAACAATTTGTAATCAACTGCATACAAATAATACATATCAGCATTGGCTGTTTGTATGTCTGGCAGAATGAGTGATGGTTTACAATGCTGTTCATCGCTGTGCAATAAAATGGAAGGCCTACAAGTGAACCCAATCTGCATTTTACAACGTTGGCCAGGGTTGAACACTAGTTCCCCTCCATGTGAACCAGAGCGAACACAGGACTGTAAGGACATGTTTTTTTCAATTATTCAAGTCTGCCATATTGAATTAGACAACAATCAGATGAATTCCACACAGTACAGTTGTCAACAGTGATGGTCCACTGATGTAACAGTCCAGGGCAATGGAAAGAGTTCTGAGAAAAGAAGTCTATCTACTGAAAACATCCATTAAGGACATTCGGAATAACAAACAGCATGTGTTAATTGGCTACACTGTTAGGGTCCTGAAACCCCACACTGAAGAGCCCAGTTTATTCAAATGGACAGCACCACATACTGTCTTCATTCTCATTCGAATGAGAGAGTTAAATGCTCCAGAAAATGTGTTTGAACCAAAAACGACAAAATGTTTCCACATTTGACAACGTGCAGACTAGGCAGGATGTCGGTTAAGACAGAAACGTGTGTCCTCCCGTTGGTCATTATCACAGTTCACATCTGCATGCGGGCATCTGGTCAGACAGATCATCCGGGTCAGCCCTTTGAGGTCATCGGCCCTTCATGGTTACTTAGAGCAGGATTACATACGGCCCTTGAATTGCTGTTTAGACTGGCCTATTGGTTATGGGGTGTAAAAAGGAGAATCCTCTGAAGTCGTGTCTCATCTAGGCAGCGGGTGGAGGGTGGGGGGTGGAGGGTGGGGTGGTTTGGATGGGGCCAAGCCATCCAAACCAGTCAGTGTTATCAGATGACAGAAGCGGGGAACAGGGGTCGAGTTCCGTTTTCCTGGGTCTGGTTGGGCCATGCCCCTCCGCCCCAGCCTCATCAGATGACGGTCACACAGGGGTGGTGGTGACATGATAGGTACAACACACCGTTCCCAGGTCTGCTCGGTCAGAGAGAGCGTGCACAGGTGTCCAGCCAAAAGTGAAGCTTTCAATCAAACAAAGAGTCGAATCGACAAAGACTCCACATCTGTCATCAAGTCATGTAAATGCCTTTGATGTTTCATTTATAAATAAAATTATGGCCACAAAAATAAAACCCCATACATAGGATCTAATAGCTGACCATGTGACCTTCCTCGAGGAGCATTTAACTTGATACAGTGAGTATGAGATCCTTCTGTGCCAAAACAAGAGGGGGCAAAACACTCTTCACAATAGGACCCCCCCCACCCTTCCCTTCCCCTCCACCCTTTCCCTCCACGAAGACAAGATCTCAGCCACCTTGAATTCAGCTGAGTGACACATTGACAAAGAAGAGCTCTTAATGTTTTGAGGAAGGACTTCTTTACAGGGTGATCAGCTGTGTCCATCATGCCCCTCTTCCTGACCCCAGGCCCCCTCTACCGCATCAGCGCTTCCCCCCCCCCACCCCCAATTAATAAGAGCCAGGTTGCCCCCGGTGACCCCCCCCCCCCCCCGCTAAAATCCCATCAGTCCACCACAGCCCTGCGAGACCCACACCAGCAGGACTCTTTTTGCCTTTAAATGAGACAATGGGCGCTGGGACATCCTTTGTCGGGGGCTTGATGCCGACACAAACCTCACTGATGAGACAAGTGACAGTAAACCTATTCAGGCCCAGTGCCTCTTCATCTCATCTGCATTGATCCTCTGAGAGACGGGATCTTTCCCGGCAGATGTGCCAGGAGAGCGGGGCAGTGCCGAGATGGGCTCAGTCATCCACGTGGAGGGCCAGATAAAGACGTCTGTTAATTAGTTACTGAGGTGATGATGCTGGTGAGGTCACTTTGACCTATACTACACTAAAGAACAATCCACAGGTTAAGATATCCACTTCCCTTTTTGGCCTTTTGTTAAATATTCTCCAGTGTTGTTCAACTAGAGCCAGTTGTGGCAGGATATGCAAGTCAGGTAATTCTTTGCTACAGTATGTCAAACAGGATTTTCAAACTCAAAATGTTGAATAGCATCCAAGTTTCATGAAACTTGAATGAACTGAATCCGTCATCAATTAAATGGTATATAGCCTACTTTTAAGGAAAACAACAATAGCCTACTACACTGACTGTCTTCCAAACTTAATAAACAAGATGCTTTCTGGGAGAAGATTAACCTGTGCTCCTCCCTGGTCAATATTTGCTCTTTTTCTTATCAAATGTAGAGAGCGGGGAGTCTAGAAGCCTGCTGCAACTAGGAACATTTTTAGACCAAACTAATGACATATCTGTGTGTGTGTGTGTATGTGTGTGTGTGTGTGAAGGGCTTTATCAACACGCAGCTCTTTCCTCTTACTCCCCAGCGCTGCCCCCCTGCTCTCCTTCTTCCCACAACAAGGAGATAGCCTCACAAACCTGACCTGCCCATTCATCCAGATCTACTTGTTGCTTCAAACCAGGAGAATTTCAGTTATTCTGGACATGAGAGGGAGGGGAGAAGCTGCCATTTCTGGGAGAGGAAGCCCCCTCCCAGTGAGGAACTCTGTTCTGAAGCTACACAGGCCTGGCCGGGCTGGGTCCTGGTCACCCTGGCCTTGGACAGACTGTGACAGCCTGAGCCTTCTGCCAAAGGCCATCTCCCCCACAGGCCCTGGCAGACTGACACCACTATGACCTTGGGCTTCAGTTTTCAGTACACATTGGGACAGAGACAGAGAGAGAGAGAGAGAGAGAGAGAGAGAGAGAGAGAGAGAGAGAGAGAGAGAGAGAGAGAGAGAGAGAGAGAGAGAGAGAGAGAGAGAGGAGGGGGGAGCTGAGTCAATGTGTAAGCATGGAGAGGGGAGAGAGAAAGAGAAAAAGAGAAAAAAGAGAAAAAGAGAAGATTATAGAAAGAGAAGCGAGAGTGTGTTGTTGGGAATACTTTACTTTTAGTAAGTGGTGCTTTTAAATAGAAAGATTGGCCAAGCAAATGAAAAACAACTCTAACATTTTGACCCTTCTGTAAACACACAGTTCAGCTGAGACCAGAGTGACAACCACCTCCTGGCTGTCCATTCTTTAAGCTGGGAGGAACAGCTTTAAAAGTTGTTATCTCAAGCAACCTGAAACACAAATGACTATTATTTTTTCAACATTAATAATTTGAATATCAATGAGCAGAGGATAAAAATGAAGAGAATAGGGAGACCCATAAACCCCTGTGTTCCATTAAAGACATCTCATAAATAGACCCTCTGGGCACATGCTGTGCTCTTATAAAACAAGTGTACTGGAAGCAATATTTTCTGGCAGCAGGTTTTGTTCCTTAGGCATCTGTGAACAGTGTGAGCAATGTAGAGACTGACAGAACACTGTGTTCCAAAACTCAAAACACAACCTCTGGTTACACTTCTTTTACTGCTACTACTTTGCTACCATTAGTAGCTCTTAAACCCACATTTAAACTGTCGCTGCGATGGAAAATACTTTTCCATTCATGTGCTCAAACAGACACATTCACATCACTAAGATAGTGATATGATAGTCACATCAGAGACCTTTGTGTAGTAGAGGGCTCCCTGATTCTACAGCAGTTAAACTGCTAATAAAGAAACTTTAATGTCCTTCACCTTCCCAGACAAAATGTACACACCCACAAAAAAACATTTTTGAATATCTTGAGCTATGATTAACCCTTGTGTTATCTTCGGGTCATTCTGACCCATCAGTCATTGTGACCCACCGTCGTATTGCGACAAATTTACCTCATACAAAAACAAAGTGAAGCATTTTCTTTTAACTGTCGGGCTGTCTCAGACCCCCCACATTGGAATGGTTAAAAGAAAATTATTTTTATTTGTTTTTGTATTGGGTAAAATTGGGTAAACACAACGATGGTTCGTTATGAACCTTTGGGTCATGTGACCCGAAGGCAGCACGAGGGTTGACAAACCTGTGCTTGGCAGTGAAAATAATCTGTTTGTAGAATATTCATATTTTTTTCTGATTGGTTGTTAGGATTTAGAAATACCGGGATACAGGAAGTAAACGAGAGAAGAGAAAGAGTGTTTTACTGGGCATGTGAGGTCATTACAGCTGCACAAAAAGGCAATCCGTCTCCATCAGTTGTCACCTCATGTTTTAAACAACTATGAAGCCTCATCTTACACAGCCTGGAATCGAACCGGCAACCTTCTGATTAATAGCCCGATTCCCTAACCGCTCAGCCATCTGACCCCCCATATACAGTAAATGATGCATTCTAAACCATGGTGTTTTTTTAAATGTGTTTTTTAAACAGCTTTGTCATTTTAGACTTAGCGTATGGCTCTATTATAAGGCAGTCCGCACGGTAAAGGTTATGCCAGGACACGTACACGGCTGGAAAACTGTCAGCCTCCTCTCCTTTTGTTTTGGACGCACTCCCTGACGAATGACTTGGGGACACAAGGAGATAAGCTCCATTCACTTCTGCCAGAAGAGTCTTCCAGCTTTGATCCCATCTGATCCAGGGGAGGGAGCCCCCCTCTGGATGGGTGCCGGGGTCGGAGGGGAGGGGGGTTCGGGAGAGGGGGAGGTCAGAGGCTGGAGAGGTGGAAGGAGGGAGGGTGCATGGAATTCCAACGATGACAGATAAAGGCCTGTCTTCCTCGTAGGGTCTCGAGATAACCAGCGGGACAACAGGAAGTGACATCAATCAACGCCTCACTGCTCTTCTCCCCAGGCTTCCCTCCGACCCGGGCCAGGACGTTTAGGTTGGAGGTTCAGCTTTTGGTTGAAGAGCCTTTTAAAGGAACTGTAAGTTCTAGCTCTCTCTCTGGAGGTTCCTCCCCTGCATCAGAACAGTGTGTCCGCTGGCAGAGCTCAGAGAGGAGCTGGAACTGCCAGGGTTTGGTCCACAGAGCCTCTCTTCTTCCCCTACTCTTTCCTCAGTAGCTCATAAACACCTGGGTGTGAAGTCGATTCACACTCAAGAGCATAAATTCACGGTCATAGATTTGAGGCAGACCTATCCCGTTTGATTATTTTTAATAAAAAACGGCGTTTTGTGATTCTATCTAAGCAGAGGCATTTCTTCAGACGGAACATCTTTGAGATTCATTATTGAATGTTTAGTTGACACTCAGAATAGGTTTCACACGAAACACAGGGACATATGTTTCATTTCCAGATGAAGAATTGGCCATAAACAAACACGTCACGTGTGAATTCCATGTTACTTTTCCTTCTGGTGAAAATAAGATATAGCAGCTGATGAGAGGAAGGGGGACTTAAGGCCCCACCCCCAGTGGAGGGATCAATTCCCATAAATGGAGGAGGTCAAAGACCTTTGACATCTACATTTAACCGGGGGAGGGGCACCGGCCTTTGTGAGATTGGCTTTAATGATCCAATTGTGCAACTGTGTCATACAACCTCATACAGTACATACAGTTTGCCTCATGTGCCCCCCCCTCCCCCCACACACACAAACACTCGCACACGCAAAAACACGTACGCACAGACATATCTTAAATCACACTGCCTTCCCAGCTGCCTTGTTTCTTTCTCACTGCCTCCCACATGTTCCTCCTCTCCTCTCCCTCACATTCCCCCCCATCCTCCCCTCCTCCTTCACATCCTTCTTTCCAAACCTTATCTGTTGTCTCCTTCTGCTTTCATGCTGCATTTTTAGGTAGGGCTCGGACCCACAAGGCACAAGGAGTCTAAATATGCGAGTGAAGGAAAATCCTTTCACTATTTCTAAGGAATCTTATATATATTTTTTTTTAACAACTTCTTGAATTAAATGAAGTTGTTTCTTGACAGATACAGCATATAGCAGATATTATTTGCCACCAAAACACAACACACTAAAATATATGATGGCCTGTCAACAAGGTATCATTCGATAATGGATTTCTTGAATAGAATGTAATGCTATTAAGTCAATGAGTCAAACAAGTATTCAGTCCAGTCCAGTAATGAAATACGCAGCTGCAGATATGCTACATTTATATATATATACAAACATACTGTATACATGCCACACTTCACCAAATTACATACAGGCAGAGGCTCTTGAGTGTAAAAAAAAAAACGTGTAGCAAAGTCTGACTGTGTTCTCATTCTGGTATATGGCACATCTGGCTATTACAAAGAATATCAGTGTCTATGTTTTCTTTCTCTAGTTTTACACAGGGCTGATAATGCAGATGGGATCCTGGCATTCTTGACCCCCAATAAAAAGGGCAGGTTAAAAGTTTACAGGCGTCCATGCAGAAGACGACAAGGTCTGCAGAACAGTGGAGAGGAAGGGCTTCCCAACACTGACGTTAGTGTCAGATAACCTGACCCAATGTCAACTGCAGAGTTTTCTTTTTGATAAGAAACCTCAGTTCCAATTCCAAACTGTTTTTAAAGCACTTAATTCTTGTTCGCTTTAGTGTGATGTGGTCAAGCGCAAAGCTATATTTCCTTAAATAAAATCTAAGGATTATCCAGGAAATCTCCATGTCAATCCATTATTTACGAGGTCACAACCACTTTGGCCACATTAGTCACATTACTCCAAACAGCCACAGACGCCAAAGCTTTACCAAAGCTCTGCACCGACTGATTAAATTGCATTTCAGCTGCTGATCAGGCCTGGTCAACTAGATGTGTTTCCAGTCCAGCCTAAATACAGTTTCTCCCAAATTCAGTCTACCAACATGAGACCTGTGATTAGAATGAAAGCTTGCAATGAGAAGCTTGCAACATTCATCAAACCATCCTGTCAGAATGGTTTGATGAATGATGGCTATTTTAAGGGCCACCTGTTCTCAGAACCCTGTCAAATCTTAGTCCAATAGGTGTTAGGACAGCGGCAGTGATTTCACCAACTAGCTAGGATTTTGTCTCTCTTTCTCTGTTTCCTGGTAAAGCCAGCTCACTCTATTTAAAAAGATTGAACATGGTTGTGTAGATTGGATTTCAGGTGTTTTTATCATCTACTATGATTTTGAAAATGACGAGGCTTTATTAAGATGAATTGTTCTTCTGCTGTTATCCTGTCCTGACTGATCATGTCCCTGCTGACCAAAGAAAACAGAGATGGAAACAGAGAGCTTCCTCTTCTCAATATTATTGGCAATCAATTGTTTTGGTTGCTCTCTTGTTATGACATAGACTGCATAATTAAGCAGACCATCACAAACTAGTCTGTCATAACAGAACGTGATTGATGAGAAACTGTGAACAAATTCAAGCCAGGTTTTTAGAGCAAACACCCTGTAGCAGCTTTTTCCACCAGTTGTTCAGTACAGACATAATCTTCAACTATAAGTGCAGGACGTTAAGTCAAACTGTTACCCTGGTAACAACTGACTAAAATAAGCATGTATTTGGTATAGTGCTGTATTTTACATCTAGGAGTGCCTTTCAATGCAAGAAATGTCAGGCAGCTTTGAGGCTATCTTTGTTCCTGACAGTAGGTCTCTGGCAATGAGGAACAACTGCAGGAAAACAATGAAGTAGTACTGTAGGCAGTGAGAGAAGGAAGGCCTGCCTTCTCAAAGCTGTTGTTTTTACAGTATTAAAATCAAAGATTCAAAAATTACATTTGGGCCATTTTATTTACTATTTTATTTTATTACACCTACATTATTGAGAATGTTTTGTTCAGGTTTATGACTGAAGTAGCCATCAAACTTAGTGAATGCACAGTATATAAACATTTAGTCATTCTACAGGTGTTTCTGAGAAAAACCATGTCTAGTTTGCCGAGTCATGACCTGCGACTTGTATAACTGAAGTTGGATGATTACGCAAAACATTGCAAACGACGAGTACTGAGAATTGATTTTCTGGAATGACAGCCCCAAAATGGATGTAGGCAGCTGAGGGACTAGATTCATACAGATTGAACAACCTGCAGTTGATTATTCCAAATACAGACTACCTAGATGGGTTAGGGTTGGAAAAATAAATAGGCTACAGTCTCATTCAAGGCTACAGAAACCTGTCCAAAGGCTGAATCAGTGTCACCGGGACTTTACTTATCTCCTCCCCAGATTAACTTCCAATTGTTCCCAAGGAACAAAGGCCGGCCAGTGAGGAAGCCAGACCCCCGAGGGCCAGATGGCCAGTGGACAGAGCCCCCTGACCCCACAAGTCCTTGTCCTCACTGACAGCCTTGCACGTGCTCAGATGAGACAGGCCACATACCCAGTACAATTTCACATACTGTGTCCAAGTGGGGGAAATTATAAGCACATTTGGGGAAACCTGTCTGAACTACAGGAACCTTTTTGTCTGCTCAATTTGAGAAAGAGGTAATATTCGATAGTAAGAAAAATGTAATGATAAGAAATTAGTGAAAAAACAATGAAAAATACTTATTTCAGGACCACGGTTCAAATCATATTACATTTACAGTATTTTATTTTGTGAAGACACATAGACCCTAGACATATTACACCCCATAAAACAAAGCTATTTGGGGACAGCACTGATTTTCCAGCTTCCAATTTCTGAGAGGCCCATTATGTTTCACAATTAATTCCTCAATCAGAACTGACATTTATCCTGGTCCCTGCAGTGGCTGTGAACTTCTAACTTTCCCCGCAAGGGTTGGAGGTAGTAGCCTATGGGGGTCCTGTGGAGACACAAGGAATGTAACCTTCTGGGACACACAACATGAGGGACCACAGACTATAATCAGGTCAGGACAGATTTATAAAAGGTTCTAATTACAAGGACAGATCACACAGCTCTTGGAACATGAGTCCATCTATTGTAATGTATTTAAATAACTCGTTTGAACAATAATTAATTAATAATGCATAATATATAATCTGCCTGACTACCCAGTTTTGACATCGTGTTTTTGAAATACCCATATGAACAACGAAAGTTATATTCAAAATGCAATCACACAGGTGAAATGCTACAATGAGACAGGTGAAATGCTACAATGAGACAGCTGAAAATAATACAAATTATGCTGGCTACAGCCTCATTGACTTCGTTACGGTTAATAGAAAGACTGGGATATTTTAAGTGCGTCATGGATGTGGACCCAACATCAAGATAGATTGTCCCCCCATCGCAGATTATACTATCGATGATGCTTTCTATACATTTTACTAAAGAGCATTACTAAAGCGAATTTTACTGTTATCTAAACAGGCTTAAACAATAATGAACATGATCTCAAAATAGAACAGAATTTAGAAACCCCTGTATTTCATTTAAAGCACATACACTGACACGTACAGGCTCTTTTATCGGCAGAGATAATCACCTGCAACAGAGCCTCTTCAGAAATTTTGAACGCTCTGACGGTGAGATGAGTTCAGAAACATTGGCTAAATGAATAGGCAGACTTAAATATCTGTGCTAGCGCACGACTATCTTTCTACCTGATAAAGCAAAATAATTTTTGCTTTTATTTTTAAAAATATTTATCTTACCTGTATTCAAACTGGAACTGGTAGCGCATTACTTTCCATCACGGAATGAATGATTCGGTCGTCTACTTCTTTCCACTCCACAGTAGGCCTATGCGGATATTTGTGCGCTGCTAAGCGTCTCTAGTGTCGAACTACAGAGGGGGAGCCTCCAAATGACGTCAAGGAACTACTGTATGTACTATGCTTACCTTTTGGCTGCAATGGGTAAATGGAATGTGTAGTTCTGTAGCCTAGAATGAACACAAAGAGAACACGAGCAAATCTTGAGAGAATAATACAAAATGCATCCTGCAACGTGGAATAGCCTAACACTCCTGGCCCTCTGTCATATTCTCTCCCCTCCTCTCTCAAACGCGCGGGTTTAAAATGTTTATTTATTTACATGAGTTAAATTAAGACAGGATATAACTAACTTCGGCAGTAATTAAAATAAATTCTCACGAATCGGACCCGTGTGAAGTTTTTGCTGCAAACCATGGCAACATCTCCCTCTGTCGGCAAAAGTAGCCTAACATCTAAATATCAGTCACTGCATCGTTATGCTGAGTTCATTTGGTGCTTTTTTTAACAGGCCCATTATAGCCTATCGTTAGAAAAAAATTAATAACTAGTGCTATTTTATTCATCTACAACAATTTCCAACCGAAATTGTAGGCAAATGTTCAGCTTAATGTAACTAGTTTATGGGCTATCTCTTGATAGGCTATATCCACAATCGCTTACTATAGATGTATTAAACATGTTATGTGCATAGGCTTACGTCTCTAAACATTGATAAACAATTTTAAAAAGTTTTACTATGTAAAATGTTGCATAGCCTACCCTATTTCATTATTAATGCATACACCTCAACGTTCCAACGCTATAACAGAGATCCCTCGCAGTCTCAGGTGCATTATGTGACCCAGCCTTCCGACTCTCATACATGCCCCGTCCTGTTCATTTTTTTTCTACCGATGTCCTAGCGTCCCATATGATAGGCCCTAATAGTGCCCTTTGAGGACACAGGACTACCCACGTCAATGCCAGCCAACCCTGCTCTCGCCATATGCTGTTTTAAGTGTCTTAAGACGTATTTTCAACTACATTTTCATGTAAAGCTTGGACGTTATACACATATTCTTATCCCACTCAAGTCTTCTTAAACATATTTTTTTCTTTAAATTTTTTTTACTTTAATTTACAAAATTGTACAAACCTATAGCCTAAATGTAGCCTATCTCGGAAACATTCCGTGCGCCTTTGTAGGCCCTCTGCTGGTAGGCTAGTTTACTCAATTGATAAACAGTTTTTTTATTCGCTATATTGAAGTTTTTTGATTGCATTATACGGTACTGTATTATAATTAAGTTGAATGTCTTTCAAAACGTGCATGTCGATCCGAAACACTAATGAATTGTAACATATTGCCTTGCCATCATCGTTTCGCTCAACCCTCAAACTCATTGAACGCGCCTGGATTGAGGTCATGCGCAGTACTTGACATTTCGAAGTTGCTTCTCCGGGGTGTTTGAACAGGAAGGCGGACATGTTGGTCGGGCTGTGGGAGAAAATCGGGCATCGTCTGTTTTTCGAAAAAATAGCATCGTTCAAAAAGCTATTGGCCAATGTAGCGCCTACAAGATTTTTGTTTACACCAGTTACAACTGATGGTCAATGACAATGCGAAGCTCACAGCGAAAGGACTGCAATACAGTATTTTAACAAGACCGTGTTTTAAACTGATCGAAATTTGGAAGGAGAAGTTTTTTTCAGCACTTCTACTTTGCAGCTGTCAGACTCGTTTGTCTTTTTTCTTTCAAGGGCCTGGCACTGATATAGATATGGGCCTGGAGTAACCTTGCACATATCCAACTTTGCAAGGCATATTTAAGCTGTTGTTATTGTTCGGATGTATCAACATTTTTAACCCATCTTCTGTGGCATCCTGTGGAGACTGACTAACGTAAAGTTAGCTAATCTGTTGTGCTGCATTTAACTTGGCTGGCTAGGTGGCTCGAGCTGCTAAAGTTATCGCGTCCAAACTCAAGCTGGGGAAACATCTTTTCCCAGAAAATGTGGCTTCTGTGTTTCCAGCGCCACTTTAAACTCTTTGTTGTTTGCGAAATTTTGAGAAGAGATAGTACAGCACTTCTTTGAAGTGCGGCTTACAAACCAAGTTCACGGGAAGAAAGGAACATTTGGCTAGCTAGTGTAGCTTCAGGTTGCTAGCTAAGCTAGCTAGCTAGCCTTCTGGATTGCCAACTATTTTCTTGATTATCTCACCATCGTGGATATCGACTTGACTGCGAAAATGTCAGCTGGCGAGAGTTTGGAGGCTCGGTTTGAAAAAATCGATGCCATGCTGAAGGATCCGAAATCAGAAATAAACACGGATTGCCTTTTGGTAAGTACTTTAGCCAGTGTTTGTAGCTAGCAAATGTTACTTGGACAACTCAGACAGCTAGCTACCACATTGCTCAGAGTCAGTCACATTTGTCAAGAATCGTCTGGCTAGCTAGCAGACAGGCTAATTGCCTCGCGACGGTAGTGTGGGCGCGAGGACGTTATTTCGTTTGATAAAAGCATAGGTTATAGGTGCAACCTAGCCAACTAGTTATTAACTATCTCTTTAGCCAACCTAGCTACTGCTTATTAATCTACGTTGCCAGATCTGTTGCAAGTTCCCTTGCCAGATGGTAAAATAACCAAAAATTCATCTGTGTGGCTTTATCAAGATCTCCAGCTATCCAAATCA
Organism: Osmerus mordax; assembly: GCF_038355195.1. Classification (NCBI taxonomy): domain Eukaryota; kingdom Metazoa; phylum Chordata; class Actinopteri; order Osmeriformes; family Osmeridae; genus Osmerus; species Osmerus mordax. Next base: position 13,158,121 of record NC_090065.1, read on the forward strand.
AGTTCAAGACTCCCAGCAATGCATTGACATTCGATCTGCTATACATTTGATTCAAATATCTTATAGTGGCAGTTCTGTTCTAGACAATTGAACGTGTTGCTGGTTTTTAAAGCCAGCCTGCTTTGTGTTGACTGACTATTTTTTGCTGTCTAAATAATGTGACAAGGCTTGTGAATAAATCAGTTAATTTCCTTTGAGGATAGGTGCTTTAGCCAAGGGCATATATGTTCTTGATTGCTAAAATAGTATATCTGAAGAAGCAGAACAGGAAGTGGTATGTTAAATACCTGTAGTATCCAAAACCTGTCACCATTGTGTTTCCAAGCCAGGTTGGAAGTGAGAGGATGTGAACTGCAGCTGACAAACTGGATCAGGGCTTGTGTAGCTGTCAGCCACTATTAACATGTATTGTAATGACAGGCCTATCAGTGATGTGTCAGATCTGCGGGCCTGCTGTCCCAGCTGCAACAGTTCACCTGCTCCTCTCTTACCGGCCCTGACTTTGTTACTCCTCGTGATTGGCTATGTCTGCAGGGCCTGCCACACAGGATCCCTCAGAGGGAAACCAACATGCTGACTAAACTTGTTATCAGAGTGTTGTCCTAAATGAGTGCAGAGGCAGTGATAGCTCTGAGGGGCCCGGGGGGTCTGTGCTGTTCCAGCTGTAGCATACCGTATCTGCCTGTCTTTGGTTCCTCATTTCATCCTCTCTTATCCATTCATATTTCCTTAACAGCTTGTTACATGTAACTAGTTGGAGTTAATAAATCACCAGCAACAAAAGAACAACAATAAAACGCATCGTAATTGAAGTGTGACCTATATAAATCAGCAGCTTCATCCCATTGCCATCAGTGTGTATATATATATATATATACATATCTAGTCTTAAAACATGATCTTTCACATTAGTGATCAAGTGGATGGGAGGATATCATATCTGGATCTTGGTATCTGCTTCCTGACCCTGTAGATGCATTATGAATCCACCTAGAGCACCATTGTATGGCTGTCTGATGGAAATGTGTTTCCCTGAATTTCCTGCTATTGTTTTGGGGAAAAGCCTTATTTTTTCAGGTATGAATCAGACAGCCTTAACACACACGGATAAGGAAACTTGTCTCCCAAAGTTGATTTCTTGCACCAATTAGAAGCAAAATGGACAAGGGAATGCCCAGGTTGTGTGGTTATGGTTATGGTCATACCACACAATCACATAGCCACCTTACTGCATCTCTTTCTAATGACACTACAGGCCATTAAAGCAACTAAAACTGCCTCTAGCAAGGGCAGTTGTTTTATCTCCCTGCTGGCTTTAACTCACCTAAAAGCAACACTGCATTTTAATGGTAAAAAGCTGTGAGGACTGTTTCTGCAGGCAGTCACACACAAGGGTGTTGTTCGCCTCCCCCCCCCCCCTTCTCTGCAATCTCCTGTGATCAATGAATGGAGGCCTTTTGCTGGAGCCCCTCTCCACCGCCACCGCCACCACCCTGCCACTCCACCCACAGCTTAATAAAATTCCATGCTAATCAAATAACCTCTTGTCTTTGACTCGCCTGGAGTCCCCTGTGTGTCCCAAAGCCATTCTGTGTGTCTGGAGAGCAGAGACCAGGCAGGCTGCTCTGAGGTAGCTGGGTGTGTGCTCTCCCTGCCCATAAACCAAAATTATGTGAACTGAAGACTCATGTTTCTGAAGTCCCTTGAATTGGGACATTTAAGTCATAAAGCAGCTTCCAGCATGTTGCCCTGTGAGTAATCGCTTCCATCAAAAAAAAGCACAATGCCGGTCTTTCACTGGCCCTGTTGGTACCTGAGTTTCTGTTGGTCTTGCCTACTGGTGTTTGTCTCTTTCGTGACTGTTGTGACTGACATTTGCCTGGCATCCTCCACTCGGGTGGCCTATCAGACACGGTGCTCCAGGCCTGTCATTCTTCTTATCGTCTCACGGAGTGGTTCCTAGCAGCGAGAGAGGGCCTTATCAGTGATGGGCTGTGCTTCAGGCAGACTCCTGAGAGCCACTCTGAACAGGCAGAATTCCTGGCATTGTGATGGGAAAGCTCACCGACATTAAAGCTCTGCTATTGTCCGTGTATGTTTGTTTGTTTTTTAGCAGGCTTTCCATAGTTCACTTAGGCCCATATATTGTGCCCTGAAAACCCTGGAATAGGAGCCACTGTAATAGCATTTGTTTTAGACCTTTTTTTGTGCGGAGAACTTGTTTGGCCACATACTTAAAATAGCTCTCTGACGTGTACAGTCCTGTTGAGGAATGTTACTGTGGCTGTCCAGAGTTCTCTGTGGCAGGAAGTTATGCAAACGTGCATTGCTGAGCACAGAGCTGTGTGATTAGCGTCCTGGAGGACTCAAGTCTGCTTCTTCTTCTTTTTTTCTTCTTTCCATAGCTAAGCCTGGTTACAACTGTATGGTCAACAAGGCCTCACTTTCTTTCGTTTTGGACTCCTCCCTCTTTCTTTATGTTCTCCCCCTTCCATTTCCTTCTGTTGAAGCTAGCCTCTCCCGTCGTTTCCCTCCAGTCTATGACGAGCCTACATCTCTCTCCCCGGCTCACTTAGGGCTTTGCTCTCTCCCTCCTTCTGCCCACCCAGTGTTCACCTCCCTCCTGTTCTCCCTCCCTCTCCCGAGGCGCTCACTCACACGACGTCTCGTCGAGGGGGACGACTCTGGTCCTGACCCCTCTGCACTAAGAGAGGAGCAGCGCAGTTACTTAAGAGGATTCCTCTGCTCGTCAGAGCGGCTGATTCACCATTCGTCATCATCATCATCTGTGCAGAGATGAAGGCCTGTTATGTGTCTGTATCAGTCAGTGGTTAAACGCAGACAAACGTGTTTTTTGTTCTCGTCCTTTTCTTAACAGCTGAACGTCTACTGTGCTTTGAATCATGGAATGAGTATGGATCGGGTCACAAAGCCAAGTCATAGATTCAGTAAAGTCTGATCACCAAGGTCAGATTATTATTCTGCAGGATAGTCACGTGCGCAACCAAACTCCTAGCACTGTGTTTCAATGTCGGTCCTCTCCTAGCCGTGAGGAAGGAGCCCATTTCTGCAGTGCTGCAGCAACTCTTTGTGTTCATGTGCCCTCTTTTTGTGAGCCATCCTGGATTAAGGAAGATTAAATTAAATCCTGCTGGTGGCACTTCTGCCCTGGCATGGCCTAAGGCTAACTGGCCCTTATGCTCACAACTGGTGGAAGAATGGGGATTAATATGCCTGTGTTAGAACATATGACAACACTCGTAATGGACCCCACCGATTCATGTAGCACAGTCCAGCGGTTGTATTGAAGCTCATGGTCTGTGGACAGTTAAATTCCTCACATCCGCACTGTATTTCAAACACATAGGCACTGTTGTTTCGATTTGACCCGTTTAATCGGAGAAATGAACTGCCAAACGCATGCATGTTTCCTATAAACAGAGGCTGCTTTTTTTGGTGTGTGTGGAATATGTCGAAAAGCTAGGTAGCTAGCTGATTTACCACGCGAAAAGTAATCGGTCAAAATCACATGCGTGCACAGTTTGAGTTTAGAGAACACACAGGATTTTAAAGTCGGTCTTTTTTGACTGAGGGCAGAGTGGAGTTGAGGAAGTCTCGCTGTGCCAGTTCTCCTTTGAGGTTGTTGATAACACGGATGTGTTCAGGCCCAGAACACTGTCTCCCCTCCTGCACCAGCACACACTCCAGAGGTGAGGCAGTTGGACCTATGTAATGTAGAGTCTGGGCATACGCATTCTTACTGTTACTCCACCACAGCAAGGTTACCTACACCTGGTCATGTCACGTTTGGGACCGGAAGTGAATGAGGACGTTGGAGCGGGGAACAACTTCCCTGGTGGAAACCCCTGTTTGCTTTGCCGGCCAGAGGACCGGCTCTCTGGTGGTTTAGGTTAATAACCTTCCACACACTGGCTACATCAGTCATCACTGGGCAATTGTAAGCCTCCGTTTCCTAAGTCACTGTCATGAGCAGGTTATTGTTGACTTTGGGATGATTTGGGATGTGTGCTTGTCTGGATGACAAAGTACTCGTGGTTCAAGCAGCATGTCCACCAAACACATTTCTGCTGGCGTTTGTTGCAGAAAAAAGTGACGCAAAAGGACTCTCAAAGGGTCCGTCCTTAGTCAGGCGTTCATCAGTACTGTTAACCCATTTGCGTGTTCTGATTTGAAATCGTGTTTGGGATTGAACTAAAAACCAGAGTCGTGGGTAGTATCATATAAAGGACTTTAAGTATGGGGTGCTGTTTGAAGGGTGTGGCTTGCTGTGGGAAGTTAAAGGCACATGGCTGGATGGAAAAAGCTCTCACAGAAGTCAGAGAAACAGAGTGTATGCCTTAAATGTCTACATGGAACAGGAAGGTCGTGCAGGAAGGCTGGAAACCAAACTACTGCAGTGACAGTTACATCACCTATTAACTCTCTTCTCCCCTCTCTCGTAGGATGGCTTGGACGCGTTGGTGTACGACCTTGACTTCCCAGCCCTGAGGAAGAACAAAAGCATCGACAACTTCTTGAATAGATGTAAGTAGCCCACGCCAGGTTCTCCTCCCCGCTTTTCACTTCCTTGTGGCTCCTAGACCGGGCAGGCGTCCGTGGAAGCTACTGGAGGCTCTTAGGACGAGGCTGTTTTTGGGTCAGTGCCTCCATCCAGGCGCAGGCACAATTGTGTCTGGCGCTCAGACTCCCCCAACAAAGGCTCTTTCATGAGTAGCTGGTGACCCACATGATGGTGGAGGCCTCCCCACACCGTGTCTCTGCCCTCGTACTGCTGGATCACCACGGCTGGCGCTGGCGGCAGTGGTGTAGCATTCTGGGAAATGCTCAAAATACAGTACCTCCAAGAACAAGGGTGTCTGTGTTTGCTGTTTGTGTGCCTGTTGTGCGAAGGTTATGACAAATTAGAGTTGAATCGAGATACCCTTAAACCCCCCCCCCCTACTATACTGGTTTTAACACAACGTTTTTTTGTCATATACACAATATATCTTCATCAGACGGTCGGTTACTTTGAGAGTAAACTGTTCTACACACAAAAGTCAATGTTTCTGTTTGACATTCATGTCTATATTAGATAGACGTACACATGTTATCGTGGATGAAATGGCCTAAACGGGGGGGGGGGGGGGGGGGTAACTTGCAAGTTAACCTGCAAGTACATTTAAAATGTTGATAGTTATTAACTTCGTTTTCAATGCCTGCAACATCATCTGAAACTTTTTCAAGGACTTATTTCTGCCAACAGTCCTTTGAAATGCCGGTCTCTCCTGAGACTGGCATTACAAGCGTGTGTGAAGCCTTGGGGCAGAAGCTGTCGTGAGCTATTTGTTCAATTAGTGTTGCTACAGTACCTTTGTGTTCGACAGCCAAGTGTTGAAAACGCATCGATGGATGTTAATGGCCTGGCTGTCTTGTGAGAAGGACTGGTTGTCAGTGGCATGCACTGCCCCAAGCCCTTTGCACTTCCCACTGTTCTCTCTGAAAACGAGTTCATGCTGTCTGATCGCCACTTCAGCTCCCAGCTCTGTGAGCATCACCGACGAGCCTCCGCCATCTAGCTCTCCTCCCTTTTGTGTGTGTGTGTGTGTGTGTGTGTGTGTCCCGAGCCCCATGGAGGAAAATCGGATTTGAAGGTTTCCAAGAGATGTCCCTGATCTGGCCTTCCTCACAACCGTTTTTATTTGGAAGCGGTGGATTGTATTCCCTGGAGACCCTGCTGGAAATGACTCACACTTGGATGTTCTTATTCTAATAGGCCCTCGCTCTGTATTTTTAGATCAATTGAACTCGGATGCTCCCGCCAGCCCCCCCCCCCCCTTTTTTCTCCATGCGTTCCCGAGCCAGTTGTGACCCGTGTGAATAGAAAACGACCCACCACATTTGTCTGCGCTCTATCTCCCCCCAGAGGGGCCAGTGTTGTTGCATGAGATCAGTCAGGAGCACGTTCCCCTCCGAGCAGCTCGTCCCCGCCGAGGAGGCCCGTCTGCCAGGCAGGGCTTTCCTCATCAGCGGGCTCGTTCCCCCATCCTCACACAGACTGGAAGAAACAACGGCTGCAACGCTGCCGTCATCGCCCCACGCCTTACTCCGTAAAAGCCACCTTAACAAGCACGCCGTCGCCAGGTGTTCTGCAGGACACGAGTATTGCAGCCGATGACACACCCAGGAGTGTACTCTCGTGTGTCCGTGATTTCGATAATTCTCCGATCTCCATCTTGTTCCTTATTTGCTCCTCTCATAACTCCTGGATCTCCCCCCCTGCAGGCTCAGTCATCTGGGGGATCAGGCTCCTGCAGTGGGGAGCTGTGCCTGCGGGTGTCTTTTTTCTTTTTTTTTGTACGGTTGGAAGCCTGCGCTGCTCTAACATGTTGTTCTTGTCTTCTCTCCCTCTTGCTCGCTCTCTCTCTCTCTCTCTGTTCCCCAGATAAGGACACCATCAGTAAAATCCGGGACCTGCGTATGAAAGCGGAGGACTACGAGGTGGTCAAGGTTATCGGCAGGGGAGCGTTTGGAGAAGTCCAGTTGGTGAGCGTCCTTTTCCGGGTTGCTTGCACTCAAACTTGCATCAGTTTTTTTCCGCAAGGTACAGCTCGCATGCTGAGCTTTGATTCCTCTACTCCCCGCCCTTGCCCCGTCCTCAGGTTAGACACAAAGCCACGAGGAAGGTGTATGCCATGAAGCTGCTAAGCAAGTTCGAGATGATCAAGAGGTCAGACTCTGCTTTCTTCTGGGAGGAGAGGGACATCATGGCCTTCGCCAACAGCGCCTGGGTAGTGCAGGTAAGGTTCTTCTCTCAGTCCTCCCAGGTCACCTGCTGATGCGTCACATTGTCTATACAACCGGGACGCTGGAAAGGCACAGGGGCGCGGTGCCTCCTCTACCTGCTGGGGCCTCCTCTGACATCCGTCTCCTCTCTCTCTGGCCCCGCAGCTGTTCTACGCGTTCCAGGACGACCGCTACCTCTACATGGTGATGGAGTACATGCCCGGCGGGGACCTGGTCAACTTGATGAGCAACTACGACGTCCCCGAGAAGTGGGCCCGCTTCTACACCGCCGAGGTGGTGCTGGCGCTGGATGGGATCCACGCCATGGGTTTCATCCACCGGTGAGGCCTCTCCTTCCTCTGTCCCTGTGTACTGGGGGGGGGGGATGAGTTTAAAGGTGGCTTGATTGTTTTTCTGGGGGGGTGTCTTTTTCTTTTAGGGACGTGAAGCCTGACAACATGTTGCTAGACAAAGCAGGCCACCTGAAGCTGGCTGACTTTGGAACCTGTATGAAAATGAACAAGGTATCTACTGCAGTCGTCACTCCAGCCCGACACAATAAGGCACACTTGTCGTCCCAGGGAGAACGGTCCACTGTTGTGTCAGTAGGGTTAACCCCATGCAAAACCACAGGGATGTGCTTCCTCCCTGGTCTGAAACGATGATGGTAGTTGATGAGGTAAGAGTTTGGTGCTGTGGCTCATGAGGCTGTCTCTCCCCCCCCCCCATCCCTCCAGGACGGTATGGTACGATGTGACACGGCCGTGGGAACCCCCGACTACATTTCACCCGAGGTACTCAAATCCCAGGGAGGGGACGGATACTACGGCCGAGAGTGTGACTGGTGGTCCGTGGGAGTCTTCCTGTACGAGATGCTTGTTGGTGAGTTCACGCCGGCCCGCCGTGCGTGTGCAGATGAGGATTAAAGTGCGGTGCCAACATCATGTTTGGGTATCGTAGTCATTGTCGTCGTTTTTCACGAAACGCCTGCTCAGAATGGGAGACGGGCCCCCGGTCGTCCCGTGTCATATCGTTGTGAAAGGCTTCCAGCAACCGAGTTGTGCAGACTCGTATGTTACTGCTGCAGGGCTGTGCTTTTCCTTGTGTTGTATATCGACCACTTTTAGAGGATCGTAAGTCATTTCACTTAAGATGGCTGAGTGGTGAGGGAGTCGGGCTAGTAATCTGAAGGTTGCCAGTTCGATTCCCAGCCGTGCCAAATGACATTGTGTCCTTGGGAAAGGCACTTCACCCTACTTGCTTCGGGGGAATGTCCCTGTACTTACTGTAAGTCGCTCTGGAAAAGAGCGTCTGCTAAATGACAAAATGTAATTTCCCACTGAAACGTCGACAGGAGCCTCTGGACCAGACCTCCAGCAGGCCCGGTCATGCGCTCTGTGTTTTGTTTTGAGGGGGGGGGGGGGGGGTTGTTTAGGATTCACTCGTGGCCGTTCTCCTAACCCATGGCTGTGTCCGTCCGCTGCAGGCGACACGCCTTTCTACGCCGACTCGCTGGTGGGGACCTACAGCAAGATCATGAATCACAAAAACGCGCTGACCTTCCCCGAGGACAGCGACATATCCAAGGACGCCAAAAACCTCATCTGTGCGTTCTTGACCGACAGGTGAGATTGAGGCACCGAGGGCCCAGTTATTGATCCTTCCCTTTTTTCCCCTCCTGGTCTAACAGCCAGGAGTTAACTCACGATTGTCATTGACTTGCTGATGGGGCGCGGCACATGAAGATATCATCGCTTAAAACGCCATCGGGTGCTTTCCAGTGTCGGTACCAAAGCAACACTGGCGGTTAAGGACGAGATCCAGCCTAGTACTGCCACTCAACTGCGCTGATGTGGTTCTTGCACGAGAACACTGCAGTTCCCCTTGAATGTAGAGATGTGGACTGCTTCCCAAGCCATAGGCTGTGATATCTCCTGACCTGCGTGCTGGTGGTGTGTCTCCTCAGAGAGGTGCGACTGGGACGCAACGGGGTGGACGAGATCAAGAGGCACCCCTTCTTCAAGAACGACCAGTGGACCTGGGAGAACATCAGGGAGAGTGAGTTGGGCCGGAGGCACACCGATATTTCACATTCTGCGCTCCCCTTTGACACCTTCTCCTCGACTTTCTCTACAGTGTTGACAATCTGATACTGACGTGACAAATTCATATTTTCTTAACGTTTCGTATCTGAATACATATTTATTATAATGCACCTAGGGACAATGCTTTCTACTTGTTTTATTGTGTTCCGTTGTCTTGCTTTTTCACTTTTGCCGTGATGGTGTAAATCCCTCTCGGGATCAGTGAAGTTCCCATCTGTAATGTCTGTTCTCCAACACACCTTCCCTGAGGAACCACCAGGGGTGGTTTCAGTGTGTGGGGCAGCCGAGGGACCACAGACAGCCCGGGGGGGGGGGGGGAGGGGTGCAGCCAGACAGCCCGGGGGGGGGGGGGGGAGGGGTGCAGCCAGACAGCCCGGGGGGGGGGGGGGGAGGGGTGCAGCCAGGTTAACCGTCAGCCTCCACTGCGTCCACTAGAGCAGGGCCAGATTAGGAACGGAGGGCTAAGTCCGTCCGCTGCGGCCCCTGTTGAGCAAGTTGATCTTCGGCCCTCCCCCAGCTTGGAGTCAGCACTTCACCGTGCCTCCAGCGGCCCAGCTCCCAGCACAGGCTGATTGGCCGGTTGTGTTCGCCTCTCGTTGTTTACACACCTGAGAACCTAGAGGATCCAAGGCACTGTTCGCGTCCCCCTTCCCTCTGCCCAAACAGGGCTTCTCACACAGTGACATGATAGGATAGTTGGGCCCGCGCACGAGGCCAATGTCTCTCCCCTCCCCCTCAACCCCCTCGTCTCTCCCCGTGTGCAGCGGCCGCCCCCGTGGTGCCCGAGCTGAGCAGCGACATCGACACCAGCAACTTCGACGACATCGAGGAGGACCGGGGGGACGAGGAGACCTTCCCCATACCAAAGGCCTTCGTGGGAAACCAGCTCCCCTTCGTGGGCTTCACCTATTACAGCAGCCACCAGTGAGTCCGCCGCACAGCCGGCACAGGGCCGAGACCTGTCCGGCTCCATGGTCAGCCGAGCTCCTCTGCACAGCGGCCATCTTGGTTCAGCTACACCTTTCGACATTGTGCAGGCGCCTCACTCGCTCCAGCAGTCAGTCAGCTATTGAACTGTGCTCATGCTGAGAACGAGAACCACTGTTTCAATGTGTACCCCGACACAGGTCGACAGTGAGCCGGTGTATGTTCTTCAAAGTAAGACTGCAGCACTCCCCTACCTGAACCCTCTGTCCTGAGTTGACTGTTGTACTCTTCCATGGCTGGTCTAGTGAGCCGTGAGCCCCTGTGTAGTCTAAAGGTGTGTGTTAAAGCTGTTGTGATAGAGCTCTGTGTGTGTGTGTGTGTGTTCAGGTTCACCCGCAGCTCCAGCACCAAGACCAGTGAGAAACGCAGCAGCTCCACCAAGGAGGATAAGAGCCAGGTGAGTTGGCCTGACGCAGCTCCCTGCAGCTCCCTGCAGCTCCCTGCAGCTCCCTGCAGCTCCCTGCAGCTCCCTGCAGCTCCTTGCAGCTCCCTGCAGCTCCCTGCAGCTCCCTGCAGCTCCATGCAGCTCCATGCAGCTCCATGCAGCTCCCTGCAGCTCCCTGCAGCTCCCTGCAGCTCCCTGCAGCTCCTTGCAGCTCCCTGCAGCTCCCTGCAGCTCCCTGCAGCTCCCTGCAGCTCCTTGCAGCTCCCTGCAGCTCCATGCAGCTCCTTGCAGCTCCCTGCAGCTCCCTGCAGCTCCCTGCAGCTCCATGCAGCTCCCTGCAGCTCCCTGCAGCTCCATGCAGCTCCCTGCAGCTCCCTGCAGCTCCATGCAGCTCCCTGCAGCTCCATGCAGCTCCTTGCAGCTCCTTGCAGCTCCTTGCACACGCTCCCGACTGGCTCCAAAACCTGTCCTGGGACGTGCATCTGAAATCAACTTAACACACAAGCGTCGTGTTTTTATGTTTAGCGATGAGATAACGTTCTTGTCTGTCACAGACTATATATTTAACATGTCCATGTTGTGCCTTGGCTGTGTGTGTGTCTGTCCAGCTGGAGAACCTGCAGAAGAGGATCTACCAGCTGGAAGAGCAGCTGAACAGCGAGATGCAGCTGAAGGACGAGATGGAGGCCAAGTGCAGGTATGGACATCAACACCGTCTGGGACCAAACTCTAATGCACAGCATCCATGGAGTAGTTCGACCAGTGACAGTTAATGATGTTAATAACTCATTTGAGGTACAAAACTTTCTGCATCACTATTAGCATCCTCATGTTGTTCTTAATTACAAATTAAATAATAATACAGTGTATATATATATATATATATACAGTACTGTGCATAAGTCTTGGGCACCCAAGATTTTTTACACAAATAATGTCTTATACTGTATTTCCTCAATTAAATGCTACAGCTTTTCTTGAATTACATGTTTCGATGAGGGCGGTGTGTACACGAGGGCAGCATTTATTATTTAATTTGTAATTAAGAACAACACAGGAATTGCGCAAAGCAGTTTATTAATTAGTAGGCGACATCTCTGGTGTCTCGTCGGTGAGGAGGCAGATGAGGATGCTAATAGTGATGCAGAAAGTTTTGTACCTTACCTATTTGTAGTAAAAATAAATTAGAATTATAGTAAATCTAAATTTTATGTTGCTGCATTTTTTCGAGGGCGGCGTTTAAGTGTATCAGATTTGAATGCACCGTTTAATCAAAGAAATATATGTAATACCATTTTTTTTTTGTGCAGCAGTATAAAAGTGAGATTTTGCAAAACTTTTTGTTGAATTTCATTATTTCTTAAAGCATTTTTCCTTGACCTTTTTTCTTTTTATTGTGCCTAAGACTTTTGCACAGTACTGTATATGTGCATTTTCCCAGCCCAAAATGCAAAACAAAACACCTGATGCCACAATGTATTTTGAAATGTATTTTGCGCTCTCTCCCACCAGGACCTCGAACACGAAGCTGGACAAAATCATGAAAGAGCTGGACGAGGAGGTGAGTGTCTTCTCAACGCAAACACACGGGTGTCGCCCACACACACCAGACGTTACAAGCCACCAGTCAGGATGGCCGAGTGTGACTTCCTGTTAGTGACGGGGGGGGTGGTCCTGCTCCCCAGGCCAACCTGAGGAAGGGTGTGGAGGCCAGCGTGTCCCTGCTGGAGAAGGACAAGATGATGATCCAGCACCGGGCCACCGAGTACCAAAGAAAGGGCGACCAGGAGGCCGAGAAGAGACGCAACCTGGAGAACGAGGGTATACCACAAACCCCCTCCTTCTCTTCCTCCCTTCTCTACCCCCCCCCCCCCTCTCTCTCATTCTATAAAATGCATGATAATTTATTTTTTGGCGGACATGCAAAGTATCTCCCCCCCCCCCTCCCCTCCATTCAGCTATTTGATCTGACCCAAACATATGTTGGTCCCAAATGGATAACACCAGAGCGAGAGCCTCTTTTCATGGTCTGGTTAGCTGTGAGAGGATGCCCAGGGGGCCTTCTTAGACCGTCCATTAGGTTGTACCAGGAGACGGCACTAAGTGGATTTCCACATAATAACCTGGCCGTAGCAACAGTGGGTGAAACGGCAGATTGGACCCCATGTGCATGAACCTGTTCTGCTCGTGTCTGTTGGATGAGACGGCTCATCTGAATTCTCGGTCCGCTCTCTTCAGTGTCTACTCTGAAGGAGCAGATGGAGGACATGAGGAAAATGAACCAAAGCTCTCAGGCCTCTAATGACAAGATTGTACAGCTGCAGAAACAGGTAAGAACACACACACACACACACACTGCCATAACAAGGGGAAAAAAGCAACTACAAATGTATTTCATTGGGGACATGCTGGTGTGTTGTCCAGACTAATGGGTCAGAGCGTTTAGCGGGGGTTATCTGGAGGTCTGTGTCTGTACAGTCATCTGCTCAGGGGGAAAGGGGGTGGTTCTGTCCAATAGGAGATGTGCTTGTACTGGTAGGAAAGATAGAAAAATGAATTATTGTGTGAAATTATCCCTATGCTTGGCGATGAGTACCCTTTTATATGTCTGAATTTGATTGATTCAAATCCCATCGAGGCAAACAAGGCATTTGAATCATTCATGTTAGACCGCCCCAACTATATAAACAATCCTAGGCAAAAATAACAAGTCTACAGAATCTCCGCAACCAGCAGCTTGAACTTGCCCTCGCCCCCCCCCCCCCCCCCGCCCCCGCACACACACTCTGATTGACAGCTGGAGGAGGCCAACGACCTGCTGCGGGCCGAGTCGGACACGGCGGCGCGCCTGAGGAAGAGCCACACGGAGCTGTCCAAGTCCATGAGCCAGCTGGAGGGCGTGAACAGGGAGCTGCAGGAGAGGAGCCGGGGCTGGGAGGGGGAGCGAGGCCAGCTGGAGAAGGAGCTGCTGCTGCTGCAGGCCACGCTGGACTCAGAGAGGAGGACCTACAGCCAGGGCTCCGAGGAGATCCACGAGCTGCAAGGTAGCCCAGCCACGCCCACACACACACACGCTAAAAATAAGCTAGAACTGGATTCGGGTGGTTGGCTTTTCTGGGTTTTTAGACGTCGGATCTTGGCGTTGGATTAGGTTGGATCTAGATGTGGGGAAAACCAGTTTCAGCCTCGTTAACATGTTGAGCTGGGAGCCACGGCCTCCCTCCCTGATTAAACAGCTGCAGGAATCCCAGCCCCAGTTTTAAACATCCCCATCCATCACCTGCCCACTGATCTGAGACGTGCCCGGACACTGACGCCGCCCCGAGCTGCAGATGGATCTGTCAGACATACATCTCTCATCAAGAGCCTTCAAGGCCTCCTTAAAGCTATAAATTAACCCAAATTAATAAACACACGTCTATTTCAGTAGATCAAGACCATCCGAACAAGCATACTGATGCCTGTAGACGATAAAGGGGCGGGTCTTTTATTTAACCAACTGACTTGGGACGTCAGGGGTTCTAAATGGCAGTAGGGGTGGTAAACTGTGGGCCGCGACCTCCACAGTGATTCTTCCCTGTGTTGGCTGTTGTGAGAGTGTCCTGTCTTCCTGTGTGGCTCAGCGCGGATGGCGGGGCTGCAGGAGGACAACAAGAACCTGAAGCTCAGCCTGTCCAAGCTGGAGACGGAGCGCAAGCAGGCCCAGGAGAGGAGCAACAACCTGGAGAAGGTCCGTCCGCCCCCCCCCCCCCAACGCACTGCCGTGAACCCCCGCGGCCCTCCTGCCAGGTACGCTCTCCCTCGATACGCTCGTCTCTCCGGTAAAACGCGTGGCCGTGTCGTGTGTCGCAGGAGAGGAACGGCCTGGAGATCGACCTGAACTACAAGCTGAAGACCCTGCAGCAGCGCCTGGACCAGGAGCACACGGAGCACAGGGTGACCAGGGCCCAGCTCACCGACAAGTACGAGTCCATCGAGGAGGCCAAGTCGGCCGCCATGCATGGTAGGTCTGGCCCCCGGCCGCACTCCAACGTTCTGCCATGCTCCTCCTCTCCTCTGCTCCCAACCCCCCCCCTCTCCTCACATCTCCTCCCCTTTCCTCTCCTCCCCTTGTTTCTCCTACCCTCTCCTCACCTCCCATCTCTGCTCCTCCCCTCTCCTCTCCACCTGCTCTTCTCCCCCAGAGCTGTGTCTACAGACTCTTACCCAGAGGGCATCAGGATGAGAGGCAGGAATTCAGGAGTTTAATCCACGTTGCGTGTCAGAACTTTGCTCCGGGTGTCTTGTACAGATGAATCTGGGGCCTAGCCCACGCTCCAAAAACAGCAGCCGCTGGAAATTGGTTCCAACTGCTACTGAAAGCATCTTTCTGCAACAGCTGAACTCCCGTTTCCCCTCTGGAAAACCTTTTTAGCTGCTGAGGGTTCGAAGCTTAAAGAAAGCTGAGCCAGTCCAGTTGTCCCATGTCGTGTAGACTTTAAGGCGGGTCACGCCAACCAATCAACCTCTAGGACCTTTCGTTACAAAAGTTACGAAGTTGCAGTTTTTTTGGACAAAGTAGTTAAGGCGGCAGGCGTGTGTTGCTTAGGCGGCCGCCTCAACTGCAGTGTGTTGTGGGAAACCCTGCCACCTCCCACTGAGTCCACGGACGGCCCAGGCTCACGGCCCGCGTGTGTGTGTGTGTGTCCCCGCAGCGGTGCAGCAGAAGGTGTCGGAGGAGAGCGGGGCGCGGGTGCGGGCGGAGAGCAGGGTGGTGGAGGTGGAGAAGCAGTGCTCCATGCTGGAGTTTGACCTCAAGCAGTCGGTCCAGAAGATGGAGCAGCTGATGAAGCAGAAGGAGAGGCTGGAGGACGAGGTGAGAGAACCCCCCCCCCCCCCCCTGAGGGGGGATCCTGCTTGAACAAGTGTCCCTGGTCCTTTCTGGTCTCAGTGTTATGGAGTAGCCTTTTGGAATGCATGCGATTTGGCAGATTCAAAGTGATTCAAGCCTTCTCCTCCTGTGTACTGTACGTTATAATAATAACTACAACAACAAGGTATAACGCGTGAATTTAGCGGACGCTTTTATCCAAAGCGGCCCACAGACGTGGAGTAAAAAAAAAACCTCCGCTGGGCTAAAGCCATCCCCATGTATACGTGCCCTGACCCCCCTGCTCGCCCCCCAGGTGAAGGCCCTGCGCATGCAGATGGAGCAGGAGTCCAGCAAGCGTCTCCAGGCCCAGAGCGACCTGAAGGGCCGCCTGCAGGACGCCGAGCGCCTGCGGGGCTCCGAGAAGCAGCTGAAGCAGGAGATCAACACTGCGCTGGAGAGCAAGCGCTCCGTCGAGTTCCAGCTGGCGCAGCTCACCAAGTAGGAAACACCCCTGACCGTTGGAGCGTGCTGGGGGAGTGTGTCTAGAGAGCACAGCCTGTTGTGTACCGATTCCCTTCTTCTGCCACAAGTCAAGCCTGTGGGAAAATAAGCTGTTGCCAACCACCTCACAAACTTCACACTCAAGCGCCAAACTGCACTTTTTGTTCCAACCCTATCTGCTAATAGTCTTTAGAAGTCAATGTGTCAATGGCCTTACAATTGCTTGTTATTCCAGAAAAGGCCTATTATTCCAGCTTAGAGGGTGTCTGGGCCAAAGCTGCTCGCCGACAATGTTTACACCACAGGATTAAGGCTTACCCAGCCCCTCCCACACACACACACACACACACACTCCTAATCCCCAGTGTGGGTGTGTGCACTCTGCTCAACATCTCAGACTGCCCAGCATATGAAAGCACCGCTCAAATCTCCCTGGTCGCGCAGCACACCCGCTAATTACGACCAGGGCTCCGATGCGCACAGTTCACTCGGTGTCGCGCTGGTAACAGCAGTGCTGTGAAAATCCCACTGCCCTCAGCGTCTGACACGCCCTGTTTGGATGTGGGTGGTGTGTCTTCCAGGCAATACAGGGGCAACGAAGGACAGATGAGGGAACTGCAGGACCAGCTGGAGGCCGAACAGTATTTCTCAGTGAGTAGAGCCACAACCCACCCCCTAAACGCCCCGTACACCAGTCCGGTGTGAGTGAGCTTCCCTGGGTAACGGTCGTCTCCTCCTCCTCCCCCCCCCCCCCCCCCCCTCCCCCCGCCTGGCTCTCTCAGACACTTTACAAAACTCAGGTGAAGGAGCTGAAGGAGGAGATCGAGGAGAAGAACCGCCAGGTGCAGGATGCTCATAAGAAGGTGCAGGATCTGCACAGTGAAAGGTAACGACGTCACCTTCACCCCGCACGCACCTGCCACAGCCTTACGACTCGCAGACATGTGGCAACCTGGGCCGACTTGTGTGTGTGTGTGTGTCCCCTGCGTACGTGCGTGTGTGTGTGTGTCCCCTGCGTACGTGCGTGTGTGTGTCCCCTGCGTACGTGCGTGTGTGTGTCCAGGGATTCCCTGTCAGCCCAGCTGGACCTGACGGTGACCAAGGCCGAGTCGGAGCAGCTGGCCCGGGCGCTGCAGGAAGAGCAGTACTTTGAGCTCAGCCAGGAGAACAAGAAGGCCCAAGCCCGCCACAAGCAGGAGGGCTCTGAGAAGGACGCCACCATCGCACGGGTCCGCACCCCCCTCGCCTCCCTCAACGCTACCACGCGCACACACACTCACACACACACACACACACCTCCTGGGGCGCTGACACAAGAACAGATCACTGCCATGCTAGTGAGAGTAGGTTGTTTTGTTTTTTTTTCCTCACCTGCCGTCTCCTCCCCCACCAGCTCGAGGAGTCCAACAAAACCCTGACCAAAGACGTGGAGCACCTCAGCAAGGAGAAGACGGAGCTCACCGAGAAGCTGCACTCTCAGGAGGAAGGTACTGTGTCCCCCCACTCCCCCTAGACACCCGCTCCTCCGGAACCTCGCGGTGTCCTCACCCCGTACCTCTCCCTCCCGCAGAGTACGAAGCCCAGAAGGAGGAGATCGCAAACGCCATCAAGGCCAACTACGAGAAGGTCCTCCACACGGAGCGCACGCTCAAGATCCAGGTGTGGGCTCCGCTCCTCTGGACAGATCCTCACGTCCCCACCGCTACGGTGAACGCTTCTGAACACGGCCGTTCAGTCACACCGTGTCTCTCTCTCTCTCTCCCCCTCTCCCCCCCGGGGGTCGTTTCCCCTCCAGGCGGTAAACAAGCTGGCGGAGATCATGAACCGCAAGGACATGAAGCTGGACCAGAAGAAGAAGGGCAGCACGGCCGACCTGCGCAAGAAGGAGAAGGAGAACCGCAAGCTGCAGCTCGACCTCAACCAGGAGAAGGACAAGTTCAACCACATGGCCGTCAAGTACCAGAAAGAGCTGAGCGAGATGCAGGCGGTGAGCAGGGACTCTCGCAGTGGGGGGGGGTGGAGGAGGGAGGGGGGGTGTAGTGTTCTCCAGGCCAGGGACACCAATCAGAAGTAACTGTACATGTCGACCAGTCGCATGACATGGTGACTCGCATCCAACCTTCTTAGAGAGCAAACACGGTTGATGTGTGAAAGCTCAACCCAGTTCAGACGGTTCATTTGACCCCCTGCTCCCCCTCCCCCCCTCCACAGCAACTGTCCGAGGAGTGCACTTACCGCAACGAGCTGCAGATGCAGCTGGACAGCAAGGAGAGCGACATCGAGCAGCTCCGCGAGAAGCTCAAAGACCTGCACCTGCGCATGGAGAACTCCAGCGTCACCAGCCTGCAGACGGACGAGACGGACAGCAACCTGGCCGGTAAGGTCCCCCCCCCCCCCCCCATCAACCCCATCCCTCCTCCCTCCCGGACAGCCGGCCCGACAGAGGACAATCTCCCTCTGTGGACAATCTCCATCCCGGCTACAGACAGGAAAGTCAGGCTTCGACAGTTTGGATGTCTGAATTAGCACCTAAATTTCCTATTCTAAAAGCGAGGGTTAGTTTTGATAGGTGAATCTGATTACTGTGTTAGGACCTCAGTCATATGAAAAGTTGTAAGTCATGCTGTGGACGTAGGGGCCGATGTCTATCAATGACTTGAATGGCCTGTTGGAAAAAATCTAACATTCACATTCTACATTGATGTGAGAATGTGGACTAGCTTATGAGGGTTGCAAAGTGACACACAAAAAGCTATTCTGGGACACTGGATTCTACATGTGTGGAACTACTAGAACTGATATTTAAGACCGGATCTTATATCTGAGTTTCCCGTGCAGGGTCGTAGGCCCTCTGGTTGGAAGGGAACAGGTTCAAGAGAGGTTCCTAAATTGGCGGAAAGGTCCAAATTGCCCCTCGTGAAGAACCACACAGAGAGAACGTCCAGTGTACTTGTCTGTTTATTTGAACCGTGCAGTAAAGTGGGTTGCTGGCTACCCATAAAAGGCTATGGTTAGCTTCACATCATCTACATCACCCATCCGACACAGGTTCACAGCCAGCACGGTTTACTGTAAATCTAAAGTGCATATTGTTCCTTTATGGGTTTAGTGGACTGTTTCAACAAATAGCATCCTTGTTGATTGTCTCCGGTTTTAAGTGTGGCGCTCGTTGAAAGACTTGATGTTTTGATCTACATGTTTGCTGGTGTCAGGTGTTATTCTGTATTTAGAATCCTGGTGTGTGTGGTTTAAAGTCTGTCATCTCTTATTCCCTCATATCCAGTTGGTTCTCCTTGCTCTCGTAATCTGTGTAACGTCTATTCTTTTCCCTCTGTGAGTAACCTGCAGTCTGGACTACCCGTTGTGCCTGGCCTGTGCTGTCTTGCGTGTGCGCGCGCGCGTCTTTGTTGTCGTGTTCACATTTTGAGTTTCACTTTGCCTTTAGGGTGAGAAAAGTACCTTTTTTGTTTCACACTTTTGAAAGAAGCTTTTCTGAGTGACAAGAAAATAGGTATTTATTGCTGTATGGGGACCAATCAAATGAGTGTATAAATAAATGTATTTAGGACTTTACTCAACATTTGACTCTAAAGTGCAGGGGATGGGACTGGCTAATGATGTTTGCTGTGAGATTCTTGCGTGTCACAACTGAGGCTACGATCGACACCAAAGCTCCAGACCTAGACTCCACCCTGGCTGAGTTAACTCATCACTCTGAGCACCTTTCAAAACGTGTGCGGAAACCGTGACCACACCCCTGCTAAGTTCCTGTCTGCTTCCAAAGCGCACCCTTTTTTTTGGGGACCGTTTGGTGTGTCGATGCATGATCACCTTAGAAACATACAACTTCCCTCACTCTGTCACCCTGGGCGTAAAGCCTTTGTCAGTTTCCCTAACTTGTGTTGTACTAAAGCATGCCGAGTTTCTGAACAGTCTGTAACACTTCATAGATGCCACCGATAATCCAAACGGTACACAGGCTATAGCCAGTGTGTTTGTGGCCTGAAGCCTTCATGATGAATTCAACAAAGAGAATATTTACTCTGCGTCACAGTCAATGATAAGGACAAGCCAATTGGCCGAGCCAAAACGATGTCATGCTTACACTATGTGCACTCGCTGATCTCCTTCTTAAAATAGTTTGAAACCTCTGACGTGCTGGAGGAACGCCACGAATGGGCCTTATTGATTCGTGAACAATCCCATGATACCCCTTAATACCCCTTTATGCATGGGATCTAGATCTGCCGAATGTGGATTACCAGCATGGGATGCCTAAACCTTTTGCCTACACAAAAGTACATCGCGTGCGTACATTTAAGTGGAACACAGACGGTGAGAAACGTTGTTTTGAAACAACCGAGTTACGGGTTTTTGTCCTCACATGACTCTTATTTATTTGTGTTCTCCGCTCTCCAAGTCGAGTTTGGATTTAATCACTGCATGGCCTTTTTGGGTTTGTATCTCATCACTGGCTTGGTTTTTGAACTTGGCTCCTCTACCCGCAGAATCCCGATTGGAAGGGTGGCTGTCCATACCTAACCGTGCTAATATCAAGCGATACGGCTGGAAGAAGCAGGTATGTCACAACAAGAGGATTCCCCTCCACGCTCGGGGTCCTGTTCCTCCATGCCCCTCTGTGTTACCCCAGCTCCTTGTGTCCCCAGAACACGTGACCTCGTTCTTGTGTTTCTGTAGTACGTGGTGGTGAGCAGCAAGAAGATCTTGTTCTACAACGACGAGCTGGATAAAGAGCAGTCCAACCCTTCCATGGTACTAGATATCGAGTAAGTGCCCCCGCTGTCCACGCCTGATGCCGTGTTGTCTGACGTGTCATTTGCAAAAAAGTGCTCTGTTGTATTTACCTATCTCACACCTGCTCTGAGGACGTTTGGTTCTACGGTTGGGGGGTGATTGGGCGAATACGCTCCATGTGGTTTGCCTTTCTGGCGGACTTAACGGCTTGTCGTCCCGCACAGCAAACTGTTCCATGTGAGGCCGGTCACCCAGGGAGACGTGTACCGGGCAGAAACTGAGGAGATCCCCAGGATATTCCAGGTAGGACCCCCCCCCCCCCCCCCTTTGGTTCAGTCCAGCAGGTGTTTCAGTCCCCTCACTCCCCCACACTCTCTGCCTCTCCTCAGATCCTCTATGCCAACGAGGGCGAGTGCAGGAAGGAGGCAGACGTCGAGACGGTCCCCCAGGGCGACAAGACCAACTGCCTGCCTCACAAGGGCCACGAGTTCATCCCCACCCTGTACCACTTCCCCTCCAACTGCGAGGCCTGCTCCAAGCCCCTCTGGCACGTCTTCAAACCCCCGGCCGCGCTCGAGTGCCGCCGCTGCCACGTCAAGTGCCACAAGGACCACCTGGACAAGAAGGAGGACGTCATCGCCCCCTGCAAAGGTACGGTACACACACACACAGGCCCCGTCACATGGGAAGAGAGATGTGTTTTTGTTCTAGATGGAATACTTTTTGACCTCACGTTTGGGGAGAATGTTAATGCATTCTCCCCAGAAGGGAGACCGAGTTGTGCAAGCTTGTGTTTTCAGCATTGTTGCATTTGTCTCCACCCCCCCTCCCCCCCCCCCCCCCCCCCCACCACAGTCAACTACGATGTGACGTCTGCCCGGAACATGCTCCTGCTGGCCCTCACCCAGGACGAGCAGAAGAAGTGGATCGGCCACCTGGGCAAGAAGATCCCCAAAACTCCTCCATCATCCTTCATGAGGGCCTCGCCCCGCACCATCTCCACACGCTCTGCAGCCAATCAGTCCTTCCGCAAGAATCCCAAAAGCATCACGGGCAAGCCAAGGTAATATTCCACCCTGTGCTACGGTTTTCTCTCATTCTCGAATGGCCTTAGCCGTCACATTCACGTCCTGTAGGCTGGTAACTGCTGTCGGGTTGGGCTTTGCATAGGGACGACGTTGACGGAATGACTGGAGCGGGCGCTCTCTGGGACTGACTGACGTACAGCTCTGTCAGTCGTGTGACCTGCTGTTTGTCTCCTGTGTTGTAGCAGGGCCCAGTCCAGCCTCCAAGCAGCAGACCCAACCTCCAGCACTTGTTGACAGATGCTCCTGCAGACCCCAAATTTTCGGAAGAGAGTCTCGCGTTATTAGACTAAATCCTGCTGTTTGATCGGCCTGATTTATTTATTATTAACTGTGTTAATGGTCTAATAGTGTCCTGGGTTGGTTGACTCCTTGGTGGTTGTTTCCATTCGGCTCTCTGTCTATAATTCACACTCAAGTCTTGTTGGTTTCGTTGACTAACTCTTGGCTTCTTTGCAACCCAGCTTGAGCAGGTGGTCCATGTGAAAGGTTATTTTTCCTACCAAGTGTGGTGCAGACGAGCAAAGACTTAATTAGAACGCTGTGGCTACATCTGTTTAGTTTCCCCCCTTGAGTAATGTATTAACTTCTGGGAACTAACCAGTTGATAAATGTCTTGCCTTCTTTTACTGGACACCTGTTTCTCTCTTTCTTCCAGCTAACCATCTGAACCACTGGATTCTGTTGGGACTCTGTTGTTTTTTTTGTTTTTTTTCTTATCCTCCTATCCCCTTCAAAAAGTGGATGCCCCCTGTTTTATTCAAGTCAATTGAAACAATCTGATCAGCGCTGGAGAATTGGAACACTTAGCTGACACAAAGCATCAGGGACATTGAGGCCTGCTCTTCCCCCCCTCCTCTTCCTGCTCCTCCAGCCCTGAGGTCCCCCCTCAACCAGGAAACACTTACCTGCAGTTTTCCATTTCTTCCAGAAGATGGCGCTGTCATCTTAACCAAACTATGGACCTGATTGGGGGAGAGGGGGGACTTTTGGCATGGGTACATTCTCCATATCATCCGTTGTGGGAAAGGAATGGTTGATTGGGGGGGTTTCGCTGGGACTCTTGCATGAACATGGAGGTACTGTAGTACAGGGATTGGCTTTGCTCTGCGGTGAATGGGTACAACTTGCAAGAACTAAAATGTTTTCCTTACCTGTCTGAGAACACTCTAGCTTGCACGGACAGCTGTGTTTCCATCTAAACTGACTGCTGCCTTCACCTGATGGACTGTGAGGGCCTTCATGCCTCTATTTCTATTACTCTGCAAGTCCGTTATCAGGGTTGGGGCCGAGCGTTGGGAAATGAGTATTAGATAAATATCGAGTGAGGAGCATGCAAGATCATCATTTAAATCTATGCATTATTATTTTTATTATAATTATTGTTATTGCTCCAAGCCATAAGGAAATTCCATTGTAATGGCATATAGGAGACCTAAAACTTCATTGATTTGTATGTGTTCATTGGGTACATCGTTTCTGTATTTTTTTTTTTGTGTGTAATGTTTATTTTTTGTAATGTATTGCCTTACATTGATTCATAGATAAATGGTTCAAAAGGAAAACATTAAGTTAACAAATGTAAAACTGCACTGTTTGAATTGTAAATTATTTGTAGAAGACTCAACAGGTGTAGCATTTGGCCCACCTAGTGCCTTAACTTTTGGATAACGATTTTACTGCCATATCTGTTTGTGTTTATCTCCAAAACAAGACAAATCTTAACTCTTCCATTTTTCGTTTTAAATCTGCCACTTTGTGGTTTTATCAGTAAAGTTCTGTCGTTTGAGTATATCAAAAGCCTCTTAATGGACACATAGCAACAGGGTGACAACACAAAGTTCCCAGAGTCCATTGCCCCATATTTGAATGGTGTATTTGGACGAAGGCAAAGATGTGTGTCACAAACTCCTCTTGGTAAAGATATAGTTCTACATGGAAATGTCCCATTCACGCAACCCCCCTGGTGTAAATAATTAGAGACAAGGATCATGAATACCTCCTCAATATTCAAAATTGTTTTTACATTTTTGTTCAGCATAAAAAGCACTGGAACTATGATCTACTCTATTTTGTCTTGGATGAATTGCATGTTTAACTGCATTGGAGGCTGCACTGATGGATATGTGTCAATAAACATATCTTTATCTATCATGTGCAGTTTTTTTTTAACCAAGAAATACATCCTACATTTACATTTAGTCATTTAGCAGACGCTCTTATCCAGAGCGACTTACAGTAAGTACAGGGACATTCCCCCGAGGCAAGTAGGGTGAAGTGCCTTGCCCAAGGACACAACGTCAGTTGGCATGACCGGGAATCGAACTGGCAACCTTCGGATTACTAGCCCGACTCCCTAACCGCTCAGCCACCTGACTCTCCACATCCTAATGACAATGGAACCCTGTTCACTAAGGTGTTAGCAACTACCATGTTCATCACAGTAACTTGTTGGTTGGCTGTTGCACAGCTATCCAGTTACAAATGTCATGATTGTAGGAATGTGGTTGTTAGGAATAATCGTTTGGGGGGTACTATAATCTATAGAATGGACAGGACGTAATGAAGGGAGTTTTTGGACAGCAGACCAGGATGGACAGAGGGATCATGACAGTATTACTACTAGCCTACTTTTACAAACAAAAAGGTAAGCACACACACATTGTCCTTTTAATAAGGAAGGTTACCAGGAAGTTAGGATTGTTTTTTTTTTATCTAATAAAATTATTATTTTTATAACTTTTTCCCCATTTTTCTCAAACTCCAATCCATCAATACAGTGTGATCTAGATGAAAAATAAGTGAAACGGTTAATAAAGCGCTCTCACCATGTTGATAGGTTGTGTGTGTGTACAGCCTTTACCAATGCAGAATATTATAGCAGTAAAATCCCATTCTAATCCATGAAGATCGTGGTGGCTGCAGGACTAGGCTGGATAGCTGCTGTGTGGAGCGCATCGATCCCCTCTCAGCGTGCAGTTGCAGCGTCATTGTGAGAAGGAGCTGTTTGAATGAAGTTCGGTGTAGCTAAAGGACCCAACTCAGCAGACATTTGGTGGACTGAAATTGATTCTCTTACAACAAAAGATGCCGGTGTTTACAGGTAACTGGATATTACGTTGCAGTCACTTTAATGAGACTTTTCTACACCGATTCTGACATAACTTGGTAATGTCGTTAGCATTAGCTTAGCCACACATTAGCGTACATTGACAAGCTAGCCTTGCTAGGCCGTAAAGGCGGCTAACATTATCTGTGGCTTCTGCACCGGCGGCTACTGCAAGGAAGTATTTAGGTTGCTTGCTAGGTGGTTATTGTCAAAAACATGTTGAAAAAAGAGCACGCTGTTGACCAACTTACATTTGTCAACTAGACAAACGCTACTATCTAGCGTTTGTCTACGAAGCTAGCTACAGTGTTATGTTTTTGCTAAGTGCTTAACAAGTAGTTTTCATGATCATCAACATCAGCTCAGCCGCTGGGCTAGTAGTAGTAACTGCGTTAGCTTGCTATAATAAAGCAGTTCGCCTGTCAGCTAGCTACGTTTCCTTAGCACACAGTCTCTAACTAGCTAGCTTCCTTACAACATAATATAATGATAACTATATATACAATATATAATAATATAGCTTAACTGTGGTTATTAGTTGGGTAGGTTTTTTGTTTGGAAGTTTTCTAACGTGTTAAGCCATAAGAAGTAACTCGCTGATTAGCTTGCTAGCTAGCTAACTAGCTGGATAGTTAGCCACACTGTCATGATTTACTAACAATTTTGCTACCGGGCAAATTAAGGATACTTGAGTGCTAACTGAAATCATACGTACATGTGGACTATTTATAAAATATAAATATTTAGCTCAGTGTCGAGCGTGAAGCATCTCTTTGTAGACTTTGCTGAATAGTGGCTAGGCATCATTGTGCTGTGTCATTCGTGGCTGATGGTCTGATATAGACCAATCAACATCTGTGTGTGTGTGTGTGTAAGAGTTATGTCTGAAAAATTTGATACTATTTCTTCAATAGTGAATGTTAAATGGGGAAAGGAGAAGTTTGACGCAATAGAACTGAACACTGAGGAACCACCCATGGTGTTCAAGGCTCAGCTCTTTGCTCTGACAGGAGTACAGCCAGAGAGACAGAAGGTTATGGTAAAGGGAGGCACTCTGAAGGTATAGTATATACTTATCCAACTTCTAGCGCTGAATCAGAAATGCAACATTCGATAATAGGCATATTGTGAATATTATGTTTTCCTTAAAAAAGGTTAATCGGTCTATTTGTTTTAGGATGATGAGTGGGGAAACATTAAACTGAAGAATGTAAGTGTTTTCAATCATTAGACTCTGTTTGCAATTCACCAAATACATCCCTCTTTGATATTGATGGTTTCATAAAAATGAAAAATTACATTATAACATGTAATTTCTCTTTGTTTCTCAACACACTGTCTCTGATGTCATCTGATTCCCCTCTGTTTCTACTCTCCTATTTCTCCTCCTGTTATTCCTCTCTTATTCTGTCTCCCTCCCCTCCCCCAGGGGATGACTCTGTTGATGATGGGTTCTGCGGAGGCCCTGCCCGAGGAGCCGGTGGTCAGGCCCATGTTTGTAGAGGACATGACTGAGGAGCAGCTGGCCTCAGCAGTGAGTTCCCATGTTGACTAACAGGCTTCAAGGAACCCACCGCTCACTGGACTGTCTGATCCTCGTACCACGGATGACATTTGACTTTGTGGTTGGGGCAGGACTCTTCTAGGGCACAGCTTTACATTTACATTACATTTATTCATTTAGCAGACGCTTTTATCCAAAGCGACTTCCAAGATCGAGCTTTACAAAGTGCATAGGTCACTGATCATAACAACAAGATAGCCAAAAAACATCGCGAGTAGCCAAAACATGAAGCACACATTGTGAACAACCAAAGTAAGTGCCAAAGGGAAGAACCATAAGAGCATGTAGTTAAACAAGTTACAATTAAACAACATGAACAGCTATAAGTGCAAGTGTACCTGTGGAAAAAAGCAAGAAACAGTAATAAAACAATATATCACAGCGAGAACAAAAATTTCAATCAGTTACCACTAACCACAAGAGCAACAAGTCTCTAAGCAAGAGTCATTGTGATCCTTGAGGAAACTAACATCGGGTCAAGCGAACCGTTCCTAAGTACCGTTGTACTCCCGCTTTGGCAAAGAAAGTAACTCCACTTGCTCTTGTGCTTCTGTAGATGGAGCTACCATGTGGACTGACAAACCTGGGGAACACGTGCTACATGAACGCCACGGTGCAGTGTCTGCGCTCTGTGCCAGAGCTGAAAGTTGCACTTAAAAGGTGGGCTTTCCTGCATGTCTGCCCATTGGGATGAATGCAAACAAAACTGGAAGTCTCTTTCAACCCGTGTTCATATCCATATGCCTGCCTCCTTTCCCTTATGAGAACGTTTTCAGCGCTGTGGTTCTTTATATGTGTAACAAAAGACTAGACTCCCAATCTGTTCTTTCATGGCTGTGCATTGGTTGTTTTTGTCATCGTCTCCCTCTGTAGGTATGAAGGTGCTCTGAGATCTTCAGGGGCCAACGCTCCATCCCAGTACATCACAGCAGGTCAGAGGAAGCACCCAGACCTGCTCCTGAAGCCCTTGGTACACATACATAGTTTGCCTGTGAAGTAATTATTGTCCTTTCCCCAACCTCCAGCCCTCCGGGACCTCTATGAAACCATGGACAAGACTTCATCCAGCCTGCCCCCTATCATTCTGCTGCAGTTCCTGCACATGGCCTTCCCACAGTTTGCTGAAAAGGGGGACCAGGGCCAGTACCTCCAGCAGGTCAGAAGGCGTCTGGCATTGTCTTATGAAGGTCTCTGGATCACTCCGTGCCAAGCTTGAATGCTCTCGTCTCCTTCCCTCCCCCCAGGATGCCAACGAGTGCTGGTTGCAGATGATGAGAGTCCTCCAGCAGAAGCTGGAGCATCAGGAGCCAGAGACTCCAATGGAGGTGAGTCCGTCTGCGCTTTACTGTGGAAGACGTTGCTGCAGCCTATGAGCGAGTGTGCGTCATCGTTGGCAAGTGTGGTAGTCACCTTTTCTCCCCTCCTCCGCATCTCAGACTGACACTGAGAGTGGAGCCGCCGCCGCCGCTAAGAAGAACTTCATTGACCAGTATTTCGGAGTGGAGTACGAGACCACGTATCCTTGCCGTCTTCCGTTTTCAACTTGGTTGAATTCCGTTTATTGGTTCTATGAGCCCCATGGGATTTCTCTTTTCAAAACATGGCCACATTGTCACGGTGTAGAGCGGTGTTTTAAATGCGATTTGATGATGAACGCCAGGGTAACGTTGACATAGGTCAAGGTTCACAAGGTGAATTGTGTATTTGTGTGTGTGTGTGTGCCGTGGCAGTCTCTTCCTTAACCCCGTCCTGACCAGTATGAAATGCACAGAGTCCGAGGAGGAGGAGCCCACCAAGGGCAAGGAGAGCCAGCTGCAGCTCAGCTGCTTCATCAACCAGGAGGTCAAATACCTCAACACCGGCCTGAGGCTGGTGAGTCCCAGGAGAACACACACACAAACACACACGCGCACCCGAACAGGCTCACGGGGATGGTTGTCGCCGTGGCAACCGCCATCTAATCCCATCTCGACTGTCTGTGTTTTCCTCCAGAGACTGCAGGAAGAAATCACCAAGCTCTCCCCATCTTTGAACAGAAACGCCCTGTATATAAAATCGGTGAGCCGTCTTCACCCTCAGCTCTCAACTCTCACTTTGGTTTCTCAAAGAACCGTGAGATGCAGTCGTATGTTGAACATATAGCGAGGGGTGGTTGAAGACTTGATTGTCAATTTTCCTCGAGCCAATGCTTAATGTGTCTCTCATCCTCCAGTCTAAACTTGGCCGCCTCCCTGCCTACCTGACTATTCAGATGGTCCGCTTTTTCTACAAAGAGAAGGAGTCAGTCAATGCCAAAGTGCTTAAGGTTGGTTTACGAAAGCTCTGGGAAATGATTCAAGGGTAGTGACTTGAGTCAAATGCGTGTTCTGTGTGAGGCTATAGACTGTGTTTTGTTTGTGTTCTGTAACTACCAGGATGTCAAGTTCCCACTTATGCTGGATGTCTACGAGCTGTGCACCTCAGAGCTTCAGGAGAAGATGGTGACAATAAGGTCAAAGTTCAAGGAGGTCGAAGACAAGAAGCTGGAGAACCAGCCCCTGAAGGCAGGTGTCCTAACGTTTGTGTCTTCAGTACACGTGTGTAGTACCATGAATTTGACCTACAATTCTTGCTTGGGGTTTGTATTAGGTTGTAAAGTCTGCCAGCGGTACACCAAAGGAAGTGAAATACGAGCCCTTCTCGTTTTCTGACGGTAGGTGCTCGCGTCACAGTTTGAATGCTGCACCCCTATAACAGAACCTGGAGTCCTGAAGTCATAGACCCATTCAACATGTGACTCTCCCCTGCAGACCTGGGTTCCAACAACAGTGGCTACTACGACCTGCAGGCCGTGCTCACGCACCAGGGACGTTCCAGTTCCTCAGGCCATTACGTTGGCTGGGTCAAGAGGAAAGAAGGTAACACAACAGCAACCCTCTAGGAGACCCCCAAGTGACAAGTTCATTAGCACCACAGGAACAGCTCACATAAATGAGCTCCTCCTAAATAATTGTACTCAATTAGTCTGTTTTCCCACCACCAACAGATGAATGGGTGAAGTTTGACGACGACAAGGTGAGCGTGGTCTCTCCAGAAGACATACTGAGACTGTCTGGAGGGGGAGACTGGCACATAGCTTACGTTCTGCTGTACGGACCTCGACGATTGGAAATACTTGAGGATCAGTAACCGTAGAGAAAGAAGACAAAACAACAAATGCCATTTCCAAGCACTGTCTGCATAGATGTGCAATAAATCTGGGTGTCTTTCAAAATTGATGACCTTAATATTTTGTTTTTGTAACTGACAAGGATGCTTGTAAGACTTCATCCTGCATACATTTCAGAGAGGTATTCTTCAGGATTCGAGTCACTCATTTAAATGTGTCATCTCCCTTCTCAATGAAGGATGTCAATGAGATTGACCCATAACCTGACATTCTAACGCTGAAAGGTTTTAAATGAATGAAAGAGGCAATCTCTGGACTGGATCCTTGAGAGGTTTTGAAGTCTAGTTCTGCAGTTCCATTAAATGTTTTATACACATTGTATATTTTTTAAAGCCTTTGATAAGGTGCTCATGTCATAGAAAGCAAAGTATTCCTCTGTAGTCATAACTAATAGTCTTGTACAGAAAGTTTGGGCCTAGTACCAGGTGTCCCACGTATCCTTTGTTGGTACTTATCAAATGTATTGTTATCTTCCAAATTAAAAGCTCAAAACCCCTCACTTGAGGTCTCTAGGATACATGGTTTGTAAAACAAACCAACCATGCACATTGCTCTTACTGATGTTCTTGGGAATGATGCCTCTGGATTGGTTCAAATATCCCTGATCTCTGGCAAATATGCTTTACTTTCAATCTCATGCAGTCATCCTAACCACCCTGCCACGATGTGTAAGACCTTCAATGATCAACACTGTCTCTGTACTAAGTTATTGACTGATGGCTTTTCATGGATGGTGAAAATAAACTGTTATACCAACCAAAATATACCTTGTTGTGCTCTCCGAACTGCATGTGAAAATGAATGGAAGTCAAGTCTCTAAAAAAAAAAACATCTTTATTGAAGAAAGGAAAACGATTAGTCCCTTGAGGTTTAACATACAAAAAGTGTCTTTTTTTTTTGTGTTTTACCTAAAGTGAGTGTACTGACATATGGCGCCAATTAAAACAACGAAACAGCCTCAACAGTTCATGCCTCATTGAGGTTATCTGCCATCTGGGAGAAGCCAGCTGTGTTGAGGGCAGTGACCAGGTTCTCCACAGTGGCCTGGGGCCCCTCCCGATCCTGCCAGGCCACCAGCAGCAGCTTGGCCTGCATCTCCACGTCCTCACTGTCTGTCTCAATCTCCCGCACCTCCACCGCTTTCATCTCTAGCTGGACCGCCAGGGCCTTCCACTGAGCCCCCAGCTTGGCTGCGATCTCATCCATCTGCTGGTTGGAAACCAGCTTGCTCTGCATGCTTGGGCCTGGGGACAACAGCAAACACGAATGGGTGACCAAGAAATGACCATGCTCTCATCTCTTAGCATGTCTGGTGGCGTGTGGTGACGTTACTGGTACTGGTCTTACTGTCGTTGCTCTCTTTGAGAAGGTTGTCTCCGTTGTCATCGTCATCCTCCTCCCCAGTCTTGATCTCCTCGGAGGGGAGGTCCTTCTGTGTGTGTGTGGGGGTGATGGGTGAATTATCAGTGTCATCGGAGCAAACAATGTCAATTCTTGACTGAGGTCACGACTGGGTGTGCTCCTCCCAGTGGGGGTCACTTACAGGTAGCTCCTTGGCCAGTTTGATGACCATGCTCTCCAGGTAGTCTGCTAGGCTCTTGAACTGCTGGTTGGTAGGCTGGAAGAAGTGCGGGCTCCTCCTGGACAGCAGGCGGAGAGCTCTCCAGCCATAGTTGGAGTTCCTCACCACCCTGCGGAGAACACGCGGGGAAGGGAGAAGAACTACATCTCAGAGGTCTGGTTAGCCAAGGAGGACTTCTGTGACACTGTGAAAGTTCTTGACGTACTTGTACTCTTCCTCCACCATGTTGACGGGGTCGGCTTGTTCAATGGCTTCCTCGAAGAACTCCTCCAGGGATGGCATGAACTCCCTGCAGGAAGGAGGGGTTAAATCACCGGTTCCTACACTTGAGGACATCTTTTCATTCGTAGCAGGATCGTGGGGATCCCCAGTTTGTTTGACCGACAGGAACACTGACCTGCTGTCAGATTTGCAGGCCTCCATGTTGTCATGGTTGAGGTTCCACAGTCTGGTCAACTCATCGCTGGAAGATAAGGACGTTGTGAGATGTAGAGTCTCGGGTTGATGTGATCTGTCATCTAATCCTATGGAGTACCGAATACTTACTTTCCCATGAAGACCTTCCTATCAGGGCCTTTTCCCAGAAAGTCCTCTGGAGCTTGCCGTTTCCTTGTGGGCCTCTTGGGTTTGTCTTCTGCTGGTCTATAGAGGGGGAGATACAGGTGAGAGGGTGTCTGGGTTTGGGAGTCTGGAAGGAGGTGTGCCAGGACTTCCAGACTCGCATCAAATCCAATCCTTTGTGTGTACCATAAAGTACACTTGCATGACAGATTTTGTTTGTCTTACCTTTCTTTAACAAAGCTTGGGCATCCCTCGTTTTTCCAAGAGTTCCAGTTCTCTTCCGTGTTCAGGATATGCTTTTAAAAAGGAACATATCATTTCACATCAGTGTTGTCTGAAATGCTATGACCTACATAGAAGTAAAACACATGGCTAGATATCTCTATGCAGAAATTTACCTCAACCATTGTGGCAAATTTGTCTCCATCGGGTGGGATCTCTCTCAGGAGCTACGGGGAAACAGCTTTTAGCGTCAATATTCTCTAAAGTTGCAATCCATGATCCCAACACACAAGTTGAGCATGTCATTGTGAACAGTGTGCATTTATGTGCCAGAGGCTGACCTGGTAAACCAGTTTGGTGGTCTCCTCCATCCACGCAGACTGGTCATCATTCAAGACACAGCCAGAGCTGCAGCAGGGGCAACAAGTACAGACACCTGAAGTTTCCTGTGGCTTCTGACACATCTATTCAAGGCTGTGCCCCCGAAGAAGAGCCGCGTGCCCAATCTTTACACGACAGAGGACATGGTACAGAGTAACCCCCCCCCCCCCCCCCCCTCACCTCCATACCTTTTAAATTTGACTTGGCCTTTCAGGTACTGGAAGAGGATGAGATACTGCAAGAGGATGTGCCGTCTGAAGTTGCTGTCACTGAGCTGGAGGTCCATCAGCTGCAGAGAGAGGACACGAGAGCTTAATAATGAACCCATGTGTATAATATGGTTCAAGGTTCCTTTTTTTACTCAAGCCGTGCACTGATTCATGATGGCCGAAACAGGGAGAGATGGTGCACCTTCTCACTGGTGAGGAACTTGGCAAAGTAGACGTGCTCTCCGCCAGAGGTCCTTAGCTCCTCCAGCTTTCTCTTAGAGGCCTGCATGTCGTCTAGTTTGAAGCTCTTGAACACTGCCAACGTCTCGTCTGAATACTGAGAGAGGACACATCACTGAATTGCCTTGAAGATGTTTTCTTCTTCTTTTGAAGTCAATCTCTAGGGGGGTTACCTTGAGGAACGTCATCCACGAGAACTTGTCATAGCACTGCACAGGATTTCTGAAATAGTCCTGGAGGGTCCAGAACTTTCTGTAGAGGTTGTAGTCGATGGGAATGGAGCTGAAAGTGAAGACAGTGTGTTACACGTCAATAATAATATCAAATTGACATTAGCAATTTGTTTTTATTTCAGCCAACGTAATCTAACCAACATGATCTGCTGATTCGGCGATGTTGAGTTACCATGGTGCAGGGGCGTCCTCGTCTCCCATCTCCCCCTCCTCCACCTCCATGCCATCCTCCCTCTCCTCTGTGTGCTGTGAACACACAGGTACAGATGAGGGAACAGTGTTTCACCCGAATACAAACAGCAGGCAGGTGTCCGACACGTGAAAGGCCCTCACCTTCTGCCCAAGAGTGCTCTCTTGTTCATTTTTGTTGAAGACTGTGATGTTGTCCAGGTTGAACTGGCTCTGCAAATTTAAACCTGAGACAAACACAGGGGGATCAACACAGGAGGAAGTCTGAATGCAATCCCATGATGACGAGAGGCCGCTTGTGGCAGCTGATATCTACAGGCCACTCGCACCTGATTTCTCAGACAGGGGGAACAGGCGAGCCAGGAACAGCTGAATTCTCCCACAGAACACTGTGTTCTGAGACTTGGACAGTCTCCTCAGAAGATCTGCAGAGACAGAGGACGGTGTTAGAACGGGACTAAAAAGTCATCCATGGTGATTTGAATCCTAAACTCAACTGCCTCCTTACCATTACACATCCTCAACAAGTAGTTCTTCCCAGCCGTATAGAAGGAGTTCTGAAAAACAATACCAAAATATTAAAATTGTGCTGAAAGACGCACATGGTTCCAATGTTCTCCAAGCAAGCATACGTAGAGCTTCCAGTTCCTTACCGATTTCCAGGTAGATACATTTTCTTCAACAAAGGAGAATATCTTATCACATTGGTCCAGAGGAAGGCAGTCCAACACATCTCCCAACAAGAGGAAAGGAGTAGTAGCCGAACAGATCCCTGGATAGGAGGTGGGGGAGAACATCATTATCCATCTCTCTTAGTTCACTACAGACCGTGTTTAGGAAGTGAGGTAGGCTAACTAGGCAAACTGCCTACCTTCCGTGACTCCATCAATGCTGATATAGATGAGAGAAAGGAAGTCATCACAGCTTGCTTTCTGTTCTACCTGTACAAAAAAGAATAATAACAATATTCAGAAGGACAGGCACACAATATTTGAATGGGAGTCAGAGGTTCTTACTTAGCCACTGTTAACACACTATACACTCAAACTACATCTTCATCACAGACTATAGCAGAAGACTTACAATTTGCTCTTCCAACACACCCCTCAGAGCTTGGTCGAACGTGGTTTTCTTCTCTAACTCACTGCAGAGAAATAAAATCAGAGACAGGAAAGATATGTTAAGAACTATTGTTAGCTAAGAAACGACGGTGTGCAGAGAGAAAAGACACTAATGAACTGGCGTTTAGCTTGTTACTTACTTCCCAGTGATCTGGTTGAATGCGCTGATCAACGGTTTGCTGTTTTTGTTAGTCAGTGCACTTAAGGTCGAAGCCTAAATGAGTGAAACAAGAAATAACACTATTAATATTAGCAAAACACTAGCGTAATTTACATCGTAACACTGTCTGTACCAGGCAGTAAACGCCCTGGTAAGCTCTTAATGTTCAGCACGGTCTACTGTCCCCATGGAAAGCTTTTGAGACATCTAGTAAAGTACTGGTGAATTGCATCGGTTGTTATCATTTTTAGTCGAACTGCTGCTGCTTGCTCTAGTTAGTTCGTGCTAGCCTGCTTACAACCGGGTGTTGTATGACTAGCTAGCCAGCTAACTAGCTACATTTATCAGGAAATTGTATCTATTGAATTGTCTTCAAATAAAACAACGTTCTTAGCTATAACGTTCTTAACTTCATTACCATACAATTATAACGTTACAATTCTTACAGTAAATTTGTCTTTAGCATCGATGAAATTGAACAAGGACGGAGACATTTTCCCCTGTTACTGCTAGCTTGTAGCAGCCGCAACGCAGAACTGACCCTGGCCCGACTAGTGTTGTACATCCGGGGGAAACGGAAAAGTAGATCAACAATTATATTCCAAAAGAAAAAAGCGTGAATTTATTGTAAAAGTCATAATCTAACGTTACTATACTTAGCAGATACATAATGACATGTTATCTTTTTGCTAGATATTTTGTAACTTGCAGGCGTGGGGTGTTCTCCATTTGTTTTATAAGAAATGTTTAAGGACGCGAGGTGGCAGTATAAGCTAGGTACGAACTAGTGGCTCCCCTCCTGACTCGAGCCCGAATACCGGGGTCGAGCTCGGTTATTCTTTCGGACAGAAATGCGGCCCGAGCACCACTCGACTATGAACCAGTAAGGATGTGAATTAAGATAGTATGATATAAAAAAATAAAATAATTACAAGGTATTTTAGATGTAAGTAATTTGCTCGCCCCCCCCCCCCCTCGCCCTCGCCCCCCCCCCCTCGCCCCCAGGATTTTAGTAGGCCTACCTAAACGTTGACAAGTAATCTCACTCCAAACGTTTGATAAGACATGAGAGCCCTGATGTGTCTGTGTTTCCATATCCTTATATTTTGCATATGTCAGCATGCTAATGTTTTGTGTCTGTAAAATATTTGCCAAAGAGGTCCAAGAGGTAGTTACATTCTTATACATATTATCTATCCTCATTTGCATTCAGCACACATGAGGTGTTGAAAAGCTTAAACCAGCTGAAATGTTCACAGCATGGTGGTTTCTTGAGAGCATTCATTAGTATCCTGACACATGCAGAATGTTGCTGAATGCCTTCTGTGTCCTCTCTTCCATCATAGGATCTCTTAAAAGAACACTGGCTCCACGTTTCCTAATTATCAGGCTGGCAACGTCTCCTTAACATCTAAACGCCAACCCTTCTTTGCCATTCCTGAAGGCCAGGTCAATCTAATCTGCTTTAAGGCTTGTTCCCATGCCTTAAACATTGTGCCGGCACCCAAAAGAAGAGGAAAACACTGTTGTGTGTGTGAAAGAGAACACGCAAGTAAGTAAATAAGTTGTAGGTAAGTAAATAGGTAGGTACACAAATAAGAAAGTACGAAAGTAAGTAGGTAAGCAGGCCTTGCGAAAATGGCCCATAGATTGTTGTTTCTATAGAATATGCCAGCTCGTCTAGATACTAATCTTTGTTTTTAGTTGTATGCCCACCACACTATCACCCCAGTGAATAATACTTTACTTTACTGCATTGCTTATTTGTTGGCTAAAATTACACATGGCAGTTCTAGGGGCAATGTGCTTTGAAGTGGCTTGTGCACGAAGGGATCAAATATCTGTGCAATCAGTAGCCTATGTTCTCTCAGCACTGGAGTGACTAGCACAACTACTAGCATTCTGAGGTGTTAGAAAATACTGAGAATTAGGGTGATTCGGCTGTGTCAGTTGAAAAGGAAATATGGTTAACTTGACTGTTGCACAACATGACTGTGAAATGTGGTCCAGGAGTGTCACTATCTGGCTGTTGTGAATAGCTGAGACAACATTTCATGCTTCAATAGTAAGGGTGTATGCAAAAAAAAAGAAGACCACTTGACCCAGCAGTTTGTTGTGGCACCTCATTCTAACGTTGACTTCATGCCTAGTTCTGCATTTGTCAAGATAACACTGCGCTATTTACTTTTCTTCATTTCTAAACAGTTCCTTCCCTCCTTCCCCATCTTCTACCGTGGTTTTTGGGCCTAGGCCAATAACTGACGAAAAGCAGAAAGGGAGTGAACATAGTAAGTTTCTCTGTGGTTACAGATAAGGGTTCGACATTGCTCACAACCAGGAATTTGAAGATGGGTTAGGGGTTAGAGGTTGGGGGTGTGGTTGGGGGGTGACCTTCTCTTCAAACTCCCACTTAGTTGAACTAAAGCATTTGGATAAACATTTATCCACAGGTATCCAGAGACCAGAAATGGGTTGAATTGCTGATCTGATTAAATTTACTAGTACATACTTGAGTAGACGTGATACAGATGCAGGTTTTGCCATGTATGAAATTCAAAATGGCAAGTAGAATCAGATTTGTTGAAAAAATTGGCAACCCAATGATCTCATCAGAAAAGATTTATTCGATGGAAGAAATTCAGAATCAAACAATTGGACATGGACACTAGCTTTGTTCATGCTGTTGAAGGACGACTTAATAACAATAGCCAGGCTTGCCCTCAGAAGTTGAACATTCACTCAATTTCTATCCTTAATTAATCTAATTAAGGATAGAAAAATATCTTGCAGTGCACCTTTTATGCCATTTCTGTGCTAATTTAGTGAGACTAGGATGTGCCAATTTTAAATATATTCCTGCAATCATGGTTCACATGAACATGTTCACATTGAACCCATTATTTGCTATGACATTGGCATAATGAACTGTAACTGTAGCATTCATTTCCAAACGGATGCGGAATACTTAAAACCATGTTGCAAAAATAGGTATAGACCTTGTTTGCTCCATCTTCCGGTGAGGTTACGACATCAATTGGAGTGAAAACATTTTAGGTTAATGATCATCTCACACAGAGCAGAATAATAAGTTTGTCTTAATAGAACCGTCAATGAGGGTATGTTCATTCATGCAGAGAGGCTTTCCTGCCGCTGGTGGGTGGGTCAGCCAAGAATAACTCACAAATACTTTCTGGAGGGCTTACTGTACTATACTATCTCCGTTCAGAATAGGCTTGGTGGTTATTCAATGATTAGCACAGGGTGGAGGGTCCATTAAACATCCATAAAGGAGCACATGAGAGGGACTGTGTGTGCTACTGTAGGAAGAACATTACTTGTGACACTGCCAAGGAGGAAACGTCCACTTGACTAATTACAGTGGGGGTTTTTTTTTGGTGGAAAATGTATCGTTTTTTAATGCTCTATTATCATTTATATTGTTGTGATGTTTGATCATTGTTATGCTGGACTGCCTTCAGACTCCTTGAATGGAATGACCTACAGTTTGTAATGCACATGAGACCTTTTCAAGGTTAACAAAGATTCATAACAGTTAAACAGGTCAATTGTGGATACTGCTGGGGCATTGTCTTACACTGGGAGTGTTTGGGGCTGTGACTTGAGGTCATTGCAGTTTGCAAAGTGAGTAAATGAAAAACACACTCTTTATTCAGACAATATTCTTCAACTCGTCATACAAGTAGGACCCAAATGAAGGACCCAAAATATCACAGGCATGAAACGCTTGACAAAATAGCTCAATAAAAAACAAACATGGCAGAGATAGACAGTGCGCGCACATTCATATTCCATCGCTGCGATAAGTAGAACATCTACAGCAGATCAGATGACAAGACCAAGTACAGACCCTCAGTGTCGGGGCCACTGACTGGGTACTGGGCTGCTGCTGCCATCCAGAGAAACGTTAGGGGCAGCACTCTCCGCCTCCTGACCACTGGACAGGACGTTCCAGCGGTTGCTGAAGTTATCACTTCGAGGATAAAAGAGGAAGTCGTAGAGAAGAGCTGCCGCTACGCCTCCACACATCGGCCCCAGCCAGTACACCTAATGTGAGAGCAGAAATATTGGCAATATTCCTTTATCAGAATGTGGGAGGGGACAGTCGTGATAGACAATTATTGTCTTTTACACAAAGAAACCATTAATTGTAAAAGTATGATGGTGATCATGAGAACACGATCAAGTCAAAACACAACTAAACACAAAGTTGTGAAAAGTTTACTTTACCCAATGATTGTCAAAATACTCCGTAATCAACGCTGGCCCAAAGGATCTTGCTGGGTTTATTCCACAGCCAGTGAAACTTATCTGTGGATAAGAAGTCACAGCTGTGTCAGCCATTGCAATTAAGCATTATATCAACATCACAACATGATTTCTTTCCCATGTAAGAAAGGATGGATCTTCAGAACAAGAACCTCTGTCCTAGCCTGAGGAAGCTTAGTGTGAAAAGGTAACTGTCAGGACTGGTGCTTGTCTGACTTCTAACATTGCTTGTTGGAACAGTACTTCTCTTTTCATAAACAGATGTAATTCATGTCGTATATTATAAAGATTCCATCTTCCCTGATGTTAGCACTTGTATTTTACTTTGTTTATACTGTATCATTCCAAAGTCCACTTAAGCAGAGGGGTTTGCAGCTTGTCCTCAAGTCTGTTTATACAGTAAACTCTAGTGTCAAGATTAATGTGTTTTTAGCTTCACTTACAGCCACGAGATGCCCTAGACCCACAGACAGGCCGATCGCCAGGGGTGCAGAGCCAGTGACATCATTACGCCTTTTATCAGTGACGGCAATGACACACAGGACCAGTTGGAGTGTGGCTAGGAATTCTATGGCAAAACCTTTGCCTGCACTGATGTTGTTTAGCTGAGAGAGACAGGAGAATCTTTTCAAAATGATTTGGTCAAAGTACCTCTTTATTCAATGTTGCTTAAAACTAGTCTTTAGCAGATCTTTAGCAGACTAGTCTTTAAAACAGAACACAAACGAGTCCTAATTGTTCCATCTTCCAAACACACTTCAGATAACTTAATTACATAACCAGAACAAGGCAAAAACACTTACCGAATTGACCCCTATTGATGAATTTGGGTTGATTCCATATATAATAGCACTAGCTATGATGGCACCCAGCATCTGTGCGACAATGTAGAGTGCTGCTCTGAGGAAACTGATCTGACAACTCACCAGCAGGCCCAGAGTAATTGCAGGGTTCAGGTGGGCTCCACTGATGTGTCCCAGACTCTGGGCCAGGGTGGCGATGGCCAGTCCAAACGCTAAGGCCACCTTTACCTCCTGGTCTGGGAATGAGGCATGTTTGTTCCCTATGGCTGAAGAAATGCCAATGAAAATAAAAAGGATCATGCCAATCAACTCTGCCATAACTGCCCGCCAAAACAACCACGTTTTGACTTCTGCCATCATTCTAGAGTGTCGTCTTTGACATTAACGTTACAAAGCAGAGCTGGTCAAGTAGACTTTATACACTTTCACCCTGTAGCAACAGTGGGAGGAGGCTGACAGAAAAAGCAAGATGAAGAAGAAAAAAACAACGCCTTGACACTGTCACCCTGTGGTGTCATGTAATACCATTTTTGGATGTACTTTATGTACAATTAATGTGCTTTAATAGTGGTTGACCTGTAAGCTCTTTTGTTCATTGTTAAGGAACATCCTGAGACAAGCTTACAATTTGCAGAAAAGGAGTTGGGGAAGGGTGGGTATCTTTTACAGGCTTCTATCTAAGATTCTTGATACAATGGAGATTAGTTTGATCAGGGAGGGAAATCCGGAGACAGGAAGTCTGGGTGATTTAAGGGTTAACATGTTTTTAGGAACATGTTAAAGAGAAGATGCTGGATTACCCTTTCTTGATAAGACATCCATTTTGGAGAAGAATGTGTTCAACATTTATACTGATTGATTGTTGTTTAGAGAGACAAGATGCTTGACAAATTCCAGGGTACTCCTTTAAATATCGAAGCTGAAGATTGCCAGGGCATCAGAACTTGTGAGATGCTGTTTGGGCGTGCGCTACTTCTGATCATCTGATTCATGGACAGGTGGTTTTGTGTTATTGTCTTATGTTTGTGTGTCAATGATGGTTACGTTGCTGTAGATTGGTTTACGTTGTTATATATTATTATGTACTTAAAATAAACATTAACTTTATAATTCTTAAGAACCCCTTTAACCACTGACCCTCAGATTATTGAGACCAAATGAAGCCTCCTCTAATGTTCTTATTGTTGTTTCCATCTGCTATGGTACAGCTGCTGTAGGGTTATCTGCATCTCATTCCACTCAACCTGTGAGTTGGTGCCCCAAGGTCCCATATGCACGTATGACTTTATACAGCAATAAATCAATGAACAGGTGAGGAGAGAATTCCTGTTTTCCACAGGTGTTATAGCATATAATAAAATGGCTGTAGTATGAGACCATACTTAACTTTGTGGGGCTTGAAATAAATAGTATAAGGAGGAGGTGGTTGCGGTTGTTTAAATAACAATATAATATGGCATCAACCATATTAGAGTAACAAGCTGTGGTATGAGGTTGTTGTTGACCTGGTGGGACTTGTGGGACTTGAAATAGATGGTATAGATAGGAGGAGGTAAGAGGAAATGTGCATAAGGAAAGGAGGCTTATCAAGAAAGAAGGTAGGGACGGAACAGAAATAGGATCGAGGAACAGGACAAACAGTTACTTGAGTTCACAACATTTTGTTACATCCCTTTTCTCTTTTGTTGTTCAATCTTATTCTGTTCCCAAACACTTGACCTGAGGGTGCCCCTGACGTCACCTCAACATCAAAAGAGGCTATGACACACAGAAACACCTGAAGCGTGAGCAGAGGCTCGATGGCAACATCTTGACTTGCGTTGATTCCAGTCAGCTGGGGAAGGGAACAGGAAAGGATTTATGAATCTTGACTCAAGCCTGTTGGAAAGCACAATGAAATTTGCATGTATCAAAGGATGGACGAAACAGAGGGAGCTACAAGATAAGGCGCTGCCGTTCCAGACTCTGCAAGGGCTGCCAAGTAGTGATAGCTTATTGAACAGACGAAATTCTGAAGAAACATCTTTCAGAAGCTGCTCACGGCAGGGTGATGAATGGACCTACTGATTGGATACATCGCAGATTACCCTTGAGCAAGTCTAGGTTGGCTGTGTAACAGCAAAAAGGGAATTATTTCCATTCAATTTTGACCTTCATATCAAGAGATGGCAAACATCGTACAACACCTAGGATCAGCCCCGAAAAATGCATAGCAGACGTTTTACAGGGAACTGCAATACTTAAAGTAATTTCCCAAATGTCACTCAGACACATGGACTACATGGCACATATTCAGTTATAAACGACTCAAAGCTGCAGTCACATGCACACCCTTACCTTGTTATCCCAAGTGAATGTGTTGTGTTAGGCCATTCACAAGGCCACTCACCAGAAACGCCTCCAGCATCTGTATTGGGACACAGACCACAGCTCTTAAGAAGCTGCTCTGACATCTGACCAACAGACCTGGGTAGCACAGGGTTCAGCTGGGCTCCGTTAAGGTGCCCCTGGGGCAGCAAGGCCATGGCCTCCGGGTCTGGGCTGCTGTTGTTCTCATGTCCAGCGGCCTCCAGCAAGCAGATGAGGACAAATACGATCACGTTCAGCAACTTCAGGCACTGCCAGGCCCTGGAGAAGCTCAGTGGAAGTCAGAATATCCCCCCAAATAGAATGAGGGCACTGAGGCTGCAGGACATTATAACACATTTTACTGTCTGAGGTCAGAGGTAGAAAGAATGAAGAAAATAAGGTTTTAGACAGATGATGTGACACAGAGTCAATGAAAGTTCTGATGGAATGAGCCGTACATATTCACAACTCGAATTCATCGATGTTATTCAGTTTCAAACCAACTTCTGTACGGTACACGGTGCTTCCTATAGGGCGGCATGAAGAGAGGGGTGGCAATTTCCAAAGTGCACCCATTTAAGTTAACCCTCCCGCTGTCCTGGAGTTTCAAACACACTACCAGCAGAGGGCGCCAACCGCGGGGGTGGGGGAACGGGGGGTGGGGGAATGGGGGGGGGGGGGGGGGGGGCAGTGTTTGTAAACCTTGCCTTGGGCACCAAATGTGCTAGGACCGGCACTGACAGTACACATACATTTAATGGTCCCATTCAGAATAGGCAGTTTAAAGAATCATATAATTATATTGACTATTAGGTGGCAATCTCTTCAATCTTTGCAGTTCATTCTATTCACACTGTTGAATGAATGTTAATTACATTACAAAAGCATGCTTTTTTACCAGCCAAAGTTGAATGCATTTTATTTTTAAGCTCCCAATTGCTGTTGACAATTACTGGTAACTACAGTAATGTGATATAGCACATTGTATATATGTATATATTTGAAACTCTTTCTGTTGTTGAGTCCTCTTTTACAGTATTTTACAGGCCTCACACTGAAGTCAGACTCGTCGATAAGTAAGACTTAGGGAGAAGTTTGAATCATGAAAAGAAAACCTCTCCTTCCCTACTGTGTCCAACAACACAGGTCAGAAAGGTTAGGCTAATTTTAGACAGAAGAGGACAGCAGAGGTCAGAAGAAGAAACCAGTCAAACATCTGCCTTCCAAAGTCCTGTGATTGGTTACTGCAGGTTAAGTACAGCCAAACCTTTAGTTACCAGCTTTATAACAGCTACAGAAAGCATTATGTTTGCAACATTTGTTGTTAAAACAACCCATGCATGTTTCAAAATTATTAAAATATAATACAACATTATCAATAATAGTGAATGAAATATGTGAAGTGAGAAGTGTTTGGAGTTAGATTTCTGAAAATGATTAAAGAACTAAAAATTAGAGGCAAGTGTTAACAACTGGTGTTTTATTTACTTACAAAAGTGAAAGACAATTCAGGAGTGCACACACAATACATGAAAAATAAAAAGTCATACAGAAACAAATGTATAGAAATATGTTTACAAAAACTCTACATAGAATACTGATAAGGGAATTCGTTTTATACATATTCTGTCTCTCTTAGGACTCTCAAAAACTGAAGTGCATGTTCAAATGAATAGTTTGGGAACAAATAGTTTGTAGTAAACAAATGTGTTGTTTTAACTAATGACCCTTCCCTATGACAAAATGGCCCTTCCCTATGACAACATTATTTATCAGCAATATGAAATAATACAACATTCTTTCATATTAAAGGGCATTTTAAACTCTTTATACGAGCATATATAAGTATCTCAAAGTACTATACACTATATGACGCTGGTTTAATGACTCTACTTTGTTGGGGACATCTCTACGGCGGTTGTGTCATCAGCTCCATTGACATCGTAGTCCCCCACAGGGCCACTGACCAGGATCTTTATACGCTCAGGGAAGTCATCAAATTTTGGGTACAACAGGAAGTCGTAGATGAGAGCGGCAGCCACACCTCCACACATTGGCCCCACCCAGTACACCTGCAACAGGCCAGTACCTCAGGTCAGTACACCACGGTTACACTGGACTACAGGGACTAACATGATGAGCTCACCTACATGATAACATGTACTCTCACAACATCGTTTACTACATTTAGTCATTTAGCAGACGCTCTTATCCAGAGCGACTTACTAATAGCTCAACAATAGAGATACTGTTGCTCATTAACTTCTATTCTTCATATTCAACAGACTTGGAGATAGAAGAAGATATTGAGCTGTCTGGCTGTGGATTTAATGTCCCACACACTAAGCCGAGGAATGTGTCAATACAGCATAATGACTTACCCAGTGGTTTGTGAAATCATTCATGATCAGTGCGGGGCCGAAGGAGCGAGCAGGGTTGATGCCGCAGCCTGTGTAGCTGATCTGTAAATATAAACAATCACAACAAAATGAAGAGATAGGATCTCTAACTTCTAAAAAGTCTACCAATTATTATGTTTTACTTGTGTGATTAAAATGCAATGTTATTAGATGAGCAACAACTCTGAAACATGTTTTTTGTCTCTCTCAGGTGTTGCTCCTGTGAATATTATGTCTTAAAAATAAGATGCATGGTCTAGACAGATACCGTGGCTGACTCTTAAGTAACTTACAGCTGCCAAGTGTCCCAAACAGACTGAGAGGCCAATGGCCAGGGGAGCAGACCCTGTGACATCACGTCGTCTTTTATCAGTGACTGCAATGACACATAGGACCAGCTGGAAGGTGGCCAGGAGCTCAATGCCCACGCCTTGTCCTGGAGTGACACCATTGAGCTGCAAGACAGAGGAGAAAAAGCCAAAAATAAACAGCTAGTCCAAGCTCCAAACAGTTTGTCAAGCTCATTTGTCATTTGATCAATTTTGCAGTCTGTTGAAAAATTTGTTTTACAATGGCAGGAAACCCCCGAAATACATTGACAAACTCAACATTTACATTTTAGGATTTGAAAGACTACAGCAATATATGCAATTGTAATAGCATTGCATTACATAATTGTAATAGAAGTGTGATGACATGTTAAGAGAGCCAGTTCATTATACTCAGTCTACTTTACACA
Organism: Osmerus mordax; assembly: GCF_038355195.1. NCBI lineage: Eukaryota > Metazoa > Chordata > Actinopteri > Osmeriformes > Osmeridae > Osmerus > Osmerus mordax. The sequence goes on from NC_090065.1 coordinate 13,202,933, forward strand.
GTTTTGTTGTACCATTGAGCAATTCAACAGCAGGTGCATGCGTATCATCACACTGTTTTCTTTATCAATCTTTTGCAGCTGGTGCAGCATAACGTAATCATTTGCTATTTCAGTAAGTCTAAATGTATTGAACAAGTTTACATTCACATTTACAGTGTCTTTGCACACATAAAAAACACATGCAACCTGTTGTAGCTGAAACTACATGGCTATGACAAAGTTGACAAACTTCTTTTAATTTGCACTCAACATTTTCTGGACAGATCAGCCTCTTATTTGACTCAAGACTACACACCTCCTCCACACATTTGGAATAAATTCATTTCAAAGTGGTACTTACTGCGTTTACTCCCAGTGCGTTTGTGTTGTCTGGACGCGTTCCAAACACAATGCCACTAGCCAGGGCAGACCCCAGCATCTGGGCCACGATGTACATGACTGCCTTGAAGACACTGATCTGACAGCTGGCAAGCATGCCCAGGGTAACAGCAGGGTTCAGGTGGGCTCCACTGATGTGTCCCAGACTCTGGGCCAGGGTGGCGATTGCCAATCCAAAGGCCAGAGAAACCTTGACCTCCTGGTCTGGTTTAGTGTTATTGGGGTTCCCGATGGCTGTGGAGATGCTGAGGTATATGAAGAGGGTCATCCCGACGAGCTCTGCCAGCACGGCCCTCCAGAATGCCTTGCTCTTGAATTCTCTCATGGTGGCTTTGCAGGCTGGTTTGGCTGGGCTGGGGGCCTGTGGTGGTCCAGTGTAATGTGTGTACTCACAAACAACAGCAACAGGCATTTATAAGGCTGGGACTGATAATAGAAGGAGGCGGGTTTTAAAGAAAAAAGTGAAAAGGGAAGGGCATGCTGAATTAATGAGAAATCCAAAAGGATTTTTCTTCCCTCTCCCTCCCTCTGCTTCGTCTCTCCCTCTCTACAACCCCCTACCCCCCCCCCCCCACACACACACACACACCTCCACCACCAGGCCCCCCCACCCCCACCCCACACACACACCAGACGCCCCTCTCCCCTGTCCTGCTCTTGTTTCCTTTTTCCTTTCCTCCCTCTACACTTTTACCTCTCTCTGCTCTTTTGGACTTCTGTCAGTGGCCATGAAGACTGGTAACATTAAACTTTGTCTTGTGATGATGTGTTTCCATCCTATCTACAAAGGGAGAAGCTCTTTTACCTTGTTTAGCACTCTTGAAGTTGATGGAAGGTCAGCCGATTGATTTGCCGCATTTTGGGACACTTAATACATTTCGTAATATGTCATAAACCTTACTTAGAGCCCCACCCCATGCTCAGATAGAAAAACATCTCCATGAGTTTGTCTCTGAGTCAGACCTCTCACTCAAAGACCATTGAGCATATTCTAAAATTCCCATGTGAGACAGATAAAAGACAACAATGACTACACATAAGATTATTTCTGGAGGCCAAATACCATCTAAGAATTGCTTTATCTTTGCTACTTGTTCTGAACAGGGCGAGCATAGACCCAAAATCTCCTTTCCTCTGGCACACAAATGGAAAGGGTACTATGAATATTTTCTCCACAGAGGTCATCATTCGATCGTCTTCAGTCTGGTTAAATGCCCGTCTTTTGCTAGTCTTGGTTAGATGGACAGCATGAATGGAGGGAAAAGAACGTGGAGGGTGGAAAAGAACTGAAACGACTTGTGGTTAATGTTAACAGGGTATGGAGTAATACTACAGGGTCAAACCTCTCAGATATTACCTGCTTACGCTTACTGCACCGGACAGACGGTTATTGTGATGAATGGCCGGAACTCTGACATCTGGAACCACAAACAGAACAAGTCTGCAAGAAGCAGTCAGGTATTGAATATATAATTACACTGTGCATTTGCACTTGTATGAGCACATGCTGTTTATCTGAATATTGAATGAGCTGATTCAGTCATAAAACATGCTAGGTTTAAAGCTGCTTGGGCCACTACAATTAAAGAATCAGATAAGAATAGTCTCGTAAACTCAATCAAATACCAGTTCTAAAGGAAACAATAATATCACAATACATTTCAAAATATCCCTTTAACTTGGAGTAAGTGTTATGTTAAGTTATAACTTAATAATGAATCATTAACTGTACCCCGTTGGCAAGCTCATAGTCACAAAGATTTCCTTAAGATAAACAAGTGTGACTTTGGTAACAGTACCCATTAAAGGTAGAGTTCAAATAAATTGATGGATGAAGGAAGGAAGAAAGTATGGTTTGTTCTCATTTACCGTCTTGCAAAGATATGCATCCTTTGTGAAATCATCTTTCACAATGATTCACAGCTAAGAAAACAACTGGAAAAAGAACTCCCTGAAAATACTTTGTGCAATCAAAGGTATGCTTTCGTAAATGCATTGATTTTGACATTGAATAAGTGTGATGACATATTATATGACAGTATCCTATGACAGGAAACGTCTCATGCAATAAGCGGTGTTCCGTGAACCTGCATATTAGTAGTAAAAGTTAATAAGTACACAGCAAAACATGTTTTAAGACAGGTTGAACATGGATGGTCTTTGAAAATGGGCTTAAAACCAAGAGCTAGAACTGACTAATGGCTTTTCCTGATATTGCATGTCAAAAAGTTGCATCTCCAAAATGGGTTAACTTAAGGCCATTATAACACCAGACAGTCTTCAACAACAACCTTTATGAGAGTATATCCATCTAGTCAAATAATGTAGGATTCTGTGCTAAGCTTTGTTTACGGCTAAAGATTAGGATTTCAAATCTCTGCTTCCCTGCCTCCATAAAGTATTGCCTCCTCCCCCCACCACCATCTCCAGCAGTGGACCATCTCACTAAGTGCTCAGTGTGCTGGGGGAGGATTGACCAGGTACTATCAAGGACCAGTCACTACTTTGGTTGGATCCATCCACTTGTTGGACACTAATGGTAGTGTATGCTTTTGGGCTATCTGGATTCTCAGAATCCAGCTAGCCCAGCTAGGAAGCATGTTTTGTCCAAACACTGAAGTGTTTTAGGTCCAGAGATGTTTTTGGTAGAGATGTCATGCAGTAACATTGTAAAACGGCAGAGACATTTTAAAAAGGAATGACATTTTGATTTGCAGGGGGTCAAACTATGAGCAGAGGTATGTTCAGAATGTTTGAATACAGACATTTATCACTCCAAATGTTTGGGAGTGAGCCATGTGTCTGAAAAAAGACATTTAGCAGATTCTAACAAATTGTCTCAGCAGGTTGTTAGGCTATAAAGTCTAGGTCACTAGAGAATCATAAGGTAGAGCTATGTGATGCATAAATGTATGTATACACTGTTCTAAAAACAACAAAGACAGTTGCACACTGTATGAGAGGCTGTTGGATGGACCAATGCAGATCTAGAGCAGTTAGTTGAGTAAACATACTGGAGGGTTCAGGGTTGCCGAACAGACAACGCAAAAATTATGTGACCCGTGAAACCATTCGTGACAGTGGGGAACTCATTTTACTAATTGCTCAAATCTATCTAATTGGTTCATACAATTTGGTCGTGGAGGCAAATGTACTCAAAGAGAAATTCCAGTGACACCTTCATAGTTTGCATCAAAACAAAGAACTGGGTGAATCCAAAAACTGGAGGACTGTAGGCCTTCATGGCTAAATGTGCCACGGGTAAAACTCTACAATCACTATCATCTATGTGTCATTCCTAAATCGTTTGTGGCGGTTCACTAATTATTAACAAATAGTTTGTAAGCAATTAGTAGTATTTGAGTATTAGTAAGTGCGCAATTCCGCAAATGAACAAAATTATCCCTATGGTTAATAGAAGGTTTAGATTGATGTAAACAGGTTACAACCCAGATACTGTATCTATGTTGTGATAGAAGGGACTGAAAGTAGATATCTACCGTAGGTAGGTATTGTAGTAGACCAATCTCAGTTAGGACACCACCTTCAAAATTGTTGTAAATCCAACTTGATCAGCCTCATGAATTGTTTATGTATCCTTACTTGTCATTTAGTCTTCCTATTTCTATTTAATCAGACACCTTTGTTCATAGATTATTATCTGCAAATGATTTACAAATGGTATGTTAAGGATAGATATTATAAACTGTTGCCATTGAGTCAAATGAACCGATTTAGGTTGTTTTAGAGGGGTTTCTGAAGCGCATTCTTCACAGTGACTTCGCACTGACAAGGTCAGGAATTTATCTACCAGCGTGTGAAAGTGAACTGAGACAAAAGACCTGAATGAATGGCATGGATCTTGATCAGAAAGGCTGAAACTAAAATGGTGGCTCACCGGATGGCTCTGAACCCCGGGGGCTCCTCTGAGTGTGACAGTCAGGAAGTGTCAGGGAGTGTATGGAGCTTTCAGATAGCCAGAGAGATCACCTCACTGAAATGGCCAGAGAGCAGTCTCCCTCAAAGGCCTCCATTCAACTCTTGGCGACAGTAGCATTAGGTTCCAAATCACAAACATGAGGCTGGTTCTTAATGAGCAGTTCAGCTAAGTGCTCCACAGAGTTGACCCAGACAGCCCTGTCCGTTATGTAATAGTTTATAAAGCAGGTCGGGACCACAATGGAAGCTCACTTTAAAGGGTTGGTCTTTACACACTTTCATTTGAAAACTAAACCAACAAAATACATTCTATAAGTGGATTTGAAGTGATGCTTATTTAGTACTGAGAACTTTCTGTAACCCTCAAAAAGTGAAATGATCTATCACACTTTTGAATGGCAGAAATCTGTTTGCTAACATTTTATCTCCATAGGGATTTGTGTCACTTTCCACAACAGGAAGTTAATGTCTTTTTAATGATCCTTTTTTTATCGGGCTCCTACAATGGCCTCCACAAACATCTTTAATCAGTAAGCATTACGGTCCAAAGTTCAAGAGAGAGAACAGCTTCCCTCATATACAAAAACAATTTCCAAATTTCAATTACTTATAATACAAGACACTGATCACAAGGCAGGTGTCACACATATTTGTCATGCAAAATCATGTCTACTTCACCCTAACAGTTACATAGAAAATATTATACGATAAATCTTTTTCATCATATTTTCATCGGAAAGTGGATGGCATGGAGATTTACTGACGTCAAGATTTTATATTATTTTAATGAACCCTGATGATTTGGTGCAGTACCACAAACTGGGGTCATTTTTGAACACACTTACATGAGCTTGCAGACTAGGTTACATGTATACTTTTAAGCATGTATGGATCACTAAATGAGCAAAGCAAGTTCAGGCATGGCACTCGGGCAGCGTGCACCATATCACCCATCACCGTGTTCTCAGCCCATAGGCTTAGCTTGATAGGCGGCACTATAAAGTCGCACACATGCACGCACACGCGTCCTCGATTACCCTTGTGTTCTGCGCTGCTGCCACCCACCACCATCCCCTTCTCCCCCATGTGGTCTGTCTGTTCTCCCCGCGGGGGATTTAACTTGTTGCTCCCTGCCTCATGTCATGCATGCTGCAGTGAAGGCAGGGAGCGCTTCCCCATGTACATCCATTCCGCCAATGTTAAACCATTTGTCATGTGGATGAATAAATGGTGAAATCAATCACGTGAGTGTCTTGACTGAACTGGATATAAGACTGGATCACAAACACATTTGAGGCCTCTTATCATGTGTTGGACCTCCTATTTATCAAATGTGACTCAAGGTTCTTTGCCTTTTTATTACAAGTGTGAGGACCCCATGCAAATGTATCCACTTTTAGAGAGCGTGCACAAAAGATTTTTGAAAGGTTTCTTGTCGGGTGTCCTTGATGCCATGACAACTGCTCTAATAATATAGACTTCTCCCATTTTGTGAGATCCTATCATGTTTTATTACCCAGGAAGCTTAGCCGAGTCATCACACAGGGAGAGGTTATGCAGCAGTCATTTCAACCACACTTCTGTTTCTTTCTTTCTATGTTACCCAATGATTTACTGTATATTAAGGTAACTGTGAATTGCAAAACATGTAGATGTCTCCCGGAATGGCGCAGAATGGAACACCAATGTAGATACACTAACACTAAACGACCATCACCCAGAAGCTCTAGTTGTCTTTATGCTATAATTATACTGTACACTATAGATTCATCTGTTTCACTAAATGGTTAACAGTTGACTTTATGTTGCCTTTTTGAGGTGTTTATCAACTGCCCTTTCCTAGAGATAACCTTGCTTCATAGTAATTTTATTGTCTTTGACCCCATGGCAGTTGTACATTGGAATCACATAATGTTCCTGAGGTATAAAACTCTGTGAAGTGATGACTGATAAAGGATAGGAAAGATAGCCAATATCATTGTTGGTTACTTCAATGTTTTCTGGTGTTCAACTGTTATATCCTCCCTCTCCTAGCTTATTCAACCCCAGTTATGATTCAATTTCGAGTTATTATCTTGCATTATGGCAAGACAAAAACTATTGCTTAATTCCATTTGAAATGTATATTCATGGCCATCTGCTTATTAGTCCTCCTGCAAAACACATACCCCCCCACTCAATCCCTAATAATTAATAAAGAATATTCCTGCAAATATTAGCAATAGACGCATTGTCTTCTTGGTTCACTTTCAATGTAATGTTGTTCTGTATCAGATGTTCCTTTCCTGCAACATAGTGAGGAGCACATCAAATGTCCAATTAAGAAAAAGATTCCTGTAAATTTTGGGAAGCTCCCCATCCCACGTGGATACTTTTCAAGCAGTTGATCTAGTTAGAGAAATAATAGCCTGAATAGGGAAACAAACGTTTTGGACGAATAATCCAGGCACACCACATGTAGAAACATTTGCAGTTCTGTCATCTGTTGTAAGTATGAGATGAGTCATACTTGTGTGATATTAGTCACCGCATGAATGCAACCCTTCAAACCAATATCTGACCCCTGGTTGCTGAGAAAAGTGATGAAGTTAGGAAACACCTTGAAGGACATCAACGTCATATACAAGTGTTGATCATCTTGTGGTATCACTTCCTAATTCCTTTGTGTCCGAATGCTGACGGTTTATTCCTGGGTAAAAGGGGGATGGGGTTGTGAGGAAGGGTTAGGTTGTACTTTTCTTAATGTTTGTTTGCTGTTGTTTGTGTCTGTTTTGTGTTTTTGTGTTCTTACACTGCCTTTTCCCATCATGTCAGGGGTTAGAGGGTGAGGGGAGTGGGTTGGTGGGAGGGAAGCAAGGGTAATGGTCGTTAGGGGGGGGTGGGGGGAGCAAAGAAACTGTTATATCACGTTACCATGTTTGTCGTGTCAACTTTGTGATTGTGATGGTGCTTCCCCTTTCCTTATACAAATAGTAAATAAGTTAACAATTCCTGAAGTGTTGTTTATCTCTGCAGAAGATGGGGGTCAGTTAAGGAACATATTTTTGTCATCCTCCACTCAGTTGGAAGAAAGTTATTTATCATATTAATGATGAATCAACATCCATGCCCTGAACACTTGTGAAAGTCAGACATCTATTTTACTGAATGTAAATGTATTCATGTTCCGAAACTTAATCTAGATAGAGGACGACAAACTATTTTGGTGCGTTTGTGTATCTTGGTGAAAGGTGTGTGAAAATGTGTGTGCGGTCGTGTGTATTGACATGTGAAAGTGTGTGTGGTCCCTTTAATATCTGGTCTCATAATACAACATGACCACACCGGTGAACCTCTGCAGTGGCACTAAGGGTGCCAGCAACAACAGCAATAACAATAAACCTATTTCCTTATAGTACAGTAGGCTAATCATAAGAACATGAAGTCTAGACAATTGTGCACATCCTTTTTCTTTAATTGCTTTAATCAGGGAGAACTGGTGTTGGCCTTGGTCTCCATGTGTATGTGCTTACTGCAAGGTTTGATTTCCTGGGAGTAATAGGAACAATGGGTGGAAATACAAGTAATGACACCCGTAGTTAAGACAAGGTACAGTATACACAAAGAATGTCTGGAATTAAGCTCAGAGGCACACCCACAGTTGAGGGTCTATCATGTATAATGAATACTGTTCCCAGGATAAAAATAACCTTTTACATTGTGCATATTGTCTGTCTGTTGAAGCTGTAGCTGTAAATGAGCTAGGAGGAAGAAGAGTTATTTCTTCCCATTCACTTGTTCACAGTGTCACGTAATAGTTACAATTATAGAACAATTTAACTGCTTCTTATGTGCAAAGACTATAGACATTTATAAAACCAGTTCATAGTTCCATGTTGAGATTTCTTTTATTTGGCATCAAGAGTAAAGTGCAACCACCTTGTTAATATCATCACCATGATTATGGCCAAATGACTAAATTGAATTGTCGTATCTTAAAGGGAAGAAGGATGTCCTTGTAATCTCTTGCCTCTCAGTGACTTCTTCAGTGACCTTTCAACAAGCCAGGCACACTACATAATTAGTTAATGAAATGTATGTGACTTCTGGGGGTTCTGTTTACAACGGAGCAGGAGATGCAGGTGAATCACGTGACGCAAAGTTGTGGTTGCTGTCATGCTTTGTCTAATACTTTTCCCTGTTTTTATCAGGGGTTGGGCGTGGCATCATTGGTGCCAATTTACTCTGGGTGCCTTCTTCCCCAAAGTTGGTGTGACCAAGTGCCAGGGCTCTCAATTCTAGGAAATAGTATGCAGACATACAGGGTTTGACGTACTACGCATGGCTAAAACAGATCAGATAGTTTTAGGGATTTCATGGAGGGTGGCAAGGGATGGGCACTTTGCCAGTGGCCACAATAGGACAAGGCAGAGCCCAGGATTGAGGAATCTTATCAGCAATCTACGGAAACTGAACTCTCAGAAAAGCAAAGGATGTTTGGAAATGTAATGCAGACAAAACATGTTTTTTTGAGTTGGGTTGTGGTTCACCTTAGTTAACACAAACTGTGTGTTCTTTTGTACTTGTGTACTGTCTGTACCAGCCAGTCAGACTCGTAAACATTGGAGGGAATGGGCCTGGACCAGAAGCTGGATGCTTTTGTGATCAGACGGTTCAACGGAGGGAATCCCAAATTCCAGAAGTGATTTGAAAGACATATCTGCAGAAATCTAATTAGTTCACCAGAAGGAAAATGATATATCATTATTTTTAAATTGACTAAATGTGTACAATATGCCAATATCTAATCAAATCCTAACAAATACCTGCAGTGTGAAAAGAGGCTATCAGCTTATGAGAGACCTTAATGGTTTCCCTTCCCATACCCAAAGTTTTTGCCTCCCAAAGACCCCAGTTTGTGTTCGAATAGGATGTTGGCTGACAGGACTTTGATGTGGAGAGTTGCCCGTCCAGAAGCTGAAACAATGTGGGGCACCGCTGGACTGGTGTTGGGCTTGACAATGCCTCTTGTCTACCTCCTATGGCTCAAAGTCAATGAGAAAGTCAAATCTTGATGCATGAGTCACACTTTTGCTGTGTGTGAAAAGCAGTTTAGAACATGTTGGTCAGCTGTATCCGTCACACAATGTTCCAGTTTCCCCTCAGAAAATGATGGAATTTCAGATACTTAGATGTTCAAAAAACATTTTAACACAGATTCATAACATGGGTCATTTCCGGGAGGATTTTCACATTTCCTTTTTCAAAGGAATGTTCCAGTGCCTGGATAAATGATTTATCTTTGTTGGTGGTGATTACTTATCATGGCCAACCATCGATACCTTATTAGCTATGTGATAATCAAGCTGGCATGCCCTCTAACCATTGCATCATGTAGGTCTATACAGAGCCATTGTGGCATTGCTGGCACCTTCATTTAGCTTACTTTGCAAAGCGACAAGAGTATCCTGAGAACTGAGGTGGAAACCAAACGGAGCTGGCAATTAGTGATGGGTGGTATCGGAACTGTTCATGGGTGGCGATGAGGGGGTGTCGGTTAAAAGAGTACACAGGATCTTCTCACACTACGACTCATCCCAAGGGGAAACAAGGGACTCTCATGTCTTCCATTCTCTGGTGATCGGTGCCATATCATGGAAGGAAACAATCTTGGAGCTGCTTCCCGTCATTGTGTTTACCTTTCCGCAAGTAAAAGCGGCTCCTTATCCTTTTGCACCAAGAAGAAAATTCCTCAAGGGTGGCTCAAGGTAAGGTTGCCATGGGGCTAACAGGAAGCATCCTCAATCATTGACCCTATTGGACATCTGATATATGACTATAAAATTCCCAAATTTAACATCTAAGATCTTTCTGAAGTAGAAAGGAAGCATAGAAAGGAAGCATGTGATTGTGAGAAAGGTATCTATTAAATTGACACGTGTCAATGGTTTCACATGTGCCGAAATTGACCTGGTACAGTTGCTCAAACTGCACCCAACTTTAATTGATTCAATTGAGTTAAAGTACTGTGTCCCAGTACCTAAAATCTTTTAAATCCAAAGTTGTGAATCTGCTTAAGTTCTGCCCATTCACCCAATCTGGCAAACTACTTTGCCAAAAATACACTTCCAACTTGGAACATAGAACAAAGGCTAACCATTTTCCATGGCAAGCCGGCCAACTCTATACATGCACTGCTGTACTGCCCAGCCTAAACGATTCACAAGTCTTCTTTAAAATACTGATTCCTCTTCATAGTAACCTCCATAGTTCATCCATGTGTGAAACATAAAGGAATGTATCAATGTCTATCATATTTTTATATTGACAGCATTGAGGGTAGTAAATACAGAGGTTTTTGAGGAAGTAAGTAGTAAATCTCACAGGACTAACACTGCCCAATGGGCAGCGTTCCTGGATGGGAGGTCGTATTTCTCTATGGCAGCCTTTTAATGACATCCTGGGCTTCTGTTTGGTTGCTTAGACTAAGGCCTACTCACAAAACAGGTCTGGAAACTGGCCAACAAATCCCAAGAACAGTCACACACATTACTCAGCAGCTGTCTGGCTTTTATCAATCAGCCCACATCTGTACTTCTACTGCCATGTGATACTGACTCCTTGAGACGGTGAGGTTCCTCATTAGTCTTATCCAGAAAGCACCAAAATCTCCAAATCCTATCATGTTTGTTTTTTTTACGGGAGACTTTAGATATTGTAGACACCCATATCATTAAGTTAGGACTTGTTCTTGGTACCCACTCCATCTCCATCACTCCAAATGTTGTTGCTTTCTTCCCCCAGCAAAAGGTGTGGTTGAGGCTAAAAGCTATTGGACATGACTATTTACAGCACTTAACCCACACCCCATTTATTGCTCATGTTCAACTTATCTTGAAATGGATGACATGGGTATATAAAAACGACATATATTCTGTCACTGTCAGTCTGGTATTTGAATTGTAAGAATTATATAACCTTCAGGAGATGCAAATTGATCGTTGTGTACCCAGACCGGTCTTATAATTATAACTTGTTATTTACAGTTTATACACACATATACTATGTATATACTGTGTTCCTTAAGCATGTCTATTATCTCAATTAGTATGCACATATACATTCCTCATTATCATAATGCTCAAGGTAGTCAAGTTCATGGAAAGCAAAACATGAACAATGAGGTCATGCTTAAGCTATTGGCCTATTGGAGAGGAAAGGGAAATAATGTCTTCCATGTGGACTCAAGTGATATCAACAACTCCATGTTTATAAAGGGAAACATGTTGATAGGGGGTAGAACACTTGAGACGTGCTAATGTTTTTAATCGGCTTTCCTGAGGGGCACCATGGCAACCCCCTGCTGAGAGGCCAAAAAGCTATTGAGAGAAATTGGGCGCAATCCTCAGTAATTGAGAAAGGATCAGAAGTGTGATCAAGAGGACGTTTCAGACCTTTACAGTGTGACGGGGGTGGTGGTGATGAACCCAAGTGCACAACACAGACTAACACAACAATGAGGGATGGTCCAGAAACGGTTTAATGCCTGGGTTATTGCAGAGTGGAATGGCACTGACAAAACAAACGGGACAGGCAGGGTAGGCTATGCAGGGGATTGGCGGTTTGGCAGGGTGGCAAGGTTGGCTGGTGATCCTGGAGGCACAGGCAAAAAACAAAGTTAGCAAAACGAATGATGATATCACAAAAACACTTCTACTTGACTATATTCAGTAGGTAACCAAGAGAATGCCTACCAAGGTAGCCAAAACTATAATCCAGCGATGAACAATGTGAAAACCAGGGTTGATATACTGCAGGGCTGATGAGTTGATGGGAGACAGGTGTGAAGACTGAGGCAGTGTGTGTGGGTAATTGGGAACCGGAAACCATGGCCACCCACCACCGGGAGACACAGAAACAAAAAAAACAAAACGCTAGGGGGCAGAGGTAGAGGGCATGACATACAGTAATGAAAGATCACTGCCAGCAAGCTGCTATAGTCACTCAGATTAGAAATTTGGATCTCAGTGGAGTCTTGTGTTATTCTCTTCAGACAGAGTAAGTATTGAATTGAGTCGGGGGAAACACTGTCGTTTCCTTCTGTGCATTTGCTGAACTTTAAAATGTGTCGAATCAATATAATTTCGGGAGCAGACCGTATTGTCTATTGTCTACCGGTATTCATTGGGTGTGCTCAAGCCTTCGGCGAGAGCACAACCTTTGTTCTCTCACATATATATTATTATTTATTTATTTTTTATTTTTGCCCCCCTAAAACTCAGTCAATATTTGGCCTACATAGACAACGTAGGTGTCAAAAGTTTCGTCTTGGTAGCGATTGAGTTGCTTCTATTGGAATTTACGTTCCGTTGCATGGTTTAAGCTTCAGTTAAGTTTTTGTGGCGAAAAGTGAAGCTAACGGTGGCTAATTTGCTAGCCACAGTCACTGACGTTACTAACGTCACTGCGTCACTAACGTCACGAAAACACGCGTGACTACCTTTGCCAGAACATTCGTTTAGCATCTGTTAACTTGGGGGATAGCTAGGCTAACTATAGCTTTACTGCAAGGCAGCTGCAGAAACGCCACAAGAAAAGAGGCCAGGGTGATAACTATTTACTCATTTTACTTTGTGATATGACACACAATTGTGATGTGTAATGTACAATATAAGCTGATATTATTAAGGAAGTACATCTACTTTCGGAAACAGTAGTCTACTATTTCACTGAAGTATTAGCATCATGACATTAGCCTGTGTTTCCCGGGCAACACATACTACAGTGGTCTATGATGTAGCGTTATCTGTTTTCAATCGTTAAAATAAACATTCCTCACATATACATTTTCGTTGTAGGATTTATTCTGACATTAGAAAACGATTTGTTGGTGAAATTACCATTACCTGTGGTTTCAAACCAGTGTAGCTCACTGCAACGCTGTAGCTTACGCGAGACGCACTACAAAAACATCTAGCTACAGTACTGTACACAGCTGTTTAGGAAGTCAAACGGCGACAGAAAATGTTCGGCACTCCCCTTACTTAAATCAAAAGCCTATCTAACTACTAACCTTAACTTCATTGCCACAGCCTAAACGTTGTCAATCTGTTCATGAAAATAATTAATTTCAGCCTAAACCGTACAACGGAACGTTAAATCCAATTCAACCAACGCAATCGCTACCAAGACGAACACAGCAGTAGTCTAGTACTGTACCGTAGTAGTAGAATTTACCGGGGCAGCTTCTCCACACAGGGCTATATCGCATTTTGCGTTGTTACTGACAATGATCGCTGCCAGTGAGTTTTTATGAATGAGCGATTTTCCACTAAATAAATGTCAAGCTTATTTACGTTTTGGGGGGTTTTGGTACTGTTTGAATCGCGATTCTATCTTCTGCCGGTAACGTCATAGAATAATCTTCAAAGGGGGTTCTTTATTAATGAATGAATGCAATATGAGTAGGCTAAATGCCTGAAAATATCATGAGAAGGGAAAAACTTAAAAGGACGTTTAAGTCATAGACATTAGGTCCATTTTTACACCGGTCTGCCAAATGTATTTGTTTTGATTCAGCCTGTCAGCTGCCTCTTGCAGGGGAAATGAGAATACATCATATTTCATTCTACACTTCACTCGTATTTTCAGTTGTAAATGAGCAGCAAAAAAAATATGCTTTTAAATCTATGTAATCTTTATAAATAATAAGTAGGCCCGATGCATTTTTATATAAAATATACAGACCCCTGTGCAACGGACGCAAGCAAGCACACCCTACAATTTCCCCAGAAATTGTATACTCTCTAGTTTTCTTTGTTGTGTAAGAGTAATGAAGGGTGACTCATTTATTATCAACTTGATGTAAGGGATTTTGGAAGACACAGTGTGCTCTGTCATCTCATATAGTCACTCTAATGGGACATGTTGTTAGGCCTGACATGCAGAGGAGGTAGCGTAACCTACAAAATAACCTAGCTTCTACACATTTTTTTAAACCTTTGACCCATGAAGGACAACAACTTTATCTAGAGTAGGGATGACTAGTTCCTTGGTTGCTAAGACATAGTGGGCTCATCGTGTGGATGAGGACGAGGCCATGGACAAAGAAGCCATGTCGACCCCATTTCTCTGCATCATAAACACCCAGACTGAAACAGATGGCTTGTCTTCATTGACTCGCCTTTCCTCTGATTCTGCACCGCCGCAATCGTCAACTGGTGGTGCATGTCTAGATTTCTTGGTATCCTCATTTGAACTTCACCAAAAGATAAACAACCACTGTTGATTTGATCTATTGTCTACAAAAGCAACAACCATGTCATTGCATCCTGATGAAGTGTATCATTAGTGCAAATGCTAATAGCCACATAACTTGAAATTGACCCTAACCCCAGGAGAGAGGTAACTGAGAAACTGCATCGCATTCAAAACAGCACAAGAACATAACAGTCAAGATTGAATCTGGGGCCAATTCTGGGGTGAAAACATCCACATACCATGACAAACATGTCATGGAATGTACATGTAATATGTTTAAGATAGATAAGGCCGTATCATGCTTCCTTGATAAGGAACCATGAACCTATTCCACCGGATCAAATGAGAACAGGAAGGAAAGGCTTTCTGTAAATCTAACCCATCAATGGACCATTAAAACAAGCATCAATTAAATACACAAGAAAACTGTTTTTTCTATTTCTATGCATACTTACGGACCAAAACCATAAAGTTTTCTTCAACTAAAAATGGTTGCAAAATTTCTGTCAGGGTTGGTGATTGAGACCCAAATAACTGAGGAGTCAGTTATTACAAAGAATTGCTTTCTCAGAGGTCATGACAAAATGAAGAAAAAAAGAGGAGAGGAAACTTGACTGTTGACAAAAGCCCTTGGACAAACATAAACGTAGAATTGAGCTGAACTCAAAATAAGGAAGGTGTTTGGGTCGTGTGTTAATTCAACCCTGTATCCTGTCATTGTCAAATGTATTTTTGACAGAAAAGCACCAAAACCATCCAAAAATTGATTTGAACTTATTTAGTGGTCTCCTACTTTGCATACAATGGTAAAAGGACAGCTGGTACTTGTAAATCTTGGAGACATGGGAAGTTGTAGTCTGTGTCATGTGAACAATGCCTTCCTCTTACTCATCATATCAGTCCAGAGAAGACAACTAGACAGACAGCTTCATGTGGGTCCAGCCACAACCTCCCAAACATGACCCACTAAATGGGCCTCTCGAGCAATTAAGTGTAAATATATACCGTTCCATATCATCTGTGTCATTCAGAAGAGTCTTTATAGCCTCCCTCAAAGTTTAGAATGCCTATAGATATCTGTCTATCTTTCAAAGCATACCTTGCATTCACAAAAGGCCACCCAAGATGGCTTATTATAATGTATAAGTATGCAAACTCAGAGCCAGTGGATGGTGTTTATTATTACCAATTTAAGGAAGTCTGGTAATTGCTTTGATAGAAATATTCAGTGCTGCTAAGAAGCAGAAGAAAAAAGCCTATTATTTCTTTTGAGTGAAAGGAGGTAATATTGATGGGAGACATGTCGATCACCAAGTCAGCATTAACAGACTTTTTGGGGGGTTACTCTGGTATAATGGTTCCATATAAAAACATAGAGCCAAAGCCAACCAATTACTGTTGCTGGTAAGAGAAAACTGTGGCCACTGCCACAGAAAACTCAACCCAGGTCACAATAACACAAAGGGAGGATGTAAGAAAGAAGAACCATCTTTGCGATTCTGATGGAATGCATTTTAAATAATAAATCTCACACTCATAGACAATAATTATTTTAATGTAATCGGTGTAAAATATTTTTCAAAAGTGTCATTCAGTCTTTAGACTTCATATGAATAGTTTCACCTGACAAAAACGCAGAACATCTCAAGCATTTTACATTTTCTGTGAAAATCTTTTTATGTGAAGACATCATGGGATTAAATGTTGAGCCTTCAGACAAGTTATTTAATTTCTGCAACTTCAAAAGGTTGCTTGCCTCCACAGTTAGAAGGCTTGGGGCCTAACCTCCACATAACTGTTATACAATTTATACTTTAGCATAAAGATATGCTTCCAAAATTATGCTTCCTATTAGAGTTGTGTGTATTCCACTTTGTAATTGAATGTGTTCCCTATTAAAACAGAATGTTTTACGTTTAGTGGCTCATGTACCATACAACCATTCCAAACCATGAAGATGAGACAAAAAAAACAATAGATAATTAAACATGCAGTTTCTCTTGTTTTATTGTCTGTGGCGTCTCAAGGAGTCTCAAGGAAAAGGAAGTCTGTCTGAAGTGTTGTCCAGGTTTTATGGGTCTATTGGGTCACCTTGGCAAGGATGCCACACACTAAGCAGCACAACGTACGCAAACACTGGATTCTAAATCATCACTTGTAGTTTAAAAAATACCACTGTGATCTTGTTCAGCTTGACACATTGATTATTTGAACAAGGCCAAGGCTTTTGCTGCACATCATCTTCTGCTAAAGTAATCAGAGCCGTACAAGGAATCTCTGGCCAATTACAGAGCCTAGCAGTGTCAGATCACTATCAGGGGAAGATGCTGTGTGGTATTCTCCCCACCCTCACCTCCAACTCCCTCTGTCCACATAACTGTCCACAAAGGGGGAATAAAAAAAACAGATAATCAAACAGCAATGCCTGGAATTCTCCTCGCAGCACTCTCTCCCACCCACATACATCCCCACACCCTCCATCCACAAGGAAACAAACAGCTCCTTGACCTTCTTGAAATGTCGCGTTGGGGAATAAGAAGGAGGAATGGTCCTTCCCCCCCCCCCCCCCCCCCCCAACCCACCTACAACAGCTGGTCTAGCCATTGGAGTCCTGGGGGACTTTTATAGCAACAAGGGTGGGTCAGACGTGTGTGGCTGAGGAGGGAGTTGTCGACTAGCAGGAGTCACATACAGGAGACGGGCCACACACACCCTGTCACCTTTGGCGTTGACACTGCCAGAAAACAACACACTCTCCTTTATTGTTTGCTGCATAGAAATGTAATAATTCCTTTTGATTGTAGACTGCATTATTTAGTCGAGAGCAGCACATCTTTATAGGAAGTAAAGGATGCAAGTATAACCGATGTTGAATAAATGTCCCCAATTACTCTGTGATTTGAGAGTTTGTAAGGAAAGGTGACAATACTGGCAATCCCAAGGCACTCTTCACTGCTTATTCCAGATATTGCTGAAGAAAAAAAAACACAAGCACAGGATACTATGTAAAGTGTTTTCCAACGTATTCCACGTATTAGTCAATGCTTGTTTTTAAGGGTCACTCTCAAAAACTTGCCAGAATCCCAATATCGCCCCCTAGCGAATTGCAAGTGGATAGTGAAAGATGTTTTCATTTACATTTACATTTATGCATTTAGCAGACGCTTTTATCCAAAGCGACTTCCAAGAGAGAGCTTTACAAAAGAGCATAGGTCACTGATCATAACAACGAGATAGCCTCAAACGTTGCGAGCAGCCAAAACACGAAGCATACATTGGCACTTATTTGGTTTTTCACAAAGGGAAGAACCATAAGAGCATGCAGTTAAACAAGTTACAATTAAACAACATGAAACTCAAAAAGTGCAAGAGTGTACCTGTAGAAAACCAATCAACAGTCAAATATTTCACAGCGAGTACAAGAATTTAAAGAATTTAAAACCGTTACAACTAACCAACAAGAGCAACAAGTCTCTCAATAAGAGTCATTGTGATCCTGAAGGAAACTAACATCAGGTCCAGCCAAGCATTCCTAAGTGTCGTTGTACTCCCGGAACAAGTGCGTCTTGAGCCTTTTCTTGAAGGTGGGGAGACAGTCAGTGTCTCTGATGGAGGTGGGGAGTTGATTCCACCATTGGGGGGCCAGACAGGAGAAGAGCTTGTGTTGGGACCGGGCGCTCTTGAGCAGTGGGACCACCAGACGGATTTCAGAAGAAGACCGTAGGTGGCGGGGGGGGGGGGGGGGGGGGGGGGGGGGGTGTAAGGCTGGAGGAGAGACTTGATGTAGTCGGGTGCAGTCCCGTTCACCGCTCGGAAGGTCAGTACGAGAGTCTTGAATCTGATACGGGCCGTGATGGGAAGCCAGTGGAGGGAGATGAGGAGCGGGGTAACATGGAAGCGTCTGGGTAGATTGAAGACCAGACGGGCCGCTGCGTTCTGAATCCTCTGGAGAGGGCGGGTTGCACATGCAGGGAGACCGGCAAGCAGCGAGTTGCAGTAGTCCAGCTTTGAGAGGACAAGTGCTTGGACTAGCAGCTGGGTGGAATGCTCAGACAGGTATCTCCTGATCTTCCGGATGTTGTAGAGGGTGAATCTACACGACCGGGAGACAGCAGCAATGTGGGCCGTGAGGGAGAGCTCGTCATCCATGGTCACCCCGAGGTTCCTGGAAGAGGATGAAGGGGTCACCGTCGCCGATCCCAGATTGAGAGATCGTGGGAGATGGAGGGTTTGGCCGGGATGATGAGGAGTTCTGTTTTGGCGAGGTTCAGCTGGAGGTGGTGCTTGGTCATCCAGGAGATGTCTGTGAGGCAGGCCTCGATCCTAGCTGAGATCCCCGGATCAGTCGGGGAGAACGACAGGTACAGCTGCGTGTCGTTAGCATAGCAGTGGTAGGAGAAGCCGTGGGAGTTGATGATTGGTCCAAGCGAGGTGGTGTACAGGGAGAAGAGGAGGGGTCCAAGGATGGAGCCCTGTGGGACTGACACTTTGCCTCCCCAGGAGACCTGGTAGGATCTTCCCGACAGGTAGGATGAGATCCACTGAAGTGCAGTGCCAGTGATGCCCATCTCAGAAAGTCTGGCCAGCAGGATAATAATCTATTTTCACATGCAATTGAAATTTATTTTAAACCGCTAATGTCCTTTAGTGTATTGGGCTATGGTATGTGTAGTCTATGATGACCATGTCAAGGTTAATAATAACAATATTGAAGGACAGCTCTGTTCAGTGGAGGCAAAGTTCAACCAAGACAATAAGTGTATTCCTTTATGAATACAACACAACAGTTACACCTCAGCCAGAGACTGTGTATGTACCCTATAGTGTTTCTATTTGTAGCCTAATTGCACCATTGCAAACCATTAATAAAGAAACAATGTCAGCCTTATCCTGTACATTTGAAGCATCAAAATGCCCAAGGGCAATCATACCATGAATAATTCACAACACCACAAATTATCTACAATCTTTATTGAAATATTAGATGCATCCGTGCCAACAATCGAAGAAACTGACCTATTATGACATTAGAAAAATACTTTAAACATTCTACGCTTGCCTTACGAGACTCCCAGCTGCTTTAGTTCCAGCAGAGCCAAACTGAAGGATATAATTAAGCTGTACTGTGAAAAATGCAATCATTTCTTTATACTTTATAATCTGCTCTGTACTGCAATCTGAGTACTTTTTCCACAAACAAAAGAGGATTTGTATCACTTAAATTGCTTCCTTGGTAGTTGTCTGATTTCAAATACGTTTTTTCTATTACCCTGTGTGTCTCCCCTGCCTCTTTGAATAGATTTTAAATTATTGGGGATCCAGGAAGACTGCAGTGGAACATTTTAATTTAACATTTTGCTTGGCGGGAATTGCTTTCTAATTCTTTTCAGTCTTGTCATGTAGCTTAAATCTTGATGTTATGTTTTCAATAGATAAGACACAAAAGTGACAACTATAAAACACAATAGGTAAGATGCAGAGAACAATGATAGTAATCTTGTTATTCTGTTCTTCATACTGCCAAATTGTTAGTCCTTTTAAAAAGGCGCACTGAATAGCAGCCAGATATTCTACAATAGATGCACCATACAAGACATCATCAGAACCTATTGTGGGAATTCAAAATGTTGGTTTTGCAAGTGATGTGTGCTTTTATCTGTCAACATGCAAAACTGAACAAAACAACAACATAGCCACACACAAGAAACTAAAATCTTCCCAAATAATGAATATATACTTGAAGAACATCTGTGCATCTATGGTTTGGAGTTTTGTTTATCTGCATGTCTTTATTTCGCTAATGGCAATCAAACATTTGTTCAACGTAACATAACTGCATCAAATACTTAGAAACTTGTCATCACCCCATTTCAGACCGTTTGATTGTCTGTTTATAAAGCTGCCAGCGTTTAAAGAAAGCAGTAGCCAGTAGAGGGCAACGATGGACTAACAGTGTCCAGGATAATGGCACTGTAGCCTCATGTGACCGAGACTAACTGCCGCTTGCAGCATATACTGTACATCATATGGATTACTGCTCTCGTCATTTCTCAGTCACTATCTGTCAAAGTGGATCTATTCCTAATGTAATTTCTTACTGGTCTAACAGGTTGGAACTAGGCCTTCTTGGCAAGGGGAGAAACACATTTGAAAATGCATTTTATCCATGCAGAATTCCATAAAAATGTTGTATTAATCAAAATTTATGAACAACTGAGAAAAGTTCATTTTCAAAGAAGTGTTTGTCACAGCTAGCAACATCTCCCACCATCTCAGGTCCATCCCTAGACTCATGTGTTTTCATGTATTGGCGAATAATAATTTAAAACCCCTTGACCCTGGTAAAGTCATTATGATCTATATGGTTCTCCATACTCCTCTGGTGTTCACATCCCTCTCTCCACAAGCCCTATGGCAGTACTCTTAAACCACCGGAAGTAAGATATGAAAATCATTCCAGTCTAACTAGCTGAGGTGTCAAGTTTGAACAGCTCATCAAAGTGTGAAGATCACAAGACAGGAAGAAGCAGATAGACTGCCTTCGTCTCCTTCCTTTCAAAATGCTGCATTCCCCTTGGGGCCTGGAGAAGAGAAGAAGAGGGAGAGAGAGAGAGACAAAGAAACATCTTTTAAGTGCAGTTTTCTTCAACCTCTTGAAATTCAGATGATGTAAAACATTTCATACATTTTGATGCTTCTCTGTTACACTGTGGTTGCTGGTAGTGTGCTGTTTGAAGTAGAAGGGAAATAAAGAAAGAATACATTATTAAAGTGATTTTTTTCTCTCCTCCAGAAATGTCATTAATATCAGAACTGTGGGTAAACCTTGAATCAAAACAACCCCCTTTAGGGTTGACAATACAAACACTACAACATTGATGTTAAATCTGTCCACTTAGTGCACCCCCAGAAATCACACACAATTAGAACCCATGTGAGAATAATCACAACTCACAACCTTCTTGGGGCAGCATCATTTTCTTGCACTCAAAAGCCATAACGACTCCACAAATTGTGCTCAAGCAAGAAAATAAACACCAGGAAACAAAGGGAAAGCCTTCTCTATTTTCGTATTTCCTCTGCCACCTGACATCTGGCTCTTTGACAGCCACCAAGCGCTAACACTCTCCTGGATAAGCCTCAGAGGTGAGCATGCGGTCAGTCTGCATCCTGGGGAACACTGTACTTACACCACTGCCATAGTTTCCCCTGTGATTGCATTTCATTACCGTTAATGACATCGCTCGACAAATGCCCACCATTATCTCAAATGAAAACAAATGTGGCATGCACAAAAGGTTTAAGGTTAATATAGATTTTTAATGGATAGGTGTTTATGTTGCCCTGGAGGCTGCAGGATCTTATCAGCGGAGAGCTATCCCTGTGTTGGCGGTTCCAATCTGAGTATAGGCTTATCTACCCACTGGGCTGTGCCTCTAGGATGATAGGCCCAGCAGTCAACACAAATTACTGCTCGGTCCCAGTGCTCAGCCCTGCTTTATCTATGTGGACGACAAAGGCCAAACAAATCTAATAATTTCAAAATAGTGTTCTGTCCCCCGCAGTGCTCATAACCAACAGTAGCGAACACGTCCCACTGACACTCAAACATGCTTTTGTTTGTTTGTTTACAAGATCTGCACAGGTGAGTCTCGGACGTGCTTGATAGGGCATTGCTGATTAAATACACAAATGACAAAAAAAAGCAGGAATCCTTTATTGCTAGGGTATGACAGAGGTACACCGCAACAACAGTCAACAAAGAGGGATGAAACCAAAAAACATATTTGAGAGGCAGTACAAGAGATTCTGAGAGGAATTGGAGAGACAATGAAAAAGCATGGAATAGTGTTATAAATAATGCATTATGTTCAACGATTGAATGGTTGCTGAATAGGGCACTTTACCTGGCATTGATATCTCACTGTAGTGTTCATTAAGCATGGTGTGAGAGGCAGTGGATTTCACTGCTGTGTGACTAAGGGGAGTGAACGGTGCTTTACCACGAATGACATTGATTAGGCTAAAACGTAAGTATTACATGCTTAGTTTATTAGGGAAAAATATATCTATAGCCATTTCTACCACTGACAACATGAGAGTGGTCACTTCAGGGTCACCTCAAGGTTAATTTGGAATAAATACCATTGTTCAATAATCTTCATGGGTATATTTATATTGGATTAGAAGAAGATCACTGATTACCAAGTAGATTTCTCAAGTACATGTACAATTACTGCTGATAATCAATCTGATGATAATTGGATTTCCATCAGTATGAAAAAAATTGACACTGACCTGCTGTTTCATCAAACTGCATGCAGCTTTCTTTATATCATATATATCATATTCTGCTAGATCGATTTAGATACATTTCCAATGTAAGACAATTGTGTGAATAGCAGCTATTCCCTCAGCCATTCCGTAACGTAGAACGCCCACGATGATCATAAAATTGATTCAAGTACTATTTGATAAGTCATCAAACAGGCTGTGCTTAAGAGCCTAATTTACATCCCAGTTACATTAGGCTCAATACAGTAGCTCGTAAGCACAATTTCTGAACATTTGTCAGTGGATTGCGTTGGTGTGGGTACTGTGAATAAAACCTCACCTCTCAACCTTTCATCATCATTGTACATCCTCCTACAATAAATCAACGTTTCCTTTAAATGAAATATTGTTTCAGTGGTGCTTTAGACATGATCAATTGAAAATGCCACCCACGCCTTGCCTTGGATGGTTAAATACTTCCACATCAGCTACATCAGATGTGTAAGCTTGGAGGGTGGAAGGACTCTATTGTAAACGTACAAGCTAGCACAGTTCCTCTCAACTGCAACAGCTTAATTCAGTGAAGGGGAACCAACTGCATAGGTTTGGCTTGAAAGTTGGTAGAGACACATGGTTGTGGTGGGATGTGTTGGAGGTAATATGGTTAATTGGTAAACAAACCCCAATATAGATCTGAGGGGAAAACAAATAAAGCAACACATCAAAACATCTTGGTTCTATTCTGAATGTCACATGTTATTTTCTGAACGTTATCAGCCTCCATAGGATTCAATCCATCACATTTTCTTGTTGAGATCAAAGTGTACAATAACTACTAATTTGGTGTGAGTTGTTGAGTTCTGGACATATCGTCTGTAAAGATGTCTGCCCTCTCCCGCATATAGTGGAGCTAGAGGGCACTTGGCTTGTGGGGCTCAAAGCGCCCAAAAAATACATAAGAGTAACTCAACAGCAACACCTGGTTTGTCAAGATAATCTACAGACCTTGTTGTGATCATCTTACTAATGTAGGAATATTTTCTGTCCACTGATCTTCCTACATGATGTTGCTCAGGTATGATCATCTTAGCAGCAAGTTTATGCATATAGACATGCCTATAGCTTACTCTGAATGAGAACGCAAAGGAAAGCAGTCTGTTGTGTTTTTTATCTAACCTTTTAACAGTCAACGAGATGTGAAAAAGACCAGTGCAGTGTCCATGGTATTTCAGACTGTGACTATTGAATAACTTCAGCCACTACTACAGCTCGCATACAACCCATTAGTCATGTGGGTAGCAAGCAAGCTAACATTAGCTGCTGAAAGCCAGACTATAGCTAGGTAGATAATGCTATGATGGATTTAAAGACAATCCAGCTTTTACCTCTCCAGGGCCTCTCATACTACAAGAAACCCATCATTGACTCTATGCCCATAGCGATATGAGAAATACAATGTTCAGTGAGGTAGGGAAGTCTGTGCCAGTTCCTTTCTTGTGAAATCCGTTCTGTATGCCATTTGCCAGTTTCTGAGTCTTGATGCTGTGTATTTATTCAAGTAAATAGCCTGTGGGCCAAGCGCCAACGCTGTTAATATATTTATATTTGTTTGAAGTGTTTACATATTATTACATGTCGCAAATAGTCACTGCACATCATTGTGGCCTGAACCATACACCTGCCCCATTTCAACTTCATACAATACCCTGTTTTCCAGATAATCAAGCCACATATGAACACACAGAGATTCCAAGAGGGGGGGGGGGGGGGGGGAGAGCATGGACACCCTGATACAATTGCTGCCCCCCCCCTTTAAACCCCCCTCCTGATAATTGATTTATAGATATATTTTTATATATATATTTTTTTTTTACATGTATTCCTTATTAATCAAAATGTTAACTGTACTGGTATTAGTCTTTGCACATCAGATAATAAGTCAAATTAATTGTAAAACGAAAAATCAAAGTATATCAGTATTTGATTCCTTAATTCTCATATTGACAGTTTACAAGTAGTCAATACTACAACAGCATACTAAAATTCGTGAAATTCAGGCTTTTGATTTTGAGTGAACCTATAAAACAGTTCTGGAGGCGCCATTGACACACACACGCACACACACACACACACACGCACACACACACACCCACACACACACACACACACGCACACACACACACACACACACACACACACACACACACACACACACACACACACACACACACACACACACACACACACACACACACACACACACACACACACACACACACACACACGCGCACACATTCCTGGAATCATAGTTAGATTACAACCAAACTAGATCCATCATCTGTCTCCATCAATAGTTAGCACACAGACTGACAAGACGGTGTTGAGCCGACTCTGTTCATGTTCATGAGCAGTAACCTACCCTACAGAGGCTTCTGAGCCTGGTTGGGTATAAAGCACACGACAGAGCCCAATGGAAAAATAGAAAATACAAATCTCTGATTTAGTTCAAATTACAGGTCTAAACGTTGTAAGGGATATATCAGCTTTTCCACAGATTGGTAGGGACACAACCTTTTTCCTCTGGACTCGCAATTTCCACACAAACAACTACCCTTCCAGACACCATTTTGAATGCTCTTCCAATTTGGATGGCATCTTTATCGAGATAAAATAGAAAACAGAGGAGCACCTGGAAATGTTCTGTGTTTGTGTTTGTGTTAATAGTCTCTATTCACTTTCTTAAACACAGTGGTTAACCTTGTCATTAGAGAAGACAAATGGATGCATATTATCTAACATATATCTATCTCTGTCCCCTGAAACACAAAGGAAAGTTCAACAATGCAATCTAAATGTATGATACAATGACAATATCCATAGTCACCTCTATGATCAGGGTATCATTTTGCAAGAAAAAGGTTGTCGCAATTATATATGTTTTATGACTTCAGAGCCAGCAGGCCCTTTATGATTACACAGAAGCTCTATTCATGCAGGTGTAGGAGTTGCGGGACTATTGTGTACACTGGGAAAGGGAATTATTGAACCCACTTACTCTCTCATGTTCCGTATGAAAGGGGGGGGGGCAAACGCTACAACGCAAAGCTAATTATCTCAGTGTTTGACTCTACTGATGCTGCGGCTCTTGTCTTTCTGTCAGCCTCTAGCTATGCCAACCATCACTCTCATCAAAGGAAGACCCGCTTCAGAACGGAAGGTACTAGAATCATTATCTGACTGTGGGAGGGTTCCTTCAGTTGGAGAAGTGGTAAAGTGTAGGCAATGTAGCTGATGCTAGTGGGGACTAGTGCACAGCATAGCCCGGTACACCCTGACAGACACAAACCAATTAACATCAGTGTCTCAGGCTCAAGGAAAACATAGTCATATGAATCAGGATGGCTCATATGGATAATTTAGATGAACTCTTTCGGAACTGGAGGGAAACTTTGATAAACAGCAGTGACTGGTTGCTGGAGGGTGATGATGGGAGGTCACAGTTATATGGTTCTAATGGTGGCCTGTTTGGCAGGAGGGATAATTGGATCGTAAACCAGGCACTCAAGGCAAACATGTTTGGTTGGAGATGATAATGACAATGGACCAGTACAGAAAAAATATTCTAATGGCTTCTGACTAACCAGTGTTTGACCCATAAATAAATTAACAGGGCTTCTTTCCATTATCAGCTAGATAGAACCTCATAGATTAAAACGATTAATTAATGCAAAGTCTCATCACACCTTATGTAACAGGCTATTATAACTCTGCATTGGAATGTCATTACTGACATCCTTGGTGACACTTTTACGACTTCATCCCTCAGTTTACACTGGCAGAACAAAGAACGCTGGCAGCTTGGTAATGACAGACTGGCCCTTCTGCCTTTCAGTTTACTGGATAATGATCCTCATCCTCCTCAGCAGATACCATATTACATTCTGAGCTGGGAAACAAGAGCAGATCTTGAAAAAGCATTCAAATATCAAGCACTGTAAATCAAACTTTGTCAGAGGTTGATATAGTTCAACGTTGCTTTGGAAAGCGATAAGAATGACGAAACGCAGCTTTCAATTCCCCTTAGATGTCATTTAAATAAGGGTCCTACAGAGGCAACTTTGCTAGACGAGTCTCACGTTTGCAAATAATTGGGTAATTAACAGTTTTTTCACATTGCGCTTATCTCAAAATAAATCATTTGCATATCATTATCTAGCCCCTGCCTCTCATTGCAGGGAGAGGAAAGATCATGAGCATACTTACTATTCGAAACAGAAAAACTGCCCTACTTTTACATGTGAAATTCATGCCCTACTTAAATATATATATTTTAAATCTGATAAATAGTGCATATTAATAGAAAAACTAATAGAACGTAATGTATAAATGTCTGCATGAAGGAAAATATTTCTTACGTATTTTAAGTTACGGATTAATACATTTCTATGCATCAGAATGGCTGTAAATAGTTACAGCATATTTAAAGGAGCAGAGATGATTGACCTTGACTTTTTTTTGGATTTAACATACAAAAGAATCTAATCAGCATGTTGTGCCTAAGGGGGAAAAAGCTGTTTAGCGAATTACCCTCCACTGCTGAATGGCTCAATTATGGACTTATCATATTTGAAGGTAAGCTCTTAATTGAATTGCCAATCATGAAGCATTGCAATGCATGCAAGATTGTCTTGACAATTCAAGGACAACGATGATAAAAGGATAAATTGAATACAAGGGCTGCATGGATTTGGCTATACAATATGCCCTTTATCATTTGCACATGTAAATGAACACCATTTACATTTACATTTAGTCATTTAGCAGACGCTCTTATCCAGAGCGACTTACAGTAAGTACAGGGACATTCCCCCGAGGCAAGTAGGGTGAAGTGCCTTGCCCAAGGACACAACGTCATCTGGCACGGCCGGGAATCGAACTGGCAACCTTCTGATTACAAGCCCGCTTCCCTAACCGCTCAGCCACCTGACACCAACAAACACATTAACAGTGAAACTTTGCAACTGTGCAAAGCTGGATTTTAATCATTACTTAATGATAAATGATAGCAATCCAATGCACTACACAGCACTATAACCCTGACATGGAAGAGATTAAGGGTCTTCTCTCCAACAACAAAACAACATTATTTATGCCCTTCATAGAAAGGAGGAAAGGTAAATCCATCTAAACAGATTCATACTGATCCAATACCCAGAGACGTGTGGGACTGTGTTTTACATTGACCCCGACATGAGTACAGCATCGCCACAGGCCTGGGTAACTCCTCCGACAGCTCAACATTTTTGTAAATGTCTGAGTGTACAAGCGTAGACGTATGAACTCTACTAATAAGAACTACAGAACTTGCCTTTGATAAGCACTGACAAGATAGTGTCAAGAAACTGCCTGCTGAGACATAACTCTACGTCACAACTGTCTTCTATCATTCTTCCAAATAAGACGTTCATTGGTGGCTTTCCTGGAAACATCAACATCCTTACTGGAAAAGAGAATGCATGTAGCCTTAAATAACCCACATCTAAAAATACGATGACAATAGATCGACTGAACAAGGACTATATTTGTCTCCTTGTTAATGTACTGTTAATTCCAATGGAACTCATGCAATGTCCAGTGTCGGCAATACGTCAGCTTGATAAACCGTGTGGGATTCATGCATGATTTCATTTAAACTTCACTGTGAATGTGCAGTCCTAACGATGTGACTTCTAAGAATTAGGTCGGTGGGGAAGGGATAAAGCTCTACACAATCAGTGGAAGCCCTGGCTGCGTACCTCGGCTCATCCCTGTCTTCCTTCATCGTCACCCTTGGCTGTTCTGCGTTGCCTGTGCTTACTGCTGACACTGGGCTACCAGAGGAGGAAACTATTTACCGTGGCCAATTAAGTAAAAAAAAAAAGGATTTGAGCACTTAACATTCCTCACATGGTTTTTGCTAATGCAAGAGAAGGGACACATTAGGATATTGAAAATGTGATCAAAATTGGCACTCTGTACTGATGTCTGCTAAAAACACACTGTGATTGACATCTCTTCTATTTAGATCAGGCTCCAGTTCAAATTTAATTTAATTCTTCAGTCTTGACGTATTTTGCCATATTCTAACCATATTTTCTCATACTCCGGAGGCAAAGTGAATCAGAGTTGACAGCGTGTTGATGTGGACAAGATATTTGCTAGCATACGTGTCAGAAAGGAAGATTTAGTTTGACCCTTTCATTTCCTGTGTTTCCTTGCACTATTCCCTTGGTGCACCCCAGAGCTGTTTTCCAAATCAACCAAGCAGATGAACATTTGTACTCTAGGCTTCCGCTCTGGTGGATACAATCACACGTCTACCATCTCGGAAACAGGCACATGACGAACTTTATAATTGATCGACTTATACATTTGATCCTAATTAAGTAAATGAAAATGTAGATTACATTTGTGAAACTGAGACACGTGCTTGGTTTTGTTTCTGAATTTGACAGTGATACAATTCCTAATAAAATTGTAGACAGGAGCCTATTAGTTTTCTTGTTTAGTTTTATGACCTTTCAGAGCATGGCCAGACAACATAGGAGATCGCATTAGCATCTCCCTTGCCTCTACTTAGCCTTTGACCTTTCACTTGTCACGGATAGTTGGGACAAATCCCCGGTTACTCACCAATTGTACACAGATTTTGGCTAGGGCAAAATTTCCATGGACATGTCCTTTCCCAGGCTCTTAATCCTGAAACATGACTCTTGCTTTAACTACTTAGCAAGTTTGTTTCCTGCACAGGGGTTGGACAGAAACACTGCACAATTTTCTCAGTTGGTGCCATAGTTTACCACTTATACTGTACATACCCACTGTGGCGACATACATGTCACTGCCATGCACTTCATGTTCCACACAAAACAAAGACAACCTTTTGAATCTAGGCTAAATACAGTTAAATCCTCCAAACGTACACATTGAAAGACTGTAGAAATCAACTTGATAGCCCACATCCAAGATAAGCTCTGTAGTCCACAAGATGATCAACAGTCCCAGCATAATCTAATACAAAATATTTGTTATAAATATAATCTGCCATTTGATCCTAAATATTCTGAAAGTACAATTTGTTAAAGGGTTGAAATCTGGTCGCTCTCTAAGAGGTGGATATTGAGATTACTGAGGCAAAATGAGTTCAAGGGTGAGCCGTCAGTCAGTCTGTGCCATCATACAGTATCTCTTTACAGCAGGAATGGATATATATCTTATACTGTGTCTCTACAGAAGTTATTATGTCTAAACTGCAATGTTGTCGTTTTTATGTGCTCAGGTTTCAAATTGGAGCACAGAATATTCAGTTTAGTTTGACTCCAAATCCGTTTAAGCTCAGTCCCTATTTTGTAATGGACTGTCCTGAGGCCTCTCTCTCCAAGTCTCACCCTCTCTCTCTGTGACACTGTATCCCTGCTTGTCATTGACATATATTTTTCCTTCTATTCCTGTCATATAGAATCTACAACCTGTCACTCTCGTGCTTAGAACTGTCCATTTTACCCCCACCCTCAGCCTCATTGTCTCAAGTGACCTATTAAAGACAGCCTACTCTTCTTCTATATCAACCCCCCTAACACCTCTTCCTGGTCCATCCCAGTACCTGACTGTGCACCACTGTCTTCAGTGCTGTCTGGAGGCATCATTTGAAAAGACTGAGAAGTGATTCTTTGGGAGTTGGAGGACACAAACACAGGCATAGCCCACAGGTCTGCTTAGTATCCAGGGGAAAGGCTGGTTCTGTTCTAACAATATCCTCCCCATGTTGTCCTCTGACAGAAAGCAGAGTCACTGGGGGGTGAAGGTGGCAGAGGTTTGAACTCATTTTGAGCCTGCAATTTCATTTCATCCAAAGGCAGTTAGGATTAATGTATTTTTCACATGAAGACCTAACCTGCAGTGGAACAAAATATGTAATTGGAATTTTTGGTCAAGGAATTTTCCATTGGATGTTCTCCCTACTAGAAAGACCAGAGTGTTCTATGTTGTGACGCGTTTCTGCATCCATCTGCTTCATCCTGCCTGTCCTCTGTCCTTAACTGGTGTTGTTCCTTGTTCTCTCAGTTGGACTCTCATTGGTCAGGGGCACTGGACAACCCCAGCAGTTCACCAGTCCACTTCTTCTAATACCCTGCATTAATCCCCCAGCCCTGTCGCCTTGGCAACAGATGCCTTAGAGGTGGTGACATTAATCTGGATATTTCTGTCTTGCCCACATCCACACACTTTGTCTCTCTCTCTTTCCCTCTCTTTCTCCAGCACACACACATGCACACACTCTCTCTTTCGCTCTCTTTCACACACACACACACACACACACACATGCATCCCGTTGACAATGACAATTTATAACTCAAATTCTCTACTGTCCTCTGTTTGGAATTGATCTCTCCGTCCTGAATATCGTCTTGGTTTTGCATTTTGTTGTTTGTGACAAAGTAATTTGGGCTCCTCTATTACACTTTGGGGGCAGAATAAGTAATGTCAGCTCGGATAATAGCTGACAGATTGTAATTATCTGCGATGGGGTAGGCATGTCATTGGTTTTCCAGGGCGAGCAATTCCAGGTCTTAGAGAGAGTTTCTGAACTCACTCTCACAGAGAGCACTGTCTGTGGGTACAAATACACTCCAGCTGCATTTGACAGGATGCCAAATCCTGTCCACAATGAGGATTAATCTGCAACCATGAATTTCCAGTATAACAGCACAATAGAAAACACAGCTGCTAGACCAATTAGTATTGCTAGTGATGCTTGTCTTCCTCACTCAAATATTATTACCATACTGTATAGGATGAAGGCTTAGTATCATACCAATAACATGGTGAGTAAGCAAAAGTACAATCATAGCAGAGGAATTATGTTAAAGGCCAACTTGTTGCTATTTCCTTCAAGGCCTCAGGCAAAAAAGAAGAAGACATGACATATCTTTGTACCTGTTGGTTCCTTTTCATCGAGCAAAAATAGAAAATGGAATATTATGGAATAGTGGACCGGTGTTTGGAAGTAACCGTGGAGTTTGTTTAAGGGTGCTGTTTGAAGAACCACATCATCTCCTTTGACATTTCCCAGTCTTTTATTACCTGGGCTCAAGGCAATTCTGTTTATTTGGCAAAGCCATCCATCTTCCATTCTGAAGTCAGTCAACCACTTCAATAAATAAATTGAAACATCCTAGACTGGAAGCAATTTTTGATCTCTTAGAAGATTTATCTGCAGCTGCATTTGTGACGGTGTGGCCTAAGCTACATACTCGGTGGGCTGTTTTAGGTGAAATGGTGCAGAAAGCTCAGACCTGTCACTGTTTCCACTCGAAAAGACAGGTGGGCATGGAATCTCACCTTTGTTGTTGGATTCTAATCACACCTGGAGTTAAAGACAAGCAGGAAATCAAGTGTTTTTAAAGACAAAATAAAAAGCTGTTAATGGTCCCTAATGTGCCATAATTGTGGACATCACACAGCGTAACAATAGGCTTTCTACCCCACTGGTTGATTTCTAATGCTTTACTCAATTTGTCCATCAGCTATACTGTTACAAACAAGCTTCAATCTTGTTAAATCTTGAGTCAACTACCAACTTTGTCATTAAGGACAAAACCTATAAGATTGAAGATCGAAATATCCAGAACTTTATGGTGAGGCACTCTGATCTAAGGGGACATAAACAGAACTACGCCATTTGTTTGTCACAAGACTGAGAGCTCCAGTAATGACCCACCTCATTACTGACATCCAGACCACAGAAATAAATATGTCTGAATGCTATAGAGCAAAGTCCTCTGACTTAAAAATCTCTGTGCCGGAAAAAAGGATTGCTGGATTTCAGTCATGAGAATAAAAGAATGAGCTGCAAAGCTTCCCACAGAGCAATGAGTCATGGAGACCAATCGAAAGGAGACTAGATTTGGTCATTCGTGGACAACTACTATAGAGGATTTGCTATGACGCTGGACCCTTCTTTAACTGGGGAAGTAAAAGCTTTGCACCGCATAAGTGTAATATTGTTTTTGTCAACGTATATGTTGTCATCACCAGATTATTAGATGATAGCATCACTCTTCCAAGTGTTTAATTCTCACTTCTTACAGTGTTTAATCCTCTGAAAGTCACGAGTGAGACAGCTGAGTTTGGAGAGTGAGGCTCTGCATCAGTTTCCCAGAACTGATGGAAAGGGATTAAAACTTAACTCTACTGAGTTAATAAAGGTTTTGCCCTTTGCATTGCATAATGTACCTAACATGGAGGTAATTATCCATGTTGTTACATGTAGGGAGAGCATAATCCTGCCATGACCTTGTTCAGTTATGACACCAACAAGGTCAAATTCCTTTTGTAGCTTGTAAAGATGTGGAAAAATGCTTTGTCGTGGATTTATACAAAGACTAATACGAATGTAGTTTGCTGGAGCTAGTTTCAGAAGTAGAGGATAACTAACTTACAGTACAGTATACTAAACACATAGATACACTGTTCTTCTTGTTGTAAGACAATATAGACTATATATATCTAAGATACTTGTCTGCCTGATACAGTACATGTACAGTTCTGTATGTGGCCTGCTTAAAAGCAGGAGCAAAATATGTCTTACACAGAGAGAAATAAATAATTGACAGAAAGTGTATCTTAAAAAGACTATGTCAATGTATCACTGTTTTTAATATTCCTTCCTCTTTACAAAGTATAAATTGGGGGAGATATGCTTTCCTTCCCTCTGACCCTGCTGCGTTCCATGCATTTCATTTCTGTCCAAAGATTAGCAGCAAGTCTCTCATTCTGGGAAACACAATCAGACATCTCATGAATCATGATGTCCACAAAGAATGGTGGCATTTCATCACGTCACCTGACATGCTATAGCCGGCTGTCCAGGCAGGAGTGGAGGAGATGACTCAGGGGTCACCAAACCTGAATGAGTGATGAAGATGGATAGGCCAGAAGACACATGTAGCTGTGGTTTCATTAAGACCCAGCCTTTGGGGACTACAGAGAAGACATCGCATATTAAGCAGTCTTCCAGTTAATCATGGACTGAAATAGAAGTAAAAAATAACAATGTGTTGCTACATTTATTAAGCACTACACATGCAGTTCCACACAGTCTGGGTGAACTGTACATGGCCTAGAGAACAATTTGCCCAAAAGTTATTTTTTCAGTTTTTGGAACTGTTGGAAATTTAATGAATGAGACAGTTAACAATTATGGACAGTTGTAGATGCTGACTTTACAGAAATGTTGATAATTCTTACTATAAATCCCACTGAAAATTAAATTCTCCTGAGAAAATGGAATACATTTTATTAGTGTGATTGATGATTCCAAAGAGTTTTCCAGGCCAGATTATCTTTCATCCCTAATCTTTTGATCAATGTTATCTGCTGAAATATCAAACATGAAGGATTTAGTTACTGTATCCCTGGGTCAGCACAGACCTGGGAGTACAACGTGTTTCAGATCATTTACACATCTGCTGATTGGACTGTGGTAGGGGCAATGCCAAAATACTTGTCTTAAAAACCATGAGCCACAAGCCTCCTAGTTGTGTTATCTATGGAGGACCACAAGTACAGCCTAGACCACAAGATGAGGATGACGTGTGGTTCTGCTAGCAAGGCTGTTAGCCTGGAGCGCTGGGAGGTTTACTTGAGTCTCTGGGGTCAGAGCCCTCGTCTCGTGATGATTTGCAGAACGACATGCTTTCACACAGCTGTGAGCTCCAGTACAGTATGAGATCTGCCCTCCTTTCCTCTGACCATCCACTCCAAGTGCCAAATATCCGTGTGGAAGCTGAATTTGAATATTCCCTGCTGGATAGATGAGCTTAACCAGAGAGTGAGAGCCACAGCTGATGCCCACTGTCTCAAAGCTGTGGCTTTGCTGAACCTAATCAGCTGGTTTCATGGTCCAGATACAACTAGCCTCTCGTTGACACTGTGTCTGTTTACTTTGCAGTGATTGTTCAAGTGAAAGCCGTAACCAACCTCGAGCGAACTGGAGTGAAAGAGATCTGATATGTGCAGAGTTAATCATGGCATTACGCAGCTTTGTAACTCACACCTAGTAGACTGCCAAGTGTTATTAACGACTGGCACTTTGAGAGAAGGCCTCAGAATCATGGGATGGCATTTTACAGAAGGTTACAGTGAGTCATAGGCAACAGCATCACATGAAATACTGCTTTTGTGGACAGGCATGACAACATCCCCTGGAGCTCTTCACTCCAGCTCAACACAATAATGTGATGGAGAAAAGGGGATGAAAATGTCCATGGAAAGCAAATTAACTGTGAGATCATCAACCTATTTCTACTCCGGTCTTAGATGGAGTGTCTTGCTAGCTCCGTGCAAGAGGCAGCTTACTCACCCAGGCCATATGTAAACAGAGGTAGATGCCGGTGAGAGTCAGTGTTCTTTTAATATCCCTGGTCCTTCACAAAGCAGCACCTAAGCTAGCCTGAGAGATTTACTACTTTGTGCGTTCTCCACTTTCGATTATGTGACAGAGTGAAAATATGTATTTTGAGAAACCCCTGGAATTAGCCATACGTGTACTAGATAAAAAGCCTTTTTATCTTAGGTAGGTGACAAAATCAAAACAACCACAGGACCGGAGTCCTGATCATTGTGCATTCGGTGGACGTTTTAAGAGCGCCGTTCTGTGAATGAAACAAAACCCTGCTCTGATATAGAAGGTTTGCAGTGTTGAATAACTGGCATACAGTAACAAACCAAAACATTGGGTACAAAAATTTGCATTGGTTTTTGGAAGAGGAGATGTTAAGTCAAAAAACACTATTCAACCCATGTTCTGATGTCATCTAAGTAAAGCCTTGTAGAATAGTTTCAATTTTCCTCTCACCAGCAGATAAATGGGCCAATATTATATTTAGCCTGCACACACATCTTTTGATTTCAGTAATTATATCCAAGGTCACTGACTGGTGGATCCAAAATCTTGGATCTTACAATGAAAATAGGCCCTATATCCCAATAGTCTTTGTAAGTTAGAGGTCTTTGTATTTGCAAAAGAAGCAAAAGGTAATTGAAAAGGTTGCCAATGAATATCACAATCAGTTTGATACAGTAACTGGTGTAAATGACACTCCATATGAGAGTTATCCCTGGGACTTTGTTTGTCTTTTCTATGTATACATATAAAAACATTCATTCAAACTTATATCTTAGTAATCACGTTGTTAGCAGAAAGAGGTCTAATGAAATGGTTAGCTTTATCTATTCTCTAATGTGAAGTAGGGAAAGGCAACCTTTTAAAGTTAGGAAGACAAGCTAAAGGTTATCCTGACATAGAAATACACAGTCATACATCTACAGCATTGTTAATGTCATGCCTTCAAGATTACTATATGTTCAAGTGAGCATTTTATGTTTGGTACACAGGTCTGTATGTGGTGAACATAGATGTTACAGTTTGACAAGACATTTATCAGAAATAATTATTCAGATTTAACATTTCTGTATTCTACTCTATACTTGAAAGTTACAATAAACATAAGGCTAATGAGAACCTCTCACATACCTAGTCTACATCTATTCTATGATGTACAGTAAGAGACACACTGCATAAGTACATTCTCTTACTGTAACACATACAGAAGACTTTCAGTGGATTCTCTGGGAAAGGTGTCCTCTCCCAAAACATTTTAAATGTGGATCTACACAAACACACTGAAAAATAGTCAAAAAAAAAGTGGCTGGACTTTGGAATGTATTTTTTGGCAGCGGGTTCCACGGCCAGCTGATCACTGAGTGTGTGGTGAAGTCTGGGAGAAATGGAAGAAGACTGCAGTCTCCACCAGTCAAATAGAGTGTCTCATTATTGAGTTGCCTTTTTGTATGTGGATATGCAGTATCGTGTATGCTGTGCTGCTCATCATGTCGGAGATAACACTGTTTATTTTCTATTTTAGAAAACAGAGACTTCAAAAAGACAGAAAACACAGGACTGCATGGGGACAGTTATTTTTCTGAGATGAGGGACACTGTTAAAATTCAGTCTTTCAGCAAGATGACGTCAACTGTTTACGTATAAGGATACTTTTTTTCAAGGCTTAAGAAAGCTATTGTGCAGTTTTATTTCATTTACTTTCGTTTACAGAAATGTTGAGGTATTACTTATTGAAATGTTTGTTTTTTTGAGGAGACTTCTTGACATGAATCAAACTTCAACATGTGTCAGTTACCAAAGATTTTGATACTTCTGATTCTACTGTATGTGAGTATTAAAATATGTAAACTTGGACAGTTTAAAGTTAATACTTCAATAATAATATTAGCGAAGCACTAACATAACAATATAAAATAGATATTAAATGGCCCATAGTATGTGTCCTTTTTAATCTCAGTCAAACTGCACAGAATATTGTAGCTTTAATTATTGAAGTTTGTTCCTCTGGTCAACTACACATGCATGCGAGCAATTCAACACAAATCACACGTCATGGAAAAGCAAACAGTAACGGTCCTTGAGGATTGTTCAGAAAATCTTACTTTACATAATTAGGCCTACATACAATGCCATTCCATGATGTTTGCTGCATCTTTATTGAAATGCTAAATGATTCCATAACATACTATTCATGATCTGTATTATTCTAGAATTATGATCCTGGAAGTCTATGAAAACAAGTTGGATTCTAACAGATGATAGCACAAACATTTTAATTCAGGACAGTACATCTGTATATGGCCAAACAGTTCTGCCACATAATGGAGAGAAGATATAAAAAAGATGCTACAAAAGCAAAGTCTACATATTTGCTGCAGAAAGCCTCAGTATGTAGCTTCTCTTTTGAGACTAACCCAGAGTGATTATCTGCTCAAGAAAGCAACCCTGAACAAATAAACAATTCCATTCATCTTCCACAGTGCGGTTCCTCACCTACAGGGGTTTCTGCCAGAGATAGTGCTGCCACTCAGCAGGATCCTTGAGCTGTATGTGCGACACAGGGAACAAGTATTGAAGGGACTCAGAGCCAGAAGCGGCTTCAGTTTAGCATATTGATTGCAGTTAATCATAAACAGGGCTTTTTCAGTCTTTTCAGGGGTTAGTTTGACTCCAATGTGATTTAACAGACTCAATGCCGCTGACAGGATCCTCAAGACAACTGGCTCACAGTTACCTCTCAAATCCCAGAGGAGACCTTGTTTCTGCAGCTGACATCCTGACCTCCTCCTACACTCTGAACCCCCTATTCACCTCCCCCCCCCCTTTCATTTGTAATTGGTAGGTCCCTGCAGTCAGAAAGGCCAGTCATTTTAACCAGCTGGCCTTCATTACAAAATAAAGGTTCTGCCATTGTCAAATTTGACCACTGACACTTGGAATGGTGGAGGAGATACAAGGTCAAGCAAACTATTCAGCCAGTCATGACAAAGTGGAATTGTGCACCAAGGATGACCAAGCCGTTGGCTGGCCTTCGTATACCCAAATGCATACTTCCCCTGCCAAGTCAGCCAGTTCAAGGAACTAAAGTGTTAGGAAGAACCTAATTTCTGTCCCACCTGAAGTAAACATAAAAACACAGGGCCACAAGGATACTCACACTGGCTGTGATCATTAATGTGGTTCATTGTTGTACACGGTTGGCATCTGATTATGTGACTTATCTATTTTCTTGTTCTTGTTCAGCCCAGTGTACTGTGTAGGCTGTCCCTGACTGCTCTGCTTGAGATGTACTGTGAGGCTCTCTCTGCACTCTACAATGTCACAGGTAATGAAATGTGCCACAAAATGTACCCACGTGTCGAGTAATCCTTTGCTTTTTATGTTTCAAAAACGTGTAAACCAATTCACCTTGCCTTTTTACTTAAGAGTAGGAACACAAATGTCTAGTCATGACCAGTTAACTTGACCTAATGAGATCAAAGGACATACTATTGCCATTGTGTATGACTTTTGACAGTAAACTGTCAACCTCACCTTGTTAGCTGAGTTTGGCTGTTCCTCACCCAGTTTTATTCCTCCTACACAGCTGTTTCTGTTTCAGTTAATGATTGTGTTTCAACCTACATATTAAATTGATGATCATTAGCACCTGTTTGGTATAATTGTTTAATCATACACCTAACTATATAACTACAAAATCCCTGACTTTGTGCAAGTGTACCTAAAAGAGTTGATGCTGTTTTGAAGGCAAAGAGTGGTCACACCAAATATGGATTTAATGTAGATATTTCTCTATTTTTGAAAGTATTCTTACTTTACAGCATTTTTTTACACCTGCCTAAAATTTCACTGCCCAGTACTGTGTATATATACTTTTTATTTGTCTAACATTCCATCTAATTCTGAGGGTTCCATATATGGATTTTACTATTCAACGTTGCATCTGATTGACAGTTTCAAACCTCCTTGCTCCAGAAGGAGACTGAGGAGACATGCTGTCCGCTTACAGTAGGTGTATTCATCTGAATAAGGACTGAGAAGAATAGGCCAGACTACTTTTGTGTTTCATTGGTGGCACATATGCATAGAGTTGAGGACACCTCAGTGTCTGTTGATTGAAATCAAGGGACAAAAATTCATAAAATTCAAGGTGTTAATAAACCCAGATAGTTAATATAATCAGAGAATGAGCTGTGGCATTATCAGATATTTAAATGACAACACCTTTTCTCAGTGTTTGGTTCAGAAGCACATAACAAAGATTCCCTTGGCATTCAAGTTAAACAATCGGACAGTGCTGAGAGTAGCACTAAGCTCCTTAGTTTTTCAAACCCAAAAGGAATATTGTGTTGCAGGCATTTTTTGCTTTAGAAACAAATCTGTTGTATTCTGCTGGACTGTGCTGCTGGACTGTGAAACCCATCTGTTACCCTTTAAAAGCTTCGACACATCCCATTTTATCATTGCCATTTCCCACTTCACATTTCTCCTTTCAGACTGGCAGCTTCTGCCCTTGTCTTCTCACAGGCACATCAAACTAACAGCTCTCTGCCGGTTCTATATCAAGTGAAAAATTACCAGATGCAGCAAAACCACAACGAAAACATGAAAAACTGCCGGGTCCCACAAGTACATACAGAACATGTTATGTACGCAATGTACTCAAATGTAATAAAATAAAACACCTTCCAAAGACCTTATCTGACATAAAGCCAGCCAAAATGACTAACTTCTCCAGCTACTTTTCCTTAGTGATTCCTTTCTGCTCCCACTTTGCCATCTGCTTCCCCTCCCTCCTGTGCCCTGCTCACCGTAACACCTCAGTTGGGGAGAATTTGCAGATTCTCTCTGTCCCTGGGGCTTGGCAGCTCTGTCTTCGTCAGACAACTGAAGCAAATGTGCTTCTTTGAACCAGCACAAAAGAGGTTGAACTGTCTTGAAGACATGACAGCGTTTGGAAATCAGGTCAGAAAGCTTGAGTCCAGCAGCATATGTTGCTGAAGGTCTTCATATGGCCTGAGTTGTGAGGATAAAACAAGGCAAGTCCAAGATTCAGCAGGATTAGAAGGTGATATTGCAGTCCATACAACAGATTTGACTAAATCAACAAAGTTAACAATATGTCTAAACACAGAACAAAATTATGATTAAAGACAGCAATCATCCATATTCAACATCTGATCAGTTATCAGAATCCCATTTTCAGGTGAATCAGTCGTTGGAAATGGAACAAGTCACATGGAAATGGAACTGAAGGAAAACCTCATACAATAAGCACCTCAAGGGTCCATGCTTTATTGAGAAAAATGCTCTGGATGTGCACTCTTGTGAGAGTCATGTGGGCCAGGTTCTGAGTTTCAAGACAGCTCTAGGATTTCAAACTCATATTTGCAAGCTTTTGATATATGCAACCCTGATGAAACATCCCTCATCCAGGCTTCAAGACTCTTGAAACTCAGGACAGGTTTACCTTTCTCTGATCGAGATTTGATGAGTTATTGGAAGTCGACTATGTGGGTGCGACACATCACGTCAAATTAAGTTGGGTTAGCTGCGTCCATTTTACTTGCACATGTGAGTAAAAATATGTGTGCGAGCATGGAAAAGTATTTGGGCGCACGGGTGCGAGCGAGTTTTAACCATAGACATACAGTCATAGGATAATGGTGAATTTCCCCATCCACGGAACATGATAGGTCTACTGGGCAGTTAATTGCAGTCTTCACTCTGGTTATGGTGAAAACATGCCACTCCTATTGCATTGCATCGCTTTTATCAGGCTCACACTGGAGCCGTCCACTGCTCTAGGGGAATGCATTAACATTTAGGTGTGCTATTTATAGCACGTGCAATTAAACATCCACCACTCACTGGGTAAAATCAACACTCATGTGCAGGACTGAGGACGGTATTGGATACCCATAAACGTGACAAGTACACCTGAAACATAGAGAGCCTAAAGAGAACCCCTCACTCCAAAATAAAGGCTCAACAGTCAGGACCTCAGACAGTCAAGATCTATAGTATGCTCTGCCCATGGGCCTTACTAGAAGTGTTTGACAAAGCATGCCCTACAGAAAAATGTGTTAAAGCTTAAAAACAATGGTTGGATCTTTTACCATGACTATGGTCAGGCTACTCATGGTTCATCAGTCAAAAGTTTATATTTAAAAAACATATAAAATATATATTAAAAAACAAACACACTGTTAGATTATTTGGGGAGATTAAATGCGGACAAACATATTAGGCTAGTATCGACAGTTCTACAAAACAAGAACAATATTAACATGAATCGTTATTCCTTCCAAACCAATTGACAATCGATAATGACTACACAACTGCATCGTATACACTTTTTGATATCTGCACAACGATGAAGTCTGAGTCAATTGGCAATAAAATGTATACGCATGCACGCGCTTTAAGTCAAGTAATCAAATAAGGCTAATACACACTCTGGATGAAGGCATTGACACTATTTCATCAGAACAGAAATTGTGTCAAGTTGTAAGCGGTTTACGATTGTGACAATACTAGGAGACAGCGTGAATGAGAGTGCGCGTGCACATGGGGTGTTAGAATTTGGCACATCAATTTGGACAGCGAAGTTCTTCAGCGTGGATAGAAACGGGCGCAAAAGTCAGATGTAGCTCGTGCGCCGTCCGCCGTATTCAGAGTCTCTTGGATTTAGCTTCACATTTCAGCATTAACCTAGTTAACATTATAGTTGGAATATGGATGCTACAATTTATCAAATAATCTTCGGGGAGTTTGGTGACCCAAACTGTAGTCTAATGGATGCCTTTCAAGACACCTTTTATGAAAACGCATCGTTCTCCTTAATGAACATCGATGGTACGATTCACGCACTTCAATTGGTAAAATTGGTAATTATATATTTTTGCAGTACCCAATAACTGAACTATTCTATTCAAAGGTTCATATTGCAATGCTACCACCGACGAGATTGGAACATGTTGGCCAAGGAGCAACACCGCGCGGATAGTGGAGAGACCATGCCCGGAGTACATCAATGGGGTGAAGTACAACACCACAAGTAAGATTACCTTTACTTGTTAAGTTTTTTATTGTGCGTTTTTACCCGCTTGTGTTTAAAAAAAAAAATTGATATAGACCTACTGCGCTTCTTTATTATTGCACGCTGACTGAATGTATGGGGGATTACATTTAAATGTAACCAATCTAATATGAACAGCAGCAAATCATTCATGATGCTGTTGCATTTCAGATAGTGGCTGGAATCCAGTGCGTTTTGCAATTACATGAGTGCAAATCATTGTAGTCATCCATACAATGCTGTGCTTTACAATTCAAAAGAT
The DNA here is from genome assembly GCF_038355195.1 of Osmerus mordax. NCBI lineage: Eukaryota > Metazoa > Chordata > Actinopteri > Osmeriformes > Osmeridae > Osmerus > Osmerus mordax. Next base: position 13,245,551 of record NC_090065.1, read on the forward strand.
TTGATCACTAAATTGACTGATTGAAAAGCAATTTGTTCCCATCTCATTTGTTTCCAATCTTATATGAGTGCTTCAAATGGTCACCATTTTACCTTAAAATTCTGTCTTTGCACCATACTTCAAATTAATTAGTCTATTATGTGGCTCAAGCTGGCTCCAGTGCATACTTGTCAATGAAGCGTGCTCACAATAAAGTAGCCCATGACAAAAGCAACACCTAATGGTTTATAAAGAGAATCACCAAAGTCATTCAATGTTGTAATGTGTTCACACTGGGGACATTAGTCGATGAGTCTTGAGGTATTGATAAGATATTACTTACGCATGAGTAATCAAATAATTCCTTGTTAGAAAAGGAATAAGGGAAGTCGCAGTAGCCCAGTGCCCAGTATGTTATTAGGTAAGACAGATTGTTTGTTTATGGAATCTGACAGGGAAGCCTTATGGTTTTGATAATGGAGACTCATGGCAATACGGGATATGTGTTCCCAACTCACTTGATCCTTGACAAACAAAAAATAAGGCGTTTGTGTGTGTGCACGCGCGGGGGCAGAGGTGGGGGGATAAACTGAAGTATGATGGAATTGGAAGCATTTTATTACCCAACTGAAACCTCACATTCTGAAAAACATTGCATTTGTAGTACATACACATAGACATGCAATAGGTCAGGTGTATGATGTCATTGAGTATGATGCCTTGGCCAGAGCCTTGACTGAAATAAACGGACATTCTGCATGGTATGACTGAGCACACAAATTGCCTTTATGAAGGTATGCAAACTTCTATGGGGTAGCAGCAGCACTACTAAAAAGCTGATTCTCTTAAATGCCTGTGACTCAGTACAAGACATGTTTCTCTGTAGTCTACAGTTCATCACAGGGAAATGTGTGCATGGGATCCCAGGAGACTTGATTAGACGACTTCCCCCCTCGGCGCTGCAGGTCCAGTTTAAACACGTCTTGTTGCACTGCTGTAAATCCCACTTTTCCAGAGATAAGATCGTTGTCTAATGCTTTGTTCATATTTAGGAGAGCCTGTGTGGGATGTCACACTACAGAAATATAAGCTCAAATAAGCAGTAGGCCTATATACCAGTTCTTGTTCGTTTCCTAATTTTAAGGAATATGAAAACACATATTTCTAATGTATTACCTCAATCACAGTGGCTGACAAAATTCACATCGATCCACACACATGTATGTATGTGTGGATCAATTCATATCACAGGTTCAGGTTAAACATTGTTGAAAAGCCTATACAAGGACCATACGATCCATGTTCAAGTCAGCAAACCCAGCATGATGCTACTGCATGGGGTTGCATGGGTCTTGAGACAAGTGAGCTGACATAATGTGCTTGTTCTGACCCGGCAGTGTCATACTGTTGGAGCCTACCTCGACTTTAGCACCATATCTCCCATCCTCTAAGAATAGAAAAATAATTTTTCTAACAAATTAGGAGATATTCCCTCTGTAAAAATCTATTTTGTTATCATGAATCTATGAGCCAGAATTTTATTGTCTAGTGCATTACAAGACTTGGCATTAATACATTTAAGCCACATTGTCACTACACTGGACAAAGCTCTTACAGTCCCCCCCGATTTACCAAATATGCTACCAGGAAAAAGATTTTAGAACAAATGTCAGTTAGGCCACCTATTTGATATGCTGTTTCAATTTTGAGTTTACCTCGACTGAACTTTCTAAATCAAAATGGGGCTGCAGATGTATTGGCATCACGTGTGAAATCTTTCATTAACACTTCCTCCTAGCTGACGTGCTTAGCTGACGTCAACATTTCTTTGATGTAAGAACTACATATCAATAAAACATGTTTACCTACTGCTATAGGTCTACTTCTATTTGTTCTTTATACAGGAAAGATGGTTCAAATTCAGGACACTGTATTGTTGCTAGAATACTGAAGACAAGGCATTCAATGCTGCATATACTTAGACATAGTATTTTGACAAAGCAAAATAGTAACATTTCATTTTTGACCTTGTTGAGTGTTCTAAAAGTCTCCTTAAAGGGAACGTTGGCAGAAATATTGGCAGTTAGCAGTTGCAACAATCTCACCAAAAAATCTGAGGTGTCACTCAGCCTCAAAGTCTCTCAGGTAAGGGTCTATAAACTGCCCGTTTCCATTTATTTCTAAATGTATTTAATATTAATGTGTGCCGCAGAGTGGCTCCTAAAGAGGTTTATGCATTTTTAAACTTTGTGTCCTTTCCTGTGTGTTCATTCGACTCTATGGTTCATCTAAAATGCACTTGGCTCCTGTCGGGCAGGAACAGTTGTGGGATGTGATCCAAGGTTCTTGTCTGTCCTCGTCACAGATGTGTCATTCTGTAGCTGTGAACCCTCTGGGGGACAATATAAACTTGGTTCTATACACTCACAGTATTCACACTTCGATGTCACGGTTTGGGGACCCCTCAGGACAAGACCATGGTCACTTCAGGTCCACATTTGTGCCCTGTGTGCTGCGTCATTTCATGTACCTTCTGATCAGTCACATGTAATCATTGAACTGGTCACCCTTCCTCCTGCCCTATGCACCTCTTGATCCATAATTAGTAAAGGTATGTGAGCAATATCACATCATGACCAGTTTGATTGACTGATTTGAGTGGTTGGATCTGAGATGTTTTTCATACGTTTTGTGGCATGTCAGGTTGAGACCGAGGAGAAAAGCTTAAGTAGTATGATGTGGGGATAGAAGTTGTCACTTCAATAATACCAAGGAGAAAGAAATATGAAGTTCTATTGAGGACTGCAGTGCAAGGAAGCCCACATCAATGTGTTAAAGATGCTGTAAAGCAAATTCCATGATTTTCTTCTCAGTACATTATATACGTGTGAAATGAGTTCCTGAAAGTATGTGCAAAGCGCCGAAACTTTGTCGCACTGGAATGTGGAGTTGATCAGTTTCTCACCCGTTTTCAGCTCAGGTTTTGTATAGGCGGGGCAAAAACCAAACTTATCTACGTCACAGCGACCTATCTACGTCAGATCACAGACGGTTGCATTCTGTTACTCAGCTGGTACGATGCAAAGACAAAGTAATTAACACATAAAACACTCAAAGACTGCAGGTAGTCTGTTCTGATATCTGCAATTGATTTAGCTAGTGTTGCTGTTGTTGCTAAATTCAATACATTCGAGGGGGCGGAGCTTCAGCTCCTTCGCGCGACACGCAGAGAAGTCTCAAGCAGAGAGATTTTCTCACGATTTCAAAGCCTAATTTAACATACTTGTCTGTGTTTTTTTTTCATTCGAATTTGGATGGGTAGTTAACAACACATTCTTCTGTGGTGTGATGAACTTAAAACTAATTTTCAATTCCACTTTACAGCATCTTTAAATAAAACTTAGATCACAACTAGACGGCTGTATATCTAGATCATAGTTCATAGAAAGTTTGTAAGAGGATTTTCCTGATGAGTCTTGATTGTGCTTTATTAAGTGGGTGTCTATCAGACAAAGCTCACTGTCAGGGTCAGTTACAAACAGCCAATTATAATCAGCCTTTATCAATTGGAGCTACAGTATAATATACTGACCTCTTATCAGAACCATCCAAGGTGGAATTGATATATAATTTCATCCACTTTCATTCATAGATTTGGGTCGAGATTTATGCAGAGAAATTAAAATGGAACTCTGTTCTGTTGTTTTTGAGATATTTGCAGTAACTGAAACTGTGTTTTCAGATTCAACTCACCATCTTGGATTACTCAGAAACATGACATAGATTATAGATAGGCATAGCTCTGATACAGTATATGAAACAAAAGGTGTCATTCTATCCTAAACACATAATATTTATTACAGATACTGGGGATTCCAACAATACTGTAGGTGTAAAATAGCAACCATTTAAACTATGCTGTGACACTTAAACAAAACAACAAGTCACAATGAGATTTTTTTGTTGAAATTGAGTTGTTGTCACTGGGTGGGTATTTGGAAGACTTGCCTGCTTTGTACTCTTTAAACCACTGTAACGATTTAGTTTTCAGTATTTAACTGTGTTTACCACAAATCAAACATATTTTAATAACCTGTATTTATGCAGGGAGTCCATAAAGAAAATGTTGAATGCAAGTATATGCATGCTTTTTTGTTAATGCATATATTGTTAATGTTCTCATTACGATCTCAAGATATCCCTCATGTGTGACTTGTTGAGTGCCCAATGGTAATAAACAGGTATTATACAGCTATGCTTGGTTACCACTCACAGTGTTATTGCTTAAGCATTATTGCAAGTTTGACTGAGAGATGTTTGGGGTCAGTAGATGAACAGTTCTTCTGAGATCTATAGTCACATACCTGTTTAAAACATATACCTTCTTCTCTTCTTCTTATCTGATATACTGTAGACTGCACTATATACCTACCCTAGAACAATGCATTACAGCTAAACATCCTTTAAGTGAAAATGCTGTATAAAGTTTTTCAGTTGTTACCCGCAAACTTATAAAGTATACACATGCAAACAAAGTGAAAATGATCAAAAGGATCAAAGAGCTTCTCCCAGTTCATGATGTCAAAAAGCAACAGCCAAACTGGCGTATGGCAGGAATTTTGGTATGATCAGCAACATGGTGGACATGACCTGTGATAAAGGTTATAAATGAATCGGTCTGACACAGAGTACTCCCACTACAAGTAAAATCTTGTAAACCTCTAGTTTCCAGGTTCTTAAAGGGTTTAAGCATTCTCTACAACTACCATATAAAACACAACAACAGCAGACAACAGCTATCGAATCAATATCTCTCAATAAAATACATTATTACTTTTATCAGGCTCTCACCATCCCTTCCAGATGGTGTGTTGTAAATTGTTGATGTTGTGGCTTTTATTTCCTGTAAAATTGTTGTCCAGATCCATATCATCTCTGCCTGAATTGATGGCCACAAAAAAAAAGAAACAATTTCGATGCAGCTTCCCCACTGAATGAAAAAACAGACATAAACAAAATGGGGAAGGGGCCCCATTGCAATCTAGTCATGTTACCCAAAAGTCTTAGTGAGACCCTTGTTGGCTAATAAATCTTGGTATAGCATGAATTAGCTATGTTAACTACTTGTAAAGAGAGCCTTGGAGAACAAATAGTGTTTACACTTTGAGTCATGTTGACTGGGCATTAAGCAGGTCTGACTTTCAAGGCATGAAAATATACATACTTATGGTTATATATTAATATTACTTTGTACAGAAAGTAATAACATAACTTAATCACATTACTCTTACTAACAATAATAATTAATAAATAATATATTATTTTTTTGAGTAACTTCCCCCAACACTGCTCAGGACAACCAATAACAAAGGTCACTAGTGTTTTGTGATCACTGTTGTGGAAAGTATATTTTGTATGTCATTGTGTTCTATTTTTATAGCACGCACTAAAGTAGTCCTATCAAAATGGTGATGTTTATAATGATGTCTACAATGTTTCTGCTTTTAGATGATCATTGTTACATTTACATTTAGTCATTTCAGCAGACGCTCTTATCCAGAGCGACTTACAGTAAGTACAGGGACATTCCCCCGAGGCAAGTAGGGTGAAGTGCCTTGCCCAAGGACACAACGTCATTTGACGCGGCTGGGAATCGAACCAACAACCTTCTGATTAATAGCCCGATTCCCTAACCGCTCAGCCATCTGACCCATTGTTAAGTAATTTGTATTTGTTCTTTTTTTGTTGGACCCCAGGAAGATTAGCTCGTCCCACTTTGGTGACGGCTAATGGAGATCCTTTGAACAATAAACAATAAACATCAAGCAGCAAATGTAATTATGGAGTAGTTGTTTATCCATCTCAGTTAGCAAGCTGACTGATCCATCTCTGAGTTGACAGACTCATAAATGAGTCAGGTGGAAAGCTGTATAGCAAGCTAAATACATAGCTAGATAGATAGATACTTTAGTCATCTCGTTGGGCATTACAGAAGTGTATCAAGTTAAATTATGCTCAAGTTAAAGACAAGTACCCACAGTATTCACAACTGATGAAGTACCAAGCAATTATCTGGTACAGATGAGAGTGTGAATATACATGAATCGAAAGCTTGATGAGAGTACAACACACCAAAGTACAAACTGTGCAAAGACAGTAAAAACACAGTAGGCTATCAACACAGTTAAAGATGTCTGTTAGTGTCCTGAGTGGTACAGCTGAGGCAGAGTAGGTTAAGGTAACCTGAGTGGTACAGCTGAGGTAGAGTAATGGTTAAGGTAACCTGAGTGGTACAGCTGAGGTAGAGTAGGTTAAGGTAACCTGAGTGGTACAGCTGAGGTAGAGTAATGGTTAAGGTAACCTGAGTGGTACAGCTGAGGTAGAGTAATGGTTAAGGTAACCTGAGTGGTACAGCTGAGGTAGAGTAATGGTTAAGGTAACCTGAGTGGTACAGCTGAGGTAGAGTAATGGTTAAGGTAACCTGAGTGGTACAGCTGAGGTAGAGTAATGGTTAAGGTAACCTGAGTGGTACAGCTGAGGTAGAGTAATGGTTAAGGTAACCTGAGCGCTTTCCCTCCAGCACTGCTAGTGTTCCCTGTGAGGCATTATATATTCTAATGGTTGCTGGCAGGAAGGACTTGCTAGTGTCCCTTGCGACACAGTGGGTTGATTGACACAGTAGGTTGATCCGTTTGGCAAATGTATTCTGCTTTTCCACAACCATGTCATGGAGGGGGAGGGAAGCATTGTCCAGCAGCTTGGAAAGTGTCCTTGCCTCTGCCATTTCCTCTAGGGTGCCAAGGTTGCCAAGGTCTTCCTGATCAGTTTGTTAATCATGTTGGCATCCACAACCCATACCCAACACATGACAGTGTAGAAGATGGGGGATTCAATATATTTTTTATAGGCTAGATCTACAGTGTTCAGGAACTAGAAGATATTCAAGGACATCTTTTTACGTAACATATTCATGTAGTAGCATGTCTTCAAATACACTGCATGCTTTTTACATTTTTTTTTATGAGGAAGACCAAGCTCACATACATTTCTTCCACTGTATTAACATAGTGGGTTTGCTTTGTGCACATTGTTGTGACACTAAAAAGCTTAACTCTTCAAAGCTACTCTTTTCCCCTAACACTTAGACTTGAAACGAGGTAATGTTGTCAAACAGTGAGCTTTAATGTTTCACGGAGCATAACTAAAGCCCCCTCGAGGTATATGAAGCTAGGGTTGGGCGAAATATAAAAATAAATTATATCTCGATATTGTCAAAAATGTTTACGATATTCAATATATATCTCGATATGTTTGCATTTGCATTTAAATAATAAAAAAAACATGATTGTCTTTTGCCTCTATTAGAAAACTACAACAACAAATTAGATAGAACAGCTATTGTTACAAAGTACAAAATGTGTAATGCAAATTTAAGCAGTTGCCATAACATGGTACTTGCAACTTGACAAAATGGACCTCACATGGAACAATTCATGCAGAGGTCCTTATGTGACAGGACAAAAACAGAGCAAAAGACAGTGCCTGTGCGAGTGCAAATTTCAGTTTGTGCACCTGCTCTTTGTGAGTCTGTGTGTCTGTGTGTGTGTGAAAACAGAGGAGCCAGACGGTGATCTTAAAACACAAGCAACACAACAACTAGCAAAAAAAAGAGATATTGCATTTTTATATTCGATATTCACGATATTTTCAAATTTTACATTGTCGTCTAAATTATTGCGATATTTCTGCTAATATTCAATATATTGCCCAGCCTTATATGAAGCTGAGGACTGTATGCAATACAGTAGGGTTTTAGATGGCCTTGGTATTCTCCAGATGCCAATTTGCAGTCAGTCCACATGTATCAGAAAGAAGAAGTTATATATTTCTTTTTTCATTTTGAAGTGTCTACTGTGTTTTTAAATGTTATTTAAAGTCAGAACAAATGAAAATTAATATGATCATCTTTGTAAAGCTGAGGGGTGACTTATAAGTATAAATACTTCCTGAATCTTCATCAATGGAAGTATAATCTTTCTCAATGCTATGCACGCTTTATTCAGACACACACACACACACACACACACACACAACACAACAATCAGACACACTTCCACAAGGAAGCATTTGATTTTTATGACGCCACCACTAGCCCAGTGTTCACGAGAGGAAAGTAGGTCATTTGTGAGGTGTGCTTTCTTACTCCTTACTCCTTACTACTTAAGAAATGGTTCTTCTCGTTCTAAATGTTATGGCTTAGTGTCACTGGGTGAATTTAATTGTAGATTCACACTGACAGAGCAAACAATGTTATACTACACTCATTCAGTTTTTGAAGCCAAGATTAGAATTTATACTTAAGTCTACTGTTTTTGCTTGGAGGAATCTAAATGAGTTTCCTTTTCTGGAAATGTGTCAGCGTGATTGTGTTGCATCAAAATCTGACCTTTAGAATTGGACCAAAAGTCTTGTTAATAGTCCCACCTGAGAAGGAGAAGCTCACTCTTCACTCTGGATAACAACCCCAATTTTCCCCATCATCTGAATCCATACCCTTTTTCAGTGAATTCACCAATATAGTAATGGAATAAAGTAAATATCTGCATGTTGTGCAGTTTATTTTTAAGCAAAGTTACCTAATTAGCCTGTGATGACCCTGCAATGCTTATCTATTTAGCGTAATCACTCAAAGACCTGAATGACAGCAAAATGGCGTAATGGTGTTGTCCAGGCTACCACAGTGGTCTTGTCACATTTTACACTAATTAAAGCAGAATGAGCAGCATCTCTTATTCATTCACTCTCTTATGTGGAGCAACATGCCCAGATGTAAACTATGTAGCTGGAATCTCAGGCTGGTGAGGAAGTTGCATTCATCTGTCATTTCTAATTCGACAACAGACGTTAACAGTAGTTGCCCTCCATTGGATACTATTTGCTCTTCATAAAGTGCTGGATTATGTTTATTATTATAATGCATGATGACATTGTAAATAGCACCCACTCCTCTACAATACATTTAAGTCTTTAACTGGGCTAATTAGAAAATGTCTAGCAGATGTGTTGTATTAATACCCTCATTGTTTTTATCCACGCATGCATTCCTAAATCCTCCCTAACCGAGATAGAATTTATATGATGATATCTATTTAATTTACCCTTTATTTACCCATAAAATCATTTTATGATTATTTTCCACTCATTAAGTAATTTGTCTCTCAGGAACTGCTGCCAGGCATAGTGAATGTGACTGTCTGTGTTGCAGTCATTGAGGCATGTGTCATTTCTACCATGTCCCATGTCACATCTATCTAGGTTAGGATGATGACTTAACCTCTTTTCTGCCTAAATAAAAGTGAGGAAACCTTAGTAGATAAGCCTGCGGCCATCTAGTCAAAGCCAGTGAAAACCAGTCAAATATGTTTTCATTGCAATCCAGTAGTGGAATTCCAGGAACATAAAGTAGTCAAATAGTAGTAAGAAAACCAGAGGACTCTTGGTCAGATTGCATTTATGGTCAGTTATGATGGCTGGGTCTTTGACAAGGTGGCTAGAGGTCACTACATTAGCAGTCTAGTAGTAGACTGCGGGACAGTCCCTGCTTTCTGCTCAGTTTGTTCCAGATCTGCCTGACCCGAGTCATTGCCTAAGGATGGGCAACCTGCCAAGCAGGGAGGTGAGTGGGAACTACTCCACACTAAAGTGACAGTGGGAAAAATATGCGCAATGCTATGCTGCGCACTGCATTAGCATTAACAAATGCATTCCACTCTATTGCTATAGATATTTCATCTTAACATGAAGTAATTCCATCAAATGCTTTTTGAAAATGTACATAATTTGATGTATACTGTACGTGTTTAACTGTTGGAATCGGATATGATCCTGTGATCCTATACTGATATTTGACAGCTGCTGTCCTGATAATCTCTCTAATGCAACAACAGATCAATACCTGTCGGGACCAGGTATTTAACTTGCAAAATGCACTCATTTTTGGCACAGTTCCAAAAAGGCAAATGCTGTTTGTGTTCTGCTCAGTGAACTAACAAAAGGCATACGCTTTTGGGACCTCAACCAAGCCCAGACAGCCATGTCACATACAAGCTGAAATATCTGCCATTTTCTAAACTGTACTATTTGTCCCACTGGATATTCCTTCTGACAAACATTTTGTGCTATACCCATTTTACATTAAATAGTAGGTAGAGTGCAAGTCTGCCTGCAAGATATGTATATCCACATGACGTAACTTGTATGTACATTTCTGGGCTTTTATCCCAACAATGTTCCCATTGTAGATTGTGTGAATCCATTGCAGATGTCTCTGTAGCAAAGTGTGCTAAAACAGGGAAATGTACTCTGGAAGTCAAAAATAGGATTTCAGTAAAGTTAGATTTCAGTCTCCTGCATAATGTTGTAATAATTGGATTGACAATCCAGTCAATTTCACTTCCGAATCATTTGGTTCTTCACTCAGCTGTACAGTTTCAGAATATATTTGGCACCTTCGGTGAAATGTCTGGAACTCTAAGCTATTTTGAGCTATGGCAGAACTGTAAGGTTTGATGTTGCCTCTGCAGCGTTGACAGGACTGAGGTATCAGTGATGAATGTATAGTGATCTGGACCTCTGGCAGTCTGTATCAGATTCTGCTGGGATGGAATCACTATCTTTCGTAAAACTTTGCTTGTCACTATCCAGTTATTATGTAAACATAAAAATAATTTGAAAGACTATGACACACACGTAAAAAATATATTGGTTTGCTTGTTCTGAAGATTTATTTTTAAAGATAATACAGACTGCAATGAATTGCTTTGTTGGAAATTTCGAAAAATGCTTTATTAAAGTTTGGTCCCTGATATGTGTAACAGGCGTGGCCACGCTCCGTCAGAGGTATACGGGCCGATGTTCGCCACTCGTGGGCTCGAACACGCCACCTCTGGCCTGCCAAGCGCGACCACTACCAGCTATGCCAAAAAAAAGCTAGCTCTTCGTTGACGCGGGTGGCCTTTTATATACTTGAGGAGTGAGTTATACCGATTCACACCGGTTACATTTGCAAAAAACAAACTCTTAGTTTTCATGTCTGTATTTTTATTATTTATTTTTTACTTTAAAGAACGTCTTCTTTGACATTACAGTGAGTATGCTGCCAAAGGAACATCAAAGAAGCCATTGACAGATTAAATTTGTGTCATCCTGTACTGGAAGCATTTCCTTTTTCAAATATCAGAGAATGCAGATTGACCCTCTTGACTCTTGGCTTTTAGATTCAGACAAACTTCTTCTTACCCTCACTTAGCCTCTGATGTCTACGTGTGGAACACCATCACAGTGACAGCAATGCCCTGATTTCTTCTGTTTCTACAAAGAAATGCCTTGCTGTTGAGATGTGAGGTATCCACTGTACAATAATATTCCCTAGTTTTGTCTGTCTTCCAGGTCACAACATTCTATTTGAAATGTCTGGAAAGCAAGACAGGTTCAGGTGTGACTTTTATGTGATATCCCTCAAGCCTTTCATCTGTGTTACTGAAGCCTGGCAGAGTGTCTACATCTAGGACTTAAATTCAAAGGTGAACTGTTCTATGCACAGAACTGTGTGATAGGGTCTGGTGAAATGTTTTTTTCTTTTTTTTTCTTGTGTATTATGAAAGTTAAAGTGTTGAAGTCACTAAATATAATAAACAACATGTTTAGGATCACTAGCTAAACTTCCAGTTGAGTTGTGGGTGCATGATGCGGGGGGTATTTGATTTGTATCACGGCGCAGCCGGTTTTCCCTACTTATAGCACAGACAGGGGTCAAACGGCGTTTTCCAGTGTAAACGCCTTGTGAGAGTCTTGCTAAACAAGCCAGCAGTAATCATCTTTTTCTCTCATTTCCTGAAGCATACAGTCTTAAGTCTAAGGAGGTGGAGTATCATCACCCTTTCAGCATTTTACTATACAATTTAAGTAACTTTGGAAATCAATTTCTCTCACCCTAAACTCACAGCATCTACCACCATGGCATGATTCAAGCAAAAATAAATGGATATGTGAATGAAGTGGCTTTATCATGCGTAAACACAGATGGTTAGTCAGAAATGTGAACTCTTTCCCTGCACCAGTGCTTCATGTTAGTGCTGCCTCGATGGTGTAGCTCACAAGCACAAGCCTCAAAACCTGCTCCCTATCCTTTCGATTTACCAAACATGAGTAAGAATTGGCCTGGCTACAGTATTCTAGTTACATTTGTTATGCCCATTTAAAGTAAAACTGTGGTATCAAAGCGTCCTCGAAAACACTGACATATCCATGTTTTACTTGGTCAACTCTCATGAGCCTAACCGTAGAGGATGACTCTGATGGGGGACTTAAAAGTAATCCAATCCTCCCAAAACCAGTAGACAACAGAATGTATTCTGCAGGTCTCTGAGCCGTGCTAAACGTATTAGCATCCCTACATGACTTGTCTAGAGCTTTTGTTTTGCAGAAGCTGTATTAAAGGCCTCTGGCAGCTGATCAATTAACATTTTCAGGCGGTTTGGAAGCAGCAGGTCAAACGAGCTATCTCTGTGTGCTCTTTAATGTCATTGATTGCTTAACCTCTTCTCCAGGGGACACAATGTTTTGCTCATTCAAGTGAGCAGCAATGTCTGCACTCAGACAAAATGGTTTTCATACAAAGACAGGACTACAGAAGAAAGAAAATAGTTGGGGAAACTGGGTTACTGTCTGTCTAACAGATGGGTGTTAAATTTGAAATTCACTATTATGAAGTATACGGTACCAGAAGAAGCTATGAAACTTCCAAATCATTCTTTTGGAAATGGACCTAATGAAATACAGAAATAAAGAGGATTCCCCCCAAAAATCTAATTAAAACTGTTCTAAGTGGCGCCACCAAAATAATAGATAAGAGGGAACCATAAATGTAAAAGTGGGTAAAACTTATTCTGTCAGAAGTCAATAGTTGCATGAGGTTTTAAAAGATATGCAAATAAACTGGAGGAATAAGAGGCTTTGCAAATCCCCTCTATGAATGTGTATTTTCCTTCCGCAAGGGTCTAAAGTGACAGAGATAGGATAAACTGGTAAACTTTGCTCTGAAGGGGCAACAAAACTATTGTGAGTAAGACTTGGAAAACAAAGAAGCTGAAATTTAAGCTAAATTTACTCTAAGTAGATCTTACTGAAGACAACTGTAATGGACACATTTTAAGTAAAGTAACTAGCCTTTGCTGTTTTATACCTATCTTTTTTTACACCCGTTTGCAGGAAATGCCTACAGAGAATGCATGGATAATGGGACATGGGCACTGAAGAGCAATTACTCCAGTTGTGAACCCATTCTGGAGGAGAAGGTTTGTATGATTGCGCACTTTAAAAAAGTATCTGTCCACATAGGAGTAAAGCTTGTTAGCCTAACACTCACCACAACATATCCTTTGTATATGTTATGGCACATCTACAACTATGCTACTGTAATATGAAAACGTTTTACTATGTACAATAGTACCACAAATTGTCGTGCTTGTCAGAGTTTTTCTGTCCAGTTTGAAAATAAGTTTGTGATTGCTGTTATAATGTTCAATGATCTTACTTTTCAGAGAAAATATCCAATGCATTATAAGATCGCTCTAATCATCAACTACTTAGGTCATTGCATTTCTGTGGGGGCTCTTGTTGTGGCCTTCATTCTCTTCTTATGCTTAAGGCAAGTACAAAAATAGTTCCCTCATAAATCCAACTTCAGTATGGACTGCTTACAAAAGAGTGACTGAAATGTATGGAAGTTGCATGCTATCATTGCCTTTTTTTCTCAAATTATATTTAAGTTAGATAAACTAGACAAACATCGCCTGACAGCTAAAATTAATGCTTTACAGTAAAAGTGAAATATACACAGAATTTGGATGGAAGTTTAGTTGAGTAGATTATATTTTATCTTGCATTTACTTTGTGAAATTAAAGTGATGCTAAAAATGGCTGTTTGTTGCTTCTAAATCACTTCTAGGAGCATAAGATGCCTTCGAAACATAATCCACTGGAACTTGATAACCACCTTCATTTTAAGGAACGTTATGTGGTTTTTGCTTCAGTTGATTGACCACAATATTCATGAGAGCAATGAGGTAACCTTAGTTACGTAATGGGTGTAATGCACGCATACGCCAACATGTTATGGCCTGTGTTGTTGACATATCCAAACCTCATTCATCAGCTTGTTAGCATATAAACAATTGTTTTATACTAACATTCATGTTTCTCTTTACCTCCCTCCCACCCACACCCCCTCCCTCTAATATTTTTACAGCCCTGGTGTCGCCTTATTACTACAATCTATAATTACTTCGTGGTGACCAATTTCTTCTGGATGTTTGTTGAAGGATGCTACCTTCACACAGCCATTGTCATGACTTACTCCACAGACAAGCTCAGAAAATGGGTCTTCCTTTTCATTGGATGGTGTGAGTGCTAACATTTGTTAATTATTGTAATAGCCGACCTAATACATTTAATATAGGCCTTTTCAGACAGACCGTGATTTGAGCTGCGATTGCTGCTGGGTTCAGCCCACAACTGACTAGGTGTTCGGCGAAGTAAAATACCTGAAAAAAGTATATGCCGGAATTCATCACAGCATGCAGCACCCCAACTTCAAACTAGAACTCGATGCAGCAACCCACTGGAAAGAATGGATTTCAGAGCGTGGTGCCATTGTCGCATTGTGTCTGAGAGGGTCAAAACACATACTGTACATCTTGACCCCAACTAAACAATAAGAACTAACAGGCCAGTCTTAAGTAAATATATTTTACACATTTCTTAATATCCCTGTTCTCATATTAAGTAATAATAACAGCAAATTGTGTAACTATCATTTAAATGATTTACATAAAAGTAAACAGTAATTGATTTTGTTGGCAGTAATGAATTGAATAAATTGTTAGTATGATCTTCCATATTCATGGGTTTAAAAAAATGCAAGATTTGACATACAACATAATGGAGTCAGTTGCAAAATTATGAAACACATTAATCAGGAAAATGGACAGTGAACTGCAAGTTCCCCGACTCAATTATCTATTTTTTGCTAAAATTAATTCCCATGTCCCGTAGCATTCAGGTTTTCACTAAGAAAATGTAAATTAAACACAAACTAAAGCTATGTGACTATACCTTGGGATTTCCTTCTCACAACCTTTCAATGATAGCCCCTTCCTCCTTATGAACTCAGAATCAGGGAGTCAGGTGGCTGAGTGGTGAGGGAATCGGGCTAGTAATCCAAAGGTTGCCAGTTCGATTCCCGGTCAAGCCAACTGACGTTGTGTCCTTGGGCAAGGCACTTCACCCTACTTGCCTCGGGGGAATGTCCCTGTACTTACTGTAAGTCGCTCTGGATAAGAGCGTCTGCTAAATGACTAAATGTAAATGTAAATCAGAAAGGGGGATTTATTCGCCATGAAAGTTTACACAGACAAGGAATTTGCTTTGGCAGGAAGGTGCATACAATAAACATATACCTAAAATTTAAATAAGTGGACTATGAGGCTGTTTGGACATGAAGGCAATTAGTCTGTTGTTAATGTGATGGTTGTGTTGAAGAGGGAAACCCCTCCTACCCCTCTCCTTCTCACCTATGGTTATATACTGCATTGCCCGACATGCTTGAGTGACTGTGTAATTCCATAGAGTAGCTTTTCAGTTTCTTCAATGCACATTACTAAGATTAAACCGGTGGACTTTTTACAAATTGAATGGCATTGGACTGTAGGTTATACAAGAGTTCTGCCTTCTGATTCAATTAGTGTCCGGTATGTTCAGTTGTAGATGGCCTGACTCTTCACCATATTAATTATCCATACCCACCCTGAGTCGAAGTATTGAAGTAGTGAAAGCATATTATAGTCAAAATAGTCTATCACTTTCAGTCAGAAGCTAGAATGGCTCTTTGCTTTCATCGTTTTCCTTAGTCATTGCTGAGCTATTTTACCAATTTATTTATGTAACCTGGAGCTCACTGGAAAAAACCTGAAACACTTTATATACAGGTTATGTGATAGTGATCTGTTCTTTGACAGAAGAAATCAAGAACATGTTACATTTACCAGACGCTCTTATCCAGAGCGACTTACAGTAAGTACAGTGACATTCCCCCCCGAGGCAAGTAGGGTGAAGTGTCTTGCCCAAGGACACAACGTCATTTGGCACAGCCGTGAATCGAACCAACAGCCTTCGGATTAATAGCCCGACTCCCTAACCGCTCAGCCATCTGACCCCGTTTATGTTTCTGTTCATAAAAAATGTCTTATGTGGTAATCTACAGAGGTCGTACAGTATCATTGCATTTCAGCAACAATCCTGACCCATATTTAAATATTCTCCTGCAGAGGTGTAGATAGTTCTTCAGATTTTTGGCTGATGGGCTGTGAGGACCTCATGGTTGTTTGACCTTGTCAGATATTAATTTATAACAAGGAATTTACCTAGAGAGAAAATTAGGAAATGATGAGCCACTTTATATTATATTTAGTCATTTAGCAGACGCTCTTATCCAGAGCGACTTACAGTAAGTACAGGGACATTCCCACGAGGCAAGTAGGGTGAAGTTCCTTGCCCAAGGACACAACGTCAGTTGGCACAGCCGGGAATCTAACTCGCAACCTTCGGATTACTAGCCCGATTCCCTCACCGCTCAGCCACCTGACTCCCCGCTTTACAACAACAGCAGTTGATTTGTTTACTTTGGGAATAAACAACAGGATTCTTCAGACTTTCTTGTGAAATCTTCTCATTTTGTAGTGTGTAGTGTTTTCAGTATGGTAATCGCTTATGTATGGGCAATATGTTATGGCTATACTGTGGATTTCAACACACAATACACAAGTACAATACAACCGAGAACCTCTCCAATAGGTTCACTTCACCTCATAATGAGAGTAATTTAATCAGTTCCTTTCCTCAGATTAGTCCTAAGAGACTACTAATTACCATCCATTAGGACTGGAAGGAAGTGGAGCAGTTTAAATCTGTCCAACACCAGGGACCAGAACATGACTCCTACAGCCAGATCAAAGAAGAACTGGACCACATTTGATTTCATGCGTTTAATATCTGCAATGACTCATACATTTGGTGACTGAATGTTAATTGAGAGCACATCCCTTTAGAAAGATGCTAATATTTAGACTGGCCTTTGTTTTTCAAAGTGAGGCCCAGCTACATGTATAATTGGTTTGAAGAGATTGAGGCTCTGGTCTTGTTGCTCCTAGACAATCCACAGCTTTTGTCATGTCCTTGAGCAATTCACTCAACCCAAACTCTGTTGCAGCTCCAGTGGTTATGCACGTATTCTCTCCGCCTGTTACGTTCCCTCTGAAGTTTTTTGCTGAAACAATTTAAAAAATGGCTTTGACAAAAAGCCTTGCTAAATAAGTATTTAAAAACCAAAGTCATTTTTGTTTAAATCCGTATGGAAAATGAGTAAGTACAGAATTGTCAAAAACTAATCTCAGTTACATAACACCACTGTGTATGACTGGCTCTTCTTTTTCTTTGGCAGGTATTCCGTGTCCTATAATTGTAGCTTGGGCCATTGGGAAGCTGTACAATGAAAATGAACAGTAAGTTAACTGTTTCGAGTCTGACATAAAAACTAGGAACTATTGTCATATTTTTAACCAGAGAATTAAGAAAAAAAAGTAAACTACTGTACTGATGAATTTCAACAGATGCTGGTTTGGGAAAGAACCTGGAAAGTATATTGACTACATCTATCAAGGACCAGTTATCCTTGTCCTTCTGGTAGGAAGCTGATGAAAACACAGCTCTACATTTCCTTCGTTTATACTGTGCAGCAATTGAATTGAAACATTTCCTATATGACATTACCCAAACATGCCTTATGCTTGTAAAATATACCTTTATGAGGCATACATTTTAGCTCTTCTGTCTGCATCCTTTACTAGATAAACTTCGTTTTCCTCTTCAACATAGTAAGAATACTTATGACCAAATTAAGAGCGTCCACCACATCAGAAACAATACAGTACAGGTGAGTAGCCCCTGATGACCATGTTGTGAGCCATTCTAGTTTACCATCGATGAAAGTAGTTCATAATAAGATTTATTCAGTGTCAGCTCTGTCAATAAATACATTATGAACAAGTACTGTCCTTATTAAGGGGGTCAAATGTGAGCCTTATGAAACTCTCTGGACTCGAGCTCAAATGTTCCACAGACCTATGGAAAATCTTGTTATCACTCTCTAAAAGGTTTCAAATTTGAACTTTTCTAGTCTTTTCAGTGCGACATAGCAAAACGTAACCTTTGATGTACTTCATATTGTCGTTTAACAACTGAACTTGAAGTGTTGTGAAATGGTGTGTGTTCCTTTCCTCCTCCCAGGAAAGCGGTGAAAGCGACCCTAGTGTTGCTGCCTCTGCTGGGGATAACCTACATGCTCTTCTTTGTGAATCCTGGGGAGGATGATATTTCACAAATAGTTTTTATTTATTTCAATTCCTTTCTACAGTCGTTTCAGGTAAGATCATACCTTCACCCGGTTATTGACTTGTCTTCCATTGAGAATAAAATCAAATAGAGTGATTATTTGTTGTTGGATGTGCTGTACCATCTGGCTCGACCCTTTGTTTTTCCTCTGCATGGAGGAGGGTACAGGTTTAGTCAGTCTGGCCTTGACTGCTTCATTGTTCATCACATGCTGCACAGTAGACATGTAGGCGTATGGTCTGCCCACTGGGCATCACATTCTGCATCCCTTCTGAATTATGGGACTGAGTAGGTGGATAACCCCAATTCCTTTAGTATGACAGCAGTGATATGTTATGAGCTCAGAGAGGAAAGTATATTAATATATTGGTTAAATCTCAACATCTCTCTTGCAGTCTTCCATGGTATTAACCTGATAGGGATACGGTATGGAAACGGTTCATTTTACACAGTGCGTTCTCTAAACAGTTGTCTGTCTGTTCTTTTACAGGGTTTTTTTGTTTCAGTGTTTTATTGCTTTCTGAATGGGGAGGTGAGTCCAAAACAGTTTTACTGTTATGTTTGTTAATTATGCAGATCTAAACAACATTAGACAATCATCCAAAAAAACTGGTAACAAACAAAACTACTGTATTTCTAGACAGGTAATTTTTATGTGAATTTGACATACGACATATGACTTTTGAATCGAGTACACTTGTGATTTATGAGCAGTTTCATAGGGAGGGATAAGCTACTGACTGTAACTGTATGGCTTGTGATTTACCCTTCCCTCAGCAAGACTGAAGCATCGCAGTCCAATTAAGGGTGTTGAATGTGATAGAAAGGCTTTGGATTTCAGCCTGTTAAATAAAAATAAAATAAAAATAAATAAATAAAATAATGTCAGCATGTTCAAGCCAAACTGTTTGAAATCTGTACATGCCACAAGAAGAGTTATGAGTCGGTCTGTAATTATGACAAAATAATCAACTAGAGCAGCCTTTTTTCACTCTTGTAAAAAGAAATTCATTGAAGTCTACTGCACTAGAAATACTGCCGTTTACAGCAAAACGTTATACCCCTATATTCGGTTATGTCTTCAGAATATCAGTCATTACAAATGATATCACAAGAGAAACCCTAATCTAAATGCTACATGTTTTTTTGCGATCTAATCTCTTCTCCTCTAGGTGCGATCTGCGGCCAGGAAAAGATGGCATCGTTGGCAGGACAACCATGCCCTCCGAGTGCGAGTGGCACGGGCCATGTCCATCCCCACTTCTCCTACAAGGATCAGTTTCCACAGCATCAAGCACACCACTGCTGTGTGATCTTGGGAGTCGCCCAATAACCTCAAGAAGGATCCCCAAATCCCCTGTCATCTGACAGGACCAGAGAAACCATGTTCTATAAACATCTATTCATTTATGGACAAACTGCATACAGAGATAGATCGCTTGGAGGAAGATAAGACCCTTGTCTGCGACAAGTCAGGAGGATACAGTTCCATTTGTAAGACCAAACCTTCATTTAAACTGAATTGAGAAACAAGACACAAGTATTTACTGACAGTGTGATTGAAATGGTTTTTTTCATGTTTCAATGTATCAGGTTGTGCTTTTGTAGTTAAATGCATCTGAACTTTACATGTCCACCATGAGATAGTAGAAGCAAAAGAGACCATTCATTTTATGCCTCAGTTCAGTTTGATGCCTCCAGGATGAGACTAAAATTTTCCAGGACTAGTATTGCTCCTCGTAATTGCATTCCATGAGTGTTGTGAACTAAACATACTAATTTTAGAATTTGTTTTGCAGCATCTGAAATGATATAGGCCTAGTGTGTTTTGACAAGGCTGCTACATTTGTTCAATGACAATGTCACCCCATGAGTCCTCCAACTGTGGGGATGTTTTCAGTTACTTTTGGTTGAAACACCAAGCTCTGATGTTTATCTTCATTATATGTACTGTACTTGTGTCTTTCCATGTGAACTCCAGAAGGTTGTATTCTGTGGATGAGAAGCCACAAATCAAAGTTGTTTTGAAAGTGGTTTCATTTCTCATTTGATCTTATGTTGTATGCAAATGTAGTGATAGAACTGTGATTCCAAAACATTTCACCAAACATTTCACAGTTTGGTGTTATTGTCTGAGTGAGAACATAGATCAGTGAGTATGTTTACATGCACAATAATAATCAGATATTAAAGTAATTATGGCCAGGAGTAATAATATAGTCGGGAAACACCTTTGGTGCTCAATTTATATAATCAGACAAAAGATTATTATTGGGGTAAGAACACTATTGATTCATGTTATTAATCCCAGTAATATAATTATCATGTGCATATTAACATACTCAGAACTGAATAGATCCAAAGCAGTTAAAGCCAAGACCAGGTTACAACTGATCTGGATTCAATCTGTCAGTCCTTAACTCTTGTGGATACTGGTGCCCTTAATCAGCATCAGTACTATGTGGGTTGTCCAGGAGGCAAGTGCTAGATGATGGTGAGCTCTATTTGGCTTCCTTAATGCTTGCCTGGCCAGGTCAACATGCCAAGCACAGCTGGTAACGACAGCTACAAGCCTGTGTGTTCTCCCCCTCCTGACCCACTTCAGGGCAGTGTTAAGATCCAGCCATTTAAACAAACAGGGCTGTTCTGAAAACAATATCTAACTTAGAGAATTAGTAGGACACGCCTTTCAGCCTTTCTTTGACTACAAATTCCAGAGAGATTGGTAGAAGACACTCCACAGGAAGAAACTGTGTTCATCCATATACAGTAATTTCAAATGACCTTTCAAATGTGCAGAATTTTTTAAGAGATGTATAATTTACTCTTGACCTATACGTCTGACAAAATACTAACTTGGAATGTGTATTAATGATATAATGTTGCACAGTAATTAGATACAGATTCAACCAAGTCAAGTATGAATGATCCTTGGAGCTTTATCACATGCACAATTGTGCCCAAGTGGATTTCAGTTATAGGTGTTTAATAATTAACTGCACCTGGTGATTTGTAACTGACAAACTCGACACCAAATGTTTCTGTTATCATTTGTAACAGTAAAATGATATGGTATTATCAATTGTCTTGACAGAGGATATTAAAGGTATCAGTATTTTTGCCATCTTTGCTACGTCAGTGATCCTGAGTTTTTTAGAAGGTGCCACCACTTTGAATGTTATTACTGTAGGTCCAGATTTTGAAAACTAGAAGGGAGACAACTCCTTTAAAGACAGTGCTAGAACATGTATACAATTACAGCATCTGTAAATAAGCATTACTGTAAAGTCTACAGTAATTGGCAAATGTATTTTATATTTTATCTGACATTATTGATGTATTTGAGCTCTTTATACTTCGGTTAGAATAAAGTATTTCATGGAGAACTGTGTGTTCAGGTAAAGGCAGAAGACCACCCAAAGCAATTTCAGGCATATGTATGTATATATTTAAAAGTCTTTTTAAACAATTTTTACATAATAATTTCTTGTGCATCTTAAGAATTGCATTTCTACTCTTAATGGTGCGTATCTCAAACCTCAACATAAAAATCCATCGACCTTGTCACAAAGATTCATTATATTAAAATGTATAGTAAAAGCTACTGACCCGTCTGTTTAAATTCACCAAAGAACTGAGACATGTTTACTTGTAAGTTTTCCTGTTGCCACTGAACTTTACTGACCAAATCATTGTTTCCTTATTTGTATGCGTTCCTCATCTGAAATGTAAGTTGTGAAGTTTGCAGTGTTGGATTTAAAATGTATTTACAGTATGTACATATGTTTTTTGCTGTTTAAATTGTTTGGCTATGTGTTGAACCACCCATATTGCCTTAGAAACGTTTTTGTGGACAGAGGAAGGCTTCAAGTCTTCTGTAAATGGTGTACCTATTATGTGATTGGCTACAATCTATCTTCATATTTCCAATAAATATTTTATTGATTTGTGAGACAGAGAATCTCAAAGAGAGCACAATAATGATCTTCAATAATCTGTTACTGAATGTATAATGGATTATACTAATATTATTAGTGTGTGATAGATCATAAGAACTCATGATTTAGGGGTTTGAGAACAGTTTTGTTTTTCAGCAGTAGTCATAGATAGACAGGCTGAAATAGCTAAATCAGATGGTCATTTTTATGATAAAGTCCTAAGCAGCGGCATGCTTTACTCCTAGATTGAGAGTCATTGTATCTTAATATGGCGTAAAGGAAGAGTGCCTGCCAGTTTATGTAATATGCATGTGGATTTGCTTCTCTACAACTCTTAGTAGTTGAACGTGAAGTGGAGCAGAAAATACTGTCCAAGCCAAGACCCCCCAGTCCTTGTAGGAGTTATACATACCCTAACAATTAGCTGGATTCTTGATGCATCCCATAAAGACTTGTTTTGACTATAAATAGTATGATGAATGAGAGACATATAAAGTCTGTGGATTCACATGTGCCTCAGGCTAGGTTAACATCTCCTTCTTTACTGGGACTGTCCCCTCAAGGTCCTTGTCTACAGTATATCATGGTTTCCCCAGCCATTAACTTAATGAGAAGTGAATCAGTGTATTTAATTCACCATTATCTCAACAGTACCGCTCAGTGAATTGACACAGCTAACCTTGGAAGGAAAAGGGTTATATAATGTGTACAGACAGCCCTAACTGAGTGGTCAGCTGTACTGAGTAAAAGAGAATGTTATTGACGTGACACCACGTTTAACGTTTAACACCTCATCACATGGAAGTCACCCAATGTCAATATACTAATGAGAAAGAATGTCAACAGGAACAGGTTTTTCCCAGGCGCTATAAAAACATGTCAAAACTGTCACGGTCACAGCCGTGCCCCCCCCCCCCCCCCCCCCCGGTTTCAGTTTTTTGTCCTGCCCTAGTGTTTCCCTGTCATTGTCTTCACCTGTTCTCGTTAGCGTTATTTTGTCCACCTGTGTGTTGTTTGGTTCTGTGTATTTAGGTTTCTGTTTGTGTCCAGTCTTTGTCTTGTCCTTACCATACCTGTCTGTGTGAGTACCCTATCAGTTCCCAGTTTTGAGAATAAAACCCTTGTTTCTGCCATGCCTGCCGACTCCCCTGCGTTTGGGTCCAACCCCACCTCACGTCGTGACAAAAACAGCAAAGGATTCATTTTCAGTCTGCCTTTTTATTTTGGTTCTGGGTGAATGCAAGCGGTATTAGCTGTTATAGGTGTCCTTTGCACAACAATTGGGTTTCATGGAACTGTGGCAGGTGTTTGCAGTGGAAAACGTCAAAACACCGGAACCATGAAAAAATTACTGTCCAAAGATGCTAAATAAAGACCAGTCATTTTGTATCAAACCATCCAGGCCAAATTAATCTCAATGTCAGCTGAAACAAAGGCCAGGCTGCATCATGTGTCCTCTGGGTTTGACCCCTGGGCCCTTGGGTTCAGTAACATAGTATTCCCTGCTATGTCCTGGAAATTAAAATGAACTGAACATACCCTCTTACTTTCCCTGAAATTAGAATACAGTACTGACTCCATCGCTGTTTTACAGCCACAAAGATGAAGGGCTGGAAGAGATGAAGGGCTGGGAAAAAACATTTACAGTATGGGAAAAATCTTTCTCATTCGCTGTATGCAGTTTTTGTTTTGATTTTGAAGTTATAATTATTTAATCAAGTCAAAGGTTTGTGGGCCATTAGCCTTTCCCCTGACCCGACCAATCTTCTCCGTTGAGTGGAAGGAACTACTTGGTTTGATGCTGGCTCAGCTGAATCTTATGGTGAGGAGATGAAGGACACAAAGGACATTTAAAGCAATCAATTTAAGTCAGCGATCTAATTCTCTGAGTAATCTAATTGAGGGTTAAAAGAAGGGATTTATGTAATGCTTTCCATATGAATAGGATCCTTTACATAATTTCCTTTCTGATAATGGAAGCTTCTTTGTTTGCCCAATTATTATTAATAACGTGCATTCAAAATTATGCAAAAAAAAAAAAAGTTCTTAAATCATTTACTGCCCTCTTGTGTCCAACAAAGTTGAAAGGTTCATTAGGAAATGTGTTGTCATGATAGTTTAGGTTATAGCGCCCTCTGTTGTTTTGAAAATTAAAAGGCCATAAAGCACACTGCAGAATACTGGTGGTCTAGTATTGTAGTTTAAGAGTAGATTAAAAACTTGATACAATGGGGTTAGCTGAGACTGAGGTTCAGGACAAGACCACACCACAATTCCCATCTGCCACCCTGACCACACACCTGATGACTATCAGCCAGTCAAATCAATTACACACCTGATTCCTTCGGCTAATCACAACATACAACCAAGGCCAGTCAATAGGTTAATATTACCATGCTGTTCTTGTCACTCGCAAGTTTCTATTCTTGTGTACCACTCTCCGGCTCCTCTTCTGCTATCAAGACACCTCGAGGGGGGATCTGCTGAGCTCCGAGAGGCCCTGCTGAGATCCCAGGACTCATCCACCACGCCTTTTGCTCGATTACTCTCATCCATTGACTTCCCTCTAGTAAAGTACTACAAAACATAATATGTTGTTTGTGTGGTCTTTGAACTACTAAAAGAGAAATAAGCTTAACAAAAAATTATGAATATGAATCCTTCAGTTTATTTACCATCTTCACAAAATAGACAGTAGTGTTGCACAAAATATTTGGTGTGAACAAGCAATTTGACAGGAAAACAGGAAAAGCAGAGTGAAAAGTTATTTTATATTGACAGAATCCGGGACACATGACAGCAGAGACATGGGTTGGAGTTTACACAAACAAATAAGCAGTCGGTCTTCAAAATTCCGGCATCTTGTTTTTCTGTTACAAGACAAGCACACTGGTCACTTCCCACACTTACATCACTGGGGTGTACATCTGGTCACCGAAATGAGAATATCTTGAGTTGTAAATTGTTTTATATTTATATATTTTATAATGTACCTCTTTAAGATGCCATGATGTATTTTACGAAAGCTGTAAAAAATGAAAAGACAATGAGTGAGACCATTCTGTACTTTAACTGGGAGAAGGCCTAAAAAAACTGGGCATCCAAATGAACCTTGAAAAGAGGTGCAATTTGTACATTTTTGCCAGAACTAATATGGTTTATATTAATATATTGAAAAAGGATTTGTTTGCTCACCTTCATAGTTTATGCAGCCGTTGGCGTCCTCCTGGTTTTGCATAAGCTGCTCCACCTCATCCTCCTTCATCTTCTCCCCTGTACCCAGAAAAATGGAAGATTGTTTACCATATGACAGAACTCCCAAAATACAACATGAACTATGTCTTAGAAACCCGTAGGCTTAACTGATCACAGTATTGCATCACTAAGTAGGATTACGATGATAAAGGCCTCAGCCTCAGGTTAGAAAGAGACACAGGACTTACCCAGCGTTGCCAGGACGTGTCTGAGCTCAGCGCCCATGACTGTGCCGTTACCCTCTTTGTCAAACACCCTCAGACCCTCAACAAAGTCCTCAAACGTCCCGCGGTCCTTAGCCTTGCAGATGTGTTGGTGCATTGGCAGGAATTGGTCAAAGTCCAGCATCTTGGTCTGCATGTCTGCGTAGTACAAGATCCAACGTCACCACTGATCCAGCTCAACCATCCACCAGCATTGGGAGTCAACTGATGGTTCATTAGTAGATACAGATGTTGGTGACATCAGAGAAAGAAACCAACAGAAGGGGGACCTACCCTCAGGTTTGGGTTTCCCAAGGACGTACATTACTTCAGTGTTGGTGGGGTTTTGACCCAGAGCCCTGATCAAATCACCACACTGTCCGTACGTGATTTTCATCTCATTGGTTGGCGTTCTGTCAAACAGCTGGAAGGCATCCTTGAAGTCTGTGAAGAGAAGAGATTATCAGGTGTTTAACCAAGCTTTCAGAGTATGATCTGACAACAGTCATAGGGAATCTGAAAATGTACACCATCTCTGCTATTATAACATTACGACAATGCTTATCTTACTCTGTGTGTGTGTGTGTGTGTGTGCGTGTGGGTGTGTGTGTGTGTGTGTGTGTTTGTGTGGGGGGGGGGGTAACTGCTACATTATCTGTTTTCCTGATGCTGTTCAGCAGTTTGCATTTGTTCACTTAAGAGTACAGTCCTTCAATGACAACTATTATTATCCGTAAACCAACACCCTGCTGCCTCTAATGGATGCACTTACAATCCTGTTTACAAACCATTATTTTCGTATGCATGTGTCCAACTGTGTCTTGAATGTTAATAGTAGCCAAAGATACAAGTCTATAAATCCAGAGTACTAAACTGTCTTCTCAGATATATTAAATATTTTGGAGCACTCAGACAAACAAACATATCAACAACAGTGAAAGCATCTTGTTCTTACCCTCAATCTGCTCAGGAGTAAACTCTAGCTGGAAAGAAAACAAAATGTTGTTTTATCAATTCCAAAATTATGGGTTAACAGGTGTATTCAAGCATGATTAAAATCATGCAATGAAACAGTTCTCCAATCAGCTGTGTTTAACGGTGGTGACAATAACCATTTAAAACAGAAGACCAACTGTTAAGCATGACCCCTGACTTTCCTTGTGTCACTCCTCCCACATGTCAAATTCTTCTATCAAATGTGCAAACACTCAGGAGATTCCGTAAGCTCAAATTACTCTCTATTTATTCGAAGCATTCGGACCAAGGTTGTTCCATCTGTTTATGGATGACCTTGTGTCAGACACTCCATATCACACGTGCCCTCCACCAAACGTTTGTTCAGTTTCATGTGGCACCACAAGTTGTTTTTGTTACAGAGGAGAGGGGGCGGCATATGTCATACATGATTAAGTGACACTTCACCAAAAGACAAACTGCTTCATCAACAATGTCTATACATCACAGATGAGAGTCAAAGCTGTAAGTCTTGTTGCTGGAAAAGTTGAACAAAAACTTGAAGAGAAAATTCTGGACCCTGAATGGGAACTGAGCTGCATTAAGACAATGAGACAAACAGAATTGAATCCTAAATCATAAAACAGTTAAGAAATATATATCCTTATCTACTTTATTTATAGAGAAAGCACAGTAAGAATTGGTGAACAAACCACCCGCTTAAACAAAAGCCTTCTGGTGTTTTTATATAGTACTGTTTGAGTTGGATTCATTACAAAAGGGATCATTAATCACTGTCTGTCTGGGTCTGCTGAGTCCCAGCCCTAGAGAGAAGCTGTGCAAAAGTACTTTAGAAGCAATGTTTTTTCTTTAAGTATTTATAGATATATGGCCTTGGTAAGAATTTCATATATTTTTCTATTCTTTTCCCCCCTCTTCTGCCCGCTTATTTTCTGCAAAAACAGGCAGAGCTGTGTGGGTGGTCTGCCATTCATAAACATGATGAAAATCGTATTGTGTGACTTTCTCCTCATTGTCATTTACCTGCTTCTTTAACTTAGCAAATGTTTGTGCATTCAAAAGAGCCAGACTCAGCATAACACGAGCTTTCCAATCTGCCAGCTAATGTCTCTAAACACTAAAGACAGTGTCAAGCTCATGGAACAAGTCAAATGTGATGAAATATTAGTTAGTTAGGGCTGTTTATTAATTATATTCTACTCTCTAGTTATCACAGCATGCATAAACCCTCTTAACACAGTAGAACTGCAGGAAGTCCATTTGCATGCATTGCCCAGCTCATGTCACATGGTGTCTCTGATGCTCTTTAAACACAGATGTGACTCCCAGGGACAGAATAGACCATTTTGAGAATCCTTTCTAAGCAAGGTCCCTCATGCCCTCGAGTGTCAGAACCTGATATCAAGATTAGGAAAGAGGATACTAAAGCATTTCACATTTTGTAGTGGAAATCTAACCTTGCTAAAATTTGAATAAAATAATCCACTTTCTGTTATCAAGTTTTGATAGTAATGTAACGTATTTATCTGTAAAGGAAGTAACCTGGGTATGGCTTGGTAATCTCCAGTCCCTAAACTCCAAATGATTCAGCATAATTTTCCCCTATCCCATGGTAATGCACAGGCCAATCATACAGATCATTTCTCCCAACCAATAGCAAGTGCAAATGTGTAGTCTAGTCAATATGAATTTGTACCTGGATTTCTTTGGGATCAAACTCTGGAATCTTGACAGGCTCAGGCTCAGGGGCCTTGGGGGCTGCTGGTTTGGGGGGTTCTTCCTTCTTCTTGGGTGCCATTTTGAGGGTACTTTCCGGAGATACTGGGGAGGAATGACACTTCAGAGGGGTCTGGCACACTCTGGGTAGAGCAGTCCTGGAGAGGATGGAGCCCTTTATTCTCTATGCCCAGGTGTCATCTCCACCCCCTCCCAGAGCCTCCAGGCCGCCAACAATAGGAGGAGTACTATAAAAGGCCATGCTTTGTGCTTCTATTTAAGACAGAGGGCTGTGGATGTACATCATCAAGATGCCACGGGGACTCAGTAGGGTAGACAATTACACCCGGGTCCTTCTTTGAATCCAGCTATTTCAATCTTAACCATTATGGCCGTGCTTCAGGACAGCTATTTGATCTCTCTGTTGATTTAGCACAGATGTTGAATGAGATTAACAACAAAGAACAGGATACACAGTTCCTCAAACAGACACCGTACTGCAATTATATATATTTTTAAATCATTCTCATTGAAAATTACATCAAGTATAATTAGAGACTATTAGTTTTCATGAATAGGATATGTAAGCAAGCATGAGCCCTATGGATTACAATTTATTTATGAGACAGATGGTCAGATCTACAAGGATTTGTAGCATATTAAGAGAACGGGGGAATGGCGATTTAAATAGTCTATCTGTGGCAGACCCCGGTTGAAAGCATCATAATTGCTCTTGTCCTGGACCATACATACATGGCAGTTTACAGTACTGATCTACAAGAACAAAGATGAGTTGGCTGTGTCCATTACAAGACTGTTGTCTCTGTAACCCAAATGTATTTCAATCCAAACAGGTTGATGCTTCTTGGATAAGTCTACAGCACTGTGAATCAAAGGTCCCTAACAGTTCACAAGAGCAATCCACAGGTACACACTAATAATTGTGCATAATTTGCTTGTTGTTATAACATCAGGGTAAAGTCTTAGGAGGACAAAGAAACGCGTTATTGACTGCATAAACCTGATGATGACACTGTAGATAAACAGTGACAAATAACCAGCTAACCACATGTAAGTTTAGGATTACAAGATAAACAGTATCCGTAAACAGGTGGTTTAATAAGGACAGTTACGCTGTCATAGCTAAGAAAGTTTGTGCTATGGAATTGTTTACAGATGACTATTCAAATACACTGCCTATGGGACACCATCTTATGCATTATCACTTGCATGAAATTGAAATATGCCAATGACATCAGTTGTGGACTAAATCTGGATTGCTCAAATTCAAATTCAAATTCATCTCTTGAGCTAAACAACTTTTCCCTCTTGACCTCCTTTCTTGATTGTCTTTCAACTGTCTTAACATTTGGCCAGTAAATACTGAATGAGTGCAGAGATTTCCTGTGATGAGAAGTGAGAACTGGTACAGTAAGTGAATATAAATACTGAATGAGATGAGGGATTTCTTTCTCCCTCATATAATGGTTAAGCAAAGCTTTCATACCATTTGTACAGGAAGGTTTTCTGGGTACCACTGGGTTGAAGGATGTTAAAGATTTTATCGAAAGAACTACCAGTAGTAATCTGTTGTGAATTATTTAGCGTATTGACTAACTGCGTCAAATCAATTGGACCGTCTAATTAACCCTAAGGTATCACAATATCTTTCTCACTGCCATCTCCAATCAATGTTATTTCCAATTGGATGTCTAGGTTCTGTCAAACGTGGGAAGAGCCAGATAGGAGCCAGGGTCCTGTTCCAGGAAAACAGCCCCACACCTGATCCAATGGATCAAAGTATTTAATTAGACAGCTAACCATTTGTTCGTAACAAAAGCCAAGATACACACTGTGGTTAAGCATGAAAGTGCACAGACCAGTGTGTGCATGAGCGCAAAGTTGTGCCATTACAGTATTATCCAGCATTATTACTACAAACCCCATTTGTCAGAGCCCTGTGGCCACACTCAAGGGGCATGAAGACACAGATGGAAACAGAGTGTGTCACTCAGAGTATATAAATGGATCAAACCCTGCATAGCAAACCACCCTCCCTTGAGATTCTATCAGGTGATTGTCATTGACAGGCTACAACAGCAATCCATGTCATGGCCGCCGCATGAGAAGGCTCGTAAGACATGCAGGACCTGTCCAGATGGCTATTTTGGTGTCAGCCTGTTGTTCGCCTGGTATGTACCTTGGAAGACCTCCAACTGTTTTACAATGCAATTGTTATTTGGGCACAGCAAGTGACCTTCAGAACAACAGTTACTGAGGGCAGCTTGGAGTTTAAAGTTAAATGTTGAGCCCCCGACATTTACATGGGACTTACCATTGCCATTCAGTTCTAATAGTAAGTCGGTGAAAAAGATTACCTTCATTTTGAAGGTATGTTTTTTAGAGAGGGCTCTATCACAGGTTAAGTCATGAGCTACCAGTTTAAGACTAAGAGCTCTAACAACACATCAGTAGAGTACAGTCTACCACACACGTGCCAGGACTAATCATGACTAGACAAGCAGAACTTGTGGACAGACACTGTTTCTAAGAAGACAATGTACAGTAGGATCAGAGAATGATCTAAATCGTCTGTCACTGCCCCTGATTACAGATCTGGATCATTTCCATAATGCTGTGAGAGTTGGTGTGTCCCTGGAGCTACAGCCAGAAGACAGGAGAGTTTGTATCCTTATTTCGCTGGAACTATTTCAGTATGTGAACATTGGTGAACTCACATTTTACATCATTTATGAGACCCGGAATGATAAAAAAAAAAAAAAATCCTTTGGCATACATTTTTATATTGATGATTTGTATAAGACGGAAATAGACATTAATAATTAAAATATCCAACAAAATATAATGAAATCTTGTGATAGTGTAATTTGGATTATTTGAGACCATCAATAATTTAATTGTCAAATGTTTAGGATGGCAAAATGGTTTGCACTATACAGGTTAACAGATTAATTTAATCAATTACTCATTATAAATGTTTTTCTTGATGTATACTTATTTTCAATTAATGTATCTTTATTTATATTTAGTTCCTGATATATACAGTTGCAATAGATATCAGAGTTGGTGGTGGTGATTTTGAGATGTAGTCAGCAGTTGGGTTACAGTAACAGAAGAGCCCCCTGGCTCTTTATCACCTCTCTGAGGAACTATAGTGAAACTACAACTGCATCTGATACAACGAACATGCAACATACTTGTCCAAGGGTTATTTCACCTCCCCCATTTCTGATGGTGTCAGCAATCATGTTTTAAAAAGTAGATTAGGAATCTGTTCGGTGATGAGAAATGCCTTTGGTTTTACGAACATTGGATGATTTACAAAATAAGAACCTTGACTTTATGAGAGCTCCACTTCAATCAGATTGTTTGTCTTGAATCGAAAGGAAGCTCATCTGCTCTATGCTATGACTGGATGTGATGAAGACACCACTGCTTAGAAGAAGAATGGTGGTATTTCCATTTTACTGATGGAAACTGTTGTGAGATCATAGGAATGCTGACAGATCACTTCAGAATACATACATGACAGGACGACAGATCTGTCCAATCCCATGTTTGGTCTGTATTTGTTGTAAAAACGTTTTTGTTGCTTGTTTTGCTTCCATTTATTCTGCTGAGTTTAGACAAAATGGTTGAGTACAATAAGATGCAAAACATATTTTGCGTGAGCTCTGAATGAAAGCATTTGGTTTCTGCATTTGATAGCCACCACAGTCCATCAGCAGCAATTCCAGGACACAACCAAAGCATAATCTCATGTAATCTACACACTTAGCATGTGAACCGAGGCACAGCCAACATGTTTGAATATTGAACACAGGTGGACTGCAAAGTGCAATCACCACGGCACCTTAACCATAACCTTTGAAGGGAAATGATCCATGACAGACTCCTTCTGGCAAACCCCTGCAATCAGACATGTTCCCCAGATCCAGTTCTGAGGTTATTCTGGTTGACGACTCTGATTGAAGGAATGCTCTCTTTATGGCTCACTAGGATAAACCACAAATGTATAAATGTATAAATGTTAATTCCAGACCTGGTAAAGCTGCATGTCACCTTTGACCCATGTCACTAAACTTCCCGGTGACAGCAGAACAGTTCCCGCAACAAGCTTTTAATGATGTTTATGAAGAGTGGAAGGCAATAATCTGTTTTAGTTAGACTGCTTTGTCGCCGATGACTTTCACATCTACACATTTTCACCTTGACACCTAATTTGTCTGAAACATATATAACACATTTGACAAAGCACTGTCTTTATGATCCTTTACTAAGCATAACCTAAGAGGGATTGCATGCATCAGTAGACACAAATTCTGGATTTAATTTAATCGGAATGTCCACTAATGCTAATTTTGTTTTTTGCCATCTGTTTAGTTTTCAGACTAAATCTAAAGAGTGCATATGAATCTATGAGTACAAATGACAACTTTCTGTGGCATACTGTAAAGTAATAGAAAACATCCTTTATTCCATGAGGTGTGTGCTACGCATCAGGAATGTTAATGTGTCTTGCTGTTTTTACCATTCGTACCACACTGTGCTAACTTTGGACTGGTTTGAGGTGTAATATCTGTATACTTCCTGAACGTCTCTTTGATCTTTTTGCCAAACAACACCACCCTCTGCTTCTCTTCCTATGCCCTGGTATTCTGGTATCCATTTCCTCATTAAAACACTCTTCACTCAATTCCTTTTCCCTTGCTGTGTCGGGCACTTGAGTACAATAGTCTAACCTTGACATGTGCGTGTGTGCAGGTGTGTGTTAGTTCTGCAGGTGTTTGTGTGCGTGTAGACACCTGCACATACACATTAGGGACTGAAGGCCAGTTCATTGTATGCGAGTATATATGTTAAATATAAAGCTGACTGCAGTTTCCACCTGGGGATATCGTGGTGACAGAATCAACAGTTTATTCAAGAAGTGAATCTGAGGACTGAGTGTCCTCCTGTAGTGAAACACTGATTGAAATGTTAATGAAGAAATCTCATTCTGGGGAGTAAATGAGGATAAATGGTACAAAAGTGTCCAGTTCACCAAAATGTTATGTTCTTGAATGAAGTGAAATTAAACATGAAAATAAATCAAATGCTGGCTGCGCAAGATCATAGAATATATCACTGTCTGTGTAGCTGGAGGGATTGATCTGGAACACTCTCCACCATTACCACACTGATTAACATATTTGTACTTACTTTATCACCATCTGACTTTCACCATGCGGAACACATCAAAAGAATGTCAAGGTCTTGCAGGAAACTCATCCTTTAGATGTATCTGTTACTTGATAACTCCATGTCTAATTGCACCAATGCACCAATTGCTTTTGGTGTGCTCGATATAGTTTTGTACTGTATGTAGGCCAGGGCTGTATTGACTGTAGTCCTGTATTGGTTGTGAGATGTGGTGTGGAAACTGTCTATTAGCAGCACAGCACTGTCTCCCACTAATTTGAAAATGAACAGCTCTCCTACCTGAAAGAGGCTTAATGTTCCCTGTGTAATACCCACTCATATGTTATGTGGCTAAGGCTGGCTGGCATTTGCAATGTGCTCAGTTAGAGATTTGCTCTAGGTGGATATTAATTACTCCAGATGGATGTCAAAGATCAGAGACCATATGATTCAATGACAAACATGATGGAGGAAATAGAGGATATGGGTCAGAGGGAGAAAAATTAACTGATATTTCTGTCAGTGATTGCAACAGAGATAAAAAGAAGGCTGAAGGGCACATTTAAACTGTCAAAATAGATTAGAATATGCCCTTCCTGGGTATTTAGGGGGCAATACTTTGATAGGATACATACAAGCAGGGAGGTAGGTTGTGCTACAATGGAATTGTGTTGCTCAAACTAGCAATGGGTGCAAACTAGCTCTGTGTAGAACTACTGTATATGGGAGGAGTGGCATATTTATGATCCAAAAACGTATGTCTGTCTGACTGCCAGGTATGTTTACCTGTTTACCTGTCTGACTGCCAGGTCTGTTTACCTGTTTACCTGTCTGACTGACTGTCTGTTTACCTGTTGCTCTGTCTTCATCTCGGTGTGAGTGTAACGGAGCAAAATTATTTAAACATCATTGCTACAAACCATCATCATATTTGTAACACTTCAGTGGTGCTGCTGGCCAATGCAATATTTCTGGGTGGCATGTGTAACTGCTAAAGTGCATGGCTAGAAATCATATCTACAAGTACAGTACAATAATTGTTTAGTAATGAACCTGTTGTATCCAACTAACTGCATTGGTGGACCTTAACACTCTATTTGCATGCCTAATATTAACCACATCATACTTGTCAAGCCTGACTAATGCTTTGTCTTAAGGTTGAGGTTTGCTGGGCTAATGTCCATGTGGCATGACGGGAGCTGTGTAGCACAGACACGCGTGCATAATCTTAAAATAATTGTGACTTTACTTCAAAAGCACAGCGTGGTGTTGACCTTCCACATCTGCCACCAAGAGTGTGCATTCTCCTCACATCGCTGCCTCAACCATACAGAATTACAAGAGGCTGGATGGTGACAATGTTCTCATCCTAATTATTCTTCTCTCATAGAAGTTCTTACTTCTTAGTTTTTTCCTGTCGCTATAGTCCGGCCCTGCCTATCCACATACACAGAATATCAACTGAATTTATCAAAGTCTGCATGACTTCTAGATTAAGATCAGACTACACCAAGATCAGGACAATGTACTCAATGGTTCTTTAACATGCGTGCCCATTTGACGTGTTACCATGGACAGCAATCCCCAACTTGACTGTGTACTTTCATGCCAAGTCTCTGCTCTATCTGTGTCTGTGACATGGCTGAGGAAATTGTGGCACAGAAGCTTCACTCATGCTCATTCATAATAGATTGCCTCAGCTCCAATCCAAAATCCATAACAATGCATTTATCACAACATCAAAATGCAACAGAGCAGTACAAATGATCACAGTGCACAGTTCAATCCCAGCTAAACCAAATAACAAGCACATGCATGTTTTGTTTGTTTTTCTTTATTTATTTATTTTCACTGTTTATTTAAAGTGAGGTCTAGTTATTGATCTTTTTTTGCTCCTTTGTTGGCACATCTCTATACAGTGAAACATCTATATTGATTTAATGATTGGTGTAAAAGTGATTATTTGTTGTGCCTGGCAACTGATAAGACTGTAGTTAGATAAGTATAATTTGTTAGATACAGAAATTGCATGCATGACTGTATTAGATGTGACAACGATGTCCCAGACAGTCCAGCGTTTCAATGGATTTTGGAAATTAAATTAATCAAAACCAACCCGATTTTTTTGTGTGCTTGTAAATTGCTTGAAACACACCCTCGTGGAAAAACAAGGATTTTGAATTTTTTGGTTGAAAATTTTGAATTTATGCAAGAAGCAGTTTATTCGATTCCTCTGAAACATACTATGAGGTCCGTGGAGATGTTCTGTGATCGGTGAGAAAATGTTTGTGGTCGTGGATTAATCTAACGCAAGAAAGTGCAGACCAATGAGAAGCTTTCACGCTGCCCACTAATACCTGCCTCTTTCCACCCCCTTTTTCATCCACACACAGCCTACTCATAACTGATCACGAACCGCTGTCGTACACATCTGGAGCCGCATTTAACATTAAGACTTTAAATTTGACACATGCTTTGAAATGGGACTGTGAAAGAGTCAAATTATTGTAAAATAATCCGTATGCGAGGGTTCATTGTGGAGTTCTTTTTGTCTGTAGTTATTAGTTTTTAAAGTGATCTCTGGCGCTTTCCTTGGACTGACTACATCACCATGCGTAAACATTGTAGGTCTGGGGGTTTCATACGTCCTCATAACCGATATGGTGTGTAACTTTTGTTAAGTGGATACGACGTTTAAAGTAGTTGTTCATTTAAATGGACAGTCATTTCGTTCCCGAGGACACAATGTATACGCCATGAAGTACGGTAGGCTAGGTAGGGTAATACCCTAATTAGATAAATTGTCAGTGTATGACCTAGAGTATGCTATTATCCGTGTTTTACATGTAGTTACCGTCGTTTTTTAAACAAGTAAATTATCTCTTCAAATGAGACTTGATTTATGATTTTTCGAGGATGACAAGATCAATGAGGTGGGCTTAACTTGTGGACATCAAATCACTGAATAGCGGCACGTGATTTGGTATAAGATTTTCTTATTTCGTCCATTGTACGTTACTTCTTTGGAAGGAAAGTTTGGGTACGGCATGCAAGCGCATGGCTCCATACTGAAGTGTTTAAGTTAGTCTGAAGGGAAATTTAAAATACCTAAAAATACAGCGTTGGTTTCTTCCCTACAAAGAGTCATTTGAACTTCCCACCGCAGAGCGAGAGCGACATAAATAGTTCTGACATGTGGATGTAATTTCAGAAGAGGAAGAAAAAACACAGATGTTCAGAAATAAAGAGAACAGGCTTAGTTTGAACGTATTGTAACGTTCAGAAAAAAAGAGGCAGAGATTAAAATAGAGTTATGATTTTTCAAGCTATTATCACAGTCAAGAGGACAGATGGAGTATAAAGATGAAATACTTCATCCAGACTGTTAAGTAGGTTATTTGCATCGGAACTGTGCATCCATCTTAGTAAACCTGATTTTTGAAAGGACACTTGGTGGTCCCAGAGTTCTCAGTTAGGGATGGGACCCTTTTTTGAGTCCAATAATTTGGGCTTACTTCTCGTATCGCTCCTCGGCTGTGCCTGTCTGGTAAGTACCTTTTCTAACAAAGATTTTTTATCTTAAGTGTCAGATTGTTGGAAATACTGTATTTATGTGCAGATTTAATTTAATGTGTTTTCATTGAATATAAGGATAGCCTTCTGCGCAAAAAGCAAGCAATAAAGCCTAAATTATAAACATAATTGTACCGCTGGATGAAGACATCATTTTGACAGGCTGAGTGCAAACAGTCTGAATACTAGACTGAATAGCAGACAAACTGATAAACTATGTTAGCCACTCGTCTGTTCACGGTATGATTCATCCACCATAGACATTCTGACTCTACCTACAACCTCTTTGGTTTAGCAATGCCAGCAGCGTTCTGTTACTCATTTACATTGACCCTTGGGTCATGTGAGGTGCACTATTTAACAGGTTCTCTTCAAATATTTGAAAGATTAGTTAATATTCCTAACTGTAAGGTTTCCAGTTGCTGGAACAATATCCATTAAGAACTGCTCTCAAAAAGGTACACTTTAGAAGGGGACCCCAAGAGCTTTTTTTTGCTTTGAACTAATAAACCCATATTACCTTCAAATCTGTGATATCCAGTCAAACACATATGCAACACGGTTATAGTATATACTGTTATATATTGTATACACATATAAACATACAGTATAATACATAGGTAGTGGATGTACTCAGCTAGCAATTCACTGTCTATCTTCACCTTCATCTTGAACCGTTTCCTAGATCAGAACACAAATGTCTGGTGGGGTTATTTACCCTGGAAATTTGTGCCTTTTACATTAATTACATCCCTTTGTTTTCACCAAATACTCGTAATAGAAGTACAGTAGTCACATAGTTGTGATAAAGTCATCTTAAGCAGTCTTGAGACAGTCAGTGAAGAGGACGTCCACATGCATGGTGGCTTTGCAGGCAGAGCAGGGCACCAACTTGTGTTTTTTGGCTGGCTGCTTTGCGCATTCAACAGGCAGCTCGCCCAGGCTCTGAGGCACAGTGCATTTTCCCAGTGATGTGGTCCATCACTGTGCCGCAGTCTACTTCTAGACTCATTGGTTTAGATGGCAGAGGAAAACAATTATAACATGGCTGTGTATTTATAGCTGATTCAACATTCAGTCTTAAAGGCTGTGTTTGTGGATTGTGTTGACTCTTTTAGTCTGATGTTTAGTTTTTTGATCTTCTCCACACAATTTTTTTTTCTTTGCCGAAAGTGAGTCACAGTATATTGCACTGATGCCAAGACCATGAATTGAACATCTAACTTTGAAAAAAAAGACCTGAGATTTTTATTTTTTATTTTCAAAACCTTGCAAACATGGGATAATGTATAGTAGTATAGGTGCATCAGCTGATGCTACGTCAGTCTAATAGCCATTTTTGCATGAAGGAATTGATGGATTTTTACACAGACACACACATTGACAACAAGCAGACAAGGCTAACCCTCTTCCTAGACAGCCCTCCATTCAATCTGAGTCAGTCACTGGATTATTGCATTGATTAGTGAGAAGATCCAGCTATCCATGGTGACAGTGTGATTTGTACCTCATGATTATATCTTTTTCCTTTGGTTTGGACGTTTTCATTCTCCAAATTGCAAGACAGACCTTTTGGTATCTGTAAAACGCTAAAGCCATGTACGTTTTTTACGTTTTCAGCAATGAAGACCATTCAGAAGACCTAAACTGACACAACCAAACAAGATTAACACGAAAATGTTTACTTAGAAAGTGATAATGGGGGAACGCACATTTAGTTTCACATTTCATGTTAAACTTGATCAGTCGTTTCTAAGATTGACTTCAGACCTGATAAAGGTTTGCTACAAGGCGGAGATGATATTTCTGGGAAACAAGTGTTCTGGGAAAGGTCTTGAAGGAATTGACCCACATAATTCCATTTCCTTTTCCTTATCAACTCCCTGGCTAATGTTAATTGAATCAAGTAGACACTGATATAGGATGGAAGAGCCTTTAGCGG
Source organism: Osmerus mordax (assembly GCF_038355195.1). NCBI lineage: Eukaryota > Metazoa > Chordata > Actinopteri > Osmeriformes > Osmeridae > Osmerus > Osmerus mordax. Next base: position 13,284,841 of record NC_090065.1, read on the forward strand.
CTTGTCATTTACATTTCTTAACTCGTTTGTGATATCCCAACATTTGCCACCGCCACCAGACATTCACCTGTGTTCACAATGTCCACGTTGAAGCTCAATAACCCCATCAGTCTGTCTGAATTATTGTCACAAGTAACCGGTCATGGTCCAGAGTGCATAAAGAGTTTTTAGAGGGGGTTTCTTGTGTTTCTTTCTGGTTGTCCAATTCTTCCTTCGCTTTGAAGATACAATTGAAAATGTCAAGCACCTTGACATACACTGCAGCAAGAGCTTGTAGTAATACATGGGATCATGCACCAGTGAGTCCTTTGAGCTGCAGGCATCATGTATTGATCCCAGAGTGCATGGTACTGTAGCACTTCCTTAACTCCCACTCAAAGACAGGAAGAGAGGTTATGGAAGGAGATCACTTTCCAATGTTTGTTTACAAGTATACATCTAGAAAACAATCATTAAGGAGTACAGCATTTATCAGAATAGTAATCATGTTAGTGGTGGTGAAACTTGGTGAGGATTCTTCTTCATGGTATTCTATTTGTGTCTCAATTTTAAGGTACCAATTATCATGATTGCAATCAGTCTGTTAAGTTCATTGCTTGTAACCTTGTGTTACTGGAGTACTTCTCCAGGATAGCTGTCTGACAGACAATGGCGGTCATCACAACAGAGCAAATAATTAGCCAGTGATTGCCTATTCTCCCAGTCACTCCTCTCAATTAAGGAAACAAATGTTCACGTCATTACATGGAGTTTCTTTAGGTTACGTTTAAACAGAGCAATGTTGAACACAGTTCTCAATAGTTTCCTTCTTCATTCGTACAGTTTACAGGCAGTGGCTACAATACTGATACTGTATACAGGTACCTTATTTGAGTCCTAATATGACTTACTAATTGAATGCAGTTAATAAGATCAATTATTGTCTATTCTCTAGGTGTAAAAAGGTAATACTGTCATCACTAGGCTCGTAAAGCATGTGTATCAGGTATTTCCAGGATTACACAGATATTTCTGACTCAGAGTAAACTTTCAGAGGGAAAACAGTTCTCGTGGCAGTGTTCGCCACTGTATCATTACACCAAAACATAGGTATTTAAAAGTGTTACTCGTAGTTTCTTTTCAGCTTGAGCTACTAAATTCTTATCAGGATTACAGTTAATTTTTGCGCAGTTCATTTTATGTGAATTTGACACATAGCCCACTTTTGAGAAGGCTTGTGACTCAGTCTCATAACTGGCTTGTAATAGTCCAGTCTTCAGTTTCATTAGTGTAGTAAGGTTATAGCATGGTAGTGTTTTACTCAGGAAAAGGCTTGTTTTCTTGACTTCCCTTGACCTTCTCTTTTTTTTTTTACTTTTCCACTTAAAGAATGCAGGAGTGTGAGCAACTCACTGAAAACGTTACGCCACTAACACAGATATTTGGATAATGTGCTTTCATTAGGTCACATTCCTCTCTCTAGCAAACATTTGTTGAAACAAATACAGTTCTGCAGTCTACAGTTAGTACAACTTAGTTTTCATTAAATGCATGTATGGTTGAAGACTTGATTTTACTTTCATGACATAAAGGGCTCATAGACTAATTGTATTTATCAGAATCCTTTGCTTGTCAGGGATTTTTTTTAAACATATTTCAGGAATGTGTCCTGGTTCAGTGGTGCCATTTGAAATACATACACCAACTGGCTTTATAAGCCATTCGATAAATATTAATTTAAGTAATTAAATAAGTAATTAAATATCTACTAATGCAAAAATGTATACATGATCAGTACAGGTTATACTATGCACACTGTATGCATACTGTGCATACTGTGCATACTGTGCATACTGTAATGGAAATTACAGTGTGCACAAGCCACCTTACCTCAGTATCCTATTGCACTATGTTGACCACTCACGCTGCTCATTCTTATTCTTATTTTATATTTAAATTGTTGTATTCTTAGATTCTTTAGTTCTTAAAAATAGTTTAACTTTTGTACTTTTACTTAATTTAAGATTCGTATATGTTTAGTGTTTTGCACCTCCCTGCCACAGTAAATTCCATGTTTGTATAACATGTATGGTGAATAAACCAAATTCTGATTCTGATAAACATAACGACTTCGTGGGGCTAAAAGCCAACCCAAATCTCCCAATTATGAATCACTGATAAATGGGATGTCCATCCAGTAGTCAGGGATCGTATATCATATTCTTGTGGTATTTTGTGTCTTAAGAGAACAGGCAAGACACAAGAGTACTTAATATGAATACACTATTGATTCTGGTGTACGGTACTATTGATTTTAGACAACTGCTTTAGAAGGCTGTAAATGATGTCAAACTGACAATCTTGACACATTTGAAAAAGTTCTCAACAGACATTTCATCTTCATCCTCTGTATTATGTTGGATTAAATAAAATCATAGAATTTTCACTTAAACATTTGCATAATTATTTATATCTGTGTGAGTTATTTTAAGAAGATCATACTGGTGTCTGCAATTTGAACATGATGGCTCTTAAGGACAAGAGTCAAAAGCAATTTTATTTATTTCCAGTGTACTTCACAGGACTTGAAAATGATGATCTCTTTGCAGACATATAGTACAATTAGGATTTTGAAAAATAATTGAAAACATGTGTGGGGAGATGAAAATGTAGGCTACAGCTACTTGACCGAACTTTTGAGCAAGGGCAGCACTTTCACAGTTTTTGCTTTACAATACGTGCTTCCCGAAAGGGGCTTGATTTTGTGATATGAACGCCTATCCACTACAGTATTTTTCTGAATTAATGGCATGGAAATGTTTTATTATATCACACAGGCACTAACACAAGGACTGGTTCCAAGACACAAATCTAAGTATCTACCTTACATGAACTGTTGAATAATGAATGCCATACAAAGCCATATGCCGAACATGAGACCCCCCCCCCCCCCCCCCCATCAACTTCCTATGTATCTACAACATGTTTGTATGAACTAATTGTTCCCTAATTAGTTTTAATGACTATGTTTCTATCACGTCCTCTGCTGTCTTCTTTCTTCCAGTTACCTACGGTAGGAATATGTTGGAATAGGAATCCATGTGGGAAACATTCCTGAAATCCCAAGGCACCTCAGTGGCGTTGACTTGTGAAAATTCTCAGCCATGTAGATGCCTTTCCGTTGCTGCCTCTTCCATTGACAAAGAGCACTGCAACCACCCCCCTCTGCTGTTCTCATAGATGCCCAGAAGAACTTTTATATCTGCACAGAATGCAATGTTAAATAACTATCCCCCCGAATCAGTTTCTGACATCAAGGGGGTCTGGATTAGTAAGGAATCCTTAATTCTGATATAGTTGTTTATGTGATTTGGATGTGGCTCCGTTGTGGGCAGGTCCAACTGCTTGGCACATGGCTTATGCTACGAGAGGAGGGAGGATTTCTTAAAAGGACCTCTATAAGTTTCGTAGCAAATCTCTGGGGTTTATGGGTTTGTAAGTATGCGGTTCACAGCCCCAGATTTTTCCAGCATAGAGCTAGAAACCCTCTCATTGCACCACAAGACTGATCCAAGCCAATTCAAATTCAGATAGCAGGAGACAGAGGCCTGCCTAGATTGCTGCATTAGCTTCATGGCATTTAGCACATGATCCGATGAGAGCAGAAATTCTCTGTGGTGCTGTAGACTCACATTCTAGTTAGTTCATGTGATCCATGTAAATGTAACTATGGCTTCATTGGGAGTTGTCTAGCGTTTGTTCTGAACAGGACCAGGATGATGCCCAAAATACGTTCAGAAATCAGATTTGCACTTCAGCGTGCTAAGTCACCAAGTCATGTTATTACCAGAAATAGGAATACACTGTTAGACAGTGACTGAGTTTCAGTGATGCTGAAGTAAAACACAACCTCATTTATCCTGTGCTGTTTTAGCCTTCATGCCTGTACATTAATGTTAAGAGTTAAGACCATACAGCTCACTGTAAATGTGTGTTATCAACTTGTCCAGGTCTCAGTCTTGACATTCTAGCACACTGTTGCCTATTGACATAAAATATGACTGCTTTTTCTCTAGGTGCCTGTCACTTTGGGGGCAAATATGCCGTCTCAAAGGCCTCAGTGCTAGTGGCCTTGTAGTAAGTGGAAACTGGAAAGCTCATGCTGAAAGGCCAATAGCAGACCTCTCAGATTCAATCTACCATGTGGATCACTAGCACACTCATACTGCATGCATGGCATACACAGTATGTGGGAAAGGAGTAGCTTGAAAGGAGCAAGGTATTTACCTTTTTAACTTTGGATAGAAAAGGAATTGAATGTTATATGTGGATGGTTAGAGAGCAGTTGATTGATTTGTTATGTCTGGAGTGTTTAGTGACCAGAGTAACAGTGGTTCGTCATCATTATGTATGTGGTTTGATTAGCACTAGACCAAAATGATTGCAATCAAACCCAAGCTTGATAAAAGGTGCACTGTCTTTTCTGGGCTCCAATGTGTATGCACTACTGTATTTACAGAAAAACTTATTTGGGTGTTGGGCTTGATTAGAAATAGCATGTCCCAATCAAGTCTGTTTGCTGTAGTTTAAGTACAATATATATTTGTTATGCCTGAAATTGAATCCAGTCTACAAAATATTGTAGTGTGAAGCCTAACATGGTCAGTCTGGATCTAGATTGGGAGTCAGATGGCTGAGCGGTGAGGGAGTCGGGCTAGTAATCTGAAGGTTGCCAGTTCGATTCCCGGCCGTGCAAAATGACGTTGTGTCCTTGGGCAAGTCACTTCACCCCACTTGCTTCGGGGGGAATGTCCCTGTACTTACTGTAAGTTGCTCTGGATAAGAGCGTCTGCTAAATGACTAAATGTAAATGTAAATGTAGATTCTGCTGGAGAAAACCTGCTATTTTCGCTGACCCTTCCAGTACTGCCATAGGGTAGACACAGCACATGCAAATTGTTGCGTTTTAATGTCTTCCTAGAGGTTATATGTCACATCATCTTAACATTAATGTTTTACCACTATTGTTGGTTTCATCTTCCTCAAGAAAAAAAACATGAAAATGTTTTTCTCCTTGTAGAAATTGAATAAATGTCATATCTGACATGTAGCTTATGACTCTGTGGTGTATACTCTGTGGCTAGGATGTTATGCAGGATATCATAGAGCCTTAGTGCATTCTTCACATCTTCCCGATCTTCTTCTACTTTCAATCAAACAAGACGTTTGACATGACAAATTCCCCCCCCCCCCCCCCCCCCCAGCTGGAAGCCTCCTGAGAGGATCTGACCTTCAAGTCAAGGTTCACTCACAAAGACGCCTCAACAAGCTAATCAGGTGGGAGGAGTGTTAGGCCCAATGAGAGACACGTAAGATAATTAAGCAGCCCTTGCTTATCTTCCTATTCGGGCATCACTTTATGCGGTAGGCGGTCACAATTAGAGGGGTCTTACAGAAACGTTGACCTTGCCCCAGGTTTTTTCCGGGCTGCTGTGTCTTTCAGTGACAGTGAAAAAGGGGGCTGTTCATTCCCAAGGGATGTAAGTGCTCTGTGAAGTGGATTTTGCTCTGCACAGCCCCCATTTTAGTTGGCCCAAGAACCCTGTGCAAACGGCTTCAAAGAATTGATTGTGCTCCACACGAGGGCACTCACTCTGAGGACCTTGTGGGCAAAAAATATTAATTAATTAAAGTATTTATTGAGACCCATATGAAACCACCATTGGCATTATGTCTTAATTTGATCTAATATGACCTTCTGGATTTCTCCAATTTGTAGCAACTACTTGAGTTCCCTTCAAATTCAATATTCATGTATTCAGTATTGAATATTTAAAACCGTATCTGTATATTAACGTATAATACATTTTGATAACACCATATTGGTTAAGTTATCAGGTGCAAGGCAGACTTCATTCATCTGGAATATTCTGTGGACCATAACCTAATAGCCTCTGGGGGAAAATTGGTTAACATGTTGATCTTTTTTCTTCTTCTTAACTTCTGACCACATTAAAAAGAGCAATACCAATACTACTACAGTATGTAAGAATTTGTAATCATTACACTAAGCAGTGTAATGATTAGTTCAGAATATGTACCTTACGGTTTTCATGTTTTTCAAGGTAGAGATACAAGAAGGGAATCCTGGTGTACCTTCGAGGTTCTATCCTTTACGTTCACTGTCATAATTCATTTATGGAACTTTTTGTAAGAAAAAAGAAACAGGAAGCTTTCAGATATTTCAGGAGCCTTTTCGGTTTTGATCAGTTTTTGTCAGGTCAGCGTCTTTTAAAAATGAATGAATCCATTAGAATGCACCTGCAGGTCTTGCTTGTAAATATTGTAGCGTCTGGCTTTCTGTGTGCTCACCTATTTTCTGCACAATGGGGTTATGACCACATGTCCCTCATGATTCAAATTAAATTATATATTTTTTAACATTCTACCAAACACAACATGTACTTTATATTTACAGTATATCCATGTCCATAAGAGAACCGATTAACATAAAGAATACATCTGAGGGTTAGTTCAGATATATTGTGAAAAGTAGAGGTAAATTCTTACTATACAGTATGTAGTACAAGCTGCCAAAATATTCAAATACCATAATGTCATAGTGATATCCGTCTGAAAACTATGTTCAGTGGGTAGATTAAGATAAGTATTTTGATGGATGCCACCATAGAGTGAACAACATACTGTGTTTCAGAAGTTTCTTTCCAAACTGCCTTGCATAAAAAGGCCATTAGATTATAATGGATTGCTGTTGATGTTTCTATGCAGTGTTTGAGAGGGTGGAATATGCCATTAGTGCAACAGTCACTAGTAAAACGCCAGTGATCTTTAGCATCTCAAAATAGAAAGCTCTTAAAATAATTTATAAAAATATATTTAATCCATGATCTAGATAATCTGTATGTAAAATAATCCCTTTAACAGCAACCTGTGCATGTGTTTCCCAGATGGATGTAAATATAATGTATTGTCGTGATGGCTATCCATCCCACAACCCATGTGATTAAATGTCATATTTGTAAACGTCCATTAGGATATTATGAAATGTCTGGTGTCTTAGATTGTTACATAACCCTTAGCTGTTTTTAAGCTTTTGATGAAAATGAATATCCTGTCCTGGTGCTGCTTGGGTGAGAGAATAACCCTTACTCTCTGTATTAAATGACTTACGTAACTGAAGAATGAGTGCTCAATTTTCAATTAGAGAGAACAACACAGTTAGACCTATCCTGGCCCCATGATATGTGTGCTGCTTCTCAGAGCACACACAGTGTTTCCATCAGGGACAAAAGTGCTGTTCTTCAGTCTTAGGACCAGGGCAGGGTGTAATTAGGAACTGAATGCTTCTTTAAGTCAGAATGTGGTCTGCAAGCATTTCCAAAGGACAACCAGTCTTGTGGTTTGTGGTTTTTATCATCAAATGCAAATTGCACAGTTGAAGAGGAGTGGCACTGACTCATGGAGTTTATAATATCCAGGAACTTCATCCGCTAAAACATTTATGCGGTGCAATATGTCAAAAGTAACATTCATGTTTTTTCCAGATAGTGGACAGGCCATTAAAAACAAGATTCGACAGAGCTATAATTTTCAAGATCCCCCTTATTTTGTAGAAAAAAAGAAAAAAAAAACTTGGGGAAAGTCAAAAAGCCCTTGGGATCGCATTTTGAAAATATGCCAACAACAAGGAAGGAAATGTTAGCCTATGGTGTAAAGAAGGGCAAATGACCAAAACAAGTACATAAAACAAATATATGTCTGTATTCCCATAATACAGGCGCTTTACGGCAACCAGGGTAAATATTTTCTGTATATTATTTATCATCCATGTGATGAAGTGTGATCAGGAACGGAAAGTCTCACTTTACACACTCATTTACCCAAGAATCGCATCCCCAGTACTGTATTTACCAACACAGAGCAGCAATATTATAGAATATATTCTGATTTACTGAAAGGCATTGATATGAGGCAAACCATATTTTTGTACTCGACTTTTGATCTGTGAGCTTGTGTTGACACGTGAATCATATATGCTGTCTGCTTTCAAAACTAGGAACAAGGACACAAACCGTTTCTGTCAATCGTACATAGTTTGTCCATCCCCCCCACCACCACCACCTTCCTTTCTCCTCCATAAAAAAATATTGAACATGTTGCCTATCCCTAAATGACCCACGTTTTCAATATTGGTCATGTGAAATTCGCAATGACAAGCAGCAATATCCACAAAAGTGTGGATATTAGAAGTTGGGATGTTGGTTATTCACACTTTTGAGCTCTGTAGAATGCACCTACACTTACTGTACAGTTCTGTGTTCACTGCCCTCAGTCCCCTTAGCAACCGTTATTGCCATTCTCTTTAGACCATTAGACCATTTATGAGGTGATGTTTTTCCAAACTCTGTGTCTTTCAAAAAATGTGGGTTTACCTTGTTTACTTTTTTGACTTGCTTGGAATATGGATATAATGTCATTGGGGTGTTGTCTTAACATACAAATAGTCCAAACCATGAGTGTTTTCGTTCCTTCTGCTCTGACCTCCTGAGAGTCCTCCTTTCCCAGTCTCTGCAGAATTTAACAAACCAATACAACAGGAAATGGTTTTGGTTCACCACAACCGCTTTTTCTCAAAAAAGATCCATTGTATAAGATCATCCACAATCAGGACTGATGTTCGTGCAGTGAAAATCAGATGTCTGTCTGTCTTGACAATGTATTTCCATACCATTAATTACACCTACACACTGTCAGTCTCTCTGCACCATAGGTGTTTAAACCTGAGTGCTGTATTGACTGTCCAACAGTTATCTGCTAATTGGGATCCCATACTGATCTTGGGATATTGGTCCACAGATTGAGTATAGAATTCATTTTAGTCAGCGACCCAAGACAAACAGAAATGTTGCGGTTCATTTTAGAAGAGTCAGTATTCTGAGGACCCGTGGTGAAAACTCTTATATTTATTTTGCGTGTATTTATCAAATTTTCTTTTTGGCACATGCTCTGAAGTATTTAACAAATAGAATACTGTATCTTGAATGAAATGCTGTAAATAAGAATGTGCAAGTTTTCTCCATGTGAAAGTCCTATTTACTTTGGTGGTTTGGAGTATAGCCAGTGGAGAAGGAATACTTTTCCAAAAGAATCAGGGGACTCAGGATGCTCTTCTCTTTTATGGTTTATTACTATATGATACTTTATTGTCTGAGGTTATCTCCCCTCCTAGATTGGTTATAGTACTGTACCATGTAAACTGCTGCCATGTAAGATTGTAGCCTATATGGTTTTGGCGTGTGCAGAGAACAATTTTGCAAAGACAGCTGTGTCCTTGAAGGCGATACTGTAATTTGCACACATGTCACATGTTTAATGATTGTGACAGATTATAAATAGATCACGGAAGCAATGATTCATTGTAAAATGGCTGTAATGCCGTTTTGTTAGCTCATACTGTTTTGTACTGTCGGATAAAAATGTACATGCCTATGGATGTTACATGGAATAAACTTCAGTAATTGTTCTACTATTTAGTAAATACATTTAGCACAGGAGAGAACCACCACCTTTTGGGGGGCTTGTCACTGGACTTTTCTCCTTTCTACAGAAACAAAAATTAGTGATTCAGGTGAAAACGATCTAACTGTAGCTCTTCGGAAGAGAGGGTGGAATATTCTATATTGGCATGGTCACTACTGTAAACAGGTTATATCTATCCTTGTTCGCTTGTGGTGAAATGTTGTTCCATCTGTGGTTGTTTACTGTGTGAAGCCATAAATGTCTTCCTTCTGTAACCCCATTCAGAGCTCGAATTGGACAACCTTATTTCAAGCCTGAAAGTAGTGAAAATATTGATGGATCGAGGTATTATGGTTTCAGGTCCAGCAAACAGAGACCTGGTACAGTATTTGCAGTTTGATATAAAACTCTGGAAACATGCCTGTACTTCGTAGAAAAACACAAGTATCCTTGTTCCCAAATATAAAAAAACATATATTTATTCAGGTTTAGGAGGCAGTATGGTGTGGTATGTTTATTGATCAACAGAGCTGACTTTTTACAGTGGAAACACATCTTGAATTAATAATAATAGACTTATGGTCAGGCAGATGTACTGTGAGGGCAGTACTAATATAGTAAAGATTACTACAAACAACTTGCTGTCGTGACTTTGACACTGGACAAATACAGAGGGTGTTAAAGAATAGGGTACTGATCGTTTGTGGTATTTTTTTTAAATCTTGCCTGCCACAATTTCCCAATGGGTACCTATGTATCTTAGTATCTTAAAGGGCCTCTGTTGGAACATACATGGAAGGAGTGTTTTGACGTTGACAAGGTGATTAAGTATCTTTCTAGTCTGTTGGGGTGGTTTGAAAAACTGAGTGCTGAACCATTTGTTAATATTTTCAAATTGTTCAAGACAGTCCTCTCCAAATATTTGAAGGTTATCTTTGATTATTTTCTTTAAATGCCCTTGTTGTGTGCAGGTCAATATCAGCTCAACAGCCTTGAGGTGCTACAAAGAGCAGAATTTATTGTCACATTATAACGAAGATGACACTTGTCAAGTCAATAAATCAATATTTGTGACTGGCGCACAATGCTCCCAGACCAAATAGCAGACCAGCCAATGGGATCTATTAGAAGGAATATGTTTCCTCGAATGGAAAAATCACACCTGAGCTATTATTTTGCTCTCTAGAAAAGTGAGTGAAAGCCGAGACAATGTTGGGAGGTATAAGAGGAAAAAGTTTGGTATCAAATTTATTTTTTCCCACTTTGTGGGTGTCATATCTGATTAGCACCTAATAGATACTGACCACAGAGTGGCAAAAATCACAGAATACCAGCTGGGACTATAAACAAAAGCTGAAACAGATACTGTTTAGAGAAGGAAAGAGGAACCACAAGGTATTTTATAACTCTTTGCTTCACAGGCAGTTAAGACAGGAATAAAAATATATAACCAACTTACATTAACACAAATCATCCTGACTTACAGTTGGACACATTCCCTGAGTTTACATAATTTTCAAGGCACTCTGGAAGAAAGTGTTTTTAGGTAAATGTTGGAAGAGAATGGGGTTGATAGGATTTTGATCTTGCTTCTATCCTTGCCCACCACCTACTGCTTTTGGCTGAGGTTGTTTGTGGTGGCAGGAGAAGTGCGATGCAGCTGGGTCATATTTTGATATAATTTGTTTCATCATGCTTTGTCGACTTTGTCGACATGGAATCCTGTCAGGTTGGGTTCATGAAAAATCGGAAGTGAAGTATGTAATGTTTCTCCGGTTTCATGTGTCACGTTCCATAATAGTCCCAGCATAGTGTGCTAAAGGAAAGTAAGACTAACCTAAATGTTATTGTCTGTCTACGCAGGTATACGCCGACGATGTTCTCACCAAAGAAGAACAAATTGGCCTGTTGTTCAAAGCAAAAGGGAAATGCGAGGGTGCCATTAAGTCCAAATACAGTATTCCTGGTGAGTATTTGTGTCAGGAGAAATATACTTCAAAAACTAGACATGCTGTTTGAATATTGATATACTTTCCCCCCTTCTTCAGAGAAAATATAGATTTTATATTATTATGTAAATATTTTTGTGTTATTGTTTCATTTACGTGAGTCAAACTCGTCACATTTTTATGGGATTAGTGACACCTGCGATCCCACTACAGCAGTCTGCAGGCTCATTGCTTGCTCTGTTAACCAGACACCAATTTAGTTATGTCATAAAGACACCGGAGGGCATGAGAGTCGAGGCATGATGTTGTTTATTTGGTAACTAGAACTATATGAAACAAAAGCAATATTAGGATGTTAACACTTGGCAGACAGACATCCAGGGTAAATAGTTTAGAGATAATTGAGACGCATGTCTGATCTGTGTGTATTCTTATTCAGAATACATCATTAAGTACATATCCTTTTTATCTTGGTATTGATTTAAATGTCATCTCTGTTTATGGCATCATATATTCACTTCGGTAATGACTGTCCTCATGAAAGACATGTTTTTTCTTTTTTCTGTGCAAGGTTTTGGGTCTAGTTTTCCTGTTTGGTTTTAGGAAGTTATGATTGTAGAAGGATTTCCAAAGAGCAGAACTGGTACTTGTGTACTTGTGGGTGTATAAAGAATGTACTTTTTGAGTGGATCCCAGCATCCTTTACTCTGTGGTCACTGTCATTTTGCCTGTGAAACTATACTAAAGAGTTTTGGATTCCATGTTCAATAAGTCCTATTATTTTCTCTTCAGCCCTGATTCATTGTGGTCTCCTTGTGTTTGGTTCTCAAGCATTATAAAAACAATCTTCCTGAAACAAAAGCACGCCACAATAAATGTTTGTTTTCAGAATAGGAATACAAAGGCTATTGCTGATGGTTTACAGTAGTTGACAGTATTTTGGCTCACAATGTTTACCAAATGTGAAGAGTTTGCAAATACCCAAGGGTTTCACATTCTAGTATAAATCTGACATAAAATGCCCTCTGAGGTGGCAAACATCAAAAGTCCTGTTTGCACAACACGGGTTTCATGTTTATGGGAAAAAGCGAATAAATGCAGGGCCTAATAATTGATTTGAATCATCACAGACACTAACACTGAGCAGAGCACTCAGACACACATCAGAGCATTCGAAGATGAGAGTTTCTGACCACCATCATCTTTAATCCATCTTGACATCTGTGGCGTGTTACTGTCCAACCTGTTTTCCACATACCTGGCAGTATATTTTCAGGGTAAAGCACTCACTTCAGATTTTCTCCTACTGTATTACTTTCTTGCAATAATTTTGAATACGATTTTAAATTTGTTATTAAATCTTTACGGATGATCTTATCTTTAGAGTGATATTGGTATTTACAACACCAATGAAATGTGGAAAGTGTGAAATGTCTTGCAAAATTTGATGGCAAGATGGAGATGCATTTCTGTTTGTTGAATAGGGATGCAGCTTTGATGTCACTGGAAGTGGTTTCTAAGTGGAAGATTCTGCTGGTTCTGGCATCTTGGAAAAAAGGCATCCTTTTTGTGCAGTACAGTGTGTGTCAGAGTGCACATTGTACCTAACCTGCATAGTGGATCATACTTGTGGAGTCATTTTGACTTGTGGTGTTTGTTTACTGACCTCTTTTGGAAGGTTACACACATATTTCCAATCATAACACAAAATCAAAATTTGAGTAAGCACATTGCCTTAAAAAGAAAATAGTTATGTGTGTCCTTTATGCCTCAGAAAGCATGATCATTGAATTTAATGTCCTTGATTCCAGATGTCTACTTCCTGGCACTTGACTTAAGGCTCATCTGGTGATTCACATATCATCTGTCTGAATAGGTGTTTAGTCAACAGGCCTAAAACACCTTATAGTCCATGCTCAGCTTCCATGCCTCTCTGCACTGTAAGCTAAACTAAAACAAATGACCCATAGAATGGTCGGAAACTCCTATGTGTTACAGTTTAAGAATAGTTTTTGGGTTGTGTTCACTAATTGTCCTTAGTTTAGAACATTGTTCATTTTGGTCTTCTATTGTGGTCAGATCTCAATGTGCTGAATCAAACTCACAGAACAGCAACTGGATGCATTTTTTAGGACTTTGGCTTTTGGTCCAGGTTTGCCTTGCACATGTCCTGTTTGACCACCCTTGCAGTTCGCTGCCACTGTAAACCCAGTGGTTACCCAAACTATTATTGGAGCTGTGAAGCGATGACTAATTTAAATTGTTTGCAGTGTGGAGTGATTTATCAAATAGTTACAAACTGATCTTGCTTTTCCAGCTTTTGTGCTGAGGGTGAGGGCCAACCGCAATGAAGCCAAAACTCTTTTCACATTTCACGTTCAAGGACATTTTCATGTCCTGTCTGGTATTATTTCTCATTTGTGCCTTGAATACACAGGGGTCTCGAATCTTCATTGCCTTCCTGGAGACAAGGTATTCATTGAGGTAGATACTGAGGTTTGCCTGGGTAGAACAGTCAAGGGATGTGGGATGAAGGCCCCAGACCTTGCAGTGTGAAAATAGCTCAGCATTCAAACCCGTGGTCTTGGTATAGAATAACATCAGCAATCATCATAAAAGCTTGCACATATCAGAACTCTGTGCAATATGTGTTTTGACATCTGCAAGCCTGAATCAAAAGTGTGGTGGGAAAAGAAAACCTTATTATAAAACCTCAGTGACATCACCAATACCAAAGTCCCCCCATAGTCACATCTATATTTAAATAATGGTCATGGAATTTATAGGAAATTATATACGTGTGTTCGGTGTTTAATTTAAGCTTGTTGGTAGGTGGTCCTATGGTAATAAAACCTATGGCACAACCTTAGACCGATTTTACTCTCACTCCTAGGACATGCGGTCAGTGTGATTTTGAAAATGAGGTGCTCTATTTTTCTCAACACAGAATCTTCTGAAATCAGTCAAATACGCTTTACTCTCTAATTATGCGCACCAAGTGACAAGCCATTTTGAAGGCACATAAAAAGCATGTCGTCATAGCCTCATATGTTTCTCTCTAAGTTTGATTACAGGAATGAGAAAATAATAGATCTACAGCAAAGAGAGAACAGTTTTAGTTTTATTCTTAACTAGTTATTAGTGGTAAGAGTAAGGCAGATGTTTTCAATAATAGAAAATAAATGCCAAGCCCCAAAAAAACTTTTCTTGCCAGGAATCTGTGGTAAAAGAGACCATGCTCCCACTATCGGAGGACTAGGGTTTCACAGAGTCTGGCTTAGCTTAAAATTAAGAACCTTTTGTTCTAAATGAATGTACATTAATGGCTAAATGATTATTTTGTTTATGAATTAATGAAGATGCTGTTTCACTTCATTTGTGAAAGCTTTACAGTACACTATGTATTGACCAAACAAGTACAGATACTGTCCTTAATTTAGCCTTCACATTGCCAGACATTTCTGCTCCTCCAACATGGAAGCTCAGTCTTACTGTCAGTGTAACATAGGATCTTTGTTTTCCCCCAGACACTACACCACTGTTTGCATTGTTTTCACGAGTTCTTGTGGAATCTTGAGAATACGATGCATATTGCGACCAATTAACTGTAACAGAACAATCACAAGCACTATACAGTGAGGTGTTTGGGTGCTGCGGTGATGAGATCATAAACGTTCAATTTGCCCATTCCCTACTACTATGGATCATTAGAAACATATTTGCTTATGCAGCTATCCAAGGAGTGTAACACTGACAGTGGAAGTGGCTAGAGATAAACATTTTGTGGACATACTTTATATTCTATTTTGTTAAATGAAGTAGTCACAGCATGGATGTTTTGAGAAAATACATTTTTCAAAAATACATTTTTTTTATATTTTCTTTTATAAGGAACAGTCACAGCTCTTACCCTAAAGAGCAAGCATATACCAAGCAGCCATTCTAACCATGGTTCAGTGCTTGTCTCATACTGTATTTTAACTTTCCCTAACCACCAATTGCTGTGCCATCTTAATTTGCATACAAAAATACCCTCATGGCTTTAAATAAGTTCAGTTAGTTAGTTAAGTAAAAGAACACTAGGCAAACCGTAAGCACAATATTTCCTGTTACACATGAACAAAGGCCTATGGCCATGTAATGTTGGACTGAGGCAGTGAACACTCCACATCCCGGTTCTTAAATGTCACCATTGCTTATTTCTCTGCAGATGGTTTCTGCTCACCGGAATGGGATGGTATTGTTTGCTGGCCAGAGGGGGCACCAGGAAAGCTGGTGTCCACTTCATGTCCTGAGTACATCTATGACTTCAACCATAAAGGTAAGCCAGGCATTGTCAATTTTGACATCTGAGCTCAGTCTCGATTCTATTGTCTGCGTAAGAGTATATAATATACTTCCAGCTTTTTTTAAATTACATAATTATATGATGATGTAATATTTATAAAACGTGTACCAGAGATTCAGTGATCGATAAAAAGTCACCCTGAGTTTGTAATACTCCAAGCATGCTAATTGGGGGACATCCATTTATTAATATTGAGTTCAAAAAGGTTCAAACTTGTAATTGGTCAGTTGCTCCATAAACAAAACTGAGGCATTGACCACAGCCCCTTGACCATGGAATACATTCAATGCAGGATGAATCAATATGTTAATAACGTGCCAAATTACGTTGTGTCCTTGGGCAAGGCACTTACCCTACTTGCCCCGGGGAGAATGTCCCTGTACTTACTGTAAGTCGCTCTGGATAAGAGCATCTGCTAAATGACTAAATGTAAATGTCAATTTTCATTCTATTTAAATGAGCACTTTAACATCAACTTTAAGAGTTATAAATTATGCATATATTGATTTTGATATTGCCCTATAAGATTTCCTGCCCAGTTACACTTTCATCCCTGCATTGTCATTTAGCATAGCTTGAAATAAGGTATATAACAGTTTATGACAAATCAGGGATGGAGCTCAATTATCCTCTGAGTTGTGCTTTGTTCGCAGGCCTAGCATATCGTCGCTGTGACAACAACGGAACGTGGGAGATCACAACCAGCAACAACAAGACCTGGGCCAATTACAGTGAATGTGCAAAATTCCTCTCCAACTACAAGAATGATGAGAAGGTAAAAAGGCATTGCTATCCCTAAAGTGTTTTGGGATCCGGAAATGTCCTTTTGACAATGAAACGTCTGTCCTCCAGCACAATAGTTACAACAACAGCAAGACAATAGCTATTGTGTGCATGTGTACATTTTATTGGTTAGGTTGTTAGTCTTAACAGAACCTTTCAATAAGTCAATAGCATTCGCAACACGTGACAAAGCCTTCCTCTAAGGGACAACAGCTTTTCATTACAGGACAGTTATAAGGCACATTGTGTCAGATCAAGCCTCCTTGAGTGTCACTCACTGGTGTGTCAGTCATTAGACACCCTTGCATGTCTGCTCCTAATGAGAATGCTGTGTTCATTGTCTGGCAATCCCTTTGTTAAGCTCTGAGACATTATGTAGATGCAGGGTTTTCCTTTCCTCATATGAGATAAAAATAGCAACCAGCTAAAGCAAAGACAACGCCAAATGGAAAGTCTCGTCACCAGTGATTTTTTTGTTGTAATGGAAAGCAGATTTCCTTTGCTGCTGCACTCCTACATCTTTTTAGCATGAACATAACTGGCTGTATGTAATCTATGGGACCAGAGGATCTGTTAAAAGCATAAAACGTATTCCCAGATTATCTCTGGCTTCACTCCCCCCCAAGATGTTCCTTCTGTGTGGTAGGAATACTGGAGTCAGTATGGATTGTGTTCTGCTGGGAATCATGAGATCGGTGCGTGCCACTTTGGAACGAAAATGGTGGGGTTAACAATTTGTCACTTGGCTGCCATCTTTCTGCCGTCATTTAACACTACCGTTTTAAAGTGTATGCTATACCCTTGTCCACAGCCATCACTAAATCATTGGGATTGTTATTTTGAGAGTACTGTACTTAGATTTTTTTTTTATTTGTGCTTGATTCACTTTGTTAATCTAGAAGACAATCCTAGGACGGATTACACTAATGGTTACTGTTTACCATGAAATAGCCTTGGTAAATAGCCATGAAAGTTGAAGGCTAGTGTTTAGGGAATTGAGGAGATGCAGATATGCTTCATTAATGCAAAGCAAAAGAAAAACATGACATCTGAAGGTCATACACAGAATTTCTGTCAAGGCCAGAGCTGGAGGGCTTGACAGAGTGAAAGAGCATTCTGTCCATAAACATAGAAAATTTGAAATTCTGCTTCTCCCCAGTATATGCTATTCAAAACATACTGCATACTTGAAAAACCAACAACTGTATGGTACACAAAAGTTTGATACTTCTTATAAATCTCAAACATTGCTCCCCCCACATAAAAATTCTTCTCTCCCACTTATTAAAAATAGGGTATCAACAGAAAGGATGTGGGCGGACATGGGCATATCCACATTTCGGGGCCCCAATTTCCCAGACTTCAAATGTTTATATTGATGGGATCCCAGGAATCATTGCAGCACTTTAATGAAAACTGCCTTTACGCAAAACGAAAAAATCTTCACAGCACAATTACTGCACCGCGCACCGCCACCACCACAACTTAGAGACCCTCCGTTTGGCAGCGAGTGGCGGTGCTAAATGATAACAGCAGTGGAGTCTCTGGTTACCTCACCCCGGGGTTGGCCCCCTTCCACAGGCTGTGTTGATCCAGAGACCCTGGTTAGAGGCCCTGCTAACCCAGCATGTCCTCTGGCTGCCTGCTCTCTGTAGTCATCTCAGTTGGAAGCCCCAGCAGCCCCACCCAGCTTGTCAGCCACATCACTCAAGCCAAATGCTGTTTTCATTAAAAGCAGTCCAGTTGCTGGAGACACCTCGGTGGCCTGGTGGCAGCTTGTTGTCACAAGCAATCATCGTTTAGGAAGCAATCAAAGTCTAAGGACCTGTATGCTAATGACATATTGACCTTTGGGTCTACGCTGAGGTGTTTTTGCTTCCCTGTTTGTGTGTTGCAATGCAGTGTCCCACTGTGGGTGGTTTGGAAAATGTTCTTCCCCTCTACTGGAACGATTTGTCTGATTTCCAGTTGTCTGTGTTGGTGGACAGCACAGATAGGGAAGAACACAGCTTTACGATTTGTAACTTTTGATTGACTAATAAAATAATGAGCACAGAACAATATGAAGTATTTTTCGCTGGTGGATACATCTCCAGTAATTTAAATTCTCTGCGTTTGTGTGTTTTAAGTTGATGAAAAATATGCTACAAATGTATGTCCATTCAAAAGTATTTTACAATGCGGTATGTACATTGTACATTTTTGTACTGTAGTGGTGTAATGTTTCCAGACATGTCAAGCTATTTCTTTCTCATTTCTCCTACCACAGGAAGTCTTTGACCGGCTGTATCTCATTTATACGGTGGGCTACTCCATCTCTCTGGGATCACTTATGGTGGCTGTAGTAATCTTGGGATATTTCCGGTGAGTGGTTTTTGTCTTTGGAAAACTCAATAGCCTCTTCCTGCACACACACACCCCCCCCTCCCCCTGACCAGGGAACTATACCCGGGGTCAGGGATTAAGATAGAGCGACGGATAGAAAACCCCAAAATACAAATTTAATTGGGTGCTGAGCACAGCATCTAAACACATTTTTTCGTTCTTATACTGTTTAACTTGTAGATTAGAAGCATGGAAATTCCTGTAATGAAGTCCTTAAAATGTTTACATAAGAGCTTGGAATAATGCTACTGTCGTAAAAGAAAAACAAAAAGAGGAGGCGTGCAAAATGTCCACATAGCCCACCTTTGCCTTTTGCATGCACGTTTGACTTTTAAAGAGATTAGAGATGCTCATCTTTGAGGTTGTTGCCTCAAGGCCTGTGTGGAATGCACTTTTGTTGACATTTACATTCTTTGTTATTTCCTTACGCATTGATTTCAGGATTCGGAAATTTATCAGAAAGCATTAGTTATTGTTTGTGTCAGTCTGTCTACTTGAAATGTTTACATAATGACGCAAGCAAATATTGTCTGAGTGAGATGCTCTCATCTGAAAAGGGGTGCCAGGACTTTATAGTGTCACTAATGTAAAACATTTTCCCAAAGTGTCTCACAGCAAACAAAGCAACTTTCAGGTAACAGATAGCATAAATTAGTCTCCTCACACAAGGTTGCATTCATCCTCTGTCCATTCAAACAGTCGATCTTTTCATATCTTCCCTCCACTGATTAATGCAAGGGAACTTGTCCATTATTTGTTCATTTTGTTTAGCGGAGGGAGTATCAGAAATCAGTGCAGAGAGATTTGTTTACCGGTGCTATGGCAGACGTGCCTTACTGTACATCCAAGCGTTTTGACGGAGCAGCCTTTTAACACTGCTCCAAACAGGCACCAGGAAGCCAATGGGCCAAATGAGTTTAATGGGAGATCCCAGGAGCCTTCTGCTGACGTTTCTGCAGAGCACTCCAGCCATGTCTCCACTTCAACATGTCAGCTCTTAAACCGTCAGACATGGGAGTTCATAAATGTTGTTTGCGGGGGGGGGGGTGGTCTACAAGATTCGTTATCCCCCCACACCTTTCAAATCAATAGACCCTGAGGACAGCTTGTCAGGTAGCCATGTCTCTAATGAGTGGAATGGGTTGTATAAATAATGAGTAGGAACTGATTAGACTGACGGTTGTTTTCATTAAATCTAATGATGACCAAACCTGATGAGAAAGTCCATTTTAAATTATATAACCATTTCCCAACTAAATACTGAAATATACCAAAGGATAACATGTGAAGGAATAATGTTTTAGGATAGAGCTAATTTGTTTTGTTTAGGATAACCTGTAATCAGGTTGACACAGTTGGTTTCCTCAAAAGCTCCATCCCATTCCTAAGGTTTCAAAAGGATGTTTTGCAAAAAATCTGACAGATAAACTTTTGCTTGTCTGCGAGGAAATTCTCATGCTTTTGGATCTGCACAACATATGCTTGCAATTTAGTTTTTACAGCTCACTTTGAGCCCTGCAATTCAATATTTGTGCTTTTCAAGCCTCTAAAACTCAAGAATGTGTTACACTCAGCACAGAATTCAGCTGGCTCTAATTAGGATGAGTATTGTTCAAGAGTGTGAAAAACACGCACACACTCACACACATCTGAAGACTACCTTGGCTTGTCTTTTGTCAATCACTCCATCCTGTAGTGATTGTCAGGTGTGAAAAGTGAATGTTGTGATGTCAGAAAGAGCCTCTGATAATTTATCTGACAAAGCCAACACCCTTGTTTCATTTAATGAGACCTTTCCATGTTTTTACCTCTAGACGGTTGCATTGCACCAGGAACTACATCCACATGCACCTGTTTGTGTCCTTCATGCTGCGGGCCATCAGTATCTTCGTGAAAGACGTGGTCTTGTATTCTGGCTCGGTCTTGGAGGACATGGAGCGCGTCAGTGTGGAAGATCTCAAGTCCATCACTGAAGCACCTCCAGCCAATAAAACCCAGTTTGTAAGTACACAGGACAAAAACCCTGACTGGAAGAAATACAGTACATGTTCTGTAATTTCTTTAAGTACTGTAATTCTGTTTTTACAATCGTTGTTGGCAATGCTTTGGTTGCACTGTACCATAGGAAACCTAATCCTGGGATAATTGTGTATTTGTTGCTTAGGAGAGATTCGTTCAGCATTTGGTACATATGACTCACCAACATTGTCAAATGTCTTATTGTCTCATTTCTAAACAGACCGAACCAATGGAAGGGCATTTCTATACTAGTAAAACATGGTTGCAACACTGAGACCAATGAGAGGAGGAAAAAATATTAAAGATGATTAGCTGTCATGAGCCTCTGGTAGAGGACCTGTAGATAGAATATGCAATCCAGATCATTCAGCAATGTTCGCACTGTAGCTAGATAGACAGAGGCTGCCTTCCCTCAGGGCCCACTGATGAAGAAAGGGTTTTGTCCGTCTCTTCATAAACGGAGTGACTAAGTTCAGTTGAGTTCTGGATTTTAATACGTATTATCAATCTGCAGATTGGGAGAGAAAACCAGACCCCTGACAATAAAATGACAACACGACACCAGGCTTAGGTCTCAATCATGTCTCTCTCAGCTCTGAAAGGACCATCATCTTGTATAGGGCACAATAATGTAAACATAGATTGTGACAGTCAGGCAGTAATGACGTTTCAACAGTCTCAGAGAAAGAGATTCACTGCTCCCAACACATGACAACTCTCAGACTAGAGAGTTCATAGTTGGAGCTCTCCTTGTAGTCATGACAAGGAAGGTTTAGCCAGTACTTTCTCCTGAGCCCGAACATCTATTAACCCTGACACGTAGACACAATATACTCTTATTAATAGCAAGCTGACATGAGAACGTGCTAACTAGTATCCAATGACTAGTTCTATTGATTAGTGAATAATGTAAGCACACAGGAAATCCCAATTTCTTCCACACCACTCACGATCAACAAGGTGCACTTGTGATGTGAACATCCACTGTGATGTTAAGACATCTCCACATAAACACGTGCTGGATGAATATAAACGGGATTAGCACGAGTCCTACTGTAACTGAGGTCCGTGGAAGAGAACATGAATGAAGATGCCATTTACAGTAGTTATGTGGGACACAGTACATTCAATGTTGTACTTGATGTGCCTGTCAGTAATAAATAATACTAGATTTGTTGTGTATAATATGAGATAATAAAGATGCATTTTGATGTGTCTCAGATTGGCTGCAAGGTGGCTGTGACCTTGTTCTTGTACTTCCTGGCCACTAACTACTACTGGATCCTGGTGGAAGGCCTTTATCTTCACAGTCTCATCTTCATGACCTTCTTCTCTGACAGGAAGTATCTTTGGGGATTTACTATGATTGGTTGGGGTAAGTGCTCCCAATCACGCTACACATTCTAAGATAAACCATTTGATCTGTCAGTAGACAAAAATATGCATTTCTCAGAAAACAGATTTTCTCCAACGATTTGCGTAGGCTAGGTGGAGTCAAAAAGTCACAAGTCATTAAAACAAGGGAAACGATCTGGCTTTGTTGTGTGACAAAACAAGACGAACTCTGAAGCTGTGAGATCAAAGATGTAAGCCCACAGCCCCTGCATTGTACACACTGTGCGTTTTACATCTATATCAGCACAGCGCATACAATGTGGATGCTGTGCTGCCCAGTTGTCTCACATCAAGGAAAAAAAGACAACGCTACATAATTGTGGACAATATTATGTCACAGAGCCTGCCGCATTTCTGCAGGAGCTGTCAAATGGAGATATGTGTTATTGTGTTGTCCTCTTCCTCAGGAGTTCCAGCTATGTTTGTGACAGTTTGGGCAAGTGTTCGAGCCACCTTGGCAGACACAGAGTAAGTGACTCTGACTGGTACAACAACAAAGAGATAACCGTTTTGCTTATGTTAGTGTTGAAAGCATATTCACAATAATAACAACAAAAGGCTGAAGTTCACCTGCAAAGGTGCACTCTGTGTGAGAGAAATACTTCATGTGGCAAATGGTTGAAAGACCAACATACAGCACATAATTATTGACAATTACCAAGACCTCCTCGTGTGTTCTTCTATATCTTCATCCCAGGCTTCGGAACCACCAACACAAACCTACCTAGAGAGCATACATAATTATACCTTTTGCATAGTCTATTTTTTCGTTAAATGCCTTGTCTATCCCTCACAGGTGTTGGGACCTAAGTGCTGGCAATTTGAAATGGATAGTTCAGATACCCATCTTGACTGCTATCGTGGTAAGTGAACCAACCACAGGTTTTCTCTTGCTTCAGACTGTTTGAGCATGCTTGTACACCACAATCAGGAGTGTCATAATCCACCATTTTGATTGGGGCGTTATTAAACTTGCTGTCATTTGCCTCACATTTTCCCCTCAGGTGAATTTTCTGCTGTTCCTGAATATAATCCGAGTTCTGGCAACCAAGCTAAGAGAAACCAATGCCGGCAGATGTGACACACGACAGCAGTACAGGTATGAAGCTGCACCTGTTTCTGACAGTCCTCTCTTGATTTGTCAAATAAAAAAAGTACGATGGCTCGGTGATCAGACAATGCAACAATCTCTGCTGGGATTCATTTCCTTCGCAGGAAACTGTTGAAGTCGACCTTGGTGCTGACGCCTCTGTTTGGGGTCCACTACATTGTGTTCATGGCCATGCCATACACAGAAGTTACCGGGGTTCCTTGGCAGATACAGATGCACTACGAGATGCTTTTCAACTCTTTCCAGGTACAGTGGTGACTGTGGTATGTGGGACTGTGGAATGTGGGAAACTGGCGACAAATCCCGAGAAGGTTGCAGGCACATTTTTTCCTGCCCAGTGCTAACACACTTCTAACTAATCAAGAGCTGGATTATTATGTGATTTGCTGAAGAATTTGCTCTGTTATTAGGACAGGTTCAGTCCTATGGGTCCCCCAAGAATGTAGTTATATATCTGCATTAATCAATGTGGAACTGCACTGGCTGTGGCAGCACTGATGATGATGTGATTACAGTAGAATGTTAGGAATAAGAGAGAGCTATTTCAATCAAATATTTGTACTACACTTACTGTACTGATTCAGAATTTGGTCCATTTAATGTCTGGAAAATTCTTTGACATCGTTGTCATGCTTTTTCTGTGCATGTTTTTTCTTTATAGGGATTCTTTGTTGCAATTATATATTGCTTCTGCAATGGCGAGGTAAGTACTTGGTTATTTCTAGTTTTCAGCCCTGACAGGAGGAACATGCCAGATGCACTTACTGTAGTCCTGTCTTTCTTTGTTGCGTTAGGTGCAAGCGGAGATCAAGAAGTCCTGGAGTAGGAGGACGTTAGCCCTGGACTTTAAGAGGAAAGCTCGCAGTGGCAGTAACACATACAGCTACGGACCCATGGTTTCACACACCAGCGTGACCAACGTCACTGCCCGCGGACCACTGGCCCTGCACCTCACCACACGACTGGGGCCCGTCACCGTTAACGGCCACCGGAACCTACCGGGCTACGTGAAGAACGGCTCTGTGTCGGAGAACTCGATCCCTTCCTCGGGGCAAGAGTTGCACGTCCCAGAAGAGGAGCCGTCCAACGCCACCCAGCGCTCCTGCGAGGAGGACAAGCCCTCGCCCGTGGTGGAGGAAGAGAGGGAGACCGTCATGTGACCGACAGCACGGAGCAGTCGAGCATCTCAGGATGTCGTGTTGGGGATGACTGTGTTCACACTGCCAGTTATTCTCCTGTGAATCATGCCAGGACTTGGAGGATGGGATGAGGCTCTAGGCACAAGGGTGTATCAATGTGTGAGGCTGGTCACCAATACAATCACCTTCCCCATTCTAGCAGAGACTCTGCTCTGAGAAAACATCCATCAGCCACACAGATCAACTGTTGGCTGAGAACAGAATGGAGCAATTTCATGGCTGTTTCTCATTGACGTTATTGTGTCACAGGTAGGATGAATACAATCATGTAGCTCCTTTAGTTTTCATTGTCAAGTATTTTTACTACTCTGCTCCTGGAATTGGAATCACATTGTCTGTTCTTCGTAGTTCCAATACCTTACAGTATATAAAGCTCAATCTCAGATATTGTAGATTTACTCTTTTGTATATATATCTATATATATAGATATATATATAGATATACTCTCGCTTACCTTTACAGAGAGAAGCAGCAGGCTTGCAGGGTTCAGGTTCATTGTTAGCATTTGTTAGATAGTGAGTACATCACTGTATATGCAGGTGAGAAGAACACTTAATCTTTTCTAAAGTATTGGAATCATGTACTCCTAGGTCATTGAATATTTCTCTATAGTCTCATACAGGACAGAACTCACTGGTTTGAATTTGTTCTAAACCAAACCCACTTCAATGTAAAAGGGAACATGACTCAGGGAACCTAGATCTGCCATTATTGTGTATCAGTTTTAGGTACTCTGCACAGTACTGTAGTTTCAGAATGGTGTTAGTGTTCAAAGCCCATGGGGCAATATGAGGGAAGGTGACGTTTCTTGAGAATTCCTGGTATTCTTACTAACCAAGTATTGACCAGTATTTAACAATGTGTTGCCAATGGGAGTTTATTCCACAGTGTTTTAATGATCCATGATAGTATTTTGTGATTGTTTTTTATAATGATGACTAATGAGAATCTGTCATTCTTTTGAGACTGGCAGTATGTTGGAGACAGGTGTAGGGTTTGACATCATAGAATTGTAGCAGTTTTTCCCTGAAGGTTTGTCGAAGGGAGACTCCCCTCTCAGAAAGGCAGGGTGCGGGAAACAGTCCTATTTTCCACAGAATGTTAATTAAATGAGGAACTCAATGGAAATCTCAAATTCCCTTGGAATTCCAAAGGAGAAATCTGGTTTGGAATGAAGGAACACTAGAACCGAATAACACACACGTTATATATGGTCCAGTGTTATGCTGCTTTTTGTATATAATGTATGTACACATGTAGAAGTCACTATGTTTACAAAGATCATAAATCCATTTTAATTGTGAGCAAATTTGTTTCATAAATATGTAATCATATTAAAATCTTGTGTACAGATAAAGCGGTATATACGGTGGCCCAAGGGTACACAACAACATTAGCGAAGTAAACAAAAGTTGAAAACCCAACAACATTAACACACAACACAACGACATTAACAAAAATGAAACATTTATAAAAACACTGCATTTCAAAAAACAATCAACTACTTACAAAACCACAACATTTAGACATCTAGGGGCAGTGCAAAGTTGAATTAGTTGGGTTCCCACCAAAATAAAAACAAACTTGTTGACAGCCGGTCAATTTGAAATAATTCCAACCAAGCAACTTGTGAGCAACTTGAAATGCAGTGTTTCTGTGTTTCTATGTTGTTGTGTTTTGGGCTAATGCTGTTGTGTTCTCGGCTGATGTTGTGGTGTGAACCAATGCTGTTGTGTTGTCACTAAATGTTGTGGTGTTGTAAGTAGTTGCTTGTTTTTTGAAATGCAGCGTTTTTATAAATGTTTCATTTTTGTTACTGTCGTTGTGTTGTGTGCTAATAATGTTGTTGTGTTTTCAACTTTTGTTTGCTTCGCTATTGTTGTTGTGTTGTGCACCCGTGGGCCACTGTAGGTATAGGATGTGAAATATTTGTTATATTTCATACTGTATATAATCTCTAAAAAACAACTGGAAAGTAGAAATGGTGGTGAGGGACACTATATTCGAAAGCTAATTCAAATGAATCATTCATCATGCTCAATTCAATGTCGCATTTCGGACTGTGGCATATTATTGGTCCTTCAAGAAACAAACTGCACTTAAGCCCTTTTATCCCTCTTCCTTTTCAACATCCACATCTCTGTTGTCTGTAGATTACAATATGTATTTTCTGCAATTTTATTCTACTTGTCTCTTCATTCATTCATTGAACTTGTAGGGTTTCACCAAACAGAAAACAAAGTCTTAAAAGGGAATTTGGCCAACTGTACTTCTCCTTTGTGTATCAAACCCAACATTATGTGGAATAAAAACTTGATAAAAGCTAAATCAACTGACTTTTTACCAGTGATAGTTAACATGCAATGACTCTAATCGGCAGATATATCCTGTGTGGGATTTAAGATTACGATTTAAAACTCCAAAAGGTATGAAATATAAAATGACAATTGAGGCATTGACAAACAATAAGGCACTAGTGGAGGAATTTGCTTAAACTTTTAAAAAAGCGTTAAAACCTTGTTGTTTGTCACAGAGCCTGTATTTGTGTTGTAGCGAGTGTCAGATGTCTCAGTTCTAAAATACTATATTTCTGACTTGCCTCACAGTGTGGTTGTTAATGTCATGGTTTACTGGTTAGGGCACATCATCTTTTATACCAAAGATAAAAGCAGAGAGGCAAAATACTGCCTTACTGAAATAAATGTTTGTTTGAATTAAATATAGATAGTTTGAGTGGGTCTTATCCAAGAAAAAAAATATATGATTAAAGGTATAGAATCTTTATGTCATCATCATCTATAGCTTTATTTTTGCTAAAGGAAGAGTTACACAGTTTCCGCTGAAAGGTTGCTATTCTCTGCCTTTTGTGAATTTTACTGGTTGGTAGTGCCGTAGTTACAGTGGGTATGTGCTCCAACTACCTGGTGTTTGGGCAGGTGAAAGGCACCATTAGAGGCAATATGAAAAAGGTTGTTTGGATGAGCCTTTCAGAAAAAATGTGAGCACTTTAATACTCAGTCATATTTTGTATTGATTGTATGATGTACATTGATTGTGTTTTGGAATTAAAATGTGTAAAAACAATATTTACAGAGCTAATGTTGTACGCTGTTTTTGAATTACCTCTCATGGAAGTTTAAAAAACACTTACTTTCATTGATTATTTATCTCATTATGTATATCTTCAGTGGATTAGAAATTGATCTTTTTATGAATCTGCTTCTTGCTACATGTTTGAGTGCAAGTATTTGCAATAGGGTGTGACCTACCTAACTCATATCACTCCATGTTTATAGGCTGGTCAATTATGTAAACTTGGATTTGAAAGGAAGATGTTTTCCAATTTCTAATGTTCCTCATTCTATTGTGAAAAATACAATAAATCTATTATTGTACTGTACCATGTGTTTGTTGAATTTCAAAAAAGGACCCCATATCCCATCAGAAAAAGCACTAAAAATGACAAAATTGCCTGTAATCAAATAGAGCCAGTTTAGTGAAAATATATTTCAATTGATTCATTATTTTAAGTATTTTAAATACAATACAATTCACATTTTTATAAAAAGTATCCAAAAATGTACAAGTGAAAAATATATGTATGAAAAGTCATTTAGCACAGTTGTCACTCATGAACAGTGTTCATTTTTTTGCAGGAGGTTTCTTGGCTCCCCCCTTTGCTCCTCCTTTGCCACCTCCTTTGTCTCCTTTCTCCCCTTTCTCTCCAGTCTTCTTCCCCTTCCCTTCATCCTCTCCTTTGTTTGAAGACCCTTTCTCAGCCTTTTCACCCTTTCTCTTTGTTGAGGCATCTTTTTCATCCTCCTTTCCATCCTTAGCTCCCTTCCCCTCTTTCTTGCCTTCCTTTGCGTTTTTCTTCTCTCCTTTTTCACCATCTACTTTTCCAGACACCGTCGTCACCTCTTCTTTCTCCTCCACTTTTGCAGCTGAAAAGAAACACACAATAGCAGTCAGTGATACGGACAACTCAGCAGCTATTAGTTATCATCAGGCCCCCCGAGTGCCCACAACAATCTGTGGTAAGTGGAAAGAAAAATATAATCCCTGTGAATGCTACCTTAAGTGGGTCATGTTCTAATGAAAGCACATCTGTCAGTATTCGTTCTGATGAGCATGGCCTATTTATTTTCTTAATGAGGTTAAATAAGTGCAGTGAGTAAGAAAGAAACTATCACGGTTTGAGATCAGCCATTGTTTGTGAAGTGAGGGTGCAACTCTATGAGGGGGGTTGTGAAGCAGACTATTCTCCTCCAAGGTTCTGCCTTATTAGGATTATCACAAGATATCTTCCCTGTGAAGCATTAGAGGGAAAATAAATAGATTTCCTTTACCCGGAATACTAAAATAGAGAGGACTTAAAAACAAACCAAACTAAAATCTAAGCTTGATGTGTTTGTCTATGTGATCTAAGTGATTTGCTCTGTTAGTTGGATGCACAAATACAGCTGTGATTAGTTCAGGCCAATGTTTACATGTCAACAGCTACAACCAGGCATGTTTAACAACCCTGGGACAGAATGCTTTCTTGTTTTCAGAATCTAGAAATTCTGAAGGCCCACAGATAACACCTATAGCTGTGATAACCTCTATTCCTTTTTCACACCATGTCATTTTTTTAACTCTTGCGGCAGAAAAAAAAAACTCTGACACGTTTTGATAAGCCTGGTGGTGACCTGAGGTACTGCAAATAAACAGTAGCAAAACCAAAGGGGACAGACTCACAGTAAATGAAAAGGTTTACCAGAACTCACTTTAGACCATAAGAAAATATTTAAAAAAGATACAAAATGTTTTACAGTTTATATGATAGAAAACCAGACAACTATACACAGTTATGCTTTTCTTTAGCTCCCCAACCCACCTCAGCCACACATCTTCCTGTTGTTACACCTTCAGGGTGTCGCTCACCTCACTGCTGCTGTCTGCCCTGAGGACCCGGTGTGTGACATGCACCCAAACCCAGACACCCTCTTTGCATGTCTAAAAATGCCAATCAATCAGAAGGACCCTCGAATGACCCTCTTTCATCTCCCGGCTCACCGCTAAAGAGATAGTAACGTGAAAAAAAATGCAATGTGTGTGTGTTGTAGCAACACGGACAGCAGGGATGTGAGAACCTTTCAACCAGCAGCTCTAAATGGAGCCTGACTTCTCAGCACAGTGAACTACAGCTTCGGGAGGTCCAGTGAACCAATGACATGAGTGACTGTGACAAGCAGGAGTCTGGAGTCTGTAGTTTATCCTACTCTACACTGTAATAGGTTAGGAGTCATCCATATAAAGGAGGTATAAAAGGTTTATAACTGTTCATGATTGGAGATTAACATACGTTGTTTAATGAGACATGATTGAATTAACCCACTGACATGAATTAACCCACTGACATGCAAATGTATGATATTTTCACATTTTCACAGAGGCTGGCATGGATTACAATATCTGATGAAATGTCAAAGATTGGTCATAAATGCTCATGAGCTAAGGAACAAGATAGCATATTAGGATGTCTGAAATTGAACTTCAGTTGCGCACTTTATAATTCATCCATTGGTCATATCTGAAAGCCATATGTGATTGTGTGTTGCAAGGTTACAATACAACACAAGAGGTCCTCTTAGGAAAATCCAAGGTTGTTTGTTTCTGGATTTTGGTTCTCAAAAGCACATTTTACAGTTGTTATGAATCTATTTAAATTGATATTTTCATGTCATGAGACATGGTCTTTACCACAAAGCACAATACATTACTGAAACGTTGTTATATATTACAGATTAAATGTGCCCAAGTGTTGACATGCTGTGGGGTCAAGTTTGTGTATGATTGTTGACTTCACGCATAGCATAATTCATGGAGAGACTCCATGTGATGTCATTTGAATATTTGCTCACACATCCTTAGTGTATCCCCTCAGTGAGCTTAGAAGGAAACTTTATGGAGAGTTTAAGGTTCATGGTTGAGTAGTGAGTGCTGAGTTGAGAAAGCTTTTCACTACAAACTCATGCTTGATTACTTTTGTAGTGACAGAAGTCTGTGATATCATTTGAAAGGTTGACATGACATGCATGCACTTCCTGTTCGTTCATACCATGATGCATTTGTGTGGCACAGATTATGTTGAGAATCGCTATCCACGGGACACTACTGTTTAAAGTTCATGATCATACTTGAAATACTTATGAAAGAGAAAGGGTACATTCATTTTATTTTCATGCTGATCTCACAGCAGAAAGAAGAGAGAAAGAGACAGAGAGAGAGTACACACAAGCATTGTGCATTAAACAGAATTTTGAATGAACACACACATGTACAGTATATAAACAGGCGAGGAAGCAAGAAAGGAAAAACGTTCATTGCAATACTTAAGATGTCAATTTCAAGTCCTCCTTTGGCAGGAAATGAGAATACTGAGCACATTGTTTCCATAATTCTTCGCTGGGGTATCCCCTACTTTGTAAGGAATAAGCGAGGCGGGGGAAGTGAGGACAGAAAAGGAGAGTAAAGACAGTCATCCTGTATCAGGTAAAGTGAGAGGTCCGCCCTGTTCTTCCTCCTCCCTCACCACAGGAAGCTGGCTGCTGCTAGCGCTGCGAGACTGCACCTGCTCAGAAACTGTCTGCACAACACCAGTGTCCACAGTGGCTGGAGGAACAGAGAAGAAGCAGGAGAAAGACAGGGAAAGACAGGTCAGAGAGAAAAAGGGAAAGACAGAGGTCAGAGAGAAAAAGGGAAGAGAAAGAAGAAGGGATAGAGTTTAAAAGGAGGGGGAAGTCATATAATAAACTACAAGATAAAGGTCAAACATGTAGAGGATTGATGGGAAGAATGCATTGAAAGCTGCAAATGGGAAAGACAGGTCAGAGAGAAAAAGGGAAAGACAGAGGTCAGAGAGAAAAAGGGAAGAGAAAGAAGAAGGGATAGAGTTTAAAAGGAGGGGGAAGTCATATAATAAACTACAAGATAAAGGTCAAACATGTAGAGGATTGATGGGAAGAATGCATTGAAAGCTGCAAATGGGAAAGACAAATAAACATATAAATGGAATAGCTATAGAGGGGAATATCTTTCAGAAGGACGGGTGATAAACAAATGAATCAAAAGTTGTCTGAGAAAAAAGGTTTCCCCTGAAGAGATGGATTGAAACAAGGTTTTTATGTTTCTCTCTCAAATAATGTTGAGCATTTTTGGGTGGCAGTAAGTGACATGTATTGTGATTGAGTTAGATTTTTGTTGTAGATTGTTGTTTTCTACACGTCAAACCTCTTGCCTCAGTATTGTTGATTACTGTCCACCCTAAACATCAACCAAATTGTCCTTGTAAAACTGTATTGGTATGTGTGAAAATGTGTCTAGAAGTGCTGTTACTTTAATTTACCTGCCACTTTACAATGTGACATTCTGCTTAAAGTTCTGAATCACTTTTAACTTTCAGACCTTATGAAACATCCTGAAGAATGACGAAACAGAAAAGTATCTATTAATAGTAATAGTATTTTGTGATTTCAAGGAAAGCATCAACAGGCTTAGCAGGTGGTAGCCTGGGCCCATTTCTCCAAAATACAACCTTGTCACACACTGCAGGTTTGAAATAAGATGCTCGGGTATTGGTATGTGGATACTGAGGTTGGTTATTGGTTCTACACTTCAAACGGGTGTAAAAATGATAACGGTAGCGAATGGAGAAGGGTCAAGCGGATGGGTACTTACATCCAGGGATCTCTGTGAGCTCATTTAGCGGGGGAACGGTTTCCAGTGTGTTGGCATATGATTTTGCCGCCAGTCTTTGAGCGCTCCGTGCCTCAATCTCTTTCTTGGTTCGGGGAATTCGGCATTTGAAGATGCAGCACAGAGTGATTACTTATGAAAAAGAAGAATACAAATATTAGCCGGAATATTAAAGAATGCCTTTCATTTTTTTAATACATGGGATTGTGTTAGACCCAGGGGAAATCACTAGCAAGTTATCTGTGCCATGATTTGATTATTGTAACTTAATTATTGACCCAACCAGGGGCGTAGCCAGGACATTATTTCTGGGGGGGCCAGCTCTGGCCAGTCTTTTATTTGGGGTGGCACTTGATTGTCAAAAACTACTATTTTAAAACTCACACACTGCATCACTCAGAGCAGCAGTTTTCTAACGGTATCAAGTGGTTAGCTGCTAGTCTCCATTGAAGCGCTGTCAGAATGCAGATACGTTGGTTTGTGTCTTGCGCTGTTGATGGCGGCGTGGCCCAACATGTTGCGAATATGGGGCTTGTAGAGTAAGTGACAAATGACAATATAAGACGACTTCATAAAAAAAATACTAATGCATTTATTTCAGCTTTATACCGTTTCTGTTCAGGAGGTTTAAAAAAATAAATACAATAAAAATCTTTTTTTTTTGTTGTGAGGTTGGGGGGGCCGGAAGGGTGG
This sequence comes from Osmerus mordax, assembly GCF_038355195.1. Classification (NCBI taxonomy): domain Eukaryota; kingdom Metazoa; phylum Chordata; class Actinopteri; order Osmeriformes; family Osmeridae; genus Osmerus; species Osmerus mordax. The sequence goes on from NC_090065.1 coordinate 13,317,983, forward strand.
CCATTCTTTGACCAATGGTGGCCGTGGTCCCCCCTGGCCACCACGTGGCTACGCCCCTGGACCCAACCGAGATGTTCTGGGTCAATAAAGCAATCGGGAGGTTTGATGCCCATTTGTGACTCCATTCTGACTAGCCGGCCACTCGGGACCGTTGAGGCCCTTTTATTTGTTCTAAACGCAAAGAGAGACAGCGGCGAAACAGATTCAGCTTAAGTAACATAGAAAAAGCCATTTTGTAACAGTTTTGCATTTACTCACTGATGGCAAGAATAAACATTGAAAATATGCCGATGACCTGCCATAGTCGCAGGCCCCAGAAAACCACTGTTTCCGAGGTTACTGGTTCTGGTTTCTTCGGAGGATCTGTGGGCTGAAGCTATTGGAGGTGGAAAGAAAACAATTATCAAGTCACTTCAGATACAGTCCAGATTCCAGCTCTGTACAATCGTGTATAAAACATGCAGTTAGTGGTGCTATACTTACAAATACATTGGAAAATAAATGTATTTGTAAAAAACTATGTGAGTTTCAAAATGTGTTCTGTGCTAATCTGGCCTGACCCCTTTATTCATTTGTCTAAAATCTCTGAGAACCTGGGGTCATGTGATCGCATTTATCTCAAATCTGCCACAAATTTAATGGTTAGATTTAATGGTTATAATCCTGACCATCACACAGAAATGGAAACGGCAACAATTGGTTTTTACGTAGATATGGAGTTAGATTAACTAAAGTTCGGGAGGAAGATAGCTCACCAAGACTGTTCCTTCTCTCTCAATCAAACTAATACGCATCAGCCCAGTCTCCAATCAACTAATACGCATCAGCCCAGTAAAGCACAGAAGAATGCGACCGAACTCCCCGTTGTCAATTAAGAGTACAGTCTCTTCCATTCCTCTGGTCCCTGTGCTAGCATGTTGTTGTTGTCACCCTCCCACCCTTCCCTCTCTGCTTCTCTGCTTCTCCCTCTATCCAGGCTTCCCAGGGGATCTGCTCGAGCTGTTGCTCAGCCGTGACCCATTAGGACTCTCCGCCACACCTAGAGACCATGCCGGTTACTGCATGCACCATTCACATCACCTCCATCACCATTCTGTGCATCCCCTAAACACACTTGTCTTCCCAGGACCCCAGGCCTGGCTCTGCTACCGGCCTCCTCCATCAGCACCAGGCTCAGCTCTGCTACCAGCTTCCACGAACCACAACAGGCTTGGCTCGCTACCAGCCTCCACCACACTGCATTAGGCTTGGCTCTGCTTCCAGCCTCAGGCTTTGCTCTGCTACCAGCCTCTGATTATTATGCAACTAAATGTTGGTTAGAGAGTTGGTGCTGGACAAGCCCCACATGTCCCTGGAAGGAAATATGACAGGACTGTAAGCCAACCAAAAATTTCAATAACCATAGTAATTGGACGGTTTATTGACTACTTCTTATAATAGCAGTCATTTTAATTTATAAACTCTATGGTACATGTGTACAAATCAATAAAAAAATCCGATCTTGGATTCTTATTTAATTTCCTGTCATGGAAGAGAAAGCAATGCCTGACATTTTGAAATAACCAAAGCTGCCTTTTTAAAAGCTGTGTTTACAACAGACAAAAATATATCTTGACAAGGGATGTTTTGCGCACCCGATCAAAAGGACAGCTGTTACATCATGTTTCAGACAAAAAAACAACAAATGATATCCTTTATAATAAGATGCATTCAAATTAATTAGTAGGAGCTTTCAACTCAGTATAAAATGGGGCCAACAGATGGGCATTCAGAAAAAAAGGATCTATCGCTAAGAAGCAAATATGACACTGTATATTTGACCCTTCCATAGAATAGAGTATATATTTGGGGATTTGTAATCGTGCCTATGGAAAAACTGAGAAAAAAGAAATACATCACTTTGATAGCTCAAAAACAGTGCAATATGATGATCTCAGATCTGTAAAACTTGTACGTCAGCATGAACAAGACCAGGACTGTGCATGTTCTGAAGGAAAAATAATGTTTTTTTTTGTTAAAAACAACTGTTTTCAGGTTCTATTTATTTTATTTTTGTAGTGTGAGGCTGCATGGTCTTCAGAGCTAAATGTGTGGTGTATGTGCAGGGTGCTGATGCTGGTGCTGCGTGCCAGCCCTGATTGGCTTTAGGGAGTTGACATGTTAAACAACATGTCAGGGGCCTGGCCTGGCTTTGGATGAGATTCCCCAAATATGTAAATGTCAGTCAGTGTCTGCCAAGGACATTAGGGAGAATTAACTGTTAAATATCAACAAATGGGGATCTTTAAACGAAAATTATTTAGCTGACCTTAGTCTAAGTGACAAAAAGTAACTTTTGCAAGAATAATACTTAACTAGAGAGGGTACAATTTCTGGGGAAATTGTAGAGTGTGCTTGCTTGCGTCGGTTGCACAGGGGTCCGTTTTTGAATGACATTTTTAAAACTAATATTTCTGTATATTTTATATAAAAATGCATACTTATTATTTAACAAGATTACATAGATTTGCAGTAAAAGAAAATACGAGTGAAGTGTAGAATGAAATAGATCTTCTCATTTCCCCTGCAAAAGGCATCCTCATCGTTGGATCAAAACGAATAAATTTGGCAGACCGGTGTAAAAATTTACCTAATCTCTATAACGTAAGTTTTTCCCTTCTCGTGATATTTTCATGCATTTAGCCTACTCATTGCATTCATTCATGAATAAAGAACCCCTTTTGAGGATTATTCTACGACGTTACCGGCAGTAGAAGATTGAATCGCGATTCAAACAGTACCATCTTCTAACTGAAAATATGCCCCCAAAAACGTAAATAAGCTTGACATTTATTTAGTGGAAAATCGCTTTCATGAAAAGCTCACTGGTAGCGATCATTAAGTAACAACAGTAACAACGCAAAGTGCGCTATCCCTGTGTGGAGAAGCTGCCCCGGTAAATTGTACTACTACAGTACAGTACAGTAGACTACTGCTGTGTTCGTCTTGGTAGCGATTGCGTTGGTTGAATTGGATTTAACGTTCCGTTGTACAGTTTAGGCTGACATTAATTATTTTCATGAACAGATTGACAAAGTTTAGGCTGTGGCAATGAAGTTAAGGTTAGCAGTTAGATAGACTTTTGATTTAAGTAAGGGGAGTGCCGAACATGTTCTGTCGCCGTTTGACTTCCTACAGCTGTGTAGATGTTTTTGTAGTGTCTCGCGTAGGCTACAGCGTTGCAGTGAGCAACACTGGTTTGAAACCACAGGTAATGATAATTTCACCCACAAATCGTTTACTTGTAATGTAATGTCATAATAAATCCTACAACGAAAATGTATTTGTGAGGAATGTTTATTTTAAAGATTGAAAACAGATGCATCATAGACCACTGTAGTATGTGTTGCCCGGGCAACAGAGGCTAATGTCATGATGCTAATGCTTCAGTGAAATAGTAGACTACCGTTTCCAAAAGTAGATGTGGGCCTACTTCCTTAATAATATCAGCTAATATTGTACATTACATTTCATAATTGTGTTTCACATCACAAAGTAAAATGAGTAAATAGTTATCACCCTGGCCTCTTTGCTTGTGGCGTTCCTGCAGCTGCCTTGCAGTAAAGCTATAGTTAGCCTAGCTATCCCCCAAGTTAACAGATGTGAAACGAATGTTCTGCTACAGGTAGTCACGCGGTGTTTTCGTGACGTCAGTGACTGTGGCTAGCAAATTAGCCACCGTTAGCTTCACTTTTCACCACAAAAACGCAATTTCTACTTAAACCATGCAACGGAACGTAAATAAAAATACAACCAACGCAATCGCTACCAAGACGAACCTTTTGACACCGCCGTTGTGTATGTAGTCCAAATATTGACTGATCCTTAGAGGGGCGAAAATAAACAATAATAAATAAATAAATATATGTGAGAGAACAAAGGTTGTGCCCTTGCCGAAGGCAAAGCACACCCAATGATAATCTGTGACTTTGTCCTAATTTTCCTTGTAGTAGGATTAGTAGATATGCCAAATACGTTTTGTAAATGCATCAAAACAAACAACCCAGATTTTGTGAAGTTGGCCATGGCTTTCTCTCTTTCAAACGGATTTCAAGGATTGTCGTGCTACAGTCTTACTTATACATACTTGGTTAGATAATACATAATACAGCTCATCCAGACCCATACCAATACCTGGACCAAGGGAGCCAAGCCCAGTTTGAAACCGCAAAACAAGACCCAACTCTGGCATTGAAAGCTGCCCTCCTTTATCACACCAAAACCATACCATATTCTGTGGTTCTGGGACCTTGAGGTGCTGGAAATACTGCTTCTGAAAAATATGAAAGTTTCTGTATGACCATGCTATTTTCCTGTGTGGGATTCTGAGAATTCAACTATATCTGTAATCATTGGTTCTGTGGACACCACTGAAACCTGCTTGTTTCTAGAACTTTCCTGTACAAAATGTTCTCAGACCTGCCTGGTTTTGAGTTAACCGTTGTTTGGTGTTTTGGAGTACCGTAGCCTACTATACCCAGTCTTTTCATGCCTTCCCTGTCTCACATTTCAAAACAGTTCATTGATGCCTCTGTTCTGCATTGTTGACAGTCCCAACTGTCACATATCATGAGTACAATTCCAGGATCCGAACAAAAGAAATGGCGCCTCGCTGTGATAATGATGTTTATGCTCCCATTAAAACACCCATTTGTTCTAACTGCGTAGCACCCCACAACATATCATGTTTCGACACATGTAGCTTCACCGGCCGCTGTCTGTTTTGGGCGGGCGGAACAAACACCGTACATTCATCACATGAAGCAATTCCATAAAGAGCCAAGCGGAGCCCGACACCTGCAGTAACCCGATGACGGTCCTGGGACCTGTGGACAAGATGTTCAGCCTCTTACCTCTGGGTCCAAGACCTGGGAGAGCACGGAGGAGATGCAGTAAGACAGCAGCACTGCCTCCAAACCCAACAGTGCAGGGTGAGAACACCCAGGCAGATCCCCCGCCATTCTTCTCCCTCCTTTCTCCCCCCCTGCCCCCTCTCTCTATCTTTCTCTCCCCCTGTATCTCCCTGCCTGCACAGCGCCGGCGTAGAACGGACAGGACCACAATGGCCCAGGATGATTGATGGTCACTATGCCGCTGACTGCTTCCTCTCCTCGGGCGCTCTGGTGCTCTTCTCCCCTCATTTGTCCCTCCCACCACCCCTTACTCCATCCTGTAGCCAGCCAGGAAACCAGCAGCTACACCATACAGCCAGTCCAGAGCCTGAGTCAGGGGCCATTAATTAATTAAGCGGTCCGGTGTCAATTACAGCCAGTCCTGCTAGGGACGTAAGACAGTTTGCTCAGGATGGGGGATGGTCAGACTTTGGTAAGGCAGAGAACCAAAGGGTGACATAATCTCCGAACCCAAGTGTCCTCTATGTGTGACACAAATGATGATTAAGCATAGGTTGTACTGTATAAATGTCATCTGGCAATGATGTTACACAGGCTAGGACTAGGTTGACATATACTTTACATGTTCTTTTATATGTTGGGTTGACTTTTAAGGCTCATTACTAGATGGTGAAGGTGTCTTTGTCAAAATAACGAGACGTGCAATATAAATCTGTGCCATAATCTTGTGTTTTTGTGTAGTACTGTTCTAATGCTATAACTTGATCCGGACCTCCTTTTTTTAGGTTGTATTTGACATTTTGTGTTTTTTTACAGCATACAATTTGTCTGTGTTCGTTAGTGAGAAGTAGGATCACATCTTCAGTGTGTCAGTCCACCCAACTCCCCTGGTCACACTCAAGAACATCATACTTTCCCAGTCGTTTTCTTGGGAAGTCATTTTAATGAGACTTTTCTGGCCCACTCAACACCCATGGTTACTGCTTTTAACAGCACCAGTAAATTACTCATCAGCTCATCACTTTAGATGGGCATGTGTTAAGACTGTGAGACTCTTCATAGTGGTTGATAGGACGGTTAGAGACAGACAAGACATTTTGCTTGATTATCTCACCTGTTAGGTGAAGACATAAGTACGCGAGCATGAGTCACCATGGGTTAGGGTTATACTGATTGATGTAAATGAGATTGGTAAGATCTCTCCAAGCTTCGACTCAGACAAACTCAGTAACCTGCAGTGCATGTGCTGTTCCATTTGACTAATATTAATCCAGTTGTATTTGTCCTTGAGCTAATAGTGAGACATGAGCATGTTCTGAATGATTGACAATAGGAAAATGACAGAATTTTACGGAAACAGCTAAAGGTCACTGCTACTGTACAGTATATAGTAAGTAGATCTACAAAATAGCAGTACCATAGGAAAGGGTACTAAAGTATTCTTTACACATCCTAACCAATTACATCAGCTTTTCAATTTGACCAACACTAGAAAATATTAAAAAAAATATTTTTTTGATTCTGTCACCAATCCACAACATTCACCATTTTATCCTTCAGTCTTCTTCCTGCTGCATTCAATATTTCATCTTTTATTTGAGCTGACAAAATTAAAGGTCAAGGGGACACATGACAACGTCACCCACAGGGGGTCAAAATGTGGAGACCCAATTTGATTGAAATCTGAAGAATTTAAAAGTTATAAATTGAACATCCTCATTCCTGGTGACTTCTTGGTGTCAGCAGGGAAAACATGATACTTTGGGTCATTATAAAGTACAGGCACCAGCATAGGACAAAGTTGTTGGCAGGTAATGAAGAACCCAGAGGGGGAACTGTCACCGATCAGATGTGTTGTGAATCAGAAAAGGGTAAGCTGCAATACACATCCTTCAAAATCTAGCTTGAGAAAAAAGCATGGATGCAAGGGAAGTTCAAACATAAGGATAATGAATAATATTAAAACAAAAACGTTAATTTTACAGGGCCATCTGCTGTATTATTGGATATTTGTGACCTGAATCTTTTTTTTTTACGGCTAGGCCACTCTTTAAATGATTGATCTGTCAATGTTCTTTCCAGATAAGATCTCATCCCCTTTAGAAACCACAGAAAAGACACAGCAGAAAAGGGCTAGAATAATGAAATACACATGACTCAGACTCCACTGTGGTGAAACCTGAAAACTGCATATTTGTTCAACGAGAGCAATCAAACCAAATTGTGGGACCAGAGGAGCCACAGTCTTGATAAGGGTGGCTATTTGCGTCAAACCGTATGATTCCCTCAACTCTGTAATGCTGTGGTGATCCGCAATTCCCCAGTGATAGACCGGACATCTGCCAGATGTCCATGTGTTGGGAGGTGAACCTGTCCAGGACTCAACACCTAACAGCGTCTCCTGCCTTGTTTTGTAGAAGAATCATTCTTGTCAGGAGGGCAGAGAGGATATCTGCGTCAGTGACTATGGCAAATGGGCACGACACAACCACTGATTCAGACTTCCAGTCTTCCTGCTGTTGGACATGAGCTCTTGACCCGCATGAAGGTTGTGAATAATTTGCTCAGGCCAAATGAGAGTTAGCAGACTACAATAGAATAACACTAATAACAATAGTAACCTGTGGACATAATCCTGAAGAACCATTGGCTAGTTCTAAAGAGTAGTTACTTGATGGCCTTGTAGTATTGTGGCAAGCTTGCCGAATCTGACCAAGTCTGTTGTCAGGCATTTCATTTTATAATTTTTCTCAAAGCCAAAGTACAAATAATTGTATGGTCAGCCAATAAACTATTTTCAGATATGTGCTTACTGTCCCTAAAAATAGTATACAAATAACAGGTTACACAAACTGTACCTGTTGATCAAGATTTTTTGAATCCTTTTGGGTTGAGCCACGCATAATGGCTGGGTTATGTATAGATATAGGGGTGAATGACTTTGTTAGGTAGAATAATAATACATAAAAAAAAAATGGTTGAGCAAGCAACGAAAGTGATCATTGTCAAAACTTGTCAAAAGGGGAGGTAGATCATGCTGCCATCTAGTGATGTGTATGGAATGTTGATCATGAGCTAAGATATTATGCCTCAACATGATTTTTCAAATCTCATTTTAGAGTAGCTTCCATTGTATTGGATGCAGATTATTTTAAGACCAGATAAAACTGTCTGTTCTCAACCTTTTTTATGGTTTAGTGTCTTCGTACCCCTTCATACACACTCTAATATTGTTTAATGATATAAGATACCTGAGTTATTATGACAAATATCTTCTTACTTTGAAGTTTCTATTACATTGGAACAATGTAAGTTCCGCCTTAGTCCCGGTTCTTTACAGCTAAACTCTCACTAAGATGTTTTTCTTAAACAATTCCTTTGTTCTCCTTCCTCAGTTTCAAAACCACTTATCTTTTCTCAGTAACTGCAAATTAACAGATTAGGAGCTCAGCTAAAACGGTTGTTTATTTTCTTTCCATTACATGTAAATGAGAGGTTTCTTTCTACTGTGAAATGAATGGGCTCCATACAAGCACACACGGCTTATAGTGCCTGAGAAAAGTTGTCAGATCCCTCATACACTGACGGCTAACTTTAACCTCTGCGTTCATAGCACTGCTGTTTACTCAAGTTTCTGGATGCAGTCAATGGTCTACAGGAAGCATTGGTCCAGAACGAGGGAATCCCTCTGAGGAGAAGGATGGAGAAAGGAGTCATTCAAACCTGGAATGACAAATAGGTGAGGCTGTTTACGTATGCTGTGTTTACATAAGTGTGTGTTTGGCTTGGTGGGTTATTGGGCATTTCGGAATAAATCTACACCTTTCTGCGTAATCCAGCTTCATAAAACAATATTAAACTGTTTGGTGAAATGTAATTTATTTGAGAGTGATGACACCCTTTGATTTCTGAGGTCATCAGGAATAGGCATATTAATGCTAAGACAACATACAGATCTGCCCCTAGGCAAATCACACAGGAGTGAGTTCTATCTATTACATTCACTATATGCACTATTTGTATGTTGCTGTAGATCAAATCTCAACTGTAAAAGTACATGACAGACATTTACAGTTTTACTGTAAATACACTCTCATCTAGTTAATGAGGACCGATTGATGTTCAAACATTAAAGAACTAAATGTTTTGTTCAATATTCAACTAAAAGGCATCATGATGTTAAGAATGTAAGAAAGTATGTATGTATGATAGTCCACAAAATGTAATACACATTGACTTTTCTGATGCTTTCCATGACTGTTTTGCAAACCCATCAGGTATTAAAGCTTTCTGGATGGTGGCATGGTTTGGTGGACATGACCACTGCCTTTTCCAGTAACTAGTGCTGTAAGGTACCTTTGATTCAAATGTTGGCACCCCTCAACTGAGTGTAGACAGTGAGTCCAGGCTATCGTTAGCTACCTTGTCAAAGTCCCATCTTTAACAGCTACTGGTGCACTGCAGAGCGAAGTACCTCACCTTCAATCCAGGAGGTGTTCGACACAAGCTGTCTTTTGTTTCTCACAGCATAAAGGCTTTCTTCATCACATCCAAAGTCTGATATTTTTGTCTTGTGGCACTTTTTCACTTGGTACAGCCGGGACCTGCCAATCTCCCACAGGGTTCTGGAAGAAATAGTGCGGTATTTGAAGCAGCACACTAACTCAGCCATGGGTTTAAATTAAGCGTGATGTGGAGGAGTGGAGGGGGGCTTTGCTGAAATTCGTTTGGCTACATAGGAAGAAAATAACTCGGATGTTGGTATGAATGTAGAAGCCACTCCCACTAGGATACACAGATGAGACAGCTCTTTAGAATCCAAAAGTGGAGTGAGAAGCTAAGGTCATATATGCATTTGACATGCTCTGGGGAACGCATAAAGCGGCAAAGAGGGAGTTTGTGTATCTTAAGTCTGCGTTAGTTCTCAACCACTATTCCCACACAGCTGGTTTTAAGTCAGAAGAGATTAGTTGCAATAGTTCAGAAGAATCTTGAACTATTTAGGGACTTCGCTCTACAATATTTACCATTTGGTTTTCGTGGTATAATATTTCTGTGATGTATTACAGCCAAAAGAAACGGCAGACAAATAAGGATTTATTCAAAATGTATCATATAGTCAAATCTACAGCAGTGAGTAAAACAAAAAGTTAACAGTTTAATTTCATTCATAAAATAGGATACATTTTTCCAACCGTTACATAACCAGTTGCACACCATATTAGCATGATGCATGAGCGTCATATATATGCTTTCTATATAGATATATATCAGAAGGGAGACACTAACTCCTCTTAAATTGGTATGTCAATGACATTTAGAACAGACAATGACACAGAGCACTTCTTAAGACATTCTATCAGCGCCGACCTTTTCCACAATCAACAGTCTGAGCGCTTCTCTGCTGCCTTCGGTGCAGCTGGTGATAAGCTGTGCCACCCCATATCCTGTTGGTTTGATTGGTCTACTTATATTCGCAAGAGGGGGCCTTAACACCGAGCAGTCCTCTAGTTGGAAGGACTGAGAGTATGAAGGGTCCACTGAATCAGTTGTGACATTGTGCAATGTTGACACGGACAGGCCTGTTTCGCTCAAGATGTCCTTCCTTGGAGCACAAGTGACAGGAGTAGGAAGGCTGCTGTCAGACGTGAAGTCCAACAGGACCCGGCTCTGTTAACTCCCCTGGTTAGTATCCTGCTTGTGCTGTCGCAGAGCCTGCAGGAATACATGCTTGACTTGGCTCATCATGTCATTATAGAGCTGCAGGTCCTCCTCTTTGGCCTGGAGAGTGCTCTTCAGCGCTGCCTTCAGTGCCTCCGTCTCCTCCAGCTGAATAGCCAGCCTGAGGGCAACACGGTACCATCAACATCTGTTTGCTTCATAAATGTATCTTTACGATGGAAGTCCTCCACATTATTTCAATCAGGTCAGCTACATCTAAATTAACGCCAGAAACCATTACACAATGGCCGTTAATACAAAATATCATTTGTTTTTCATCTGACCTTGATACATAACACATGTGTGTGCTTAGTGTAAGGATTATTCTGTAAAGGGGGTGTGGGGGGGGTTTGGTAAGTAGAAAATTGTATCCCAACATCACCACCAAGGACTTCAAAGACATGTAAGTTACACAGCTTGCAGCTGGACTCACTGGGTACTTAGTTCACTTATTTGAGAGTCCCTGGCTGGGCCTTGAGGGCTCAGAGGGAATAACTCGTCCACTCTCCCAGAGAGCACTGTCAGGCTGGAGGACGTTCCTGGGGGAGAACAAGACCAAATAACACAGCAGATACACAATATAAACGGAAAAAATCAATGTAAGCCGGTAGAGGAGGTCTGTCTGAGCTAGGTCTATGTGTAACGGATGGACTGTGGTCATCGTGTCGGATTCATACCGCCCAAGTTCTTGTTGCTCGATTTACGCGGAGTCGACCCTTTGCCGAGGTCCAGCTTAGCCTTATCCAGCTGCTGCTCCAGGATCACGGCCCTGCGACGCTCGCCCTGGTACCTCTGCTCCGCCTCGGAGCACCTGCGCTTCACCTCTTCCTCCCTGCCGGGGCCACATCACACAGAGCTGCTCAGCCTGCTGGGTGATAATCATAGGAAAGTAAACCAGCTCCTCTCCCGTGGACTGGAAGGGATCAACATTCAATGGGAAAGCTCCAGTCACCCTAATCTAACCTCCTAGAAACTGGGAATGAGGTTTCAAATGCATACACATTGGAAGAAAGATGGAAATTAGTTCCAAATGGAGTCGTGCTACCTTGCGTACAGAGGAAAGGCACTCAAGATTACCATTCAATTGTCTTGCACAGTACTGTCTAAGAACATAAAAGAAGAAAAAAAAAGAATGGTCGCCTTCCTAAACAGAAAGAAAGAAATTAAATTAAAAAGAAATTAGAAATAAATACAGCAAATAAAGCTGTATTTTTCACCGTGGCAATTTATTACCACAGGATTTTTTGAATAATGCAACATAGTTTAGCAAGTTAAATACTTTCAATTGCAAATTTGAACAAAACTTCTCTAGTTTTGCTATTCAAATACCTAAGGCACCGAAGCACCCACTGTTCTCACGACTATCCATCAGTCATGTAAATAAAAGTATAAAGTCAGTGTTTTTTTATGCCCCAATACTTTCCAATAGCAGAGCAGCTAGTGCTATTCAAATTGGTAGTTTGCCTTGTTATCAACAAAAGGCTCCCACAAAGCTCCAAGTCAGCGTTAGTATTCTGCACACGCAAAGACAAAAGGAGCTGTCGTAGCTAAATGGAACAGTCCCTAGAGTGCTTACAAGCTGAACAATGTGTCGGATATGAAATCCATAGGCAGTCTGTGTCATACCTGATTTGCTGGACCTTAACTAGTTCTAGAAGTCGATCTCTCTCCACACTGACGGCCTGGTACAGGGTTTTATACTCCATACACTGGTCCATCAGGGACTTCACTGCCTGACTACTGAGGGGAGGTCCAGAGTCTCTGAGATCATAGACAAATGTGTTAGTTCAATATGAACAAACAGAGATAGGACTCCTTGTCTGAGAAATTGTCTCTTACGGGAGTTTGAAACTTACCCGGTGTCCACCAGTAAGCTCGACTCCACCAGTTTATGTCCAAGTTTGGAAAGAGAACTGTGCATATACAGTAGAATTTAAGAGAATTATTGCATGAGTATACTTTACCACAGTCATTTAATAACAATAAATAGATCTGATTTGCAAAAAAGGGAATTGTGCAGCAACTTTTTAGTGATATGGACAAACAATCTCTCGCAAGATTCTCTCACTTTTCAGCTGCCACATGCAAACATACTGTACCGTGCAGAGCTTAATCTCTTGCTACTGTCGCCCCCTGCTGTCGAAGGCTTGGAGCTGCAAATGGCAGACTTGGAGCTTGACTGACTGCCATTCTCTCTCTACAACATAATTACAAACAATCAGAATCAGAATCAGAAAGGGATTTATTCGCCATGAAAGTTTGCACAGACAAGGAATTTGCTTTGGCAGGAAGGTGCATACAATAAACATATACCTAAAATTTAAATATGTGGACTAACTATACTAAGGGTACATAAACTAGCAGTACTAAGTGGGATTAGAATAGAATTAAATATACAATAAATATACAAAAGACTGAACAAATTATCCTACAAATGAATTGAATGACTTGGCAGACATGGGATCGACTCTAGATTTGGATCCATCTGAGCTAATGCACTTTGACTTCTGCAAGTTCCAGGTCCAATTCCTTCCCTGTACTAACATGGAAGTTAAGTAGGGTCTGAGCTACTGAATCAGGTGGCTACTGAGTTGTGTGATGGCACTGTCACTAAGAGTCTGTATACCTTGAGGGAGAGCTGCTCGATCTCCTCCTCCAGTTCTGTGACTTTGGCCTCCCTCTCGGAGACCATCTGTTTGAGCTGCTGGATGAGGGAGCTGTGCCTCTGGGCCTCGCTGATCAGCTGCTGCCCCAGGGTCTGCTGGCTCTCCTTGCTCTGTGCGTCCTGCTGGCTGAGCCGGGTCAATACGCCCTGCAGCTGACTCTGCTGCCTCTATCCACCCACGCCAGGAGGGGGCAGTGCACCAGAGGACAGGGGTGGAAGACGGCACATAAGCTGAGGCACTCTCAGATCTGTTGTGTATCGATGTCCGTTCAAGCTACGCAACATCCACTTTTGCTTGTTTGTTCCATCATTTTTTACTTCATTAGATTTATTGGTACGACTATAGTAACCTAACTGTCAAATTAACATTTACAGTCATGATTTAGCGTTTATCTTACCAGTAAGGCATCCACAAGCTCATTGTCGTGTTTCCCCTTGTCCAGAAGGGTGGAGATCTGCATCTTCAAGGACTTCACCTCGGTGGTCAGAGCTTTGTTTCTGGCCTTAGAGCCTTCCAGCTTCTTTTTGACATCCTCGTGGTCTTTCAAGAGAGACTCGTACACCCCTGTTAGCCTCTGTCAAAGTCATAGAAGGAAACAAGAGTTTATTGTCATTGTCATTTGCAACTTGATGAGCTAACAGATGTGGACACCGGTTGGGTTCACTCGTATGCAGCTACCTCTAGCGTTTCTCTCTTCTCTCTCTCCATGGATCGGATATGGCTGATGTTTCTCTCCTGGGGTGGTTTTTTTTGGAGGACCCCTAGTAGCTCCTCTTCAACCCTCAAGATACTGGGCTGCTTCCGCTGAGCTGACTGGTTCAACTGCTGCTCCAAGTCCCGCACCTACAGTAGGCGAAAGGAAAGACAACTTTCCATATTCAATAAATCCTATGACAAATCCTTTTAAATCACTTGTGTAAAAATGCAGTACATAAAAGGGTCTGATGGAAGTGAGCAGAGTATCTGCTAGTGTCACCGAGTTTAATTCATCAAACTAACTCTTCAGTATAAATACCACCCATATGCTCCATTGAATTGCTAGCTTTTTGGTGTGTGTGTGTGCATTTTAGAAACAACTGTAAACAGGGCCTTACAGTACCCCAGTTCCCTGGAGTTGGCATGTGAGGCATGTGGTGATAGTGACGAGTGACATGATGACACTGGCTTACCCTATTCTGGAGGGCCAGTATCTGCTGAGAGCGGCCCCTCCAATTCCCTTGGCTGCTAAGTAGCTGCTGGATGTTGACCTCCTCCCCCACCTCATTCATTATCACCTGCAGCAGAAAGACAGGTTGGGCTGAGAGTTGAATTTGCTCTATATCTATGGATCAGGGTCGAATCAACATTAACACCTACATCAGAGACACTGACTGTCTCCCCACCTTCAAGAAAAGGCTAAAGATGCACTTGTTCCGGGAGTACAACGGTACTTAGGAATGATTCGCTGGACCTGATGTTAGTTTCATCCAGGAAAATAATGACTGTTATTGAGAGGCTTGTTGCTCTTGTTGGTTAGTTGTAACTGATTTAACTTCTTGTACTCGCTTTGAATTATATTATTGTTGCTTGCTTTCCTACAGGTACTCCCTTGCACTTTTGAGGTTCATGTTTAATTGTAACTTGTCTAACTACATGCTCTTATGTTTCTTCCCATTGGCACTTATTTGCTTTTCACAATGTATGCTTCATGTTTTGGCAACAATGTTTTTGGGGCTATCTCGTTGTTTATGATGATTGACCTATGCACTTTTGTAAAGCTCTCTCTTGGAAGTCGCTTTGGATAAAAGCGTCTGCTAAATGAATAAATGTAAATGTAACATACTACCTTCTGAGCTATTTTCAATTCCTGTTTGACAGCCTGAATCTGGTTGCGGTATTCTGTCATCTTGAATTGGGCAGCGGAGAATTTTTCTTGAAGTGATTTCACCATTGCACTGTTCTGTTGAGAAACAATTACAATCTAGTGACCAGTATCTTATCAATGTCTACATTTTAGAGAAATGCTGTACAAAATCTGTGTTTAATAGATATATTATTAAATGTGATAAGTAATATTCACCTCTGGAAAATCATCTGCAGACTGCAGATCCTTTGTTTTCAGATCTGTCTTTTGTCCCAGAGGATTAAGTGACAAAGCAACCTGGGCAGAGAAATTAGCAATACATTTTCAACTAAATTATCAATTATACAAAGATGATTTATGTATCTGAGAAAACGTAACTGTCAATATCATGTTTAAATGATGTATTCTTTTATTTATGAAACAGATATTATTTACCTCTTTCTCAAGTTCTTTCACTCTGTTGCTTGATTGCTTTGACCTAACCTTTTCCTGTTCAATCTCAGCACGTAACTCTCGATTTCTCTTTGAAAGTTCCACAATCTTAGTGGCTGCTACATCACCTGCCATGCCAGAGGTTCCTTACAAAAAATACATATCTGTTATTTATGTGATGCAAATAATTAATAAATCAACTGTGTTACAACAAAATTGTGAAACAACTGTGAAATGTAGCCTTTTCATTACTAGACCTGCAAGAGCCAGCCTGTCTTCCTCCCTCTTCTTCTTCAGGTGTTTTAATTCAAATTCTTTCTCACTTAGAAGTTTGAAGAGGCGGCCATTTTCATCTCTTAATTCTCTCACTTGTACCTGCAACTGTTCATTTTCATTCTGTAACAGTCTAAAGGGAAGTAGAAAAATGTACATTTAAAATTGAGGATTACCCTTTTAGAACCAGAGGTTGGTTGAACTCTGTTTTCACATTAACTGAGAATGTATTCACTCTCAAAATATCACTGTCATGCTTGAATGTATATGTAATGCTACTAAAACCATCAGTTATTTGAAGTTGCCATCGGCTATCTTCTTGGTGTCAGTAGGCTTAACAGAGCAACATTGATAACATTTGGGAAGCTTACTTTTCACTAACTGTTTCTGCTTCATTATCTTGCCCTGCAAGATTCAAGTCATCCTGGACTTGGAGGAGCACAGAGGAACCGTTGGGGGTCTTCTCCAACTCCTTTTGTTTCAGTTGCTCTAATCTTGTCTGGAGACGTTTCTCTTGTTGTTCTTGAAGGGCCTGGAACTGTAGCCTCAAGCTTTCCTTCAGTCCATCATCCTCCATTACTGAAGGAAATCATTCAATAACAAACCTTTCTGAAAATGATTGAAAATGCGGTATGCTAACGTGCACAGAATCTATTGAAAAAATGTCAGCTGCACCTACGCTAGCTTAACGAATTAGTTCTAGAAAATATCATGCAGATAGCAACACTTAGTTTGATCAGTGTCACTAATAATGCATTAGTGCAGTGTACTGGCTAAGGTCAGCTGGCGCTACTGAAGCTCTACATTTGTTGGAAGAAAGACAGGGGCTAGGGGTGTTTCACTTCACGGTCCAAGTATTTTGGGGACCTTCAACCAGTAAGTAGCCTAGTTAGCTAACGCTTTATACGAAGACTTGATAACAAAGCTTGGTCTGTAGCCTCGTCTGATTGCCTGAATATTCTGGTTAGTGCTACAGTAGCTACTGTACTGCACTCTTTACCGTAGCAAGAGCTAGCTTTCGCCGGGATAGTGTTTTATCTCTAATAGCCTACAGTATACAAACTGGCATATTTGTTAACGTTGACAAAACAACTCACCTAAATGTATTCAACCACAGCAATTGTATAAGATGTGTCTATTAAGTTGAAAAACAGTAGGTACTATTAGTGTCAGCCCTGCAGACGTGTTGACTTGCTAGCTACTTCCTCATCCCGTCAAACACTGTATCCATGGCAACAGATGGGTTTGAAGGGGGGCTCCGAATCGCGTGCAGATGTTCTCTGTAAAAGCTCCAAAGACAAATGGAACGTATTTAACAGAAAGTACTGAAATAATATTGACCATTCATTTGCATTTTCATTAATCCTTTTATTGCATTCCACCAGCACACAATGAATCTGAGCCTCACGTTATTACCTTACTGACTGTTTCTGTGCAACACTTGTCAAGGCCTACTTACTCCTACATTTCATTAAACTAAAAAAAGTCACTTTCTTAAAATCAACACTCTAACACCCATACATAATGAAAAGACTGCATGAAAATAGTAACAATTAAATTATAATCTGTTTGAAATGTAGCTTTTAGGTAGTGGGTATAGGTAGAGTGCAAATGTTGAGTGTAACTCTAAATTGTCACATACTCTTAAGGCCACTGATAATGTGAAATAAATATAAACAATTTTAAAACCATTTAACGTTGACAATCAGAAAAGTAAACCAGAGAGTAACCAAAAAAAGAAAGAAACTAAAAAATCTATCTACCCCAACCCGAGCACAAAAGACAATGTTAAAACTGTCCATTGCTCATTTACATATGGGGTGTCCAAGAAAAGATATTTCCATATACAAATTATGGCAAATATGTAATAAATTAACAATACTTTAACACCTTAACCCTTGTGCTGCCTTCGGGTCACATGACCCAAAGGTTCACAACGAACCAACGTTGTGTTTACCCAATTTTACCCAATACAAAAACAAATAAATAGCATTTTCTTTTAACCTTCGCAATGTGGGGGGTCTGAGACAGCCCGACGGTTAAAAGAAAATTCCTCACTTTGTTTTTGTATGCAGTCAAGTTGTCGCAATACGACGGTGGGTCACGATGACTGATGGCTCAGAATGACCCGAAGATAACACAAGGGTTAATATGAGGTAATATTAAGAGACATACAAAGATTATATTCATTTGTGTGTTAAAGCCTTCTGTTCTTCTCTGGGTTTTACAATGTAATCTTTGTACATGGAATAGAGGACACCTGAAACAACAAAGACAACACAATAAGTTACTTTATCACACACAAAGTGCCTTATCATCCAAAACATTGTAATGATGCATGATTATCCATGTTCACTCAGTTACTTAGTAATTGCATATAGATTAAACAAAATACAGAGGTTTTGTATAGTTAGCTCATTTCTAAACATACCAATGGTCATAGCTCCCACCACAAATCCTTGAGCTGCTACACGCATGTGGATGAGGTGTACTGACATCTTCACATCTCCACGATTTTTCATCTTCAAAAGTCTGTACCCCACAATAGCAAAGAATCCAGCCATTCCTTCATAAACCCAGAGATACATTTTATTATGGTTCAATACTAAAGGGGATTGTTACAGCATCTAAACAGTAAACACTTTACTTAATCACATACGTAAACACAGAAACACACTTCTAAATTAATCGAGAACATATTATAATTATCAATATCTTTTTGGATGATGTAACCACTCAATGCATGTTACTTACCCACTGGAACAAATGGATTTTCTTTTGCCTTTCGCATAAATGTAGACTCATACTCGTCATAGTCAACTGAAGACATCTTGGCAATAGCTTAAAAAGAAAAACTGTTTTTCAAATTATGTTTACATTATGTATAGAAAGTACTATACACAAAGGTCTAGATCTACCTGACAACTATTAACACTTTTTGGAAAAAAGATCATACATTTATACTCAAATTTCTATTCTTATAGCCTAATTAACATAAATCAATCATTAGACTCCTTGGACAATATACTGTACATATATAGCCTAAGTAAGCTACAGCGTTACAAAACAAATTACATTAGCCTACATGGCTACTAAGTCCAAGGACAAAAAAATAGGCACTTAAAGTTATCTTTCTTAAGCCCATATAATAGATCAAATAACAATTTATCATTGTCGAGAGCCCAAAATAAAGAACAAACGTTAACGTTAATTCAATAAACGCAATGATCAATGCTCGTGGACATTTTCATCGAAGGTCAAACTATGAAAATATCTATTTCAAATCTGGTCAGATTAGTCATAAACGTTATAGCGAATAGTTCGACCAAGTTGACGGAAAATAACACTATTAATATTCTTACCGTTTTGTTCTGTTGAACTACACGTGTAAATAGCTAGGCACAGGAAAAAGCTATTCGCTTCAATGTGAGAACTGAGAAGTGAATACCGGCAAGTCGAATATTTCTCACGCTCTGATAGTGCATCATATAACCTTTCAGAGTGCACGCACATGTGACGTTACATCTGTGAAATGTAGTCCAGGCGACATAACAAATAATGTTGCAAACAAATGCTATCACAGAAAATCCTCAATTATGTTGCATTTTTATACAAGTCTATAGTCACGTATTGGAAGATCAGGGTCTTCGTTTATTTACCCGTCTTTGGATAGCTATTTATATTATCCTTACAGAGGAGACTCTGATTCCCAGCAAGCCAAAAGCAACGCGTCACACAGCTGTGTGGTGTGACGCAAGCGGTGATATAACACCGCAACGTGCAATTTCAGGACAGAATGTCCCATCCCAGCTGAGGCTTTGCAGATCCTATCCGATGCTCGGATCTCTCGTGGTAAAGGGCGAAATGTAATGAATGCACACCCAGTTCAACCGGCTTTTGTCTTGCCATGTCCCTGACCTGGAGAAATGTAGGCTAGTTGCAGCAAACCCCCTAAGTGTTTTGTGGACTGAGCAAAATGCATCTAGCTCTTTCCTTTTGGGGAACACCTCCATTCAATATCTTGCTTTTTAAAGTGATGTACAATGAAAAACTTTGATGAGCAACATTTTATATTTTCCCTGGAAAATCTACTGTAAAAGCATTGGGAATTTTCCACCCTTCTGCAACCCTGACCTGGAGCACAATAATACAAAGTGTACGATTCCAGATGTTTGTTTATTTACTAAAAGAGTTTGGATGTGTTCTTGATTCACGAGATTCAGTAGCCTAAAGAGTTAAACATGACAGGGGAATAGACTATCAAAACAGTAGCACAGCACTTACAAGATTTGTTTGGGAGAAAGAGGAAATTGCAGCGCAATTTCAGACTGCATCTACTCTTATCTGAGATACTATAAGATACACATTTTACGTCTTCAGATAATCTTTTATTCATATTGTATGCACTATTTGTGTTTGAATGACATTTTCATGTTTCACCAGCAACACAAGAATTATGGAAACATCTTTGTTGGTGAATATGACCCCAACTCTGATCATCACTATTGTGTGATTGGCTTTGGACCATATGAACAAACTCAGGTCAAAGCATTTGGACTGATCTTTCTATCCCTTACACAGAATTATTTTCTTGCTCAGAGTTATTGAAAACTCACTTTTTTGTTTCACTTAAATCAAAACTCACACAAAAGATATGACCTATGAGTACTGCCCTCGCCGATATTTAGTTCACAATGACATTGCAATGTTAAGCTGTTTATTCTCACAGTGAATGGATGTTGGGCAACATTGATTTAGATTGACTACATTTACAACCTCAGCATGATTGTCACTTCTTGTTTTGCACTACTTGTTTGTCCTGTTGCACTTGTTTTGTCCTGTCACATGCACTTTATGTAGAGATGAGAAGGCCGGAAATACATGTAGTCTCATTTATTTCCGTGCTGTTTTATGTTGTTTCGTGTTGCACCATAGCCCTGGAGGAATGCTGTATCTTTTTCATGTGTACTGTAACATGTTCATGATTGGAAATGACAATTAAAACACACTTGACTTGTATACTTTTTACTGTTTGTTTAGGTATGGTGATATATTTAGGTGTAGAATAGAGTTTGTCAAGGAGGACTCACTCTTCATCAATAAGACTTAAATATTTGGTCTTAGACTTGGATATTATCTTTATTGGCTGCAGCGCCATCTTGGACATTTATTCAAGAGAAGAACAACAATGGTCACAAACGTTTGACCATTTCAGAGAAGACCACCACACATGTACTTTGGATGATTTTGTACATACAAAAGATAATCAGTAAAAGTTTAAGATGAACATATTTGGTTTCTCCTACCATTTTCTATCCTGCTTTTCTGTGACTTACGAGTCTGCTATGCCACCGCCAAGACAAAGCGGGGGAGAAGTCGAGCACTCAAAATCTACAGGTGGTTGTGGTGCAGTTAAAGTTAAAGTGGTATTTTTTGTACTGTGGTTCCCCGTTAGGGTTAGGGTTAGAAACATGACTAACTATGTCTTGTTTCTGTATTCTGTGCAGATATGGCATGCATAAAGCTGTGCCTTACACCTAGACTATGGCATTCAGATCACAGAGTGCATTGCTTTCAGTTATAGTTTTATCAACTCTGTTGTGCATGTATGCAGTTTACTCTGGGGGGTACTAACAGCACACATATCTCGTTAGTCCATGGAGATAGGGTTAACCTAAAAGCAGTTCAGTGTCACTACAAAAATACAGCAAAATATCTTGATCACAAGTCACAGAAAGTCAGTCATGATGTGTTCAGGAATTGCATGTTTTAGGACAGCGAATCCAAGCAATTGTCAATGGAGACACATTTGTTCATCTTACAGTGCATATTTTTCTTATTTAGTACGTTTGATCTGTTCAGGAAATGGGATTGACAACACCCTTCCCACCCACCTTGTTATTTTCAAGATGCCAGCACAACTTTTTTCATCAGTATCTTTCCTGATTTGATTTCTTAAAGAAGAGCGGATCTCATTTACAGGTCCAACCATAATAAATAGTGTCTTAAAAGGCAAAACTCAAAAGTATCACAGTTTACACGTAACACACAGACTAACTGCGTGGAATAAACAATGCTATGAATTTTGAACCACGTGACAAAGATCCTGTACTATAATTCTAGACCAGAAGGGGGCGACGTGTTCTTTGATTATGTGATGATGAAAGAACATGTAAGACTAGTTCCTTGATGTTTTCCTGAACAGTTATTTTTAATATCCTCTCAAAATATCTGATGATACTGGTTAAATATATAGTGTGTGGAACAATACTAAAATTGTAGATACAACATTTAAGGTGCACAATTAGATAAGGTAGTCTACCCTTTCTTTTAAAGTACAATCTGTTATTTATGAATATGTCAAAGTCAAATGTTTTTATAAAGCACATAAAAAAAACAAAAACAACAGTTGACCAAAGTGCTGTACAATCAAAGTAGCAAAAGCCAATACAAACACAAAGACCAGTTTATCTGACAATAAGACAAAGCAAAGCAACTCTCCTACTGTGTTGCTAAGGAATAAATATGTTTTACGGTCTGATTAAAAAATTGACCAGCTTTACAGGAAACTCCTTCTGAAGTTTGGGTGCTACAACTGCAAAAGCATGATCTCCCCAGTACTTCAACCTTCAGTCAACCAGAAGCATTGGGTCAGTAGACCAGAGTAACCTTGATGGAATGTATGGTTGTGAAAGATTAGGGAGATAGGTTCAAGCTAGCCCATTTAATGATTTGTTTGTTTTGCTGCACAAAAACCTTAAAATCGATCCCAAAACATACAGGGAGCAGGTGAAGGGGCCAGTGTGGACTAATGTGCTCTTGTTTGTGTGTTCCTGTTCAAAGATGAGCTGCAGCATTCTGGACTAACTGCAAGCTTGAGAGTGATGATATGGCTGACACCAATGTTAAGGGCATTGCAGTAGTGAAGTCGGTTCAAGAAGATAAAGGCATGTAGGCCTATAAACTTTTAAAAATCTCTTTTTTTTTTAAAGGACCCTAGATTAGAGTCTCAGTTGAGAGGAGAAAAATATAAATTCTGTGAATGAGTGTATCTGTTAATCTAGTTTATAGTAACTTTCCATTTTGACCACTGATCTTTTACAAATTATAAACACATCCCTTCTCTCAGGTGTCTTCCCACAAGCCCTGAAAACTGCAGTTAATAAACCACTCCTAAAAAAGGCTAGTTTAGACCCCGAAATAATGAAAAATTATACGCCAATATCAAACCTCCCATTTTAAAGTAAAATAATGGAAAATGTGTTTTTTCAACAGCTGAACAACTTCTTGGATACAAATAACTGTTTAGATGTCTTCCAGTCCGGTTTTCGTCAGCACCACAGTACTGAAACTGCTCTTGTTAAGGTCTTCAACGACATCCACTTACTCACAGACAGTGGTAGAACTTCAGTTTTAGTATTACTGGATCTTAGTGCTGCATTCGACACGGTCGATCATGAGATACTACTACACAGACTAAAAGTCTGGGTAGGACTCTCTGGCGCAGCACTTAACTGGTTTGAATCTTACTTGAAGGACCGACAATACTTTGTGTCTGTAACTAATTACAGATCAGAGCTGATGATGATGACATGTGGTGTTC
The DNA here is from genome assembly GCF_038355195.1 of Osmerus mordax. Classification (NCBI taxonomy): domain Eukaryota; kingdom Metazoa; phylum Chordata; class Actinopteri; order Osmeriformes; family Osmeridae; genus Osmerus; species Osmerus mordax. The sequence continues at coordinate 13,341,413 of NC_090065.1, forward strand.
ACCAAGGTTCAATACTGGGGCCTCTTCTGTTCAACATCTACATGCTTCCACTGGTTCAGATTATGAAAAACAACAAGTGTGTTATCATAATTATGCAGACGACACACAAATAATAATAATAAATTTTATTTATATAGCGCTTTTCAAAGTTCTCAAAGTCGCTGTACATGGTTAAAATAAACATAAAACAAGGACATCATATAAAATCACAGCATTAATTACATTTACATTTAGTCATTTAGCAGACGCTCTTATCCAGAGCGACTTACAGTAAGTACAGGGACATTCTCCCCGAGGCAAGTAGGGTGAAGTGCCTTGCCCAAGGACACAACGTCATTTGGCAGAGCCGGGGATCGAACCAGCAACCTTCTGATTACTAGCCCGATTCCCTAACCGCTCAGCCACCTGACTACCTAATTGCACATGAAATCTACATAACTTTATCACCTGGGGACTATAATCCCATACAAGGGCTAAGTAAATGCATTGAAGAAATCAACAACTGGATGTGCCTGAATTTTCTTTAATTAAAAAGATCAAACAGAAGTAATTGTTTTTGGTCCCAAGGACGAACGTCAGCGCCCACAAACCAAGACAGAAATCTAGGTGTAACAGACCTCAGACCTCAACATGAACAGCCATATCAAGACAATTACAAAATCAGCCTACTATCACCTGAAGAATGTATCAAGGGTTAGAGGACTTATGTCTCAACAGGATTTGGAGAAACTTGTCCATGCATTTATCTTCAGTAGACTCGACTGCATTTATCTTCAGTAGACTCGACTACTGTTATGGTGTGTTCACAGGTCTCTGTAAAAAGTCAATCAGAAAGCTGCAGCTGATTCAGAATGCTGCAGCTCGAGTCCTCTCTTAGACCAAGAAAGTGGATCACATCGCTCCAGTTCTGAGGTCTTTGCATTGGCTTCCTGTACAACAAAGAATTGACTTTAACCCTTGTGCTGCCTTCGGGTCACATGACCCAAAAATTCACAACGAACCATCGTTGTGTTTACCCAATTTTACCCAATACAAAAACAAATAAATAGCATTTTCTTTTAACTTTCGCAATGTGGGGGGTCTGAGACAGCCCGACAGTTAAAAGAAAATGCTTCACTTTGTTTTTGTATGCGGTAAAGTTGTCGCAATACGACGGTGGTTCACAATGACTGATGGGTCAGAATGACCCGAAGAGAACACAAGGGTTAAAATCCTGCTGCTGGTTTATAAAGCACTGAAAGGTTTAGGGCACAAATACATTTGTGATCTGCTGCTACCTTATGAACCATCCCAACCCCTCCGGTCATCTGGGACTGGTCTACTTTGTGTTCCAAGAGTCATAACTAAACATGGAGAAGGAGCGTTCAGTTTTTCTGCTCCACATATCTGGAACAAGGTCCCTGAAAGACCCTCAGCTCCTTTAAATCCAGATTGAAGACTTTACTGTTTGCTGTTTGCCTTTAATTGAACCAGATTCAAGGATATAAATTTCTGCATCTCACTCCTGCATTTTGTTTCTTAAACTGCACTGCAACTTTTATTTTATTTCTTGATTTTTGGATGTTTTTAATGTCTTATTGAATGTTCTTAATTTTTTTTTATCTTGATTTCTTTTGCATTATGTTTTGATGCTTTTAATGGTTTTATGTGAAGCACTTTGAATTGCCTTGTTGTTGAAATGTGCTATACGAATAAAGTAAACTTGCCTTGCCTAGCCTCGGCACGACTGGGTCAAAATATCAGGACTTTAACTCTCATTAAAGTTTATGCAATCCAGCCTGGATGTCCTTGTGACAGTACAAATGGTTCTACATGATAAGATATTTGTGTCACGGCCACAGCCGTGCCCCCCCCCCGGTTTTTGTCCTGCCCTAGTGTTTCCCTGTCATTGTCTTCACCTGTCTCGTTAGCGTCATTGTGTCCACCTGTGTGTCGTTTGGTTCATGTATTTAGGTTCCTGTTTTGTGTCCAGTCTTTGTCTTGTCCTTACTACTACTTGTCCCTGTGAGTACCCTATCTGTTCCCCCTTTTGAGAATTAAATCCCTGCCTTGTGCCCCTGCCTCATCCTGAGGTTGTGCCGCCCTGCGCCCGGACGAACAAGGTTGCGCCGCCCAGCACCCAGACCACCGAGGCGGGGAGTCTCGGCCGCCTGCCGGGGAGTCTCGGCCACCTGCCGCCGGTACCCGGCCTCGGTCCTGCCCTGTACCCCAGCCTCGGTCCTGCCCTGTACCCCAGCCTCGTTCTTGCCCTGTGCCCCGGCCTCGGTCCTGCCCTGTACCCCAGCCTCGGTCCTGCCCTGTACCCCAGCCTCGTTCTTGCCCTGTGCCCCGGCCTCGGTCCTGCCCTGTACCCCAGCCTCGGTCCTGCCCTGTACCCCAGCCTCGTTCTTGCCCTGTGCCCCAGCCTTGTTCCTGCCCTGTGCCCCAGCCTCGTTCCTGCCCTATACCCCAGCCTCGTTCCTGCCCTATACCCCAGCCTCGGTCCTGCCCTGTACCCCAGCCTCGTTCCTGCCCTGTGCCCCTGCCTCGTTCCTGCCCTGTACCCCAGCCTCGTTCCTGCCCTGTGCCTCGGTCCTGCCCTGTACCCCAGCCTCGGTCCTGCCCTGTGCCCCGGCCACCGCCTCCTCTGCCCGAGGACTGCTGGCCACCTCCTCATCCGCCCGAGGACTGCTGGCCACCTCCTCCTCCGCCCGAGGACTGCTGGCCGCGTCCTCCTCCGCCCGAGGACTGCTGGCCGCGTCCTCCTCCGCCCGAGGACTCCTGGCCGCGTCCTCCTCCACCCGAGGACTCCTGGCCGCGTCCTCCTCCGCCCGAGGACTCCTGGCCGCGTCCTCCTCCGCCCGAGGACTCCTGGCCGCGTCCTCCTCCGCCCGAGGACTCCTGGCCGCATCCTCCTCCGCCCGAGGACTCCTGGCCGCAGCCTGCCACCGTGCCCGCGCTCCCATGCGCCCCCGTGCCCGCGCTCCCATGCGCCCCCGTGCCCGCGCTCCCATGCGCCCCCTCGTCCGCTCTCCCAGGCGCCCCCTCGTCCGCGCCCCCTCGTCCGCGCCTCCTCGTCCACGCCCCCTCGTCCGCGCTCCCAGGCGCCCCGTCGTCCGCGCTCCCAGGTGCCTCCTGTCCCCTGTGCCCGTCCTGCCCCCGGGTGGTTCCCTGGACCTACTCCGGCCGCCGGCCTTCTGCCCTGCCTCCGGACCTGCCCCGACCCTCCAGGCCGGCCCCCGGACCTGCGCCAGCCCTCTGCCCTGCCTCCGGGTCGACCCCCGGACCTGCCCCGATCCTCTGGCCTGCTCCAGCCTTGTGGTGACGTCCCTTGAGGGGGGTACTGTCACGGCCACAGCCGTGCCCCCCCCCCGGTTTCAGTTTTTTGTCCTGCCCTAGTGTTTCCCTGTCATTGTCTTCACCTGTCTCGTTAGCGTCATTGTGTCCACCTGTGTGTCGTTTGGTTCGTCTATTTCGGTTCCTGTTTTGTGTCCAGTCTTTGTCTTGTCCTTACTACTACTTGTCCCTGTGAGTACCCTATCTGTTCCCCGTTTTGAGAATTAAACCCCCTTTGTTCTACCATGCCTCGCATCTCTCGTGCATTCGGGTCCTACCCCTCCTCACACCCTGACAATTTGTGTGTCATCTGCATAACAGTGGAACGAGAACTGTGAGATCTAAAACATGTAAATAAAGAAAAACAAGCATTCATACCGAAAAATCTTAGTGATGACAGTGAAGTGTACAATGATGTTTACGTTGCTGTCATTTTGTGGTCTTGTGTCGATATTTGCTAATGGTTTCAAAGTCTGACCTGTACAGGATACATGGACTATTTTTAGTACAGCTCATTCTTATTCTGCTTGGTCTGAAGTCCATGAACACCTACACAGCAACTCGTAATAAGTTAATAAGTCAACATGTTTTTTACCCATCCAGATCCTGTTTTTTGGGAGGAATTCCTACTAACACTGATCTCAGAAGGATGAAAAATAGTCTAAAGGTATTACACATAATATTTGAAGATAAAATGACGAAATTTCCCGACTAATTCAAAGAACCTTGAGGTTAGGGTTCAGTAAAAGGAGTAATTTCATGTCAACTCCCTGAGCTCATACGTTGACCCCCTTCCCTACAGGAAGCCACAGTGTTCTCAGCTGTGTTACCCCACCAGTTGTATGTTTAACCTATAAAATTGAACTATGCTTTATCTGCTACTGTCAGATCTGCTTGACAAACACAGCACATCATTCTTAAGACTGCTTAATTACCTTAGTTATGTTTTGTAGGGCTGTTCTGGCAGATACAAGCCCCTTTGTCACTGGTCACAGGGACATTTGCACCAAAGGGACTGTAATGTTAGATGACAATCACACCTTCTAGCACAAACCACTAGAGGTGGTCTCAACAGTTGAAGAGGAAGGTGTACTGAGGATGACTGAAATTATAATTAAAAGGTGTGTTCATATGAATATAATTCTAAACAGCTTTTAATATCATGTTTGATATGTTTTTGTTTCTTATTTTATGTATTACATTTGAAAAATACTTTTAGTATTGTAAAACGTATATTCACAGGGTTTACAGAGTTTCTGCATGCAGAAGTCCAAAATGGGTGTATGGCGAAGCTATACTAATCACTTCGAGTTATGTTTACTATACGAGCTCCGGTGCGTTAGGCGGCAAGTTTTATTGTGATTACTTTATTTAATGATTGCTCGGAAGGTATGTTTTGTATTGATTTATTTCATTATTATTATTATGTAACGGTGGATATAAGTACATATCCATTGTAGAAATTAACGGCTGATTAGTGAATAAGCTTACTTTACGGTTGTTTCCCAGATGCATACGATTCTCATCTACGTCAGAGATTCATGTCCTTGACCGTTTAGCGCTCGAGGTTACGGGTAATAGTATGCACATTTCGAAATTGGAGTCATATAATGAGTCACACTCCCTGTCGTCAATTTGCGGAAATGCACAAGCTCCCCCGCTTAACAGTTTCTACGACATCTCTGTAACAAATGAATAACCCTTATCTACTATTGTCATTAAAGAAATAAGTTTTAGAAATAAAACACAAACAGAAAGGTAATGTTTTAAATAGCTAAAGTTGTTGGCTGGACACAGTTAAAATAGCTGTAATAGAACATCATTTAGCTGCACAATTTAGTTGTTGGATTTCGTTGAATTGTGTTACATTTAAAACTTGAGCAAGGACACTTTTGGGTTCAATAAAGTGCAGTGTCCTTCGAATACAAAATGACGAAAGCCAGGGGGAGGAGCCTGGTGTTTATCTGTTGCGTTATAAGCTTTGAGTCCAGATGTGCTCGATAGGTTCAAGAGGAAAGTATCATGGGGTTTTTGCTGCCACTCCTGCTTGCTCTGGTAGCGTCAGTCCTAGGAGGGCTCTATCTCCTGGGATCATTCCGTCGAAGGCGCCCTGGAGAACCCCCCTTAGATAAGGGACCTATCCCTTGGCTTGGCCATGTCCTGGAGTTTCGCAGGGACACTGCAAAGTTCCTGGAGAGAATGAAAGTAAAACATGGCGATATTTTCACAGTGCAGCTGGGTGGATTTTACTTCACATTCCTCATGGATCCCCGCTCCTTTGGTAATATTGTAAAAGAGGCCCGCACAAAGCTGGATTTCAACAAGTTCGCAAAGCAGCTGGTAGAGAAGGTTTTTGGGTACTATTCCATGGAACAGGATCACAAGTTTCTGCAGTTGACAAGCAACAAGCACCTGATGGGGGACGGTCTGGTGGTTATGACCCAAGCCATGATGCATAACCTGCAGAACCTGATGTTGTACGAAGTGGGCAAATCTGAGGACCAAAAGACCTGGATAGAGGCTGGACTTTTCATGTACAGTTACAACATAGTATTTAGGGCTGGCTACCTTGCCCTGTTCGGTAATGAGACACCCAAAGCCTCAGGGAGCTTAACGAAAGCCAAGGAAGCTGACAGAAGACAATCTGAAGAGCTCTTTCAGGAGTTTCGTAAGTATGACCAACTGTTCCCCAAGTTGGCCTATGGGGTGTTGCCGCCCAGTGAGAAGAGGGAGGCAGAGCGCCTGAAGAGGCTGTTCTGGGACATGCTGTCAGTGCAGAAAGTGAAGACCAAGGACAATATAAGTGGATGGGTGCGTGATCAACAGCAGGTGAGGGAAGAAAATGGGATGCAGGAGTTCATGCAGGACAGGTACATGTTCTTGTTGCTGTGGGCGTCTCAGGGAAACACTGGGCCATCCGCCTTTTGGCTGCTCCTCTACCTCATGAAGCACCCCAAAGCCATGAAGGCCATCCAGGCAGAAGTGGAGGAGGTACTGAAGGAGTCCGGGCAGGAGGTGAAGCAAGGCGGCCCACTCATCGACTTAACCAGAGACATGCTAATGAAGACTCCCATCATGGACAGCGCTGTAGAGGAGTCTCTGCGTCTAACTGCTGCCCCCGTCCTCACGAGGGCCGTGCTCCAGGATTTGACCCTTACGATGGCAGACGGACAGAAGTTCCATATCAGGGAAGGCGATAGGGTATCCCTCTTCCCTTACACTGCTGTTCAAATGGATCCAGAAGTCCACCCTGACCCACACACATTTAAGTACGACCGCTTTCTCACATCAGATGGGAGTAAAAAGACCGATTTCTACAAGGGCGGAAAGAAGCTGAAGTTTTACAACATGCCATGGGGAGCTGGGGTCAGCATATGTCCAGGTCGCTTCTTTGCCACAAATGAGTTAAAACAATTTGTTTTTCTCATGCTCATCTACTTTGAATTTGAGCTTAAGAATCCAGATGAGGAAATGCCTAAGATTGATACCAAACGCTGGGGCTTTGGGTCCATGCAACCAACCAAAGATATTCAATTTAACTACAGGCTCAGGTTCTAGAATGTGCTTGCCAAAGCTATTAATGTAACTTTTAAATATTGTAGCTTTTAATATGAATGCTAACATTGTGTTAACCTACGAGAATGCATATAATTAACATGAATGCTTCTACTTTTTCTAACCTCTAATCACATTTACATTTAGACATTTAGCAGATGCTCTTAACCAGAGCAACTTACAGTAAGTACAGGGACATTCCCTTGAGGTAGGGTGAAGTGCCTTGCCCAGGGACACAACGTCATTTATTTTTAATAAACATGCTTCCCTTTATTATGTTTTCCTTTTTTCATTACTGCTTAGTTGATATAATGTAATATTTGGATTTGTATAAATTTAGGCTGTTTCAGTATCACTTTTTCTTTCTTAACTGAACTGAATATATATATATAAATAGAGAGAGAGAGAGAGAGAGAGAGAGAGAGAGAGAGAGAGAGAGAGAGAGAGAGAGAGAGAGTGAGTGAGTGAGTGAGTGAGTGAGTGAGTCATTTGGGAATCAACAGAACCAAAACAGCTACCAAATGTAAATACCTAGTCTAGAAAGCAAGACTGGAAAGAATAATGAAAGTTCCAAAAATTCACGCATGGCCCAGATGTGTCAGTTTAATTATATAATTGGGTTACCAGGAAGACAGGAAGACAAACTTAGCCAAGCTTGTGAAGGTTTCTAAGAAAAAAAACTGAAAATGCCAAGCGCCATTAAACTCTGTGGGAAGAATTTCACCTGATAGTAATTTTCTCTTGTTTTTCACAAGATTTCATGATAACTGAAAAGTATTCAAAGTACCAAGCCTGCTCCAGGACGTGGTTAACTTGTTTCTGAATTTACACTGAGTCCTTAGTGGTTCTGAGTCATTTGTTTCCACCTTTATTTACATTACATTTACATGTATTCATTTAGCAGACATTATCCAAAGAGACTTCCAAGAGAGAGCTTTACAAAAGGGCATAGGTCAATGATCACAAAAAACGAGATAGCCCCAAAAACATTGTGGGTAGCCAAAACATGAAGCATACATTGTGGAAAGAAAATAAGTGCCAATGGGAAGAAACATAAGAGCATGTAGTTAAACAAGTTACAATTAAACAACATGAACCTCAAAAGTGCAAGAGTGTACCTGTAGGAAAGCAAGTGTACCTGTAGGAAAGCATTCATATCATTTTGTTCTTTGGAAATGAACACAATGGTAATCTGACTTGTGTGGCCTGCATCAAAAAAACAATGTGGAGGTTGGTCTTGCCATCTGAACTCCCACGAACACACATTGTTAAGTCACAAGGTTGTGGGGGGATCAGAACATCTTCAGGGTGAATGAATGAGCTGTAACAGAAACCATCCTGGATGAAATAAACAAATAGTGGAATCCCAGTCATGGAGCGACCAAGAAGAAGAACAATGGGTCTATTGGCATGAGGCTGGACTCCTGAGTATCCTGCCTGTACTTGGTGGTGAGGGGTTTTGAAGAAAAATGACCCATTGTCTTGCTTATCCTGCTTCTGAGCCTGTGCAGCTAAACCAAGTCTCTGGAAGCCATCCCAGGATGCCCTACAGTGGAGAATAGTTCAACCTATGCTACCCATGGAGAGGTAGGTTCGTATTTTTCCTGTGTGCTTTATCTGGTCTGTAATACTATAGTTGCTTCAGAGATTAAGCAAAGTGTTTGTGACATTTAAATATAGCTCACATTTGGTTTTGAAACTGTCTGTCAGTCGTTTCCTTGGTATCATGGTTTTGACTCTGTGAAGCAATATTCTATGGAGTTATTGAGTAGTTGTTCCAAAACTGCATGTCCTAACCATGGTCCTAACCAGTGTGGGGGTAACGCGTTACAATAATCAGATTATATTTGTCTGTAACGCGGAAATGTAACGCATTACTGTTGATAACTTCAGTAATCGCATTACAGTTAGGCCTACTTATCAAAACAAATCATGCGTTAGTTGTAGAAAAAAACAACAAATCAAACCTCCCATTACAGTACGTGTGTTTGCGTAACATTTGACTTAACCCCAGAGTTCAAGAGGCGAAACAAGAATTGCAGAGTCGCTTAGGACGTCTTTTGAGGGATGGAGGTATGCACATTACTAACTACTTATTATATGGCAACGACAGTATATACAGACATATAATAAGTAAGTTCTGATTGGCTAATGGGTAGTCATGCCAGCCGCGTATTGACCTCCTCGCCCATAGACATATATACGTGTATATGTCTATGTCCTTGCCGGTCTGATACGGATTTTTATTGCCCTCTGACGTCATCTTCAAAATGAGCGATATCGAGGAGTCAGAGTTTTACTATCCAGATGATAATGAAGACAGCAACAGCGACAGTTTTATAGCAGTTTTATTTTTAGACATTTTGCTTACTGCTAGTACTGTAGCCTTGTTATGCCTGATAAGCTTTAAGGTTGATGTTCACAACTCTTTTGTCAGTTTTGTGGTATTAAAAAGTATAAAAGAGAGATCTTGTTTTGAGACATTTTGCTTACTGCTAGTGATGTAGCCTTGTTATGCTTGACAACTTTTAGGTTGATGTTCACAACTTTTTTGTCAGTTTTGTGGTATTAAAAAGCATAAAAGAGAGATCTTGTGTATGTCCTCACTATAATAAGAATTTGAGTTGAATTGGGCATGTATATAGGGGGTCAGATGGCTGAGTGGTTAGGGAGTCGAGCTATTAATCAGAAGGTTGTTGGTTCGATTCCTGTCCGTGCCAAATGAAGTTGTGTCTTTGGGCAAGGCACTTCACCCTACTTGCCTCGGGGAGAATATCCCTGTACATACTGTAAGTCGCTCTGGATAAGAGCGTCTGCTAAATGACTTAATGTAAATGTATATGGTACATATATTGTTATTTGGCAAGTGCATCTCATGTGATGTTAAAGAGTAATCCAAAAGTAATGTAACTAGTTACTTTCAGCAGTGAGTAATCTAGTAAAGTAAAGCATTACTTAAAAACTAACTAGTAATGTGTAATCTATTACTTTTTTGAGTAACTACCCCAACACTGGTCCTAACTTAACACACATTTTAACACCATGCCCATTGTACTGTAGTTATACAGTTCAAAGCTTCTTACCCTGCCTTATTATTCAAAATTCAATCGTTTCAATCTTTTTTACAGTTTTTTACAATCACTTTGACACAAATTTCAGAACCTTGATGTCCTTTTTCAAAACTCTAGATAAAAAACTTGAAACAGTCATTACTTGTAACACAGACTGTCACATGTTCAAAGCATTGCCTTGTATGTTCATATCTTTAAAGACACCTAGCGCATGCAGAATCATTAGTTCAAATAACAAATTTATCATGAAATACCATAGGAACATTCACTTAGATCATCCACACACAAGATACCCATAGTTTCACCATGTAGTTGTTTGTACAATCATTAAATATAGTACTACAAAATATGTGATACATGTTTCATAAGATACTTTATCACCATAAATGGACTAAGAGAGAATACTATAGACAGTGGAATCATTGAGCAAAATCAGAAATGTCTTGATGAAATACAATCAAATTACAACATTTCTTTGTTTTTTTGTATCAAAGCAAACATAATGAGCTACAAAAGAAAACTATGCTACAGTACGTAAAACATGTACTGCAATGTTCCTCACCTGGCTAAAAAACAAACAAACAAAGCAAAACAAAGGATTGATTACTCTCCTACATTTCCATCAACCCTGTCTTGTGAATTTGGCCACAAGTTTTCATCCACATCGCTAAAGATGATTTCATTTGACAACATCTCTGAAAGAATCTCGGCATAAATTAGTGGCAAAGTGATTATAAAAAACTGTAAGAATGAGTGCATGGGTGTCTACTAACTGAAATGAAGAAAACCCTTAAAAATGTCCATTAGTACCAGCAGGGGGCTACCAGAACCACAGCTCACAGTATGGACATTTTATTCTGTCTAGATCAGTGATGTTAATGACTGCTTTTATTGGAGTCAATCTGTTTCCTGTAAATAATATACCACGCAACTATAATCAAATACACTTTAACCATCTGAACTGATTATGGGTCACGCCACACTACACTAACCACAGGATCGTGATAAGGTGACAGAAGTTGCAAGTAGCCATAATGAAGATCATTTACAGTACACCATGCCAGCCATTGTTGCATAAGATAACACCAAGAAAGAAGGAGGAGTTGCTGGCATTATGATGGAAAGCCTGCAGTCTAGATGCCAGTAGCTCAAGTTCACTGAGCTGGTGTTTCTGCCCTTGCACTGCACTACTAAACTGAGGAGGAGGAGGAGCGTCGGCAAGCCCATCTCTACTGGTTCTGATGACCCTGAGTAGGTCTCATGCTCCTTGGGGCTTGCCCAGATCAACCCACGACATGGTCAGCTATGACAAGATAATGTCAAAAGATGAAGGACTGCAGGCTCTTGGCAGAAAGGCTTTGTTGTCTGTAGCTGTTTTTTTTTTGGAGGGGCAACTGTAGAGGCTAGTGTTGTCCTGATCAGGAGTTCAGAAGCCATTCATGGAGGCGGGTGATGGGAGCAGGCAGGAGACTAAAAGAGCATGTACGTTTTTGCACAGCGGCTGCCTGACTGTGATATTATGTACGAGCCACTTTTTCAAAATCATATGTTATCCTGAAGCAACATGATTAAAAATCTTATCTACACAGACGTAAACTGTCTGTAATATTTGTCCAAGTAACGTCTATATTTCTGGATGTCCAGTGGAAAACATAATTCTCGTTACGGTTAGGCATGTACTGTAGCTCATTGTAGGTCAAGGTTAGGGTTAGTTGAATAAATGCTTGGTCATGCGGGGATCAATGCCTGTAACCGGCCTCAAAGGTTGTGAAATGTACAGTATCTCCTTATGAGTTTCACAAGATTGACGGGAAGACTTAATTAATGGCAATATATCAACCTTGAGGAAGATGTCCAGTCGAATAAGATGATTGCACTTACATATAAATGAACTTGCTGCCTCTTGTTCACTGTAAACTGATCTGACTGGTGCTTTCTTCTGAGTTGAAATGGAAGAATTGGATGCTTCTCTGGCATTTTTCATGCATTTTTACGTTTCTTTGATATGGGCCAGAAGGACTATGCCAAGCCGACAAGTCTCAGGACTTGCCAAAGCAAATGTGGGCAAGAAATGAAGTGATGAATGTTTTCATACATTTTTCATACTGAACTTGCGAAGGAGAATCCACCTTGAAAACTATTTGGGGATCAAATCCCTGCTTTTGTTGTCATCATGTAACCTTGAGATATTTTACAGTGAGCAGGATGCTTCATTGGCCTGAAAGACACAGTCTGCTGACACTACATTACATTTAAACTAAAACCCACAACAGGCTCAGCATATGCTTTTCATTACATATCCACAAGTGCCATGAGCTTACATACAACATGAATGGAACATACAGTATATTCATTCTCATGATTTGTCAACCTTGTAGGAAATGTTAGTCCTCAAATTCCATCTCCTGCCATGGTTCTTTGTGGAGATGGTTGGGATGAAAAGATCCATTTGAAAGTCTCAAGTGTCTTAGGGTGTTTATAAGATCTGGGGACAGTACAACCAAACCTCCTGTTAAGATAGACAGCAGGCCCAGATTATTAGAGGGGGGACTGATTTATTTCTCACTGGACTGTGGAAATGTGCTCTGCTTCTTTTTTGTAGGCTTCTTTTGTTTAAACTAATTGTATAAAGTCACAGCAGCCTACCTACTATGTGAGAGCAAGGGCATCGTTTGTAGGGTTTAACCTCTCACCAGTCATGCTGAATTTCTTCAGAGTTGTCTCTAGAGCAAATGTAAATATTATTTCAATTAAATGATAGACTGGATGTGTACCATGTGTCCAGTAACATCTACATCTGAAAGACAATGTAAGCCTGTGTCTGTTAACCTAGCTGTTAGCAGATTATGGATCATATCAGGTCCAACATCCAAGCACACAGCAACTGCTGGATTCCTTGTTGACTGCAGTAGCAGACATACAAGCTCAGCCGATGGAAGTTATTTTTCTGGGGGTTTATGTTGGCATCCACCTCAAGGCTCTTCAGCCCAGTCGCTTCAGTGGAGTGGAGCCTCAGTCAAACTGGCACCGGACTCTCTCTCCCAGGGGGTAGGATAGGGCCTGGTTGAAAAACGGGAGAAAAGTGAACAAATGCGAGAGGACTGCCGCCACTCTCAGGCAGCCTCTGGGACACCCCCCCGCTCCGCCTGGGAAAAGCAGTTGGGTGGTGAGAGGGGAGGCGAGGGGTTGTGCACAGAAGTTGCATGCTTTTTTTACATGGTGTCTTCAGTCACTCTTTTGTCCGGGAGGGAGGGGTGGGTTGGAGGGGTGGGTTGGGGGGTTGTGTTGAAATCACATGGCCAAGCTCGATCCGTTACGTAAATGCAAACCTCCCTGGCACCCAGTCGGCTGCCATCAACTTAGTTATGCAGATAACTCTTAGGATGACATTGGCAAGGGCTGAGGAGAATGGCTGAGATGTTCCCTTCTCCATGGGGCTCCACAGCATCATCTGAACTTGACTGTAAACAACTGTCATTGACCCTCTGGAAGGTGACACTGAGGCTAATGAGCATTCGAGCCCTGAGCAGTCCAGATCCATCATCATCATCAGTTTTGATCTTCGTAAGAGGGGCTCTCCAAGCCAGTATGCAGTACGATACATTTTAAACACAGTGTTGTTTTGCACAGCTGACGGTAATGCAGATCCTTTCCCTTCAGGTGCTTTATCAAGTCTTTGCCACACTGCGGATCTAGTATAAAAGTTGACATAATGTGTCATGTAGGTACGATTTTGATACTTATAGATCAGCACCAGGAAATCGAGAGGGAGTCCTTGCCTTGGGTGATCGGTATCCTTTGAGTGGCAGCAAGACTTTGGAGCAGAGACATGTGATCCCACTTTGAAGAGACACGTGATGGTTTGACTGTGTAGCACCCCTCCTGAGGATAGCACATGGCCGCCAAGCTGAACCCCAAATGCTCTCGTTGTTCCAGCAGCATCCCCTCTCCTCCTTGCCCGTCTTCCCCAGCAGGGCTTCATGCAAAGCCGCTTCTCCTCAGAGGGAGAGTGGGGTGTTTGGAGGCGAGGCCTGGGGTGGGGCATGAGGGGGGGAAGGGGGGGGCGGGGGAAGGAGGGGGAAGATCCTGCAGGCTCAGCTGGCTTGGTTTCAGACACAGAACCCACTCAGCCTCATCCCTCACACAGCCTGAGGATCTTAGCACAACACCAATATGATCTCCCTCTCTCTCACACACGCACACACACACAGTTCCATTTCCTTAAAGCTCTCTTCCCTTCAGACGTCCACACAGCATTCAAATACAACCGTAAGCTGCACTATGGCAGTGCATACTGAATCTTTTTCATGGGTGAACATAGTGCAAAAGCCATAACTATCTTCCATTACATCTACCTCAGAGCCTTTCTGTGTGTCTCTACACTAAAATTGCTTTGTAAAGGACGAAAGTCAATTCCCAGATTACAGATGATAAAAATGACAAATCTGCAGCTGGCACAACTTAATTTCTCAATCAATGAGATAAATAGGACATATACCTGCTTTGTATGAAGGCATATTTAATTTAATTATGATTCTTGGCATCAGAGAGGTATATTCAGAGGGATACTGTTTGTCATATAGTAATAATATGACAATTGTGAAACAGACCAGATACATTGTAATACAAGCCAGATAGCATTGACTGAAGAATTCCTTTTCAATTAGAAGCAGTAGGGTCCTAGCATTGGGCCTCCTATCACTGTTTATTCTAAGTCATCTTTGTCTAGAAAAATATGTGCAAAGGTTCATACTGTATGGTATATATAAGTATTATGTTTATATGTGTATACATGGCTATATATTTTTGTGAGTAACAGATATTGAGGTGAATAGGCTATATATATCAATGGTATTTTTGTCAAGATTACATATGTGTGCTACTGCGTTCCAAAGCCTGACAAAAAGAACACAGCATAAACATATACAGTATAAAGAACGGAGTTTAAACATATACAGTATAAAGAATTGAGTTTAAACATATACAGTATAAAGTTGGAAAAGGCGTGGAAAGGAGCCTAGAGATACCTGTCTGCTTGTCCAATCTCTGGCCACATGCCTAGATGGGATGTCTAAATATTATGACACTTAATATGACTAAGTATACCTGTTGGATACATTCAAGCGGATCTGCTCTGAGGCAATGTGTTTTATCTCTGCAGGCAACTTATGTCCCCAAAACCTCCAGTCTCTCTGTCCCCCATTCATATTTGTGAGGTCATCATCTGTTACCATGAGTAAGCTACCTGTCAACTATTCTGGTGGAGTGTGTTTGTGTGTGTGTTTGTGTAAGAGAGTGAGAGTGAGAAATGGGGAGGAGAGAGTGTATACAGTGTGTGTTAAATTAGCTTGAGAGTCATGAACAGCATGTCTATTTAAGTGTAAACTGCATACTTATGTCTCACACACCAACATTTTAGTGTATTGTAACTTGAAACTTCATGCATTCTTTTAAATCCTAGTACTTTTGAGGTAATCACGGGGAGGCATTGAGCAACACCAGTGTTCAAGAGAAATAACAGGCTACATAATCTACTGTGTTACTTATGAGTGTTGAGCAAAGGGGGTGGGAAGAGGTTGGGGGGGCGCGTGTTGCCACTAACAAGCTCCCTCAGCTGGGTGTTCATTTCAATCTGCAGTCAGATGTCCTCAAGTATGACCTCTTGGATGAGGGTCACTTGCCAGTGGAGGATTCTTTTTATTTTTTCGGCTTCTCTTTTTTTATACTTCCTACTTGGGCAGAAGGCTGGCGTAATAGAAACCAGACACAAGTCAGAATGTGAGGCATTCACAGGAGGGAGACCTCAGTTCCTCTGCGAGTGTGGAAATAGGATAAACCCAGCAACGGCTTTGCTCAGCCTGATAGGATGTTGATTTTCTTACTATGATGCAAGACTGAAGTAGTCAACAACTGAAGGACAAAGCATCAGGATGGATCTTCCATGCCCTACAGGAGAAGTTGCATGGGTTGTCTAGAGACAGCAGAGGAAATGTGATCAAAATTCAGGATGGCCAGTGCGTGTGTCAGTTGTCCAGGTGGGTTCTGTCAGTTTTATCTTGACACAACATGCTACTTCTAATTCTGTTGAACTATTCAACAGAATTAGTTCACTAGAAATTGTGCTTGAATGATTGTGGGTAATTTGTTAAACCACAGAAGATCATTCAGCTTATGACAGGTTTAATCTCTGTGACTGAGTTCATGTGAATTTAGCATGATGTAAAATCGATAACGGGGAAAACATTTCTATTTGCCAGAACTCAAAAATATTTTTGTCAAATACACGATTCAAAATTAAGACTAATTTACATTCACCTCCATTGGTCATCTGTTATTCATAAAAAGACAGAATTTAAAACTAAATGTATTTTATATTGTTACAATATTTTGAGTGTACATGTACTTTCATTGTGCGATCATTTTTAATAGTCCAAACAATACTGTGATTAACAGCTTTTAAACAGTATTTTTGGGGAGATTAAAGTTCAGTGGTTAGTGCATTTTACTGTTTTCAGGTTCAAATTCCCCATTGTGCTGTACTTTGCTTTGGATAAAAGTGTCTGATAAACTGATCCGTTATGATTTTTTTTCAAGTATTTAGTAAAATGAAACAGCACAGATGTCAGATTCTAATACAAAATGTATCTTCACAAAATTCTTTGTTAAAACTAAATCTGTTTATTTTTTATCAGTATTAATTTAAACATTTGTATTATCAGAGAATACAAATGTTTAAAATGTCTGACATTGGATTTGGCATTTTGTGCAAGGACATTGTTATTGCTTTATTGCATAACTTTAATTACTTTTAAACATCCTGCAAGCACGCAATACATATGCAATTGCACACCCACTTATACAAAGTCCCTTTAGTATTCAATAAATGGTTTCACACAGTACATGTAGGTAAAGGAATAAAGGACTGACAGCTTAAAACATTATCACCTCATAAACGGTCAAACACAACAGGTTTTCGTTGCCAACCCCTCCTGTTGTGTCTTCCTCAGGCAGATACAATATGAGTTATCCACACAGGATGCCATCTGTGCCCATGTGTCAGAAACCCTCCCCAGTGTGAGTGGTGCAGGGTCTGGAGGGGAGGCCCAGTGGCGGACATAACAAGCTTCTCCTGTTCACTCAGATGGCAGGGGAGATGGCACGTCCCACGCAAGGGAACACAGTGCCACAGTCATGAGATCACCTCACGCAGTCTTCACGGACTTCTCCACGAATGAGGACACATACAGTAGCTATTTACACAGAGATATCCTCTGATAGCTACAGTGAAGCTACAGGGCTAAATACATACATCTGCTTGAGCTCTCCCATATGTTTTATTGGAGCCCTCACCCCAACCCCCCAAGTTCAATGTTTTCTAAATCTCAGAAGAGGGGTATGGCCTACTTTTCATCATCTCAACCATCTCATGTCTGTGTTGATATACAGTACTATAATTAAATAGAGGCACAGGACTACATTTTGAAGAGCCTGTAGGGGTTCTGTGACAACAAGAGTAGCATTCCAGGACACCCGCACATCTGAAGTCCTTCCACATGCCTCATATACTCATTGACCCTCCCTTTGCCAAATGAGGAAACTGATTCTCACTCGGCTTTCATTCAATTAGCTTTGTTGTTCTTTGTTGTTGTAATTATGGTTGAAGCTTTTGAGTGAGTTTAATTGAGGTATTTGGAGTGCTTTCAAATAGTTTAATGTGCGCAACCTTTAAGTGGGTGAAATTAATTACAAATAGATTTACCAAACTAAAAAGAGTAGTCACATCATAGAAATGCAGGTAAGTCTTGGTCTGACCCAAGCTGGAAAGAGTCGTATTTCATAGCTTGATTTCGATTTATAAAATGTCTCATTTATTTAGTATGTCATTATGGCATGACAGTTCGTTGAAAGATTATTAATATTTTGAGTGTTCCTACTAATGCCATTAGCAAAAGGGAACATTCATTAATGACTGAGGAAGACCAATCCGTAGATCATGTGTTTGATCATTGTTTTATTTGAAAAGACTTTGATACAAAGTATGACATGATGAACAAACCTCCTGATTTTAAATGCTTCGGTTTACAGATTCTAGTTGAAAAGCCTGTATGACCAACATGAGTTGGAGCTTTCTCACTCGTCTTCTGGAAGAGATCCACAACCACTCCACCTTTGTGGGGAAAGTGTGGCTGACGGTGCTCATCATCTTCCGCATCGTGCTCACGGCGGTGGGGGGCGAGTCCATCTACTCTGACGAGCAGACCAAGTTCACCTGCAACACCAAGCAGCCGGGCTGTGACAACGTGTGCTACGATGCCTTCGCCCCGCTGTCACATGTCCGCTTCTGGGTCTTCCAGATCATCATGATCTCCACCCCTTCTGTCATGTACCTGGGCTACGCCATCCACAAGATTGCTCGTACATCTGAGGAGGAGAGGCGGAAGTACCACAGGCTCCGTAAGAAGCCACCTCACACCAGGTGGAGGGAGAGCCACCCTCTGGAAGAAGTCCTAGAGGAGGACGAGGAGGACGATGCTGAGCCCATGATCTACGATGACACGCTGGAGGGGCAGGAGCCCAAGCCCGAGGCGCCCGCCATCCCTAGCCGGGAGCCGCAGAAACATGATGGCCGCCGACGTATCATGCAGGAAGGATTGATGAGGATCTACATTCTTCAGCTCCTTTCAAGAGCCATCTTTGAAATTTGCTTCTTGGCTGGCCAGTATCTTCTCTATGGTTTCCGTGTGAACCCATCCTATGTTTGCAATAAGGTCCCCTGTCCACACAGGGTGGACTGTTTCATCTCCCGACCCACAGAGAAGACCATCTTCCTTCTTATAATGTATGTGGTCAGCTGTCTCTGCTTGCTCCTCAATGTGTGTGAGATGTTCCACTTGGGCATCGGCACTTTTAGGGACACTCTTCGCCAGAGGAGAAACCAGGGCCAGCGGCCCTCGTACAGCTATCCGTACTCTCGTAACATTCCTGGTTCTCCACCTGGGTACAACCTTGTGATGAAGTCAGACAAACCCAACCGAATCCCCAACAGCCTCATCACTCATGAGCAAAACATGGCCAATGTGGCTCAGGAGCAGCAGTGCACCAGCCCAGATGAGAACATCCCCTCAGACCTAGCCAGCCTGCATCGCCACCTACGGGTGGCGCAGGAGCAACTGGACATGGCCTTTCAGACATATAATTCCAAAAACAACCAGCCAACTTCCAGAACCAGCAGTCCTGTCTCTGGGGGAACTATGGTGGAGCAAAACCGAGTCAACACGGTACAGGAGAAACAAGGAGCCAGACCTAAATCAGCTCCAGAGAAAGCTGGGACCATAGTAAAAAATGGGAAGTCTTCTGTATGGATTTAGAAATGAATGTGGCAGTATGAACTGAAGAGCCTGTTTTAATTTCCAGGACCATGTAGTATGGATTATAGACTATGAGGTTGAGTTAAACATCAACATTATAAATCACACATTTGTCACCAACATGAACTAGAAAGACATGCAAGGACATACAAATTAGGCACTATCTATACAGTATGTACTCTATGGTGTGACAAACCTTAATATAGACAGCAGGAAAGAAAAAAAACTGTTATGATTCTTCTACTTAGTTTGTCTTTTGTGCTATAGTTTCAGCATAGTTCATATAAAAATATTGTACATATGTTGCTTTGTCAAACTTCAGAATTTTATCTACTCATATTAGGAGGGAAAATATGAAGAATGCTTGATCAATTTCGGAATATGTGGGGCTATTTTCTCTGATAATTACAAAGATAACACTCTTGTTGTTGAACTGATTAATTTGAAACATTTTAACTTCAAAACCTTTAAAGATAATCTTTAAAATTGTGTCCTGGTTAAAAAACTGTGCCATGGAAAACACTACATTATGGCTCTGTGATTGAAACCTGATTGTTTGACAAATCTAACGTGAGATCTCAAATGGAAATCATGGTAAAAGTTAAATTATGAAACATTTACATTTTACATACATTACACTTTATTCAGATATTGTTACATGAGACGCATGTATAGTTTAATTTATTTGAAGAAATAGTCCATTGTCTGATGCACTGAAGAAGCTTACAGTATGTTTGTGTTTTGGTAAAAGAAAAGGAAATATATTCTATTATATAGAATTAAAGTATAGATGCCAAAAAGGCAGAGGTCAAAGTCCATTTCTTCAACCTGAATGGGTCCAAGTTGTGGCTGAATATTGTGTTGGTCTATAAGCAGGGGTTAGAGTTGTACTGTTCTCAAAATGCAGAGATTATGTGAAAATGAAGACATTACACTCTTTTTCAAAAGCTTTTTTTCTTGAAAACTTGAATTACTAACAGATTTCTGATCATTTCTGCAATATTGGGCAGATTTAATGCATGCTTTTATGTTACAAATGTGTACACGTCATATAAAATACCAAGACATGCACCAACAGATAGTTCATGATTTATCTCATGTTTGGGATATCACTGTCTTGTTAAGAATTTGTTTGTTTATGAATATCATGTTTCAAGGACATTATTATAGAGTAGGCTAAAATATACTTCTGCCTTCAGTATTGATGCTCAAAAGTGCCTCAAAAAGTTACGATTGTTTCAGTGTTTTTTTGTCTTGAAATAAACCTAGATTGAAACGATGTGCCACTTAATGACTTTGAACACACACACACACATCCACACCCAGCCAGCCAGACACACAAAACCTCAGATTTCTGCATCTCAATTGTGTCGAAAGTGTAAAAAACACATCAGCATGAAAATGTACGCCCATTTTGCCACACAATTTGTGGATTAAATGATATATTCCTTTAATATTTGTTTATAATAAAGTCCAAAATGTCACTCCATAGTTTTCTTTAAAGATCCTGTAAAGTGGAATTGAAAACAAGTTTTAAGTTCACCACACCAAAGAAGAATATGTTATTAACTACCCATCCAAATTCGAATGAAAAAAATAAAAAAATAAATTAGGCTTTGAAATTGTGAGAAAATCAGCAGTCCTCTGCTTGAGACTGGGGGGGGGGGGGGGGGGGGGGGCGTGTCGCCTGAAGGAGCTGAAGCTCTGCCCCTCGCTGGAAGAGGTCGCCTCTCTGAAGTACCTGCCAGATAATGGACGCTACGTCAAGCCGAACAAAACAGTATAGAATTAGAATGTATTTGTTCAATGAGTGAAACATACAGATGCATATAAATGAAATGTTCCCCTGAGCTGTACAACAGGAGTAAAAATGGACACCAGAGACAGCAGACAGTGAGCTCCCCAACTACTTCTAGCACATTAGCTACCATTTCACCAAAATACCATCATTCTACACCGAGTAGCCTAATATCAAGTTAGCGGTTTGCACAAACTCATATGAGACACCTCTGGAAAGGTTATCTAGTATAATTATAACAAGCACACAGAACTGAGTGATGAACTGCTGGCGGCGGTGGATGGTCCAGGTGCGACCGGAGGAGGAACAATGAGGAGGGCAATGCTCGGTACAGCTCACTGCAAGAGAAGCCGTGTGTCCGTGAACCCCGTCTGTCTCTTGTCCATGTTAAAACTATCCGCCGTGAAATGGTCAATGCAGAGGCGGCTGTTGGAGTTTATCCGAAGCTTTCCATCAGCGTGGCTCTTCACAAAATCAATCCACCTATTTTTGCTTTCCTCAATAGGGACATTAAATAGCGTTGCAGCGCAGTTGAAGTTCTTGCATCCAGGGAAGATGCAGTTGCGGGTGGAGGGAGACATCCTGAAGCTAGCTAGCTAGCCGATGTAGGCTACAATAACAGCACAGCAGGAGGAGCCATTCAGTGATCTGACGTAGATTGGTCAAAGTGACGTAGATCGGTCTAAGTTAGACGATAAACTGAAATGTAGAGTTAACTCTACATTTCAGTGCGACAAAGTTTTGGCGCTTTGCACATGCTTTCAATAACTAATTTCACACGTATATAATGTACTGAGAAGCAAATCATGGAATTTGCTTTACAGGATCTTTAATAAAAAAGAAAGAAAAAAAAAAGAATCTGTCTACTTTTATTTTGAAATGAAACAGTACGGAGCATAGACTATAAAAACGAGTAGAAACTTGATCGGAACAATACATACATTTGCACAAATTCACGAAAACTTTAAATTTGATATATAAACGTTCAAACTCTCTCTTATGACTATAAATTAAGATGTATAGTTTCAATTATTACCATTTTGGTCGCGCTAAAAAACGTGGAGATGGTTGTCAGTCTTGTAACAAGCTTCCCGAAGGTAGGAAGGGAAAGCTTCTCTTGGAAGGAGCTTCCTTTTTTATTTCAAAATAAAAGTATGTACGACCTTTCTTACGAGTGTGACAATTTGATTTATCTTATGATTGATCCAATATAGCTGGATGTACCGATCCTGTAGGCTATGGTCCAATTTGGACCATTGCTTTGGACGGGAATGTGACCCCATACATATGTATCTGTGTGTCGCCCACACCGGCATGAGCTGTGATTGTGTCGTCACTTGCAGTGCATTGTGGTAGTCAAAATGGTGTACCTTCTAAACATGTCAAATGTCCTGTCCCCCTTAGCTTTACTTAGCATACCGTAACAGGCACTTAACGGTTTGTGCTGCGGGCATATTGTACTTGTTTATCAAAATGTCTAGCTTTGGTATTCGTTTTGCCAGAACTACGGTCCTTTCAAATGTTGTACTTCGTCTGTCTTATAGTTATACCGGGCGGCATCTGTCGCTGAATATAAGTTCTTGGAACGAAGGTGGACTCAACGTCAAGAAATATTGCCAAGACGCAGGCAGGAGTGCACTGGGAAAGTATGTATGTTACAACCTGAAGCACAGGACCTTACTGAACATCCAAGGGCAAGACACACGGGCATATCTTCAAGGAATTGTAACCAATGACATGGAGCTCTTAAAAGAACCTGACCATAGAGCCATGTATGCACATATGCTGAACGTTCAAGGAAGGACACTCTTTGACATAATCATGTACAGGTACTACCATCTCTTAACTATTGTTAGTCAGCCCATGTAGGCCTATCGAATGTTCCCTGAGGTTTTCACTTATCGGCCTTGAAACAGTAGGCCTACTTGTTTACCAAAAGTTAGGCGTAGGTGTATAGGCCCTGCTTATCTCCTGTTGCACATTGACGTTAACCAGCTGTTAGCAATAGAGGCCTGTAATATGTATAGTTTACTTATGGTTCAACATGGCCCCTTTGTAGTGAATATATAGAACAAGACAAGTACATTTTAGTCTAAATATGGCCTCATTCCTAATTTCTTTCAGATTAAAAGATGCCGAAGTTGGGTGTAGTCTTTTGCTTGAGTGTGACAGTACCGTCAAGGACTCAATTTTGAAACATTTGAAGTTGTACAAACTTCGCCGGAAAGTGAACATCAAACCTTGCCCAGAGCTGACGGTATGGGCAGTTCTTCCTCGGGATAAGGTTGCAGGCTGTCAAGAGATCCCCAACATCACACCCCCTGAACAGGCTCTTATATGTGAAGCAGATCCAAGAAATGCTGAAATGGGCTGGAGGTTGGTGGCTGACAGTAAAGTGAATCCTTTGGATCTTATTCTATCATGTCAGCTGGGTGACTCGGAGGAGTACCACAAACATCGCTATGCAATAGGTAGGGCCAAGACAATATGTACTTACTATTATATTATTTACTTTGTCTTATATGAGGCCAAATGCTAATGTCATTGCTTCTTTCCATTGCTGACGTAGGGCTTCCAGAGGGAGTGAAGGACCTACCTCTGGGGGTGGCCCTTCCGTTGGAGTCCAACCTGGTGTACATGCAGGGCATCAGCTTCAGTAAGGGTTGCTACATTGGTCAGGAGCTAACAGCCAGGACTCATCACACGGGGGTGGTGCGGAAGCGCCTGATGCCGGTGCGTCTGTCGGCACCAGCCGAAGGCCTGGAGGAGGGAGCGCAACTACAGACGCAGTCAGGAAAACCGGCTGGGAAACACAGGGCAGGGATTGGACAGCTGGGCCTCAGTCTAATCCGCCTGGCTCATGCCAAAGAGCCACTAACTCTTAAGTCGTCTGAGGACACGGCCGTGACTTTAGAGGCGTCTGTGCCTGATTGGTGGCCTAATGACTCCAAAATGAAATAGGGAAAGAGGTATGGTCTTGGTTGCCAAACGTTTTTTGACATGTCACATCTAATGCATAGGGTACATTGTACTGTCTTTATTTAAATTGAACTAAAAATACAGTATTGTGCTACATGTGTGAATTGTTACTTTTGCTTTGTTTGCAGTTATAATATATATATTATACACACAGGTTATCTGAATGCATCACCTTGCTGCAACAACAGCATCTGGTCACACTATTGTTGCGTTATTTTTATTGAAATGACTGTAATAAATATGTGGTAAAGTAGAAAGTCAAAGTGAGATCAGTGGAGTAGACCGGATTGAGTTCAAATACAAATGCTATACATTTACGGTAATCTATTTACAAAAATATCTACCAGACTTAATACTAATGTCATACATATTGACATGGGTAGTACATACATTTTTTCACAACATACAAAAATTCATCAATTTCTGAAACGTTTTATTCAAGACCTGAACTTTCTTATATATATATATATCTTAGACCTAACAGAAAATGGTCCAAATTGCTGTAAAGGGATTCATTGACAGTAACCTACTCCTGGTAAGGGAGATGCTGCCCTCTTGTGGAGTGAATAGTCTCTCTAATTTGCTGCAGTAGGCTCTCTGGTTGGGAGCTCAGAGTTGAGTAGTCAAGTCTCTTGAAATCCTCATTACAGAGCATGCACTCCAGAATATGAGCCACCCTCTGCAGGTCAAAGGCAGCATGGTGAGGGCCCAAGGTGGTGAGGGTCTCTGAAAGGTGGCGAGGGTAATTGTTGGAGGAATGTCCGGAGCAGGAGGTCAAGAAGGATAAACGGTTGTCTGCAATGACCTTCAGGAAGGAGGCAAACTCTCCATAGTCAATACCAGAGCAAGACTTCATGATGACCTGGAAACAAACACGTTTTATATTTCGTATGAGCTGTAGTCTGTGTACTTCACAAGCAACATGAGAAAACTAAGTAACACATATTCATTTAGCAAACATTTTTATCCAAAGGGATAAGGGACATACATTTAGTATGAACAGCAGACAATCGAGGAGTAGAAGTGTACAGTTCATACAGTGTTACAGTGGTCAGTGCCAATGAATGGTCTGATATTCATATGTTGTACCTGGCAGTGCTGATGCCATGAGTCCATGGTGTTCCTCCATTCCTCTATCTCCCTCTGGACAGCAGACAGCTCATTCTGAAGGAACTGCCACATTATGTCCACATTGCATCCATTCAGCCAATTATGATTCATAGAGATAGTATCCTCCTGTATAAAGGGAAAGGAAAGTGTAAACATGTCTTATTTTGTAATCCAACTTGAATCATCACAGTAATCATTTTGAAGCATTTATCAGTTCAAACGTATGCAAGCCAAGATTACAATTTGGAGCAGTGAACATCCTGTCGAGTAGACCGATCTTTCTTACCAAATTGTAAACTTGATGGTGCCAACCACTGGGCACAAATATGATTTCTCCTGCTTCCTGAATGATCTCCAGGGGTTGACAGGCCTCGTCGTAGTGCGGAAACAGCCCTTTGTCCTGAAGCTCGGGTGCAGTGACATCGTAAGCTAAGTTGCCGTGGCTGTCTCTCAGGAAGTCCTCCTGGCCTGGGGGATACAGCAGCCATTTCTTTCTGCCGCAGATGTTGGCTGACCAGCTATAGGAGCGGAACACATCAGCATGGAACGGGGTCCTGTTAACAACAGAATTATGGGCAATGGTTATTAGGTTTTATACTAAATCAACCCATACTGTAAAGAAAATGTGATTGGCATGACTGGTGACCCCCATTTGGCTGGGTAGAATAACCCCCATCCTGCATTTGCAATATTAACACAATATATATAACAGTAGGCTCTGGTGAAGCAAAGAGAAGATAGCATATTTGTTTGTTTATTCATTTGAGAATGTTGCAGTGTTGATACAATACCATGAGCCTTTAGGTCCCATGTAGACAAAACGATAGTCGTCAACCTCCATTGTATCCCAATATTCATTGAGCCAGTCAGAGGAAAAGAACACTGGAGTAGTGTAGGCACTGTGTTCAGGAAAATCCCTGCGGCAAAAAAATGAAAAAGAATCATCAATATGCAACCTGTACTTCACCCTTGATTGTAGTTCTGCCCACAACAAGACCCAAGTCAATAGCATTAAACTCATACCGTGACATGTGCCAGTCTTTGAGATACAGACACCCTTTGGGTGATGAGTGTCCATTCTGGATGTATTCTTTCCAGTAGTGTATAAATTCTTTGAAAGGCATAATTTGTTTAGGGTTTGCATTGTATTCTTTTGCATTGCAGTTTGCAACAGGGACTGGAGTCTCATCTGCAAAAATGACAAAGGAGATGTATGATACAAAAATGTAGCATGCACTGAATAATAAAAAAAGATTTGACATCTTTAGATGACATATGCATTTGACATATACAGTTTTTAGTTACCAAATTCTTGCAACAATTTCTGGAAATTGGGCTTTCCTTCTTCAGTAACCCACTGCTTTCGACACTTCCAGTCCTCGGTAAATCTTCTCGAAAACATACAGGGGTGGTTGGGAAGCAGGTACTTTTTAAAGAATTTTGAATAGCTTATCTCCTTTTCGATATAGTCAACGAAGTGCGATGACCAAAATTGCTCATATGATTGCCTTGGTATTTTAACAAGGCTACAGCAGTTGTGATAGCACTCCCTGTCCATTGTAAACAAATTAATTGTCCACTGATTACAGACAATGTATAGCTAGCTAGCTATCTATCTGCATAATGACAATGTGTGGCTTTGCACGACATACTTCACCGTTAAAACCAGTATGCTACATTTGATTTGTTAAGACTAAATATAAAAAAGCAGGTTTGTGCAGGTTTCGAAATCGATCAAGAGGCTTCAGCGACCAGAGAGCAGCCTTGAAGGGGGAAGATATTAAATGTAGCACTGAGTTATGGTGTATTCTTTTCCACGTTCTACATATCAAATATTCAACATTTATTACAATAAGCGTTTGAAAAATAATATTTTGTTTCTTTTAGCGTTACTTAATGAGATGTAGGCCTCTGAAGTTTTAAATGGCAAAACATCAGTTCCAGTTGCTCAGGCGGACTGTAAATACGACTGTACTACATCGATATCACGTGATCCCCCTTTCTGACATAAACAAATCTGTAATACTGTTCAAGCCAACATTGCTCCAGACATTAGATACATTGAACTTAATCTAGATACATTAACTTAGAAGACCCAACGGAACTACACTGTGATAGAATTGGAAGGAATCTGTGCTACCGTGGAAGGTTAGAAAAATCTGAATGCGTAATAGTGACTTTGCTAAGCTTAGCAAGCTAGCTAGCCCCAGCTCCTGTCATATATATAGTGATCTGAAAACAGTCAATTGCACACCTGAAGTTAATTTTTGGCGGAACACTTGGCGGGGCTAGAAAAAATATATTTCAGCATCACTTTTAAATAACCTGACTACCTAGTGAAGTCTATGGGATTTATCTTCTTAATTCATTGTTTGGTCATATGTTCATCTCTCCCAGGTGTTCATCTGTATCTAAGATGAGCCGGGACATCCCCATCCACAGCTGGCCAGGTTCTTACTACATCAACAGTGAGAAGCGCTGGGAGAATGGCACTCTCTCGCTCACCCGAACCATGCTACGCTTCACTTCTGACCAGAGCAAGGAGAGCTTGTCCAGCTTCCGTCTCTCCCGGATCATGGAGATCAAGATGGAGTCCTCCAGCTTCATCTTCAGCACCCTCACTGTACTGGAGCAGGGCAACGTGAAACACTGGTTCGGCTCACTTCGGCCTAACAGGGTGGTGGTGTATAATGTTCTGGAGCACTTTTGGAGGGAGCGCTTGCTGTCCCCCACCTCGGAGGTTCAGGGGGCAGAGGCTCAACCCAGCAAGGGCAGGGAGCTCATCAACCTGGTGGTGGGGTCTCAGAGAAGGTTGGAGGACACTGGCACAGTCCTCCACCACCAGGGACAGCAGTTTGAAAACATGATGCAGGGGCTGGACAAGATCGACTTGGATTTGGGAGTGGCAGACAAGTAACCATTGTCATATTATACCATATTTATCCTGTGTTTTAATTTAAAGCATCCATGGCCCTCTGAACACCATTCAGATCTACTTCTGAAGGTGTAGAGTAAAAGCTATCCAAACACCCCCTTCATTGGGGGAACCAAACCTGTTTCATAATTGCTCGTCTCGTCCGTCTCCTGTCACACAGGCTCCTGTCTGAGCTGGAGTCTCCATCCTGGTGGCCGTTTGGTAAGCTCCCCTGGAGGGCCCACCAGGAGGCTAAAGCTGAGCATGCTGCCAGAGGGGCTGCTGCTGCTGGGAAGGGAGCTGGCAAGCAGAAGGTCATCACCAGCATCCCAGCCGTGGTGTCCAAAGGCGGTGACCACGATCTAAAGCCTGGCTGCCTGATGGTGCTGGTTTCGTCTCTGGAGGTGCATGACACAAACCAGCAGCTCCTGCACCGCTTTGAGAGGAACGAGGTTGACGACATCCGCGTGCACAACCCGTACGAGATCAGCGTCCGACAGCGTTTCATCGGGAAGCCGGATATCTGCTACCGGCTCCTCTCTGCCAAGATGCCGGAGGCTCTGTCAGTGCTTGAGATGCAGTACAAAAAGAAGGTGGAGTTCACCAGTGAATACTCCGCTTTCAACACCACCCCAGCCACAACCCCATGTGACTCAGAGGGTTCAGTATGGAATGCAGGTTTGTTAGCATGATAGATTTAAGTACTGTACAGTGAGCGTGTTACAACCCCCAGTCTAATAGACTATGGTGTTCCATGTTGTTTGTATTCTCTGTTCTGTGTAAGTGTTATTTGTGTGTGTTTGCTGCTGTGCAGTCTGACAATTCCCCACATGTGGCGCGCAAATCATCTTGTTATGGCCAAATCATCACTTAAGAATGACTCCTCCCCTCCATAATCCCGTTTACCTGGTTCCAGTCATCTATCCCATCATGCCCTTCAACAGTATATAATGTGCCATTCTGTGTTTGTTTGGAGAGTGGAATTAGGTGTCTCTCTGGTGCTTGCATGGGTGAGAGTTGTAGGTTCGGTTGTGCGTGTGCGCTAGTGCGCGTTGTGCGTGTGCACTAGTGCGTGTTGTGCGCGTGCACTAGGGTGTTTAGAATTCCCCTCCGTAATAGCCATTTGTCTGGTGGAATTTGGCATTAGCTTAAATTGCCTGTTCTATTTCTTAAAGTCTGTTAAAGTCAGTCTTTGCATGTGTTCATCATTGCATATTCTCACTTTAACCACCAAGTGGCAGTAAAGATCCATCTGTTTTGCATGGCAATCCGTATAATACAGAATATTGTCGTGTTTAGTGATTCAGTTTAAATATGTATAGATTCAGTGCATAAATACAATTTGCAGTTGCAGAACTGTTTATTTGATTGTGTATTCTTTATCTGTTCTGACTCATCCCACTATGTAGAAGTGCATGATTCGGATAATTACTGTATTGTCATGAAAGCCCTGTGTGTTGTTCACCGGTGAATTTGTGTGGTAACCTGGAATATGCGATATGAGACAGGATTTTTGGTTCCGCTGAGAGCGTTCTCTTTTCCAGAAAGCTCTCCTGCAGCGTGTGTGTTCTTTGTACCCCTGCCCCAGACCCTCTCCAGCAGTGCCAGGAGACGGAGGTTACGCTGGAGGTTCCCACAGGGGAGCTGTCCCAGGTGCAGGTCCAGCTCCTCCAGCCAGCCGTGTCCCAGGCAGAGGCCCGGGAGCTCCGGCAGGTCAGTAAGGCTACTCACTCTCTCCCCTCAGGTCTGAGTGACCCGACGCTACCGAGACAAAACCTGTTTGGCGGCTTCTTTTTTTTTCCTTCTTTAAAAAATGCTGTGTTTGTACCTTTTACTTACCTGCTTTGTATATTGGAGAACACATGGCTTACTGGTGAGCATTACACACTGTGGAAAACCATTATGACACGTTTTGAGGAACAAGCATAACTAGTCCAACCATGAAAATGGAGGGAGGCTGAGTCCTATTTCCATTCAATACCAAGATTCAGAGTAATGATTTAAATTTTTCATTCGTTATATTTTAAATGTTAGTGAGACCACAAGCCAAAGTCCCTTTAGGTTAAGAGAGGGAGCGAGACATGACTAGTTATTTGGTCAGACGTCTTTGGTCAGACTGACTGTATAAAGTCTTTCCATTCAAAGCCTCTGTACAGGGTGACCTGCATGGTCTATGGTCGTAAGACGTAAACAGTGACGTGACGCAAACGCAGTCGATTATTTCTCATTTAACACATACTATCGCTTGCACAAGTGGGTGAACTGTATGTTATCATCCTTATAGCATATTATGTGTTTGTTTACGTGGGACTGTATGCGATTGGCTGGTGCACCATTTCAATGTAATCTGTAGCTTGAATTAGCCACTGTAGATACAGTAATGAGTTTGGCCTCATGCTAGGGGAAACCACACTTTGAACTACTGTATATAAAAGCAACTTTCTAGGCCGGGCATTTGAGGAAAGCTTGAATGGGGCTTTTGTTAACTGTAAATGTGTGAAGTACTGTAGGTATTACTAGTTAATGATTATTTACCACTTTCAATTCCAGTATGATTTGATGAAATTCTCTTATCTTTTTGTCTCAATAATCATTAATCAAACAAATCTATCATAGCTGTGGCATGTGGGTCAATTACACAATGGCACTTGCGTATTGTGTCTTTATCTTTGGCTTGTTACTTTGCACTGATAAGTTCTAAAAGTTCTTTGAACTTCAAAGGCTAACAATTTTGGCTATATAGTCTCGAATTATTTTGAATGCACACCACTCAAAGTATTTCCTGTCCTTACCTGTACCGAGGTCACATGGGACTCTCTGTCAGCGTAATACTCTTGTGAAGTGCCATAGCAAATAGGCCCCTTTGTCACAAACATTAAATTGCAGATTATCAGTTGATTCATTGTTTAGATTAAAGTTGAATATTCTCAGTCCATGGGTAGTGGAGTGAATTTCCATGTCCTTTCTTGTCTCTGTTCCCCTTTTCTAAAGTCAGTGATTACCAACTATATTGCATTGCGATCATTTGAAAAATTTATTTCATTTTTCATTTTGTTATGGTACAGCAGTTTTATCACAGTTTCTTAACAAAGTAGCCTTTGCTCCTCGTCAAGCGATTAGATGTACAGCGTCTTTTGGGTCTTCGAAGTTCTTCCCTTCCATCTCAGACCTACACCAGAGAATCATCCAACTTAAGAAAGTGAATGCAGTTGCCGTTTGGTGTGCAGAGAAATACTATCTGTTTGCTCACGACTGTCTGGACCAGTTCCTGTGTTCTGTTATGTCCACGTTTAGAACTGACATAATGTCAGTGGTTGTGTGTGTGTGCATGTGTAGGATAACATAATATTAGTTTAGAGACCACGGTGGTGGGGTTTGGAGTGAGTGTTTATTAGGTTGTGCTTGGCACATCGTAGTTTATTTAAGTTGTTCCATCGACCATAACATACACAGTTGTTGGAGCGTGGAGATGGAGTTGCAGAATTCCCTGAACACACGGAAAGTTAAAATAACAAATGCCATTGACTGCGAGCTATTGATGACCTCAGGCGGCTAGCAGAGACCTCTTCTGACCATGCACTTAATATACAACCCCAATTCCCAAAAAGTTGGGACGTTGTGTAAAATAAAATAAACAGAATACAATGATTTGCAAATCTCATAAACCCGTATGTTATTCACTATTGAACATGGAAAACGAATCAAATGTTTAAACTGATGAAATTTACAATTTTAAAGGTCCCATTACATGAACATTTCACTTTAGTAGGTTATTTAACATTAATATGAGTTCCCCTAGGCTGCCTTTCCCCCAGTGGCTAAACATTTTGATAGGTGTAAACCAAGCCCTGGGTATTCTTCTCCACCTTTGAGAAAATGAAAGCTCAAATGCTCCGATTTGAAAATGTTCCTCTTATGTGGTCATAAGAGGAAAGGTTACCTCCCCTTTCTCTGCTTTGCCCGCCCAGAGAAACTGGCCTGCCAATGAGAAAATGAACTACGACCGTGCGAGTGCGATATAGTTTTTTCCTCGAGAGACATCATGGCTTGCAAATGACATGCATGGCAGTTAGCCCCGCCTCTCTCCTCCTCATGGCATTTAAAGCTACAGACACAGAAATGGCACGTCCTAATGAAAGCTCATTGTGGGACTGCTCGTAGTGGCTGTAATTCTGCACCAAGGCTGAATTTCGGTAGAGACTTCAGATACACTATTAGGGGACCACTAAGGCAAAAGCATCCAAAAACAGCATGTGGGACCTTAAAGAAAAAAATACGTTAATTTAGAATTTGATGGCAGCAACACGTCTCAAAGTTTGGACAAGGCCATGTTTACCACTGTGTAGCATTCCCTCTTCTTTTAACAACAGTCTGTATATGTCAGAGTACTGGGGAGACCAGTTGCTGTAGTTGTGGGAGAGGAATGTTGTCCCTTTGGTGTCTGATACAGGATTCTTGCTTCTCAACGGTCCTGGGTCTTCTTTGTCATATTTTTTGTTTCATGATCCACCAAATGTTTTTAACTGGTGAAAGGTCTGGACTGCAGGCAGGCCAGTTCGGCACCCGGACTCTTCTATTACCAAGCCATGCAGTTGTAACAGATGCAGGGTGTGGTTTAACATTGTCTTCCTGAAGGCCTTCTCTGAAAAAAGACTTGACATTACATGTATTCATTTAGCAGACGCTTTTATCCAAAGCGACTTCAAAGAGAGAGCTTTACAAAAGTGCATAGGTCAATGATCATAAACAATGAGATAGCCCCAAAAACATTGCGGGCAGACAAAACATGAAGCCACATGCCTGGATGCAAGCAAATGTTGCTCTAAAACCTGTATACACCTTTCAGCATTGATGATGCCTTTCCAGATGTGCAAGTTGCCCGTTCTAAAAAGCACTAAAGCACCCCCATACCATTAGAAATGTAGGCTTTTGAACTTAACACTGATAACAAGCCAGATGGTCCCTCTCCTCTTTAGTCCAGAGGACGCAGTTTCATGGTTTCCAAAATAATTTCAAATTTAGATTTGTCTGACCACAGAACAATTTTCACTTTTGTCCTCAGTCCATTTTAAATGAGCTTTAGCCGTATATGTTCACATATGGCTTCTTCTTTGCATGCTTGAGCTTTAACCTGCATTTGTGGATGGCACTGCAAACTGTGTTCACAGACAATGAGTCAATGAGTTAGTTGCAAATGTTCCTCCAGCTGTTTATTTTTAGTAACACTTACTTTTTTTGAGACTTGTTGCGTCAATCAAATTCCAAATGACCTTTTTTTTTCATAAAATGGTACATTTACTAAGTTTAAACATTTGATATGTTTTCAACGATCTATTGTGAATGGCGTGAGTTTCTGAGATTTGCAAATCATTGCATTCTGTTTATTTACACTTTGCACAGCGTCCCAACTTTTTTGGAATTGGGGTTGTAATTCCTCCTCCTGTAGGTGTACTCGTACCCACATAGACTATGGAGCAATGACAGTGTCCTACTGTGTGTGGGTGCTGTAATGTGCTGTGTGTTATTGTAAATCCTTTCTCTTTCAGCCTGAATAGGGCGATCAAAATACTCTTACTCACTCACCCGTTTTCACTCCTCCGAACATACAAGAGCCAAAAGAGTCCCACATCCACACTACCCACCTATGCACTGAAAATAACATCCTTTGTTGCCTTTTTGGTTGTCTGTCTGGGCTGCTGTAATATTTCCTTGCTCTGTCTAACAGTGTGTGCGTGTTTGTGTGCGCCCCAGATGCTAATGCAGCTGAAAACCCTGGCGCTGGAGGCTGAGACAGAGTTAGAGAGGCAGGACGAAGCCTTGGACGTTCTGACCGACTCAACAGACAAAGCCACCATGCACATCGACAAGCACACCTGCCGTATGAAGAAGCTGCTCTAGCTCCACTCTCACCTGAACCAGGCCGCACAGTCACTGAAAAGAAACACCGTAAGTGACCTCACAACAAGTGTTCACATTGAGGTACGGTGATGGGGGGGGAGTGTTTTTCTTTGTCATGAAGCAACCAGATGAAAGAACAGGCTTTTCTCAAACCAGTGATTACTTGCAAGTCCACTAGATGGCATTTGCACCAAGAAACACGCTCATTCATTCTCTGTGCGTCCCGTGTACTGCAAATCCGTGTACTGCAAATAACTGATTGATAGATCCAAAGGGACATAACATAATACCATAAGTGTCTCTGGAAGAGGCTGGATGAGTTATAGTCTGGTGTTTTGCTTCCATCTCTCCCAGGAATCTTTCTGCTAACAGATGTTTGTTTGTTTGTTTTTCAGTTGCTGCTGTCAAGCTAGCCTCCCCACATGTGGTTTAAAGCCTTGAGTGTTGCATGTTTCCATATTGCTGGACATATTGCTGGTGAGTTGTACCCATCAAGTGTATGTGTTGCATTATAATCTTTGCTTGCTGGGGAAATACATAATCCTACTTTGCCACAGAAAGCTGTGTAAAACGTGTACTTTATTTCCACGTGACATGATTGGGGAGGCAGGGAGCAAATCACTGAGGATCAGATTCCCCAACTCTTAATAAAAGTCAGTATAATCTTATCTGTATATAAATGAATAGCATTTTTTTCTGGAATCCTTTTCTTGTCAGCGGTCATCGTAAACTTGTAATGAACACCTATTTATTTAACCCCCAAATAAATAAATTATTAACTGTTTTCATTCCTTTCCTTTGTTTATTGTATAGACTACATTACTACATAATCTGATTTGAGCATTATTGCTATGGCTTTGTGATTAAAGGCACTGGTTCTATCTTTCTTTGTAGCAGACATTTGATACGAGAAGCATGATAATGACTAGAGCACAAGGGAAAGCTGGCAACTCAAATTGGCATGGAGAATGTCATAACAAAATGGAAGTGGAAGCTGTTTACTCTTTCAACTGCTGTGAGTCCCACTGAATGGAAGCGGGTTCGTTTGTGACCAGGCCTGTTATTATAACATCCTGTTGGCACCAGGAAATTGGCATCTGCACGCCATCCCTGTCAAGAGTGGGGGACCACCAGGAGCCAACTGCACAGATTCATTAAATTTGGCTAGCAAATTATACTAAGGAACTCCTGTTAAAGAGGTTTTGAGTAGTTCCCAACTATCTTCATCCCGGATATTAGGTTCTTATTACTTCTGTTTATCCTCTAAGACGACAAACTCACAGAGCTCGTCTCACGACCATTATGTGACAAAAACATGGCAACATCCCAAATGATCAAAATGTTTTTTCACTGTGAGCCATTTATTTTTGTTGATTTCGGTGATAAACAGTCAGATTCTGGAAGTTCCAAACTCCAGAAGCGTACCACATGGTTATGTGAATTCCAACCCCTTTAAAAAAAAAAACGGAGGGAAAGTGAACACACTGGCGTGGTTTCGGAGCAGCCTTGCAATACGAGGAAGTGGTGGCGGTCTTGTCTGACCACAGATGCATGAGATCCGGCTTTGCCTTCTTAGCGGATGGTATGGAGACATCAGGGATTGTGCTGGCCTTGACTTCCAAGTCTGTTTACGTGACAGTCCCGTGGCCCGCCCCTGCTAGAAGCGTGTGTGTTGATGACCGATCAATCAGCAGTGCTGGGAAAGAGCTGCGTGTCTTTTGCGGGATCCTGCAAGGGCACTTCTGGGTTACTCTCCGCCCCAAAATAAGGAGCCATGGAATATACAAAATAAAAGTTATTTCTCCTATCAGGGTTATTGTGTATTTTTTTCTTTTTTCTTTGAACGGAAGGGAAAAACTTGTCACCTTTTGTTTTACAGCTTAGTGCCTAAAAGTACATACAAGCCATTCTTTTTTTTTAAATGAGCTGGATTTTGTAAATGTAATGTAAACAATATGGTCTTTAGCCGGGCTGATTAACTGATTTGTTCATGAACAATTGTCCAAATAATATTGCCCCGAAGTTGATCCTTTTGGACCAACATGCTGGTCTCTAATTTGAAATCAGACAAACACACATTTTCACCTTGGAGCGCTGTTAGTTCGTGTCTGACTGTAGTGGTTGGACTATTGACTCATGTTCTGGCCAGCTGCTGGCCAGTGCAGGTGTTGCGCTGTTTCCCTTTGCAGAGGGAGTCTCCAGTTTCAGGAAATCAGGCCTGTTGGTTAATGTTAGAGCTGGGAGGAAAACGTTCCTGGAAGGAGCATGAGTCCAACTAGGGGGCCCGGATCCACTTCACACAAGGAAGATGTGTATGACGTGCTTTTTATTTACTGACTTTCCCTGTCCAGAGGGTGGTACAGTGGACGTTCCTGTTGATAGGAGATGATGGGTTTCTTTCCTCAGTCATTCTGTTGAAAGACTCTTCTGTGTCGTTCCAACCAGATCTTTAGAAACAATATTAAAACACGCTCCTTGTGCTTGTGTCATTGTTCCTTCTGGTCTTGTATCTCTTTCGATTTTGGGTTGATTTTGTTCTGAGCGGCTCCTCTCGTCTCTGCCAGTGGGAGTGCCAGAGTAAGCGTCGCCTGTTATCTTTCAGGTTGACTGGATTAGTGGTTGACTGGTATGAGGTCTTCTGTTTGTTAGCATTTTGTCCCATAGTGAGAAGGAAGGATAGCTATCAATAGAGGGCAGCAGTGAGTTGCTTTTTGAGGTGACGGATAAGACCTTTAATTAATTGAATTGAACATGTCTCTTTTTCCAGGGATCCTACTTTTAGGTTTTAGGTCTTTATGTAATAGATATGAGACCAGCATATTAAATACATCACTACAGAGATGTCTCATTTATTCTGGTTTATTACTGCTTGAACTAGTAAACTGCAAACGGGCACCAGTCTGACAGTCAAAAATAGAATCAATGCTTTCATATGTCATGATCTTATTTATCTTTTATCTTTTTGCACATATGGAAATGCACAGGGAGCAGGGTAATGGAAAACATCCACCAAAAGGTCCTGTTTTCTTTCAGGAAACCTCGGCTAAAAATGCATCACACTCCTCTTGTGTGAATAAAAACACAATGGTTAGGAGTGTACCTTTGGCAAGTTTGAGGAGTCTTCTTTTTTTGCGATGACTGGATTATATATTCATTAAAATCCCATCTATACAGCTCCCCAAACAGGTTGTCAGGCCAGGAGCCAGCTTACACCGCATCAGTACTTTTACGAGTGGGCCCCCCCAGAATCCTTCAGTAAGACTGTTTTTAGTGGCTCTCACTGCAAATGGAAACACTTAGCTCCCACAATAAATTACCCACCCCAGTGATGCCACACTGCTTGGACCCCCAGCTCTGCCCCTTGCCCAGTCGCTGACACACTCCCCAACTGTGGGGTCAGGGTTTGCGCCAAAAAATACACTTTTCGATGGATACGTGCAAACAACAATTCAGATAAGGTTCTTTTTCAGGCTGGACAAAGTTACGGCACATAAAAAATGGGGTTTCGTGAACCGAGCATAGTCAAGTAAACACTAGAACAAAACGAATGACACAGCGGTTGTTGCACTAGGGTGCAGTGTTCTTTGGCTAAGTTTGATAAAGTTTTAAGATATGTCTGTCTCTCAGCTTGGTCAGACTGAGGCTGGGGTCATTTCAGGATAGAGTTGAGGGGTCTGGATATTCATTTTGTCCAGAGATTTGATAAACAGCCATTAGTGTGGGAGGTCAGTACTCCCCTGGATCAACAAATGATTATCCTCAGTACATTGAATGAGATTACTGGATAGAGTTGTATACAACTTTTGTCATCAAATTAAGTAGCCCCTTTTGAAATGTGTGGCCCGTTCCAACAGGAAGTCAAGTTCAGACATTGTACCAACATACTTAAAGGTACTTTACTTAAAGTACTGTATTGAATGTCCAGGTGTGTAAGGAAATCAGAGCTCCATACTGTTCTTGCTTAAAGTGTCTCCAAAATAATCCTAATTATCATGCCTGCCATGTTGTGTTTTCACCACAGGGTGATCTAATTGCAGCTGACCAAACACATTGTTGTTGAAATACCTGCCCTGCTGTGCGAGCTACGTTGTGACAACGTTGTATGTTCGCCGAGGGCCGGCGCAACCATAACAAACACAGCTGAATTCTGAGTTTACATTTCAGCTGGATGACGGCGCACGCAGCGTCTGGGTGGGACTTGGGAAAGGCTCCTCAGCCAGCAGCTCGGCTGGCACCCCGCCAGCATGGTAAGCACAAGCCTCAACAGTGCAACCTGGGAACTCATTGTCCAGATGCGTTTTTCTGAACACATCAGAGCCAGGAGTCAGGAAAGGCCACAGGCAGGTTTGTGGAACTGAACGTTGGGAGCTTGTTTGACGAAGTCAAGCTGTGCCAGGACAAAGGGGATTGCCTTTAATGAGGGTGTGGACCAACAAGGTCAGCCTGGAATCATTGTGACGTGGTCTTTTAAGAACTTCCAAAAGGAAGCCGCCAGCCTTATACTGTTGGCTGTGATGTGTCAAGTGCTCACAGCTACAAAAGGAAAGAATAATTACTAACATCTCTTCATTAATGATGGATTAAGACTTTGACTTCTCTGAACTTGAGGTAGATTTGTTTCCTGGCACTTTGTAGTTACAGTTCCAAAAAATAAATGAAAAGGTTTTTGTATTTTTATTGTTTCAAATGCACTTGTTACAATCATTTGACCTTATCTCTTCCTCCTACATGTAGGTTTGCCATGGTTATAAAAGACAGTTTTCATTTTCTTCGAATTGGGGACTGTGGTTGTATATTCCTGACCCACTGTGCAATCATTCACCATTAGATTGTGACACAGCATACATTTGTATGTTCTTGTTGACCAAGTTGCTCAATGTGAAAAATGGAGGACTGCTATACAGATGGCTTCCATTTAAAATTTCCAAGATCGAATGGGTTATGTGGGATATACACATGCACGCATGAATTCAGAGACACAAACAGGCACGGTTGCCACTAAGGACACACACGCACATCTTGTCACTCTCTGTCCGTCTGCCTGTCTCTCTCTCTCTCTCTCTCTGTCTCTCTCTCCAAACCTTCTCTTTCTCTGAATCTCTTTCAGCCATTCTCTCCATGTCTCCGTATGTGGGTTTATTTCCATAACTGTGAGGAATTTTTGGACAACACCTATTTTGTGGAAACCCCTTCCGCAATCCCAAATGGTTTGTCCACGGAACCTCAGGGGAACAGCCAGCAACTATGTAATTGGAGAAGATTGAGTACACATACACACAGACCATAGCTTGGTGAGCTATGGAGAAGCTGAAAGAAAGATGACCAGATGTCCACCCAGGACTGCCATATGTGAGGTGGATACTCAACTTGTGTGAAAGATGTGTGAGTGGTGGAGAGGGAGGTCGTGTGAACCTTTGACCCAGTGTCTATTACAGATTGAGAAAAAAAGCATAATGCCCGTTGACCATGAAGCTAATGGAAAACAATGACGTGCCACGTCGGTTGGTTTTCCTCTGAAGGAAATGTAGTGTTCCTCAGGATATCATCAGGAATCCCCTTTACTGATGGAAACCATGGAGCCGTCAAAACAGAGCACTGTAATTCTGCGGTCTGGTTTCAATTAAAGCATTGAATATCAAAGACAATCACTCCCATTTTAATGTGCATTTTTTATGTGTTCCCAGTTTATTTTGATGGAAAATTTGTGGGTGGAGCACTTGCTAATTGGTACGGAAAACTTGCACCTGTGGTAGACCGATGTTTTGAGAGTCAGAAACATTGAATATTTGCGTTCCACTCTTTTAAGGAGTCCAAGTTTATCCGAAAACAATTTCAGGCAACTTCTGACCATATCAGGCTGACTGAACTGCCAAGTTGGTTTATCTTGTGGTTCTGCTATGTTTCAAAAGACAGATAATCTAAACCCTAAAGTTACCTGAACCAGTAAACCTCAATTACTACAGCAACCAGATACATTGTTTATATCCAGACCTGGAATCGACCACTTAATTGAAGATGAAGTCCACCTGTAGTTTGAAGACAGTTTTGTGGCCGGAGACCCACTGCTACCCTCACCCCACTATTCCCATCGGTGCTTCCTGTGTCCCCATGTTTGTAGAAGCTATTAATGAGAAGAGATCCTTCGATTAGATCATCTCCTGTCAGATTTGAGTGCTCGCAGATCGCAGAAGGATATGACATCACTGTTTTCACAGCCTGCAACAACCTTTTCTGGATGTTTATTTTGACGCAAAATGCATTATGTCACAAATATGACCCTCAATTATACCAGCAATGTGGTATGACAGAGATGTTGAATAAACACTGTACTGTATATGATGGCAGTGGAGACATATACGATGACATAGCGGTCTAAATATTCTTCATTCTGTGCTGAGGTTGTAACAGTTGTTTTTGTTGTCTCTCTCCGTGCGCACGACAGGGTGGATCTGTAATGACATTCTTTCCATTCTGGTAAAAGAGAGGTGGAATCACCCCGTCTATATATATGACAAAGTGCGTCACTCTCCTCGCTCGTTCTCCTTCACTGTGGTTTTCTGGACCGGGAAGATCTATATTCTAAGTCAAAGTTCCTGCGGTGTTCTCTCATTAGTGGTGAGCTTTAATCTCCAAATTAGAGGGCTAAATCATCAAATATTCCTTACACATCTGAAACAGGATGAAACATTCCTCCCCTGATAGACGGTGGTGGCTCACACCACTATTTGGTTGAGGTTTAGCCTATACCATCAAGACTTGCATTGTATGAAAACATACTATGACACATACGGTAAGGTTTAAGACTGTATATGGTGTATAACAAAAACTACTCATTAAAAATAGATTTGTGGAGCAGACCCATAGGTCTTAAGTTTTAGTGTTGCATCATCCTAGTCATCAGGTGCCTAGCCTATGGAGTTTACAGCAAACTATGTATGGTGCAAGATCATGG
Organism: Osmerus mordax; assembly: GCF_038355195.1. Classification (NCBI taxonomy): domain Eukaryota; kingdom Metazoa; phylum Chordata; class Actinopteri; order Osmeriformes; family Osmeridae; genus Osmerus; species Osmerus mordax. The sequence continues at coordinate 13,382,373 of NC_090065.1, forward strand.
TCCAAATGTAAGAGTTTGGCCTCAGCTCTTATGTATTTTCAAACCAGTAGTCTACAATTACTTTCTCCATGCTGCTTTCAAAAAATGATAAAATGATTTTTAATGATAAAATAACAATCCAAAGGGCCTGTTTAAAAAAAAGATGTCCATGAGCTAAATTGCTAATTTATTTGAGAATATGTTCAGATCAAATACACCCTGGGAAAATCAACGTCCAGAAGCCATCTGATGGAATGAGTGGTGCTAACCACATAGCAATAATGGTTTCTGTTTGTGGCAGACTGGATTCTGCAGGCACACCTGATGGCACCTGACAGCTGAATTCATGAGCAATCATGTGAAGAGAAAGTTCACTCAAACTTCATTGTATCCCAACAGTAGATTATACTCGACGAGGCCCATTGTATGATGACATCTCAGGCCACCGTTTATGAAACAGACATATTTTATGTTTGGATGAGGTTTAAATGAATCAATTTCTATGACTCATTTTCAAACTTTGTTTTGGTCACATCATTCAAAAATAAGTACCCCGTATCTAAAACAGTGTTTCAATTTACTTAAACAAAACCTCAGTAAGTGAAACCCTAGAGTATTTCTGGGTCACTAGCCCACACCCATTGTCACTAGTCTCTTAACTTGATTTATTGGGGTCTAACATTTCACGATATAAAAACGAGAATTTATTAGTTTGGTCCTCACAATTTGTTTTCTGGAGAGACATGCCTGACCTTTGTGAGAATATGAAAAATACATTTTACGCTTGTTAGATCAGTTACAGCACCATTAAAGTGCTTACTCCCAGTGGTGTCCATAGTCTCAGGACACAACTAACACATTGCTGATTGGCTGTTTGAGAGAATACTACATCTAGGTGATGTCTATACGTACCACCTCATCATAATTACATCATAACCAGGCCAAGATGGATGTCACTACTTTTTGTAATCCGGATTTTGGACCATCCTTCAGAAAATGACCTCTTTTGTTACATGCAAACTAACAAAGACACCTGAACTGTTCTGGAACCTTTTGCCATAATATTTCTGTTCATGGCCAAAGACCCCTATTACCCTCTTTGGGTGATTTTTTAGTTTCATATACCCGGTGTGCTGTATTATAATAATTTCTTCCAGGTGTTGAATACAGTTATTTCATATCATCGTTTTGCTAAGTCATATGCCGTGATGTTGGACTTGGTTTTATAATGTGTGCACACCTGCTCCAGATACATTGTCTGCCTGGAGATCTCTGGAGGAAGGTAATAAGAACTGTCGGTTTTGGGAAATCATGGAACACACACTGCTTTTTTATAGTCCACATTACAGCTACTCAGAGGCATAGATGCTGTAAATGAGTGTTCTCAGCAACGACACTGTCTGGTTTTCTTATTATAAGCACAAGTCAAAACCTCCATTACACTCATATAATACCGACATCCAGGTTTAGTGCACTGTTTGTCTTTTAGGTAAGTGGATGAACCCTTGTGAGGATTCACTTGACTTTTAAAATGTTGATGGTATCCCAAAGTACAGTAATTTTTCATGGAGGAAATTCCATGGATGCGTACAGATGACGTACAGATGAATCATTTCTTCTGAGTGTGACCGGAGGCACCTCTCTCGCTCGACCCAGGGTCTTCAAGCATTCCTCTTCAAATACCACCAGAACCTGTGGGTCTCTTTCTTCTGGTTGACTCCTCCAACTGAAGGCACATCTGGGTATCCTTCTCTGCAGTGAGAAGGGCCGTAATTCAAGACTGAGGAACCAGCTCTTGGGGCTGGTGACCTCCTGTGAGTGCGCCAGTGCAGCAGTGAGGCAGAGGGAGGCGGGCCAGAGTGAGGGGGACACAGAGTTTACTGGCACACCCGCTAGGAGAACACAACTATTTCCTCTCCATAAATCAAAATGGACACCCTCTGTCTGGGGGCCTTCAGTAGAAATGGAGAATGTCCATTTACTTTAAATAGGGCTTGAAATGAACTTTTCAGTCCCTCCGTCTGTGGAAAATGTTATATTTTGAACCAAAAATGATATTGTAGATTAAATATGTTACTCAATACTTGAGTCAAAGCGGAAATCCAACAATACTTTATATTCCTTCATCTGTAAATATATGGAAATTAATGTAGAGTAGTGCACTGATGGTTTTTCAGGACCACCCATGCTAACACTGACAATAGTAACATTTTCATAGATTTACAGTAAGAGTAGTTTTTTTGAAGCTAGTTCGATGTCAGAATTGCCCCACCAGTCTCTGTGGTTGTGTCTGGTCATTAATACTTACACAACAAGGGGATCTCACATTTTCCTGTCATAGTGTCATCTACGTAGGTCTGTTCCCTGACATCTCTCTATGTTTCCTCCCATCACAAAAACAATCAGCTGCATTTTCCCTGTAATGGGACTCTCTACTGGGACAGCAGGCTATGGAGTACACGTACAGACAAGTCTGATGACTCACCCCACCTAGAGATGTCTGGCAATGTGTGTCTGATGTCATTGACATTGAGTCCCAGCCATTAAAAGCATTCTCTACCCTTGGAGAAACAGTCAGCAAGTGATGCAACATATTCGAAGAGATATGAAATGAATTAAAACGTGTGCTAGGTTCTTCTTTAAACATACTCTGTGATGTCATCTAATAACTGTCAGTCCTCTGTGTCCTTGGAGACACAATACATGCAGTACTTGACCAATTTATCGCTCAGTGGTGATCCTTCAGACAAATCCCATAGTATATCATAATGTGTCATAACTCATAATTCAGAGGATAATTCAAAATGTAGGATTGTACTTTAGGAATTTATATACACATATTCCAGTCATAAACTCCCATAAATGTCAGTAAGGGAAAACATCCAAACAATATATATACTGTATACATACATATACTGTATACATTTATATGGCATATATAAACAAAACAAGATTCAAGCCACAGTGCCACTTTATGTTGGAAGCCACTATATTGGCATGTGCAAAATCAATCCTCAACACCACACCTTGTCCACATTGGCTTTTCCTTCATATTGGTGGTTTGATGAAAAAATGTGAGGCCTTGGCAGCCCCTATTTCCAATGTAAACCCAAAGGAGGATGTGCTGGAACAATTCACCCAAGGCGTCTGGCTGAGAATCCACAGAGCCCAGTCTATGCGTAATTGGTCCAGACCAAATGCAGCAAATGACCTTAAGTTTAAATTCAGGCAGTTGGGAGACCTTGAAGACAGCCTTGATCCCAGGCCTGTCCCCTTCATGCATCTCTCACACTGTTCTACACCCACAGAAAACAGTCACAGACCTCAAATTGCCTGTGCTATTGCCATATAATATCTGATATGACACAATTACGTTTGGCAATTGTTTATTCATAAGTCAAATGAAGTGATTGTATGGGACTTTGTATTTGTGTGTCTGCATCTTTAGATGGTGGTGACATGACATATCTCTTGGATTTGTGTTGTTTATGGACTCCACCAGGCAATAAGACAGTGTGTATATTTACAGTAGACAGGAAAAGGAGACACATCCGTTAACAGTGAGGGAGGGGTGCAGCCTAGCGGCCTCGGTGACTGCACCATACACAGCCACAATGAGAAAACCATGTCTCTGCTCCGACCTTGGGTGTGAGGCCCTTGCGCACGCACATACAGCCCAGTACAGTAAACATACGTCCGTGTTCTAGCGGAACATGTGGCTGCCGATGCTCAGAGGGTGAGGAGATTTTTTCTTCCCAAAGTACTGTACAGTATGAGCCACCACCTTCTTTACTCCCACGCCCTCGTCCTCCTCCATTTTGAAATGGTCCACGTATGTTTGCCGAGGTAGAGGAAGTGAGCTTCTCCGTCCTTCAGCGGAGGAGCGGCCACCGAGCTTCTGGGCCAGCTAGCCGTGTAAGCCTTGCTCTCCGCCATGAGGTCATCCCTCAGCCATCTGCAGCAGGTTCTCATTATGCCAGACACTGTGCTACAACTCTGTGTCTGGCTACACTTTGCCAGCAGGGCCGAGCCAACGTAAGCCTTTCTTACTGTGTTGAATGGGCCAGTCGCACCAAGGTCAGAAGGAATGCCATCGGGCCGTCCTGCTTTTGACAATGTTTGGCTCTGTCTCCTCTCTTCGTTTTATGGGCGGCCTTTACTATTCATCCCCCAAAGGAGGCCCTGAGTAGAAACTAAAACAGATTCACTCATAAGGTTTAAGAGGTTTTAAACAGTAGTTAAGACGTTTCTCTTGTCCGGCACACTAAATACTCCACTTTGACTTACGTGCAACAAGCGTGAAAAGGAGTTCTGGCAGCTGAACCATGTCTGAGTCTTACTGTCAACCAACAAAGACTGGATTGGAAGGAGTTTTGACACAAAAAATGTAAACAGTGAGAACTGTTACCTTTATAACCTTTGACTCAATGCTATAGTTGCCATGACACAAGGTGGTGCTACTGTATCTCAAAGCCCTGCTCGGCCGTGGCAGGAGAGGAAGGCCATGTGGTTAAGGTCAGAGCTGCTTTATGACCTCAGTAACGGCACTGATTTCCTGTCAGGTGGGTCTGATTCAGTCCTCCACGGAACGCCACAGTCTCTGAGCCAAAGCTTAAACTTCAGAGTTGCTGGTGTGTCGTTTCGATCTGACTCATTCTGTTTTTGACTTTTTTTATGGTCCTTTGAGATGTTGCATAGCAAATGTTTTCATAAATGAAAAGAAAAAAGTGCCCTCCATAAATAAATGGAGGGGTTTGTCAACAAGGCCTGGTTTAAAATAGAGTGGTAATACGACCAAAGCAGCACTTTGGATTGAAACCGTTGATTTTAGAAAGCTGTAAACTGTAACTTGACAGTGATTAACACAAACCATTTGCTGCTATAGTAACCAATCTGCACACACGGAAACAGAGATCACTGTGCACGAACTACAGATATACCTGGTAATTATGTTTAATCTGTTTTAATTGTTCCATTGAAAGGGCTATAATTCTACTTTATTAAAGAGAAGTTGATTTTCCATCTGTCACTTCAAGAACTTATGTGACTTGAGAAACCTCACAGGCCTTTTACATCACTGTAGTATTACACTTTTGCCCTCTTTGAAATTTCATCTGCCCCCCTACGCCACTCTCACTTGTTCTCTCCATATCTCTCTTTCTTTCTCTCTGTCTCACTCTCTCTTTTTCTCCATCCTCCCTGTCTTTCTCTCTTTCTCTCTTTTACGTACAACATTCGCCTTTAGCCCACCAACAGTGACTAATACAGTTATAGAGTTGTGATTGCACATGTAATGTGGGTGAGTAACCTCAGAAATATCATCACTACCTTTGCTGCAGGGGTAGAAAAACCCCTCAAGTGCTCCCACCTCAGAAATAGAGTGGTGACAGTTTAATGGTCTCCAAACCCAGAGCACCACACCCTTGCCACTCTATATAAAGGACCCCATTTCCAAACCAGCGCGTCTAATGACAAATCTCATTGGTTTGTCGAGAGCTGACGTGGACATGGCTGTGTTGTGATGTTAGGTGCTTGGACCCACGCTCCCCTCCAGCCCCAGTCCCGCTCTTGGCCTGTTCATTTACAGGGGGTGTAAATCCCTCGGAGCAATGACATGACTGTGCGTGACTGCAAGTGGAACATTAACAGTGCTACATCTCTGTCTAGGCTCCCTGTGCTACCATTTATTTCTCATTTGTTTACACTAATCAGTAATACATGTCATTTTTTGTCTGAGTTGATGTGCTCAAATCATTAGAAAACACGAGGGACACTTGTGTGGACTGAAAATGAGGCCCTGAAGTCTGGGGGGCCCAAAGTAATAATAACGACATTACAAAAAATCTAATTAACAAAGATACAAGATATAGTTATAGGTGTAGGCACCAGTAATGCCCTCTGTGACTTGCTTGTAAAAAGGGCAAAAAAAGGGCAAAAAAACCCCATTTACGTGTCCCTATCCCCACGAGTAACATCATTAGGTACCACTGAAACATACAGAACAAAGCAAAACCTTTTATTCTGATTGGATTGGATCTTAAAGGATAAGAGCGTCTGCTAAATGACTAAATGTAAAATACAATTAGAATTCTTGGAACATGTTTGGTACTAGGAAGAACACCAAAACAGTTGTCTGTCCTATATTTGTTTTTATGTTTGACTGGGTTTGACAAGAACAAACACTGAATCCCCATTATCACATCAATTTCTGCACAAACCACGTCCTGCTGCTTAGGGTCTCACCTCACCTACAGTTGGCCCTGAATACAACAGTTTTATCTTCATTTCCATTTACACAGCAATCGCAAGTCTCTCAGGGCTCCATGGCTCCCCTAGTGCCACACACTGTAATGTCAGGACCGAGTTTATGGACTGTCCAAAGTTTATTGGAGTCGTATCCTGTCAGCATTCCATGTGAGAGATTCCAGATGGAATCCCACACTTGGAGTTGTCATACACAACAGCACCCCCAGAACCATCAGTGAAAACTGCTGATGGGACAGAGAGAAAAGAGCCACCATTAATAAAGATAATGAAGCAGATGGCTCCTCTAATGGGGCTGTTGGGACACATCTACGGAGAAGCCAGTGGGGGGCGAGGGGTGAGGGTGGGCTTGGTGGGATGCTCTGTGATGGAGAAACAGGCTGTTAGCACAGCGGGTTCTTTGACCCTAAAAGCGCATAACAAACAAATGTGCCAAAGACGTGCAGTGTAATAACTATTGCGGTCCAGGAATCATGTGTAAAGGATTTTTTTCTGTCAGTGTGGGATATGGACATGATTAAACAATGACACATTCCAATTCAAATGAAGACGGGTCATCATTGCTACTCCAGATGTTTGCGTGTCTCAAGACCTCCAGTTGGGAAACAAGATGAGAGTTGTCTCAAGAGAGAGAGAGAGACCAGGGTTGTTTTCCAAACTCAGAAAAAGGTCATTCCGAAGTGTTCTTCAGGCTATAGTTGCCTAGTTGGTGGCCAAGTGGAGTTCACCTGCTGCTCCCAATCAACAATATGCTATTTTAGCACAACTGTTATAGCTGTTAGATTCTATGTAGGATCATTGGATTACACCTTGTAAATTCTAGGATTCTGTTGTAGACATGAGGGTTCAATGGAGAATTCTGTAAATGCTACAACAAAGATTGAAAACCAATAAATGTAAGAGGCTCAGTGTTAAATGAACACAGCCAACAGTTTACAGTAGCTTGAACTTGGAATACAGAACACCCTGTCTCAATGTTTCTAGCACTGAGAACTGGAGATAGAGCTCTGAGAAGGGAAGCCATGTGTTGATACGCGCAGGGGCAGTGGAAAAAAAAACCCTGTGTGAACTGTCAGCACCAGATAGCCACAGGAGCGGCTAATCTGCTCCCAGGCCGCCATTCACAGACATGTGCCACTTGCACTCTCGCTGACAGACTTCCTCTGTACGCATTCGGCGAGGAGGTGCAGGAGGAGGGCCTGGGCGTAACCCCAACGCTGGAAATCCTGAGAGTGGACACACGCATCAGGAAAGGCTGGCCGAGCACGAGATGGGATCGAAGCTTCGGAGACATGCTTCCTGGGGAGGGTCCTGTTTGGCGCATCAGAGCGACATAGTGAGAGAAGCGTTTCTGAGTGCGGGCACAGATCAGGCTCCAGGACTCTGAGAGACGGCTTGTATTATCTCATGCTCTGTAGGTGTTGACGTGAAGACTGTAATTGAATATTCCATTTTCCAGACAATGGAAAGTAAATCACTTAATCAGCCGCTCCCTGCTAAATGAGCAGAACAAACAGAGAGATTGTTTGCACAATGACTAAGTATTTGGGATGGACAGTGAAGTCTCAATAAAATAGACTGAGAGGGAGACCCAGCCCCATGATTTCATATCCCTTAAAGAGACTGTATGGAACCCTTAGTGGCTCATGACTCTATGGCAGTAGAGCAGTGTTTTTCTTATCATCAACACAATACATTACAGACCCCATGACCAATCTTATCTAGAACAGTATTTGTTTGATTGTACTGTTGTTGCTAGGCAGGTTGCACTGTTCTCTTTGCTTGCTTATTAATAAGCACACTACCCATTTTATGAGACACTTTATAGTTTCTCTCGTATGTTAATTGTTCATACAGCTGTTCGTCTAAGCTGACTTACAGTACGCTGCAGTTTTGATGACGACGTTTTGTAAGTATCATTGGACTGTACAGTACCATGTCTAGATCCAGAGTTGAAAACCAGGCCAGAGTCGTTTTCTTTGATCCAGGTGTTCCATTTGGCGTGGCATTATCCTCTCCTGGATCCTGTCCTGGGTCCTGGGAGGGTTGACAGGGTGACAGGGTGACCTTACGGCTGCGTCTGCCAGCCAGGGAGTTGGTCGGCCGACACATCAAAGAGGGAGCCATGCCCCACCAGCGGAGATAAATACTCACTTCCTTTCTTCTCTTTAACACTGAATTTTCCCACACCCCTGGAACCTCTGTCCCGCACCAGGCTCGGCACAGAGGAAACGGCCGACCACATCAAGAGGCTCTCTAGTGCTTTGACAGGAGGACTCGCGCCAGTGCTAAGGCTGCTAGGAAACGCCGCTGCTAACACATTCATGAGGGGGTTGCGTGTTATTTGTGTGCGCTTTGCCAACTTTCACAGTGGTCGGGCAGCACATCCAAATGAAATAGATTAATGCTTGCTTTGACCCATAACCTGCAGTCACCTTCTCCACACCTGGTCCTCCGCAGACAGCTCTGCTAAGACCTGCCGGCTGTTTCTTTTAAATCCCGAAAGTGTGTTAGGCCAAACGTGTCTCACTGACTAACTTGTACAGAACTCATTGTACTGTGTCATGGGAAATGCGGGAGCCTGTTCAACATGAATCCACCGAATTAATTCTGTGGACTCCAACAATCAAAATAGTAGTCCTTGTGACTTTCCCGACCATTATATTTTACTTAATACACTGAACACTAGTGTACCTCAACGAACTGTGCACACAGCCCTTGTAAGCTGCTGTCCATCTTTCACCTACATTCTCCCTCCATCTACAGTATCCTCATACACCTCATACACCTCTGCCCCTAGTATTTATAGACTCCTAGCTTTGTAAATTCACCACATCAGTTACTTTATGTGCGTGTGAAGTATGTGTATGATTAATATCAAAATATCTAAATCATGACTGTAGCAATATTTTAACTTCTCAATACTGTCACCTTTTCAAGCAATATTTAAGCATTTCAGTTGGTTTAGATGTTTACCTGTAGAGACAGTAGCATCACAGTAGGCTACAGTAAGAAGCTGTTTTGCTACATTTGGTTTACAGTACCTGTTTCCTCAATCTGTGACCAGCACCGGACAGGCAACATATTCTGACCAACGAGAGAGTAAATCAACTGCATTTTTGGCCTGGCTTTTTAAAAACATGCTCTCGTCATGGCGAAAAATGGCAGCTGGTAGGAAAAAAGAGCCTGTCAGGAGACATGAATTATATTCATCCATTACCCAAACAGGGCCTGTTTTTATTTTGGTTGAGATGTGGGGCCACCCAAAACAAAATTGTGTAACGTTAGATTATTCCACTCCTTTACAACAAACAAGAGAACAGGCCAGCTCCTTCTAACAGGACTGCGTCGCTTTTCCAGATTTCTGCACAATTTTATGCCTCTCCTCAGGAAATCCACCCATGCTCATAAGTCTCTCCACCTGTTTGGAAATGTCTTTGAAACATTTTGGGTCCCTGTGAAAGATCCTAACTGGGGCCCTTAATGAGCAAATAAAGTTTGCCAATGCTTTGCGCTCACTGTGGAGCTTATGAATCATGCTGCCGGATTCATCTTCGGCAACAGCTAATATTGTTTGTGATTCATGCAAACGTGTCTGTGCTTCAAAGAGAAGCAGTGGGAGAGAAGAGAGACTCTGAGCCCCAGAGCTCGTTCCAGCTCTTTTACACCTCAGTGTAACCCTCTCAAATGGTCCCACGCAATCATAAGCACCTCCACAGGACTTCAACCATGCTCAGCGATTACTCACGCTATGTGATTGACTCTCCATAGGTATATGAGATGGTATACGGTCTCAGTCATTAAAATAATTTAAGACTGAGAAAGTGGACATGCTTTAAAGCTGAAGGCCACACTACTATAAAGTAATTGCTATTCTCCTCAAGCTTTGAAACATCAAGTTGTTAAAAGGTATGAAATATCACTTGCAAGTCGTTAAAAGGTATGAAATATGCGAGCCCTTCATATTGTCATAACATTTGTTTAACAGCAACAGTTTGGATCAAAAGGAAAGAGATACAGTATATTACCAATGCTGTCAATTCAAATGACCAAAGCTACAATATCTGTAAGTAGCAGAGAAAGGCTGTTTCAGTCCTGGACAGTTTAAGGCAAGGCCTGTTGAAAACCACCCGGAACTCTACCTCATGTCTGCCAACCCTGTCCCACTCGCACTTCTGCTGGAGAGCCTGCCGGGGCCCCGTAGGAGATGTGGAGGGATACCAGAAGTATGGCCAGCCAATGAGAAACAGGTGGCTGGCCAGAAGTGAATGAGTTGTAAGGACAAGTGTAAATTGCCGCTGGCAATAATTGAGGGAATTTGACTCTGAGGGGGAAAGCGACTGTGGAATGATGGCACATGATAGGACCTCAGCCTTGTAGGTGAGGGGAAGGGATCTGTTAACATTTCAACCCGAGGAGAAGATTGTTACCGACAGCGGGCCCCATCGGCATTCCCCTCACGTCAGCGACCCCCCCGGACCCCGTGGCCCGACTTGTCGGTTGTCTTGTCTCTGTTCATCATCAGGGGGCTTCCACGCCCAACCCCACACCCCACCGTCCCCCACCGACCCCCACCTCCCACACGACCCCCTACCCCCACCATCTCCGTTCAAGTGAAGGGGAGGGGGCAGGAAGGGGTTGGGGAGGAACGTTGCATGAGCTTTGCACCCTGACGTCTCAGCGGCCCGTTTGTTTACGTGTTCTCTCGCGCGCGCGCCTTCCCTTGCAGGTCCATGAAAGCCCTTGGCATGGGACGACTCTGCCAGGCAGCCCCTCTTCCACCACACACCTTCCCCTCTCACCATCCGTAATTACCACACTGGTTGAGTCCTGGCCTGTCCAGAAGCCACTGCAGGTCTGATTTGTTTTGGCTTGGCTCCTCTCTGACATGCCTGGGAAGGGCAAGGAAAGGAAATGGGTGGACCAGCCGCTCTCTCTCCCTGTTCCCCCAGAGCAGGCCTGGCTGGGAGAAGCCAGCTCCAGTGTTTTTCGACTCGGCCGAGCTTGTAAGGGAGCGCAGCGCATCTGGTTTTAATAAATCCTCCAATGCGGCTTCGCAACTGGAATTGCCTGACCTGTTTGGGGACGTGATCGCCGATGCAGTCATTCGGCAAAACAACAGGGAAGGACGCGAGAGTGCTTGTGAACGTCATCAGACACACTGTTCCCCCAATGCTTTTGTGCTCTAAGGACAACCTTGCTCACACAAACCAGACCCCCCAAACCCCTGTTGGGACTGTGTGATGGATATGGGGTGTAGTGGTGATTATTTTGTAATGATGCATTCTTACCAGTGGTGGGCAGTATATCACCGTGTCTTCCATCCTGCCTGTCTCTAAGCCTACGGTGAGAGATGGGGACTCTTCCAGTTAACTACTTCCAGGCATAGCAGGGGCAAGGCTAAATGACCATGCCAATTTTCTCATTAAGTTAATGACTGTCAGAACCCAAAATGGCGTATATCATCCAACATTTGTTGTTTCATTGTCACATTTGCAGTGTCAGGTCAAGGATGTTGGCATACAGAGAACCTGGTCTTTTACTTGGATTTCTTTCACAATATGTAACCATTCAAGTGCAATAAAAAGAAACTGCTGGTGTAGTTAGAACTGTGGAAATCCATGAACGCAGAAATAACCCTTCCCCGGAGTGTATAGCACAATGTCACCCCCACCAGTGCAGGTATTGAGCTGTAAATCTGTTTCACAGCATGGCACAACCGGCAAGGAGGAGGATAACTGCTTGGGCACACCAAAACAACACTCTGCCCCACTGCCCAGCCTTGCCTGCCAGATTAGGTCATTCAGTGCTCTGTTGGTAATGTCTGCATTGCAATCCCAGGCCCTATATTTATGACCTGTTGGCTGCACCAGTCTTGCTGACTCTTGCTTATGAGGTCAAGGCCATCAAGTTGACATCACCATGGGAGACAACATAACATCTGTCCTCATCTTTCACACCTTCAGCAGCTGAGTTTCCTCAGACCTCCCTGCCTCTCTCTGCAGTCACTTCCCTCCGAACACACTGACTGAACGGCATTCTTCCATCCATCGCAGGGAAAGTCCCCAGGGCCACAGCCATTAACAACCGACACTCCTACCACACTGATCTCTCTACTCCTGTGTGGACTCAGGGCTTCTGTCTGCTTGCTGGAAACGTGCTGTGTGGTTTTCTCTCTCTGTCTGTCTCTCGACCTCTGTCTCATTCTCTTTCTATCTCTTTTTTCTCCCTCTTTCTTTCTATTCGTTCTCTCTCCTCTCTCTATCCCCACTCTCTCTGTCAGTAGACACTAACATCTGACACCCAAAAACTGATCATTGCATGGAGAAATGTGTACAATTTACAAAGAATGCTAAATCACACACGATAAATGGTACACTACTGTGTATACAGTGGCAAACTGTATCATGATTATGTCATGTTTGACATATTAAGATGAGTGAGAATCACACATGAACATCATGTGGCCGAGCTGTCAATCGCATGGATATGACAACATTACAATAGAATATCCCACAGGTATTATCCTGTAACCAAAATGTGGAATAATAGGATTTGGAGAGGGGGTTGGGGTTAGGGTTAGGGCTGGAGACCACACATGGGGGTAGCTTGTATTGTACATGCTTAATCTGATTAAAGCTTTAAATGTGATTGTGATAGAGAATGACACAAACTTCACTGGAATGTGGACATCTACTGGTTCCGTGCGTGGTTAGAATCCTTCCCAGCACACGGGTGGAGCAGTTCGAATGTAAGAGATATGCTGGTGTTTTTGAAGATTTTGTTGATGAATTAAACAGCTCATATTAATGTGTGTAAGCTCATGTGATTGAGCTCTGATTCATTTTAAAACACCTGAATTGTTTCCATGTCCGGGTTTATGACTTGAATTCAAAACCATTGCTTTTGTTTGTAGGATCTATTTGTTCCAAAAAATGCAACAAAACATCAAGATCTCAGCATAACCTAATAACTAAATTAACAATGTTTGGAAAATGTTTACACACTCCGTTTGATTGTTAAGTGTTGCAATAAGTTAGACTGCTCATATTCTGCATAAACTGTAGTGTTGGCTCTAATAACCTTTGCCACAAGGATATTCATGGACCTGTAAGTATCTTGGAAGATTACATATTCCACTCTTAACACCATTGCAACAACAGAAACATCTGATGAACACATGTTGAGTTCTGGCTTTTGGACAAAGACTAGATCAAATTATCTTGACATAATAACACTTTCGGTTTTAAAGAAAAGTTTCTCCCATTGCAGTACCTCCATATTTCTTCTTCAGAGTACGTTTTTCTATCAGAGATACAAAGAGCACCGTGAACTGAGAAACACCTGGTGTGTATCAGCACTTTGAAGGCAGAAGAGGAGAAGCCATATGTCATCTGTCCTGTACCAGCCTTCAAAAAGAGGATAGAATGCATGTCTAAATGCATTCAAACAAAAAGGAAATTTATCTCTGAGTTGAAATTTCAAGGCTCTTAAGGCTTGTCATTTGTAAACATAGCGTGCTGGACAGTTTCAAATCAAAGCAACAGGGTTTAGTTCTGTCTGAGCATCTGCAACATTTGACAGATCATGTCCGACGCTAGACCAACAGTCTAGAATTATATCTCTGTAAACCACAAGGGACGAGTAGTAAACAATGCTGACTTCTGACTCTAAAACAGGCCTTTACATGAAACCATATACACTAAAGGAGCACAGTTTAAGTTCAAGAGTGGCCTGCACTAATCTAATTTATTTAGATTACATGTGTAAATATCCCTGAAGCAGTCTCATAGATAGTCGGAGCACCGCATACAAAAATCGGCACATTGACAGCAAGGTGTCATCTTATAACAAATAACATGTGCGGTGGGTGGCATGGTGAGTGCTGTGGGAGAAAGCCATTATTTACCATGCATGGCAAAACGCATACACATGGAAGTTAGATAAACTTCAAACGAGGCACAGACATCCTGAAAGTGGACAGCGCTTTGGCATGTCTCCTCAGCCCAGAAGGGAAGGAGCGTTTTGTCTGTGTTTAGAAAAGAGAAGGACCTCCCCCCCAGATAACATGTATTTGCAACGTCTAAACAAGAACAGAGATATTTGTTGTGTTTCGCTGCATGCTTTAAATGAGGCAGCAGACATTGTAATCGTTGGCGCAGTTTAAATATTTATCAGGGTCAATTTGCAGTTGTTTGCTATATTTGTATTTCCCAGGCTTTTTCATACTAAAAAGTGTGATTGGTTTACTCACAAGGGAACCTGATTCTACAGCACCTCATTTGTTTTGTTTAAAAATGAAAATAAAAACACCTACAGAGATTTGGAAACTTGTATAATTTTCATGTAAATTCATAATGTACAATGTACAAAATACAATTCATAATGACAGAATCATTCAATTTCTAAAATGTCCTTGTATTTATGTTGTGTTTGGTTGTTTTCAAAGGGAGGAGAACAAAGAATCTAAAACTTAAACTGGAGCTTGTGGAGATAAAATATGAAATGAGAAAAGTCAGAAGGGAGTCAGGTGGCTGAGCGGTGAGGGAAGCGGGCTAGTAATCAGAAGGTTGCCAGTTCGATTCCCGGCCGTGACAAATGACCTTGTGTCCTTGGGCAAGGCACTTCACCCTACTTGCCTCGGGGAGAATGTCCCTGTACTTACTGTAAGTCGCTCTGGATAAGAGCGTCTGCTAAATGTAAATGTAAATATGAAAAATATACTTTTCCAATATACCTGTACTTGTACTTGTTACAAAAGGCTAATACATTTGAAACTTATAATGGAAAAGAATGACATAGTTCTCCATGGGTGGATGTCAGTTACACACATTGCTGATGTTTGTTTAGATATTCTAAACCAAATACCAAAACAGATTACATGATCCATTCATTTTATAAGCACAAACTGCATTATGACTGAGGAAGTACACACATGCTTATACTTGTATATGACAGACTATTTACTGTGGTCATGTCTTGGGTGGCATTGTGGCCAATTAACAACGAGACCTGTTATTAAGGCAGCCCTAAGTGATCCTCATTAAGGGGATGCCAGTAAGATGTGTTGGTGAAATGTGTTTGATACAGTTTTTCACACATGCCATCATTCATTTCACACATGAATCCATAATTAACTTTTTCAAAAAGTCATAAATCAAATAAAAATGACAGTATGTTCCCTGTATCCAAGGAAAATGTGTCTTTCAGCACCATTGCCATGAGTCACCGATAGTTCATCATCACGGCTGGAGCATTAACAGGGGAAAGAACTCAGAATGCTTCCCTGTCTGGCGAAGAATCAACCCAGAGTCAGAGAGCAAGCAGAGGAATAAACAAACAATTAATTGGACAAGCAAATACATAAACATGTTGATAGACAGGCCTCACACACTCAACAGGTTTTCCTGTTTGTCTAGAATGTTTTGCTTTGCGTCACGCTTACCTCCGACTGCACCACCTCTCTCTCTCTCTCTCTCTCTCTCTCTCTCTCTCTCTCTCTCTCTCTCTCTCTCTCTCTCTCTCTCTCTCCTTCCTCCTCTCTCTTTTTCACTCCGAGACACTTTTGAGTCCTTGACTCTGCCTGAAGGACCTGTCTGGTCCTCCGCCCTGCTGGGCCCCACAGCCTGCATGTGTGGCAGCCAAGCTAACACCAACAGATAGCATCATAGCACCTCTGACGGCCGCACAGACAGTGAGTGATGACCCACCCCCCCTCCACTGAAGTTCACGTAGCATTTTGCCCGGGGTGGGGGATGGTGAGCTGCTTTAAAAGAGAGAGGAGGGAGTTTCCCCCATGTTGTCTACAGAGGGGACACAGTCTCATTCAGGCCATGTTTGTTACCCTGTAACGTCAAAACAGAGAGGTTGAGACCCCCGGCAGATGCCCGGGCTGGTCCTGACATCACAGACACAGATACACCACAGAGACAGCTGGCTAGAAGTTCCCAGAGAAGGGGCTGGGAAGCTGTCAAACACCGGCTGTTCTCCAGGCTGAGGGGAGCAAAACAGAGGAAGTCATCGTCTATCATATTTCGTCCCTCCATCCATCCTGCATCAGCAACATGTATACTAAAGAAAACAAGTGGGCTGGAAAGCGTTGGGTGGTTTGTGCTTGGTTTCAACCTTGGCTCCGTTCTCCACCAAGGTGGGGGTGGGGGGGGGGGGGGGGGGGTGAGGGGGGATTCTGAGCAGAGTGCAGTCACGCCCAGTCAGTGTCAGGTGAGTCATTTTATTTGGCGGTTCAGGTTGAGGTCAGTCCAAAACCGCCTGGCTCGTCCAGCGGACATGACGGGTCGTGAGGGGAAAAACGGTGTATGCTCCACTGTGACAAGTGTAAGCTTTTTCTTACCCAGAATCCCCCGTCTTACTACAGACGACCAAACCAATCCACGGTGATTATGGCTATGTGCTTCAAATACCACTTTGAATCCCTAATGGTTTCTGAGACAGGTTGCTGTCAACCTATTATTTTCAAAGCCCATTGGGTCACATGTGTAAGAAAGTGTATTATCAAATACATAAAATGCATATGTACCCATCCAATGAGACAGAATGCTTACCATCGATGCACAATTATACAAGTGTGTACAATTACCCTGTAATGAGCAAAAGAGAGAAGAATTTTCAGATTTTCCCACAACCATTAGACCAAACCTGTAATGTCTCAGAGTGAATGGTGGATCCAATTAGGCAGGAATTTCCATACAGATTATCAAGTCCAGCAAACCTAAAGGCAGCCGCAGTATGAGCAGAGGGGAGGGGAGGGGCAGGCTCGCACGGGGGAATTTCCAGCCATGTGTTTTTGTTTAAGATGAAATTTATAAAACTCTTTGTTTCAGAATCCAGGGGTTGACCTATAGTATACCTCCTCCTCCTCTCCTCTCCAACCCTACCCCCCCCCCCCTTCTCACCCTCTCCAATCTCGTTTAAGCCTTTAATCAAATGCACATCTGGATTGCATTGCTGGACTGCAGAGAGAGAGGCCTGATTGCTGTTTAGCAGACCACGCGATGATGTCACTTTTCATTAATAACGATGCTGCCCAAAGCAGTCCCATTCGTCTTCCTGTCTGGAGATACAGGGACCACAGGCCTAGGACACCACGACAGGCTAAGGACACCACGACAGGCTAAGGACACAACGACAGGCTAAGGACACAACGACAGGCTAAGGACACAACGACAGGCTAAGGACACCACGACAGGCTAAGGACACAACGACAGGCTAAGGACACCACGACAGGCTAAGGACACCACGACAGGCTTAGGACACCACGACAGGCTAAGGACACAACGACAGGCTAAGGACACCACGACAGGCTAAGGACACAACGACAGGCTAAGGACACCACGACAGGCTAAGGACACCACGACAGGCTAAGGACACCACGACAGGCTGGGCCAATCCATTGGTCCATTCAGACCATAAGGGTGCATTGCAATGACGGCTGCTTCGGCATGTTTGCCAAATGCCAGATAGCCAATGTCCTGCAACCCCAGCCGATGCTGTAGGGGGGTCGATTTTTTCCAGTATATGGATGGCATGAAATGATCTTTGTAGAATATTGGAATTGTGTATTTGCTAGGCTGTTCAGTCTGTGCCGGACAATGTATAGTATTCACCAATAATCCACATTGCTCAGGAAACTGGGATTTTGAGTGGATGAGTGATTGTTTTCTGTCAAAAGCCAGCTTCGGCCCCCCACACAACACTGCCGTTCTTCCTTCCTCAAAAGAACTGAATTCAAGCTTTTTACCCTGAAGAGAAGCCAAAGGAAGTTTGGATCGGAGGGACAAAACTGACTGACTTCCATCAGTGAAATCACCTCCAAGGCACGGGGCACCACTCTGACAAAAGACTCATGTGGCTGAAGACCACACAGCACACACACACACACACACACACACGTTTACACAGACAAACACACACACATGTTTACACACACATACGTATGCACATACAAACACACACTGTACAATTACCTAAAACCTCTCAATAAGGAATGCTTCAGCATTTGCACAGAAACATATACACTAATAACACACTTGACATTTGCCAAGTGATTCATTCGGCAACATCAGGATGAATTTGCTTTTCCGGTCTATTTGAAAAGTATAAGAGAGAGAAAGTGTGTTATGAATTATGTAAACAGTGAAATAATGTCAGTGAGTGCTTTCTATGGAAAGCGTTTTTAGATAACACTGTTGAAAACGTGTTGAATTAGAACATGATTGATGACACCATAGAAGGAAAGGCGCCAGGTTGTATTCTCCCACACACTATCCTGACATGTTCCTGCACTTGAAATATTGAAGGAACATTTTCGGAATAGAGGGTCCTAATTGACCTCATTGAGCTTATGTTTGAATATTGTGACATGGCAACATCAGGTGAATGTGAATAGTGAATGTAAATAAGTTCAAATATGTTATGAGAAGATATTATTACACTTAAAAAATCTGGCCTCAACAGATACAGTATATGGTTGAAAAAAACACAAAAACGTGTATAAGTATGGAGCACTTGAATTTTAAATGCATCCATGTGCGGCTATTTCTTTCAGTTTCTCTGAGCAAGTGTATATTAAAAACAGCAGGGCACCTTATGTTGGGTGCTTTGCAATTTTCACACCACTTTGTGATTTATTTCAGTGGAAAATCCTTATCCTCTCTAAATTAAATATCTTGAAGGTCTTTTGTATTTCACAATGCAGAACAACTGGTGCAGCCATGACCATCTTGTGGGAAAGATTTGTTAAAAATGTTTTTTACCCCCAGGTAAAGCATCCATGCGTGGTTGGAGTAAAATAGAAAGAGCAAACAATTCTACTTATTCTTTGTGCCAGTGTTACACTTTAGTGATCAGTCATGAAAAAGGCAATAGACACAATTAAACAGCTGCTTTACAGCTCTACTTCTCAAAGCATGACTGTTCATCCACATCAGAGTTGAGCTGTCGTTCCCAAATGTCACATGGACCCCCAAATCCAAAGGTTCTTCCTCAGAGTTCTTCAGTGTAAGACAGAAGACAGTTTAAGCCATTCTAGGTATTCCATTAACATCTGCTTTTGATATTTATAAAGTTCTGTCTTCAGTCTCAATGACGCCATGTCGTTTTTCCTCTGTCTGCTGCAAGTCTTTGAAAAATGTGCACATCCCAGCTCCAATAGATTGCATTTATTTCAAACATGTGAACATGCAGCTTTGGATTTCCTTCATAACCTTGACATAAAACATTATCTTAGACACAAAGCAGGGCTGTATTGAAAGGTCTGTTCTTGTGGATTTCTTTTTAAACACAATATTGTAATCAGGCAGAACAAAAGAACATTGCCAATTAACCATCAAGGAAGCATATACCCTTCTTGTATTGAACAGTATTTACTGTAAACACTTTATTTGCTTTGCTGTGACTCCGTCTCGATAGTGGACATTGGAAATGTATCTAGACTCTTCGCCTTCATTTCATTGGCTGAGGGGTTTCACATGGACTGTGCCCAGACTGGTCAAGCAGCCAACCAGAGCAGTGCTGTTGGGGAGTCAGAGTCCACATTAATGAGGGAATGGTTTTAGACCTAAGTGTTTTGCTGATTATGCCGCTTATCCAAATGAGGAGTATCGGACATTTCAAAAGAGGAAGCCATTTATCTGTGAGGGGACAGCAGGCCTGGTCTGGAGATCTTCACCGCCCCGTTCTTATCACCAAAAGCCAGAAGAGACTCACTCCATAATGGCGCTCATTTGATCTCCATGGGGCGGTGGACTGTCTACTGTCAACGACTGACCCCTCCAGATCCCTGTCCATTCAGCGCTGATGTACTTATCTGCAGAGAATTTCACCATTCTAAATATGAGATAAATAGGACAATTACTATTTTGCAACACACACACACTTGCTTAACTGTAAAAAAAAAAAAAATAAGACAAGCAGATCCCACTTGGACGATATACTTGGCTGTCGAGAGAGTGATTGTCAATAACACCAGGAGATTTTTTTCTTCACAACCAGCCGAAAATACGAACCATGAAATACCTTCCAGATTTGGACCTGCGTCAAGCCCATCCCTGAGTAACGGCAGGCTGTGATCATGGACCGACATTCTGTCAGTAAAGAAATCATTACAGAAAATGTACTTCTAAAAAAAGATGAAAGAACCGCGCTGGACCGTCGAGGTGGCCTTTCGCAGGTGGGGCGGTGCTGTTGCGTGCTATCCTCTTCATCTGGGAGCACCTGAAGGTAGGGAGGATGAATAGAAACACATGTGACCTGGGAATGATTTTGCACTGTAGTGACGGGTCAGGTCATTCTCCTTCTCGCTCTGTTTGAAGACCAGAGGAGAACATATTCTCTGAACCTTAAGGCCAAAAGCCCCCTGAACACCCTCATAAACATAACTCTGATGCTGTGGCTAGGATAACATCATGACTGAAGCACCTCGATTTTCTATGTACCGGATCTCTTGTGAACACTGAATTGGAGGGTCCGTGGTAGAAATTGTGACTGAAAAATGACTGAAAGGTACCTGGGCCTTCTCTTATCCATCTTCTGCCGTCATGACTATTACATACAGACCACAAGACACGTAACATTAACGATCCCAACACATGTCACACTCAAGATCAAGGAGACAACTGTGATGGCTTCTTGACTGAGATTTTCAAGGTATTTTGACACTGGCACTTTCCTAGGGCAAAGTTGGTACAGGTGTTTCATGTCGGGGGTGCTGGGGGGTTAGAAGTGGCGGCAGTCCAAGCCGAACTCTCCCTTGTGACCACATGGTTCATCTGCCAACACCTCGATCTGTGCCCCTTGGCATCCTGACTGTCGGTCCCCTCTCCTTCCTCTGTGTAACGCTGTTATCTCTGTCGGGCCCTTCCTCGTTGCTTGGCAGAAGGGAAGTATTTAGTAACTGGTTAATAATAGGCTCCCATTAAGAGGAAACAGCCAGGCCCCTGGTGCTAACAGAGGTTTGACACCGGTGGTGCTCAAGGAGAGCAGCATCTAACAGTAACAGTGTGGGAAGTCTCCATCCCTTTGAGACCCAGCCAAAGTACATGACTCAATATTAATTCCTTTAGTCATTAATGGCGCTCGCACAAAGTCTGTTGTAGATTGTTTTAATAGGGGAGCAGTCATGACGCAAGGAGGGAGTAGAGTTCTGACTCTTCAAAAGGGAGGGGAGGCCAAAAGGTTTCCATTGTCTAAGGAGCAGATTAATCTGGAGAGGTGTTTGTTTTGATTCCTTGAACAGTGTCATTTGCGTCTCCTGAATCAACAAACTGCACTCATTTCCAAGTGCATGTTTATTGACTATGGTGGGCCTTAAAAAATGACTGTTTTTTACAGTATATGTCTGTGCACATGTAACTGTCTGCAAAATGGAAAATTCCAACCAAAGGATAAGTGAAGCACCAACTGTGTTGCATGTGAAGTGTACGTTTGCGTGACTAACTTGTTTATTGCCCACATTCGCTTCGTGACTGTCTTACATATTTGTGCCAAGTTTGAGGCCACATTCTTAAATCTCTCTGTTTTGTTGGTGGAGAGATTGGCTTGTTTCTCCTCTCTGGATTACACTGGTCCGTTTCACTTCCACTGTATATTCCAAGATATGTATATTACATTAAGAACCCACTGAATGGAAACAATATGTGCAAACGCAAACGCGAGACAGATAAAGGCCAATTGAAAAGATTCTTTCTCATCATCCTCCAAACACGATCTCGTTTACCATCACAAACTGAACATGGGCGTCTCTCATGAATTGACATTAGTTTGGAATGCATTATATGACAGCAAGTGCATCATTGGCCAAAACCATTGCTACATCAGGCATAATGGTTCTCACAGTGGCGTCCACACATTGTGTTAATCACATCCATCAAGGAGTTTTTTTTGTCATCTTTTTTTTCATGATGAAATTGCCTTGGGGTTTCCACCTCGATGTGCAGGCCTCTCTCCCTTTCTGATCTACGAGCTGTCTTTGGCACGCTGGTCAAGCACGTAAATGTCTTTGGCAGACACAAAAGTGTGGTTCTGTGGTTATGTGTAAGGTATGGTGACACAAACTCCACCGATTTACAAGTTGACAAAGATGCCCCTTGCCATTAGGTTTGACTCATTTCTTGAAGTTGCCAGTCAAGTTTACAATGGGGACACTGCAATGCGTGCGTTGCTGCTAACATATGGGGTCAGTACAGAAAAATGTAGAGTCTTTAAAGCCGATGACATCTATATCTGTCCTTGGAGGTCTTAGGCTATTTCCTTTAGCCTTTAGCGTTCACTGTGTGCTCTCATGGAAAAGTGTGCCTCTCACTTGACACGCCAAATCTGAAACCTTGGATGTTAATGGTGCATGGTTATTATATATTTTAAAAAGGGAATATGTATTCCACTGTAAACAACGTGTTATTAGACAGCCTTTTTAACATGATAAATGATCTGGTCAGCTTATGACTATGGATTTTATAAATGTTTTTGAATGATGTCATACTACAAACTGCACACGCATGATATTTGAAGAAGACTTAAATTGGTCACCAAATGTGTGTTCGCCCAGGGGACATGATCAAATAGAACTTTTGACGTACCAGAATTTGTTTGTTTCAGGTCTTCTAGTTTGTGTAGAGAGGGTGGTTTGGAGCCACTGGGACTTGGAAGCCTGAATACTGCTCTTGGACCATGACGGTAAGTTCGCTTGGTCTAATGGTTGACACTTTGGGTTAGGGGGATCGGAAAACCGGGGTTCAACAAGCTGTCTCTATATCCAGACCTGAGGCAGACCGTGCTTAGAATCATAATCACCAAAGTACGGGAAACACTAG
Source organism: Osmerus mordax (assembly GCF_038355195.1). Taxonomy (NCBI): domain Eukaryota; kingdom Metazoa; phylum Chordata; class Actinopteri; order Osmeriformes; family Osmeridae; genus Osmerus; species Osmerus mordax. The sequence goes on from NC_090065.1 coordinate 13,405,442, forward strand.
CACTGACTGAAGTGCTGTACTATCCTTTCCTGGACTGGACTGGACTTAACTGTCCTGTATTGAACTGTACTGTACTGTACTGTGCGTCAGCAAGGGACAACCGCAGATAGCACCAAGGGCCATCAGACCACAGGCACTCAAAGATGACTGGGAGGGGGTGTTCAGGGAGCAATAATTAAAGTCCCATCAGAAGAGACATCATGGTTTCAGTGCCACTTTTATATACTTTCCCACAGCATGCCCTCTGTCCTCAGAGACTGGACCATCGATGCTATCTGTGACACAAAGTTTCCTCAAAACGGCCAAAGGGAAACGGGACCATTATTTAATTCCGATGACACACACATGACACGGTACATTCAATGCCTGGAAATATGCTGGTGCTATCGACAATACTGTTTGACCAGAGTGCCGTTCGTGTGATCTCAACGTACAGTTAAGTCATAATGCATGGTTGTGACACACAAGTCGAGCCAGGACTGGTTATCTGAGAGCTGATACAAGTGGAGCTAATCCAAACACAGACCCACCCTGTGATTGAATATAATTGCAGATGGCGCACCTTCCCCATGTCCCACTGACTGTGGCTGTCGCCCCCTGAAGCACCTCACCTCCACCATACCAACCACACTGCAGCCAATACATAAATTGTTCTCATTTTCTCATTTTTTATGAGAAAATGTTTTATGTCAGGAGAGTAGAAAGGTCAAAATAAAGCCCAAAAAATGAGATCGCTACTTGCAAATTCTGACATATTGACCATATTTTACCCTTGGATGCAATGTTATGAACAATTGAATGTGGCTGCGGTTTTTATTACAATAACATTGTGGCATTGCCCTTTTGTTAGTTTTAGTGCAATATGAGTTTAGAGGAAGGGTCGGGTTCAACTCAAATCAAGAAGTCACTTCCTTCCATATTTGTCAAACTGATATACTGTAGTGAAGGGAGAGTAATTGAAAGGCAGGAGCTCGTCAGATTGGCAGCTCCAGTATTATACACTGTTATTTTCTTTGGGTGCATGGTGAATCTTGAGCTGCATATTTTGTTTTTTTACCGTATGGATTTCACATTTGCATGGAAAAATCGTTCTTGTGTGTTTGGGTTTCCATTGTGTGGACAACATAAAGGGCTCTGGGATAGGATGTGGGAGAAGGGAGTGTGCTGTTCGCCTAAGTGCATGTTTGGGTGTCTAGCTGACAGCCTTGGTCATTGGCTGATGTCAGTGGATACATAAACTCAATGGCCCATCCTTTCTCTTCTTTCTCTTTCTCTCTTTCTTTCTCTTCCCCTCCTCTCTTTAATTCACAAGAGGAAACCATTAAAGAACTGCTACTGCAGATATCCTTGCTCCACATGTTGTGGAACCATGGCTTGCCTCCAACACACACAGTTTCAATCACCATGTTAAGCATGGGGCTTTTAAAACAAATTAGAAATTAGACCTTTGTGGTCGGAGTGACAAAATATGATTTTCAAGACAAGGATTAACCAAGTATCCCTCTCATGTGCTTAGTCTCTCTTTTCTAAAATCAATACTAGAAATTACAGGTTTTGTGTGGTTTCCTCAATACTGTTTGGAAACCATGTCTCAGTCACAAGTACAGTCTGCATTGCTAATAAGTAAATTGGTGTGCAACAGTACCCATCCCCACTCAACCTATTTATTAAACAAATCAAAGAAATCCTTGTGCAGTGGATAAATCGACTTTTTGCATTCAGATTCATGAATACGTCAAAAATAATTGTATTTCTTTGCAAGGAGACACACTTTGTGTAAGGCTTGGGATGAGAACATGCATTGCAATGTCTTTCTGGTAATCCATACTGTTCCAGTTATGAAATCATCCCTGTGTAATGCTCTTTGTTCTAGTGAACCTGGACACAACCCTTAAAAGTTAAGGTTGAGAGTAGAAGGCTTAATCTCAATGCTTACCCAATGTGACAAAATCCAAAATGTGTACATGCATATGGAACATTATTATTTTCTAATGTGACAGAGCATGCAATAGCTAAAGCATTGGAATGACAATGTGGTTCCCTACCTGTCAGGAAGAATTAGTTCTAACTCAGTGACTTGTTTCTTTGCCGTAGCCAATATACCTGTACAAAGTCAAACAAAGTCAAACTTAGTAACAGAATCTTATTGAATAACTCTAAGTAGAGATTATCACATGTTGTTTATCCCCACAACAGCATGTGACAACACCCAGCTCTGCGTTTAAAGCAACGAGAGACATGACGTCAGCCAAATGGGTTTCTCGGACTTCAACGTGTTTTTCTAATGCAAGAGTCACGAGGACCATACAAGAGGATATCGAAAGTGATCCACATTCTCTGGTCTGATTATCATTGTAGGTTAGAGGTGATCTTTCCATGGCCGACCTCACCACGCCAATGCATACCCCTCATCCCATCTGTCCTGCCTGAGGGGCTGGCTGGCTGGCTGACTGACTGACTGACTGACTGACTGGCTGACTGGCTGACTGGCTGACTGACTGGCTGACTGGCTGACTGGCTGGCTGGTTAGTTAGTTTGTTTGGTGGCTGACTCACTGGCTGCTTGGTTGGCTGCCTGGCTGGTTGTCTGGCTGAGTGGTTAGTTTGGTTGGCTGACTGGCTGGCTGGCTGGCTGAATGACTGGCTGGCTGGCTTTCTGAATGACTGGTTGGCTGAGTACGAAGAAAAGGCATCTGTAAAATGAGAGGTGCTGTGCCTAATCTAAAAAGTCACATGCTCTGACTGACTTTAAATCTCCATTCCCTCCCTTTCTTCCTCCACACCAAGCTTGATGTTGGACTAGATTACCAGGATCTGAAAGTGTTTCATGAGGGTTCCCATTTCCTGTTTGACAAGAAATAATAAATTCCATCTCATTACGTCAACAAAACACATTGTATTACCATTCATCAATGGTTAATGAGAGGAAAGCATGTATGGCCCGCGCCCACTGTGATATGCCAGGTGCTGCTCTTCTGTCACTGAGAGAATCTGGGCAGCAGACTGTTCAGTTGGCACTGTCAAAGGTAGTTGTGTTTCCGCATGATATTTAGCAACTGAGTGTTCAATTTTTTTCTTGGTTAATAATAGGGACTGACCTTGTGGCTGGATGGAGTCACTGGCTTAGCCATGTAGAGTGCTGGTGGAGACATCATTAGTCCAGTTGTTCTAGCACAAAGTTCTGCGGTTGCGTCAAGGTCCAGGATTCCACACCATAACTCAGATACGTACGGGCCTCAGCAGGTCACTCTGCAGGGCCGGCTCTCAACGAAAGTCACCTCTGGTGACATAAAAAATATCAGGGTGTTGGCATGAGGGATCCAGATACCTTTCATGTCCCTGTGACAGATGTCACCTCTGCAAGCTAAAAACAGACACTGTGGTGGCTTGTTACACAGGTTATTTACGATGTCCAATATTTCCCCATGCCTTGTTCTTGAGAGAGGACAAGGGGCACAGAGGGCCATGGCCTTTTCTGGAAGGACAGGAGGGGAGTTAGCAAACAAAACAGCTCTTTAACCCGTCTACTGAATTCTACAGTATGTGTTTAGACATTTCAGGGGTAACTTTGCACAATAATCAGTTGTTTAAGTCTAGCTAATGCTCAGACTGACACCCAAAGTTAGAGAAGACAGCATCACAGTGACACACAGCTCACAGCAACCTCTCCCCCGCCGAAAGGGAATCCTAGACGGTAGTGCCAAGGACAATAGAAAGCATGACATGGGAACATCTCGACTGTCTATCTCTCTCTCTCCAACACTGGACACCGTGAGTCAGGTCTGCAAGGGGAGCCCTGGGCCTAACCCAGCCCCTGCCGTCAGACAGACAAACGGGGTCGTGAGGGTGCGGGGGTGGGGTAGCATTTCACATGAGTGTGTGTAATGACCGTGCCCTTGCCTCTCTGCCCCTCATCCTGTTTTGTCTTTGTCCTCTCCGGGTCTCCGCTACCAGGGAACCACACGTTCGAGGGTGGAAAACGACGGCCTTCTGTCGATTTCTCACACAATCGGGAGTCCCTCCGGCTGATCCCAAGGCGTGATGGGAAAGAGAAATTCCAAAGGGTAAGCAGACAGGGGAATCCCCGGTCTCGCCTGGGGCAGGATGCTCAGAAACAAAACAGGCCCTGGCCCTAAAGATCCACCTTAGAGCTGATATACATTCACCCACCAACTCACAAATCTATCAGGTGCATTATCATAAGGGGATTCATTAAACATTCCCTTTCTATAAGTGAAGGAATGCAGTCAAAACATACTATAGAAATTACATTTAACTTTCAATGCTGCAATCCTAATCAAATGACCAATAAACAGGTTGGATGGCATTGAAGTTACTTCTTTAACTCAGCACATTGTTTGAACAGCCTGGTTACTGAATTCCAAATGAGTTTGCTGTCAGTTTGCTCGCGTGAAACCTAATAAGTAAACCACCCCTGAGATTTCCAGTTATCTGACTGGGTAGCCGTGACCCTTTCCAACCTTCCATGTCTGCTACCTGAACTCTGACCCCCCCGGTTCCCACAACAACTCCTGGGAGTAAGAACTTGTTGAAACCATAACTGGTACAGAGAGTGCACACAAATACCTCTTCTGTCTCTTACTTACTTTTTTTCTTTATGAATTTATCACTTCTCATGAGGTGGTCTTCAGGCTGCCGTGTCTGTGAAAATACTTTCACTGCTTTGCCAATAAATGTAAGTTATCTTGTTTTTATGACATTCATGACATTTGAGGAACGTTCACACTGGAAGATGTCCTCTGCCATTTTTGTTCACTAACTTCAGCTTCAAATTTCGGAATTTCTGAAACCTTGTCTGTGTGTTATTGAACGTACTTTACCATCCATCGTTCCCTGTTAAAGTCCATGATCACTCACAACTTTACTTTTTTGATTCTATTAAAGGTCATCTCTAAAAGTCATTGTATCAGACAGTCAGTATCACGTCATCGGATCAGAGCAGTTTGGTCATGATATGGATACAAACAGCTCACCCCTCGACCCCCAACTCCTCCCACTCTCTCCAAGCCCCCCCCCCCCTCCCCCACAGGCAGAGCCTCCCAGAGTTCACAATGCAAACATACCAAGTGTGGAATGAAAGAAAAAAGGAGAAAGAGAGAGAGTAGAATAAAAGAAAAGAAAGTGCCGGATCAGCGGGGCTCAGTTCAGTGTCAAGGCTGGCATTCTGTTTCCCAGACTGGGCTTCGTACTGCGAGGGGGCAGCTCCAGCGTCTGCTGGCTTCTTATGGGCTTAGGCCACTGGTGGCACCTGTCTCCTCTTCAGCGCCAGGCCGGGGAGACTGCCCCGCTAGCCCTGATCCCACCACTAATTACTTTCAAAGCAGCACAGATTTATCGCCCTCTTCCACAGGCGCCGATGGGCCCACAGCTCCCCCAGGCTGCTGCTGGGTCGCTGGCTTCTCTCCGGCCCTGGGGGTCAGGGGCTGTCGCCGTGCCACATGCTGAGGGCAGCCAAGAGCCACCTCGCTGCACTTCAATCATGGCTGGAGGGTTGGATGGTCCCTGTGTATTTGTTCTCCTCCATTGACTGAAAGGATCCGACACCCTCAGAAGGGGCCCTGTACTCTCAATTGAGCTGTTCCTGGTCATTTTCAGGTCAATGTTTCTTAGATTACTGTTACATTAAAAACCCGTAAAACCTGTAAAAACCTAAACATTATCTGATTGACAAGTTGATTGACAAGAGTTATTGTTTCATTAGCCACCATATGCTGTGCTCAAACCTATTTAAAATAAGGATAGTCAGCACATTAAAAACTCACTACACCAGTCATAGTGCGTTGAGCAATGCAACAGCTAAACCAGTAGCTTAGTCACATCGAAGTTATTATTTTGTTTCAGTGTGTAGAAACGTACTGTGAGGTTAAAAGCTACAACAAATTGTTCCAGAAGCTATCGCTTGTGCACACCCGTCTCCAAACAGATGTAACGGTTGACTAATCAAGCCTTTGAAGGCAGTTCAGTGCCTTGATGGAAAAAAGACAGTCACACAGAGTGAATTTCAGGAAACTCTGTGATCAATTGTAGATTAGGTTGACATATTGTAGAGATTAACCTGGAGCATTCCACCCATAGAGGTCAACCCAAACAACAGAGGATTTATATGAAATTACACTGCATGCCTTGTCCTATTACAGTAGCTACATAGTTCAGCCTACTAAATTCTGGTCATTTTTATGATAATACCAATAACTAATGCCCACACAATTTTGGATCACACCCTCGGGAGACCAACAGTGTAGTAGATGGAAGTCTGGCCAGCTGGAAGGTGAACCATACGACCCACTTTCCATCCCTTCCTGGCTAATGCTACGGCTAACGAGGCTGGCCAATCAACATGTTCCAGCTCTCTCTTGTTATGGCTATGCTAAAATAAGGGGAAAATGGAAATAATTATTTACGCTATTAAGTTTGAGATAGCCCCATTGGAATAATTAGGACATTTTAACTGAATCAGGTTTCTTTTCATAATGTGATTATTGCTTATTAGCAGTCACTGGAGACTGAGAACCACACTAGTGTGACCACCTGCCTTCTTCACTTTATTGTAATCATACAGACCGCCACATGTAGAACAAGTGGTGCCAGGAGTCATGTTGTCCCTTGTGACTACTTACATCTTAAAGGGTTTTATGTGGAACGTGGTAATATTGAAAGAGGACATTATCAAAGCGACTTCCCATTTTTATTTCTTTGTCCGGAATCAAGTAAGCCTTGTTTGAACCAGGTGAATAATTTTTTGTCCAGTCGACCGTAAAACACACTCAACCCGTGATGTGACCTCTCCATGCAGTAGTCTGTCTTCCCTACCCTCCGTGTTGTCTTGAAGCGAGACTGGATCATTAATTTTACTGGTTCCCTATGGCTCAATACATCCTTTGATGTTTTCACTTCACTTGGCATTCCATGCACCTCTAAGTTGGAGCAACAAAAAAATTGCTTGTATCCATGTTACAGTACACACACTTATAAAAGACAAACCTGTCCCCTTGGCCGAATGCCAACGCACACGGTGAGGTATGGTTACTCTTTGATGGTGTCTGAATGAGAAAAACACGAGGGGGTCCGTGCACTTCTGACTCACGCATACAGTAACACCTAGAAAACATAGAGGGGCAGTTCATGCAGGTTCATGTCCATGGGTTAAATGGTAAGAAATAATCTGTCCCCTTCTTCTCTCTTGTCATGTCATAAGTGAAAGTAAGCAGAGGATTTGTGTCGCTAGCTCTAAACTCTCTGAAATAAGTTACACATGAAATAAGTACTTTGTCTCAGGCTACAGTGCAAACCCTTGTTAGGTTTTGCTATTTCAAGGTGTGATATTGTTTCACAATATACTGTAAGAGCAAGTCATGGTTGGATTCATACTGTGCATATTTACAGCGAGGGGCTTAAGATGCATCCTTGACAATGAACAGGTATGAACGTAACAAGTGCATCAACAATACACAGACTTCCTCAAATTGTGATTAATGATATGCCCCTAGTCGACCACTCTGGGTCTCATTTGAACAATTCATTGTTATGACTTGTTGACACTCTCCAGATTGGCAGGCCCATGAAGGCAGGTCTCTTTCTAATTGACCAACTGACAGGGGTGCTATTTCACCTTATTGTTCACAGGTAAAAAGCCTACAAGTTATTCACATGCGGAACGTCCCAAAGGGATCCTTGAAAAACAAACCACAGTGTTTGACCTTTTCAGAGACTCTTGTACCAACAGTCTCCTCTTACGACTCATATCAGCTTCCATTGAAGTCCAAACAAAACCTCAGTAACAGTAACTAAATAAGAGACAGGAGCTTTGGGTGGGTGCCCTGCCATAAGAGCTAGGAGCCAATTAAACACTGGGAAACTCATGAACATTGTTATGAAGCAAAAACTTGATTTCAAGAACAAGCATTGTTTGCAACCAGGCACAGACCAATACAAACAAGCACTTGATGATCACTAAATTTTGATTTGATCAAAAACGTTGTTTTCCAAAGCCCAAGAGCCCAGACAGGTATAGTTGTCACTGAACAGAATTTCTTGTAATATTTCCTCCCTACACTTTTTCTCCCCTTGATCGGATCAACATCTACGTTTCCTGGACAGTCACTGCAGTCGATCTGTGAGATTATATTCACATTGTCACTGGGAAGGATGGTACTGTCAGGGGAGAAGCCCATTAAGACTGATTTTGTAAATATTTAGGCTTAGCCACATTAAGCTGATTTAGGTACTTTACTCTGCTGGTCTGCCATGAACACTTGAGACTAAATCTCCTTTAATTCTTACTGTGCCACTCCGCGCAAGCTTCACATTTCCCCAGGACAATATAAATGCCTGGTTTGGCCAGTTGCATCATCATGGATTCCTTTTTATTTAATATGGGATTTATAGACTTTTTATGATTTTATGAGGATTTCTAACTGTGCTTTGGCGACTGTGTTAATACTGTACACAGCTTGCTATTGCTTGGAGCTGGGTCTGGTGTTTTCGGAGGTATCGTACAAGAGGAGGACTCCCATCTGAGAACATCTGGGCAGATCTGACATAATTGATCTGAGGAGCCATAGAGACAAGAAATGCTGGCAAAGGTCAGCCTAAGGGGTGAAAAGTGAACCAATACCAGGTTCTTGTGGTGAGACAGCGGAGAAGTTGTGGTGAAGGGCTAAGCTAAGATACTTGGGTGAAGGGTAACCATTGCCGCGGTTGACTCAGGAACAATTACTGGAAGATTTATAAAGGGTTCAAGAGTTATGTAGTTGAAACAGAGATGTTTGTTTTTCCAAATACACCAGTCTGTTTTAGATGATATACATTTTTGTGGATCACAATCAAGAAGGGGATGCTGAAAAAAACTGCACCTCTAGTTGATCTTTGTTCCCTTCTTTAAAGGTGCAGCCCCAGACCACATTGTAGAAACATTACTTATGAAATTATGATGACTCAATTATGAAATTATCTTTAAATTTGTCAGTCTTCTAACTATCAAATACGCATTCCACGCGTTTGGCAAAAACTTCTCATATATGTTTGTATGCTTAATAAGATAAACCAAACAATCATTAAATAGATGACATCAGTGTTTACTGAATGTGACACCCATCAGAAGCCCCTCCCCATCACTCCCATGTCCAAACATCTTTTATGTTCTCCCTGGCCGCAGCAGAATGAATTGGCTCCTGTGATTCCATCTTAGTGTAGCAAGGCTTGTTACCCTGGGTAATCTCTCCCTCACCGAATCTTCTATCTTGGGCACATTCTTAACGCAGCCACTGAAGAGCCAATGACAAGCTGGTCACACAAGTATTATGTTTTATGTTTTCCCCATTACTGTCTACTGTTTCACATCCAGGTTGGGACCATTGAGCAAACTGCAGCTTACAAAAGAATGGGCCCATTGATTCCCTGAGGAATAATTTTAGTGGAGGGAGAGTTTAGCACAGGCCCAGCTAGAGAGGGCTATTAGTTGCTTCTCCAGCTCTGTGATCCATGACTGGAGAGGCTCAGTGTGAGGGGAGAAAGGGGACCCCAAGCCTGGCACTGCTTCCATAGTGTCAGCTCACTCAAGCCATCAGGCACCGAGCTGCTGGTGGACTCATGTTTTGTGCGATCTTCACTTGCAATTACAAACAATCCATTTGCCTGCTTCCTGGAACTCCATGCAGAAAATATCAACCAATGACTCAGAGGGTGTATCTCAAATTTCCCATGCCTGTCATTGTATTTATTATGTGTTTGTTAGTAGTAAATTGTAGTTAATTGAATGCCTCACTGTTATAATCAAGACCCTTAGCTGTGGAAACCGGTGTTCCATTTTAAAGGCCGCTCCATGTGCAGAGTACACAACCAAATCATAACATGTCTTAACATGCAAACACAGGTTACAGTCAATATGTGTTTGATTTAATCCCTCTGGTTGGTTCAGTGTGTCCAGCTCTCAGTCCTGGCTCACCCGTCAGGGCGGGGCTGAATTCCTCTTTCTCAGGAGAAAGCAAAGTGGTCCATCATTACCTCTGCTTCCCCCCTTTTCACATTTCACCACCACCCTGAGCTGAGATATCAGCTAACACATTATCCTCTTAGCCCTGGAGACTGATAGCCCATGAGGGCCTGGAGCCAGCAGCAGCCGTAGAAGCCAGTGAATAGAGCAGGCGTCACAATCACAGCAACAGTCAATTGGTCACAAATCAGATATTTCATGCACACTTATTGACCCATTCAAATGTACAAACTCAAGCCGTCAACCTCACCACATTTTGACAGGTCTATCGATGTGAAACTGACTGGCACCATGAATTGGGCAGGGCTGTTCAAATACATGCATTGCACACATGTCAGTTTTATTGGTGTTTGTTGTACAGTTATTAATAACGTAAGTATCTTAAGCCACCTGTTGTAGATTATAGAAATGAGCAGTAATTTATATGTTGTAACACAATACTAACAATGAATAACAGCAACAACATTAGTATCCGCTTGTTACTACAAACCATTACCCCTCAGCACTGAATATTGGGTGACATCGTCCCATCAGAGTTGCCCGCCAGGAGTTACTTTTTCAAGAACATTTGATTGTATACCTTGGCTCAGACGTCCCTCGTGTCAATACAGGAAGCCAAACCCACCAGGTTTTTATGATTAAATGGACAAATTTGGTGAGGGTTCTATTCCAGACACCTTGCCAAGTCATTTTATATCACTCAAACGAGCCAAAGAAGAAGAAAAAGTTTTGAAGTAACTAACATTAATAGCTTTCAATGTAAGGGAAACAAAAGTCCTTAATAGCTGTGAGATGTTTTTACAAGCAAATCTGGAATTCCTCACAGCGGCATGTTTTTAAACAGGGCTCCGAGGCTCTTTATGTAATCGCCTGAGCCCAAAAAGTGAGATGTCATGACGTTAAAAACATTACAGCAGACCCAAGCGCTGGCACGGGCCCAAGATGCACCTGCACATTCAATTACTCAGCGAGTGTTCCTCCTCTCCCCTGGTCTAGACACCCAACACCTGCTGCACATTCATCTCTAACAGCCCCCACTGCCAGATACGCCTAGTTAACATGACAACATGGACATCAGATGGACCCCACCTCTACCTCCTGCCCTGCAGGGACCCCGCCGCTTGGCCCCCCGCTCTGTGGGGGTTAAGGTGTGTTCAGACTCCACGCTAGCGATGCCGAGACGGTTGGGGCTGCAAGGGGGAAACTAAAGAGCTGCCAGATCCGTTTCACACGAATCTGCCATCTTGGCAGGTGCCTTGCCCACTTGGCTTGAATCAAACACCTCCATACTCTTTGACTGGTATGGCTCTGGAAGTTGTCCATGCATGGGATTGGTTCTCACCAACCTCCCTCCTCTCCAGCTCACTCAACGTCATTGTTTCCTACTGCAGAGTCAGACCTGGTGCATATGTTCCCTTTGAAAGTACCCACACTTCACACTGCCTACTCCCAGTTTATGAGACCACTCCTTTCCTCAAGTTGTCTCAAACTAGAGCATCTGTCTACTTTCGGTGTCCCTACAAAAAGTCAAAAATACTTTACATGCAAGATTAAGATATTTAAATCCTAAATAATTTCAAGAACTTTGATTGGAAGTGAAGAACTATGATTCCTAAACTTGTAGAAAGAGAAGGAAAAAATCTGTAAAAGTATATCAGTATACCAGTTTGTTAAGAATATTCAAGTGACATTGTTGTGACATTTCTAGGCTTTGGGAAAGGGCTTATATGGCCTTTAAGTGACATATTTAGCTTTCAATGTAACTTTACACTATCCAGGGTACTCACATAAGCCAAGCTTCAATGCTACATTGTTTGTTAAACCGAAGAGTCACTTTAATTCCAAAACATAGCAGGATGACTCTCACTGGGCCGGTTTGTCAAAGGATTCATTTGACTGGTGTTGCCTGGAGTAGGACAAATCATGCGCTGCTGTCATTGTGATTAGAGAATGCAAGGTGCACCATGCTCCCCAGGCCCCAGTGGACACAGCCAGACCGGACAGCATGCTCTGACAGCTGTGGAACAGCGATGAGTAAAGAGAATACACGGGACACACAGAGAGGGAGAGACAGTTGCTCAAGCTGTCGACAGAGTCTCCATAATTCAATGAGTCAAGGTGGGGGACCATTCCTGTGTGGCTGCTGCAACTCCATAAATAGCTGTCAAGTTTTGTTTTTTGTTTTTTTGTGTTAATCTTGCCTGTTTCTCTCAACAGGTCTGCTAACGTAATTGAAAACATTGAGTAAAAAAACAAGAAACTCTGACACAAGGAATGTTTCTTTGTCCTGCTTCGCTGTGCGCCCGCTGTCCTGTTTTAACACGTCGCAAGAATCTCCGTATCCGTATATGCAGGTCAATATGTCTGACAATGGACCCCTTGTTAGCAAGACTCCAAAATGAAATTGTTCATCACTATGGTTGTGTTTGATATAAACAGATGATGAAATTTTTTGGAATGTTTGCATTGCTGTGGGGGAAAAAAGTGTTTTAAGTGTTATGTTTTGACAGACAATGTTTATGTATTTCAATGTTTGATAGCGTTGTTTTCTGTCAGGCAATTTGTCTTCCTGACAGTTTTGTTACATACAACTAAAATGAGAAACTAGTTTGTTGTAACGCCTGTGATACTTGTCTGAATCAAAAGAATAGATAGACCCGAAAGTAGGGATTTTGTATAGTAAAGTGCTCTTATTCCGTCCTATGGGATATGTACAGTACATTTGCCCTTTAAGCCTGTTCAATTAGATTCAGTTGATCAAGTATAGGAGTTCCGCAGAAGCGGGTTAATACACAATGAAACCTACCGCAGACCACTGCTTCAATTTCCTTCTCAGTCTGATCTTCAAATTCCCTCATTTTGTCAAAGAAAAGAGGCATTTCAACTTTCCCACCATCTCTTCTAAATATCTCTACCTCACTCCAATTGTGACTTAAGTCTCACTTGGACGCAAGCCAGTCTGTTAACTCTAGCAAAATCAATGGATTAACTATTTTACCCCTCTAATCTTAAAGCCAACAAATGACCAAATTCACACAAAATGGAGATCCCCCCCCCCCCCCCCCCCCCCCCCCCCCCCCCCCCATCGACAAGCCACACTTGTTGGTGACAGATTTTTAAGTGGCTCTCAGTTCAACAAGACCCCCATCCCCTGGGATTCAATTTGGTTGGCAAACACTGCTTACAAAACCAGGGAGGGTGGGAATCTGACGAAGGCAAACGTTCTTGCATTTGTTGATGGGATTATGGCAAACTGGGTTTAGTGCATTCCCTAAACTCATTGTCATATTTATTACCTTTTGTATTTAACACCATCCTTGAAGTAAATAAACAAAACAAACCAAAAAAACTACTGGAGAAAGCCAGCTAGCAAGCCTGGGTTCCCTGTTGACCACCAGTATATTAGGTTAGTTAGGTTTAACTAACTTTGTAGTTGAGTCTAGTTGCGTTAGCTTTAACCGCTATCCAGACGTTTTTCGCTAGCGCTGGTTGTGACCCATGAGGTCAGCGTTGCTCTTGACTCAGTGCCATAGTGTCTGGTGGAGCGGACTCGGCCTAGTGCAGCTGTGCAGGGCTCTGGATTGGAAGGCCTCTCACACACACCATGCTGTCACACTGTTTGTCATTCCACATGTCAGTCATGTCCAACACTCCCCGGCCAACATGAACACATTTTCGTAAGAGGATACAGGGGGGTTGGAGTGGGTGGGGGGTTGAGTTCTTCCTGTTAACGTCAAAGTTTCCCATGTTTTAAAGCTTTCCCAAGCTTGCAGACAGTGTACACTGTCCTTTGGAGGAAATCAATAGCTACTCTAGAACAGCCACCTTTAATGAAAGTCAAAGAATAGAGAAAGATTTGTTTTCCTTGTGTCTAATATCACCTGGCATGTACTACAGTACGTTAGCTGCCGTTCTCTCAGCATGGCATTGTCCTCCAGGTTGTGCATGGATCTAGCCTGCTTCGCCTAGAACCGGGCGTGGTGTAAACCCTGGCCCTGGCATCATCACCATCCTCATCCAGCTAGTCCAATCCCACATTCCCCAGGCAAGAGGCGCCTGGTCTAGCCACGGTGCCATGCGGCCTAATCACATAAGCACACAGGCTAATCCACAGGACAGCTGGGGAATCTTTACAGCACAATCGGGGCATGATCCGGCAGGATGGCGGTCTCAGGGCCCCGTGTCTCTCTGAAGCCTGTCTCTTTCATCAAGCTGCGCCCAACAGACACCATACAACACAAACTGGTGTCCAACACATCCACAGGCATTACTCCTGATAATGCATACACGGCGGTGGTCATTACTTAATCACATGGTGATTTAGATGTGGCGTGCTTGTTGTTGAAGCGGGAACAGGGAAGATTATTGTCCGCCAATAAACATAGAAGGGCTTAGCATCTTCGAGCGAGTGTTATTTTCATCAACGTGAAATGTTTTGCTGTTGACTCGTCCTAATGTTAAACTTTTCCCTTATCCAGTCAGAAATGTAATTCAACAAACGTACTTGTGGAGTTTGTGAGAAAACAGAGGCCCTCACTTTTCCAAGCAGTCAATATTTCATGCATCCCTAATGCAAGTAACAGGTGGAGATCTGGTTTGGGGAAAATTTGCGATCACGATAGCAAACATTTATTTCAATCCGACCTTGTTACTCTATACGAACTGTATACAGCATGGTAATTCTTTTTTATTCTGTGTCCATCAAAAACTTGCTGTCAACCGCAGAATTGATGGATTCAAGCGAATAGGTCCATCTCACATATCCTGTGGATCCATCCGAGTTTTACATTTGAATCCCTCTCGCCGCAACTCCATATAGAAGCGTTTTATTTCAAACTCATCTCTGGTAGAGCATTTACAGCATCCAGGCCCTCTGAGGATCACATGAATAATGGACTAATAGAAGGAATTTCCTCTCAGGATAAAATGTTGCTAACCCTGCACCTCTCCTGGCAAGTGCAGCAATTCCCCTGGTGCAATCGCGAGCACTTCGGCCCTGCCAAGAGCTGAAGCCTCCACATAGATCTATGTTTATCCCATCCCCCTAGAAACCCCGCTATGGGATCTCCAGGGCTTTCCTCACTCTGCAAGTATGTACGTGAATGAAAGAAACACATGCTCCATTATTATTTATAGAATAATTTGTTTATTTATTATTATTCTATTTTTCCTGGAGGAAAATATTGTCTTAGGCCATCTGAATATTATAGAATGTATGTTTTATATTCAATTATTCTCCTGGAGATGGTAGCGGTTACTAAGAGGCCAGGGTGGGGGTTGGTGAAAAATGAGCTTTGTCATGTGAAGTTGACATTTTTATGATTGTGAGCAAGTGTTGAAAACCTCCTGAGACAGTTATTATCATTATCCGTTGCATCTAGTGAGGAGACCTCCGACAAGGTCTTCAAGGATTCTTCGCTTTGGAAACCCGTACCGAGATCTAGAGGAACTGAGCCCCAAGGAGAAACACTTACACTACGTCTGCATTAGACACAGCTTGGGGGTATACCAATACATCAAGATTTGTATTTCCACCTCACTGTGGATGACCTGACTGTATTTGAACATACTAGTGCAGTGCCCATTATATATATTTCAGACAATGACTGGTTACTGGTTCTTCTACTTAAACAGACACAATGTATGAAAAATCGTTTGCGTTTATATTTTAAAGGTTATTTGTTTGTTGTGTCCTTGAGGCCTGAGCCACACACCTACCGCTTTTCAACTTTATACAATGCCCCTTTGCAAGATAATCTTGCCACAGATGCACAGACACAGTCAGACAGACAGAGATTCCTAGAATTGAGGTTACTGTAGATTACCTGGCCTGGTGGAAATCCTATTCCTATTAATTGTGTTGAATAAAAAAACAAGCAAATTAGCCATTAGAGTTCATTTTAGTGCACGATGTGTCTTTACAGGAATTACTGCTAAATGTTTCAATCAAGCAATTTTTCAAGTCAAGTCAGTTTGATTGACAGCAAGACTATCACATGGTTTTGCATAGCCGCTAGAATCTGAACAAAGTGATTCTTTTCTTAATCTCAGATACCTTTTCACGCCTTGATGCAAAGTATTTTTCCCTCTCTCCCACGTCTTGGAAAACATTTTGCTCCTGTTTTGAGAGATGCTGAGCTCACATGTTTTTCCAGGAGGGAGGTACACGTCGGAATCTTGACAGGTACTTAACAACAATCAAACACAGTTGTAAACAGGGAACATTGAGCAGGGCACAGGAAGTGTTCGAGCAAGGCACATGCAGTCCACAGACCACTATCACACTTTCCAGACAGGAACTTCCCAAATATATGAAATAAATAGAAAAAATCATAAATCATAGCGTTCTATTGACCTGCACCATGAGCTAAGGTGTTTTCACAGAACTGGCACATTTGTCTTAGGGCAGCAAACTCTTGGTACATGCACAAGTAAAACTCTGATTGGAACCATATCATTGGTACAATCTCACTTCGATGGATCCTCAAAATGAAGCATCTAGTATTGTAGGCTCATCCTGTTGGTCAAGAGGCAACAGCAGTGGCCCCACTCTGTGGTCATATACAACACCCTCAGCTACAAATGACTGTAGCTGACCCAGCTAGACCCCAGTCAAAGCTCCCCAGCAAAGCATCCACACATAATAGGACAAACATCTCTGTCGTGCACAGTTGGTGTGATGGGAGGCAAGCATTGGATTGTTCTTCGCCTCGTTTAGCTGTTTGAGCGAGCATTCGTGTGAACACTTTCAAGAGGACATTGCCTCACTATCGTTTCACCGTGCTTGGTCTCAGCTAGCCTATTGTGTTTAGAAGCAGACCAGGTGGAAGAGAGGAGAAAGGGGGTAAAAGTGCCTGTTTTTTCTTCCTCTTCTTTTCCTTGGGCCTGTACTCTAGTTGTGGCCACTTCCTCTATGGTAACAGCTGTCAAAACGTTGCAGGATTATAGCCCACCGCAAAGTTACGGCTCGTATTGATGCCTGGCACTGGGCAGGAAGTTAGGAGGGGTCGAGTGAGCAGAGGCTATTCAGGCCACTCCATTCCTCAGGGCCAGACCAGTAGGCCCCTGGGGAGGGCTCAGTAACAACAGGGGGCAGCAGCCCCCGGTACTGGTAATTCACATACACGCGTTGGGGATATGATAGGCTTTCCCAGTGATGTTTTGGGTATTAGGAGAGATACACCCTTAATTGTGTTTTGTTTTCGCAATCTGATGTGAGGTTCTTTTTCACAGGCTCAGGTCTCCAGGCCTCTTTCTCCTGGATTAGTGGGGCTTCCAGGCTTGTGCGATGAGGCCATGAGAAGCCTGCTAGGTTGTTGAGAAAGAAAATTCCCTTAATTCTTTACACATCTGGTGGGGGAATTGAAGCTGGTTGGAAAAATAGCAGTTCAACAAGGGAGATTTTATCAGTTCTGGCCTGGCAAACATTTCCAAACTGCATAAGACCAAGACATGTTTTACATTGATCTCCTATAATAACGAAATACAAACTAATTGTGTTAGACTTTGCGGTTATAGGATATTATAACAAATGTACTGTAAATTGTAAGATGACAGAAGACAGGGTAGATACCGGTAATCAATTTCAAATGCTCCCCTTATGAGTCAGATAAACAACTGCTTCATGTCATAATGTCCTAGCTACAGTGATGGTGTGCGAGTCTCTATTGTGAGTAGGACACCCAAAGGGAAGCTCTAGTAGATTCTGATTACCGCTCATTATTCCAGACATGACCTGCCATGTCTATGACATCACCTCACAGTACAGTAGGTCCACCCTCTCCAATGGAAGGTGCAGTATTCATTAACATCACACAACTGTAGTTTCTCCTTGTGATGACAGAAATGTATACCTTTCCTTCTATGTGTCTCACCTCTGACCCTCATAGAGAACATTTGTCACAGATTATTTCTATTTATCAATGGGATTTAATTTGGGATTTGTTGTGGTGTGGCCTGGGATGGTGTCGCTCCAGAACGTTTTTGTTTCTGTGTGTCTGTTTTTATGAAAGATTGAGTTGTTACCCAGGTGCATCTAGATGTAACATCATGCTCCCTCCGTTGTTGAAATGTTAGCTGTGCATTCAGCACAATACTGATAGGTAAGGCCTACTGTATGACACTAATAGGAGACAAAATACATTAAGTAATTAAAAAATTATTTTATTATTTCAGATTTTCTTGCCTTTGTTATACAAAGATGTTAAATAACTTAAATACATTCTTACCAGTCATTTGTGATCTGTTTATACCGACAAGCTATACACATGAGGTAGAGGAAAATAATTTAGGGTTCCCATAAGACATGAATAAGTGAACATAGACAAATATTTGTTGGTATAGTATCATCACAAAAGGGCAATACATGTTTGTTGTGTTTATTTACAGGCACAGGACAAATCCTGGAACAAATTTACATGGTTAACGTAAACCTTGTTAATTTCATTTTGGGGGGAAATTATTTTAAGGCCTGGCAAAAGAGACCAGAGGATCAATTAATCCACACACCAATATCACATTCTTTATAGTTTAGCAGTATACATAAACGTTCAGCCATCTACAAACCCAGCAATGTTTCTCACCATTGTTCTAAACCATAAATCACATCTACAAATACAACAAACTATTTGCACAGGGCTGCGCAATGTCAAATTTCAGATTCAGCTAGCTACAGTATGAACCATTTTAAATACCTTCAGAAATGCATCTTGTGTCAAACGGAATCAAATTAGTTGGATTTACTTTGTGCTTAAAACAACTGCGATTGTTAGATATGAACAAATGACATGACCTAAAAGCAAAGTGTACACTGCCTCTTGTCACTGCAACCCCAAAAAGCAAACACCCATTGGCGCCTAAAGAACAGAATAAAAAATAAAGGGTAAAAAATCAGTTCTGACTTGACGTTATTTACACTGAACACATGCTCATAATATATTTTAAAATAATTTATCTTTCTTTTATTTTCATTTTTCCTACAAAATAGATTTATTTGTATACATGATCCACTGACAACAGTGCAGAGCTATTGGTTCAAAAATAGATTATGGAGGACTAAGACAATGACATTGAAAACAGACTGTTGTATCATGCTGTCCTTTGTCTTGAAAATATATAGTGTATATGTACAATATGAAGCCTACAAAACACACGCAACGTGCACAATGTGTTTCTCTCATGACTGTTAACTATTTGATATCCATTCAATAAATTACCACTATAGAGAACCACAGTCATAGGCAGTGAAATGTGTAGGATACACACACCAAAAACTGGGACACAGGCCTCTCAGCATAGCCATTATGGTTTCCATGTAGCGTGCAAAGTTCTATGTATATGTTTTGACCATTCTTTATTTGGCATGCCTCCTCATTTGGAAATGTTTGGAATTCAACTGCTCTGGACGAACATCTTCCCCCAGGCTCTCTTCCCAGAGCGAGGATTTTCCTGTATCGGTGTAGGTGGTTTAATTCCAATTTCGACTCTTTAAGCGTCACCGTTAAAATACATGCAAAATATGTCTTTCGGACATAGTTGAGGTCTGGGACATCTTTGAGGGAAGCTGGCATGTGACCTACTGACGTTGGCACTCAGGTTTCACTTACTGATGATTACAACCTCCTACAATCACAAGTTTACAGCAGCAATTACTCCATAGTCATGGTTAGCCTTAGCCGACAAATCAACAATATCCTACCACTAGACTTCCCAGCATTAAATGTCTTGGTCCAACCTCTGTCTTGCTACCAATTTCCTTTTCAATTGCCGGTGAGATTTATCCATATGCCTCACTCTTGTCCCTATACCACAGGAGAATAAACCGTACTTTATTTATTTTTATTTACAAACAAAAAAGAAAGCGCTGTAGATATTCATAAATACAGGACTTTAAATATTAAGGGAAATGAAAAGTTTCCGGGCTTCAGTGCGTGAATGGGGCTATCATACATGTCGGGTCCTCACTCAGTAGTTAATTCACAACCATCTAAAATAAGGCTGAACTATGCTGGATATCTAATAACATGTTAATGTGATTGGTAATGCTAGTAATTGTTTGCCAGGTGGCTACAGTCGTACACAATTGCATATGGCAGGTGTTCTGGGTGATGTCTCGCGCTGTAGTTTGGCACAGATCCACTCTGCTGCTCGTCATTTGAACAGTTTTGCAGACATGTCAACTTAGATTTCAGTCTATTGCCCCATGCTGTTCAATCTAAGCAACCCAATAATACGAGGGCGGAGCATGTGTACTTTCTGCATGAGGCTTGATCAAATTGTGGATGTAGAGAGAGAGGCAAGAAAGATATGATAGTAGGGGGCTACAGTTCCTCTGGTCTCCAGTTTTGATTATAATATTTTATGTTTTATATCAGACAGGCACCAAAAAGCCAGACAAAAGCAACAATGAAAACTAAATTCTTTACAAATAACACCATACTGCATCTCCATTAGCTAATGGGGATTGCATCAAGTCAAATATTTTGGAAGATAAACTCTGCTGGTCAGGTGGTTACCTGTTGTCATGGGGATGGTAGCAGACTAAACACTAGGCCAATCCCTCCTCAAACAACAATTGATGACAGATTCACTGATTTTTCATTCTTTCTTTAGTCCAAATAAGTATAGTGGTTTCGATTATTCCCTGAACATTGTAGCTCAAGGCCAAAAATAGCCTAAATTAGCTTGAAAAGATCAAATTTTCTGTTCTTGCATTCACCAACAGTTTCACTAAAGTGTAAAAAGAGACAAAGAAAAGTGAACAAGTGTTCTCTCCTTGTGAAAATCTGTCCCAAAGGGTCCATTTTGTATCCACAGCGAGAGAGAAAAAACACAAAATGTGCTGCGTTCCAAAGGGCCTTGTCAAAATTAATTCAGAAAAATAAAGAGCGCGAACACACAAACAACAAAACATTTGTGTGGTTAGTGGTTTGTCATAGCATATTCAGATAAGTGGCTTGTATAATATCAATATAATACAATTGAATCTATTTACATACATATGCATACACACATTTGCGTGTGAGTGTAAATATGTGCGTGTAAAATAAAGCTTGCACCCTGTCCTCTTAACAGTTTCAGAGTATGGTCCTGATTGCCATAGAAGTTGTCATTTGACCACCCCCCCCTGCACACTTTCACTCTGCCAACACACACACTACTTTAGGCAAGGCCTGAAAACCAGTCTTTTGCTATTATTGTCCTTGTATCGGATCCTCATTAACAGCATGCTCACTGGAGACAGCTGCCAAGCCCTGTGTTTTCTCACTGACAGGTCTGACTGAATGCTGAATGGAGGAGGTAGTCTCTCTCCAAGGCAACTCAGCCACAAAAAGCATGGGACACTGACCCTGTTGTTTGGCAGGGGCAATCTCTCCTGCAACCTCTTGAGTTGGGGCCACAGCATGTCAGAAACAACCCCGGAAATCCCTCAAAGTGCTTATGGCTCCTCCGTTGGGCTCCTCTCCACTTCGACTGTCCATTGTCCATTTCTGCAAGACATTCGTCCGAGAACGAAATGACCAGCAACCATCCTCCATCCGTCCATTGATCCATTCATCCCCACCATCACCAACACCACCACCACCCTCCACCAGCTTGGATGGCCGGGGGATTGTGCCTGGGACTACCCTTTGCAGGTGTAGACCTCTTCTCTCTGTGTGCACTGCTTGCATTCGACGTAGCAGCACCAGCGCACTTGGCACTGACAGGGCCTTGTCACCACTCGGCTCTGGGTATTGTGGCCCCGCCCACAGCAGATGGCGTCACAGTTCTTGTCTTTGTAGCACTTGCGTGCCGATGTGCCCGGCGAGTATTTGCTGGGCCGGCAGAAACTGGGCGAGTCCTCGATGTGGAGCAGGTCCATGGTACGAGGGATCTGGTCGCTGGGGCCCGGCACGGGCTGCTGCTGCTGGGCTCTGCCAGGGGAAATGTCCCCCTCCCCAGTGGCCTCGTTGGTGGAGCTGCCCACCTTCATGGACGTCTCGTAGCGCTGTTTTAACTGCTTACCGATCTCATGGAAGGGAGACAGCTGCCTCCAGCAGGTCTGGACCGTGCAGGAGCCTGAAACCCCATGGCACTTACAAGTCGTCTCCACCCCAGCCTTAATCACCTGGTTGACAGAAGACAGCATGTAAATGAAGTTGGGATATCAAAGACACGTCCTGATAAGTCCACATCAACTGACTAACGCATACAAATACAGATATTCTAACCTGTGTGTGGTAAACTGTATTTCAAAGAGGAACAAAATGACTTCAACATAACTTGAAAGGCATAGGATTCTTTTTTTAGATGTCTGGTTTTTCTAATCATGGGTTCTTTGATGTAAAGCATATCCTTAATCAAAACATCAAATCCATCGAAATTTGGTCCATACAAAGGAGCCGCAAGGATGTTACTTAGTGGTATCACTGGCCTAACAGTCTAATTTGGTAAACTGTCAGTAACATTATATTAAAAAGAACAACAATGTATCCTTATGTACAAGGCTTATTAAAAAGGGTGGTACAGTCTGTGAAAACATGGACACATCTATAGGATCTTTGTTGGTGGGCAGCAGTGATTGATAACCACAGATAATGAAGTTTGATTAAAGTCAATCACTGTTATTACAATAAGAGTGCTGAGGAGCCCTCTTTTGAATAAAAGGCCCATTGAGGTGTCCATGGGAAAGAGAGAGATGGTTCAGCCACACACAAGCCCCTGTGCTTGGGTTGTTCAAATGGACACGCAGGAGAAAGACCCAGGGATGATCTCTTAGGCCAACTGCAGTAAATATCCGTGGTTACACAAGCTAGTAAACAAATCCTACGGGAAGGCTGGACAACTATATGGCATTTTCTGTCAAAAGGAACATGTAATCTACAGCAGTACCATATATTTCAGCTCAAAACTGTCTAAGGAGGTTCCTTACTCATACCAGTGCTGGACAAGAACTTCACACACTAGTCAATAGTACACATTGTGACATTGCCTGAACTCTCTGTGGCTGGAATGGTTCATTTGCCTGTGTGGCTTAGAAGCAACCACAATGTAAAAAGGTTTTGTGTGAAAATCCATAGTACTTATACTCCAAAGAATGCTTGGAGAGCCTCGACTGTTCCTTTCTCACACTGGGAAACAGATTGATGGATAAGAAGTGCATATTCACCACAGTTGCAGTTCAAGAAAATGTGAAATGTCAGCTTTAAAATGTTGGAGGATGCAGAGGCTAGCACATTCCAAGATTTGTGCTTCATATGGGACTTCACCCCAAACGTGGTACACCTCACTACATGTGCAAAAAAAATAAAAAGATGAACAAAAACAGTGTTGTAAATCTTTTATCACAAATAAAATATCTGGAGGGAATATATCTCAAGCTCAGAGGAAGAGCACACATCAGCCTCAGGGGAAAGGTTTGTGTCTGCTAACATTTAGGAAGTGTGCTTCTGCAATAATTTATATTCCTACTAAAATGAAAATGGCTACAATAGAAGAAACTCGGAATAAAGCAGATGCCAGACCTTGAGTTTACTTTGGCTTGACAGTTTAAGACCATTCTCTCCTCTTTTTGTTTTTACAATTAAAATCACTTCCAAGATGAAAAAGGTCCCAACTCCCTCACCACAAACAACTGCAGAGCCTTGCCAAGGCACAAACGAAAGTAATTATCCCTCTAATTTAAGAGGGAAAAACAAACATTGATTAATGACCGTATTTGGATTTGACCATATTTAGCAGTCAATTTAAGAGATTTAGGCTGGGCTTTTATCTTACTATTAAGCTTATGCTTGAAAATCTATAGTATTTGCTTAAGAACCACAGCATGTGGTAAACGAATCCTGAAGACCACTGGAATGCCCATAAAACTTACTGTCTTTGTTTTTTATTTGTGGTCACATTGAATTCCACTATGGTCAGTTTAACAACTGCTATGGTCACTTGGCTGTCTCTTGGACTGACGATGACGATCAACCAATCAACCCTGACCAATACTATGGTTTGGGTCAAGTAGAATGTTCAACATTCAACCCAGAATGACCAAACGTTGAGAAAATACATTGGAGGACATCACGAGCCACCTGCATGAGGAGTATACACACAGTCCAGCCACTACAGGGCCAGATACCGGACAAAAGGAAAAAGAAAATGTGTGAAAACCCACCTTCATGCCCACGTTGGTGTTGTGCATGTCTACGCGTGCACGCAGGTCCTTGTTGGAGCGTTTGCCCAGGAAGTCCTTGACAAACTTGTTGCTGTATTTCAGGTTGTCGCCGCAACCCCCCCACTGCCAAGCCTTACGATTCTCCAGGTCTGGGGCCTCGTCGCAGGTGCAGCGCTCCATCCGCCCGGCGCTGCAGGCCTTGGCCATAGCGTGGGTCAGCCCCGCAGAAGAGACGGCGTACAGGAAAGCTGTCTCCTTGAAGCCTGTCAGTTTGAGAAGAAACCATAGTCGTGAAAAAAACACCTCAGGCGGGAAAACGTCGGTCAACAGCTCAACCTGAATGTACGGCCCAAAACGAAACCACAGTCAAAACGTTGAGACGTTCGCCTACCTCGTTTCAGAATGTTCGCTCTGTGGCGCCCCTCCAGGGTGCAGTTCCATCTCTCGAAGCGGAACTGATACTGGCACTCCAGGGCGCTCATGCTGATGGCCTCCATCAGCGTCTCAGCCACCCCTGGGTCTCGTCTGCACATCCTGCGCTGCTTCTTCTCCAATTTGAGCCGGTCACACAGCTTGTAGTGGGCCCTGCCCACGTTCTCCTCCGGGTGAGAGCTCAGCGGAAGGATGGACAGGGGTTCATTACCTGTCAATCTGCAGAGGGACAGTGGGGTGGATGGATAGCAGAGATACACATCGTTAGTGGGGAGATATCACTCAAAGTCAATGAGTGGATAGAGTTGTGTGTGTAGGGGTGGGGGGGGGGGGGTAGGTGTTACAAGGGGGACCAACATCAGAGAACGTACACCTTTGCTGAAGTAACACATACAGACTAATAATAATCCTAACTATCCATAAAGCACTTAAATGTTCCATGGGAGCATACGTGGTCTGTTTGGTTAATGTTCAAGTGAATTCTGCTGCCATCTCAGAAGGTCAATAGCGTGTTCAGTAGTTAATGTTCAGGGGAATTCAACATTTGCTGAGATTGAGATCAACCCCCAGCATAGGCGTGTCTGTGTATACAGCAGATTCAAAATGGAAGAAAGGATCTGTTCATTGCTTTGCTGGTTTGTGTTCACTTGGTATCAAGGGCATGTCACTGCCTCACTAGCTAGCCTGGAGTTTAAGGGGTGTGAAATGCATAGTATTGGTGGGCAGATTTGAAAACAACAGACCCATACAAGACGGGACAGTCACACCACAGGAATGCTGAACAGTACCCAGCAGAGACTTGGTTTAATATTTATATCATATCCTTGGGTGGGGGGGGATGCCACTCACTGTTGCGTTGTACAAATATAAACATGATAACAAAGCGGGATTTACAGTCTCATTATAGAATTCCCCATACAAAGTGCTCAGTACCTTAAAGCTACAATTCATTTAAAATATAATGAGCGTGAGCTTTGGTTATAAACATGGTGTAGAGAACATGTGGTGGAGGCGCGCTCCTTTCGTCAGTTTATTTAAAGGAGGCGTATATAAAACACGCTCGCGGAGTCTGCCACATAGCTGGCAAAACCAATGACCAGCGTTCTGAGGTTACAATGGAGAAAGCAGAGCATTACTTTCGCAAAACACACACAAGGGGACATGACTGTCAGCTTGCGACCATTTTGGTCACACCAACTGACAGGATTGGCAGGGTAGTTGTTCATTATGTGCAATTTCTGGGCCTCTTTTACACTGTTAAAGTCAAACTGAGGAATAAATGGATTTACAGAACTCACAAACACTTGATTCCAAAGGCACATATGCCATTACAGAAAAAATGTAAGAAAAAAAGATGCCTTTAAATGTCACTTTTGTCCCCTAATATTGATACCTACTATACTTGATCAGGTTGTCCTGACAACAAACATCAACAATGGACAAACATTGTCAAAAATAATTTGCAGTATAAAACTTTACCTTTCCCAAGCCTCTGGCATCAAAACGTTGACATAGGCTACAGCATTTCACTGTCTGGAACTTCAGGTCCAAAAAAATGTCTTCAAAAGCCACAGTTTATTGCTATTGCAGATCTTCCAAATTAAGGTTTTGGGGTGTTACACTAGTTAAGCTGTTGTGGACAAGACCACAAGATATCTCTGACGATGGCAGATGCTTCAATGCATAATTAAGACCATCCAGTTCACACTTTACGGAGATTTGAACTGTATGACAATAAAACCAAAAGCATCTAAGTCATTGTTATATATAAGGGTTCCTGTTCAGGACCGTAACTGAGTGACTTGCAAGAGAAAATGATTCAGTACTCTACCACAGAACAATCTTTCAGTTCAACTTATATTGTGTTATAGCCTGGGTGTCAGTAGTGTTGATAAACTGCACCTCAGGATAATTACTGTATATTCCTCTGGTAATTGGTGCCACATGATCATGATCACCGACGACATAATTTGTCTATGTCATGCTTTCGTCAACTCTCTGACGCCGACAGTGTGGATGAAGAGGTCATTCCGAAGAGGTCAGTTACAGAGACATCTTTCAAAAACGTTTAAAAAGCAATCGTGAAGTGTTTCCCTTGGAGTGTTTAAAGAAGGCAGCTGGATATGGGCTCCATGCACAATACTGATACTGACACACTCACTGCCTGACTAATGACACATGTAGCTTTCATTGCTTATACCACACAAATCACAGATACGCGATGCCATGCAGAGGGTGATCGAAACTGTGTAAAAGTGTGCTAGAGGGCATTCTTTGAAATATGTATTCAGATCAGGTCAAATGGTTCTTCTTTTTTTCTTGGACATGTTTGCCTTTCTCAACTTGTCTGATGACTGATTTTCAAATGGAACCCTGGCAAGCTGTGGCTTGACAAAAATGGTTCTTTAAAAAAAGGCTGCAGGGAGTTGGTACATACAATGTCAGTTTGGATTGAAACAGACCGTGGTCCACTGAATAGTACATACATTCAACCATATACTGATGCAGATTACAGTTCAAGGCTAAAACAGCTAGAGGACAGTAAGTAACAGACTTTAGTATACTGGTTGATCTGGCATTAAGTCAAGAAGTACGGTGGGCCGTTCCACCACATCTCTGCAGTGGGCTGAGGTTCAACGTTTGAATGATGGCATCAGAAGGTAACTTCCCACATTGCATTTTGACAAAAACAATAGGTAATATATATATATATATACATTAATACATTATAATAAGTCACATTCTAAAACATTGTGAAAAAATGCACTCTGACTTGTGTGGTTTTATGAACATTAACCACACTTATCAGATCCAATAGAGAGGCATCTTTCAATACTATAAAGATGACACGTGTTTTCTTTAGTTGGTGCCCATTAGGCCCTGAGACTGACACTGCCAAGTCACAGACATTGTTATATCCTATGCCTCCTGCCACTACCAAAACAAAAGGTGCCAATGAAATCCCAATCCTCAAAAGCATCTGTCTTCATGCTGTCTGTCTGTCTTTATGATGTCTTGTCTGTCTGACACACAAAGACTACCAAGGCCTGCACGATTACTAGAGACAATGTTAGTCTCTCAGTCACTGCTGTTGGGACTTCCACACAAAGTTTTTTTTTTGTTACTAAGAAAACTTGGGGGTAAAGCGTTGATGGGAGAGATGTAGGAGAATGGAGAAACGCTTCATGTCTCAAGAGAAGAAGCTACCGGGGCTCATTCGTGTCTTCTATGTTTCCGCTCTGTGGCAGACTGGTGAACAGTCAAACGTTATCACAGATGTGCTTTAATATCATTTTCCCGGTTGTAATGCATTTCCTATGCTTACAGAAGCTGTTTGGAGGCTACCTGTATGAGGTTGTAAAACATAGTTCATTTCAAAAGTTTTGTGTCGTTTTTTATTTTTTTTACAAAACTGTATCTTCACGGTTAACTGATTGATTGTCTGTACTCAGTTGGGGGGTCAGTTGAAATAAAACACTCAAGAATCACGACCCTACCAGGGGATAAAGCGTTGTTCCACCCAGTGGTCACGGCTATTTGAAAGTCAGTGGACCTGAGATGAAGCCCAGTGACAGTAAGAAATTGGACTCAGTTTGCCTTTAGACTAGGTCTGAAGTCTGAAGTTTAAAAACGAACCAAATCGCTAATGACCAGATAATCATAGTCATAACATACCAGTATCCTTTACTCACAACGTCTGGACTCATCCTTCTCTATCTCTCTCTCACTCTCTCTCCCCCAGCAAAGTGTAAGGGGAAGGCTGTTCTTTGCGGCAGAGCGAACTCATTCAACTCGCTTAGAGACCAGACCAGACCATTGGATGCCTGTAGAATCATGACTGTAGCAGACAAGGCCTTGCAGTAGCTGAAATTCATCCTGTTGGTTTGACAGTCATTACTCTGATTAGCCTACTATATTTTCTAGTAGAAACCAAACCACCATGTCCTAGCCACTGTGGCCTTTATAAGCCCAGTTGAGATCCAGTGTGTACATGTTTACAATGCAGGGAGTAGGGGAAAGTGCTGCAAGCTATTGCTAGGCTACATATTAGAATGTAAGAGCATGTAAGCTTCTGTTTTCATATCACGAACCATTTTCTGAGGCTGTTTTTGTTTGAGGTGTTGGCACAGCAACACACATGGAACATAACACCAACAGAGACATAATAAAGTTCACTATTATCCTACGTGAGGTGGGATTCTTGCTGCTGTTTGCTCAGCTTTGCTTTTTTCCACACACACACTCACTCACTCACACACTCCTCACAGGCATCAGCAGCCCTCATTCAAGGCTAATCTCTTTCGTTGCCTGCTCTCCAGCCTTTCACAGAGTAGTGGAGGAGTTTGTTTAGTTCTTTCTCTCTACCTGTCAACACCTCTCATTGCCCGCGACATTTACTATATATACATTTTCCGACGCACTCGCTGAGTGAAAATGGCTCATTACGTACTGCAGAGTCTCTGAGCCAGTCCCAGGAGGAAATCATTTATTCCCAATAAACGTTGCCGTCATCACTCCCCTGGCTTTGTTACAGAGTCCCTACCATGACCCCAGGTGCTGCAACATTTTAAAGAGCCACAAGTCATTCTTCATTGGGGCTTTATGAACGGCTGAGGGTCACTCTGTGCAAGGCCAAGGTAGTTGCAGCCAACACTGGGAATGCTGATTGTACCACTTCATCCTTCAAGCAAAATTGATAGCGTAAGTGAATATGCAATCGTTGGATGTGCATGCAAGCAACTGTAGTATTGATGCATGCTCTGTAACACCGGTGTGCCAGTTAGGCAGCTGTGATTTACTCAGTGACAAGGGCCTGATGGGCCATATGGCACAACTCAGTGCAGCAAGCTGGTGGATCTGACTGTAGCACATGCAGCACTTCTGTGACTTCCTGTTAAATACAGGAAGGAGCCACAGCTATCCCCATTTTGAACTTGTTCAATTCCTTTGTTTCCTTTGGTTCCCTTGGCATGATGTAGTGGTATGGATCAATGAATGTGAAAACAATCAACAATCACTCTCATCCTATCGTCACATCTTAGCCTTTTCTTTGTGTTTCTGTTGTTGTTGCATGTACTGGTCAGCAACCGTTTCAGCAGAATGTGCCAAAGTCACTTATCTGTTACAAACTGTAGGTTCTTTTTGATTGTCTAATTTATATTTGTTATCAACAGGTCTTCTTTCAGCCTTCCTCACAAACACAGTATTGTGTGTCCCCTTCTATTGTATTCCCACCCCATACAGCAAGCACAAAACAAAGACTCTTTTGCAATCAGTCTGGACTTGCTGGTTTTTAGGTCTGATGTCTCTTGGATCAGCCCCCCCAACCCCAGCCCTCATAGGGCAGTACTCCCCCTATCCCCTCCCCCCATAGCCCCGCAATGTTTGGGGCTATCTCGTTGTTTATGATCATTGACCTATGCCCTTTTTGTAAAGCTCTCTTTTGGAAGTCGCTTTGGATAAAAGCGTCTGCTAAATGAATAAATGTAAATGTAATTGCTTTTAACAAATGCTTTCCATTCCCTCCAGCTGTTGGCTCAAAACAAAGGCTGTACCCAGAGAAAACCAACGCTGTCTACAAAGGCAGCTAGCCTTGAACAATGGCAGCTATCTGAACAGAGGGTCTTTGGCAAGTGTTCCAGCAACACAACCATCGATGGTTTACCTTTCCCCTTTGTTGGAGGAACAAACCACCACTCTCACCTTAGAAAATCAAGTCAAGACCAAACCCAATGCTGGTATTATTAGGATGAAAGCGCGAAGATCTAGAAAATATAACCACGGTTTGATCTAGCGCTAATCCCGAGTGTGTGTGTGTGTGTTCCCTTCTCTCCTTCCATTCCCTGTTTCATCGTACACTCCACTTCTCCCTTCGGGAAGAAGAAAAAAAAGGGACCCAGAAATGTTGGATGAAACTCAGACCACCCTGCCCATCTGCTGTAACAGGCCAAGCCCTGCCAGGGGAGAGAGGAATGTGAGTGTGGTATTCTGTATGTAGCCCTGTCTGAAACTAGTGGCTGCCTCGCCACTACAACTGACTGAGAGCTGAATAATTGGACAAACCAATGGTTCAGTCTCAAATGACTTTCTGGAAGAGGGAGTCTCTGGCCCATTGTAGATGGGTATTGGAGGTTGGGGGTTGAAAAGGCCTGTGCTACACCCTGTTGAAAATAGGGACATCTTTCATCACTTGCGGTGACACTGTTCATTATGCATGTAATTTAAGCCATAAATAGGGGAAAGAGTGAAAGGTTATGCAGGAGGCAAAGCTAAGATTAGCCGTTAGTCGAAAGCACTGAGTGATATGACTACCTCTAACAAGCTGTGACTTACACAGCACAGTAACTCGGTGAACAACACGGTAATGCCAGCAGCTCAGTCGGTCATTATTATTGGAGCGATGAAACTCCCCACATAGTAAGGATATGATGCATGGGCTGCAAACACTGTACAGTCCTGTTCACTGAGGAAAGTCCCCCCTATCTCCAACAGCTGACAGAGACAGGATGTGACCAACCATGAGGTCATCCCTGTCCCCTCTGGTCCTTTGCAACCGGTTTCCTGTAAAACACGTCAGGATTCCCACGCTCACAGGTTCACTTTGCCAGAGTTCTGTCTACGTTGAAGTGCAGTCTGCCTTATGTATGTCAAGTACAAAGTCTTTTAGTCTTTTCAAATAGTTTCAACGACTGCCATTCTGTCTCATTTCGTTTCATTATTTCACCTATGAAGTTTCCCTCAGCTAAACGGTCGGCTATGTCTAAACGTGCCGTGTCGCTCAATGCAGCCTGCTCGAGTTGAGCTTCAGAAGTACAGGACCTGGGTTTAGGAATGGGAGCAGGGAGCCGGGTAAGAGGTTTAACTGCTATGTGAGAACTCAAGCCTTCCAGGGTCAGCAGCTCAGTTGTAGTCACTGTGTGACTGGCACAGATTGGGCGTGCAACAGTGTCCGCATGACTCCCCTGTCCTACCCTACGCCATGGCACAGAGCACCCCTGTACCAGCACACGGACGCACTAAACACATTCAGGCACTCCTACTCGCCGGTTTGCACATGTTGACACGAGAATCAGACCACCGTTATTTGTTTGGATAGAGAGCACTGGCGCTCTTATCGAAGCAAGTGTTTCAGTATCCAGACTAGAGATTTGTAGCACAACATTAATACTCTCTTTCCATTCACTTGTTTTACAGTGAGCAAAATGCACTTTTGTGGGTAAGCCGAACATGTCATTGTCAAACCACTGTCCAAATAACAGTAGCTGTTTTCACCCATGCATCCGCAAATGCAAGAAGCTGAGTTCAGGCATATTATTAACGGTTATTTACTGTTGCTACTGAGAGATTACAAGGTTTTCTTCCCAGGGAACTGAAAAGGAAATGCTGAAGGGCCAAGAGAAAGTGGAATTCAATATCGGAGCTGGACAGACACAAAGGGTGGTATATTGTTTGCCGTCTGAGGTCAATATGAATGGGATGATTAACTACAGGGCTGTAGCTGCCCACTGGGTTATGTAAAGGTACAGTAACTCTCAGATACAACATTAGGAATGGTTCTTTGGCTCATCTTACAAATGTCCCCCTGCAGTCAATCAGATATTAAGGTTCTCGTTATCCTCAAGCTGAACCAAAAATGTATAGTTCTTTAATATCCAATAACCAAATGATTTATGGCCATCATTGTACTTGTAGTTTACAACAATAGGTAATTAGCATTGAACTTTCCTGACATGAGAAGACTTTATGTTCTTAATGGTGAATCTTTCCATAGGCCAAAAGTATAAGCACAAATGAGTATTGAAAAACAAGGCTTGAAAGAAAAAGCTTTATTCCACTTTTACTGTATACACACACACATAGTAAAATCCTTCACATATAAGAGCCTGATGGTGTTATGACACACAATAGTCTTAAGTGATAAGAATAATGGACTACTGTGGCTAGTAAACAATCACAACGATCATGTGCATCTATCATGGGGAATTTATTTGTTAAACATTCATGTATACTTGTAGGAGTATGTTGTAGGAGTGCATACTTAGTTGGACGCAGTCCTAAAAGCCCCCTGATACTGTATGCTGCGATTCAATGTGACACTAAGCTGGGCTGAGCTTTCTATGGCGTCTCACTGCATCTGACCTCTGACCTATCGTGACCCAGGAAGGAGACATGAGGTACAGAGCTGACTTCTGAGGGGCCAAACTCCAAAGCCAGCATTTCTCCATCTGCTAATCTTGGCTTGAGACAAGTGCCATTTCTCCAATTTTCCCACAGCCCAGGGCACAGAAAACCAGCCCTGCGGTTCAGGACGGACTACAAACGACTTGTCGATCCCACTAATGAACATCATCTCATCAATCCTTGACCACAAAAAGGATCATGAGTCTATATTGGCTCTCCTGTTTTGTAAATCGCCCATGCCCAGAGACCCATCTGTGAAGAACATCATATGTGTACCTTCTCAGCAATGATACTTTCTTTTCCATATCTGCCGGCTATCCACCCATGAAATGCACAGCTGACGGATAGGATTGGAGAGGAGCCGCCCTCTTTTTAAAGCAAATGTGTCTTTACTGTGGTCACTCCAGCAATCTCACTATAGCAGAACCTTCAGCCCTTCGGATGTGAGTGGGCCAAACACATTTTAAAGACCTTCCCAAATGCAATAACACCATGTAATCTTCAAGATATACAGTACAACCATATCATTATATAGTACGAATCCAATGGCAGGCTACTACACACACCACAAAAACCATCACAACCAAGGTGTCTACCAAATGCTAAATTACTTTAAATGGCTTAACTCTAAAAACAGATAACGGTCTTGCTAATCTGACAAACATTTTGGTAGAGAGACTATGTTTGAAGGTTGACTGTCCTAAAACTCAAGGATTCATTTGTGAATAACTCTAATTATTTTCATAGAAGGCTCTGTTAGATTAAGTTGAAAGAAATCAAACATACATGTTGATCAAAGACATTTTGTACTTAAAATCCACTTTGACCACAACTAGGCATACACATTTCTTCTTGGATTGTATTTACACAGTGCCGCTGCCTTTAGATTTGGCTGTTTTTACATTTCATTTCCCACTCTCCTTGAGTTACACAAAGGGAGCAGAAAGTGCTGATTGAGAACCATCCCACACTCCTACATGAGACTGCCCCCCCCTGTGGAGTATCGGAGTACAGCATGCTTTTCACACGATGATAGGAGTACATTCACACCAAAAACCCCAAAGCTCGAGTTGAAAACCAAGCCAAATATATCAGGACGGAAACACAAAGAAAAACAAAGCAAGCTCTCACAAAGGGCATATAGCCTTCTATCTAAGCCCTCAGGTTAGCGTGATCTCACCCAGCTACAAGATCACCACCAGCACTGAGAGAATCCTATCTTCTTGGCTCGCTGTAAAGTGATACCCTCTGAGGTGTGGCTCTAGCCACAGGATATCCTCTGAAGTTGGGAAATCCCTCTATCCTCCGCTTTCCCCGCCCTGCCTGCGCGTCAGGGCTAATCAGCGCTTAAAGCCTCATAATGAGACACCCGCCACCACTGTCTGCCAGGCAACGCCAGCCTGAGCCCACACCGCCTTCTCCTCCCCTAATGAGCGGTAATCACCCTGCGTCTCCCCCCACAAGCCAAACTGCGGCAGGGATCGCAGCACGCACATGGGGCACGCGCGCGGGGGTCAGGGGTGTCAGTGGTGGGGTGACGGGTGGAAGGGTGGAGGGGTGAGGGGTAAGGGAGGGGACAGAGAGGGGGGGGCTGGGGGGGACTGTGTGTCGGTGAGACAGAGCCAGGGGAAATGTTTACATGGATGCCCCTACAGTTAGGCCCTATCTCTTGTTTCATCTCTGCATCTCATTCTGAAGGGGAGAGGGGATCTCCTAAACATCTGAAAGTCTCTCATCTTTATTGCAATGCTTACCTCTGGAAAACAATATCCTATTAAGAGAGAGCACACATTATTTCAAGCTTTCTATTACATATTTAGACTGTATATGTAGGATATACTATGAATGTGCTATATCCCTGATAGGGCTGTCATTACAATAACAGGTACAAGGTTAACGACAGACGCTTAAGTAACTGGTTGAACACCATTGCATGGCTGTGGTTAGTTTCCTATATAGCGCATGAACAAGACAACAAACACTTTCTGACTCAATGTTTGGGCTGGCATGCATCACAGTTTACAAGGCCCCCGAATGAGGCTTCCAAGTACCACAGTTCCAATTTAAATGAATGAAACTCTCTTTAACAAATTCCTGAAACTCCTCAAGGTGAACCCTGAAAGACATTTAGTGGCAGTTCTTTAGGACGATAACAAAAACTCTCATAGGGTGAATGCACTGATCTTAAGAATGCACAAAATGATCATTCCCAACTGTAAACCTAATGATACTGGATTTGGTTGAGGACCAGCACCTGCCACAACAGGCTGAAGGAAGGTAAAAAGACTACTAACATTCTTGTGGCAAAGGATGACAATTTGAGCGGGTGCTTGACTACGCTAGGAATCCCACCCCGCCCTCTTCTGCGCAAACTATGGCCAACAGGGATGGTGTTTATGTTACACTTGCGCTCCACTGCACACTGGAAATTGAGTATGCAACATTGACCCTTTATTTTGAGTAAATCAGTACCCAGGAAGCCCAGCAAAGCCTTGTGCTCATGACATGTATTTATTTAAACAAGTTTGTGTTAGTGTATACTCCACTCAGTGTCATGCTGGGCTGTGTGCTTGCAGTGTCAGAAGTGTCAGGTTTCTGGGAAGTTAGCTTTGGGGCAGCTAACATTTTGCATGTGTATCTATGTCACCTGGTCCTGGGTCTTTCAGCTTGTCTCATGTTCCTTGGCTACAGGGCTAAATCATTCACTGACACTCATTCATATTCTCCTCTTCTAGGGTCATGGAATTATAACGCAAGGTATCGTAATACCATATGTCTCATTGCACTTCAGAGACCGCAGATAGAGACCAGATTGACTAGGAGAAGAGAAAACAAGTGCTCACTGACTGAATAAGTAAATATACATTACCATTAGAGTCTAGGAGAGAGCCAATTTGGCATGTCATCCTCAATACATACAAGTTGGAACAGTAGGTTATGTGGGCCGAGGGCAGTTTGGTTAGATAATTAGGCTGAACTATGTGTCTATGACTGAAGATGAGAGCAATATTGCACAGCTCCAAAAGAAACATATTCTCAATAAAACAGTCACATTTCTGTCCAAATAGGCTTGTATATTGAGATATCATCTGAGTACTAAAACTAAAACTGATTTAGAGTGACTGAGTTTCCCCAACATCCCAGAGGAGATTAACTTCAGAGAGGTGACACATTAGGCCTGTAATGGACGCTCCAAGTCATCAAAAAAGATTTCTGGCATAACTAACATGATCGTTATCGAGAATGTGAAGATGTTGTAATCCTGTCCAATAAGTGCTTCCACCCTTTGTTGCTTTGTCCGGTTGTTCCTAATTTATTTGTTTCCTTATATGAGATCTGAGAAGACTAGACCCAATTCAACGATCCCTAAGGTCTAATAAAGCAGTTTACAGCTTCATAATGTGCAACAGGTCCTAGGGGGGCACTCCCTGAGTTCCCCCACAGATTCACAGCTAACAATGGCCTTATCACCTAATACTCCTGCAGCTCACAGCCACACAGATCCCCTTACCGGCCTCTACTGGAACTACAGCAGGTGTCAACAAACACAATTATCTATTTCATTGTGTTTTTTTGTCCGTATAACAAACCTCCAATTCAGAATGGCATAATTTTGTTTTTACAAACCAAAGTGTTGTTTGATTGCAACCAGCTCAGACCCTGACTGGACCTGAACTATACTTTTGCAAGTCCCACTGAGAAATACTATGACCATCTTTGCACAGATCAGTGATATATAAACCACATGCTGGTAAGGAGTCCTCTGTAATTGCATTCCAAAGCTATACCATGTCTGGAGAAAGCTACTTGATTTGTTAAATGTTGTTAAAACTTAAGTACTTTATCTTTAACTTTATCTGTCCATTGAAAGGTTTACAATAAAATGTAATCATTACTGAGTCAATAAAAAAATGGAAGGATTCCTGTGGAAATGAAAAAGTAAAGCCTGTTACCCTGAGGTGGAGGTCATATGGACTACACCTAAAAACTCAGGCGTTCCCTTGGAATTACTTTCTTTGAAACGTAACCTCATGTCCACTATATTATACACTGAACTACAGATGTTGACGAGATATTACTGATATGATTGGAAAACCGTAAATTCTGGATAAATTCTTACACATGTGTTAAAACTGTTTTTAAACTTAGTGGGAGCGTCAAAGTCTACGCCAGAATTCCCTGTCCTATGTTTATGCTGGATGGGGAATTTTCTGTGCAAGCTAAGCAGACGTTTCGGCCACCAGTTCAGTGAGCTACGATTGCTTTATTGTTACCAGCTGTTCAGACTAAAGCTACACTCACCTTTAGCTCCATGTCAGTTTTCTGAGCCGACTTACTGTATGATGTTACAAGTGTTTCGACAAAATAATCGCACAACTCAATGATTCAAACATGCCAAGTCACCTCTGGTGTAATTTTCCGTGTTTACCTGTCAGGGGACTACGTACAAGTTTAATAAATTGATATTGTCATACTTTTCAAAGACTGAATATTACCATGTGTTTAGGCTATCAAGTCAACAGTATTCATATGATCCTTCATCATACATGTGAATCGCCAGTAAACTGGTTGCCTATTTTACTGGTCACATTTAATCAGCTGTTTTAATGTTGCGGAATAGTCTTTATCAACCTGTTACTACCACCCGCTGAGGTCCACAGCGCTACACAGTTCGTATTCAGAAGGCTAGGGGCTGCATCTTTCGTTAAAATACTATAGTCTTTTATAGCTATAGCTAGTGCACGTGTTTATACCTAATATAATATCGTTCTAAAAGACTACATATATGTGAATATTGTTGCCCAATCTACAGGATGCCATAGGCAATGTGCAAACCAAAAGTTATATCGTTGAATGAACTGTAGATTATTTTGCAGCAGGCAATGAATTCGTTATAATAAGAACATGAAATATATATGCCACAACGTTTAATAATCATTTATACCGTCTTGCTCAATTTATTTACTAACATGACCATGTGTATGTGGTTAAAATCCAGTGCCTACCCGAAATAAGCTGTTGTCGGTCCCGGCAAGTTGAGAAGGTACACTATAACTGTGAACGATAACCATCCCAGGAGTAGGTGTCCATCCAGCATTTTGCTGCGGCTCCAGGGCAGATCATTTCGTTTCTCCTGAGTAGCTGTGTAAAATCCCTTGTTGAACGGTCGTCACTTCTTATACAGAGAGAATTCTGCGCTCCTCCCATTAGCGGAGGGAGAGTGTGAGGGAAAGGGAGAGAGGGAGAGAGATTGAAATAGAAAAAAACTATAGGTTATTCCATAAACTAATAGTTTGTGTAAAACTGTTTCATAAACGAATGAGTGAGTAACTTGTTGTCTCTTTCTTATATCCTATGGCAACTGCTCCAAACTGATTTATTACACACGCACACACTACAACTCCTTATAGTTGAACCTCTTTTCTGAGAATATCAACTCTCTAGATTAATTATGAGTTGCTGTAATCTTTTCAACAACACGTGATTGACATGTATGAGCTTAACCCCTCTATTGGGAAATGTTCCATGAAGTCATTACCCATGCTAAATGACTCCCACTGAAATGAGTGCCCAGCACTATAGTGTATGTCATAGTTGCTATTTGAACAAAAACGAAAGCATCATATCAGTCTATACTTGAAGTTAATTTAATTATTCTATCAATGTATTTATTGGAGACAGTCCTGTTAAATCAGAGGTGGCTTTTATTGTGTTTACATTAGAGCAACAGAACAACCATAAGCACTGAAGCAAGTTCTGGCTTAATGCGTTGTTAGCTACAACAAATATTGTGGATTGTCAGCAGATGTAGGCTGTCTTAAGGCTGTTTTGCAAGAACAGAAGAAGAAACATTTAGTCACAGCATCAAAAATCACATTTAATGCAATAAATCATCAGAGCACTGAGCCTCCTGGCAAGTTTTGAACCCTTTGGCAAACACATTCCCAAAATACTATATTATTTTAATATGTTAGATTTATTTGATAGTGTAAAAGAACAATACATGAGTGCCTAGTTATTCGCACAACAAAGTAGTATATGTTAATTTCAGACATTGAAGATGCAAGACTATTATGGAGTTGTAAAAAATGTATGCATATTTCCTGCAAATTCATGAGACCAGAGATTTAAAAAAAAATGGACAGTTATCGATTAATGGCACTGTGTGTTCATGGCCCATTAAAGAAATGAACACTGGGCATTTTTAAAACAATTGAATGCAAATGATATGCAGTCCCCACACATCAGCTTCTGACATGTTAACTTCTGTCTGGAGTGCAAAGAGTGCAAGACAGGTATTGCAGCCTGGAAAAGGACATGAGTATCATGTGATACACCTGCGAAACCCTGTTGCCAGATTCATCCAAGAGGTCTATTCATTTCCAATATTAAACAATATCCACTCATTCATCACTCAGATCACAGCAGCATCACCAGATGGGCCTGCGAGCGCTCCGAGCCAAGTTTCTGTTGACTGTGTGGCCAGTTGTGCAAGACAGCACCACTAACGGTGGATGGATACGGTGAGTGAACAAGCTGATAAAAGCCATGCCTGAGACAGGAACCCATACATCTTTTCATGTGTAAGATCTCTTCTGTGCTGTATAAGACACTATCTTCTCACTGAAGGCCTCCCAGTGTCTCATAAGATCTTTTCAACAGTGCTTACCTGCTCACACTGAGCCTAATATTGGAACTAATCCACACAGGTATCTACTTGAAAGCAGAGGAATGTATTTTACAGGGTTACAGTAGGCCTTCACATTTGTCAGTCAATTCTAAAAGTGCAGTGAGTGTGGATGGAGGCCCAAGCAGAGCCTTGCTGCTTAATAACACCTGGTTTAAAAGAGATCAGCTAGAGGGGTTGTCAGTACATGACAGGAATGGACACTAATCCCAGCAATACCTACTGGTCCTACATGTCTGGTGAGTGGGATAATTGATTTCCACACCCAATCTTAAACGTTCCCCCTCAATTCCCCTTACGCTAGGCGTCCAGCAAGAAAACAAGCCTTGTCCCCACGCCTTACAAAGAAATACAGGGTTCTGTTGGAATGGGGGGTTGTCTCATGTACATGTTGGTGGTACCTCATTAGTCTGGTAATGGGACACTAATCTCTGATGGCTGTCAAGTGTACCCTATCCCCCCTCTCTCTCGCTCCCCTCCACACGCACACACACATATACACACACACACACACATGTACACAAAACATTTTGTTCCTCAACACCACTCACTCGCTCTTTCTTTCTCAAAGCAGATAGGCAGCCTTGCCTTTTTGTTAAGTCAACCCTGTTCAACTCATAGTGTGACTAGAATACTCAGACAGGATTAGCAGTTAGCCTGCAGTGTAACATTTCTTTGCAATTACAATGAGGTTCCTTTGGGCATTGAGGTTAGGAGCTCTTCTGAACACAGACTATTCAAATGAGATGGAATGTGCTGTAGGATGTTGATGGAGTTCTAGGTATTTCCTTCAGCAGAGGCAAACGTTTGCCAATGCCGCCCCCCAATATTTCTCAACATACTGTAGACTTTAAACAGAGTACCTACACGGTTATGCTTTCAAGTTGTTTGTCAAGAGGACCGACTCTTGGGCTTTGGAGATTGAAACACTGGTTAGGACAGCCACCTTGGTGTGTCACCTGACAGGAACCAGTGTATCAAGAAGAAAAACCGAAAATAGGGCACCACTATACTACTACTACTACAACTGCTGCTGTTAGCCTCTGTGGTACTAGCCTTACTTTGACCTTGTCTTGATATCACATCCCTGGAGAGGAATGTAAATCGTATCCGTCCAATCTCAGCCCTGCCACCGCCAACCTCCTCATTCTCACCAGCCTTGCTCCGTTGCAGAGCCACATGATCTTTTCCACGGTCCAGACATCATTTGTGGCTTGGGTTTGGAGGCTGACGGTGCGTCTGCCCCGCTCTGCTGTTTCAGGCGTCAGGCGCACCATGTGCAGTTTTCAGGACAAGTCCCTCTCGGAAAAGGCAGAGAGGGATACTGTTCTGCTTGGAAACCACAGTACATTGACATGCAACCACTTTTGTGTCCCAGAGTGCCACCTAATTGACAGAGCTCACCAAGCCATGCAACAAATGGATTGGGAATAAGGTGTTTGAGAGGGAGGGGAATAACTTTATATGGCCTAGTTCATTGTCTGTCTTGAAATTATTGAAATTATGGAATACCATGACCAATATTCTTGCTACTTTCATGTAAGTGGGGTATGGATTCGGTTCATGTGGACAAGAAATAGATATAGTTTTCAGTTCTCTT
Source organism: Osmerus mordax (assembly GCF_038355195.1). NCBI lineage: Eukaryota > Metazoa > Chordata > Actinopteri > Osmeriformes > Osmeridae > Osmerus > Osmerus mordax. The sequence goes on from NC_090065.1 coordinate 13,446,500, forward strand.
TTATACTATGTTCAAGTGTTTAGTAGTACTGTATCTTAAAATTATATCTATAGCTTAGCAAACTTTGCAAGTGTGCATTGGTCAATAGCTCTGGTTTTACATATTGGTACAGGTAGCTGGAGTTACAAATTATTAGAGGGAGCTCTCTGGTGTGAAAGAATGTCCTAGTGGAATTTAAAACCAAGACTTCATTTGTGGCATGTAACCTATGGTCCATGCACATTTTCTAGTGAAATGTTATGACATTCTTGAGCCAAATTGCATGTGTGCATGTAGTGGCATGTTCGTTCTTGAAAGCTTCTGTTTAAGTTGGGATCTTGCTATGGACGCACCTCCAATAAGGAGCTGGAGTATTTCAGGGATCGAATGGGCATGGGAGAAGTAGGACAAGACTCATTGACAAAAACATACTTTTCAAGCATGAAACATCTCAATATTTGCTAATGTGTTCTGGTCAAGGGGCCATATCCCCCATGGCGATAGTCTAGGGCCTTGTACCAGTAAACTTGGTTTACAAACAGCATGCACAGTCTGATTCAATCAGTAATGGATATAACATTCTTCACAGTCCTAATATGAACTGTATATTAATCTCCAGGTTTTCAACTATACACCAACACCACAAAATTATGATCAGCACATTGGTTGCTGAGGAACCTGACACCACCCTGCATACTATGTGTACAGAGTGACAAACCTCTATTTGCCTTTGGTCAAAACTCTTTCCAAGACACCCACGTTCATTCAGTTTCTCCAGTAAAGTAAAACCTTTCCCAGCAATGGTCATTTTTGATTAGACATAACTACTGTGCTCAATGGTAATTGTGTGTCAATGGAGTGATGCGATCTGCTTCCAATTGGTAGACAAGAAGAAACAGCTGCGGTCAACGTCTCGTTCAGTTGATGACCTGGGATGACCTACAGAAAGTGTTGTCTGGAAGGAGTTGGTGAGAGAAAGGGGAAGGGACAAAAAAAAGAGAGGACAGAGATTGAAAGAGGGATCGTAGTAGCAGAGATGGGGGCTGTCTATGTTCTGCCAAGAAGCAGCTGATGAAAGCCACCATACCCTCAGGCCTGACAGGGAGTGGCGTTTTCCTGTCATGTGAGGGGCTCCCATGTCTGCCTGCTGTTTGGGGACTCCTCTTCTCTGACCCAGGGCTGTTAACTAGGACCTCAACCCTGACACCACTGCTCCAGTGACTTAGAAAAGGAGCACTGTGATCAAAGTCTATAGCCGGTCTGAGATAAAGAGCTGAGTTATGGGCGGAATGAAGCTTTACAGGCTAGCACTTCCTCACCCAACTTACAACCCCCCCCCAACCCACCCCTCCACCCCCCACCCCTATTCTGAAACACACACCCACTCAGCCTGTATGTCACCATCAATGGTTTGTCTTATCAATAGGATATGACACCCAGTATTGGTAAGTAGGAAGAGAAATTGATAGAGGTGTCAGTGCCTGTGGCAATGCCCATCCTGAAGATAGGTTGAAGTGAGGGGGGCATCGCCCTCTTTCCCATGTCTTTGGATGTTAGCTCAGTCTCAGAGGCTGCCGGCCAAGGAAAAGTGATGAGCAGTTTCCAGGTGTGAGCTCTTGGGGTGTGACCCGACTTACACTTATCGAGGCACAGCTCACTCCCTTTTTCCCTTGGAAACTTGGTAATGCAAACAGAGCTCCAGCGGACCTACAGCCAGTGTTTAATCAGCAGGCTGTGTCCTTGCAGCTGCCAATGCTGTTTTCTGTCAAATGTTTTTGTTGACAGGATTTAAGTTTAGGATTAAAAAACGATTTTATCCTCAAGAAAACGTAAAAAATAACTGGGGATTTTTTTTTTTCTACTTACAAACTTAATAGCAGCAACACTAGGTCAACAATAATTGGTTAAATAATGAATTTAAGACAATATAATGCAGTCAAATTAAACTCTGGTTTAGTACATTAATGCTGAACTGTGCGGACAATACTGCCAAAATATGGGTTGAGTATCAACAGTCAATGCTGAGAACAATATTCATGAAATATCCAAATTGGAAAATAGCATAAAGCTATTATCTACCAGTCCCTCAGATCAGCTTCGAAATCTCCTCATCACTGTAATATTCTATTATTGTCAGCCATAGTAATTGACTGTTACTAGACTGACATCTAGTGGTCAATAAATAGAATGACACTTAAATCTCACATGTCACAAAATTACAAATATCACACAAATAACACTGACGTTTAATTTTTTCATCTGGTGATTTGGGTAATGAAAACCATTGAACTGCATATGCATTTTGTGTTCAGTAATGTCTTTTTGTACTGGCCCCTGTCAGCTGTCTAGTGGCTGAGGGACATGGCTTTTTTGAAGACACTTTTCTCTTGATTGGCAACTGAAAAAGTAAAATTGGTTAATACAGATGAACATATGTTGAATTGATTTGACCTTTAGTCACACGATGAAGGTTCACAACTCTGATGTTAAGACACAACACAGATATATGTGTTTATTGTGTGTGCAACAGTCACATCCCGTTGAGAGAATAAGGCCAGTGAATCTAGTCACGATGCCGGTGGGTCTCTCCTCTGACGGTACCTTGATGCCAGTCTTGACATCCGCTATCTCTGACTCTTTTCCAGAGCTGATCTGGAACGCTTGATATGCGTGGTACTTTGACAATGTTTATTTGTTTCGAAAACTTCAAAATCCCATAGCTGTGATGGTATACAACCACATTTTGCGTACCTTGCTGTGAGCCTAAGGAGTGAGGTCCTCTCAATGTGACTTACTTCATGTCTTAGTGATGGCAGATTGAACCTTCACAAATGCATTATTTTCCATGTTCTATAAAGGCATCTGGACAGCTTACATATGATGTCCACCAGATAGCAGTAAAACTACAAATTGAGAGGGTTCCTGAACAGTGAGAAGCTTTGCCTCGCTTCTAACGCTGTCTCTGACCCTGCCCATTGGTAGCCCGCCCCATAAAATACATCTTACAAGCACACAAAATTATTTCAAAATGAATGGGTGAGGGATAGAAATTGTATCACACCATTAGACACTAACAAAACATTCCACATAAGCATACATCTTGTGAACAGTACTGGATGGTTCATGGATCTGTTCATATGAGGGGGGGGGGGGGGGGGGGGGGTCAGATGGCTGAGCGGTTAAGGAATTGGGCTATTAATCAGAAGGTTGCTGGTTTGATTCCCAGCCGTGCTAAATGACTTTGTGTCCTTGGGCAAGGCACTTCACCCTACTTGCCTCAGGGGAATGTCCCTGTACTTACTATAAGTCGCTCTGTCTGCTAAATGCCTAAATGTAATATGATATAATAAAAAAACTGTCTTGCTTGGTATTTGACACTTACTGAATGCAGGAAGAGACACTGCTGCACATATCTGGACTGGAAATACAATTAATGATTATGTATGAAAGATTAATTTACTTTGGTTGTTCACAATGTGTGCTTCATGTTTTGGCTACTCGCAATGTTTTGTGGCTATCTCGTTGTTATGATCAGTGACCTATGCACTTTGTAAAGCTCTCTCTTGGAAGTCGCTTTGGATAAAAGCGTCTGCTAAATGAATAAATGTAATGTAAATGTAATTTAAAATTGTAAAAAAAAATATTTGGATTACCGATAGACTAATTTGTTTGGTTTTATTCATTTTAACTTTCTAAATGGGTTTTAATATACATGTAGTCATTTAGCAGACGCTCTTATCCAGAGCGACTTACAGTAAGTACAGGGACATTCCCCCGAGGCAAGTAGGGTGAAGTGCCTTGCCCAAGGACACAACGTCAGTTGGCATGACCGGGAATCGAACTGGCAACCTTCGGATTTCTAGCCCGACTCCCTCACCGCTCAGTCAACTGACTCCCTGCACAATATACATGGTAAATTACATCACACAAGATGTTGATTATGCAGCATGCAAGACATTTCTTTTTTAACTAATACAGCTCTGCATTCATTCATGTCTATGGAAACGACTGGTCCACTTCCTATTAAATCACCTATCAACAGTCACTTGACATTGAGAAAGGAAGACCTAACCGCCTGCCACTCAGCGGCACGGGCTGCAGGAGAAAGACAGGACCTCGGGTCTTGGTCGACATCGTACGATCGTTTAAGATTATAATCTTGACATCCTGACACTAAAGAAATAAAATGTGTGATAAAATGTAATGCTTTTAATTTGTGTTCTCTCAGTTTAACATAAAGTTATGCATATTGTTTCATGTTTTGGGAAAAGTAATCATAATACATTTTTGTTAGTTATGATTGTACTGGGATACATAGACCTAATTATTAAGTAATAATTAAGAATACACAGACTTGTTTCTGTTAAAAGAAGAATATAAATCTCAGTGTAGATAAGATGATTATTATGGCATTAATTTTCCATTAGTTAACACCATTCAAAAGTAATGAAAAACAATGTGTCCTGAAAACTTCGACTACATTTTTTCGTTTGCTCAACTGTTTAGAATGTATTGTTTGTTTACTTTATTATATGGATACAATACTGATTGTAAAATTAGCCTACTATCATGTTTATTAAGGAACTGCATCAGTCAGGTTATAGTTCCATCTATTTACAACTCATCAGTAACAAAAACTTTTGGATTAAGTTTTACATGCATACGTAATAGCATAGTGAGACAAATCAAGGATTAGAAAACGGAATGGTGGGCCTTAGCAATTCACACATATTTATTTCTGCATTTTAGCAGCTTCAAACCGGGGAGTGAAATCCGGACAGGTTGTTATAGCTACCCAATCCACAGGGGTTCCGATGTCTATTTAAAACCCCTCGGACCCTCCCTCTCTCCTTTAAACAACATTATATATCACACACAGCATACCAATGCGACCAAGTCTCAATGAGCACTAAAACACTATCTTCTTAAAATTAGCTCATTCTAGTGTGTGGCTTCAGCCTGACTGACTCAGAAACTGTGCGCGCAAGGAACAGTATCATCAGAATTTCCCCTTTGGCAATACCTGCTGATTGGGTCCTAAAAAGCAAGCTGCTTTTAACTTTTAATATTTGGCTCCCTTGTTCTGCCACGACTAGACGTAAAACACCGTTTCTCCTTTACTTGTTTTACGACAATAAGAGAAATATTGGTTTTGCACAGATTTTTTTTTCTCATCGAAGACGTGTGTGCGCATATGTGCGCGCGTATCGGCATGAAGATGTTTTGCGAAACTTTTTTAAGGATGATATGCATTGGATGTTTCCTGTTTCTTTGTGGTCTCACGCATGTCCTGGGAAGTTATCCAATATGGTGGTAAGTTTAATTTATCAATAACCTTCTTACCTTCTTTTAACAGTTTAATATGATAAAGTTGTACATGTGCAATAGGCCTAGCCCATCTTTCTGTTAATTTTATTACAGCCCGCAATTCGTTTTGTACAGTTATCAGGTGGAACACATAAAGTTGTGGACACCTGCCATTTAAGTTATGCTATAGCGATACTGACGTGATACAATATTGAAGTTAACCAGCTGAGGCGGACTTGTGGGCACGAGTAAATAGCCAGACAAGTGAAATTCTAGAAGAATAGACAGCACGTGAGTCAATGACGCTATTGATTTCAAAAGCTCAGGACCGGAAAGCTCAGGCTATAGGGTTAATTATGCAAAGTTTTTACGGGGATTCTTCATGTTTCATTTTCTTAATATATTTGTTTACATATTACAAATAAGGATATTTGATAATGTATTTACTGGAAAGTACTTCAAATAAAGGTGACAGATGAATTATCAAAGAAAGATATCATGCTTATATTGTTCTTCTTGTCGTTGTTGTTATTATTATTAATAACATGCACACTACGGATCAATAAAAATATTTGTCATAACATATCATTATTAAGAACAATAATATTAATCAGCGCAGTAGTTCCCCTAACATTATTAATGTATTTATTTATCTGTGATTTATTGACGAGTCAGGTTCTGACTTGATATTAAATTCAGAATACTATTGATTATGTTATCTTATTCTTATAAATGTGATGCCTAATCGTCAAAATTGATTAATGGGAAATTAATCCAACATACAGACATTTTGGATTCCCGGTAACAAAGATGATCTTTTTGTCACCACAATCTACATTTTTTTTCAATTTACTGAATATGCAGTCCCATTTAGAGGGGGAAAAAAAGGAGTGGTATGCGGTCATAGACCAGAGATTTGTTGTCCAACTGAAATCCGTTCCCATTCCTATTGTCTTCCCCAACAGCATATTTTCACATCGTCAAGATTGGATTTTAATGACCAAAGATCTGTCACTAATCAAAAGCACACAGCATCAGTCTTAAAAATCAACCAGGTTCACTCCTTTACTCCCTGATAGAAGGCACGTCTCCAAATTTCATCCAGCTAATATGTTCCCTGGTGGTAATGCTGATGAGAATCTAATTACATGCTCAGCTGGAGTGAAATCTAGCTAAAGGAGTGGGACAGAAAGAACAGTGCTGAGAGAAGCTGACCCAATAATCATGATGAGTTCACTCTCAGGTCTTAGGTCACTGAGTGTGAGATGTTGTTCTGATTAATGTTTCATTCAGTTGCACTAATACATACAGTCATAGTATGGAACTGATGGTTCAATGACTTGGTTCCAGAGAGAAGTACCTGCCATGAGAGCTCAGCACTTATAACTCTCAAAGGTGATGCTCATGATTTGGGTTAGCACAGTAATGAAAGTATAGGCCCAATCTATTTTGGATCGCAAAAAGCTGTCTTTTTTGTCTCTTTCTGTTGGACCAGTTTAGTATCAAAATGTCAGATTCCCGCCATTACTAATACAGTGGATGGCAGGCTTCCACTTGGTCAGACACTGACAAAGACATTAAGTCATCAAGTTGTGTGTGTATGCTTTGATTATGGAGGTTGGGTGCTGATTTAATGTGGGCTAGAGTTCCACTGAAGCAAAAGAGAAGATTTTGAAGTCAAAGCTGCTGTTTTAGGCTTATTGTACTGTACCGGTATGTGTCCTACAGTACCAGTATGAGCACAGCCTCTCTGTGAAACCAGCCTGGGGAGCTGATGTGAAGTCACCACTAAGCTTACGTAATATAGAGCTGTGTTTAGTTTGTCATTCACCAAATGAGGCAGAAAACAGAAATGTGCTCCAAGAAGATCCAACCCTGTTCAAAAACCGTTGTCGTGCAGTTGAACGACCCTTTCTCTTTCTCCCGCTCTGTACTTGTACATAACTTGTCAACCTTCCAAGAGCTGTCAGGCAGTGTTGTGAAGAGTTGCTAGGTGGTGTTGACGGAAGCTGGCAACGCAGCCTGTGATAGCCATGCCACCAGTGCTGTTCACGGTTCAGGCTTCACTACTGTGCGACAGCAGTCAGTTTGGAAGATGTTCAGAATATGGATTGGTACCTTTACAGAACCATGTCTGTCAATTCCCGACCTGCCGTGACATAGCCTGACTGCACCCTCCTCTCCAGCCAGCCAGCCACCCACCCCTCTCCAACCCCATCCCGCTTCAACCTCACCACCCCCACCCCTCCACCCCATTCCACCCCACCCAACCTAGTCCACCCCGCCTTAAAAGATAAATACCTGGAGGTGAAAGCTTGCCGCACATTCCTTTTCCAAAACATGCTCTCTTGATGTCAAAGTCGGCTCCAACGCCCCAGGGTCCAAAAGTAAAGTGGTAATTCTAAGGTATCCTGCATGGGCTTGCTGAAATATGCATTAAACCTGGTCTGGATACACTTAGATGAGAGGAGAAAAGATCCACACAGAAACAAACAGGAAATCTGTTTCTCTCCTGTTTGGATTGTTTGATTGTAAAGGCATGGAGACAGTTGATGGCTATGGCAAGGAAGGAATCTAATACTGTCTTACTTTGGATTAGTTTCACTCAGTGTTATGTGATGATGACATCTAGGAACAAATTGTAAAGTGTGTCTTCTTTACCTTTGTGGAATGTGATATGTATAATTTGTAATATTCTCAGATGAGTGCTTGTCTTTGGCGCATGGAAATGAGATACAAAGAAATACGAACACCTCAGGCCACCAATTTCATGTTTGTCAAGTGACAGTGCTTTTAAAATGTATCTCTGATACTGTACTCCAAGTACTCCAAGGCATACTTCTTGAAGTCATCATAAATCATCCTGGGGTTCCACTGCCACCTCATCCAGGAGTGTCTGTGTCCTAACTGCAGAGGAGGAGAGCTGAATCCAGCTAGAGAAGAACAGTGTTGAAGAGCTGGTACAGAGCTGTGCTACTGTCCACACAGGTTAGCTCTCCTTGGATAGGATACTAATTACAATATCAGACATAGAGACAGTCAGCTTACACATGGATAATCAGTTAATATGACTATGATTCTATGGGGTTAAGGTAGAGTTTGGGCATCAGGACACTACAATTGTTAGTGCAATTTCTAAGTTGCTCTATTGGGAGAAGTGCATCACACAGCATCAGTGAAACAATGATGAACAGGTGGAAATCTGACACCTGTTGTTGGTCTCACTCAATGAGAAATCCCAAGATGCTTCAAGAATAAATGCAAATGGGGGCCCTTGTTTTACTTCACGCCTATTTAACAAACGCGATCTTATCTGCTCACACCTGCGTAGCTTTCGTTTTGGTTGGTTTCACCATCAACTGTTAGACTCTTCGCATTCTTATTCGTTGTGCTACTGTATGTGTATTAGAGCCAAGTGTCTGGGTGGTGTTGTGATGTGGACTCAAGTTTCTGTTGTGAAAGGTCTGCTCAGTTTTTAGCCTTAGGGTGTGGATTGACAAGGAGCCAAACAGAGGTCAATATGTAATAGGAGTTTCCTTGTTTACTGATTCGCCCAGACATGGTGTGGCAGACAAAAATTCAATCCAACGTGATTTCCTCTTAGTCATTTTGACCTACCTGTCAGCTCTTGCATTTTGTGTTTCTTGTATATGATTAACTAGAGGACAAATTGAGGTCTAGTTGGAAACTGTGAAAATATGGCAGAAACTCTGCTCATAGTCCTACCATTTGCTCGGGGATATTCTTTGGAAAGCACTAGACAAGTAGACAATTAACTTGATCCCCAACTGAAGGACAGACGAGAGCTTGAAAGTCGATACATACAGAAATGCAAAATATATGTCAACCCATACCTGCTGACCGTGGCAAACATCTGCTCACATATTCATTCACAACATGATTTTCAAGGTCAGCATCTTTTTTTCAAGATGCAGTCTTGACCAAAGAGGAGTAATTCAAGGATTGTATATAGTAGTTGATTTACACTTCAAGAGAGGCTAGACAGGATATCCAGTTGTGGTCTGGAGGGCTGAGTTCTCCTGTTGTGGTCAGTGATGAGTACCTGGGAATTTTTTTACTGATCAACAGCCAGGGAGCTGGGCTATTCGAGCAGCCCAGTTCTTCTCCACCCGTTTGTTGGTTTTGCTGACCTAAGGAAGCACTAAAGTTCCTGTTATCATGGCTTGATCACTCATAGGAGGATCATCAGATCATCATTGTGCACATTCACCGATAATCCCTAGCATCTTTGCAATGTTAAAGTGAACCTTACTGGAGCCATGTCCACTACTGCCTATGGATCAAACCATTCCAATGATTGCCACTGTTACATAACACGTAGCGATCCAGCGGAATAGGCCACAGCAGAACAGAGCAATGGCCAGGTTACCATGGATACGTGGTGTAAACATCTTAATTGAGAGCGAGAGACGCACACACACAGATGTAATCGGGGAACGATCATGTTTGCACTTGTTGCCTCCTACAACCCCTCCTCAAAGAAGGGGGAGGGCTTTGGAGATTTACTTGATGTTCTCTCTGAAGTTCCAACGCAGGGTTAGCTGTCCCTCCCTCAACACTGAGCCACGAGCCTGTTCAACGTGTGTAGTACAGTTAATAACAAGGCGCTGCTTCCAAGTTGTCGACCTAAAGGACTGTGAACCCTCTGAGGTTCACCGCGGGGTCTTTCATCTTGCTCTGTCACCCGGCTTGCCTTTGAGCGCTCTATCCACACAAAGGACAGGTGGCTGAGGACAAAGTTGGATGGAGGGATGAGGTGCATCGTTGTGCACACGATACACAGCCTCAAACACACACACACGTTCCCTCACCTGAAACCCGTGAGCCCCATACCAAAGTAGAAACAAAGAGAGACAACCATAGTGAATTGGTAAGCTATATAACTCAGAGTTTCCTCTTTCCCCCTCGTGTCCTCTGCTGTAGGTCCCTGGCAGTGGGCCACCAGTACTCGTCCCTGGGTTCACAACCCATCCTGTGTGGCAGCATTCCCGGCCTGGTGCCCAAACAGCTGCGTTTCTGCCGGAACTACGTGGAGATCATGCCGAGTGTGGCGGAAGGGGTGAAGATTGGCATCCAGGAGTGCCAGCACCAGTTCAGGGGCCGGCGCTGGAACTGCACCACCATCAACGACAACCTGGCCATATTTGGACCAGTGCTGGATAAAGGTAAACTGCCACAGAACACTAAATAGATATTGGTACTGTCATTTGCATGTGATTTCTGGTAGTGAATGATGCTCCTCATGATAGCTTTGGATTGGAGACTGCCTGTCTCCCTTTTTGAAGACAAAATTGAAGCACCTTTTTGTGACAAGCCAAAGTACATAGAACTTGTTACAAGTGGCTGTCTGGATTGTAGTCAACCTCTCTGTTTCCTAAACCCGACATTAAAAAAGATTCTCCTGTATGACATGAATGCTTTTCTTCATACCTGCTTTTGTGTTCTTGGGCTAACTCTAGTGTATAATCATGTCCTTGGCTCTCAACCTTGGTTATGCTTGGCATGCTGTATGAAAAACTATCATTGCCTCTCCCCAAACCATACCACCCAGTATACTTAGGGCTCAGCTGCTGTTTATGTTGACTAGATGGGAGCAAGTACATATAGTTTCTTCATCCACGATCACAGAAGCCCAGTTCCCTCACCGCTAACCAATCAACAACATTGATCAATGTTCTCAATTAGATGTTCCACACTGTGCAGTCCAATGCTCACGGTCAACAGGATTCTGTTGCCTTTGAAAGTTTCAAGAAGTGTTCTCAAATCCTTGTTTAAACAGTCTCTGAGCTGTGAGGAGTCTGTACGCATGGGCTGTTGTACAGAATGTACACAACTGGGTGAAGTCACACAGTTGTCTCCTGGTGGGGGGTTTTCTCGAGAAGGGAATCCCCTGGCATTGTTCACCTGTGTGTTTGATTCCGTCTGAAGCTCTTCAGAGAACATGGTTCCAAATCCAAACCACCGTCTGCACTCTGTCGCCCTCAGCATCTTTTTGGGAAGTACACACACAGGCGAAGTTACTCACAGGCACACATTTTTTTGATTAAAAAAAGGAGTTGGCGGCTTCTCCAAGGCGAGTTAGAACAAGGGCGTCCTGAAAGATTGTTTCTGGGACTTCTGTATCTCGCCAAAATGGAATTCATTTGAACCATCCACACATGACGTTTAAACCCCGAGCATCGGGTCTGCTGTGGGGATACTTGTCCCTCCACGCAGCTGCATAGTCCGGACTCAGGATTAGCTACCCGTCAGGGACATGGGGATAAGCATAGAGGAGGCCTGGGGTGGGGGGGGGGGGGGTGGGGGGTGGGGGGGGTTGGGGTGTGAGGGGGTGGGGGGAGCGGTGAGGGGGGTTGTGTGTGTTTGTGTTTGTGTGTGTGTGGGGGGGATCTAAACCTGCCAAGGACTGTGGAGCGGACCAACGTGTACCGAGACAGGGATAGTTGGGGCAATTGCTTTAAAAAAAACTCCTGACCCAGTTGTTCCACTGATGGAGAAGGCCTGAGCTCCTGTAGGTGGGTAATGACATGGGTTCATACTCCCAACCCCATTGTGGTGCAAAATACCATCACATCTCCCCCATGGCTTTCCCCTCCCTGGTCTAAATTGCAGGGGCACCGAGTGGAAAGAGGAGATGGCTCCTCTTAGGGTCTGAGCTTTAGTAAATCATTTTGATTGGATTAAGGTCACTGAGGCCCTTAATAATGTGAGAGGTCAAAGTGGCTGGATTAAGTGTCTTTGTCAGGGGCCGGAGAGAGAGTGACTCGAGGGCTCAGAGCCTTTTGATCGGGCTTAGTAGGAGAGGACTCTCATTTCGTCTGCTGTGATTGATGCTCGTGTTTGTCTGTGTGCATCAGGCCTGTTGTCCCTGCCGGTGTCTGTTTGTCTGCAGCACAGACGGATGTGTGTTAGTTTCCTCATGCTTCTCTAAGGAGCGGGGGGGTGAATAGAACAGTAGGCCACATAGGCCTTGCGCCTATCTGTCAGCCCATGACTTCCCCCACCTCACCACCCCCCCTCACCTCACCACCCCCCAAATCCTAAAACTGCAACCGTAGCATCATGGGCTGCGTGTGACCTGTAACAGCTAGATTGCTTGTTCGATTTCAACGTTTTCGAAGTTATGCCGATAAGATGTGCTCCAGGTCATCGCGAACTAGGAAATTATATTTCGCCAAAGAAACTAGGAGATTGATACACAAACAATCCTCTTTTTGAAGCCGTTTCACGTCTGTGCTGTGTTAGTATTTGATGGGGTATGGTGTGGCAGATATCGTTTTGTTAATGTGTTGCCTGGCTCTAAACATACCACATAGAGCACATTCAGTACAACATTTCACTGCAGGTTATGGCAACAACCTGTGGTAATGATCACCTCTCCCTCTGTCCCTCTCTTTCTCTCAACCTCCTTCTCCCTCTCTCCCTCTCTCTCTCTCTCTCTCTCTCTCTCTCTCTCTCTCTCTCTCTCTCTCTCTCTCTCTCTCTCTCTCTCTCTCTCTCTCTCTCCCCCTCTCCCTCTATCTATCCCTCTCTCCTTCTCTCTCTCCCTCAATCCCTCCCTCCCTCTCTCCCTCTCTCGCCACCCAACCCTAGTCACAGGCTCTTCCCCCAGGCTATGTCTGCGTCAGCACTCATTAATTTACATTAGCCAAAGTGTCACAACAAGTGCTGCTGGAATCTGGCCGTGATGAAAGGCAGTGGATAGGAGGCCCGTGCAGGTGTTCTCAGAACGCCAGGGCCCATCAGAGGGCCACGCTTGGTAAAGGACGGCTCTGGATGGCTTTGGCTGAGGCACGGCAGCCCCAGGATGACTCATAACTAGCACTGCTCTGGACCAGCACTACCAGTGGACAGTCACACATGTCGAAACATGTATGGTTAGTCGCTCACTTCAAGAGGAAATTCAGTTTGACTGAAATGTTGTTGTGTATTTTGAATGGTGATATTGAGAAGTGTTGGGCCAGTTATGGCATGGTGGATTCAGTCTCATATGATCTATTTTAGATCCTAATAATCCACTTGCAACACTCCTTGAGACTAAAGCAACCAGGGGAAAGGTCAGGGGATGCAGGTTATGACCCCTGACCCCAGGATGAGAAAGTGATACAATTTAGGATGTGCTAAGAGGTCCTCGCTTTTCATGAAATGCATGTTTCTTCATGCAGGAGGGAGGGAGGTTAGTGTGCTGGTGTATCATTAACTCTGGCTATGAAAGAAAGAAGGGGTGTGGTTAAGGGAGTTGATGGGGGGACCTTAGCTCCACCCCCTGCTGGGCACTGCTAGGGGCACAATATCTCCGCAACCATGAGATTAAGCTGGAGAGAAAGCGCTTTTCCCCATTCACACGCCCTTTAGATTGTTTTATTAAACCATTTGAATAGGGATTTCCCCGTCTGCCGACAAGCGGGGTCCAGCCAACGCATAGTTCTCTGTTGCTATGACTTAACTTGGTCCCCACTAATCACTGGCCAAGGCAAATTTCATATAAAATATCTGGGGCCATTGTGGGGCTAACGTAGCGTGACAGTGGAGGCACAATGGGGGATTCAGCCCCCCAGCAGGTCGCAGGGACCACTTGCCATGCCAGGGTCCGGCAGACCTGGGCGGAGGTGGGGCTGTCACAAGCGGTCAGTCCACTCAGACCCCCCCCCCCCTCCACACACACACACACACACACACACACACACACACACCACAAGTACATCACCCCCTCAACCTCACACCATGGCCAACACATTCTTTTCCCAGGTAGGCTCTGCTAGACTCAACCCAAGGTGACAGGGACACCTCCCCCAACCCAACACACACACACACACTCACACTGCTTTTCTCTCATCTCGTCCCCGGATAATCTGCTTTTCCTCACTTGCCCTCTCTCCCCCCCAGCCCCCCTCCCTCTCTCTTCACCCCTACCCCCAACTTCCTTGGCTTCACAGCATCGTGGTCAGTCGGGCTGAAGGGTTTGACCTACACTTTATTGGCTTCCTGATCATAAAAGTGGGAGAGTCAGTGGGTTTTAAATTGACAGAGAAAGGGGGCGCTCCTTCACACCTCTGGCCACAGACCACCTAATGAGTCCTGCGGGAAGTTCTACGAGTCAGGCTGGCTGGTCAAAAGCTGCAGTGAAGGGAAGGGACTTCTGGGGTGCAACCAACGATTCATGTCATTGTGATTTCATTTGGCCATGATTTGTGGTTGCCTCAGGCAGAGAATGAGGAAAGCGTGCAGGCATGTGACAGCCCTGCTCCAGTCATGCCAAAGACGTGTGCGATGGAGGAAGCCAGTAAACTTCTTGTGCATCATTGTTCTTTGTGCCCTTTCGTCCTCAGACTGGTTGAAACCTGTTGCAAGGGAGCAGTTCACCCTCCTCTTAACCTTGTACTCCTCCTATTCTCTCTGTTTCTTTCTCTTTCACTCTCTTTTACTCTCTCCCTCTCTTTTGCTCACACTCTCCAAACATCTCTCTGTGCTGGGTTCTCCCTGTCTAACTTTGGTCTCCCTCCTGTTTTCTCTTTCTCACACTCACACTCAAACTCTCTCTCACTCTTGTCATCCTTCTCTCCCTCTACTACTCTCTGTCTATCTCTCTCTCTGTTCTCGTTGGTGTACAAGACCATACAGGACTTAAGTACACAGATGCAGGGAAACCTCCTTGTCATAACGGAGTTTGTAGAAGAGAAGCTGAGGGAGCAGGAACTTTTAACAAGTGACTCTGTGTCAGACTGTTGCTGTTCTTCGATGGATGTTCCAAAATCCTCTGGTTTACAGGTTCAGGTTCCTCTCCCGGTGTATCTGAGGGTGCCACAGCATCACATCCTAACCTATCTAAAGCTTAATTGAGTCTCTTAATCATAGGCCTGTCAGACTTGTCTTTCCCTGTCATCTCCCTGGTAGTTCCTGATCCTCTCTGAATCACCAGTCAGCAATGCCAGACAGACATGCAGACAGAAACCTCTCCAGCAAGCCCTATATGGAGACAGACCGAGGGCAGGAGTCTGGGCTGGGCTGAATGAATCCATACACTCACCACCTTAGTCTAACTATTTAGATGTTTCCTCCACTCAGCAATTGATCTCCCACAAATCTTCATGGCTCACAGGTGTGACTGGCACATACTGACAACATCTCACTGCCCAGAGGGGATAGATGCAATTGATATCTGGGTTATTGTTTTTTTGGATAGGGTTAGGTCTGACGATGGCTTTAACAGTGTTTTCATCGGATGGGCTGTGATATTGAATGCATGCAGGATGGTACAGAATAGAGCGGTATCTGCAGGAAGGGCAGATATAGGAAGTATCTGCCTTAACAGATGACCAGCGTCTTGTTCAGATACATTCCAGTGTTGTTTTTGGCCATTATCCGTAACATTCATCCCTGTATCAACATCAGATCCTTGCATCTTCTCATAACCCTGAAGCCAGAAAATGTAAGTTTACATGGGCTGAACACCAATGGATGTTTATTGGTTGACATTTTCTGACGTGCGATTGTCTCCCCTCAGCCACGCGAGAGTCCGCCTTCGTTCACGCCATCGCATCAGCCGGGGTGGCGTTCGCGGTGACCCGCTCCTGCGCGGATGGTTCGGCCACCATCTGCGGCTGCGACACCCGTCACAAGGGCCCACCAGGGGAGGGCTGGAAGTGGGGCGGCTGCAGCGAGGATGTGGAGTTCGGCAGCATGGTGTCCCGGGAGTTTGCCGACGCCAGGGAGAACAGGCCCGATGCACGTTCCGCCATGAACCGCCACAACAACGAGGCAGGGAGAACGGTGAGCCAGTCCGCTTCTCTCAGTCACAACGGTAGCCTCGTATACATAACATGCCGTTGATGTACATGTAAACAGCAACAAAGCTTTAAGAATGGTCTGAAATTCATATTTGTCTCTCTCTCCCTCCAGTCCCTGAATGACAACATGTTCCTGAAGTGCAAGTGCCACGGCCTGTCAGGCAGCTGCGAGGTAAAGACCTGCTGGTGGTCGCAGCCTGACTTCCGGGTCATTGGGGACTACATGAAGGACAAGTACGACAGCGCCTCGGAGATGGTGGTGGAGAAGCACAAGGAGTCCAGGGGCTGGGTGGAGACCCTACGACCCAAATACACTTTCTTCAAACCCCCCACAGAGCGTGACCTGGTGTACTACGAGAGCTCGCCCAACTTCTGCGAGCCTAACGCTGAGACAGGCTCCTTTGGGACTCGCGACCGCGCCTGCAACCTCACATCCCACGGCATCGATGGCTGCGACCTGCTGTGCTGCGGGCGGGGCCACAACACCCGGACTGAGAAGCGCAAGGAGAAGTGCCACTGCATCTTCCACTGGTGCTGCTATGTCAGCTGCCAGGAGTGCGTACGCGTGTACGACGTCCACACCTGCAAATAGAGGAGCCTCTGTCTCTCTTCCCGCATTACCAAATGAGAAAAAAAAGACTAGAAGAAGATTCCAGACCAGGCTGAGAGACTTTCATCTATTGCTGACTAGTTTGTGAGTTCAGCTGCAGTCAACTACAGACAAAGATAGACAAAACGGCCACTCATGATGAGACAATACTGAAGTGAATGATCTGAGGTTGACTCAAATAGGCTCCACTGTCAAAAATGGAATGATGATGATAACTACCCTCTTGTCTAAAGAGGGAGACAAAGAAACCAGGACAGAGTGGGCTGGGCTGGGCACAAACTGGGGGTGACTTCCATTGCCAGATGAGGTTTAAAGTCCTTGGTATCTTGATGCGAGGAATGAGAGTTGTTGATTTCATATGAAAACAAATGCTCTGTAAGCACCATATTGGTGAACGGTCAGTGTGCTGTGAGTAGTGGCCTTATTGTTATAGAATCTTAGCACTGTCAAAGCCTTTCCGGCAGTGTCACGCCATCACACCCATAAACATCTTAATCCAAATATTTTGAGATAACCTAGCCCTCTGCTTGACTTAGCTCATCTCATAATAAGTGCTCACAGCTGTGTATGACCAGTACAATCAACAGCATACAGCATATTCTATTCAGCAATGTTATAGTAAGTTAGTGGAAACTAACCTTTGAACCAGATGAACGGGTGTTTTATGTTTTATAGTGTTAATCTGTTCCTGTTTTTTCAATAAGACTGCACTTGCATATGAGTGTAATTATGTATTCTGATATTATTGATGATATAGTAAAATAAAAAATTGGATCAATCTAAGAGAGCATCAACCAAATAATATGTTAGCTACAAAAAATATTGACATATAACTGGAAGCTCTTTGAACAAAGTGGCCAAAAGGATTTTCACCACAGAACAATGGAAAAACAATGTTTTTCCCAAAGACTAATTACTTTCAATTCAGCCTGTGCATGGAATGGTAAAGGAATTGTAAATCTGAGTTTGATAGGTCAGCACTTCTGTCAAATTAAGGAATATGAAGCTTGTTCCTCTCGTTGCTATCAGTGTTAGTAATGGTCACCGAATGTGACATGTGACTCGGTGGAGACAAATCCATGCTACTGTATATTGTATTTAAAATTTAAGGATATGAAAGGGACTTACTAACTAGAGCTATGATTCAGTAAAACCCATGCATGTTTTTTTTCTCAGTTTCCTGTCCTTGGACATTGGTTTGAAAACCTCTAAAAATATGCTTTATGTCAGCAAATTTAATTGACCACTAACTAAGCTGTATCATATGAGCTGTGTCATACTATGAAGTATCAGCTCAAATATGACCAAAACCTGTGCATATGATCAGAATGATAGCAGGCATATTATTTCTCCTAAAACCATCAAAACAGCAGCATCTCGGAAATGTTCAAGACTTCCCCTTTTTGTACGCTGCTAAATAAAGATAATTTGTATGTTTTTTTTTATTTCTCTATTTTTTTATTTCTGTATGTATGTGTGTACAGTATGTTTGTATGTGTGCTCTGTATGCACTGTGCTTTGGTATTCTTTCTATGAAAGACAACATTTAGTCATAGTATGAACAAAAAATGTGAAGTTTTTTTCTACTAATTAAATTTGCATATAGACTGCATAGGCATGCACATATTAACCATAGGCTGAATTTTATATACAGTATATTGTTAGCTTCTATTCTCAGCTTCTCTGTCACCAGTGGGATCCAACTTAAACTCTGATATACTGATAACTGGGACATAAATACAGGACCACTTGCATCAAGAGAACATAAAATACAACAGTATTTATATATTTGTAAAACAAGATTAAAACTGACAAGTATGGTTGCAATTAACTACACTGAGGAAAATGGCTACAAGAACCATGTCATTTCAGTCAAATTGTCCATTTTTGAGGAGGAACTAGTTCAATTATGAGCGTCAACGCGATTCCATGTTCAATTCAGGCTTGTATAATTCTGACCATGTTTTTCTACTGTTATCTTCCTCCATTGACACATGGCCCTAACTGACTGCATGTTTCACATAATACTACTGAGCAGCCAATTGCAATTTCAGATGTGCTTCCTATCATTTATTCATTTAATGTTGATTGTTTGTTTGTTTAAAGTGTCTAGAGATTTCTAGACATTTGCTTCTGTTCTAAAATGTTGTCATGTTCTTTGAATCCAAAGTTTTGTACAAACTCATTTTAAGTTGTTATGGATCTCTAAAAGTTGGATGGTTTTTATGACTATTTATTTTACGCAAAATGTACATATTAGTAAGTAAGAGTATATATTTGCAGATAAGATCAGTTTTCGATACAGTGTTGTGATGTGTAACACTGTAACAGTTTTACCTCAAAGTTTTTTCCACTGCCTGTAAACAGGATATAATGTTTGCCCAACTGCCTGTATTAGATTGATAGATTTTAACTTTATAACAACAAAATAAATGACAAACATCAAACATTGCTTTACTTTAATTGCGTGGTCAGTGACATCCATTGCTATCATGTCATTTCTACCAGGTCAACAGTATGGAGCTATGTGAATGTCGGTACCTGTTCCAGTTCCACTATCTATTCCAACAAACTGAGTGTAGCACTTTCTAGAACTTTTGCAGATACATTCATGATGAAATATCATATATTTTCTTTCAGCCTACTTACTCCACAGTATGAGAAATATACTCACCGCATGCAGGTTAAAAAAGCTAGGAAGCTATCACAGACATGAAAAGTAAAAGAAAACTTGTCTTGTCATTTTCTCCCCTGATGAATGATGTTGACTTAAGCACACGTAGAAATGAACTCATGCTCAACTGATGACAACTCTAAAAACAGAGAAAAAATGTATCTTGTACCCTGGCCAGCAAACTTAATTCCTTCTCCAGGTGAGGTCATTCTGTTTTCTGTCTGGTTGTAGATCTACCTCTTCCTCCAGTAAAGTATGCATCTAAGTATCTAACACCATGAGTATCATCTTACACAACCCTTGGTTTGGCAGTTTATCGATTTACCACCACTTAATTTAAAAACTGCTTCTCCTACTATTGGGAAAACTACAGATGCAGAGGCTTTGTGTTTAGCAGTGCTTTATTCTTGTTTTCAATGGTTTGATGGAGAAGGGTATGGCAATGCTACCCTTGTAATCCAAGCATCCCAGGTCCATAACAAGTTATTTCTTTCAGTTATACTTACCCCAACCTTTACTTTTTGGAATTGTACCCTGACTATGTCCCTTACCATTAGGAGTTTTAACTGCTGACAGTCCTGTAAGCGCCTTTTGCTGCCATTCAGATTCATTTATAAAATTAAATAAGCAATAGATTGATCTTCTTTGGGGACATATTCTTACAAGAAATGTGTTCAAAAAGAGAAGAGCTGTAGCATGACAGAAGAACACATTTGAATCATAAGTATTCGCATAAATAGCTTACTTAACAGGAACGACCAATTTCTGGTCCCATAGCCATTCCTTCAGCTATGGGACTTACATTTACATTTCGACTTCCTTCAGCTATCACTTCAAATGCAGCAAACAGTGTTGCACACATTGTGTAAGACATCCCATTGGCGTGCCAACCTACCTGTTCACTGGTTGGGGCACCTCACCGCATCAGTGCCTTGGACACAAACAGAGCCTGCCTCGGTGGGTCCTTCACAATAACTATCTCAACAGGCAGGCAAAAGTACAATTGACACTGAATAGACATAATCCCTTTAGCTGCCCTTTTATATGCTTGGAGGTCATTGTACAAGCCATGGCCATCTCCTGCTGATGGGGAAGAGCATAGACAACACTAACCCTCGCCCACCACGGATAAACTGCCTGGCAAAAAGAAAACTAATTACTATAGTATAATACTTAAGAATGCCGAGATTAAAATCCGGATGAGTTGTCAGTTGTGACCACAATTAGAGTCTGGGAATAGTCCACAAGGATGGACAATGCTATTGTTGTCTTTGGATTTAGCAAAGGGAGAGGGAAAAAAATAAACCTGCAGTAATAATTTGATTCTTTTGAGAGACCCAAGAAGCCAGCTGAGCTCTTTAAGAAACAATAACAGCTGAAAAATTCTGAGTGATGAGAGTTTGGAAAGAGAGGGAGTTTTGGGGGAAGGGGTGGGGGGATGCTGATCTGGGGGGGGGGGGGGGAGATTAGAGGCCTGATGTGAATGGAGCCCACCAGGGCTGGGGCTCAGTCTCTGGACCCCCAATACTCTTTCAGACCTGCAACAATGTCACCACCAGAGGCCAGGTCTCACTGATATCTAACCCCATTACCACAAAGAAAGATTGATAAACACACCCCTCGGAGTGGAAACGCCACAATAACGATACCCTTCCGCTCTCATTCAAGTAGAGTTCTTTCGTCCACCGCCCGTCACCTCAGACTATACTTCAAACTGCAGTCATCGGCGCCAGGAGAACCAGAGATAAACACAATTCAATCCGTTTGGGAATTTTCAGAAATGTTTCCATTTGAAATATGGTTGTTGGTCAACTCTGGGGGACGGGAGCAGGTTTGCTGGTCAGTGGACGGCCAGAAGCTCATTCCACACCTCGACCCTTCCACTTTTCCCACCAGCTGAAAGAGAGAAGTACGAAACATGAAACAGATCACAGGATGGACAGAGGCCCAGCCCTGAAGCAACGCTGCTCTCAGCTGAAGGAAATGGGCCCTTCCCTCCAACCAGACTGACCCAGCAGCATTGTCACTGAAGTGAGACTGGCCTTGTTAGCAGATAGTTGCCAGAGGAGTCTACGGCGGCTCCAGTGAGGGAGATGGCATCCTGACTGTGAGAACTTCAACACGACCAGAGCCCAAGTGGCAATTCCCAATAACCATATAAATGGGAGACAATGGGCCTAATCGCAATCAGTTCCCTCCGCCTCTTTTTATGTCCTGTTTTGGCTGTTGTTGGATAGGGAGAGGCAGACTCTGGCTTTCACAATAGAGTCCCTATGCATTTCAATAAAGCTGAGTTCTTGAGGGGCAAACTGAGGCCTGACATAGTGATGTGGTAAAAAAAAAGAAAGAAAAAAAAAAATCTCAAGAGACATGGAGCAGTTACACTCCCACTTTACTTTTTTTCACTCTCCCTCAACCTTTTGAAGTCCAAACAATGGAAAATGTGGATTCCATATTTACATGAAGTGTAGCTCACATTATAATTTTTTGAGACAAGGTTTGCTGAAACTGAGCAGAGCTGTTTGCAGCAGTGTCATTTTACAGTCCAGGCATAGAGAAGTTACAGAAGTCAGATCGCTTTACATTTGGAGAACCGAGCAAGGCGAATGCTGTCCTGAAAGAACTGCTTGTGTATGACACACCAAAACTAGAATGGATCCACACATCTACTTCTCTGTGTGGGCCCATTATTATGTAGCTAACTTTGAAGTGAATCTTTTGATGTGCATGTGTGCTTCAGTCACTTCTCTAGCACTGCACCTCTCCAACCTTGAGCAGTACGATGCAATATGAAACAACATTGGCTCCAATCTTGATTTTATGCATTGTATGAATTTTTTTTAGCTTACTGTTGGAGTTTTGGCCAGTGAGGAACACTCGGTAAGCAGCCGGAAGATGTATGTATTCAATGTTAGTGTCTTAAATCACAGGTTCACCTTGTAGTAGCTACGCCAAGGAAGTGGTAATCTGTCACACTTCCATTGCCAAATGAGCCTTGTGAAGACGCACACTTTAATCAAACTGCAAGATCAGGATTTGAAGGTAGAGATTTGTAAATGTGTTGCTTCTCACACACCACTGATTACAGACAGTAACAGGAACTTCACAAGTCTGTCAGTTCTACTGCTAGTCTACTGAACACATTTAATCATAGTCTATATAAAAACATGGTCACTCATTGGTGATTGCAGTCCAGTGTATGATTATACCTGGGCAGGTATACCTCTTAGCTATTTTTAGTCTCTGCACCAAAGGA
Organism: Osmerus mordax; assembly: GCF_038355195.1. Lineage (NCBI taxonomy): Eukaryota > Metazoa > Chordata > Actinopteri > Osmeriformes > Osmeridae > Osmerus > Osmerus mordax. The sequence continues at coordinate 13,469,134 of NC_090065.1, forward strand.
GAGAAATGTGAGAAGTGTGTCACCTGCTCTGAATGGCTTTAATGGGTGACCCTTGGTGATCCCCTGGCTTTCTATACATGAGACCCATCATCAAAATGGCTGTGGCACCTGTGAAGCAATCTCACTCCTTTTGAAGTGCTTGTTTGTATTGTTGAAGTGAACAAAAGAATGTTGCCACCTTTGTACTTACAAGAGAACATTAGTAAGACGTGGAGGATAATAGCAGGGGAACATGCTAATGACTCTGTGCGAGGTGTGTGAGTGTGTGTTTGCCTGTGAGTGTGTGTGAGTTTGTGTGATTTAATCAGTGTTGATTGGGTCAATTTGAGGAACAGGTTGTAACAATTGTTAGACATTCTAGTCGTACTTCAGGTCTAAAATGCAGTGTGACCACTTGATGTAGCTATTTGTCCCAAATCCATACTAATCTTCCTATGGAAAAAGGCAACCTAAGCAGGAATATCAAGTCAAATTTCTACTTTGAGTTTATTCTTATATAGGCTTTGGTGATAGTTTGTGTGTGTGTGTGCGTGTGTGGAGGTGGAGGTGTGTGAGGAGGTGGAGATGTGTGTGTGTGGGGCGGGGGGAGGCGGGGGGGGGGGGGGGTTGACAAAGGGTCAACCTGTCCAAGATGGGACAGGGGCAGTGAGGTAGGAGCAGACATGATCAGTCAGTCACCTTTTCACCTCTCTCCACCCCAGAGCTGTTTTACAGGTATGACACTCATTTGTGTCCCACACGTCCTGATCGTATGTACAGTATTTGTTTAATTAGCTGCCAGGTCAACAGAAACCATTCTGCTTTCTTGTTGAAAATTAGTGGCATCAAACCAGAGCTCTTGTATTGTGGAAAGTCAATAATGTGCAGAAAGTCACCAACTTTTAAAATAAAATGGATGAAAAGGTTGTTGACTTGAGTTCAAAATGTCTTTCAGTTCAAATGTTTGACAGTGTCATGTCAAACGACTAAAGAGTGTGCAATTTCATGGTTGCTGAAAGTAAGAAAGTCTTCTCAGCGTACCTTTACACAGACCATGACGACAGACCATAATATTATAGGGTATGTAACAATGACTATCAAAGCATTTGATTTGATTGATGGAACTGAACAGAAATGTGTTGTTGATAGTGTGTGTGTGTGTGTGTGTGTGTTTGAGTACATGAGTTTGTGTCATGCGTGCCTGTTTGTGTATGTGTGTGGGTGTGTGTGGGTGTGTGTGCATGCATGCGTGAGGGTACTTGTGTGTATGTGTGTGTGTGCCAAATAGAGTATATCAATTACAAGGTGACTAGCAGGGGAGAGGAGAGGGGTTATCATTAGCTGGGACTGGCGCTGGCCTCTGGTAGTTCCAGTAATTACCTCACAAAGGGTGCTGCTTGCCTTCCCACTGCTTTTCCCACACTGCACTGCAGGCTCAGAATTCCAAGCGGCCCCAGACCTACAATCTCCTTGGTTTTAGCCAGCAAATTACTGACAAGTCCCATTCTTCACAGCACTGTAATTGCATTTTAGTGCTGTTTTTATTGAGGTGCCCCCCCCCCCCCACACACACCTCCCCTCTTTGCCCTCCCACTCGACAGCTAGTGGATATTTGGTATTACTTTTTTTCTAAAGATGGGAGAAATGTGGACTGAAAAGTTGATTAATTTGCCTTTGTGTTGTCCATTGTCCACTCACAACTCCCAGTTCTGTCAAAAGGTTATTTGGCGCCAAGCAAATTTATTTGTAAAGTCTTTCAAGGTCCTATATGCATTTCTGTTCATAAAACACATTTTTCCTGCATCTCTATTTTTTTTACCTCTTTAAATAAATATCAGTGAGGGTCTCCCTGGCTCGCAAAAAAGGCTTCTTGGCTTCTCTACAACTTGAATTATTATGTGTTGTCTTTCCCACCCCTTCACATGATTTACTCAATGTCCTTCCTATGTGGTAATCATTACTCTCCATGTCAATACAAGCTCAAGGCAGAGAAAACATCTCATTATAGGACTTAAAGAGGATCCACTGGCATTCTTGGCTCCGTCAAGCTGTTCTTCTTTTCTTCAATATAGTTACTTTCCTTTCATAGAGAGCACAAATTATCTACGTTCCAATGCCGGACAACCAAGCAGTTGGCGTTTGAAATGAGAAAAAAGAGAAAGGACAGAAAGTGGCCGGAGGATTAGAGGATCCAAACAGGATAAAAGGATAAGAGATTCTTGGTGTGATCCAGTTTAGTTTGAAAGATGGAGGGTCTTAGGAAGGATTTGAGACTTTAGACGGCTTTGTGCCATTATTTCCATCCATTGCAGTTTCATCTAAATTGTCTTCAGTTTGGTGGCCCATACATGCCTGTTTTAACCCCCAAACCCAAGCACATGCACGCTCACGCAAACATACACACACACCTCGCATGTGCCCTTTTGTTCTGATTGAACCAACAGGAGGAAACATTGCTCTGTAATTTGGTACAAAGTTCCAAATTGTGAATTAAATTCCTGGATGACCAATCGTTTTTTACATAATGTGCAATAATGTCAAATGAATGTTCCAGTGTTATACATCAAACCCAATAATGTCTATCTCCACAGACAGCATGTTGAGTTCACCCGAGGGAGCCTCCGGTGATTGACTCATGGAGCAAGCCAATTGGTGTGAGTCATAATGTGTCCATCTCTCTGTCAGTCAGCGCAGGCTGACACCTCTGACCCGCAGAGAGTGTCAAATGGGTTGTCAGAGGGCTTCAATAAAGCAAAATGACAAGCCCACTAATGCTTTACCACACGAGCTGTGTGCAGTCAGAAATGAGAGGCCGCAGCCTAGCTCGCCCTGAAGGCAGACAGGTGCGCTCTGGAACATCGCATACAGGGGGAAGAATGCATCAGACAACTTAGTGCGATTGCAGGTGTTAAAGAGGAGGCCTGGCCGTCACAACAATAACTGGGAGAGACAGCAGATTCATAACCAACAAGCCATGATTAGAGTACAGCTAATTGTAAATGGAAACGGAAGAACATTTTTGTGTTTTGTGGGCTGCTCATTGGACACCGTCATGGGCAGTAGTTAAGGGGTTACAGTCTCCGAACAATTACACAATTATAGCATCAAGGTATTTCATCATGGCTTACTGCCCAGGTACCCGGCTAGCTAACAACGTCAACTTAATGATAATTATGGTATCTATTTTTGAAACGGAACACATTGTCCAAAACCTACATGGGTCTTCAAGATAGATGGGCAGATGTAGATGTAGGATAGCCTTTAGGAGAGGTTTCGACGACAACCAAGGCCCTTCCCTAGATCCTTCCCTAGACCACCTTGGAGATACACTCTCTGTTGGCTCTGTCAGGATATAGCTTCCTGGTATCAGATGGCTGAGCGGTTAGGAAATCGGGCTATTAATCAGAAGGTTGCCGGTTCGATTTCCGGACGTGCAAAAGGACGTTATGTCCTTTGGGCAAGGCACTTCACCCTACTTGCCTCGGGGAATGTCCCTGTACTTACTGTAAGTCACTCTGGATAAGAGCGTCTGCTAAATGACTAAATGTAAATGTTAGGCCCCACAGGACCACTGACAGGCAGTCTGTCAATATCCTGGAAGTCTCTGCTCTCTGAGCACAGGAGAACGGGAATGAGAGTGGCAAACAAAGCATTTTGGCATTACCGTGACAATGGCAGAGGCCATGCCAAAAGAAGGCACCTTTGATGCCACTGGTTTCGTTTGGCCCTGGGTCTCCTCAGGTCTGTGCTTCGACATGCTCCACATTCCAACCAATTATGTAGCCCAAGGTGGAACAGGTTAACAGGTTATCTTTGATGCCTACTCCAGAGGGATAAAGCTGGATTCAAACATTGAAGAGGACGGGGTGGGGCATCCTTTTATAGTTTTCCTTTTATTTATGCAGGTGATGTTCAAGAGAGATTTGTCCTAAGGCAGGAGCAATCATGCACATGTATTACCGTTCATACACACCTACACACATCAATATTACAAGTACATAAGGAATACAGGGCAAATTAAATCAAGCCACTTTCCCTATTGATTGAATCATTCCCAACACACATCATCAATTCAACAAGATACAATGTCATAACAGTACATGTACTGGAAGAACCGCACAGTGGAAACCTCACATCCAAAGCTTTACGGAAAATCCAACTCCCTGGTATGGACAATGTGCCATGTGACTGCTTCCATCTCGCCAGCACACCTTGCAACGCCACATACACTAATCACAACGCTTGTTGAGGAAGTGCCTTCCCACAGCGCCTGTCTCAACCATCTGTCACGCCTGGCCCAATACGGTCCCCATCACATCCCCTTACATCATCACCAGCGTGGCTTCTAAGTGGGTCACACCGAACGTGCCAAGCTGATAAGGAGATAGAGGAAGGTTGGATGAAACTCATCCCAGCACTGCTTTGGAGGACCATTACAGTCATATATATCTTTGAGACTCAAATTTAACTTTCAAGATGATTCAAGGGGGAGATTTAAGGACTGTATCGGTTATTGTACCCCTATCCCCATTTTTGATTGGACTTATGATTGGCTTTGGTGATCATTTTGTGATGTCATAGGTTTGATTCATTGTCGCAAACTCGTTGAAATCTCATTCAAGATATGAGGGTACATTTCATATGGGCAACCTTCAACGCGGAACCTCACATTTGCTTATGTGCCCGAGACAGAGTGCAAAATGTTATGTAAATCCCCTTAACGACCTTTTCAGACCGCCGACAATCGGCGCACAAAGGTGATTGGCAGCCGACACCGTGGTGCACATTTATCCTTTGCCCCAGCTCATCTCTCTCTATAGCGCCCCCTACTGTGAGAGGCGTGGGGTAGGGTGCCCAGTGGTAGTATCTGCCAATGGGTGAAGCCAGCATGGGTCTTCTCATGGCAACAATGTGGGTCGTTGTAATAATGTTTGGTTTGTTTCCTGTCCCACACCTCCTTTGGGATTTGGCTTGAGCTGTTCCAGCACATCAGGCGCAGAGGGAGACATCCATGCCTGTCCGCCTGTGTTCCAGCCTCGCATTGGCACAATCTCGCCCTATTGTAAGGCTCACAGGGCGGCCTATTGGTAGACTAAGGCCTGCTCCACAATGTGTTTCCATTGTCGTCATTCTTCTGATTTTGACTATGTGGTCCCTCCCACTCCCTTACGACTCCTGTCTGCCCAGCCTCAGGAGGGAGAGTAGCACACTCGCATCGATGGCATCCCCCTGTTGACAGACACTCATGCAGCAGGACACACACATACACACAAACACACTCACGTACACACTCACAGTCCAGTGTTCTCAAGCCCCTGACTGAGTGGTTTTATCCTCGCTAGGCCTCAACTCAGAGGGGAGTACGGCTGCCCCCTACTGAGTCCCAGACCCACTTCCTACAGCAAGGCTCGCTAAATCTGTTGGCGGCCTTCCTCCATTCAGCCTGTGCTGACAAGCCCAACTCCCTGCTTGGTACCCATAAATGTGCTTTTATTTGGCCATGACTGACTCAGCTACATGAATAACACACCAAGGGGTGATGACCTAAACCTCGGACATTGCCTCAAAATTTCCAGAGATTGTATTTTCTACATACATCTTCTGTCTTCATATTTCAGGTGGGGCTAACATCTATCTGAGTCTCAAGTAAGAAAGAGCTGCAGTTGATTAATGATTGTGAGTGTGTTTGTGTGTGTGTGTGTCTGTGAGTTCAAGAGTATGTGCACGTACGCGTGTGCAAGCTTTTGTATTTGTTTGTGTTTGTGTGGGTTTGTTTGTGATGGGGGAAGAAGGTGGGGTGGGGACAGGGTGTAATAAATACCCACCTACTGTCCCATCTTTCCACACATCACAACTGTCACTCAGATATGAAGCTGAGAAGGAAAAGTCCGAGAGCAGACTACCCTGGAAGATGGGACAGTGGATTAAGCCTTACCCACAAGGATCTCCACTGCAGCGCTTACAACATGGTATGATCCAAACGCATCTACTAATAATGTTACAGCTGCTGTTTATTTGAAAGCATTTCATCCACTTTCAGTGAATGTGTGTGGATGGATTTGTACCTGGTCATTATGTGTCGCTATTTGTAATACTATCACTAGTGTTTGATACACATGTCCTTTCGTTTTTTGACGATGAGTGAGTTTGTGATATGGCAACATAGACTGTACATAATAGTACATGACAGCATCTGACAACAGGAAAAATAACCAATTGTCTCTAAACCCAAGATTTGTAAGGGCGACACAGGCAAACCAAATGTCTGTTTGGTCTCATGCAAAAAACATTGGTTCTCAACCTGTTATTTTACCATGGTTGCTAAACGGATTCCTCACTTATCTGTCACAACTGAATTACGGTCGATAAAAGATCAAATAAAACCAGAATCAACTGTTGATTTCACAAGATGCTGGGCAGGCGTTTCCCCGAACCCAACTTGTCAGACTTCATCACCTGCACCTGTGCTTCTCCTCCCTGTGCTACGGTAGGATCTGTGTGGGGTATGAGTCCCTCGAGTTTCACTTGGAAGCAGGTTCTCTCCAAGTCAAACAGTGCTTTGGTGCTAGATTTGCTTCATTTGGTCTTGTTAACTGCATTTATTAACATGGCCCTCCGGCATGAGCTGGGGATGTAAGACATCATCCAAACTAGTGGCTGGGAGTCACAGAGCATCCATTGTTTTGGTTTCTGTTCTCAGCAGTCTGTCTAACCAAGGTGTGCAGATCACACAGCAGCATAGATGACTGTCCTTCTATGACATGGAGACAACATTGGACAATTTCAGTTGGTTGTACTGAAACATGTTTATATAGTCATCCATCCACTGAATATCCACTTGATGTTATTGGCATCTGACACCAGTACTTCAGAATCTGTCTGGTCTGCCTTTGTCCTGTAGAGGGCAGTGGATTTCTGTCACTTCTGAAGTCGGCAGGAGAAAGGATTGTCCGACCTAACAGTGTGTTGCCCAAACATTCTGTAGCCCTCATTGTATAGGATGAATTCAGGTAATCTGGGACATTTTTTGCATGCATTTTCTCATCGGAGATTCCTGATTAACTAGTGCCCTGACCATTTCTGTGACACCACACCAATCACGTTTTGTGATTTCAGTCGAAACTTTTTAGATTAGAGTATGAAATGGCATAAAGAGGGTGGTCAGTGAATATCTTAAAACTAAAACTGTTACCAGATATAATGTGGTTCTGTTGAACAAATTACATTTTTATTAAAAGGGGACAACATCTACAAATAAAACGTAATGTTACTCAGAAAAGCAACTACAGGAATAAAAATCACGAGGAAAAGGTTATTTTAATTTGGACTTGCTATGGTGAAACCCCATCCATTTAAAAAAACTAAATCAAATAAAACATCTTGCTGAGAAAACACAGCACTCTTTTACAAGCAAGGACAACGATTGCTATAAAAAATATGCTGAAAGCAGGAGGACAGACCCGGAGTCTGTTTTTTTTTTTTACAAAAGATGCTGGATTTAACAACAGGTGTTTGGCGCTTAGACCCCATGGGGAAATCAATGATCAATGGGCGTCAGCAATACAGCCGAGGAGAAATCCCCCCATGAAGTCCATGGCACTGGTGGCGGCAGCCGAAGACCCAGCCAGAAGAGACAGAGCGGCCGGGTGGCGACGGGGAGGTGGAGGGTCGCTCACAGTGGTCGCATGGACAAACTATAGGGAGAGAAACGTATTTAAAGGCACGGCAGCGGTATGATAGGCTAGCGGAGAAGGGAGGTCACTGTGCTAATTGATAGAATCCCGATGACAGCCCAGGCATTGGGGAAAGGAGAGAGCGTGCGTAGCGGTGGCAGTGTGCAGTGGGACATGATATGTATGGCCCGAGCGTGCAGAGGTCGGTCTTGCCTGACTGAACTTGCGCTAAGCTTTATTTGGCACGGTAAAACCACAAATTATTCTTCTCTGTGTGGTCCCCCCCCCCCCCCCCCCCCCACCACCACCACCACCACCACCACCACCACCACCACTAAAAGAATGACTAGCGTTTAGCGAACATATGTATAGTATCTATAGTATAAAAGCATGCACCACCATTGCATGACTCTATGGGTCCTCATATAATTCAAATAGTAGGCTATCCAACTGAATATTAGTCATCTTTGTCAGTGGACACCTGTTTCCCTGGTACAAAGAGGACTTTGTTGTGGAGTAATGAAGGAGAGGTCTTGCATTAGGAGAGAGGGGAATTGCTGGGCAGGACAGGTCTCTGCCTTCCACCCCCATAGTGGCAACAGCTATTCTGAGATCGTGAGAAGATATGATGAAAAGCCAAGTCTTTGGTTGTCACCCTTCAACTGCCTGCCTGTGCATATGAATATGTGGCATTGTATGCAACAGCGGACATGGGGCATATGCAACTCATTACTCAGCTGGAAAGCAAGACACAGCATGCTGGCTTCAGAAATAAAGTTGTCTATCAGGAGATGCAGTGTCCAAATACATATTTAGAAGAAATAGTATGGACGTGTGTGTTTGATTGTCATGTTTTTCAAACAACATAACAGATGTTTGTTTTGATACCGGATCAGGTAACTTGTAATCCAACCCCTATGTGAGAGTAAACTATAAGGTATAACTGAGGCCAAGAATGGTCCGTTCGCTTGCTCTCAACACGTTGAATGACTAACCCGTTTGTCCAACCGTTATATAGGATGTAAAAGGGGTCTGTATTTTAGAGAAGTATTTTCAAGAAGCCGCACATTGTATTCAAATTCAGTCATCCCTTAAGAATGAATTAAAAAATGGACTGCATTGCATGTGATTCCACTCCCGTCCATAGAGACGCCCTGGCTCGAACACTGAAGTTTCATTGGAACCTGTTGTCTGACGTGGCCAAAAAACAATCGCCATCTTGAGGAAGGAAACGCCTTGATGAGGAAAGTCTTGACAGCCAACTAACAACTGTAAGAAAAAAAACTATTTCTACACTATGTATTTTGTACACTGGCGTTGAGTAGTCGTTTATATTTAACGAGTTATGCATGTATCTGTCTGAAATGTAAAGTAGGTAAGCGTGCTGTCTTGGCAAGACTCTGAAGAAACTTGAAATATGGAATGCTAGCTAGCCTAGCTAACTTAGCTAGCTACTAGGAAGTTAGCTGTTTTGCTAGCTACACCGGTTCCATCCCGGTGCTGGAACCTATTCCATAGCCAAGTTTCATTATTAGCTTCCATGTGATACCATATATCTTCTGCATCCTCCGGTGAACGATAAGGTTGGTTGCCGGCGTCACATTAACTCACGGGTATCAATCTGGCTCGCCATCTATCTGACTTATTAGCTAACTTTGGCAGCATTTCATGTCAACGAATGGACAGGCCTGTATACTAGGTCGTTAAACAGTCCATTACGTGTAGTTGGTACTTTATGTAATTCCAACTGAAACAGTTCAGCCCCATTTAAACAAAACTGCATTGCCATGCATGAGGAAGTTTGCGGTCACCTCCGACTTTTTCAGTGGATCATGGTTAACTAGCTGACTGTCGACGTTAATACTTTATCCATGCATTCTGTTTGTGTGTGCCGCAGGTTTCTCTTGACCATAGTTGATTCCCATCACCGGCATCATGGGGAATATGTTTGCAGGCCTGTTTAAAATGTTCGGTAAGAAAGAGATGAGGATTCTCATGGTGGGTCTCGACGCCGCAGGGAAAACAACAATTCTTTACAAGCTCAAACTTGGCGAAATTGTGACTACCATCCCAACCATAGGTGAGCATTTTACTCAAGTTGACAATGCATTCAAAATTTCGGTTTTTGTATGGTTCATCATGAGCCTTACTCCTACTGTTAAAATTTGAGTCAACTTCTGCTTTCCGCTTTGTAAGTCTGACATTTTGTGAAACGGCTCTGTGTCGCAGGTTTTAACGTGGAAACAGTGGAGTACAAGAGTATAAGTTTTACTGTGTGGGATGTCGGCGGTCAAGACAAAATTCGACCGTTGTGGCGTCACTACTTTCAGAACACACAGGGTAGGTTTTGTGAAATGAACAAGCATGTTTGATACTTTAAGAAACGTCTTCACTCAAACTATTCCTCACCGTGTCTACCTGTGTCGTGGTCACAGGTCTCATCTTCGTAGTGGACAGCAATGACAGAGAGCGAGTGAACGAAGCCAGGGAAGAGCTGATGAGGATGTTGGCAGAAGACGAGTTGAGAGAGGCTGTGCTATTAGTCTTTGCAAACAAACAGGTAAATGATAGGCTATCCATTCTTCAGCATGTGCTATTCAAAAATAAAGCACGTGTTTATGTGTACATTGCCTGGTGACACACACTCATCTTACTCGTTTTGCAAAACATTTCATATATTTCTAGGACCTCCCGAATGCAATGGACGCAGCTGAGATCACAGACAAGCTGGGACTTCATTCCCTCCGCCATAGAAACTGGTACATCCAGGCCACCTGTGCCACCAGTGGGGATGGGCTCTATGAAGGACTGGATTGGTTGTCTAATCAGTTGAAGAACCAGAAATAACTAACTTCTGCTCTAAACTTCCATCCTGTACCTTCACTACCCTGCTCTGTACCCCTTCTGATGTTGCAAATTGAGCTACTCTGTCAAAAAAATGAAACAAAACTAAAAGTACTCGAAGCTGCCCTCATTACATCTCTAGTTACAACACATACAACGGCCCAGGGGGGATTATCCCATCTTGGAAAGCTGTCAGGTTTCTTATTTATTGTAAATAGTCATGTTCTGGTTATGAGGCAGCTTATTGCACACTTACACACACAAAAACCCTGCCATGGTTGTTTCCCTTCCTGTCCCATCGGCGCACATAAGTGGAAAAGGGAGCCTAAAACATAATAATGTAACCAGCTGTCATGTGAGCTACCCCGGTCCCAGCCGGAGGAGTATTTACATCGATCTGTGTGCTGGTCGTTTGTACTGTACTGAGGAGCGATGAGTCATTGCGGGCTAACTATTCTGAACGATACACAGATGCACTACTTGCAACTACTTTTGGATACCTTAAATTGCGACCGTATCCTGCTCCAGCGTACAATTGAGCAAACACTGGCGTTACCAAGTTGTACTGTTTGAACTGTGAAAGTAACAAGATGAACCCTAAAACAAAAGTCGGCTTCAAAGTCAGTCCGCCTGCTTCAAAGAGGAGTCTTGTCAGCATTTACCAGCCTTTGTGGTCTGTCAGATGTTATAGCTTCAATTGATAAGTGGATGCCATAAACCGTGTATTCTTTTTAAATATCTCATTCACACGCTTTTTTGATTGGCAGAGATCCTGTCTGTTTAGTCTGACAGCATCTCAGGTTAATCGTGTTCATGAGCCTGAATTAGCAAAAACGCATGATGTGGTTTGTTGGGCTTGTCAGACATGCAATTGATTGTCTAACGAGACTGGCTAATTGATTGTTTACATTTTAAGCCTGCACAAGCATCCTGTCACCCTACTGTCAGCTCGTGCCCAAGGGTTGGGCTGTACTGATGAGGGACTGAAAGCAGTCACTCACTGATGTCCTCTGAGTGCTCAGAATAGCCTCCATCAAGACATTCTGCCATGCCTTTTTAACGAGAATGGTAAAATATATATTTATCTTTTGGAGCCAGGCATTTTGATGGCAATACAAAATCTGTATGATGAGCTACATGTTTAACATAGTGCTAGTTTTTCTTTATTTTTAATAATGTCCTTTGCTTAATTCTTTTGGGGTGCTTCAGTCCTCTTGTCAAAGATGCTGTTCCTTACCTTTATTCTTATCTAAAGGTCTGGGTGTTATATGCTCTGAAATCGTTTTAGTCTATAAAGCAAAGTGATGCATTAAAACCATGTTTGATAACTGAATGCCTGAACCTTTGTAAAAAACAAACAAACAAAAAAATATGTATATTAACCTATTATCAAACTTTGTCTAAATGTATTTTTTAAGTAACGTTATGTCATCTTTCATTTTGTGAGAAAAGCACTGTAATAAAAGAGATTGGAGAAAATATAGGCCTACTAATTGTTAGATGTCGTGTCTGTTCCCCTTCAATGGTGAATGGACCTTTTTCCTGGCATACATGGCACCAAGTTTGAGAAGGATTCTTCCCTCACCACTCACATCAAAAGGCCTTGCAGTCATTTCAGTATTATAAACATGACCTTACTACCACATCAGATAACACCCTAGTGCACAACAGCCTCATCTGCACATGGACTGAAATTCTCAAATGCTCTCACTGCTTGACCTGGGGAAGGTGATGATAACCACCCAAACTTGGTGTTCGATTAGTGACAAACGGCTAGCGGGGCCAGAACTGTGGGTTGAGCCTGCCCAGGCGCCATGGAGTTGGGGGGTGCAATTTAGGAGCAATCTAGGACAACGTTCTTTCAGGTTGATTAGGCTGCTATGGTTAACGCAGCCAAGCCTATAAAACATGGCAGGAGAGTACGGTGGTCATGGAATGGGAGGGGGCGTGAGTCTTGGGTCCCTTACAGGGTGGCTTTGTCTAGCCATCTCTCCTGCTGGTCCATCAGCTTGGTTTGTGTGTGGTGGCCCTAACGGTACTCGGCCATATAAAGAACCCGCCTGGTTTTTTGCACTCTCCTTTGTGAATGCCTTGCTCTTTTTAGTGCACCCCCAGGTGCCAGCCAGCAGAATGCACCCTTTCAGACCAATTCAGGGCAAATGCAAACACTACAGTCCATTATGACTAGTAGAGTGCATTCCAATGGTATCTCAACAGCCAGGGAGCTGAACCTAGAACAGAGAGGGACAAAGGAGTGCTAGGTTGACAGAGGAAAGAAAAGGAGCAGAGCTGCTGAGCGGTGAGATGCACAGTAGGATGGAAGAGAGGTGTTGGACAAAAGAATTGAGGAGCATCTCAGAGGATATTTAATAGACATGTACACAATCACATCAGGCCAAACCAGACAGTAGACTGGTCAGGAAGTGGTTGAAAGTGTGTTTGAAGCAATCATTACCAAGTGGACTTTCTAATGCATTTTTTTATTATTGAGAAACCGTACATTATCTCCCTCCTTGGTCATGTGGTATGACCAACATCGGAGATTGGATTCAGACAACTGAGCAACACAGAAATCTATTAAAACACGCCAAGATATTATGCATTCGGTTTTACCACCTGCATATGACAAAACATTACATAAAAACTACACAGTAATAAAGAGACTCAAATAAACAACGGCCTGTTAGTTCCAAATATGAATCTGTTACAGGAATGTTCAAAAGACACGTGTTTGACAGAGCAAACTGACTGGTTTCCAGGCCCAGTGCAGTGGGTCCGGGCTGGGCATGCAGACCAGGCTGCTGTGCTGTGCTGTGGAGCACTCCCTCTGCGTGTGCCTGATTGGGGGGGGTGAGGGTGGACATTAGTTGTCTGAATCTGTGTCGTGGCGCCGCCTGTGGCTTTGTGTGGGAGCAGCAGGGGCCGCCTTGTGGCTGGCACGGTTACGGGGGACAGGGGACCCCCCGTCGGAGGAGTCTGTGTCATGCCGCTGATGGCGTCGTTGGGGGGAAGGGAGGTAGTGCTCGGCCTTTGCCCCCCCCCTTGAATGGCTGTCATTGGGTCTGGCTCCGCTCTGACTGCGGCATGATGGATTATGATGATGGTGGTCCTTTCTGCGTCTAAGCACACACACACACACACACACACACAGTCAGTCAATGATTGGGAGAGAAAAGGTGGGGTTGAGTGAGGCAGTGTGTGATCTTGGCAGGGATGATACACAGATATCATTTCTTTGATAACATGTTTTCTCAGAGACGGGGTTCGTACAGATACTGCATAATGAAATTCCAGGACTTTCAAGGACTTTTTAAGCACTATTTTGGGGGTTTTCAATCACTGCAAGCAGGGATCTCATTTATCAAACATACTTTATTTACTTTAAATTAATCCTTATTAAAGATACAAATGTTATTCAATCAAGAGCAGCGAGCGATTTTATCTTTTTCTTTTGTTCTTTGATTAACATTAATGAGACCCAGCATTGGGTTTATTAGACGGCACATTAGATGTCACGGATCTGACACAAATCCGTTTTTCTTCCAGCTCTTCACCTTCATTTAAGACTTTGAAACTAATTCTAGATTCTGCTTACGAGCATACTTGCCAAAAATGGTAATTGACAATTTTCTGTTTCGTCCTCAAGCAGGCCTAATCAATACGGTACTGGCGTGCACTGTCTGAGAAGAAGCGGCTTTCCTCTCGGTGTGTGTATGAGTCGGGTGTGTGTGCAAAGAACGCTGCCACAGACAGCACTTCTTCAGAACCGAATTGATTTCTACTTTGGCTCTTATCGTTCTTGAAATACACTTAAATAAATTGAGAGCATGATCATATGCTATAATGCTAACCAAAGAATGCCAGAAAAAAACTGGTGTTGTTTTAATTAAATTAGCAGGAGGGGAATTGGCTGAGGCGTTAATTTTGAGCGAAAAGACTGTATGTATGTTTTTATTTTTATGAACACTTCAAAATTACTTTGTAAATTCATATATATTGTCTTTAAATAATTCAAGCACTTTTCAAGTACCTCGTCGTTAATATGACTGTTTTCAAGGCTTTTAGAGGACTTAAATTTCAGTTTATAAGTCAAATTCAAGTACTTCAAGCACTTTAAGCACCTTGTAAGAACCCTGCAGAGGTTCAATTACCTGCTGATAGCTGATCATAATTTCTATATAGCTAAATATCTCTATAGGCAATTATCATAATATGAGGCATGCTGACACATCTTCACATCGTCTCAGTGGATTGAGTATATTTCACTAGGGCCACTTTCAGATTGAACAACAAAACTTTGGTGAAATGGATGGACAAATTTCATAAAACAGAGCTTTGGAACCCTCTAGTGGTCGGACAAGATAGTAGAAATATTGGGCTAACCTTTTACTGTCGAAGTCGGATTCTGAGGATGACAAAGAGTCTTGTCGCTCTCTTTTCTTCTTCTTTTCCTTCTTCCTTTTCTCCTTTTTGCTCTTTTTCTCCTTTTTCTTTTTTTTCTTCTCATGGCTATTGAATATGAGGGTGACAGATTAGCGGGCTACTGAGCACTGACCATCAAAAACCGACAACAGTAAATTCTCTTTTTGCGGACTCCCAGTATAAGTGTTTCTCACCTTATATCTACATCCTGTTTTTCAGTATTCTCAGATGCCTTTTTGATGGAACTTTCCGGATTTACTTCAGATTTATGGTGCTGTGGGAAAAAGGCACACCATTAATCTTTTTGTCCAAAAACAAAACAAATCAACATCTAGCAAACAAAAATACATTTGGGGGTTTCTTGTGTGTTCAGAGCTCCACTCAGTCATTTAAACTGACAGAACCATTTCCTTACAAAACATAAGTATCTTACAGTGAAGACGGACAAGCCGATCTTGGCAGCCTCCTTCTCCTGTTGGGACATCATCAGTTTCCGTGATCCTACACTGAAGACACAAATCATTAAAACCCTACAATCAAAATACAGTGAGAGGCCACGCATTCTCTTTACTCAACATTCAAGAGGATCCAGAAACAAATACTGGAGTCAATAAAATATGCAAAACTGGTGTAAGCGACTTTAATTTAGAGGCTTATGATAAAATGCATCCCCCCAAAATTTGGGAGCTTTTACCTGGAGCTTCCAAGACCTGACACACGGTCCACATCTCTCTCCTCACCATCTACATCTTCCCTCCGACACACGTCTGCCAAGTCCTGATAAGCACATTCATATCTGGCTGTCAACAATGACCTGATGAAAGCCAATCTTTCACGTGTCTAAGAAAAACGACTTTTCAGAATTATGAGAGGATAAATTACCTCTTTGGTCAGCCCAGTTGGTTGTCTCCTAATATTTTTGTGTCCTCTGAAAAGAAAGGGAAGAACAAGTTAAGAAGGTCCAGTTTTCATTGCATGGTTCTATGGTTTCTAGTACTTAATATAACACTTACAGAGCTACCATAAGAGCCTCCTGCTCTGCTTCTTTTACAGCAGCAAGCTCCTCTTCTCTGGACAAAGGTGCGCCACCTTTCTTGTCCTTGGCATACCAGGTTAGGTCTTTGCCCTTTTGCCATCGACCGACAGGTGCCATTAGAGAGTTCCCTGGGGACACAATCATGATGAAAATTTGCGTTCAGTATTGAGTTCCTATGACATAATTATAATGAATTTTAGGAACGAGAACATCATGAACGCCAAATGGTCAAATGACAGTACCTTGGCTGAAGAGATTGACGACAAAAAAACATATTCTGTCCTGCTTTTATGCGTTATATATCTCACTGTTAAATACAGATACTAGCTGGCTGACGATGGATGACTGTATTTAATGCATTTGGTACTATACAGATAAACTTGCTATGTGTTATCAGGACAGTAATTAACTTGCATTTATTATCTCCCCCCCCCCCCAAAAAAAAAAACGCGTGCTGCCACCTAGATACGCTAACTACGTACCTTGGTGTTCTCAAGCGTTTGCCGTACTCAGCGTGACCCGCTTCAATATGGTAGCTAGCATTAATCTTCTGCTAAATTACGATATCAGACGGTAGTTAGCAAGCGTGGTGACCAAGTTAGCGACTACAAAGCAACGGTTCTTAAAACAAAGTATTTTTAGATAACAAAAACCAATGCAATGAGGGGATATACATCTGGAAAAGGTAAGACATTGTGCCACATGTGCAGTATTATCTGGCTCGTAACTTAACATCATCGACGTTGCCATGCACCGCTAGCTAGCCGATCTACTCACCAAGGTAGTTTTCCCTGTGTTTATCGCCTTTCACATCGTCCCAGTTGAACTGATCTTGACCTCCCCTTACACCTCCAGATCTCGAGGACCCAAACATTGCTGCAATGTTTGTTTGACAGACGCGCCACTGGTAGTAGTGTGGGGAGCTCAACTACTCCACACGTGCACGCTAGTGCCACTGTATTAGGAGAGGCCTTTTTAAGTTTTCATCCGGGAAGTATCCTGTCCAATGTTTTCCCCCTCGAATACACGAAAGGATAGCGCTGGCCCTGGGATGAGATGTGGACAAAGGTGTGCCTAGCTGTCTTAAGTATGGCTTGGTTATGAATCAGCTAGCTAACTAAACAAGGACACTAACGCTTGAACTAAAGGAAACTAAAACCATAAACTCCCAACGGACTCATTGCATCATGGTAGCCTAGCTTGTTCGCTAACCAGTATCTAGCTAACGATTAACGTTTGTCAGCTGGTTATGCAGGGGTTATTGCGCGCAAGTTTTTTCAGGCTGCATCCCTGGTCTTCTACACTACATTATTGGAACAATGCCAATAAGCATTTTAAAGACTAAAATTCATGCATAATGGTGGTTCATTTATGCGGACATTTATTATTGGATTTGTTGGTTCATTGTCTATGAAGATGTCGGATTTTGCTGGTATTCCTGTTTGACTCGTGCGCAGCAAGGATTGTTTAACTACTTCCGCGCAGGGTCTAGACAAGGCGTTTACGACGGCTCGTGATGATGACGTCAGCACAGTCACAATTACTGTAATGTCTCTCACACGAAAAGTAGACCGCGGAGAAAGACACTTTGGAGACGATACATATTTCTGGGACCACAGGCATTGCAGATGTACGTGAGATATTTTTCAAGGCTCTTCTCAGGTATGATGTATCAGTAGTTGTGCCAATAATTTGCTTCATCATGTATTCATTCCCCAAGCCAGATCGTCTGATGATGTAGAACCTCCGGGTTTAATCTGTTCAGTGATGCTGGTCAAGCCGTTTTAAGCAGCATCTTCAGATGGATATTGTTTCTTCATGATTTGTCATCATGGAATATTTGCTACCTTAATAACAAGGTGAATAATGTGTTTCATAGCTGACATTTAAATCACCACACACTTAATCCACACAGTTGATAATGGTATGCGGCTAGTTGGATTTAGTTGACAAGCTGAGTTGGGCCATTTACGGTCGGCTATTATCAGTAGTAACCTAGACAACATTATAAGCGCAAAGGTGTTATTTGTCCAGCTTGTAATGCACCATTTGGCTTTTAATTGTCAGGGCATTCCTTTGTACATCACAGACACAAATTGTACTTGATTGAGTTGGCCCTTTAATTGTAGCACAGGTGCCACCATGTGAAAAAAAGGACAGTTATGAACAGAAAGCAAATTCAGATTGACTGCTATAGTATGTGGTCGTATAGTCTAGTTCATATTGATACTAGAATGAAACAACAAAACGGCTTTGGAAGACAGCTGACTTCGATGTCCAACATTTCTTATTAAACCAGACCACCAACTATGGGGAGTCAGGTGGCTGAGCGGTGAGGGAATCGGGCTAGTAATCCAAAGGTTGCCAGTTCGATTCCCAGTCATGCCTGATGAAGAAAGTGTTTTGTCCGTCTCTTCATAAACGGAGTGACTAAGTTCAGTTCTCTTAACCAGGTCTCCAGGTCTCTCTCCGCTCCGAAAGCCAGAGGACCATCTTTTATAGGGCACAAGAATGTAAACATAGATTGTGACAGTCAGGCAGGAATGACGTTACAACAGTCTCAGAGAAAAAGATTCACTGCTCCCAACACATGACAACTCTCACACTAGAGAGTTCATAGTTGGAGCTCTCCTTGTAGAAATGACAAGGACCGTTTAGCCAGTACTTTCTCCTGACCCCGAACATCTATTAACCTGACACATAGACACAATATACTGTTATTAATAGCAAGCTTACATGATCAACGTACTAACTAGTATCCAATGACTAGTTCTATTGATTAATGATTAATGTAAGCACACAGGAAATCCCAATTTCTTCCACATGCCAACTGACGTTGTGTCCTTGGGCAAGGCACTTCACCCTACTTGCCTCGTGGGAATGTCCCTGTACTTACTGTAAGTCGCTCTGGATAAGAGCGTCTGCTAAATTACTAAATGTAAATGTAACTATTATTAACCCTCCACACACACTCACGAGAAACATATCAGCATGACCACCTTTGTTTATAATTGCGCCCTACAGTGGACTGCAGTAATCCAATAATATAATAAATTTAACAGATGACACATGTTTAAAGTTTGGTCACATGCTAAGGAGAAAAAAACTTTAGCCCTAATGCAAAGTGCTGATCTTTGGACCAGGAAACTGATCTCTCAAGTAATTTCAAGCTCACATGCCCTTAATTTACTAACACAGTCCTCTTTCATAGACTAATGGAGCTTTGCAGATCAGTGACACTAAAGGCTTTAGTGTTCTTCAAATGTTGAAGTATGCCATGTCGTGTCGCAACTCATTCACTTACTGACTCGACCTGCTTGATAAGGAATGTTCATTCTTGAATGAACAAATAATGGGAATGCAGGATTAGTTTTCGGGATTTGCCAAGTCATTTCAGCCTGACACTTAGACCTTGAGTGTCATTTTAATAATGTCTCCCAGTTGACCCAGTGTCAGAGTGGAGGCTCTGTTTCTGACGCTGTGTTTAAAACGTTCAAGAGGCGAGAGAGTGCCTCTGTCACTTGCAGCTGCGATACCAGCCTTGTAGGATCTGTTTGGCAGGGAGACCGGGCAGGGCTAAAGCTGTGCGTTCAGTTATCGGTTCGACAAAAGAAAGTAGCGATGGGGAACGTGCTGGAAATGTGATGCCTTGCTGTCACAGACCTCTTTTTTACTTTAGTTTTTCTTCTGCAAACTGACTCGTAGGTTCAGCTTGTCATTGAAGAGACTTGTTGCTGAGGGTTCACTGGGGGCAAATGATGGCATGGTATCCTTGCAGTGTGTCTTATTTTAGGAGATTTTTTATCCCCATACCTGGCTTCTAAGTAAGTAGAAGTAGTAGTAATTATTTTCAATAGGCTTCTCCTTTTCTTATTTCCTACGGTCTGTTGCGTAAAACCTGCTACACTAGTCTGGACAGTGGTAATAGATGTTCTTGACAGTATTGGGGGGCAGGTAGTTATCTTTGTGCTGATGGTTTCTTAGTTATGACAGGTAAGCTGAATCACGTTTCGTCTTTTGTTAATCTAGATATGATAGTATAGTTGTCCAAGCAGGACTAGAACAGTTGGTCAGGCCCTTTCAGTTGGAGCTGTACCGTTTATATGCACAGAGACACAAACACAGACACACCCTTCTGCACAGAACCCATCTCTTTCTGTGGCTGTTCTTGCCCTCCCACTTCCTTCTCAGTGTTCATCCTGCTCACACACACACACGTTAGCACGGAAGGAAGAGATGGGTAAGGAGAGAATGGAAGAAACCTGTTAGAATGAGGACTTCAGATGGTTAGATGTCTGAGAAACTTGGTGTAAGATTTAGGTCATTGTTGTATTGTCAGTCAAATAGATTTGGAGGTCAGAGCCCTTTTTATTCTTTGGCATAATATTAGAGTAGAATGCTAACTTAGCCTAATGCTAAGGTTGTTCTCCAGTTTATTTTTCCTAATTCTTTAATTATGTTTTCAAACCCACTAAGTGGACAATGCCTATGCTAGTTATGTTATTGCAACAGCTTGTTTTAACAGGTTCTCATAAGTTTGTTGTTTATTGCTTTCTTTAACATATTGACATGTTATATAGGCAGTAGGCTAATATATTCTAAGCTATGTTGTTAAGTGGTTGTGTGTGTTCTTATCTGAAAATTAGTCAAATATAGCCAATCTTTTTCTCCACAAATGTGATGTTAGTGAGTCAGTTTTTCCGAACCTTGCTTATTTGCTTCATAATTACTCAACCTCAAAAATAGGAAGGTTCTCCAATTAGGACCAGTAGGCATATTTCCTGATTAGAGTCTCCCTAGAAACAGGACCTGATTACCTCTCTTGTGTCTACCGGTCTTGTTAAACATGTTTTGATTGCTTACTTGGCTTTCTGGAAAGGAAAATATCAAGAACAAGATTATCAAGAAAATCCTGTAATTCAAGGTTGTCTGTGTACTGCACCACTGTAATTCGTTACAAGTCGCTAAGTCATCTCTCATTAGATTCCTAGTTCCAGGTTAGCACTGGGTGTCAAGAGACCACACCCTGACCAAGCCCAGTGTGGAGCAGGGCAGTGTAACCTGTCCTCACCTCTTTCTTGTCTTCTGTCCCCACAGCTATGGCTGGACCTAGGCCTGTGGTGCTGAGCGGCCCATCCGGGGCAGGCAAGAGCACCCTCCTCAAGAGGCTCATGAAGGAGCACGAGGGCATCTTCGGTTTCAGCGTGTCGCGTAAGTCCACCCCAGTCCCACTGTACCGCTCATCGTCCAAATGAGACGATGAGTAAGACAGATCTCCGGCTTGCCCTGCTCTCTGCAGTGTCTTGGAGGATGTAAAAAGAGAAAAAGAGGCCTAAGCCCCCCCAAAATGTTGTTCTCATCTCTCAGATACAACGAGGAACCCTCGTCCTGGGGAAGAGAATGGCAAAGGTACGCTGTCTGGCTCAAGCCCGGTTCTCTCGTGTTACTTCCCTTGTTGTTACCAAACAAGTCTGGTCTTCTGCTCTCTAACGGTTGTTTGCGGTCACTTCAGATTACCATTACGTCACGAGGGAAGCCATGCAGGCCGCGATCGACCGGGGGGAGTTCATCGAGAACGCAGAGTTTTCGGGAAACATGTACGGGACGAGCAAAGCTGCCGTCCAGGCCGTGCAGGCCAGGAACCTCATCTGCATCCTGGACATTGACATGCAGGGCGTGAAGAACATCAAGAGGACTGACCTCAACCCCATCTACGTCTCCATCCAACCTCCCTCCATGAACATCCTGGTGAGCCTTTGGCACGTCTGCCAACCAGGCCTGCTTAAGCACATGTGCATCTTCTACACTGTCTTTTATCTGCAGCTGTGGCCTTGCACTTGAGTGTGTGCTTTTGTTCTTGGCTGCGTAAGCGGGGTTTGATAAAAAAAGACCCCAGTGCTCAATGCCAATCATTTTATATTTGAATTCTCTCTCTTTCAGGAAAATCGTTTGAGGGACAGAAAAACGGAGTCGGAGGACAGCCTTCAGAAGCGTTTGGAAGCGGCTCACGTGGACATGAAACTGAGTAAGTCTGACCGCTGCTTAGAGAAAGCTTTCTCACAAATCCTATTTGTCTATCCTGATGAGCGCTGCTTTGCCTTTTAAGGCAAGGAGCCCGGTGTTTTTGATGTTGTTATCGTCAACGATAACCTGGAGGAAGCCTATCTCAAACTTCAGGATGCCTTACTGGAGGTGAGTTATTATTGGACTTAATGTAGCTCTCTGGAATTGGACCACATCATTCATTGTGCTTGTTGAACACAAAGTCGTCAGCGAAATGTCAAATTTGGAAAAAATCCTTTCTCTCCAGGAAATCCAGCAAGTCAAGAAGAACAACATGCCCTCTTAAGGTTTGAGAAGCCTGACAGCCCACCCCCACTCACACCGCATGGTAGACTCCCCATTCCAGTCCAGAACATTCCGACATGTAAACCCCATACAACATTGCTCACTCAAACGCAGATTTTCAATGCTGTGTTTTAGATTGCTCAAGAATACCCTCGCCCTCCTCTTCTTTTGTCTGTCTGGTGTCAGGTTAGAAAATTGTTGTGACAGAAGGATCCATGGTGCATGTTACCCATTCATTTTCTTATGTTCACCAGAAAGGAGGGAGTAACAGCACAGGAAATACTGCCTTGTTTTTGATTTGCAGCCTATTGTAATCTTTATTAATCTCTGATGAAGAGGAACCAGTCTAGCTGGTAAGCAACACTCCCACAGGCCTTGAAAAAAAACCAAATATATATATATATATAATCATGGTGGGGTTACAGTTCTATAAACTTAAAATTATCTTAAACGTAGGAAGCTATAGCTCTCCCGCTTGCATAACTCAATATATCTAATCAACTCCACTACCCCGCCTCATAACTTGTGTGTTGCGTGCACAGTAAGGTACCATTCCACGGTATCAGTGCCAGAGAAGTGCACATTTAAGGATTTCTGGCTGGAAGACTGTTGCTTCAAATTGTTGATTTGTAAAGATGTCAGCAATGCGCACATTGCCGGAAATAATTTCCGCAAATAATCAATTAAACTGTAGTCAATGGGCGAGGCAGCATTTAATAATCTTCCTACACAGATATTATGAGGCTTGTTCTTAAGACCAAGGAAACCCCTGTGTATCTTGGATGGTTTTAACATGACATGCTCCAGCAGTACAAAATGGCGTTCAGTGTCTATACAGCAACATATTTTGATATCCGGGTTGTGTCATTATCAAACACTTGAAGATGCACAAAAGTTCCACTGCTTTCAGTCACATGAGTATCATGTAATATCTGGACAGTGGACACTAATGGTATCAGACCTACAGACATAAAAGTCACTACATACAAGACTTTCTAAATGGGAAATGACAACTATATCCAATTCATGCTGCAAAACATGCTGTGTTGAGTCTGTGAATTTGAGAAAATGGGTAATTGAAAGTCACTGAAAAGTAAATTTGATGTTTAACAAGGGAACCCTGAGTAAGAGTTGAAAATGTCATCAGAGGTGGTTGGTTGATAAAGGCACTGCTGTTTTCTTAAGTTTTACCACATCCTGTTCTATTTATTACTATTTGGTTGATGAAGGATAACTTTTTGTGGAGAGGTTTTAGTCAGAATAATGCTTTATCAGCCACTGTCAAAACCGGTTCCATTGTCAAAGCCAGGAACATACAGAAGGAGAAAGTTATTGACAATTTTGATGCTAACATCCGGTTACTTTTTAAAAAGGGACTTTTGAGTCTCATGCATTTCTGTTGTGTGTACATAGGGCAGCTAACAATCACAAAGTCAGGTTTGGGTTACAGCACACTCAAGCTAACCAATAACAATGTAGTTATGGACACAGATTTGCATTATAAATGTCAACTGATCTCAGGAACTAGCTGCTGTGTACTGCTTAGGGATCCATGTTAATCAGATGGCCGAATTACTACCATCAGCTAGCACTTAACATTACAATCCATTTAAACACTTTAACAAAAAAAATATTGCAAACATATATTAAAACACTCAACACTTGGTATCTTCATATTACTAACAGAGAATTTGGAGGTATTTGTTTTGGAATTATCGTTGATGATTTATCGCTAGGTAATTTGTGACAAAAAATAAAACCAATATTACCCAATCTTGATTCACAATGTGAACATCTGACAGCAAGATTTATAATCATGATAAAGGTCACCATTTCTTTAGACCATATCTGAACTTTTGAATGGCGTCAAAATGCCTCTTCTTTTTCTTGACAGATTTATATTGTACATTTGTAAATCTTTTATATTGCATGTTTTGTTACATATATTTCTTTTACAGTCTGATCAGTAATTTATAATGATGCCTCGTAGGCCTCCCTTGTAAGTCAGCAGTGTGTCGGTCCTGTATCTCATTGAAGGATCGTGGAAGTTAAAGGAATCCCATTGGAAACAAGCACACAAATCATCCACTTTACTTGAAACAGGCTATTTCAATTCCAAAAATATTTAATGTCCTTGTTGGAAGTTTACACACACAGCAGGATTTGTTGTCCCAGCTTTTTATGTCTGTGTATGTAGTTTGGTATGTTTAACAAAGTAAAAGCCTTATTAACAAAGTCAACTGATGTATTTGCTCTGATTTGTATTGCTTTGACAACATAAAGGACTAAACATTGCATATGTTCTAAGGTGTCTAGAGATGCATGTCAACTGATGTATTTGCTCTTCCCCCTAAATGTATCTTGTTCCTTGCTCAAAATGTTTACTTTAACAACATAAAGGACTAAACATTGCATATGTTCTAAGGTGTCTAGATATTCATGTTTGCTTGGTTCCAATATTTCAAATGTACGCTGCTTTTAGAAACAAGCCATTGTTGGATATGTAAGTCATAGAAAAGCAATGTCTGTATTTTACAAATGTAATACATTTAAAGTGTGTAGCGTCCCATTTTTTCGAACTAATGTATAACTTTCATTCTAGTGTGTATTGGATAATACATTAGAGACATAAATGGTTTGCAATTCAATTTTTATTCACATTCAACACTAGCCCACGTACACAAGCATAATTCCATCAGCTGAATGCGGAGGCATTTGTGCTTTTATGTTTAATTTACACAAAATGTACCATGTTAAGCTTTTCATTCAAAAAACACTAAAACATCACATCTTCGTGAAGGAAATCAAGTTTAAACACGATAATTAGTAAATTAAGTGAGACAGAACTAACTAACCATTGTGCAATGCTCAATAGAATAAGATACACAACACAGGAATACAGGATTTAATGAGTATCATTTCATCAGTTTTAAAATGCAAATATCATGCAGTCACTTCTCTAAACAAAACCCTTAACGTTTTTGAGGTCAGTCCCATTTTATTGGTGCTGTATCAACATCAGCATTAAAATCATTAAATGAAAAAGGAATTACCTCTGTAACATTATTCAGTGCAGGATGACATGCTATATTGGGTACCTGAAGTAAACACAAACATTTACATCACACCTGTATCATAGACCTAGATCACTCCACACCCTAAGTTATATCTTAGCATCACAACTTCGTACAAACTTGCAGAATTCAGTAGTAGTCGTACACCTAGAAATGCTTCCCTACGGACAGCCCAAGTCAAAGAAAATTAGTCACACTATTCACTAATTTGAACCATCACATCAGCTCTCAATACAGCCCAGTGACATTTATCAACATTGAACGTAATTGTATAATGCGCTCATTCTTTTAAAAACTCAGTTTTCTGTAGGATATCTTACTACAAATCTCAGTGCTCATCTGTACAGTACAAACGGTTGTTGCTTGATATTTAGTCTACCAGTTTTTCCTTAGGCAGGAAATATGCATGTACAAAAAGTGACATTCCTTGTGTTAAAGTGGAGGTCTGTCATGTAATTAAACCTCTACACTGACTGCTGACATGCTCTAGTCTGATCTCTGACAGAAATTACAAGACAATGTCATTCAAAAGTAACTGCACTGCTTAACAGATGGGCAGTGAGCCTGTACATGGTTAGAAACTACCAATCCCATGTGGCATCACTGTATACTCGGCAAGTAATATTTTTCGTTTCTTCTGCATCACATTGGTGGCAAAGCTACATTACTTCGAGGCTTGCACAGCATGCTTTTGAAAGAACCAAAACAACATTGCAAATGCTCATCTTGTCTTTAACAGTTTCTTCCTCACCACGGCTGACCTTCAGCGTTTAACAGGAGACTAACATAGCAGGGGATCTATCACTTTCCGATGGGTTGCTTCAAAATGGAATGGTCTGCCATTTGCAGTATATGCAATGTTAGAATATGTATTTTAACATTTAAGAAGAAATGTTCCCATTTAAGACTAAAAGGGCTATTGTACCAAATACAAATGACTGCTCTACCCCGGCTATTTTACGGTTATTGGTTTTCACACAGATTCTTCTTGCTTATTTGAAGAGTGACTGGTTTGCCCACAGATGTGTACCCATAGGTCTGCGCTGACAACTTGGTTTTGTAGCTCTGCTGGCCTACTTCCACTCTCTGCACCTCGGAGCAGTAGGAGGGCTTGACCTCCAGCTTGGCGTGGCTGAACGCGGCCGCTTGGCTCACCACGATCGGCACCTCCCTCACCCTCTGGGCCTGGCCTGCGGTGGGGTGATGGGAGAACAGGCTGCTGGTGAGGTGCTCCCTGAAGCGACTGAAAAAGCCGGGTCTGGGGCCGGGCGCCGCCATGGGACGGCCCACGTTGAGGAGGACGGGCTGGCCCACGGAGGAGCCGCCAATCTCCCTCTGAAGCACGGAGATCTCACAGGGCTTCTCAGCAGGGGGGCTCTGAGCGCTGGTGGACCCGTAAGTCTCCCCCTCCCCTGGGACGTAGTCCTCCAGGTCCTCCAGGGTGAGCACTCGCCCTCCCTGGGTCAGGATCTTGGGTTCCAGACTCCCCAGAGGGTCGTTAGCGTGGTCGTCATCATCCGGTTCTGCGACGATGGTCTCCCTGTCCTCCTGGTCCTCCTGATCATCGGGGCTCAGGACAGAGGAGAGCTCCCAGGCTCCTCCGCCGAGTCCGGGATCGAGCTCAGCCACGTTGGCCCCCTCCTCATCCTCCCAAACCAGGGGCTGGCTGGTGGCCACCTCCCCCTGGAGCTCCGCCTGGGCCGGCTTGTTGTTGGAGTTGTTCCTGTTGGGGTTATCCGGGGTGTACCTCCTCAGCCGGGCAGAAGAGGTGGGGGTTGGCGATCGCTCGGAGCCCGCGGGAGAGAGGCCCCTCCTTCTGGACAGCATGGGAGACTTGTTGACCTTGTACTCGATGATTTCCTCCACCTCCACCCACCTGGGCTGCGGCCTGGCCGCTGCTCCCTCCGGCTCGGTGACGTAGAGGGTGGGGATGGTGGTCTTTCTTGGGATGGGCTGCCTCCTCTGCCTGCTGGCTGCGGGGGGCTCTGGGGTGGAGGTCTCAGAGCGGTGGGCCCCCGCTGACGGCCGCCCGGGGGACATGCGTCTCTTCAGGCGCGTGTTCTTCACCACCGTGGTTATGGTCTCCTCGCTGTGAGAGAACCACAGGGTATCAGAGAAACATCCAGAGACAACAATTAACACTCCTGAGTGACATGTTACAAGCCATAGAAAAAACAAGCTGTTGTTCACACACACACCCAGCAATGTGGAGTATTCTCTCACAAAGCACACAAACCATGTTATACAGTGAAAGGCTTTGTTTGCAAGCACACATCATACCATTCAATACATATTAGCCATGTAGCCTACATGCAAAACTGTAACCTCCATGCTTTAAACAAATTGACAGAGCATTCTTGGAGCGCTATACTCCACTGTGCTGTGAAAAACGGGCGTTCAGTTCAACCGGGCCCCTCGCACTCAGGGTCTAAATACTGCCCAGCCCTACATGCATGGGCCCTGGAGGGGGATCACACACAGCATCACTCCCCCTACATGCATGGGCCCTGGAGGGGGATCACACACAGCATCACTCCCCCTCTCCAGCATTAACCAGAACTAGTCACACTTACATGATGATGGTTTTCTTTGGTACTTTAGTTTCCTGCTCAGTGACTACGAAGACATCAGAAAGGAGCGTTTTTAGGTGTAAATATTATATATGTGTATATATATATATATGTATTTATATAAAAACAATTCAATCTCTAAAGCTCAAACTTGGAGTTCATCTTTTTGCCATTTGTCCAAGTGCAGGTAAACTGAAATTCTTACTCCTACACCTCTCAACAGTTTCCTAGCAGTCTATCCTAACTACTATCTCACACAACTGTAGCACACGACTGTAGTATCTAAAATGCAAGACGTACCAAGTGACTGCATCTGTAACACTGGATTGCTGGGTCAAATGGCAACTTGTACTTTACGTTCAAAAGAGCTCATTGGCAACAAACAATGTGCTCCTACCTTCAATGGTGATGGCTTGTTCCCCCGTCCGAGCGACAGCCGTGGGTAGGACCAGGTCAGCTGCACATCTAGCACTGCCCAGGCGGTTGGACAGCTGGGAAGAGAGGGAACACTTTTAATTAGAAGGGACAAAAGGGGTGTGTGCTGTATGCCAAATATGATATTCTCATCTGAAGCCCATCCCAGCTCTTCATGTGAGGCATCACTACACACTACTGAGCAACCTCACTTGCTTGTTATTCCAATAAAACCATGTTGGAAAGAAATATTTAATGCTTTTTCGCTTATGTCACTAATGTGTTTAGCATATCAGTGTGCTGTCTGTGTACAGCGAGTTGGAGAGCAGTACCTCACACTCGTAGTGTCCCAGGTCCCTCTCAGTGGGCCCCTTGATGACCAGCACCACAACACCACTCCTGGACTCACTGTAGGTTTGGTACTTCTCCTGGTCGGTCAACAGCCTGCCATCCTTGAACCACCTGGCCAGAATAGGACACACAGGACAGGTGTGACACACTCAGGAGAAAGGTGTGACAATAACAGGAGAAAGGTTTGACACTAACAGGAGTTACCTCAGTGTCCCAGACCAGAGATCTACATTTTACATTTAGTCATTTAGCAGACGCTCTCATCCAGAGCGACTTACAGTAAGTACAGGGACATTCCCCCGAGGCAAGTAGGGTGAAGTGCCTTGCCCAAGGACACAACGTCAGTTGGCATGACCGGGAATCGAACTGGCAACCTTCAGATTACTAGCCCGACTCCCTCACCGCTCAGCCACCTGACTCAGAGATCTAGCTTGAAATAATCTTTTGCGTCTCTTAAGTTTCCAGAAGGTATTTCTAATCACGGCGGTATGATTCCTTCTTACATGTTGAGTTAAAAACCCTTCTTAAACTCTTGGTAAGAGTGAATGTTGACAGCCAGGATATGTCTGTGTCTGTTGCTGGGATGTGTCTGTGGAGGCAGAGAGATCCTGGGTACCTGATCTTGGGAAGGGGGGCGCTCTGGATGATGCAGCTGAACTGGACATCTTCTCCAGCAACCAGGGTGGAGTTCCTCAGCTTGTTCTTGAAGCGTGGCGGCACTGAGGACACACAGACACAAACGTAACTCACTCAAAACGGACGGCACAGTGCATTGAATCCTTCCTAATGACTTGTGTGCGTGTTTGATTAACTGTACTGAACATGCCCCCCACATCGGCGAGACCGACCTTGGACGGTGATCTTTCCCAGCGTGCTGGCGTTGCCTGCCATGCTGGTGGCGAAGCACATGTACTGGCCCGAGTCGTCTGCCGTCATGTTGTCCAGGATGAGGGTGCAGGAGCCGTCGGGGTCCTCGATAATGATGTGGTGAGGATCAGCTTCCACAGCGCGGCCATCTGGGTTCAGACCACAGACAACATTGTGAGTTCAATCCATGAGATTCCTGTACGGATGTTACACGGTGCTTTAGAAACATTTGGGGGCCAACAGAACACCAGGAGTGTTTCTTTGGACTAGTCAAGCTTTTATAAAGGTCCACTCTAGGGAGATGGGACTTTGTAAACCCTCCTGGTGTTAAACGAACACTTGCTGGACTCCGCAGCGGTCTGTCTCACCCTTGTACCAGGTGACTACAGGCTTGGGGGTTCCGATGGCTCTGCAGGCAAGCTTGATGGTCTGGCCCAGCTCAGCGGTGCAGTCAGCCAGGACCTCGTCAAAGTCAGGGGGACCTGGGGATTTACAGGAACGGTGTCGGTGTGAGATAAAGTGTGTGTTTTGGAGGTTGGGGGTGTCTATTCCTGGTCAAATCTGTAAGAGTTTGTGTGTGTGTTACGGGGGGGGGGGGGGGGGGATATGTCTGTGTGTGGTCAAATATATAACAATGTGTGTCTGTGTGTGTGGTTATGATATATGAGTGTGTGCGTGTTGTTTGTGTGCATGGTCAAATACAAAAGAGTGTGTGTGTTGGGGTAAGGGGTGTATGTCTATGTGTAGGTTTGTGTGTGTATGTGTGGTGGCAGGGGAACAGTGTGCATATCAGTGTGTGTGTGGTGTGGGGCTCACTCCAGGCGGGAATGCTGTAGCGCTGCTGCAGGTCTCGGAACTCTCGGAGCCAGGAGTTCTTGATGACCACGGTGCGCGCCTGCAGGGTGTACTTCCTCACAGAGTCCTCGCGCTCATGCCAGATCTCAAAGGCCCGGTCATCCCCCTCCACGGTCTCGTTCACATCAATGTTGTTCAGCTGAGGGTCAGGACGTGAAGTCAGGCCAAGTTCAAGGGTCCACACAGAGGAACCATGGTTCGTCAGGTTGTGTTCCAATGGCTGTTCGATGCCTTTGGACCACTGCTACACTACGGTCAGTAAAGCCAACCATGCGGTCCCTCGAGCAGCACTGGGACACTCTGACCATGCCATGGTCCACCTGATTCCTGCATAAACTAGGCAGAAACTAAAGCTCTGTAAATCTGCTGTGAGGACATCAAAACAGTGGACCAGTGAGGCTATGGAGGATCTGTGGCCGTGCTATAGTCTAGATGAGCTCACTGGTTAATATTAATAAACTGACCAATGTACCCCTCTTCCATTAGATCGAGGGGCATAGTTTTGGTTATCTAGCCAATATAAAAACTCCTACACCTTGAAAGTAACGGCTGCAAAATAAGTGTACCTTCATCATGTTCTTGAAGACATATGTTTGAGTGTCCGTGTTGGTGTCTCTCTTGGGCTTGCAGATGAGGACGTAATTCTTGAAGAGGAACACGTGGCGATGGTGGCCCCTGGATGAGGTCCTGATACCAGGGGCCCCTTCCCACACCGTGAATGGCCCCTAGGTCAACACACAGCACACACAATCAAGGCCGGACCGCTGGTGTGGAACAGCAGGACCTGGGAGGAGGAGGAGGACGAAGAGTACCTGTCTGATGGGCTCTCCCAGGACATCCAAGGTGGCTGGGTAGTTACCGATCAGGGAGACGTGGTGGGTGTTCTCAGAACGCTGGGGCAGGGATGACACCATGGCGTAGGCCTCCTCCAGCAGGCAGCAGTTCTGACCGTTCCGGGCTTTGTTCCGGATGAGCTCCTGACGACGACACAACGGAAGCCATTTTAAGTTTCCCCACATGTGGTCACCGGGGCTTAGTGTTCTCGCATGCTGGTTATAGGAGGAATTTGTTCGTGTTTTGAACGAGACCTCCAGTGTGGGTGTTGTAAAGGTTAACCTTGAGCAGGGCCTTGTACTGCTGGATCCTCTCTAAGGGTCTCTGCAGGTAGGAGTTGATGCTCAGGACTGGAGGTCCTTCAGGATCGGCCTCAGCCTGCACTGTTTCTGTGTACTCCTACAGAGAGCGACACAGAGAGAAGGACATGGAGAGAGGAAGAGAGAGCAGGAGAGAGAGAGTGAGAAAGACAAAAAGACAGAGGGAGAGAGAGGGGGCGAGAAAAAAAGTGTAAGAGAGAGACAGACCGAGGGAGAGATGGACATAAAGAGAGAATTTGTGCGAAAGACAGAGAGAGAGAGAGAGAGAGACTGAGAATAAACATTCCAAACCAAGCATCGAGCCTGAATAAGAATGACACCTGCCTTCATGAGTCACAGAACAATGCAACACCAGTAGCATCATCTGAAGGCTCAACCCTGATACGTCAGGTACGTTTAAAAAGGTCCACATTCACCTTGAAGAAGCGGTGGACGGCCTTGTCGCTGACGGCAGACTCAGCCTGGGTCTGGCCCACCAGGTACTGGAGGTACTTCTCAAAGCCCTCAGTGTTTCTCAGGAAGCGCATGGCCACGTCATCGTCTGTGTCGCACTCGTTCAGCTTCGGAAGCATGGACCTACAGGGCACACAGAGACAGGGGTCACGGGGTCAAAGCAGTGCGGTCGAAATTCCCCCGACTGGTAGGCCACTATGAAGTCATGGAACAGGGTGATAAATGACTGTGCTCACCCGCTATGGAAAGCCTTGATCTCCTCCACATTCCTGAATATGGCCTCCTTCTGGCTGGCGATGTCTGAGGGAGCATCAGGACTGTCCGCCTGCTTCAGGTGGTGGGAGGTGAAGAAGTCCATCTCCTTGATGAACTCTCCCTCACTGCTGATTAGCTCCTGGATCAGTTGGCTGAGCAATGATAAGGAACTGTTATACCTACTGGGTCATTGTTATGTGATTGGCTCTATTTGTTTGGTTTCTGGCTTGTCAAAAGAGTTAGACCCTAATCAAAAAAGGTATACTTAATGTATACTTACTAAGTTCAAATACTAACATACTTAGATATATTTCAGGTGTATGTGAATATCCCAAATCAGTCAATTTTAAGTACACTTACTTTTAAGTACACTCACAATTGTGTAGTAAACGATAAATATTATGAAAATGTGTCAAACTCTCATTTAATAAATGTAGAAAAGGTTTCAGTGTAATATCTCCTGGCTTGGGGCCGTACCTTAGTCTCTTCCTGTACTCGCCCTCGGACACCTCCTCTGACCCCGTCTCCGGCAGGTCACCAGCCTCAGCAGACGGCTGCCCCGCAAAGGTCACAAGCACAACAGTCAACAGAAACCACTTCACAGTGAGGAGCGAGGTGTTGAACGTGCGCTGGTGAGGTTTTCCATGCAGCTCAGTGTTGAAGGACGCGCTACCTTCAGTTTCTTGTCCAGATAGGCAGGAGACACCCATCCCTGGCGTGACGGGGTGGTTTTGGTGGGTTTGGTCCGTACCAGCCATTTGAGTGGGTGTGCCAAGTCCAGAACCTCAACGTATTGGCCTTCCTTCAGAGCGATGGTCTCTTTGTTGGCGATGGTGGGGTTGTAGTCGGCCGTGGCGACGTAAATGTCAAACATCTGCAGACACGGTCGGACCACAAACACTATCAGTGAAATTGATGAAGACCTGTGTGTGACTTTAGACAAAATGTCTGCCTTCTCGGCCAGCGGTGAGATACTGTGGGGAACAGTGGTGTTGCTCCATCGCCCTGCCTCACCTCTCCCCTCGCGTCTCCCTCGTCTGACTCGGAGGAGGAGTCCACGATGAGCGAGGCGGGGCGCGAGCGGCCATGGTGGGACGCGGCCGAAGGGGTCTTGGTCTCGTCGTCGCTGTCCGCCCCTGGGACTCGGAGGGAGGCTGCTGGGGGGGGGGGGGGGGGGGGGATCAGAACCGGATCCGACAACACGCAAGTACACATGACCTCCATTGACATCCAAAAGGGGGTAACGGATCGCTGGATTAAACGTAATCCCACATCACCGTGTGTAGCTCTGGCCTCTCTTGACAGAGTCACGTTCTCCACCCAATATATAAATATTTGTTTACGTTTACCATCTACCTCTTTACCTGTTTTTAATTAAGTCACTGATTGATCAGGATGACTCAAAGGGTTAGATAACGGAGAACTCAACATTAGTACAACCAATGGTATTGTCCCTGCAAAAGTCAAGATTAAGAGGGTTTTGAACAACTGTGGTCTAGTTAGTACTCTAGAGACATGCACTGGGAATAAGGTTCATATTCAGTAAGTACATGTGTGCGGTCTCCTTTCTACTCATACATGTCCGTGCAGACACATGTATTCCAGCTGCAGGCTGCTGAGTTGAAATTCAAAGCCACTAAATGAATTTGCACTGCTTGTTCACAAAAGTATAACACAACATAACTAAATATGAATGGTAGTAAAAAAAAAATTACGAAATAAATGTCTGACCTCATAGTATATACAGGTCATTGTCGTATATACTGATATGGTACAATGATATAGCGGTCTGGAAGTTTTGTCCACCACCCTTTAAAGGAATTCTGACTCGTTTCAAGCTAAGGTGAATGTATTCATAATGTGGCATACTATAAATAACAGCTGTCTGTGGCAGAGAAGGAGAATACCATCAGGCCTACATTATTTCCACAAGTGAACACCTCAGGCTTTTTCGTGCAACATGTACAGATGATTGTGGTCATCTATGCTCTGTCTTCCAAGCTAACAAACTCCTCTCTCTAAACGTCAATCCAACTAAGAGAGACAGGGAAGGATGCAGAGGAGTACAGTCACTTCACAGGTAACAAAAGCTTAGAAACCGGCAGCAAATCAAAACCGGCTCCTTGTGGAAAGAATGTTTTGGCTTTTGGTGAGGCTATTGAGGTTTGTTGATGTACTTAGGATACATACTGGGTGGTTTGGGCCATGATTTCATCCACTGGAGCACTTGATGGTTCTGTAAGCTGTCTGAATAACAAATTATTGATCGGATGAGCAAGTGAGTGTGGATGGATGGATGGGTGAAGGATGAAATGGAGGATTGGAACATCTGTCCACCGAATGGAGAAGTTGTAGGAAATCCACACATGGGTCAAAACACACACAGGCTTGGAAACAAGCATTAGTGACAACGCCAAATCTTTTCTACGGTTGGAATCAATTACATTTCAGTAATTTCAGCAATTACACTTCAAGTAAACTGAAAGTCCAGCTGAAGAATCCTACAGGGCAATAACGATCATCTAAATTCTTGAATTGGACATTTCAGTTCACTTACAGAATTGACTTCAACCCTGATCTATGATTGTCACACACTTGAGCAACCAGAGGAAAACCGCAAGGCATTTTCTTTGAGCAGTTTCTAAAGCCTTCATGAGTTTAGGCTGCAGCAGTAGAGAAGTTTCAAATTATAGAGGTCTTGTTAGCTAGGTCATTAGCTTACTGTATTTGTGATGACTGAGGTGGTTCTTAAGTCATAGCATGACATGGACTGTGATGAACCGTTAGTTTATAGGGTTTGTGATAGCATTACAATTTTATGTAGGAATACAATTTGAATTTGATATATCCAATAACATAATTCATCACTGGTAATGATAGATGACTTACCATTAAAACACTACAATTTCATTTTGATAGATAGATGAAAATGGCTAGCCTAAGTCAAATCACACTTTAAATCACTGCCAAACAATCTGGATTTATTCCATCATCTCCGCCCTCAAAAACAAATATGTGGGCTATTTCTTGGTGAATCTACATATTTACCTTACAGTATGCGCAACATTACTATCAACGGGATACGATCAAATGTCGGTAGGACTGATGGAACAGCCAGTGACACGCTCCCCCTCACCTTGACTGATCTTGGCGGACACCATCTCCGTGATCTGAGAGGTGAGCTTCATCAGGAACTCCTCGGTCCCCACGTCACCCAGGAAGGGCATCTTACTCTCTGCTGACGAGAGGCACAGGACAACACTCAAGGCCTACTCACACCGTCTCCCTCCTCGCTGGATACAGCTGAAACACGCCAGTGTTACGAGCTCCTCCTCTTACCTTTCCCCCTGGCTGCTTCTTCCTCTGGAGGACTGATGGTGATGCCCAAAACTCTGAGGAAGAGAACATACCATCTCAGTCAAAACCTACTTCTCACAGGTAAAACATGCTTCAGGAGTAGAACATCGTTTCACGTGGACAGTGAGTCCCAAAACTTACTCTGGAACTTTGGTCTCTTCCTTTGGTCGTGGCCCTGTGTCAAAACACACCACCGTCAAAAACACTGTCCAATCACAAGGATGCTGTTCAGTACTGATTGGTTAAGTGTGTCCCAGTGACTCACCTTCCTCCACCTCCAGATGAGCGGTGACGATGGATTGGCCGGCCCTGTTGGTGGCGATGCAGGTGTAGGCGCCGCTGTACTCTGGGCCCACATCCATGAGGATGAGGCTGTGCTGGCACCCAGAGCTGGCCACCTTGAAGCCCTTGGTGTCAGGCTTGATCCACAGCACGTCCTCGACCGACTCCTCCTTCAACCAGCTCACCAGGGGAGCAGGGGAACCTGGAGGAGGGGAGGAGGATAGAGGAGAGGAGATACAGATTGGAGATGGAGACAGAGAGAGAATGACGAACTTCCGAACGATAGTAGTTTGAGTCAACAGAGAACAGAGCAGGGGTAAAGGGCGACGTGCGAGGAGTACCTTCCACTCTGACAGACAAGGTGATGCTGGCTCCCTGCTTCACCTTCCTGTTGCTGAACCTCTCCAGGAAGCGGGGAGGCACCAGAGGCTCTTTGGAGTCTGCACACCCAACAATTACAACATGACGACACACCGACCCGTCTCTAATCTGCTACACACTCTCTAAACAATATCAACCATACCTTTAATCTTAGGATCTTCTGGCACAATCTCTCCTGGGCCTATTGAGAGAGAGAGACAGTTAATTCCTGCTTCCTCAATGTTTTGACTTGTTTACAGTACGACGTTGAGAAAACACTCAATTGTGGCCCCCAAACTACAACGAATACTCTGACCTGACCAGAACCCACATTCACTTCCCTAGCATGTCCATCTCCCTGTTAGTGGACCCACCTAGAACCAGCAGCCTGGCCGAGGAGTAGGCGGAGCCGGCAGCGTTGCTGATGTAGACGGAGTACTCCCCGGTGTCCTCCCTGTTCACCTTCAGGACCTCCAGGCTGTGGATGTCCCCCTTGGTCTTCAGCAGCAGCCGGTCAGAGGGCCTCAGCGGGCAGCTGTCCTTGAACCAGTACATCCTGGGCCTGGGGAAGCCTGGGGGGGACACATCAAGGGGTTAATCCTGATGTTCACTTTTTCTTATATCCCCTCACAAACGTGTCTATATTTAATGTCTTAAATATTCTTTTGGTCTTCTGTATTTGTGCGGCTGTATAAAAGTGCAATGGTGCTAAAATACTTCTTTAGTCTTTTCATTTTATTATTCTCATTTTTTCTTTCATTTTTGCAACTTTTTTAAATGTTTTATTTGTGCAAAAAGTACTGTATACCGTATTTCTTTGATTAAACGCCGCCCTCAAATAAATGCCGCCCTTGAATAAACGCCGCACCAAAAATGAACATTGTGGAATAAACGCTGCAGCGTTTCATCGAAGAAATACGGTATATGTCCTGTCCTATATATTATATTTAGCAGACGCTTTCATCCACAGGGATATTTGTGAGAGGATTAGGTTTTTTCTCTTGGTCTGTCCTCAATGCCTGTGATAAATGATAGACATAGCTGTCAACTGCTAGACCTCCTGTGTGTGGTGGAGATACATAGATATGGGAGTTCAGTTCACCTTTGACTCTGAGCTGCATCTTAGCGACGGGTGAGCCTGGACTGATGTGGACGTCGTGAAGCTCGTCCACCACTTGAGGGAGCTGGTCATCCTCAGACACAGACTCGAAGGACTCCGTTTCCCTAGGAGGAGAGGAAGTCAGTTGTAAGGGATCAGCTGATAAGTAGGAAACATCTCTGGCTCCTACAGGTGTGTGTCAGCTGTATTTGGACAGTGTTGAGTGTCTCTCACCTAGACTGGTAACCTTTGGCACTGATGTAGGAAGAGGTCTCAGTGGCATCGGCAGCAGTGTCATAATCTGAGCTGCAGGAGACTGTGGGAGAGAGACACATGTATAAGTGTGTGGAGTGTGTGTGTGTGTGTGCATTGTGCGAATCACAGGGGGGTTTGACCCCCCTAATTAAGGCTTGGACCCCCCCAAAAAACACAACAGGTCGGGGGGGGGGGGGGGTCGATACATTTATATATCGTTCTTACCTGTAATCGTAAATATTACTTTACGCCCTGGAGAAGAAGTTGACCCCCCCGATTGCCATTGTATAATTCGCACTTCTCTCTGTGTGTGTGTGTGTGTGTGAGAGAGAGAGAGTGTGTGTCCTCGCACAACACTGTGGGCAAGACAGATATACAGTACTGTGCAAAAGTCTTACGACACACCATTTTTTAAATGAATGTTGTCTTGAATATCAAGTATGTGTGTATATATATCTAATATTTTTGGGGGCTTCTGCATTTGTGCGGCAGTATAAAAGTGCAATGTCGATCAAACATTTTAGTCTTATAACTTTGATATTTCCTAAAGCATTTTAGTTTTACTTTTTCAAATGTCATTTTTGTGCCTAAGACTTTTGCACGGTACTGTATCACTGTGTGACCGTGTGTTTGTGCACGCGTGTTCGGTGCCCCTCACCGTCGACCCTGAGCTCCGCCGCGGTGGCGGCGACGCCACTGCTGTTCTCGGCCGTGCAGCGGTATGCGCCCATGTCGGAGGGCAGCGCTGTGGTGATGATGAGCTGGTGGCAGCCCTCCTGGTCCTCGTTGATCATGTAGTGGTCGTTCTCCTCCAGAAGCTTGCCGTCCTTGTACCAGCGCACGCTGGGCGGCGGCTTGCCGATCACCACGCAGTCGAAGCTGACCGGGTAGCCGTCAGGCACGTCCTGGCTGTGCAGCTCGGTCAGGAAGACAGGGGCGGCTGGGGAACAAGGGGGGCACTTCTGGTTAGACATGGCATGAAACTGGGGAAACTGTGGTTGGTAAACAGTGGTTGGTGAACCCATAATGTGTGGCTCTGGTCTGGTGAAACGGTGAAAAGTCTTTTTTGGAGGAATCTGGAACTTATTTCTTAAACAGTATTAGAGTTAATTGGATACCAGGATGGTTTACATAGGTCCATGAGAGTGGACCTTCATAAACACTCAGTATAATGAGCAGCCCTGGTGTTTGAAATGTGCTGTAAAAGCACACAGAATGAGAATGACAGATTATGAGAGCATGCAATGTAACATGGGCAGTAGATGCATGGAAGTGGATGCATGGAAATTGTCGAAAGAAATGTTGGAAAGAAATGTGTGAAACGCCACACGCCCACAGAGAGATTATCACGTCGTACACACATAAACCAAGGTTTAGACAAAACGCAAGACTCCAAAAACACGTCAGTACCGAACAAAGGTGAGTAAAGTCAACAACTAGACAAAAATCAAACCACTGACCAATATCGACAACCTATTGTAACCGCTAACACACACACACACACTGGACACACATCGCGCCATGGAACATGGGATGAAAGGATTGATGACACAATGGGCATCACACATTTATTCAGCAAGTTGGCTACAGACCTGCTTAGGGTTAACAGTAGTTAAAGCAAAAACTCCCATTCATGTTTGAAAAAGTAGCAAATCCAAATCAAATCATACCGACATTAAGTCAACACCACACCAGCCTTGCCGAGGCATTGGGCTATTTAGGTTTTTTACTCACTAATGGGAGACTAAATAACAAAGTGGCAATTCAATATGAAGCACAGTACATGTTTACTCTTCACAGTAGTTTATACAGAATACGAAGTGATGCGTTTCCTACCAGGGGCTCCCGTCATGAAAGAGGGCATCGGTTTCTCCTGTGTGGGGGTCTGGGAGCCGTCCTGGGTGTACCCCATCTTCATGATGCGTAGCTCCACCTTCAGCCCCTGCCCGTCCATGATGGTGGTCTCCACGGGGACGCCCTGGGCGGTGAACATCTCCTGGAACCTCTGGGAGGCCACCTCCGCCTCAGCCCGCGCGTCAAAGCGGATGTAGATGTAACGCTCGTCCTCGCGGTATGACTGAGGGTCCGGGGGACACAGGTCTCCCTCGTCGGCGCTGATGAAGGGCTCCTCCTCCAGGTTGGGTGGGAGGCGCGTCCGTAGGAGGCGGCGGAGGCGTTTTCCGGCCTGCCTCAAGGACTCGTCCATCTCACTGCCCGAAGAGCTCTCGGGCTCGCTGTCGGCGCTGTAACCCACAGTGAGCGGGCGGCGGCCGGACGACTCCCTCGCTGAGCCCACCGTCACCTTGGCGCTGTGGCTGGTCACACCAAACTTGTTGGTGACCTCGCAAGTGTACACACCGGTGTCCTTGGTGGTGACGGCAGTGATGACCAGGGAGGAGGTGCCGTCATTGTAGATGTCGATGTGGTGGTGTTTGCCGTCGGCCAGAGACTCTCCGTCCTTCAGCCAGCGCACCTTATCGGGCTTGCCCTCGGCAACACACTCCAGGTGGATGGTCCCATTTGGCTCCTTGGTCTGGTCCTTGAAGACGTCCTTGAAGACAGGACGCATGTCCTTACGGGCTTTGTAGCCCTTGAAGGCTGCCTGGATCTTGACAGCAGCATCTAGAAGATCCGGCTCGTCCTTCTTAGTGAGGTCCGAGACCTCTGCCTCCTGTGAAGAAGTCTTCTGGACCACTGTGGTGGTCTGCTCCGACACCTGGAACATCTGGGCGTAGAACTTGTCAGTGGCGATGGACTGACCTGAGGAGAGAGTAGCCTTGCAGCTCTTCTTCAGGTAGGAGACCAGCGTGGCCTCGTCTTCAGAGCTAATGTATAGGCTGGGCTCCGCGGCCCGCTCTCCCTCTGGAACTTTAATCTCCACGTTCTCTAGGGCCTTCGCCTCTTGATTCTCACCTGCTGTCTCCTCCTTGGGTGGCTCCTTGGGCTCCTTGTCCTCCTCTGGTAGCTCTGAGATGGAGTCCAGGGTGGGCTCGCGGCTCATGCGCCGTTTCTTAGCCAGGGCCTCCCACAGGGCGTGGACGTCCCCCTCGGAGGCGGCCTCAGGGGGCAAGCTAGGCTGGATGCCCTCCTCAAGCTCTGCCTTATCAGACTCTAAGAAACACAAATAAGACCAGGGGTGGGTGGGGGGGGGGGGGAGGGGGGGGGCACATGCTAATATATCAATGAGTAGGATAGGTGAACTTGACGCTGCAGTCATAACGTGGAGCTATAGATCTCTCCCTGATACCACAGTTGTGGCTGCACTACTTTTTAGGGTTTTGTACAGGAGAGGTGTTCTAAGTCTTGATTTGAGTGTTGGATCTACCGCCACTGTTACATGCCTTGTTTTGGGGGGAAATAGCGCACAGTAGCGCTTTTGCGCTGGGAATGGGGATAGGAATGAGGCACGGAACGAACGATAAGAGAGAGACGAGGGGTCTCACGTTGGAATCTACCTTTCAGGTTGAGGTTGATGGAGCTCTCGGCGTCTCCTGGGGTCACGCAAGTGTACACCCCCTGGTCGCTGGCCTCAAAGCCCTTGATGAGCAGCACCTGGCTCCTGCCCTCAGTGGTGGCCTGGTACTTGACCCCCATCTCCAGCTCCTTGCTGTCTTTCAGCCACGTGACTGAAACCCCCTCAGCAGAGAGCTGGCACTCCACACGAGCCATCTGGCCCACCTGCAGGTCCGAGGTGGACAGGGGCTTGTCCACTGTCACTGGAGCCTCTGTGGAACACACAGACACTCTGGATACTCAAATGTAGCATATACTGCTGTGCTGAATAAGGAAAGGCAGACGGTGGTTGGTCCTTGCAGGTGTAACCCCGATTTTCCACACGAAAGACTAGGCATCAACACAGGAACATCTTTATTTCATTAAATGGTGTTCTTGGCAGGTTTGTGCTTCCCGCTAGTCCTTCAACTGCTTGCAACTTATTGCTAGGATATTGAGCTAGCCATGTGTAAAAGCCTGATTTACATGAGTCATTTTTATTCAAATCACTTGTTTTTTGTATTTTTCTTTATTTCAAAATATGTGGGTTTTTGGAAATTGATATGATGCATAACTTGATGTAAACATGATTTACAGTCATTGGCTCCAATGTTAAGCGCGCCATCAAACTTAAAGCAAGCTTGCTAAAATACTCTCAAACTAAAGACTAAATACCCCAGGGTAGTTTATTATTTCCCCATATTGGGTTTTCTGTGAGCAAATATTTGGAATTTCCATGTTTAATCAATATATGGCCGAACTGAGATCCTGTGTTTGTCCTGATTTAATCACTACATGCGGTATGACTAATTGAAGCCATGTTTATCTTTGTAAAACCACATAATTCCGTCACCACAAACACCAAGGTATTTCTCTAGCTTTTCATGCTTTATTAAGGAAAGAGAGAGTTACAGGTTACCCCAGAAAGTTTATTACATTGAAATGTCCCTCACTATTTTCCCAAAATGATTGGATTTAATATTGTATTGTATAGAGCGTATTGTACATCACAAGCCTATGATGGGAGGGTTACACATGCTACGCAGGTAGTGTGCATGTCAGGCCAACAGTTCCAAAGACAGTTTTGAACACAGACACTCACCAAGCTGGACGGTCTGAGGAAGCTGAACGGGCTCTCCCGTTCCGGCTTTGTTGATGGCTGCCACTCGGAACCGGTAGCCACCGCCAGGAATGAGGTTGTCCACGACAAACTCGGTGTTGCACACAGGCTCTGTGTGGCAGGGCAGCCAGAGGGCGCTGTCGGCCAGTCTCATTTCCACCCTGTAGCCCAGGATGGGGCTACCGCCGTCATGGAGGGGGGTGAACCAGGACAGGGTCACTGACTGTTTACTCTTGCTGACCAGCTCAGGGTCCTCCGGAGGGTCTGGCACAGCTGGTGGTGAGAAAGGTGGGGTTACACACTGGACGGCAGGTCTGAACTTCTAGCTAATAAGTCCCAAACAACTCTGAGGTGACTGTAT
Source organism: Osmerus mordax (assembly GCF_038355195.1). NCBI lineage: Eukaryota > Metazoa > Chordata > Actinopteri > Osmeriformes > Osmeridae > Osmerus > Osmerus mordax. The sequence continues at coordinate 13,511,755 of NC_090065.1, forward strand.
GGGCTGATATCGTGAGTATTTTCGGGAAACCAAAACGCACAAACAACCTACCAATGACAGACAGCTTGGCGATAGAGATGGCGTCGCGGGCTGCGAAGGTGATCTCCTGGATGGGCAAGGCTGGCGCCTGTCTCAGCACCAAGTGATAGGAGCAGCCGTCAGCCCGCATGGCCCAGGTGTCGCCTGCCTTCAGCTCGGCGCCGTTGGCGTACCAATTTACCTCGGCCTCGGGTACGGGCTCCGTCAGCTGACAGCAGAACTCCACGGTCTGGCCCACCACCGCCACCGTGTCCTCCAGACCCTTCACGACATCCAGCTGCCAGCCTGACCACCCACACCCCGTCTCATTGAACATCACGTCATAAGAACTGCTGATGATTCATGTCAATCACCAACCTCCTCCCAATTAACCGCTAACCAATGGCATGTACAGAATTGTGCAAAAGGCACAATTGAAAGAAATTAAAAGACTAAACAAAATTCGAGTCATAAATAAGTCATTTTAAAATAAATATTTAGGATAACATTCCTGTCAAAGAACTTGTGTGCCACTTTTGCACGGCCCTGTGCCGACCATGTTGAACCCACCTTTGACTGAGAGCTGGGCAGATGTGCTTGCTGAGCCGGCCTGGAAGGCCACCGTACAGCTGTCCCCGACACGCAGCTCTTTTAGCAGCAGCAGGTGGCGCCGGCCGCTCTCGAACGCCACTATCTCCGCGTTAGGGGACTCCTTCACTGGCTTGCCGTTCAGCAGCCAACGGCAGTCTTTGGTCTCGGGACGAGAGAGAGCGCACTCGAAGAGCGCCTCGCCCCCGTCTATGGTGTCCAGGTTCTCCAGGCCCTGCACAATGTCGATGGGTTTGGCTGGGAGGAGAGGGGATGGGAGGAGGGGTTTACTGCAGAATAACATCCATTATGACAGAGTTACATGGGGCCATTTGATAGCCAAACGTAGCCTTTCCTCCCAGCCTCATTGAGGGGTGATTTAAGGTTCCATGTTGGTTTAAAGGTCACGTGACCTGTACAAGATGAGCTCTTGCATAGTATTTACAGATACTGAAGGGTTTTTCTGGTCGTTTTCTTTTTACTAGCAGCTACTTTTAGCAGCAACCTGTTGACAATCGGTCACCACTGCTCACACACATATTGTACGCACATTTTCAGCACGTCTTAAGAGGGCTTCTCATACATTACATTTAGTCATTTAGCAGTCGCTCTTATCCAGAGCGACTTACAGTAAGTACTGGGACATTCTCCCCGAGGCAAGTAGGGTGAAGTGCCTTGCCAGAGGACACAACGTCATTTGCACAGCCGGCAATCGAACCGGCAACCTTCTGATTAATAGCCCGACTCCCTAACCGCTCAGCCATCTGAGATTGTCAAAGTCTGTCTCGGCTTTACATTGTCCGGCTAGGATAAAGTTTGCCCTTTGACCGGTGCCAGATGTAACCCTTTATATATCCAACATCGTCTAACAAGAGTAATTGCAAGATAAGGGTTAAGTGACAACAGCACAGTCTCACGCAAGAACAGTATCACACAGAGAGACTGGGATTCACTCAAAGGTAGGGGCTCTTTCCACGTGGAGAGGAGCTCACCTTCTACCTCCAGCGAGGCGACCACGCAGGTCCCCTCTGCCTCACAGGAGTAGGTGCCCCTGTCCTCGGCCGACACGCGGCTAATGAACAAGCGGGCCACATTCCAGTCCTGCTCCACCACCACCCTCTGGCCGTCCGGCTGCAGCGGCCGACCATCCTTCCTCCACTGGGCCTTGACGGGCCGGGAGTACTGGCAGATGAACTCAGCTGGCTGCTCCTCCAGCACTAGCAGGTCCTCCATCTCGCTCACCACCTCTACTGTGGGGTCTGACAGTGGGAGGGGGGGGGGGGTCAGGGGTCAGGGGTCAGGGCCGGATTGGATGGGAGGGGGTATTAGGGTGTGGGGTCTTGAGGACATGCACTGCTCATGCCGAATGACACCTGGGCTTTGTCAACCCCAGCACACTTTGGATTACAGTGTGTGGTTTTTTTCTTTGTTTTTGGAGTTCCCAGTGAGACTAGAAAGTGAGGGGGGGTCCAATTTGCAGAGTGTGATAGAGGCACTCGGCATCACTATTTAATCAAATATTGGTCAAAAAGCCCAACTGTCTCAGAACAAATGTCTGCTTACAGCCAATGAGACAGAAGGGGGTGAGGGGCGGAGAGAGAAGCCAGACTGAGAGTGGGTGTATAGAAAAGGTTAGACAGTTTAAGTGCTTGCAGGCCAGGGGGCGTGGCAAGGGGTGTGGCTGGGCAGACAGCGATGAGGCGGAGGTGAGGGTGACAGTGGTGGTTAGGTATGGGAGACGGGGCAGCCAAGGTGGATGGGTGGAGCAGCACTTCCCTGATTCCACATTCTTTCTGAGGCACTGCTTGTAGAGCTACAGTACAGCAGTACTGTAGCTCTACAGTCCACAGGGCTAGTGTGTAACCACACATCAAGTAACTGTATAGCCAATAGTACAAAAACAGCTGAAAAAGCCCACAAAACCATAAGCAACCATATTGGTATCCACACATCACACATACTGCCGTGGAATTACTACTCATTACCATCTTGCTGACGTTTGCATGTGAACTTAATGATCTAAGAATGGGTGAGGTGTATATTTAAAGAAAGAAGAATCCATGTATGTAAATGTATTTGTATTTGTTTTTAAAACTGTGCTGTACTCATTAGGCTATGGTTTGGAATTGTCTTAAAGATAACAGTTTCTGTAGTGACTGTAAATAGACTATTACTTCATTGTTCAAGGTTTAATAAAAAAAAAGAAGCTCCTGGCACTTTCCTGCAGTGCTGCACCCACATGTATGTTTTGCGCTTTTCAAAGCCTACAGCACGACACATTTGACCGTCACCAATTAGTGAAATGACCAGCATGTCTGCTCATGCAAGGATGGGGCACAACTCATGAGCCATGTCACGCGTTTTCAACCGACTGAATGCTGATTAGAGGGAGCTCAGGGCCTTTGCACCTCTCCTCCTCCCTGATACCTTTGACTAAGAGCTTGGCGGTGGACACCAGGCTGCCAGCCTTGAACGTGACCGTGCCCGAGTCGTCGGGCTCCAGCATCTTTAGGGTGAGGGTGTGGACGTGGCCCAGGGACAGCCCTATCTCGCTGAAGGGGTTGTGCTCCAGAAGGGTGCCGTCCAGCCACCACTGCACCTCCCCTGCTGCCCTGCCAGACAGCTGGCAGGAGAAGGTGGCCCACTCGCCCATAAAGACGTCGATGGTCTTTAGACCACACACTATGAGGACCTCTTTGGCTGTAGAGACACACACACACACACTAAGGTGCTCACGTAGTTCATATACAGTTCATAACTCGTTTCAAGGTCAAAACCGCCTCTGAGGAACTAAAAAAATGCTTTGGTTGATGAAATTTGAAGTACATTCGATGTACAGGGTAACAACAGCTGAAAATGTAAATGAGCTATATTTAGAAAGAATTTGCCATTTACGTTAATATGAATTTCATTACCAATTTCCCTATGAAGGCAAATACTTCTGTATGGGTAAAACATTTAGAAAAAATAAATAAAAAAGATTCCAGATATTTTAAGGATTATTACATCTTTTGACCTTGTGTAATACCAGGTGGTTATGTAATACGAGTGATGATGCGTGTGTCTGGATTTGATACCTTCTACAGCCACTGAGCATGTGGTCAGCTGGTCTCCTGCATCGCAAGTGTAGTAGCCGTTGTCCTCGGGCTCCACGTTGCGGATGCACAGCTCCTGAACGCACCCCTCCTGCTTCATCTGGTACTTCTTACCCTCCTGGAGCACCACCCCTCCTTTCCTCCACTCAACATGAGCGCCAGGCTTGGACATCTCGCAGCTGAGGGTGATATCATCTCCCTCGATGGCCTCCTCGTTCTTCAGCTCCTTCTGGAAGAACACCGGAGCACCTGGTAGGAGTTGAACACAGCAGAGAGACCGCATCAGTGTCTGAGGGGAAGGAGCGTTGACAAGCAGCCTCGGTGGGGGGGAAGGTTTCTCGGGCCGGGTGTTGACGAGAGACTGGGTGCGTGGTTGAGGGCAAGAGAGAGTGAGGCAGGACTTTCATTTTGGGGGTATCTTGATCCACAGTCTTCAGTTTAGGGACAGGGTCTGTTCTTTCTAGGGTCTGACGTGGTTCTTTACCTTCCACGGTGAGGGTGATGGAGCACTGGGCGTCTCCGGTGTCGCAGGAGTAGGTCCCAGAGTCCCCGGGCTCCAGGTTGTGGATGCGGAGCTGCTGGAGAGCCCCGTTCCTCCTCAGGTCATACTTGGGCCCCGCTTTGACCGTATCGCCGTTCCTGACCCAGGTGACGGTGGCCTCAGGTTCAGAGATGGTGCAGGAGAGGGTGACAGTCTCACCCTCCAGGGCCGTGGTATTGTGGGGCTTTTCTAGGATTAGAACTGGAGATACGGAGAAACCCGTAGCAAAGTTTACGCGATGCTTCTCCCGAATACGGACTCAGGTTCTAGTTCTTGTATTTCCCTGGCCTACAATGCCTTCTGCACTCTTGATACAGTAACATGCTTAAATGGATAAAGGGGATAGATAGCACTGTCCTTCAGTTCACAGTGATTTTTTATCTGTGACAAGACTCTTGTCTGTATCATTTCACAGCATATTTACCCCCGAAATAAAATCACGGCCAAATGGATGATTAACTGAAGAGAGGTTAGGATGGGAAGGATGGGAAGAGGATGGTGCAGAGCAGGTGAGAGAGTGTTTTCCACTGGCCAAGGCAAGCAGTTGCATGAAAGATATGAAGAGGCGAAGGAGCCTGAGGATCTTTAGAGGAGGGGCTCGTCTCCTTTACCTTTAGGCTTCTCCTCGACCAGAAGGCAGGCCACGCTCTTCTCCTCCCCCAGCACGAAGGCCACATCCCCACACTCGTCTGTGGTGACCATCTTCAGAGCCAGGCGGTGGACTCTGCCCTCGCAGCTCATCTCGTTCAGGTCGTTATTCTGGAGCAGGTTATCCCCCAGCCACCACTCTGCTCCAGACACCCCGACTTGGGACAGCTCCACTTCAAACACGGCGTCCTGTCCGGTGGTCACTGTGATGTCGTGGAGCTTGCGGGTGATCCAAACGCTCTCTGGGGGTGGGGGGGGGGGGGCGAAGGGGGCGTGTGAGAGGGCTGAAAGGTGATTGAGGCTGAGGCACCTCAAGGTGTAAGTGGTGAGGAGGATTCAGAAAGAGAATTAAGTGACATCCAGTCTATTTCTCTAAATATCTATAACACTTCTTCTAGCTTGGGAGACACGGACTGGTTGGTTGAAAAACGATTAAGTGAACAAGACCTAATAAACTAGCCCAATACACAGCGCCAAACTATACGACGACTGACAGATGGAAGACGCCCGGTATGATTACTACAAGAGAAATGTATTTATGAAGACTCAAACTCTTCAATTCATAAATAATTCATGCACTAATAGTGTATCCAATCCATATTTAACTTCAGGTCAACTAGAAGGCTCCTGCAACGAATTTAGAAATTCCATTAGACACACATTGGGGGTTCTGACTAGGGCAGTGTAGTTGACACACACAATATAGCAGGCTGTAATAGGCCAAAGTGAGACAGATCCCAGTGACAGTCGGCTCCTTTACCTTTGACAGTCAGGGTGGCAGTGCTCTGCTTGTCCCCCGTATCGCAGGTATAGTCCCCAGCATCCTCCGCCTTCAGCTTGAGCACCACCAAGGTATGGATGGAGCCTGTCTGCTCCATGGAGTACTTCTCCCCCTGGGTCAGCAGCACGGAGCCCTTCCTCCAGGTCACGCAGCCCTCTGCGCTGGTCGTCTCGCAGGACAGGGTGGTGCTAGCCCCCTCCACTGTCTCCTGGCACGTCAGCTCCTTCTTGAACTCCACGGGGGCCGCTGCCACAGAAACAGCATCCCCAGATTAGGACGGACGAGTTTGTTTTTGTTAATGAATGTCGACTCTAAAATACAAATGTATTTGACAGGAACAATTCAACCATCCAATGATACCCAATGTATATACTCACAATGGTAACAGTTCCATAACAACAAAGCATAGCACAAAAGAGAAAATGTTCCAGTTAATATTCAGATTGACAGCTCTTACATTGCACTGGTGTACCTACCGTAAAAGTCACACCTGGTTGACAAAGTAAACATTTTTTGCACAAGATTTCTTCAACAAAAAGAAAACATGAATGCAACAAAGAATCATGCCGTAGACAGTAAGGGATGACACTGGAGAGAGAGAAGCGGAGGGCTGGAAACAAACACAGGAGTGGGAAAAAGTATAATTCATTTATCCCAGAGATATGCAGACAGTTTAAATGTGCATGGGACATGAAAAGAGGGAAAGTGCCAGGCTCAGTGTTTGAAAAAACAAGCAGTTAGCGACGACAGTTTCCAACGTCGGGTTGGGGGTGACTGAAACAGCCAACAAGGTAGATAAAAGACTCCCAGGGGCAGAAGTATGTTTGGAAGGACCATAAATGCCCATAACATTGGCTACAATAAAGTGAGAGTGCAAGAATAGTGTGAGAGGGGGGTCATTCAGAGATGGTTGAGGTCAGTTTAAGGTCAGTTGACGTGGTACTGGTAGCATCTTCTTCTTACCTTTGACCGTCAGGCTGGCTGTGGAGGTGTGGTTACCCACCGAGAAGGTGACGGTGCCTGAGTCGGCTTGGGTGACGCCCCTGAGGGTGAGGCTGTGCGCACAGCCCTCGGCCCTGATCACGTTCATCTCATTGTTCTGCAGGGGGACGTCCTGCAGCGTCCACTGGGCCCGGGGCGTGTCCGTGTGGGACACCAGGCACTGGAAGTGGACGTCGTCGCCCTGGCGCACCACACAGCTCTCCAGGAACTTGACGATGGTCACCTCCACCTCTGTTTGAAAGGGTCGGCATTGTGGCTTGGTTACTAATGAGAGCCAACAACCCCGAGACTGAGTTAAGTTTACTGATGGCTCCTTGGGGTTATGCATGATCCGTAATATTTCTAACAAGAAAAGATTGTGACTAAAACAGTGAGATGGGTGGAAGTTCAAAAGAAAACAAGTATAGATGTCAAAATAAACAAACAGAAACCAGTAATCCGTGGTACGGTATAAAGGGTTAATATCTGCAAAAGAATGATATCTCCTGTGAAAACAAGAGGCAGAGAGGGTATGGTTGCGAGACAGACACACACAACACAAAGCCGAGGCCTTGCAAAATGGTGAATCTTGCAACGCAGGCAAAGGTGAAAGAAGCGCTTGAAGGATGGAAGGATGAAGAAGGATAAATAACACCGTGAGGCACTGAGAGTGGTACGGCACCCTCAGTATTCTTCCTGGTACAAAGTGATCCGAGTCATGAAGGCAGGAAAGTGGAGGAGTGAAGTGTGAATGCAAGCTCACAAGATGATCAAAGCAGATGACTGGAAAAGGAGAGGCTGTTTGTGAAGGACAGCACAGCAGGAGTGCCAGTAACCCTACCCTTCACTGTGAGGTTGGCTGAGACCCTCTGGTCGCCTGTCTCACAGGAGTACTCCCCAGAGTCAGCCCCCTGTAGTTTAAATATCGTCAGCTGAACTACAACTCCCTCCTGTCTCAGGTGGTACTTGCTGCTGGCCTCCAGGAACGTGTCCCCCCACCTCCACACCACGGCCGCCCAGGGCCTGGTGGTCTCACAGCGCAGGGTGGCCATCTGCCCTGCCTCCACCTCAACATCCTGGAGCCCACTTCTGAAGAAGACAGGCAAAGCTGTGGGGGAGGGAAAAGGTCGTGGGGGGGGGGGTCAGACAGAGAAATGCTGAGGGTAATTGTCCTCCTTAAAGCCCAGATGGTCATACTTGTGAAGAAGGGGGACGGATTCACAACAGAATACACAGATAAATCCACTATATCTCGGTATACCCTTGACGGTTAGGAAGGCCGTGCTGTGCCGCTGGCCACTGTCAGCGGTGTAGCTTCCACAGTCATCCGGGTCTAAGTTATGGATGACTAGGCTGGCACTTTGCCCTTCCTGGCTGATTCTATACTTGGCACAGGGGCAGAGACCCACTTCTCCCTTCCTCCACTCCACAGGGAGTCCAGGTTTAGAGAGCTCACAGTGCAGGGTGACACTGCCCCCCTCCTCAGCCTCCTGGCTCTGTAGCTCTCGTGTGAAAACGACTGGAACAGCTGACAAACCACAACCCACATGCCCCAAAACACGATTATTATAACTAACTGCAATACATGTGGCTTAGGCACTGTGTTTAACATATTTCATATGAGAAGGAAAGGAGGACTGACAGGCCCTACCATTAACTGTAAGCCAAGCCAAGCTCACTATATCTTCTGTGCCGCAAGTGTATCTTCCCATGTCCTCAGACTTCAAGTTCCAGATCTGCAGCTCAACAGCACACCCTATCTGCTTCATCTGGTATTTTCCTCCAGACTTCAGCTGCTGTGTTCCCTTCCTCCACTCCACAGGGAGTCCAGGTTTAGAGAGCTCACAGTGCAGGGTGACACTGCCCCCCTCCTCAGCCTCCTGGCTCTGTAGCTCTCGTGTGAAAGTAATTGGAAAAGCTGGGAATGAAGAGGTTGGATGAGTATGACACGTTTATTCGTCGACCCATCCAGAACCTGCGGACGTCACCAGCTTTGATGCAACGTTTCAGACACACACAGACTGACACGCAAACAAAGCACACACAAACATGGATGCCCAAGATGGAAAAACATGAGAACGGAACATGACATCAGTCACAGGTTTGAAGAGAGATAGAAACGGTATATCCAATACCAACTACACAGCAAGAGAGACACTTGGTAACAGTGTACACTTGAAACTCAGGACACAGAGCAGAAAACAGACATCTCAGCCTGTCCTACCCTGGAGCGGGAGCACTGCATCCATCTCCTCCTTTGCACTGTCTGGTTGGGCCCCAGAGGGAGTTACTGGTGCCTCTACAACCACAAACATGAGGGCAGAGTACTTACACTGAGTAAAACACAAGACCCATTAACTGAAATGGGGGCCACACACGTAAAACTAGCTAATGAATAGGCACTCGCTGACTGACTGACTGATAATACACATTTTAACGTGACATCGATTACGACAATGCAAGACATAGATTCCAGGTACTCAAGCCAGCAATGTAGAAATGCAAATAAAAAGCAGTGCATACTCTGACAACTCAAGTATGGATCTCTAATCACTGACAGACAGTGACTGACAGACAACGGGAGCCTTCATTCAGAAACCAGCCAAACATGATTTTCTACAAAACTTTCAGTTTTTACTGTAGCATCCTGCTTGGAGAGTTCTTGTTTTGAGTTGTGTTCAGGAACAGAAGGTTTCTCTTTATCTACTGGTGCTACAAATGTCAGGCTTTTCAACACCAACATTCAAACGCTTAGGTTTGTAGACCAATTAAGCAACATGGGATGCTCAGATAACAACAAAGACACCAGACAGACACTCTGCACAAACAACTATACAACTAAAGTAGGACACAAACTACCTTTAACCTGAATTCCTTTTTATCTTCCATACATCAAAAATGTATTTGATCATCAAACAGCTGCTTTAAATTCCCCGTCTACAGTACCTTCTCCGCCCTGTCTGGTCCCCTGCTTCTAAGTGTTCTACCTAAGCTGCTCTGTGTGTCAGGGCCTGAGAGGAGGTGTAGAGAGAGAGGAGATGACCGTGCCGCTCTCGGAAAAACAGCTGCATATGGCTTCAGACGTAACAAACCTAACGGACCATGAAGCAGAGAGGGCACTACCAGTAATGGCAGCTAAAGATGAGGTGAGTTCAAATGAAGGGGTTTAAGCAGAGATGACAGGTGGACGAATTGATGTAAACATGGACAAGCTACGTACACTTAAGAGAAGCCGAGCAGAAGACTTGCATCAGACTTTGACGTGACCACAAAGGCATGTATCAAAAGCACAAGTATAAGCACAACCAACACCTGGTGTTCTCCTACCAGGGGTCCCAACAACAGCCTCCTTGTCCCCAGTCTTCTTCTGTACTTCTGTCTCGGTGGCAGCGGGGGCAGCAGGCTTCACAACTACGGCAAATACCCAAGTTATCACCCTCTACAGAATTGTACCTGAAATTACTGATGGAGCACCAGGAAGGCAAAAACAGAAAGGCAAGCCTACAGAGAGGACTGCTAATGTCTACCTTCTTCATTGACTTCTGATTTGTCTTTGGTCTCCTTTTTCTTAGGTTCTTTTTTGGGGGTGACTGCAGAAACCACAGGTGCAGCAGGTACCACAGGTTCCTTTGCAGGTACCACATGTTCCTTAGCAAGTACCACAAGTTCATTTGCTGGTACCACAGGTTCCTTTGCTGGTACCACAGGTTCCTTTGCAGGAATCACAGGTTCCTTTGCAGGTACCACAGGTTCCTTTTCTGGTACCACAGGTTCCTTTGCACTTACTACAGGTTCTTTTGCAGGAATCACAGGTTCCTTTGCAGGTACCACAGGTTCCTTTGCAGGTACCACAGGTTCCTGTGCAGGTGCCACAGGTTCCTGTGTAGGTACCACAGGTTCCTTAGCAGGTACTGCAGGTGCAGGATGTACAGCAGGTACTGCAGCCGCAACCAATGCTGCAGGCTTCGGTACTAATATGAAACAAGAAACTGAAATAAACTGGTCATCCTTAAATATAATTGCTCAAAGCATCAGGTCTACTTCAATTGTATACTGACACAACTGCCTAATTGAAACAGTACGCAGCTTCAGTCCTGCATTCCAAACATCATTCCAGATAATCAGATCCAATCCAGCTTTTTTGCCAAGGTGCAGTACAACTCATTACGAACCAATCTGACAAACGGAACACAGACAACTATGCAAAGCAGAGGCAACAACTAACATCCCTTAAAAAACACAATGCTGTCAAAAAAACAAGATACTGATACCTATTTTCTAGCATATTAGCAAATATCCAGCTAATTATATAAATAGCAGTGAAGCAGCCATTCATCCAACCATTTCCTTTTCCCTACCTTCCACTTCGGTTGCCTGCTTCACTGGTCCTTGAATGATGGGAGCTGCAGGAATTGAGGGATTCTCTAGTACTGTGACAACACATGTCTCACTTTGAGATGCCAGACTCACACTCAAACAACCATGCAGCAAAGCGTCAAACTGCTGATTTTAGCTTCACTCCTTCACTACTGTTTTTGGTCTTGTGCATCTCTGGCTCCGGTTTTACAGATGAGTCAGAGCCTTTTACGCTATGATAAACATTGTTGAAACTTTGTTCAAACGCAAATCAAATGCAAATGCATTCAGAACACGTCAGGTTGACTATTGCTGCAAGCTATGAACCCGAAGACTTAGATGCCAGTAGCAGCCTGAAGATGAAGTTCAACATTTAATACACAATCCGGTCATCTATGGAAAGCCATGATGTAGCTTGACAGAACTGACAAGAACATAGAGCTGTCAACTCCAAGCAGCCAGGCCAATCTAGTCCTTACTTTACCTTCTCCAGCATCTTTAGCCTCTTGCTTCTGGGACTTGTTAGGAGAAGTTGGAGCTATAATGCAATATCAACACTTCAGTCGGTGCACATACAGTTGATGGAATACTGGACACAGTGTGGTCCACATGTCCGCGTGGTTGGGTTTGTGAGCTGTCCCTGTCCTAGTGCCTACCTGCTTCCCCTTCCTTGGGTGCCTGCTTCTGATTCTCATGCTTGGGAGTCTCTACAGGTGTGTGAGGCTTTGGGGCTAAGATAGAACATTCCGTAAGTCTTCAACGCTAACAAATCAACAGTACCACAGGCAGAGAACGAGGAACTGTACAATCAAAACAGCCATGTTCCACATATATCTCAAAACAGAACAGGTGGAAAGTTGAGGGACAGCAGAACGTTACATCAAGTCAATGTACTGGCCAAACGAGTCAATTCCAGCAAAACAAAAAGCTCTTCTGCACTCAGACAGGAATGTTCAGACTGTGAGCAACACATGAAGCAATAACTGACAAACCCACTGAACACCAATGGAGATAAAAACTGAACAGCAGAACAGTGGCAAAAGCATATCACAACAACACGTAGCATGTTGACCTGTGTACCACACCATAGATAAGCACAACGACGTAGGAGTTGACGTTACTGACATAGCTGCACAGAGGCTGAAGCATGAAGCCAGATTGCACATGCCCGCTGCCCTGCCTACCTTCTGTTGGTGCCTTGCTCTCTTTCTCTTTGGAAAGTTCTGGAACAGCTGCAGTGTCCACCGCTGTGGTAAAACATTGGGTCTTAGTATGCTAAACCTCATCAACACTCAGAAAAGTTACACACAAATCAGACACAGACTGTTTGCCGACAGACGGATGCAACAAACACATTTGGATCAAGCATTGAAAATCCTGATAACCCGTTAGCGAGGACCACTGACTTCACCACGGGCAGACTGCAGACAAACAGAACAGACATTACCCAGACGCAAAGAACACCAGGCTGAACTAGAGCAGGGGTAGGCAATTAATTTTCCTGAAGGGCCACATAAGAAATTTGGACCGTTGTAGCGTACCGAACCAATAGGCTGAACTGAATTCTGCTCAATATACATTTTATCACTTTATAAAAAAACAGTAAATTATATGGTTTTGAGCTGATACTGGTAATACATGTTACAATAAGGCTATGAAAATATATCAAGTGTCTTTTTTTTACATACCTTTAAACCTTCACAAAAATACATAAGATGTATGTTAAAGACCAGCAATCGATTAACTTTATACAAAAGCAATAAGTGCTTTTGATGTTTTCCAGTTCAGAGTTTTTCTCACTTAATGAGAAAAATCCAGTCTGTCTTGGGCTTGAACAAGTGCATTGAAGTCTGGTTGAATGTCTGAGGTAGATATGCAAAGGACAGCTGACTGGTGATCATCAGGGTCTGCAGATTAACTAACAAACCAGCGACCGACAGTTTTCCACAAACTAAGCAGTCAGCTTTGCCTTTGACTTCAGTAAACAGATACTTAGAAGTCCATGTCTTGTTAAAAACTCTACATTCTGTATCAACCTTTCGTTTTTTACCGAGAGCGGACATTTTCGAGGGCTAACCAACAGCTAACTCAGTGTCTCCTGTCGGTGACGCTGCATAAGCGCACATACGTAAATCGCCTGATCAATGTAGTCTTTCAGGACTACAGATTTCCTACCGCTCAACACTTTTTTTTTTTTCTATTTACTTCACGCGGGCCGGACTGGGACAGCCCGGGGGCCGGGTGTGGCCCGTGGGCCGGGTGTAAAATGCCCAGGGCTGTAAAATGCCCAGGTCTGTTCTAGAGTAACAAATGACAAGCGACAAACAGCCCGTCACATAAAACTCCTTGATCCCTGATCAAACAATGTAAGCACTACCAGTTAAACAAATGGAAGAGGAGGAGGAGGGTCGTCCTTGATGTAAACAGCAACAGCTGGAAACAATGGCCAATCATAGTGTAAACTGCAGACAGCAAGATGAATCGGTGGCATCTCCTCTCCTCATTCCATCCTACCTTGGCTTCCCTTTTCCCCCTTCTGCTTTTGAGTTTCTTCTTTGGTAGCTACTGGAGCAGCCGGGGCCTCCACAGCTAGGATGAAAGAAGTGTTAGAGATGAAGTAGCTCATTACCATTCACCAGTCTCAGCTGTCATGTCTGGTACCAAGCAACATGAGAAGCCACTGACATCTTAACCGACAGAGTAAAATAAATAAGTATCACCAAAGACAACAAAGGTCATCAGATCTTCACAAAAGCACACTTTTTAAGAACGATAGACAAACAGCGACTGACATTTTTACACAAAATGGTGGTACAACGCGCCACAGACCAACAAAATGTAAGCACTGGCTCGTTGTCACAAAAAGCAGAGTCGCAGCGGTACAAACTGCAGGCAGAAAGCCAAAGCGGAGGCCATTTCACCTTCTTCACCTCCCTCCCTACCTTGGCCTCCCTTGGTTTCCTGTTTCTGAGGCTCCTCTTTGGAATGGACTGCAGGAGCAGGGGCCTTCAAAGCTACAACAACAATTCCTACTATAAATGGAAACCTCCAAGACAGAGTACTGTAGGTGATGTACCCGTACCACTGTATTGTCTATCACAATGAAAGTGGAGCATTCCAAATGATAAACAAAGGTTGGAGGATCCAATCTGAATGACCCAGAAGAACATTTTGCTTAATGAATAGGAGGAAAGGAAAACACATTGACAACATGTGGAATGGAAACAAAATCAGGACAACAGTCACAGACAGAGTACAGGAAGTTACAGACAAACAGAACACAAAACATTGAACACAAGACATTGAAAACAATATACAATACACAAAAACACAAACCTATGGCTTGAACAGCGAAATGATTCACACTCACACGTGTTGAGAAAAAGGGCAGAAGACAACATAAAAATATGACACAGAAACCCTTATACAGGTTAAATGGTATACCGGTAGTAATCATGAAAACAACATCCTGGAATTCAGGTACATTTGAGCAACAATACAAAATGCATGAAGGGATTCACATCCAGATAAAACCACTTCCTCCTACCCTTGATCTTGATGCTGGCGGTGGTCTTCAGGTCTCCACACACACAGCTGTATTCTCCACTGTCCTCTGGAGCCACTTTGCTGATCAGGAGTTCACTCACAGAGGCTTCCTGCTTCATCTGGTACTTTCCTCCAGACTTCAGCTGCTGTGTTCCCTTCCTCCACTCCACAGGGAGTCCAGGTTTAGAGAGCTCACACTGCAGGGTGACACTGCCCCCCTCCTCAGCCTCCTGGCTCTGTAACTTCTGCTTGATCGTCACAGGCAATGCTGACAAACCATTGTTTAGTTAGACCATTAGTAGTGGAAGCTCTTCAACAACACAAAGCAAAACCTTCAAACAAAGACAGCAATGAGACTGTTAACACATTCATACCATTGACTTTGACGGTAGCGGTGGTCTTCTGGTCTCCACACTCACAGCAGTACTCTCCACTGTCCTCCACCTTCAGAGTTTTGACCTTGAGCTCCAGAGAAGAGTCTCTCTGCTTCATCTCATACTTGTCTCCGGCCTGCAGATTCTCTAAGCCCTTCTTCCACTGAACTTTGACCCCAGGTTTGGACAACTCACAGCTGAGGGTCACATTCTGGCCTTCCGTGGCCTCCTGGTTCTTCAGCTTCTGTTTGAAACTCGGAGGTAAGGCTGGGGGTGGGGGGGGTGGGGGGGAGGGTTTGGGGTGAAATACCGCCACATTGTTGGTTAATGTAACCCTGGATTAAACAATCTTTATCTGGCAGGAAAACCAACAGTGAAACAGAGAGGGTTGCAGATGACCGGGAGGATGAAGATGATCTGTCGTTATGCTAGCCTTTGGAACCACAACCGTTCCAAGGGTCAATCAATGGACTTGACTTCTTGCTCGATGAGGCTTTAGTATGGCGTAAGCTCAACATGACAACTGTTTTCACAGTTCTCAACATTCAGACAGAGAAATCCATGGGATAACTTTACGTTCCCATTTGGGGAAAAACGTGTCAGGGTTCTGTGCATATTGTAAAAATAGCTATGAGAAACCTATGAGCTGGATATCTCACCAGACAGGTGAGACCAACGCAGACCATTTAAGAATGGTTGCCAAAAAATAAAATGATGATGAGGTTTAAACTAAAGGCACTGTGGATACTGGCATCCACTTATCCCTCGACACGACTGTGCATTTGCCGATGCACATTCCAGAGACTGGGGATGACATTCAAATCCACAGTGTGCTTCAACATCAATTTCAGACAGGAAATTGAAAGACCGATTCAAAACTATGGTCTCCAGTTGATCCAATCGTTCCATCTACAACAGCTCTAGAGCTGTAGATCCACGGAACTAAGCGTTTCCCTTTGACCAGGAGGTTAGCGTGTGCCCTCTTCTCCCCAGCCACCACAGAGATCACGCCAGAGTCTCTGTAGCTAAGCTCTCTGACTGTAAGAGAGTGGCGTCCCCCCTCGCACGCCTCCATCTGATTGAGGAGGCTGGGCTGTAGGAGGGTTTGGTCGAGGCACCACTGCACACAGGGCAGGTCAGTAGGGCTGACGAGGCACCTGAATGTAGTTGTGTACAAACTGCAGGCAGAAAGCCAAAGCGGAGGCCATTTCACCTTCTTCACCTCCCTCCCTACCTTGGCCTCCCTTGGTTTCCTGTTTCTGAGGCTCCTCTTTGGAATGGACTGCAGGAGCAGGGGCCTTCAAAGCTACAACAACAATTCCTACTATAAATGGAAACCTCCAAGACAGAGTACTGTAGGTGATGTACCCGTACCACTGTATTGTCTATCACAATGAAAGTGGAGCATTCCAAATGATAAACAAAGGTTGGAGGATCCAATCTGAATGACCCAGAAGAACATTTTGTTTAATGAATAGGAGGAAAGGAAAACACATTGACAACATGTGGAATGGAAACAAAATCAGGACAACAGTCACAGACAGAGTACAGGAAGTTACAGACAAACAGAACACAAAACATTGAACACAAGACATTGAAAACAATATACAATACACAAAAACACAAACCTATGGCTTGAACAGCGAAATGATTCACACTCACACGTGTTGAGAAAAAGGGCAGAAGACAACATAAAAATATGACACAGAAACCCTTATACAGGTTAAATGGTATACCGGTAGTAATCATGAAAACAACATCCTGGAATTCAGGTACATTTGAGCAACAATACAAAATGCATGAAGGGATTCACATCCAGATAAAACCACTTCCTCCTACCCTTGATCTTGATGCTGGCGGTGGTCTTCAGGTCTCCACACACACAGCTGTATTCTCCACTGTCCTCTGGAGCCACTTTGCTGATCAGGAGTTCACTCACAGAGGCTTCCTGCTTCATCTGGTACTTTCCTCCAGACTTCAGCTGCTGTGTTCCCTTCCTCCACTCCACAGGGAGTCCAGGTTTAGAGAGCTCACACTGCAGGGTGACACTGCCCCCCTCCTCAGCCTCCTGGCTCTGTAACTTCTGCTTGATTGTCACAGGCAATGCTGACAAACCATTGTTTAGTTAGACCATTAGTAGTGGAAGCTCTTCAACAACACAAAGCAAAACCTTCAAACAAAGACAGCAATGAGACTGTTAACACATTCATACCATTGACTTTGACGGTAGCGGTGGTCTTCTGGTCTCCACACTCACAGCAGTACTCTCCACTGTCCTCCACCTTCAGAGTTTTGACCTTGAGCTCCAGAGAAGAGTCTCTCTGCTTCATCTCATACTTGTCTCCGGCCTGCAGATTCTCTGAGCCCTTCTTCCACTGAACTTTGACCCCAGGTTTGGACAACTCACAGCTGAGGGTCACATTCTGGCCTTCCGTGGCCTCCTGGTTCTTCAGCTTCTGTTTGAAACTCGGAGGTAAGGCTGGGGGGGGGGGGGGGGGGGGTTGGGGTGAAAAACCGCCACATCGTTGGTTAATCTAACCCTGGATTAAACAATCCTTATCTGGCAGGAAAACCAACAGTGAAACAGAGAGGGGTTGCAGATGACCGGGAGGATGAAGATGATCTGTCGTTATGCTAGCCTTTGGAACCACAACCGTTCCAAGGGTCAATCAATGGACTTGACGTCTTGCTCGATGAGGCATTAGTATGGCGTAAGCTCAACATGACCATGGTAAAGATGGTCGAACAGCTCAAAGACAGTTGAAATCCTTCCCAAGTGCAAAAGGATCAGCACAGCCAAACAGCGACTTCACAGCAAGAACAAAAAAACTTTTACAGAGACAACTCTTTTCACAGTTCTCAACATTCAGACAGAGAAATCCATGGGATAACTTTACGTTCCCATCTGGGGAAAAACGTGTCAGGGTTCTGTGCATATTGTAAAAATAGCTATGAGAAACCTATGAGCTGGATATCTCACCAGACAGGTGAGACCAACGCAGACCATTCAAGAATGGTTGCCAAAAAATAAAATGATGAGGTTTAAACTAAAGGCACTGTGGATACTGGCATCCACTTATCCCTCGACACGACCGTGCATTTGCCGATGCACATTCCAGAGACTGGGGATGACATTCAAATCCACAGTGTGCTTCAACATCAATTTCAGACAGGAAATTGAAAGACCGATTCAAAACTATGGTCTCCAGTTGATCCAATCGTTCCATCTACAACAGCTCTAGAGCTGTAGATCCACGGAACTAAGCGTTTCCCTTTGACCAGGAGGTTAGCGTGTGCCCTCTTCTCCCCAGCCACCACAGAGATCACGCCAGAGTCTCTGTAGCTAAGCTCTCTGACTGTAAGAGAGTGGCGTCCCCCCTCGCACGCCTCCATCTGATTGAGGAGGCTGGGCTGTAGGAGGGTTTGGTCGAGGCACCACTGCACACAGGGCAGGTCAGTAGGGCTGACGAGGCACCTGAATGTAGTTGTGTACAAACTGCAGGCAGAAAGCCAAAGCGGAGGCCATTTCACCTTCTTCACCTCCCTCCCTACCTTGGCCTCCCTTGGTTTCCTGTTTCTGAGGCTCCTCTTTGGAATGGACTGCAGGAGCAGGGGCCTTCAAAGCTACAACAACAATTCCTACTATAAATGGAAACCTCCAAGACAGAGTACTGTAGGTGATGTACCCGTACCACTGTATTGTCTATCACAATGAAAGTGGAGCATTCCAAATGATAAACAAAGGTTGGAGGATCCAATCTGAATGACCCAGAAGAACATTTTGCTTAATGAATAGGAGGAAAGGAAAACACATTGACAACATGTGGAATGGAAACAAAATCAGGACAACAGTCACAGACAGAGTACAGGAAGTTACAGACAAACAGAACACAAAACATTGAACACAAGACATTGAAAACAATATACAATACACAAAAACACAAACCTATGGCTTGAACAGCGAAATGATTCACACTCACACGTGTTGAGAAAAAGGGCAGAAGACAACATAAAAATATGACACAGAAACCCTTATACAGGTTAAATGGTATACCGGTAGTAATCATGAAAACAACATCCTGGAATTCAGGTACATTTGAGCAACAATACAAAATGCATGAAGGGATTCACATCCAGATAAAACCACTTCCTCCTACCCTTGATCTTGATGCTGGCGGTGGTCTTCAGGTCTCCAAACACACAGCTGTATTCTCCACTGTCCTCTGGAGCCACTTTGCTGATCAGGAGTTCACTCACAGAGGCTTCCTGCTTCATCTGGTACTTTCCTCCAGACTTCAGCTGCTGTGTTCCCTTCCTCCACTCCACAGGGAGTCCAGGTTTAGAGAGCTCACACTGCAGGGTGACACTGCCCCCCTCCTCAGCCTCCTGGCTCTGTAGCTTCTGCTTGATCGTCACAGGCAATGCTGACAAACCATTGTTTAGTTAGACCATTAGTAGTGGAAGCTCTTCAACAACACAAAGCAAAACCTTCAAACAAAGACAGCAATGAGACTGTTAACACATTCATACCATTGACTTTGACGGTAGCGGTGGTCTTCTGGTCTCCACACTCACAGCAGTACTCTCCACTGTCCTCCACCTTCAGAGTTTTGACCTTGAGCTCCAGAGAAGAGTCTCTCTGCTTCATCTCATACTTGTCTCCGGCCTGCAGATTCTCTAAGCCCTTCTTCCACTGAACTTTGACCCCAGGTTTGGACAACTCACAGCTGAGGGTCACATTCTGGCCTTCCGTGGCCTCCTGGTTCTTCAGCTTCTGTTTGAAACTCGGAGGTAAGGCTGGGGGTGGGGGGGGTGGGGGGGAGGGTTTGGGGTGAAATACCGCCACATTGTTGGTTAATGTAACCCTGGATTAAACAATCTTTATCTGGCAGGAAAACCAACAGTGAAACAGAGAGGGGTTGCAGATGACCGGGAGGATGAAGATGATCTGTCGTTATGCTAGCCTTTGGAACCACAACCGTTCCAAGGGTCAATCAATGGACTTGACGTCTTGCTCGATGAGGCTTTAGTATGGCGTAAGCTCAACATGACAACTGTTTTCACAGTTCTCAACATTCAGACAGAGAAATCCATGGGATAACTTTACGTTCCCATCTGGGGAAAAACGTGTCAGGGTTCTGTGCATATTGTAAAAATAGCTATGAGAAACCTATGAGCTGGATATCTCACCAGACAGGTGAGACCAACGCAGACCATTCAAGAATGGTTGCCAAAAAATAAAATGATGAGGTTTAAACTAAAGGCACTGTGGATACTGGCATCCACTTATCCCTCGACACGACTGTGCATTTGCCGATGCACATTCCAGAGACTGGGGATGACATTCAAATCCACAGTGTGCTTCAACATCAATTTCAGACAGGAAATTGAAAGACCGATTCAAAACTATGGTCTCCAGTTGATCCAATCGTTCCATCTACAACAGCTCTAGAGCTGTAGATCCACGGAACTAAGCGTTTCCCTTTGACCAGGAGGTTAGCGTGTGCCCTCTTCTCCCCAGCCACCACAGAGATCACGCCAGAGTCTCTGTAGCTAAGCTCTCTGACTGTAAGAGAGTGGCGTCCCCCCTCGCACGCCTCCATCTGATTGAGGAGGCTGGGCTGCAGGGGGGGTTTGGTCGAGGCACCTGAATGTAGTCGTGTCCCCCTCAACACACTCAACATCCTGAGGGCCCTCCACTATCAGCACTGACTGGCCTGGGAGGGACATAGGAAGTGTGATAGTCAGCACCAAAAACAACACAGTTCGGAGTCTAACAGGTGCTCCACCTCTGATATAGAGTAGTGTACCTCAAATGTTAAGAAAAAAATTATAAGACTCATAAGACTAGAAAAAGACTTATTCTGTGATGACGTCACGTAAACAGCATGAGGATCCACACACCGGCATGTGCTCAGGAAGATCAGCATGCAGGAAGATTCTAGTTAAGACAACGGTAGACCTGTGTGACTCTTTCCATTGTAAATGTAAACTTGTCCACACAGTGCACACCCTTGCACTTGCACAGTGCAAGGGGCTCAATTCAATCGGCACAATCAAACATGAAAAAGCTTCTAATGGGATTCACTTACCTGTAATCCCCTTAGATGATTTCAACAGTAGCAACCGTAAATGAAACCTTTAAAACACAATCTCTCATACAGTCTTGTCTGTTAATATCTACAACTGGCTCATTGCAGAGCCCAAGTCACTATGGTCCATAAAAAGTTAAATCGTCATCCACACTTGCATCATACTTATGACAACATGATTAAAGACTGAATATCCAAAACAACATACGCAGATACAGTTTGCGCAGCAGCAAAAAAACAAGTCTGTAACCAACATATGAAAAACTGATCGACTGTGTGTTGAACCAACAGTCGAAAAAATGCCTTTGTTCTTACCTTTGACCGTCAGCTTGGCAACGCTCTTGGCAGTGCCTACATCGCAGGAGTAGGTGTCGCTATCTGCCTCCTCCAGCTGCCGGATGGTCAGGCTGCAGACGCCTTCCTTCCTGGTGATCTCGTAGCGTCCCCCGGTCTGGAGCTCTGTGGAGCCCTTGTACCAGGTGACCTTGGTGGCAGGCTGGGCCGTCTCACACTGCAGGGTGACGGTCCCCTTCTCCTCCCCCTGGCCGTCCTTCAGCTCCTTGGTGAACTTGTGGACGGGTTCTGAGGGAAGGCGAGTCAAGAGGAGAACATGGAGGATTCACCCACGTTTGGCACGTGGATGACACCATTTCGAGTGTAGGGGGGGGGGGGATGTGTTTAGCAGAGCTTACCTTGGACCTCCAGCTTGGCCTTGGTAGTGGCCCCTCCCACAACCTCACAGCTGTATTCCCCCGAGTCCTGTGCGCTGACGCTATGGACGGTGAGCTTCATGACCTTCTCCTCCTGGCTGAGGGAGTACTTCTGGCTCTTCTTGATGGCCTTGCCATCCTTGGCCCACTTGACGGAGGCGCTGGTCTGAGTGACCTCACAGCTGAACACTGAGTCCTCTCCCGCCACCACACTGACGTTCTGGAGCTCGCGAAACACCGACTTGGCTAAGCCTGCAACCAGTGTTATTTGTCATGCTTATCTTTAAAACAGAGGGCGTCCATAATGTTGAATTTGTTTTTTTTGTCATGTTCTTTTCAACAAATGCTCATAAATTCATATTTTTTTCTCAATATATAGGATGAGCAAAAGTCTAACCTTCAACTGCTAATGTGGCCTTGGTGTTCAGGTCCTTGAGGTTGAAGACCACCTCTCCAGCATCAGCTGGTGTCGCATCCTTGATGGTCAGAATGTACTTGCGTCCTTTGCTGGACATGTTGAAGCGCCCGCCCTCTGTGACGGCCTTGCCATTCACCGTCCAGCAGCACTCGTCTGTGGTCTCTCGTGAAAGGATGCACTCAAAGCTGCACGTCTCTCCCTCATTCACCTCTGCAGACTTCAACCACTTAGTGATACCGACACTCAGGTCTGAGGAAGAATGTTTGTCATTTGTTTGACGTACAGTATAAGACCATAATATGAGTAATTGTTGTTAACACTGGTGTATGACCCTGACATCTGTACAGTACCTTAGTCACACTGGTTAGTTGACATGAAAATAACGTGTTCATTTCCCAGACATTTGATATTCTATCCTAGGTTTTGAATCAATAACCTCTTGATTGGAGGGCAAAGGCTCTAACCACTGAGCTAACCTAACCCCCATGAGTTGCATCCCTTTGACACAGGGAACCCACCTCTCACAGTGACCTGTGACTTCGAGACCTCGGTTCCCAAGTCACAGCTGTACTCCCCTGCGTCCTCCTTGGTGACGTCCTTGATGATCAACCCCAGAGACTTCCCTGTGTGTAGCAGCTCATACTTAGGACTGGCCGCCAGGACTTTACCATCTTTCCTCCAGGCAGGGGACACCCTGGGCTTAGAGGCCTCACATGCCAGAGTGATCATGCCTTTCTCCTCCCCGACCACATCGTCCAGAGACTTGAGGAACACAGCTCTCTTCTCTAGAAAGGCAATGATGTTCATGACACAAACAGTCTTGTAACCCTAGACTTGTGAAGCCTTTGTAGGCATTAACATCATAATGATTAACTATAAACTATTAACTAGTGCCTGCTCTAACCCAAGCTCTTCTCCTGTCTGGCCCCCCAATGGTGGAATCATCTCCCCACCTCCACCAGAGATACTGAC
This sequence comes from Osmerus mordax, assembly GCF_038355195.1. Lineage (NCBI taxonomy): Eukaryota > Metazoa > Chordata > Actinopteri > Osmeriformes > Osmeridae > Osmerus > Osmerus mordax. The sequence continues at coordinate 13,534,875 of NC_090065.1, forward strand.
GCTAAAGACACTCTTGTTCCGGGATTACAACTGTAATTAAAAAGATTTGTTGGCTCAGATGTTAGTTTATTTCCTCCAGGAACACAATGACACTTATTGAATGACTTGCTGCACTTGTTGGTTAGTTGTAACTGATTTAAGTACTTGTACTCGCTGTGAATTATATTATTGTTGCTTGCTTTCCTCCAGGTACACTCTAGCACTTTCGAGGATCATGTTGTTTAACTGAAATTAGTTTAACTACATGCTCTCCTGGTTCTACCCATTGGCACTTATTTGCTTTTCATAATGTATGTTTTATGTTTTGGCTACCCGCAATGTTTTTGGGGCTATCTATCTCGTTGTTTATGATCATTGACCTGTGCACTTTTTGTAAAGCTCTCTTTTGTAAGTCGCTTTGGGTAAAATCGTCTGCTAGATGACTAAATGTAAATGTAAACTAGGCCTTGAGTCCTTACCTTTGACCTTAAGAGTGACCGACTCTTTGATGTCCCGGACACTGAAGGTAATTATTCCTCCGTCTTCAGGCGCAAGGTTTTTGAGTGTCAACGTGTGCACCTTCCCCATGTGTGTGATGGTGTTGACCTCGTTGGTGAAGAGGGCCTTGTCGTTCAGTAGCCACTGCACCTCCTCATCGGCGTAGTTGATCTCACAGGTCAGCAGAGCATCGCTGTCCTCATCCACCTCAGTGTCAGACAGGCTCTTGGTGATCTTCACCTCTCGAACTGCAAGGTGACGGATTCAAAGTCACTTGTAACGTATGGGACAAAACGATGCCCTCTGCAGGTGCTAATACGTAAATATCCACACACACTTGATTCAGAATACATACAGACAGAGAAAGATTCATACTGTGTACGAAGCTACAACTAGGTGAACTGAACAGCCACAATGTTCCTGTTCAGCCAACTGTTATTTGTTGTGTATGCACAACAATGAATCGTCATCATCAACATTGAAACAATGAATCAATAATACATTGTTGTAAGTGACATTAAAATTAGCCTTTGAAGAGAAAGACAGACCCAGTTGTAGTTGAACTATACCTTCGACAGTGAGAGTGGCTTTGGTCTCGGCCAGTTCAGACTGACAGCGGTACTCCCCTGAGTCCTCACCAATCAGCTTCTGGATGGTCAGCTGAGCGCACGCAGCGTCCAGCTTCAGGCTGAGCTTGTCTGACGCCACCAGGGTGGTCTCACCTTTGAACCAGCTCACCTCCTTTGGCGGAGTGGAGAACTTGCAGCTCAAGGTGACTGAGGCTTTCTCCTTGGCCTTCACGTCCTTGATGGGCTCCACCACCTCTAGGGGGCGCTCTGACAAGGAAGAATAGCAGGGAATGGCTGAGACTACACGAGTGGAGGTTTCTAACATGCTAATGGAATGCTAAGGCTGCAGCCAATGTTGTAGCTAATGTAATGATAATGCAATGCTAATGTAGCCTTGAGATGCTAATCACAAGATTGTTTTCCGGATAAAGAGACGGTTTCCGTCTCTCACCTTTGACAGTGAGCTGGGTCACAGACTTGCTCTTGCCAGCGGTGAACTGTACAGGTCCCGTCATGGATGCCTTGGTCTTCTTGAAGGTGAGGCGGTGCATGGTGCCCTCATTCTCCATCTCCACGTCGGCGCTCTCCTGCACGGCCACGCCGTTCAGCGTCCACTTGGGGGGCTTGACAGACTCCATGCTGATCTCCACTTTGAAGACGGCCGCGAAGGGCTCCGTCACCTCCACAGCACTTAGCTCCCTCACTATACTTATGGCCTGTTCTGAAGGATCAATAGGACATTCAAAAAAAGATGTGTCAAACCTCATAAAAACGAACTACACGTTTTCCCTCCTTTACCAACAACTCACAAATTGATGGTGAGATTGCAATTAATTCTAGGGGTTGAATATATGTATTTAAAATGATTCATTCAAAAGTATGAAAGTGTCTCGCTTAATGTAACTAATAGCAGGACTAGTAGTTGTTTTATAAGTGAGAAAGGGATATGTGTGTACAGTATTTACTGTACATAAATGGCCATGAAAACCTCATGTACATACAGCCATCTAATCTAAATATACGATATTGCTCAATAAGACTCCTCAACTAGAAGCAGTAGTTCCGTAGTAATAAGATTATAGAAGAGTACTGAATCCTTGAGGAGATGGTATGTTATTTAGATGGCCATGTCAATCCAACACATACATAGAGCCATTTTAATGCACCATACATGAGGATACCCATGAAAGATCCTAACGTCCTGGTTTCGTCCGCCATCCTGTTACCTTCCACCAGCATTTTACAAGAAGTCTTGTCATCGCCGGCATCACAGGTGTAGGTGTCCTCATCATCCTCCCCGATGTCGTTGATGGTGAGTTTGCGGTACACGCCTTCACCGCCAATCTCGTGCTTCTTGCTGGGCTTGAGCTCTTTCTTGTTCTTGTACCACTTGACTTTAGCACTGGCTCGAGACACTTGGCACTCCAGGTGTCCGCGGTGCTTGAACATGGCTATCTTATCCCTGAGCTTCTTCACAAACTTGACAGGCAGCTCTAATAACAACAACAGCAGTGGCACCTCATCAATGGAACAGCCGAGGCTGTAGTATCAGAGAGTTAGGACACCAAGGCAACAAGGCAGTGCGCAGCACTAAGACAATCTGCAGTGAAGACAAAGCACGGCCCAAGTAGGCATGGGCCGGTTACCGGTTTGAAGGTATACCGCTGTATTTGCAATACCGTGAAACCGTGGTATTTTTTCTCAAGGTTATCATCCTGTCAAAATCTGATACCGGCCCATGCCTAGGCCCAAGAGAAGTCTCTTTCTAAGTACCCTTTTCACACTACTAAACCCATCATAATGTGCTGAGTGACCCAGATCCTTGCTTTGAAGATTGTGCTTTCCAGCTGAGTCTTTGGTAAAAAAATCTAATAGGGTGAAAAGGGTACTTCCAATTTGAAATTAACTGACCAGGTGCACAAACTAAAGCAAAGCATAAGCAGTGAACAAGCTTCATGTCCCAAGTATATATTAGAGTGTATTACCTGTACTTATAAAGACACGTTCATCAAACTATCAATCTGGCCTAATGCCAAACAGCAAACTGCAAAACATTGCCTATAGAATCTTATTCTTGCTATACAAACCAAAGCAGATTCAAGTAGCCTACCCTCAGAAAATACTGCAGAGGTAAAGACCAAGGTGACAGGAGCTCTAACCTCTCAAAAACAGTATGGAACACTAAAACACAGCTACAGTCATTTAGAAAAGAACATCATCGCGCCTCACAACTCAACAAGGTGAGTGCCTCATTGGGAGATACAAACACCTAGATACAGCCACTGTTCGAAGAAACGAGACCATAAAGAGGACCTCCTTATTTCGTTCTTGACGTACATTTCCTCGTCGACAGAACTTGCCAAATGTCCGATGACGACTCCCCATGGCCTTCCATAGACAGACAAGGATTTCTTTATCCACAGCTATGCTAATGCAGGGCTGGAGATGAGGCCATTAATACCTCATCTGGCTATTGATGTCCCTACCCTCACCTCCATTCCAATAAATCCAAAAGAAACATCTACAATCCACAACTGCATATTTTAATCAAAGATAGCCTTTAAAGACGTCTTTGTCATTCTACAACTCCCATTACAATTAAGAAAGTCTTCTCATTAATGGTCTGAAATGGAGACTCTTGTCACAAATAATTTAATCAATTCACTTTTTGTGGAGATTAGGACGTTCCACCAAGAGATAGAGCAACAAAGATTGGTATGAAACTCTCCCTGAAATGTGCTGTAAGCCATGCAACTTTCACCTGAATGTGTTAATGGCGTCCTCTGCCATACTAGACACTGAATTGTGCACTGCATGTTGTGTTGAATTGTATCGTGTGCTGCACGGCTGGGGTCGGTACCTTTGACTTTCAGGTTGGCTGTCGAGGAAACTTTCTCAGCTGCGAATTTAATCTCACTTGCATCTTCTACCGTCACCGACTTAAACAGCAGCACATAGGTTTTACCTTCAGAAAGAGCAACTCATTAGCACAATAAATTAGTGCCCGAGAAGTGACATCAAAACTCAATGCGTTCACATCAGATGTAAACTAAACAGGAACCTATACTGAAAGGTGAATAGGGCAAACTGTGACCTCACCCTCCTGTCTCATCTTGATGTTGTCACCGGCCTTGAGTTTGGTGTTGCCTTTGAACCAGTGGCACTCCACCTCGTCATGAGAAATCTCGCAGACAAACGCGGCACTCTCCTTCTCCGTCACCTCCAAGTCTTCCAGATTTTTCACGATCGTTATCTCTCTGGCTGTGAGAGACACATGGACAGATCTTTCCTTACGATGCAACGTTTCACTGGAATTTTTTTTAAAGATTATGTTCTGTAGTAAATATCTCATTGTGTGAATTGAGTTGTAGTGGAAGGGTGCTACCATGAACGGTGAGCTTGGCAGAGGTGTTGTCATCAGCAGTGCGGCAGACATAGGTGCCCTGGTCCTCTTGGGAACATTTGTGGATGATCATGCTACGCTTGCGCCCCTGGGAGTGGATACCAATGGTCTTTCCTGGCTTCAGCTCAGTATCACCCTGGGAAATGATGTTCTTCTTAAGTATTGTTTGTATACTCAGTGCTCGATATGCAATGTATCATTTACAGACAGACTACAAAGCTGCAAGTTGATCTTCTATGAATGAAATGGCGGAATATTTATTGGAGATTGGTTTCTCACCTTGAACCACTTGACCTCAGCGCTTGTTTTAGATACTTCACATTCAAAAGTGACCTTGTCTTTTTCTGGGGCTTTGATATCCTCCATAGGTTTAGATATCATAGCAACAGGTTCTAAAAGAAACGCAACACTTTAAAACTTAACACCAAAATTAAATGTGGTATTTCAGCAACAAGTTTGCATCTGGTAAAAATGGGGAAACCTACCTGTTACAATAAGCTTTGCAGCGGTATGGACCCCCTCTGCTTGGAAGGCTATGGTTCCTGCGTCCTCCATCTTGAGCTGGGACAGGGTTAAGGCATGCTTGTTTCCCAGGGCAGTGATCCGGCAGTTGGGGCCGACCTTCAGCTTGGCCCCATCCCTGGTCCAGGAGCCTTCCACGTCAGCCTGGCTCAACTCCACTTCCAGTGTCACCGTCTCCTTCTCAGTGGCCTTCAGCTCCGACAGGCCCTTCACTATCTGGATCTTTTTCACTGTAAAAAAGGATGGAGGGGAGGACTTAAAAACAGTTTCAATATGTCTAGTGTGTATGTTTTTATCTTAGCACAACTTCTAGATATAAATGTCTTAGTGACAGGACATGTCTTCGTGTAAAGTTCTCTCAAACTCTGGGAAGACTCCAGAACATCTTCTGTTGTCACAATAATGTCCTTGCCAACTTGAGTAGTCAACTCCACCCGATGTAACATGGGAGTCCTCTTACTCTCCACAGTGAGTTTGGCCTGGGTTTTGTCATCCAGGGTCTCGCAGGAGTAGAATCCCCTGTCTGCGTAGACCACGCTCTTGAAGACCAGGGTCTGCTTGGCCCCCTCCACCCTGATCTCCATGTTCCCTCCAGACTGCAGCACCACGCTGTTCTTCATCCACCTGACCTCGGCCGACGGCCTGCTCAGCTCCACCTCCAGCTTCACCTCTGCCTGCTCCTCCACCGTCAGGTTCTCCAGTTTCTTCTTGAAGAGCACTGGGACCTCTGTGGAAGGAGTAGAGACAGACCAAGCATTGTAACTCCATACACAGCAGATTTGCAGATCTTTATCAGAAAGGCTGTCCTTTATCTCCTGTCACGATGGTCAACTGTAGTTCCTTTGTAGAGTAACTGTGGTGGGAGTGTTAATATAAAGTCCTGTTGTTCATGTTACGTAATAAACAAAATGGAGACATCTAAATTTTCAGCCTGAATTGGGGCTTATCGTGATAAAGGGGGGGTCAAATAGCTGAGCGGTTAGGGAATCAGGCTATTAATCAGAAGCTTGCCGGTTCGATTACCAGCCATGTCAAATGATGTTGTGTCCTTGGGCAAGGCACTTCACCCTACTTGCCTCGGGGAGAATGTCCCTGTACTTACTGTAAGTCGCTCTGGATAAGTAAATGTAAATAAACAAGAGGGAGTTCACAAGACATTTATGGACGTATGTACACTGTATGAGTAGCGCATGCTAGTCATTACGTTGCACTTGGAGAGTGGCCTTGCATCCCTTGCCCTCTGCGTCCACACTGATCTCGCCTGCGTCCTCCTGGGACACGGAGGTGATGGTGAGAGAGTGGCTGGTGCCCCCGTGCTCAATCTTGTACTTGGGTCCATCGGTGAGGGGCACGTTGTTGCAGAGCCATTTCACCTTGGCGTCGGCTGGGGTGACACTGCACTTGAAGATGGCGTCCTTGCCCTCAGAAGCAACCACATTGCTCAACTTGGAGGTCAGCCTTACCAACCTTGGAGCTAAAAGAACAACATAAAATTATATTTGTATTCAGTGATGATGTTCCTGGACTGGACACTGCTTAACAACGTATATGCAATCATATTGAGTGAAAGGTTTATTCCAACAGTTCTAAAAACAGATGTCAGACATATTTCAAGAACATATTTAGAATATTTTGTAACTTGTACGGTGGCCTTTGCGTTTCTATACCTTTAATGGAGACCTTGGCAGAGGTCTTGTCATCCTTGCATTCACAGCTGTACTCCCCCTCATCTTCTTTTGTCGTGCCGGTCACAGTCAAGATCCGCTTGGTGCCCTCAGCGCCCACACTGAACCTGCCTCCGGGTTTGACCTCACGGCCACTATGGCGCCAGAGAACGTCTCCTGACGCTCGTTTCAGCTCACACACCAGGGTCAGGGTACCGCCCAGCTCCGTGGAAACACACTCCAACTGGACCGCAAACTTCAGGGGCGAATCTGAGCAGAGAAGAACCACAGCCTCAGAACTGTAGGGTTTTTTGTTTACTCTGCTACAATAGAGAAAAGGTATTAAAGACATGGAAAATACAAAAGGAATCAATTTCAAGAATAAGGTGACAGACCTTTGACTTGGGCAGTAAACTCTTGCTTGTCATCCACTGTCTGACAAAAGTATGTTCCGCTATCTTTGACTTCGGCCGACTTGACCACCAGGGTACGAGACAGACCCTCTTTCTTTATCTCATACTTGGATCCCTCCTTCAGCTCCACTCCATCCCTGAACCACTTCACGCTCACGCTCTCGGAAGTCAGCTCAGTGGTAAAAACAATTTTCTCACTGGCTTGAACACTGCATGTCTCCTTCACAGCTGACTTTTTCTGGAACATTGCAGTAGACTCTGTTGAGAGTAAGAGAGACACCCACAGGTTTGTACAAAAAAATCTAAAAAATAAAATACATACAGCAGCAAATAACAATGAAAACTTACCTTTCATAAGCAACTTAAAGACCATCTTCTCTGCTCCCGCTTCACAGGTGTACTCTCCTGCATCCTTCTTCTCCACCTTTTCTATCACCAGCTGACGACTCTTGCCCTTTGTCTCCATGCAGATTGTCTTACTGGAGGTCAGTAGCTTGCCTTCCTTGTACCATTTCACCTCTGTCTTGGTATCAGACACCTCACAGCTCAGAGTAGCTTTCTGGGAGATGGAGGCTTTCACCTCCTTCTGGACAGACTCCTTGTTGGAGAAGGCAGCCTGGGCTTCTGAGAGGAGAGTCGTGGAGGAGCATGAGGCATCAACCACATAAATCAACATGAAAAGCACGGACAAGACTGGGCGTATGACTTATTAACTGAGTGGACAACCACAAAACAACAGTCTGAGTCAATTATTCATCACCCACTTAAATCCAGATTATTAACAGCAACACCATAAGAGAAAACCAAAACACCAGATTCACAATAATGACACACCAACAATCCCCAAATATCTGCTCTAAGCGGTTTTTGTACAGAGGAAGACACATAGGAAGTCAGGCATAAACAAATTAAAACACCAGATAATTTCATACATAACTATAAATCACCAAAGCATAACAGACACAATATATGGACAGCATTTTATGGTAATAAACTACCAAATCACTAAGGCCAAAATTCTATAATGGAAATCCTTTTTACGGTCTAATCGAAATTATACAATTCTAAGTTGTACATAACCAAGAACTGTCAAATGTACAAACTTTCCATCAAAAACCGTGAGAAGAAAATGATTTCCTACCTGCCACCTGTAACTTGAAGTTGAGCTTCTCTGTTCCAGCTTCACAAGTGTACTCTCCTGCATCCTTCTTCTCCACCTTTTCTATCACCAGCTGACGACTCTTGCCCTTTGTCTCCATGCAGATTGTCTTACTGGAGGTCAGCAGCTTGCCATCCTTGTACCATTTCACCTCTGTCTTGGTATCAGACACCTCACAGCTCAGAGTAGCTTTCTGGGAGATGGAGGCTTTCACCTCCTTCTGGACAGACTCCTTGTTGGAGAAGGCAGCGTGGGCTTCTGAGAGGAGAGTCATGGAGGGGTACCATGGTTTCAGAAACAATTTACAGTAAGAAGACAACACGGTTTGACAAAGTTGAACAACAAACCTCACACAGTAAAAGTAAAAACAAGGTAAAACAGACAGACTCAACATAAAGTGTACTGAGACTTGACAGAAACAAACATATAAACTGTAGCCCAAGGAGATCACCATCAGGTCCAGGTGAAACGTACGTTTACTGACACAGAATGTTACCTCAAATATTGCTTCATAATAACTATGTGTACCTACATGATTCAAAATCTATTGACAAATGCAATCGATATCTACTGATCTTATTTCATTACAAACAAGGAAAGTGTTAGCCTCCATAATTACTCAGACTGCACCATGTGTTGTTCATGGATTAGAAGCTACAACATTCCTGTATATTAACAGACAGAAAGACCTCATATGAGGCCAACTGTAGGCCAAACCATTAAGCCTCAAGTCAGACAATCCACAAGAAGCTAATGTAAGCTGGCACAGTTTCCTTCCTACCTGCCACCTGTAACTTGAAGTTGAGCTTCTCTGTTCCAGCTTCACAGGTGTACTCTCCTGCATCCTTCTTCTCCACCTTTTCTATCACCAGCTGACGACTCTTGCCCTTTGTCTCCATGCAAACTGTCTTACTGGAGGTCAGCAGCTTGCCATCCTTGTACCATTTCACCTCTGTCTTGGTATCAGACACCTCACAGCTCAGAGTAGCTTTCTGGGAGATGGAGGCTTTCACCTCCTTCTGGACAGACTCCTTGTTGGAGAAGGCAGCCTGGGCTTCTGAGAGGAGAGTCGTGGAGGAGCATGAGGCATCAACCACATAAATCAACATGAAAAGCACGGACAAGACTGGGCGTATGACTTATTAACTGAGTGGACAACCACAAGACAACAGTCTGAGTCAATTATTCATCACCCACTTAAATCCAGATTATTAACAGCAACAGCATAAGAGAAAACCAAAACACCAGATTCACAATAATGACACACCAACAATCCCCAAATATCTGCTCTAAGCGGTTTTTGTACAGAGGAAGTCACATAGGAAGTCAGGCATAAACAAATTAAAACACCAGATAATTTCATACATTACTATAAATCACCAAAGCATAACAGACACAATATATGGACAGCATTTTATGGTAATAAACTACCAAATAACTAAGGCCAAAATTCTATAATGGAAATCCTTTTTACGGTCTAATCGAAATTATTCAATTCTAAGTTGTACATAACCAAGAACTGTCAAATGTACAAACTTTCCATTAAAAACCGTGAGAAGAAAATGATTTCCTACCTGCCACCTGTAACTTGAAGTTGAGCTTCTCTGTTCCAGCTTCACAGGTGTACTCTCCTGCATCCTTCTTCTCCACCTTTTCTATCACCAGCTGACGACTCTTGCCCTTTGTCTCCATGCAAACTGTCTTACTGGAGGTCAGCAGCTTGCCATCCTTGTACCATTTCACCTCTGTCTTGGTATCAGACACCTCACAGCTCAGAGTAGCTTTCTGGGAGATGGAGGCTTTCACCTCCTTCTGGACAGACTCCTTGTTAGAGAAGGCAGCCTGGGCTTCTGAGAGGAGAGTCATGGAGGGGTACCATGGTTTCAGAAACAATTTACAGTAAGAAGACAACACAGTTTGACAAAGTTGAACAATAAACTTCACACAGTAAAAGTTAAAACAAGGTAAAACAGACAGACTCAACATAAAGTGTACTGAGACTTGACAGAAACAAACATATAAACTGTAGCCCAAGGAGATCACCATCAGGTCCAGGTGAAACGTACGTTTACTGACACAGAATGTTACCTCAAATATTGCTTCATAAAAACTATGTGTACCTACATGATTCAAAATCTATTGACAAATGCAATCGATATCTACTGATCTTATTTCATTACAAACAAGGAAAGTGTTAGCCTCCATAATTACTCAGACTGCACCATGTGTTGTTCATGGATTAGAAGCTACAACATTTCTGTATATTAACAGACAGAAAGAGCTCATATGAGGCCAACTGTAGGCCAAACCATTAAGCCTCAAGTCAGACAATCCACAAGAAGCTAATGTAAGCTGGCACAGTTTCCTTCCTACCTGCCACCTGTAACTTGAAGTTGAGCTTCTCTGTTCCAGCTTCACAGGTGTACTCTCCTGCATCCTTCTTCTCCACCTTTTCTATCACCAGCTGACGACTCTTGCCCTTTGTCTCCATGCAGACTGTCTTACTGGAGGTCAGCAGCTTGCCATCTTTGTACCATTTCACCTCTGTCTTAGTATCAGACACCTCACAGCTCAGAGTAGCTTTCTGGGAGATGGAGGCTTTCACCTCCTTCTGGACAGACTCCTTGTTGGAGAAGGCAGCCTGTTCGTCTTGCGTTTCTGAGATGAAAAATCACACAAACAACTCTTATCAAGAAATACAACCTCTGTGTATTTATAGTATATATTTACGCAGTTTGGTCGGAATTACCTTTTATCTTGACCTGGAATGTAACTTTGTCTGCCTGTGTCTCACAGGAGTAGTGTCCCTCGTCGCTCTTCTTGGCCTTCTTGATGATCAGCCTCCTATCCGTCCCTCTGGAGATGATGGTGGTCCTTTGGTCCTCGGCAATCTGCGTCCCATCTTTCCTCCAGACCACCACACTGCTGGCAGAAGACACTTCACAGCTCAGCTCCAGATCTCCTGTCAGGACGGGGGCCACAGCCATGGGGCCCCGAGGCTTGTTCAGGAACTTGGCTGGCTCATCTGGCACACAAACACACAATAACAAGGGGTTGATACATTAATTATATATTCATTGCTTTCATTTAATGACTCCCCAATTTCATTCAAAGTTATTCCAATTTCCTTAGACAATCTTGTGATATTTGTGTGTGTGTGTATTTATGTGTTTGTGTGGGTGCCCAGTGTGTGGCGGGGGGCGGGTGGCACAACTAGTCACTAGTGGATGTTATTACATGTTGACAGAGAGCCCTTTCACAGGTATGCTGGCTCACAAGCACCTGCTGGCATCTGTCAGAGCACGTCCTGTTCCTGAGGTCCACATGTGACAGCAACTCACAACACTATACCCTGCATATGTAGGCTAGAGGTTGCACTTATCACCCAGGGTCAGCTACAGGCCTGAGGGGCCAAACCCACTGGACACTGATTCAAATATAATCACCAAAATGTAACTCAATGTTATTGAACATTTTAAATATTTGGTAGTGAGAGTACCAAAGCTAGTTTGGTTTAGTTTCCAGGCTGTTTAAGGATGTTAGAGACAAGACAGCACCAAGCATGGGACAGCAGAATGTTTTTGTGGTTTTACCTTTAAGCGCGAGCTGCAAGGATATCCTATCATTATCCAGCACACATTCATAGATGCCCACATCCTCCTCAGTGACATTGTGGACAATCAGGATCCTCTTGCGGTTTGTGATGACATACTCATACTTCTTGCCAATCTTTAACTCTCGTCCGTTCATCATCCAGACCACCTTCACACAGCATGGATACATGAATGAACCGCTGAATAATGTGATTGCTGGGGAATATTATCATACAAACAGGAAAGACAAGGATTATGGGAATCATTAGCTATTTGAATAATGCAGTCCAACACACACCTTGACGTCGTAATCAGACACTTCTGTGGTCAGCTCAGCGGATGACTGAGCACTGCAGGTCACCACCTCCACCTGGTCTGGTCTACTGGTGAACCTCACAGATGGCACTAGAAAAAGCAGTCTTACATTAGCTCCTAGGATACATTTACATTTAGTCATTTAGCAGACGCTCTTATCCAGAGCGACTTACAGTAAGTACAGGGACATTCCCCCGAGGCAAGTAGGGTGAAGTGCCTTGCCCAAGGACACAACGTCAGTTGGCATGACCGGGAATCGAACTGGCAACCTTCGGATTACTAGCCCGACTCCCTCACCGCTCAACCACCTGACTCCCCTAATGTAGGAGTCTTACATTAGCTACCAGAAGTCTTACATTAGCTACCTGACATCTTACCATAGCTACTGAGAGTCTTACATTAGCTACCAGACATCTTACCATAGCTACTGAGAGTCTTACATTAGCTACCTGAAGTCTTACATTAGCTACCAGGAGTTGGCCACCAGCAGAACAATAAAGGAGCTATGGTTGCAGCACACCGCTGATGGTTATTAAAGTGTCAGAGAGTATATTTGGGACGTTGTTTATGTCCAGGCCTGTTCTCTAGCACTTACTCTTCACAGTCAGTACACAGCTGCTCTCAGAGCCACCACCCACAAACTTGACCTCTGCCTGATCCATCTCCAACAGGACGTTGCGTATGAGCAGCGTGTGCGTGTTCTTGGAGCGGGTGATGAGGTAGTCGGCGCCACTGCGCAGGAGACGTCCGTTCAGGGACCAGAATCCTGAGCAGACGGCGGTCAGCTCCACGGACAGGGAGCCCTCCTCGCCGTAGATGACCGTGCTGTTCACCAGTGCGGACTTCAACTCCGCCGTGGGCTCTGGGAGGGGAAAACGCAACATGGAACATTGAGACATGTCAGGGTTTCATTTAGCAGATACCATGAGCCAGTGACTTTTTGATCTGCGGTCAAATGATCTACCACAGAGCTTACCCATCAGGGACATCATCAGGAGAGTCAACATCACGATGACACAATGAAAAGTCTGCTTGCTGATCAAACAATCTCATTGTTTTCTCAAAGATTTATACAAACTTAGTAATCGTGAAATTCTGTTCATATTCTGAGCACCTCAAATGCGACCATGTGATCAGGAAGGGGTCAGGGGTCAAGCAGGTGGCTTACCGAGGTAGAAACTTCCAGACACCTCCAGACAGGGACTTTGACCATAGCTGTTGACAGCACTGATACGGAACTGGAAGCTGGCCTCCTCTGAGAAGTTTGAGATGGTGATCTCTGTTTGGGTGAGGAGCTCCGAGCCGTTGCACCTCTGCCAGGTCTGAGCCCCCACCTTCCTCTTCTCCACGATGTAGCCGCTGATGGGCACAGGCCTGTCGCTGTCCGGGGGTGACCACTGCAGGGTGATGGACGAGCCCGTCTTGTTTCGCACCACCACGTCAATGGGGGGGTCTGGAGGATGCTTTCTTGCAGCTGGAGATGAAAGGGTTGAATGTGAGAAAATGGTACATATCAAAGTACACTGTGTGCATGTGCTCCGTGTGTGTCCTGTCACTCACCAGTGACAGAAAACCGCGTAGACGTCTTGCAGTCTCCAGCCACGAAGGCCACCTCTCCGGAGTCGTCGGCCTGGCAGTCTCGGATGGTGAGGGTGTACTGTCGGAGACTGCAGCCGATGGACACTCGGAAGTCCTGCTTCAGACGCTCGCCGTTGCGCGTCCAGTAGGAGTCCGGGCAGGGATGCTCCAGCTCCACACAGAAGATGACTGTGTCGCTGACAGGAACCACCGTTCTCCTGGGAAGTTTCTTGGTGATGTTGCCTGAAGCGTCGAGCAGAGGGGTCACTGAAGAGCGGCAACACTCCAGCAGAACACAAACTCGCTAAATATTGAGATAATTCTTTTTTTAATAAATAGAATGAATTGCACTTATTTAGAAATGACTCTTTGTTCAAAACTAGCTTCTTTTTTTTACACTCGTGTGTTCACTGTTATTCCTGTTCAATGCTGCTGTAAGGATGTGGTTTCCACTCTGGGAACAATAAGGTTCTATCTGTCCAATCTTCATAAAACTATTGAATGATAGTTTGGACTTGGTATTTCATCCAGCCTTCACATAAGGCCCTGCGGCCCCTGAGACGACGAGGACAGAAGGTCCATCTCTCCTACCCAGCACGGTGAGCTCGGCCACGGTGCGACTGCCCTCGTTCATCTCGCAGATGTAGACAGCGTCGTCATTGGTGGTGACGTTCCTGATGGTGAGGCGGCGCACGGTCCCCTCCTCCTCCATACGATACTTGGTGTTCTGCTCCAGGCGCGTCTCCTCCATGAACCAGTTGGCCTGCGTGGCCGAGACGGGCACCTCACACATCAAGGTGGCCGTCTCCTTCTCCTGCACTTCCACATCCTGCAGCTTCCTCCGGAAAGGGACCTTAGGCTCTGGTATCAGGGCAGACGGAAAACATGCCAATGAGGTTTGTGACCACTGTGACCCATGTACGAGTTGGCCTATGCAAAACGTGGCCAATTGTGGTCATGGGGTCCATTCACTCTCTGTTGTGCAGATCCATTTCTGATAAAAGTCTCATCATGAAACACATGTTCATCCTTAAACAACAAGTTGTCAGGTTCTCTCTTTTTTTTTTAAAGCATATTCCTGAAGAGCCGTTTTGGGATCATTAAGAATAGCATATTTCAGCATGTCACACTATAATGATTCTGAATCTGACCTAGTGATCAATTTCCAAAGTATTAACTGTACACACATTCTTCTGTTGACACTCTCAAAGAAGACATCAGTCATCCTCAAAATAATCACTGTATTTCCCGTTGATTAAAAATAAGCATTGCTGATCTGCAATGTCTGCTTAGGAAGCTGTTTATGGTGGACAGGGGTTGAGGGACACAGGGTGAATCATATTCCCCCATATCCTTAAACATTGATAAATAGCAATCCAAGTTGTCAGGTTCTCTTAAAAAAAATGTCAGCACACTAAACATGAGACATGGAATGTTAACCAGCTGCTATAAATCCTTTAGGGTATTCACATAAATAAAATAAATTGCATATTCATGAAGAGCCGTTTTGGGATCATTAAGAATAGCATATTTCAGCATGTCACAACATAATGAGTCTGAATCTGACCTAGTGATCAATTTCCAAAGTATTAACTGTACACATATTCTTCTGTTGACACTCTCAAAGAAGACATCAGTCATCCTCAAAATAATCACTGTATTTTCCGTTGATTTAAAATAAGCATTGCTGATTTGCAAAGTCTGTTTAGGAAGCTGTTTATGGTGGACAGGGGTTGAGGGAACAGGGTGAATCATATTCCCTAACACCCTGGATGAGTTTCATTACAAAAACCTCACCTCCACTCAGAAGCTGTGTTTGAAAGGTCTGGCTGGGGGTTGGGAAGGGGGGGGGGGGGGGTTGAATGGCATGGGTTTCTATTATGACCTTTACCTTGAACTGAGGGTTAGCAAATGATCTGGCGTTAATAGGAACCCAGAAACATAAAGGGCAGAGGGGTACAGTCCCCGCCCCCGCGACAGCCTCCATAATCCTGAAAAACTAACAACAAAGCAGACACGCAGGTGTTCGTTTACGTGCGGCACCAATAATAAGGTCCACTGAAAGGCACTGTGCTGCACACTGTCAAACTGAGAAGGAAATTAACAACCGCCATTGACAACTCCATGTTTCGGGCCCCGGGCCAATCGTGAGAAAGTGGAAAGTGACTCTAGCTGTGGCGCCTGGGGGCTACGGTGGGCCAGTGGCCATCCCAGCAACTGTGAACTACTCATCACCAGCAGAAAATAGACGCAACACTACACTCGCCCCTTCATATTGCTGCCAGCATTCCATCTAGTTGCGCAAAGTCTATACCAGGGGGAGGGTATAACATTGTTCAGGTGAGGTTAGTGGTGTGTACACTTCTGGTTTTACTGTATAACAGATAATGACTAGTCAGACAAAAGTGCTGTTAATTCTCAAGTTTGCTGTGATACCCTAGGAAGTACTGTACATAAGCTCTGCCCTATGGGACCTTTTCTTTCAAAGAATGACAGACCACAGCTATGCAGACATACACTGTTCAGACATCTGAGCTATTTATAAGAGATACAGTTCATCGACGTACATGACAAAAGTTCACCTTGTGGAAATATTATGCATCATGGAAACATTTATTAAATGTATCAAATCGCACAATACTGAAACAAAGATCCTCATATTACTCGGGAACGGTTCCAGAAAATCTGTCAGACTCATGAAACACCAGCATCAAAAGGACTTACATTTTAACCTCAAAACAGACATAAAGTAACAAGCTTACCTTTGACAATGACCAACACGGCACTGTAAGTCTGTCCGGCCATGTTGGAGGCGTTGCAAGTGTACAGGCCGTTGTCACCCTGCTTGCAGTACAGGATTTTGAGGATGAAGTTCTCGGCCTGGTCCTCATACATGACGTGCCTGCGGCCTTCGCTGATGTTGGAGCCATCCTTCCTCCAGATGATGTGGGGCTTGGGGTGGCCCGTCACGAAGCAGCTGAGCTTGGCATGCTTGCCCTCCGTCACTGTGCAGGTGCGGGTGAACACACCCTTGGGCAGCTTGGCCAGCGCAGACGCCCGCTGGGCCTGCTCCAGGTCGTCTGTGATCTTGGCGGAGGTGGAGGACGAGGTGGAGTTGTAGGAGGAGCTGCTCTCGACATTGCGGTAGATGGAGATCTCCTCCTTGCGTTTCTGCAGGTGGGAGAGGAGGGAGGTGTTCTTGTCCACGCCCAGGTGCCGGGAGTCCTGGAGGTCCACCACCAAGGCGGCGGGCGCGTGCGAGCGCCCCACAGAGTTCTTGGCTCGGCAGGTGTAGGTCCCGCTGTCCAGGCTGCGGACACTCTGGATCCTCAGGGAGCTGCTATCGCTGTCGGAAGTCACCTTGATGCGGTTGGACTCGCCCACGTAGCGCCCATCCTTCTCCCAGTCGAAGTTAGGCTCAGGGTAGGCTGCCACCCGGCAGTGGAAAATGACATCCCCCCCAAGTCCCACGCGTGCCGAGTTGGGTTTGACCAGGAAAACAGGGGCTCGCTCTATCATCTTGGTTGGCAGGTCTACTTTAAGGGTGACTGCAGCGTAGGCCTCCCCGACACTGTTTTTGGCCCGGCACATATAGTGGCCGCTGTCCTCCAGAGTTAGGTCGTAGATGGTCAGACGGTACACATCGCCATCGTCCACTGTCTTGAAGCGACCTCCAGATGTGATCCGCAGCTTCTCCTTCTCCCAGGTGATGAGGGGAGTTGGGTTACCAACAATGGTGCAGCTCAGTGTGGCATCCTTTCCCACACACACTGAGAAGGCCTTGGGCCGGGTTAGAAACCTTGGGGCCCCTCCAAATAGGTTCTGGTCCATTATTGGTTCCTGTAATTGAAAGAAAGGTATCTGAAACATTAGGTTTGATCTCCATTGAGGTATTTGTCCATTAAGAGCATGTTACCCGAGGAAAATATAAGTATATGTATTCTGCCTCATAAGTAACAACATTATTAATGCAGAAAGGTTTAGGTGGGGGTACTGATATGGTACTCAGTTGATGGCTCACCCTATTCCCACTTTAGATTAAATTAAATTTAGATAGTTTTTTTCTGCTCTGCCAATTCAAATGGTTGCTGTACAAGTTTGTTTAGGGACGTGCTTTCCTTCATTAGAAAACATTTATTGAAAACAATCAAAAATGGTACTTTACAGTACATCCACAGAAAGGTAAAACAGATCTAAATGTATCCTATACCTTTTTCATTATGCAAATAACCTGAATGTATATCTTAAATATAGGGAGAGTCAAAATAAAGACAATTATAGACAGATACATAGTTTACTTCATAAAATTATTATGAACACAACATACTTGTTAGGCTGCTAACAGTCACTACTGTACAGTTTCAGTCCTCCTTAACTGTACTCGTTTGGTTATGAGGTCGGCTGCCTGCATAAAATAGTGCACAACCAATATAAGATATCTAAAGTAGGAAGCAGGCTCCATCCAGCAGACTTCCTGTAACTATTTGGGTCCAGACTCTGACCTGACCTACACCCCACAGAATTATCTGGGCTCTTCTTCTTGGGGTAGGAAAGTCAATAGAACAAGTGATTTCAGTGTAAGATTTGTTGACATTTCGATTTAACAAAGTTACATAGAACAGTTATGTGCCTTTCAAAGGGTGACATTTGCCATCTTTGTCACCTCATTCCTATGAGCTGCATGTTCCAAAAATAACCTCAGCTGTCAGACCCCGTCTCTGTTCATTGCCATTTGTAGAAGCAAAGAGATTTCAGCTGTTTGACAGGGCACCCACAGAAAGTAATGCTTTTACTTATGCTTCTGATAATATAATTAATAATAATTTACTTTAGAGCTTTACCAAAACAATGTTTAATATTTATTATTTCCTAATAATTCATGGGGAAATAGGGTAGTATGTCATTTTTTTCTTCAAATAGTTAATAATAACTATATGCACCTCTAGAAGTTATAGAAATGCAACATTTGTCTGTTAATACACTTAAGTATGCAAATTACATATTGATTGTCCATTTGTATATCAGAAATCAGCGGTTTATTATAATCTCGGTCCACGCTGACATCTAAATTAATCAATGTAGCCAAATAGGCTACTTTTTGGGGGTGTTCCACAAAGATGATCCAAATGTGTTTTCCTCACCTTGAGTCGTGAGCCACTCTCTGGTAAATCAAACGTTGACACATATGGACGAAAACTTCAGTGGTTTAATTGTCGAAAATATAATCCAAAAGAGAGTTGTATTTCAACAAAATGACCCTAAGAGTGGTTATATTTTCCTAAATGATTGTATATCCAGGAAAACGTAACATCCCCCCAGTCTCCTGCGGTGGGTGGTTGACTACGCTTATTTCTTTTTTCTTCTTTGGTACCTCATGATGCCAAATAGCTGACGTTCCTCTTTCGGTGCAGCCTCCTTTCCAAAATAGACTTGTCAATTACTGAAGAGATAGCCTGGGTGGTGGTAAAATGGTCCGACAAACATTGCTCCTCCTTTTATTACTGATAACAAATACTAACTGTCTATGTGGTCTTGCTCTTGTTGTCAACAAGCCATATCAAACTATTCCTCAGAACTTATTATCGTATAATTGGTCTGGAGGAAGGTTCATTTTAAATTGTGTCATCAACACCGCTCAGTTTGGTTTAAGGTACTTGAATGCAAATTTTGCAGAAAGGTTTATCTTGTAAAACTTTAAATCTTTTATATATTTTATTAAAGTACAACATAAATAGCCGTTATATAGGTCACTACATTACATTGGGAAAGTGACATGGATGTGTAACTTTGAGTGGCAAAGGGATCAAATTAGACACGACAAAAGAAACTCACACACACCCTTTCATTTCGCTATACGATTGTAGACTACAGAACTATTTCAAGAATTCTGCCAAGGTCTTTCCTATCACAAACCAAGGTCATGGCATTTGGGGTCCATTAGCACCACTCACATTAACAGTTAACAGAGCAGTAGGCATCCATAAAGCAAGGACTTGCTCTGCAGTAGGTGAGGTAGGCTACTGTCATCTGTGATTATCTGTATGGTACTGAGAGTAAAATGCAACCAACTGTTTGTCTAGGCAGTTCATATTATTTCTTGAGCATGGGCTTTCCCCTCCTTCCTCTGAGTGACAGCAGCAGGCCCCCAGGTCTCCTATTTAAACCCCTGAAATTCTAGCACAGGGTAATCCTTACAGTACTGGCTGACTGTTGCCAGGAGCAATTTGGCTTCCTGACTTCTGGTCTTGACTGGCTCATCCATGTCCAGGGTCAGCTTGAGAATCACCATAATCCCATTGGTGGGATTGTTGCATTTTTGTATTGTATGCATTTAGCTAAATATTGCTTTGAAAGACATGTATTCTACATATCTACAACAAATGTAGGATTTCTACACACGATGCAAGAAATCCGATGCGCTGGCTAGATGAAGCAAGATCTTATCTACAAAGCACAAGTTAAAAAAGAGCCAGATCTAGTTCTTCTTGTGTAGTAAGTGCCTATTCTGCCTCAGAATTAAAAAAAAACCTTTACGGCTATACAGCAACACAGCTACTGACTTCCTGTTTCACTAAACAGATAACCAGTGTCATGACAGGCTCGATGGCTGTGGCAGGCATTGAACCTATGACCTTGCACTTCACAGGACACCATCTTATCCCAGTGAGCTGTAATTGCTGTTGTTTTCAATTACTGTATAAATAAATAAGCCGTTTCTCCTGTGGCAAGCTTGGGCCAAGCTAAAGCAGCTGTAATTCAGTCATATTTGGACATATCAAGGTGAAATGGTGCATGGGACTTCAGAGTGATGCCATCTTGAAACACACTGGATGTGAACAATCATCAGTCTAAAGGACATTTGTATTATTGACACAGACATTGAGGCAATGTGGACATTTACATATACGCCTGCTTCAGCCATATTGTATTGTATTAATTTTTGCTACATTACTTCTTAAAAGACATGCATCCTACACATCTATTTAAGTCGATTGGATCTATGGTTCATGAGGAGAAGAGTTTTGAAGGTTGTCCCATATTTGGACGGTACTAGTCTGACGTTATGGGTCCTTGAGACTTTTGTTCACCATGAGGAATAAGGCATGTATACCAATTTTCAGGCATTTTGGAGTAATGGGGCATAGGGAAAATCACATAGACTTTGGGCGTGGCTTACGAAGAGGTCTGTCCTTAACCACTGATCAGTTAACAACAATTAAAGAATGATTGCTTTATTACTTTTATACTGTTTGGAATGCTCTGAATGTAATAAACAATGTTTGATTTATACCCTGCTATATTAAAAGGCAGGGTAGGCAAGTTGCGAAGCTAGCTATTTTAGCTTCTTTTTGACACGATTCATACCAAAATATCCCACCTACTCCCTTCAAAGCCACTCCCACAAAACTACAGTAACGAGCATTGAGTGGAGGGGCAGAGTGCGCGCAGGTAGGTAGACAGGTAGCCCGTCCAATCAATAGTCAGGGTACCCCTTAATGATTGGTGGTGTTTATTACAGTACTGCGACACCCACAGATGTCAGAATGATTTCATATTATCATCAAACCTTTACATATATTGGTTGCTATCAAGACGTGAAGTTACTTTCAGCAAATATGAAAAAAAGTCCTTCTCAACAACATTGCCTACCCTGCCTTTAAGCTCATGAGAACCTAACCCATGGTCATGTCCAGGAGAGAAATATATATCTATGAATGATGTTGCTTGTATCATGGATAAACGGTCATAATGCTGTTTTCTTATGCCTGCTTAGCCATACGTTAGTGACACTAGTGTAGGTCAGAGGTCACAGTACATTGTATTATTTAGGCTGCTAGCTACATGGCATGTGTGATACCATTTATATGCATGGTTTTTTACCTTGTTGCTCAATCAAGTAGTAAGTATAGGAATCCTATAGATTTGTCTTCAACATGGAATCATTGTTTCCAACATGAATAATCAACTCTACTTTAATTGATGGTTGATCAATTATACTCATTATGAGTGTTAGATGTGTCAGATGACTCTAATCAGTTTAATTGACATACAGACCCGTCCATTACATTCTCACGGTATATAAAGGAGAGGTCTAGCCTACTTCTCAAGCGAACATGGCTGCAATACAGCAGATTATACGATTGAGAGAGAGCGACGGCGGCCCGGAAGTAGGCTGGTAAGGCTCAATGCCTTTGTGAGGACGACTATGAGTCCACTGGACATCCTTGAGGACTCTGCCATTCTATATAAATACCGGCTCAGGAGGACTGACATCCTGATGCTCCTGAACCTGGTCGAGGCAGACCTGCAGAGGCCAACAAGGAGGTCCTACGCACTCACCCTTGCAACTCAGCTACTGGCAGCGCTACGTTTTTATGCCACTGGCAGTTTTTTGGAGGTTCTTGGCGATGGACATGGGCTCTCCAAGGCCTCAGTATCGAGATCTGTGCAGGCTGTAACATCAGCATTACTTCGCCACATCCCAGACCACATCCAATTCCCCACAACAAGAGGGGTCAAGTCTGCGGTGCAGGACTTTTTTTTTTGTCAAACATAACATCCCCCAAGTCATTGGGGTAATTGATGGCACCCTCATTCCCATTCTCACCCCTCCCAATGAGGGTCATGTTTTCTTTTGCAGGAAAGGCTATGCTGCCATCAATTGCCAGGTTGTCTATGACCATCAGGGGCTCATCACAGATCTTGTGGCAAGATGGCCTGGCGCTGGCAGCAGCCACGACTCTTTCGTTTTTTTCTAACTCCTCTGTTGGCCAGGAGGCACAAGCTTCCAGGGATGGATGGCTGCTTCTCGGGGACAGTGGGTATCCATTGAGGCCATACCTTTTTACTCCTGTCGCTAACCCCCTCAACGAGGCTGATGAGAAATACAACGATGCTCACCGTGTGGCCAGGAGTATCGTTGAGAGGACTCTTGGCAGATGGAAGATGAGATTCCGATGTCTCCACAAGTCGGCTGGAGGTCTTCTTTTCCACCCATCTAAATGTTGTGCAGTTATTGCAGTACCTGCAATGCTGCACAACATAGCTGTAAGAGCTACAACACCCTTGGGTCCACAAGAAGACCAGTTGGAGGAAGATGGTGAGGAAGAAGAAGATGGACCTCCCCTGCAGGCCCACGGCATGTCCAGTATCGGGCTGGCTTCAAAGCCTCGTGGTTTTCGTCCTGGCGGTGGAACTGTGGACCAGCTCTACACCCTCGGCAGGGTCCTAGAGGGTGCATGGGAGTTCGCCCCACCAGTCTACACATGTTTTGTGGATTTGGAAAAGGTGTTCAACCGTGTCCCTCGGGGGCTCATGGAGGGGGTGCTCCGGGAGTACGGAGTACCGGATTCCCTGATCGGGGCTGTCCAGTCCCTGTACGAGGGATTTAAAGGATTTGTACATAAACTTGATCCTACCTACATCCTGCCCACCAGACAGGCACTGAAGACCATGGTGGCCTCCATGAACATGGATGCCTTCCTTGCCGTCACATGCCATTTCATTGATGCTGATTTCAAGCTCTCCACCGTGCTCTTGGGGGTGACCAAGTTCCCGCAAACGCACACAGCCGAGCACATAAAGGAGGTCAAGAATGTTCTTCTTGGAGAATGGGGCCTAAAGGACAAAGTTCATTGCCTCATTACTGAAAATGCTTCCAACATGATTTTATGTGCAAAGTTACTGGAAATGCGCCATGTGCCTTATTTTGCCCACACCCTCAACCTGGTGGTGAAGAAGGCACTGGAGGTCACCCCTGAGATACAGGACATCCGCACACGAACCAGGAGGATTGTGGCGTTCTTCAAGTCCAGCACCAATGCCAAAGAGAGACTCTCAGTGATACAAGGCCAGCTGGGGATTCCCACACAAGTTGGTCCAGGAGGTGGAAACGAGATGGAACAGCACTTTCCAAATGCTGAAAAGAATGTATGAGCAGCGCCTGGCAGTGGGAGCAGCCCTGGGCAGTTGAACAACTGACATCCCGAACTACAGACTGTATCCGAGTGCCTGGAAATCCTTGGACCTTTTAACCATGCAACCGTAGAGCTCTCTGAAGAGAAGTGTCATCCCAATCCTCAGAATGCTGCAGCACAAGGTTGCTTCAAAGTGTGCCAATATGGGCAACACAACTGCCTTACTGCTGGGACAAAACCTTCATCAAATGAAGGCTAAGTGCAGTACATTTACATTTACTCTTATCCAGAGCGACTTACAGTAAGTACAGGGACATTCCCCCCGAGGCAAGTATGGTGAAGTGCCTAGTATGGAAAACGTTAGGGTCCTGGCCATGGCTACGGTGCTGGACCCACGATTCAAGACCTTAGCCTTTGGCAATCAGTCCAATGCACAAGAAGCAGTAAAAAGGATCACAGCGGAATTCTCAAAGTACATTCAACGTTCCTCTGCAACCACACAGGTAATATGTTTCCCTTTGTATCATATTGTCATTATCTGATCCTTTATTGTATTATTTAACCCTTGTGTTCTCTGTCATTCTGACCCATCAGTCATTGTGACCCACCGTCGTATTGCGACAACTTTACCACATACAAAAACAAAGTGAAGCATTCTCTTTTAACCGTTGGGCTGTCTCAGACCCCCCACATTGCGAAGGTTAAAAGAAAAATATTTTTATTTGTTTTTGTATTGGATAAAATTGGGTAAACACAACAACGGTTCGTTATGAACCTTTGGGTCATGTGACCCGAAGGCAGCACAAGGGTTAAATGCATGTCCTGAAGAATTCTCCCCCTTGGGGACCACACCATTAATCTTATCTTTGTTTTGTCAGTCAGTCCCACCAGAGGAGAGGCCAGGGACATCGATGGCTGGACAGGACACGGACAACCTTTGGGAGCTACTGGACAGCCACATTGGTTGGTTACAAAACATTGTTGAGGATCATTTGAGAAAGCTGACAATTTGACAGTGCTTCGCATGCACTAAATGCAACATTTCCTTTTCCTGGTTCCCGGCAGGTGCAACACGTAATATCCAGAGTGCTGTGGCAGACGCTACAGTGGAGGTCCAGCGGTACCTCAGTGACCCCTACCTCCCCAGAGGAGAGGATCCATTGCCATACTGGGCCACGAGACAAACAGTATATCCCAATTTGTTCCAACTCTGTATGATTTATTTACACATGCCAGCCACATCAGTACCTTGTGAGTGTTTTCAAAGGCTGGTGAGATTGTTAGTAAGAAAAGTCGTTTGAGTTCTAGCACTGTGGAAAAAATACTTTTCCTGAATACAAATCTTTGAACCATCCCCAGTTGACCAGTTCTGTAATCAATACCTTGCATTGTTTACACAAGCACATAGGCTACATCTAGTTTTTCCTGCCTTCAAATGTGTCCATCCCTTTCCCAGTTGCAAAAGCATGTTCCAAAACCTGAGCCACTAGTCTACATTATCAAATAATAATTTATTCATTTAGAATATACTTCCTCTAAAACGAGGTCACCAAGATTCAAACTCGCAAGACTTGTCTGGTAGGCAGAGCTCTTACCACGAGGCTATACTGAAGCTAACTTATTGTGTGAATATTGCTATAAGAACCGAAACAGAAATATTATGAATCTCAAATAGCAAAGATGTTACGTTGTTTATAATACAACAAAATATATGATAACATATTTTTGACACTTACACATCGACACATTTGTCACATAACCTTGATCAAGTTGTCAATGACGATTGTGAGACTGACGTCTCGAGGACTTGATGTCACTTGACTCCTTCCATCACTCGATAGTCGCCATACCATAATTTGACCAGCAGATGTCCCTATGGAGAAGATGTATTGTGTCAAATAGCTCGTTGCTTCTGAAAGCTTTGTTTCCCCCATCACTACCTCGAACTAAAGTAAACGGTAAAGACATATACATAAAAAACAGACAAAGATCAGTCAAGAAAACAGTACAAACTATAACAGAGCTCTGCCACAGCTCAACACAAAAACCAGCCCTCTCTCCCCCAAACACACAGAGACAAAGGACATTTTAAAGGGGAACGGCTGATGGGAGATCTGGAACAGGTGTGGCGATGAACTGATGACTGATTGGACCCAGGTATACACATCTGTGAAGTAGGAGAATGAGACAGTAGGAGACAGAACAACAACACAAAACAGAACACAAGACATGCAGGGCACACAACATGCATGCACGTAACACTTACCTAGAAGTAATATTGTCTGTACTATTTCAGTAAAGTGGAGGAGTTTGATAGGGGGATATCTAAACAATTGCGCACAGAAGAGAGACCATTCAACTAGTAAGTAGTGCTGTTACCGACTTCACAATCTGGGGATTCTTTGAATATTGAAGGGTCAGGAAAAGTCAAATATCCATAATGTTTTTATATATTAGTTTTTCTTGCTTCTGTCTCTCATTGAAGGATGAAATTGTATGGAGGTCGATGTGGAGGGGTGATTATAAAATAAACAATGTATATCTTGAATCTGCCCTGAGAGTCAACCTTGTGTCTTGCCTCTCTAACATTATACATTTGTGGTTGAGATTGAGTGACTGGACACCCGGCCTGGGTTCCCCTACGGGTTCCTGGAGGGGCCTAGCCCCTGTCTCTTTGTGTGAATCCCGTGACCCTGGTAGGTGCCCATGCACTCACTGACCCTTGCTTATCGGTTTACCGATCTGCGCGGCGACAGGATTTCTCAGACTTACACCCAAGGGAAAAATGTCAATACTTACCCGTCTTGGAGAAACGCCAATTCCATGTGTTGGCACGTGATCCAGTCCACTGGACAGATGAAACCACCGAGAATATTTTTTTAACTATGGCTAGGCCATTTAAACTCCTAGAGAGAGAAGAATTATGACACAACTCCCGCTTCCAATATTATGAACCTCTCCAGGTCTTATAGATTCAGCGATGTGGAGAGAAAGGTATTGGAGCTAGGACTCAGTTTTATACCTACTCCAAAGCAGCCAGACCGCAGGGACCTCCACATCTATCACGGGAGATTAAAATTACTGGATCATTTTAAGTATGAAAGCCACTTTCCCTCACGTACCTTTTACAGACCCCTCTAGTTGGGTACCATGGGAGGTGGCAGCTCCTATCGAGACCCTTGTTAAAAAAATTATAAATAAATAAAACCTAACCCCTCCCACCCCATGCCTAACCCTACTCTCCCTCCCAACCCTAGATCCAACATTGTCCCTTTCACTGACTCCACCTTTAATCCCTCTCCCAACCCTATACCTGGACTTCACTCTCATTTTAACGCCACCCCAACGCTTTACCCCCATGGCCCCTCCATGCACAACCAGTACAGAAACAGACAACGCCCATCCTAGATATCACTACAGACCCACAAAAGATAACCATCCCCTTAAGGCCGATTTATACTTCTCTGTTTTTACGGAGACGGACACAGGGAACGCCCTCTCCGACGAGGAATTCCCTCTCCGAGCCCCTCGGAGAGCTCTACGTGCACCTCCTGATTTTCCTGACTATCCGTCCGTCATTTTACGGATACCCCTTGGCTGTGATTGGTCCGTATTAAGAACCGCTTGTGTCAGGGGAGGGGTTGCCGTGATAAACAGGATGAACAGAATCCTTTGACCACCATTGCTGTAAGTTTTTACAATTCATATTTCAGCTAAACAGTACATGTAAATCAGCATCTGAATAAAATGTGACGAGAAATGGGCAGTGTAGTTGATGAAAATGTGCGTATTTTATTGATGAAACGAGTAATTTGTACATTTGCTCCGACTTCTCGATAACCTAGGTAAATAAACACTACGACGACTTACAAAAAACCGTTGCGCCACCTACTCTTCTGGCGGTGAATTGTTTTCAGCACCCACAGCCTTCGGAGTACTATAAATTCAACCAATCCGTCCGACTCCGTCTGTCCGTAACGGAGTCGGAGAAGTATAATTCGGCCTTTAGTCACCACATTCTCACACAAAACTCAACCTCTGCAGCATGCACTCGAACAAAATGTCACTGTGTTAACGCACATACCCCTCACTTAAAACCCTACAGAATCGCCATGTGTGTACGTGCTGATCTGGAGTCAGTTTGGTAGGATTTGGGTATAAATTATTTCATTTAAAATATGGATTTTTATTTAAAGATATTCATGTTATTTGTATGCAAAATAGGTGTACCCGAACCAGCGGACACACAATTCAACCTGCGGCAACACTTCAAAGGTAGCCCAATTCCGCGGGAAAACCGCGGACCTGGCAACACTGGCCACAACAGCTTTGCACCTCCTCCTCATGCTGGTCACCAGCCTGGTCACACACTGCTGTGGGATGGCACCCCACTCCCCAACCAGGATTTGTCGCAAGTCAGCCAACATATTTGCATTGGTCACTCTGGCACGTACAGCACGCCCAACCTGATCCGATGAGGAGGAGGTGCCAAGCTGTTGTGGCTGCGTATGGATCTTCCACATGCTACTGAAGTCCCTGACAGTGTAAAATTAATAAGGTGTCAAAATGGCCAATGTGTTGTTTTTTCCTTATTACTGTGGGAGAGTGCAATCATCCAATCCACCAAGCAGCTCAAAACGAGAGTGAATACCAACAGAAGGATATTGCAGGGGATTTGGGAGCTTTTTTGTGTTGCTCATTCCACGAATGCACAATCCCTACAAGTTGTACCTCGTTCTAAAGGTGACTAATCAGGCTTTCCAATGATGTATAATACTGTAGTGAGGTCCGCAAGACCACACGGAGCCAACATCTTGCCACACCTGAAGAGTGATTCAATCACATCAGACAAACATAATCAGCCCTTGTGACACCCTCAGTATGCTGATTACCCACCAAACGCCGATGCAAAGGAACCATAGAATTGGGGGGGGACCTCCCCAATCTACCTAATCAGCCCTCCTGCTAGCTTGCAAGCTTCAAAGGGCCTGATTTAGACAACACGTCTCCAGCGACCATTTGCTATCCGTTTCGGCGGCGATTTGAACAAAGAACATACCTTGATCAGAACTTTTGAGGAAAGTTCTTGAGACTTCACCTTTACCACAAGAGTACAAGGTGGAGAATTATGAGAGGGATATTTGTGTTATGTTTGTTACTTTGTTTTAATGTTGTGTTCACTGAAATCTTGATTCTAGTAACAACTCTTTCTTCCTGAAAGATAACCCCGTCTTTCTTGGTATCTACACGAAGCTATCATAATAAAACAATCATTCAACTATATTTTGTAACTGTACCAAGATGTCCAGAACAATATTTGAACCATCGAATGAACCAGCCAGAGATCAGATCACACCTTTGGTAGGTGTGAAGGAAGGAGGGGGGAGTTGAGAACCCAGCTTCCCCCAATCCACATCTGACCCCAGACGGGTCCTCTCTCGAACTGTATAAAGCCCTAAGATGACCATCAATCTCTGACTCCAGCAAAACCGACCAAAGGGCGTCGCCAAGCTTCTCCTGAGATTCAACTTCATAGTGAACGCGTCACTATCTGGACGTTTCAACAGAAGAACCAAAAACGCAATTCCAAATGCGACTTCACTGAGATCCCGCAGACTCAGTCACATGACCCAGCGCAGCCGCGCTTTGACTTCAGATTCTTCAAATGGACCTTTGGCGCAAACCGCCCTCAACATCATTGATCAACCCCTGATCAAACGTAACTATGGCTAACGCTCTTTCCTCCTCGACATGGCATTGGCGTGAGCTCTGTTTATGATTTGTAAGGATGTAATCATTGACTGTACAATTTCTGTCTTTCTTTAAGTTAGACCATTTCATTCTGTTCATTGAAACCAATCTCTCATATCAAACCCATAATCCAACTTGTTCATAAGATCTGTTTACCTTACTTGAATAAATTCATTGTAAAGATATTTTGACGTGCGTGTTCACTGATGTTACGATTGGCTCTACACTTAGAACGAATTCATTCCTAAAGATGAGACTGATTATTACATATTAAACATAGGATTCCCTAATGTCCTAAACCAATATTAGGGTGGTGCCCCAAACTTGATGATAAATTAAGTATTTCTATCTTTAAACGAGCAAACCCCGCTACAATACAATACCAATTGATATTATTAAAAGGGGAGGAATAATCGAGGGGGGGGGGGGGGGGGTTGGTTTGTTATGTTTAGAATTCAAATCATCCTGGGGTTCAGGTGGGGGTTAAGGTCCCAGTTGGCAAAACCTGAGTCCCTGCTGGGATAGATGGAGGTACTAAATCTGAGTTATAGGGTTTTCGACCACAGGTGAGATAAAGGTATAGGTCCAGAAACTCAGAGTGCAATTTGGTAAAATTACAAAACGCTCCTAAATCTGAAGTATGCCAGATGTTTTATTGAAAAGGGAAGGGGGTTCAGCGTCGTGGGAGCCTTCCGTAGACCGAGGTCAAAAGACTTCACAGCCAATCATCATGTGTTACCCCCATATTTCACATTTTCATTTTTTTTATTATTATTATATATATATATTTATAAGTATAAAGAAGTATTTGTATATACAAAACACATGAACAGCAAACAGACTATCGAAAAGGTAACAGAAAGTCTGAGCAGAACTGGGAACAGAGAATATAAGAGGGGAGAACGAAGAACTCTAAAAGGTATTGAGAAACTATGTACAAGGTTTAAGCCTGGGGGTGGTTAGGGGCAGGTGGGGTTAGGGGCAGGTAGGGTTAGGGTAAAGGGCAGGTGGGGTTGGGGTTAGGATTAAGGGCAGGTAGGGTTAGGGTAAGGAAAGGTGGGTAAAGTGTCGAGCCGAAGTAGGTCCCGGGAGGTAATATTCATTCAGTCCCCATGGATGTATAGAGTCCAGGCGTTTAATCCACTCTCTCTCTTCCTGTTGTCGAGCCTCCATGGACCAGGCACTGTTATGTGCCAAAACTCTAATCCACATGTTGGTGCTACTATGCCCCCGGAAGTGGCAGGCTAGAACCGTTCTCCGCTGCTCAACATCGATAGCATAACGATGAGCAGACAACCTGGCTCCCACAGAGTTAGCAGTCTCACCTACATATAGCTTTTTGCAGACATGGCAACCGACCACGTAAACACAGTTTGTAGTGGAATTCGGGATTGAGACCGGAAGTTTGTAACTCTGTTTATTTTTGGGATTCCAGACCCAATGTGTCCGGGGAAGGGGCTTCACCAGATGGTTCTGTGTCAGGAGTTTTGCCCTTACTAGAAAGTCTTGTAGGTTTGGGTTTCTTCGGAAGGCCGAGATAACCCTGAAACCATCCATAGAAGGAAGGTATGGTTTCATTTCCTCAAAATGGGATCTGAAAGTCCGGTGTAGTTGTGCCGTATATGTCGAGAAGGTGGAAATGATCAGAATCTTCCCCAGTGTAGAATCCTGGTGTCCAAGTCTACCTGGGGGCAATAGGTCCGAAGCCGCTTTCCGCAGGAAGGTACTTGTGTAACCTCTTCTCTTTAGAGCCCGGAAAAGGGTGGTGGGTCGCCTCACGTTCATCCTCGGGTCTAGTGCATAGTCTGTTAAAACGGATAAGTTGAGACTTGACTATCCCTTTAAAAGTATGCTGGGGATGAAAACTAGTCCTATGTAGAAGGGCATGTGTGTCAGTAGGTTTGAAATAGACTTTTGTGTCCAGTCTGCCAGTTTGGGCGAGGTCCGATCCTTTAAAAACAGTGACGTCCAAAAAGTCCACCGACCGTGAACTAACCGTCTCCTTGAGGCGGATAGAGGGATGGTGGTTGTTCAGGCTCAACACCCAGTCTTGGAGGTCCTCCAGAGAGTGAGGCCAGATACCCCATATGTCATCCAGGTATCGGTAGTACTGTGACGGTAGTTTCGGGCTGGTAGAAAAGATTGTCTCCTCCCAATCGGCCATATATATGTTGGCATAGGCAGGTGCAAATCGCTTGCCCATGGCCGTGCCCTTCACTTGTAAGAACCAGTCATCATTGAACATGAAGTCATTTCTCGTGAGGCTGAGACGTAACAAGGCGAGTAGATGTCCATCAGGTCTGGCGGGGTCCGGGAAGCGTCTGAACCACTTTTCAACCGCTAACATGCCTTTGTCTGTATCAATGTTGGTGTACAGACTTTCCACATCCATGGTGAATAACAAGTCCTGGTCAGTGACCTGGAGGTCTCTGATTTTGAGAAGGAAGTCATAAGTATCCTTTATGTAGCTGGGATGTCTGTTGGATAAGGGGTTAAGATAATAGTCCAACAAAGCCGCTACTTAGGAACTTTCACTTCCGCAGTCAGAGACAATTGGTCTGCCGGGTGGCATGTGGCGTGGGATCGGCCAGGAGGTCTGTAGCTTGTGAATTCTTGGTAGAAGGTAAAGCTGTCTTGGTCGAGGTGGGTCGCTGTTGGTTAGGAAATGAACCTGCTTCTTTGAGAGGAAACCTTCCAAAACCATTGTGGAGAGAATGTCCTTTATAAGAACTGCCGTTCTTGGGTATATGGGATTCCTCAAAGGGGCATACATAGTGTCCTGTCCATGATGACAACAGCCGATCCTTTGTCCGCTGGCTTGATCACAATAGAGGAGTCTGTTTTTAGCTTTTGAATGGCCTCCCATTCAGGGTCAGAGACATTGTTCCCATCAGGAAAAAAGATAGGGGATGAAGAGGAATAAGTTTCCTTGTCCAGGGTCAAAACATCCAAAAGAAGAGGGGGAAGGAGATGGGAGGGGGGTTCCCAAAACGAAGGGGGCCAAAAAGGAGTCCTCGAATTGGCATCTCTGGGGTCATTTGCAAAAAAAGAAGCCAGCTTAAGTCTACGATGATACGTCGTAAGGTCTACTGACAATCCCGTCTTCAGGTCAACGGGTTACCCATTTTACTTTGGGATGGGAGGTAGATTTCGACTTCACACATTCCTAATTTTTTTTCTTCTCTTGCCTAAAACCTAACCCCTACCCCACCTGTTTCCTATCCTAACCCTTCCGGTTATTTAGCTTCCCCGCCCCCTCCTAAAAACATTTTCTTCTAGGTGAGGATAGGATTCAAGGTCAGTATAGCACCATTTTACAATCAGTTGGACACTGATTACCCTACTAGTGCCTCTTCCATATTTTTTATCGTGGCAGACAGGATTTCATGATAGTAGTAGTACATCTTTTTCCAAACAGTTTGACACTGGCTTTCTCTTGGTTCTTTCCATTTTTACCTCAGGACTGCAGTATAGTCCCATTTTACAATCAGTTTGACACTGATTACTCTGCTAATGCCTCTTCCATATTTTTTAAATCGATGGCAGACGGGATTTCATGGTAGTAGTTAGTTAACCCTAACCCCATGGTGGAGGTAAGGGGACCTAACCCCCTCCTGACCCTTAACCCTCCCTTTATCAATCCCTAAACCTGACCCTCCCCAAACCCCATGGTGGAGTTAAGGGGACCTAATGCCACTAATTTCTTTCTTGAACAGATTGTATAAGGACCAACAAAATCTCTTGAATATTCAATAATTATATTATGGATAAAATCTCCTTTTCATCCCTTACCTGATATGGGGAAGCTCCAGTTTAAAGTTATGGGGGGTTGGGATGGAGTCCTGGAGAAAAATAAAATAAAATTATGTATACATCATAACATTACCAAGGATCACAATCAATATACTTACTTACCTTACGATGATCAGTTGGGGCAAAATATTTCCTGAGGGAAAAAGTAAAGACAAAAGATCAATTTTGATCAAAAGTACTGGAATAAAAGTTTAGTATACTTACCTGTACACCTACCTTGATTTCCAAACGATGGGAACTTAATCTACCTCTCTTTTTTACTCCTTAACTGGGCATAATAAATCATTTAACCCATTAAGGAGTAATGTTGCACATATGTGATCTTTCGAACGCGAGTCTCACAGCGATTCGAACATTCCAACTGACTATTTTCCGATATACTATTGCGTTTGTCATATAGTTTTGTCGGTCTTCAAAATTTACAATGAGGAGGCTAACAAGTAACACTAGCAGGTAGTAGCATTGCTACAAGTATTATGCTAGGTTGCTAAGTAGAAAAATTATTCACTCTGGTGAAAGCGTCGGAAATATTTAGAACTCACACATCTGGTTAATAATAACATGGTAAACTGAGACCTTCCGCTAACCAAGCCAGAGCCTTGTCTTAAAGTTTATTTCCTGATATTCAAATTTCCCTTCTCTTTCTTTATCTTGACTGAGGATTGATAGGAGTTAAGTGGTAGAACGATTTTAGAAAGAGGCTAATACGTGCAAAGTCGTGCTAAACCAGGGGAGTTTTGGGCTCAATTAGGCCTAATTGAACACAGGCGAGTGACAGGGGTATGGCTTGGAGAGCCAATCAGAAGCCACAGGAAGTGGAGAAGCCCCTACCTCTCCAGCCCTATTTAACTTCCTGTCTGCCTCACTCTACTCAGTACTTCTCTGAGGAAGCCTTCACAGGGTGAAACGTTAGAATCTCTCTGTTTTATGGGGGGCCAAAACTTTTGAAAGTGTTTTTTGTCCTATGGTTTTATGCAAACTGGACCTAGTAAATTTTTTAAAAACTTTTTTTGTCCTTTTTGAAGGCAGACAACTGCACATTTTTGTACCTAGCACTTTGTGATCAGTGGAGAGTACTGGGTTTGCCCAGTTCCCTTTTTGTTGTGGGGTGGAGAGAAATTCTATACACTTACCTTCTTCTTGGTCTGGAACCTCTTGTTCAAAAGCACAGTGTGCAGGTTTTCAGGGGCTGGCCAACAGAGGGTCTATCTTCACCTTACATAGGTGCCATTGGGGCAAAGGAAATGCCTTGGTAAAGGCTAAACCTTTTCTATGTGCAGTTAAAGGACTAACAGGAAAAGTACGATAGGACACACATGCACTTTATTTCATTGAGACATTTCAGATCATTTTAACGGTTTCAATTTTATCAGGTATTATTGAAGTGAGAACACATGGAACAGGAAATGAGGAAAAACCAATCCAAACACCTGAATGTCCCACTTTCCAAGCGATATTTTAAGGTTCTCCAGTCATTGCATCACTCAGAGATCCTGGATGACTCCATTTCTAAAGGGTCCTGTCCAAAAGGGATGCAAAGACGGGGGAAGGTCGACTTGGATGATGGTGGGGTCCGCGGCCTCCTCGTCCGGAACGTCGGGCTCCACGTTAGTGGCCTGCAGCACTCTGCCTGTCTGGGAGTACAGGTACTCCACCCCCAGGAGTTCTCCTGTCATGAAACGAGAGGTTAGGAGGAGAGAACATTGACGCACGCAGAAAAAGAAGAGCGACAAAGTGCGTTTCAACTACTCACCCGTGTACTCCCTTGGGGTGGTGTGATCCTTAACCAGACTCACGCCGAGCACCAACTGGCTGAGCTGGTTAAGTGAGTGCTGCAGGCGGCCACTGTAGGAGGGCAGAGGTTGCTCCCGTCCCTCCACGGCTGCTGCGGTGCGGTTCTCGTTCCACGTCACCAGTCCATCCAGGAGAAACACCTGGAAATGCAGGGCGTTCACTCTCATGCCTAAAGGAGGAAGAGAAAAAAAAGATGCGAGACCCCAAAAAACAGATTACACAGATCGGGTTTTTTCCTCAATTACCTTGGATGAACCGGTTGATGTGGAGGTGGAATGACTCCAGCGATGATGAACCGCGCGCGCAGCGATAAACCGGAAGACCGACGCCGCCCTTGGTCAGCCTGCCGGTCTCGGTGTAGAGATCCACACCGGGTGGATCTTGGATGCAGTGGAGGTGATGCGGCTGCTATTCAGAATGGAGATGCCCAGGGTGTCGCGCCCTCCGTCGCCATTGAAGGTCTCCAGCAGGTCGATGAGCCGCAGTTCCGTCTCGGCTGCGCCGCGGCGGCCCATCTCCCTCAGCGGTGGTGACGACGCTGTTGAGGACCTGCCCATGCTCGTTGGCCACACGCCTTCAAACGACAGTGAAAATCACTATACTAAGTAAAGCCAGCGAACACACAATTACACTAGTGGCACACTCCAACAAAATCATGCATGCCTGCCATCACTGAATAAATGCACGATTCAGATATTTTTCAATAAAACCACAAAATACACACAGGCGCCAAATCATACACATGCAAATGTAAAAGGACCCTAGACGACCGTTTGAGCCAACCAATGTTCTAGAAAGGCATCGGCCGTCTGGGTTGTCCAATGGACCGGATCCCGCCGTAGCGTGCGGAAGAGGAGTCCATCTAGTCCCGTCAGGAACCGGCGTCTCTCGGAGATGGCCTGGTTCAGTACCTCGAGGCGAGATTGTTGCTCCTGGCCCAATCTGCCCGAGTAGTTAATGATGGGGACATATGTCTGCACGCGGGAACGTTTCGTGGCTGACCTTGAGCAGCTGAGCCAACTGTCTACAGGTGGTAGTGGATGCCTGCCCGAGAAGGCAGTTGTTGAGGCCAGGATGAGTTTTCCGACACCCGGACGAGGCTCCAATTTGGCCAGTAGCCCTTTAAGATGGAAAAAGGTTGCCCCTGGAAAACTATCCACCTGAACGTGGGCATCTCTGAAGGGGTAAATGCGCGACAGGTTGGAGTCTCCAATAACGAGCGTGGGTTTGAGAACCTCCAAATCCCAGTCGTCCACCTTACGCCGACTGTTTGGGTGTCTGAAAGGCTCCAAGCGCGTAGACGGGCCGGGCCAGATTCTATAAAGTGCAAAACTGAATTAAAATCTTCTGCCATTCCGCTACAGGTCCTGTCTGTTGGCCCTGACAATGAAGCACAAAATAAGTTAGTGTCCTATCAACATAATTGCACATGTGAAAGGGGCTATACAAGTCATAAAAAATCACATCTAAAATCACATCTTAAAAAAATATACTTGGGTGTGCTTTGCCTTCGGCAAGGGCACAACCTTTGTTCTCTCACATATATATTTATTATAATTATTTATTTTCGCCCCCCTAAAACTCAGTCAATATTTGGACTACATACACAACGGCGGTGTCAAAAGTTTCGTCTTGGTAGCGATTGAGTTGCTTCTATTGGAATTTACGTTCCGTTGCATGGTTTAGGCTTCAGTTAAGTTTTTGTGGCGAAAAGTGAAGCTAACGGTGGCTAATTTGCTAGCCACAGTCACTGACGTTACTAACGTCACGAAAACACGCGTGACTACCTGTAGCAGAACATTCGTTTCACATCTGTTAACTTGGGGGATAGCTAGGCTAACTATAGCTTTACTGCAAGGCAGCTGCAGGAACGCCACAAGCAAAGAGGCCAGGGTGATAACTATTTACTCATTTTACTTTGTGATGTGAAACACAATTATGTAATGTACAATATTAGCTGATATTATTAAGGAAGTAGTTTGTCACATAGCTATGTGAAAGTTTGGATATGGAAGCTGCAATCATGACTTGTTTACAATGGGCTGCCGGGGCGTGCTTGAGCATCTCCCCTATGAGGAGCTCTACTGCCTTCTCCCCCAGTCCTGTCTGCCACTTCAGTGTCTCCAATTAGAAGTCATGAACTTAATGTCAGCACCAATTTGAACATCAAACACTGTTGCCAGGTAAGTAAGATACATATTTTTGGTAATTCTGACAGTACAGTGGAGTACAGTACAATATTACTGGTGATGGTTTTGTCGGAGGTTGGAGCCGTGAGTGATGAGTGAACGAGGACAACGGGAGAGGGGGGCTGAGCACACAGCCCTGGGGGGTGCCTGTGATCGATCCATCACACGCACAGTCTAACATGTACCATGTTACCAGTGAGTGAGACAAGTGTATATTTTTATGATGATGACAGACATGACATCACAATCAAAGTCTTAGGGAAACACGGGAAGGCCGGCCTCCTTCGTCCACGAAGGCCGACTAGTGAAGATCTTCCCCAAAAAATAAAGTTCCCATCTCAGAACCGAGTGATTTTTCTCGTGTGACACGTCCACCAGGGAGGGAAACCCAGATATGCTAGTCATGTTTTGCCCATACACTGAACTTAGTTGAGAAGAAGGCCCTTGATGATACTGCTGATCTGGCAGCGATCCGCGTGACATTAAGAACTAGTTGGGCAGGCCACAGCTGATCCAGGAAGTGGAGACACGATGGAACGTCACGCCTCCTCCTCGCCACCGCCCTATTGGGAGCAGTGGGTTCCTCCTCCTCCCCACAACCTCTCCCGCCAACTGGACAGGCTGCTGGCGCAACGCCCAGGGGGGACAACAGAGGACCTTTCGGGGTCTCCAGTCCCGTACACGACCGACACACCAACACCGCAAGCAACCTGATCTGCTGTGCGATCCTGGCCGCCTGACGGGATGTGTCGAGTTCCTAATGGATGGAATCCGCCCGCGTGGCTACTCCGCCATGGTGGACGGCTCTCTGGCCTCCCTCCCACCAGCGCTGTCCTCCCACAGCCTCTGGAGGTACTCCCGGGTCATGGCTGAGTTCTGCATTGCAGAATATTACGGCACCCTGGAGGCACACTATTCCACCATCCTGGACAACATCACCGCCTCGCTGGTGGCCTTGGCCGGCCGGACTGGGCTGAAGCCTGGGAGTTGGGCGTCCGCTGGGCCTCCCATGACCCCAACACGGTGGCGTCCCAGGGGACCCTGCACCGAGTCATGGCACGGTTGCCGTACGACTTGGTGCGCCACGCGTAGCCCGCAGCGGCTGTTCCCTTCGTGGGAATGAGCTGACCCAGCCCCCTCCTTCCTCGATGGCGTTCTGCACGTCAATCAGCCCTCACACGGCGACGGGGGGGATCTTTGACCCCTCCGGCCATAGGCCCTCGGTCCTGCCGAGACTATTACCACCACATGTTCTATTTGAGGCAGCCCTGGGATGGCCACGGTTGGGGCCTCACTCCACACCGGCCCCAGGCTTTGGCTACGGTTCTGCCGACCCTACTGCCTCACCTCTCACTCCTCCTGGCCAGACCCAGGGGGTTTAGACACCAGTGTTCCCGACGCACTTGGCGCCTCAGCACTGCGTTACTGCAAGTGCTAAAATTGAGGTACAACAGTACCTGGCAGATGCCTACCTGGAAAAAGTGGAAGACCCTTTGGTGTACTGGGCCAGAAATGCAGGGGTCTTCCCTCACCTTTATAAACTGGCAATGGTCCATCTGGCCATCCCTGCAACCTCGCTGCCTTGTGATCGCATTTTTTCTAAGGCTGGCCAGGTGGTTGATAAACGGAATCGCCTGAGACCAGGAAATGTTGAAAAAATCCTGTTTCTTAATAAAAACCTGTAAATGTACCGTCTCCCTCACAAGTGTTATTGCACAAGCACTACTTCATGACACACATCCACCCGAAATCCCATGTACTGCACTCACACTGAGAAGATATATTTGTGGCCTTTATTTTGGAAACAATATGTATAAATATATATTGTATAACTATATATATATGAATATGTACATTACATTTAGTCATTTAGCAGACGCTCTTATCCAGAGCGACTTACATTTACATTTAGTCATTTAGCAGACGCTCTTATCCAGAGCGACTTACAGTAAGTACAGGGACATTCCCCCCGAGTCAAGTAGGGTGAAGTGCCTTGCCCAAGGACACAACGTCAGTTGGCATGACCGGGAACCGAACTGGCGACCTTCGGATTACTAGCCCGATTCTCTCACCGCTCAGCCACCTGACTCCCTCCATGTAACAACTTTACACTGAGTTTATCGTCTCAAAATAATGTTTTGGCCCAATTGTATTGTTAGATGAGCCATCGCTCCCGTACTTGATACCACGCCATCTGCATTGCAGGACGGCAATAATTCCGTTCAACCACAAGGACCAAAAAAACAAAAAACCCTTTCAAAAGTTTTGGCCCCCCATAAAAGAATAAAGGAAGGAGAAATAAAATAAAACAGAGACCTTATAATGTTTCACCTTGTAAAGGCTTCCTCAAAGAAGTACTGAGTAGAGTGAGGCAGACAGGAAGTTAAATAGGGCTGGAGAGGTAGACGTCCTGTGGCTTCTGATTGGCTCTCCAGGCCATACCCCTCTCAGTCTCCTGTATTCAATTAGGCCTAATTGAGCCCAACACTCCCCTGGTTTAGCACGACTTAGCACGTATTAGCCTCTTTCTAAAATCATTCAACCACTTAACTCCTATCAATCCTCAGTCAAGATAAAGAAAGAGAAGGGATTTTTTTTAAATATTAAATCCGAAAATAAACATTTAGACTAGGCTCTGGCTGTTAGGTTTGGGGAAGGTCTGGATTTGCACTGGCACATGTATACCATGTTATTATGAAATGATTTATTATCCCCAGATAAGGAGTAAAAAAAGAGGAGAGGTGGATTAAGTTTCCATCGTTTGGAAATCAAGGGTAGGTATCCAGGTAAGTATATAGGTAAGTATACTCAACTTTTTTCTTATACTTTTGATCAAAATTGATCTTTTGTTTTTCCTTTTTTAGGGTTAGGGTCCATAATTGAAGCATATTCTCTGCGGTTTCAGGTGTCCAAAGAACTGGATCTTGCCACATAACTTTAAACTGGAGCTTCCCCATATCAGGTAAGGGATGAAAAGGAGATTTATCCATAATATAATAATTGAATATTCTCAAGAGGTTTTGTTCTCTATCCTTATCCTGTTAGATCTCAGTGCAGCATTTGATACCATTGATCACAACATCCTAATCAATAGACTGGAAAAGCTTATTGGGTTCACGGATAGTGTATTGAACTGGATGAAATCATATATCAGAGGAAGGAAATTTTATGTTAGTTTAGGAGACCATAGGTCCAAGAAACATGAGAACTGCTACGGGGTTTTTCAAGGAAGCTGCTTAGGTCCATTACTTTTTTCTCTTTATATGTTACCACTCGGTGACATAATCAGAGAACGTAACAGATTTC
This sequence comes from Osmerus mordax, assembly GCF_038355195.1. Taxonomy (NCBI): domain Eukaryota; kingdom Metazoa; phylum Chordata; class Actinopteri; order Osmeriformes; family Osmeridae; genus Osmerus; species Osmerus mordax. Next base: position 13,575,338 of record NC_090065.1, read on the forward strand.
CATAGCTATGCGGATGACACAACTATATATATCCACTGAACCCAACGATGCAACAGCCATAAATTCCATTACCAACTGCTTGTCGGCAATAAATAAATGGATGAATGATAACTTTCTTTAAATGAAGACAAAACTGAAGTCCTACTATGTGACCGCAAATCCAAAAGACAGATGCTAACTAAGAATCTAGGAGGTTTTAACCCCCTGGCTTAAACCAGAGGTGACAAGTCTCAGTGTAATCCTGGACTTGCAGGGTACTTCAGGGGGGTGTCACCTTAAAGCCTATTAGGTTTGACAAACCATCATTCAAAATGACATTTGATTTAGTGACACAAACATATTGAGGCAATGTGGACATTTACATAAATACACCCCTTTCAGACATTTTGTATTTGATTCACCTGTCTTAAGTAACGTTTTTAAATACATCAATGATACATACCTGTACAAAATTTCAAGTCAATTTGACCTTTTGTTTAAGAGATCGATTTTGAAGGTTTTTGCAAAATGTCGCTGTACAGGAAAATCCATCATGGCGGACCTTATGGGTTCTTGAGGCTTTTTTGTTCCCCATGAGAAATAAGGCAAGTATACCAATTTTCAGGCATTTTGGAGTAATGGGGCACTGGGGAAATCCCGTAGACTTTGGGCGTGGCTTATAGCGCCACCTATGGGCATACGTGGGCCACTAGCCGTCTGGGACTCCATTTACTCCTAGATGGAGTAAATGGAGTAGTGAGTGACCTGTTGTATCATTGGGCCAAATTTGAAAAAATCGGGTTGAGGACTTTTTGAGCTATTGAGCCATTTAGCGGAGAAGAGGAAAAATAATAATAAGAATACTAACAAAAACAATAGGTTTCCTCCTATCGGAGGAACCCTAATAACAATACCAAAAATTACATTTACATTTAGCAGACGCTCTTATTCAGAGCGACTTACAGTAAGTACAGGGACATTCCCCCCGAGGAAAGTAGGGTGAAGTGCCTTGCCCAAGGACACAACATTGTTTGCACAGCCAGGAATCGAACCAACAACCTTCTGATTAATAGTCCGACTCCCTAACCCTAATTACTGAAATAGTTATAAAAGAAGGTGCTAACTTGCATGTGTCTGTAGGATGTGGTTCAGAAGACTTTTATGATGTCACGTCCTGTGGTGGGACGTGACATCTGGGTGGGAATGTTACGGAAAGAGAAACATATTGATAAAAATACCATGAATAATTTGATACTTACTTTTACCTCAGGATCAGGCAACAAGAATGATGACCGGAATGTTCACAACAATGTTATTGGACAACATTTAAAGGGACAGTAACCACAATAGTGGTAACAGTAGCCCTCCTAGTAGCCCCCCTCCCTCATCACACACATACACACAAATAGAAACACAGACAATTTCTTATCACTTTTTTATAATATCACTGTGCCAACCAACCCCACTCAAATTTAACCCAACTTTGTGATGAAATGATGTTAGCCAGCTACCATCACTCATCACAAACTTTCACATTTTAAATGAAAATGTAGCTGATTCCTATGTCTATTAACTACATGTAACACTTTTTAAATATCTTTAGCTGACAGTTTTTTAATACGTTTAGTACACAGACCACTTTTGCCAACCAACCCCTGTAGCCAACCAACCCCAGTCTCCCCTACTATAGTAGAAAAGGAAATCCTGTCCCGAAAATGGCGCAGAGATTAGTCTGCGCCTTTGTTCTGTCGCGTTGTCCTACCTTGTCAGATTTTCCTACTGTGGCGCAAAACTAGAGAGGGTATACCATTTCTGGGGAAATTGTGAGATGTGCTTGCGTCGGTTGCCGATGGGTCCGTTTTGTTGGTGGTCTGAAAGATTTGTTGATTGTATCTTGAAGTGATGTGCATCATTATGAATACCTGTTTTTTAATCAATCACCTTTGCATATAAGCTCTGCAATAGTACGCTGACTTACATCGTTTTTTTCCCCTCAGTTGTCCAGGTGCGTGTTTCAAGGTTTCCATTTTTTCCACTGACTGTCTCCCCACCTTCAAGAAAAGGCTCAAGACGCACTTGTTCCAGGAGTACAATGGCACTTAGGAATGCTTGGCTGGACCTGATGTTAGTTTCCTCCAGGATTACAATGACAGGTATTGAGAGACTTGTTGCTCAGTTGTAACAGTTTCAAATTCTTGTACTCGCTGTGAAATATTTTACTGTTTATTGTTTTTTCTACATGTACACTCTTGCACTCTTGTGGGGAGTTTCATGTTGTTCAATTGTAACTTGTTTAACTGCATGCTCTTATAGTTCTTCCCTTTGGCACTTAGTTGGTTTTCCACAATGTATGCTTCATGTTTTGGCTGCTCGCAATGTTTGTTATGATCAGTGACCTATGCTATTTTGTAAAGCTCTCTCATGGAAGTCGCTTTAGATAAAAGCATCTGCTAAATGCATAAATGTAATTATTTACACACCAAGATATTTTGAAGAATGTGTCTAACCAAACGTAGTATATATACTGTTAAAATAAGATAATTTGAACGGGTGCCCATTGACTTTATGTTCAACAGAAGAAAAAACTCGTACAGGTTTGTACCGAACTTGGTGCAGAAAAGACAAAAGTACTGCAAGCTGCTGCAAAACTAGAAGTTATGAGGCGTCAAACTGAGGGATGCAGTGAAGATTTGAAAGATGTGGTGCTTCTTCTGCTTGCCTATTTTAATGAAAAGGAAGAGGTGATGGTTCATTATGTGAAAGAGTCTTGCCTTTTCAAAGATGTGGAGGTAGACAAGTTACCAGCAACACCCTGCATAATTGTCTGTGGTAATGAATAACCCTACCACAGACAATTTATTCATTTAAACTGAGTTTAAATGAATACAATTTAGTGTCATATTATATCATTTTTAAGGGATAGTTCACCACAAAAATGACAATTCTGTCAATTTACTCAACCTCATGTTGTTCCAAACCTGCATAAATGTCTTCAGAATGGCTGGTTGTGAATGTCAGCACACTGAGATTAAAGCTCCAAAATATGTAAAAAACAAAAGCATTGTATTGTTTGTTTTTGTCTGTAGGGTCTTCCTGCTTACACATCAAAACGATTCATGCTGAGCATTGACCAGAAGATGACAACGGTTTTAACATTCATTACCCTTTGGAACTGGGTTCTACTCTGGAGTTCATGCAAAGGTAGGCATTAAACAATGTTTTACCCGGTCCAGAACCTCGCCAGCCCCTGCCAGTGATTGCATAGCTTGGGGACACCCCCTTCTTACGAGCAGGGCAATACACCCAGACTGAGGCGCCATCCTTGTCTTGGACACACAACGTTTTTAGATGTCAAACTGACTGAATTACAGATGTTTGAATTTGGGCCAAATCTGACAATGCTTGCCATGGAAGAAACGGCTTGCATCAAATCACAAGCAGTGATTTAGAATACTGCAGGATTAAATGTGCTTTTACGGTTCCTTTGTCAGGAGTTAAGTCTAACATGTACATTTTACCATATTTTGCCATTTAGAGGAGGAATCCACCATTGCTGCATGCAGCTATATGTCAATTTTGTTATCACACTAATAAAGAATCTCAGAATGAATTATCGTAATTCTTTTTAAATTTCAAATCAAGAACATGACATCTTGGGACACACTTTAATGATTACACTCAAAATAAGAATCATTTACCTATATTAACTATTCCGAAAACAAATAAAATGTTTACTGTAAAGCTGTGATGAAAACAATATATTTTGGCATTTTCAGCTAGTTCTTAAATTACCAAGCAAAAAAAAAAACTTTCAACACTAGAATATGAAAACGTAGCACCTTGTACCAGTCAATATGTCTCTTGGACTGGTGGATAGGGGATAACAAGCTGTGATACTGGGAGGCTTATGTGATAGGAGTCATCTAATCAACACCAGTTAAAAAAGGTATTGAACGTACATGCTCCCAAGAACTGCTTCCTCAGGGAAGGGAAGACAAGTGCAGATCAACAAGTCACATCCAGTAGATGATGTAGATGATGTTTCACACCTGTGAGGTGTGAAACACCTGTCTACTGCAGTTGATGTTAAAATACACAAGCCTAATCCACGATAGTAAAATACAACTCCCACTGTTCGCTTGGTGCCAAACATAAACCTGCCAAATATAAATACTATACATATGTGCAGCTAAGAATACAGTTAAACAAGATTTGATGGTTGACATGAAATTGTTTTTAAGAGGAACTACTTCTAAACCTAAGGCACGGCTCAAAATAAAAGTAAAAAAAGAAAGAGATATGAGGCATTGAGATTTAGATATACAAACTGGCAAAGGGCAAGAACTTCATGGGAGGTGGGGGGGGTAGTAATCAAGCTGCCACATCTCCATAACTAAAAGCTCATGGCATCAGCAAAACATCAGTGACGACAAATGAAGAACAGTGATGCCCATGTGACGTATATATCCACAAACATGACAGCAACCTTTCCCCCGATAGGGCAAACTTTTACTGACTAGAGGTAACAGCAACCAGGTGTGTGATTGGCCACAGTGCTTCCAAGTGGCTGCACTGTGGACAACAACAATACTAGACATGGTGATGCTATGCTTATATACATAAAGTGAGAGAAGCTGGTCAGGATGGTGAAATACACAAAGTCCCTTTGAGACCGCTGCACATAAAATGTAGTTGATGCACTTATGCAACATCAGTTCATTTTTTGGTCAGTGCAAAATAGAGTTAATGTTAGCTTAGCATAAATAGACAGATGTATTTTCTTCCCTTACAAACACATAATAGAGAATAGTCAGCTACCTACAAATGGGTGAGAGGGGGGCTGACGTCTGTGACTTTTGAGGTCTTATAGGGGTGGTGAGTTGTGAGATTAATACCTAAATGTATTCCATCCATGGGAATATCAGTGTTTAAGATGATGGTGTTAAATTTCAAGCCATTATAGTTACAGTCACTATGATGCATTATACTACTTTATGGGGTAGGCTACATTCAGCATTGCCATGCAGTTGTATTTGTCCTCAGCAAGATGCACTTCTGAAACCACTAGGTGGGGCTGTATCCCAAAAAACTGCAGTTGTTTACTTTTAATGTAATCATCTTTAAATCCTCTTCCTTGCGCACAGGTGCATTTTCACTGCATTGATTTCAAAGAAAAGTACTGCTGTAAAACATACCCTGGGAACGTTGTTACTCCATGCTTACACTAATGCAATGCTTTTTGAAGGAACGCTTTAAGGAGAGGGTGAAAATGCGAAGAGACGATTTCTTTCTTCTTTCAAGAAAGAAAATGTGTTTACTGAATAGTAGGCCTACATTCTAGCACAAAAACATTTTTTTTTACTTAATTTATTTTCTTTTGGAGGGAGGGGTAATTTGGTGTATGAAATATGTTAAATAATTTATGAGGCAGAAAATCTCATATAAAAACCTAAAGGAAGTGACAGTCATTGTCAAGATTGTTCTGTTATATAAAAAAGGAAATACTGGTACAGGATTCATTGTTATTAAATTAAACAATCTCCACGTAAAGATGCAAAGCATGCTGTGGCAACAGCCCTTGTTTTATACATTTTGAGTGTGCCTTTGAAGATTGGAGCCACATAAAAAGGCGCACACAATCCACACGTTGTTCAACCAATCAACCTAAACATTCCTGTGACAACCTGTCCATAACGCTTGTCCTTAACTCTACGATGTATTGATGGCTTTAAAGTGAGCACAGGTGGGGATTTTTTAGTTGTTTATCTGTAATGGAAGAAATAAAATCCCCTGTCAAAGGAGAAGAAAATGGAAATAAATACTGAAATTCAAATATGGATGGTCAATAAAAACTGACAGACAGCAGCTTTCAATGTTCCCAAGGACGTCTAGTTTTTCCACAGGTGTTTTTGATCTAGCCCCTGTAGGCTTTCGTCAGGTACTCATGCTGCCCTCCTGGCGACTCACCCAGCGTTAGCAAAGGTGCACATCACCTCAGTACTTTGATTTGTCTATTAAACACAGACAGCATAACTAAAACTCTACTATTCGTAGAGGTAAGACATGGAAGTATATTTATAATCAATGAGGGCCTAAATATGACAATGTTGAGGGTTGCAATCCTACTGTTCTTGTAGCTGAAATGGTCAGGCAGCTATAACACACTACCATGTAGTATTTTCAGCACCAAGTAACGTGTTTCCGCCCCAAGCAAGTGAACGTGTTCTCATAACACCATTCTTCGTTTTGCAAAACCATCACAACAAAAGTTGTGATGGTTTTGCTGCTTGCCTTTCACAAACGACTACCCTGCAAGAATTCTGTGTTCTGCCTTCTAAGTTACTGATGAGTCATGGTCAACCATACCCACATTTTGAGCGACGCCACCTTTTTCCCCTCAAGTATCAAACCTAAACTGAGAAGGAAAAAAAATATATTGTCGACAACAGTACTCTTTCACACATTTACGCAGGCACACACACGCAACACGCAGACTATATACATTTATAACAAAAGGATGACGAGGAGAGTGACGGAAGACTTGGTTTCCCTGACGTCACATCGCTCCTGATGTGAGAGGAGAGGCATGGAGGGGCGGAGACAGTGGTTTATCCAATGAGCTCCACCGACTGAGCGATGTCCATAAGGTCCAATTCAAACTCTCCAAACCGATCATCTAAGGCCACAATGTTCATTGAGAAAGAAAAGTGTAAACACTGCAAAGAGAGCACAGAGAGAAGTGGCATTAACTCGGCTCTCCTCCAATAGGCTGTGGGTAACATGGTGGTTGACGGCAGAGGAGAAAGCCCCCACCTTGTGATGTAAGGCACTCTAGCGGCTACTCTTTAGCGTCCTCTTTAGGAGTCGACCCGCTGTTGATCTCCTCCTCTCCTTCATCCTCCTCCTCTTCCTCGGTCCAGCCGCCCAGACGGAGAGGAGTGGGCATGGACAAGCTCACAGCATGAGTACCTGTACGGACACATGGAGACAGGAGGATCAACAGGGTTCGGCAATGACCTCCGCCGCGTCACTCCGATCTGTCCGTCTTGTGGCGAAACTCTGCCAATCTCAAGGTGGCGCTGGCTCGTCGAAGCCTGAGTCTTGACTGAGGAAGGGTGGAAGAAACGTACCAGTGGTAGTGTTTAGATCCCTCATGGGGATGAGGTTCTGCCACTGGCCAGATGCCCTCTGAGGCAGGGCGCTCTGCTGGTGGACCTACAGGGGACACAGACACACACGTCACAGGGGTCACTGGCGTTGGTCGGAAACGGTCCCAGGAACAGGCTCCTTTCGGGTGGAAGAGTTTCAGAGGGGGTCCCGTCCGGGCGGTCGGTTACCTCGTGCATGTAGATGGCGTGAAGGCTCATCTCGGCGGAGGCGAACTCTGAGAGCAGCGGGGTGCTGTGGACACGGGAGTCGCTCGCAGACATGCTGAGAGGAGAGTTCCTGTCAGGTTTGTGAGAAATCGACTCGTTCGCATTCTATTTATATCTCCATTTATTGTCGTTTTTCAAAACAAGGTCTATAGACAAGCAACATGCATCGGTGGAGCTGCAACTGCTTTTTGTTGTTACACGAATGGCAGAAAGGCCGTTGAAGGAGGCTGCCTCTACAAAGACTTTAGCATTAACTATCTATTATCTATATATCTATTATATTCCACAGAGCATTTTGAGTGCCTCCAGAAAAGAACAATGCAGACCAGTGCACATTTCAAAGGTGTATTTGTAAATGACTGCTGTGACCACGGCTTCAAAAAATTGAATGAGCGCGTGCGGCCTACCTGTCGATAAAGGTGCGATCGCTGCGGTACATGGGGCCGTCCGGGTGGGTGGAGGTCAGATGGACGTGCGAGCGGCTGCGGCCGGCGTGCGGGAGCTGGGAGGTGGACAGCGAGGCCAGGACGCTGGCGGCGGCTGAGGCGGCCGTGCTGGGGGGGAGGAAGCGGCGGTCTCGCCCCGGCAGACCCGATGCCGTCAGGACAGGGTGGGCCAGGACGCTGGCCAGCAGGTTGTCCGGCTGGAAACAGAGCAGAGGCCCACAGGTCAGGAGTGTAGGAATAGCGGTTCACCGTTTACGATTAAATCCCTTCCAATCGACTTAACCGATCAATCCATGAATACAGATACCATGACTTGATACCAAGTATTCTTCAGTACGACTGCGAGTATATTTAAAGCGTCTGCTAAATGAATCAAATGTGTAAATGTCCTTTGAGCAATAGTGAAAGAACAACATACTTCCGGAAGACAGCTTCTCCTGTGTACGAGTGTGTGTGTGTCACTGACCAGAGTAACACGTGTCTAGTGTGGGTGTCTAGACTCACAGCGGAGGCCGAGTCATTGGAGAGCAGGGAGGAGCAGAGGGGGGCCTCGGAGAGCAGCAGCTGGGCTGGGGGCCCCGTCTGGGCGTCATGGTGCACCTTCTCCTTCAGGTGGCTGATGAAGACCGAGCTCTCCTGGGGGGGCTGCCAGCGAGGGTTCTTGATGGTGAAGTGCATGAGAGACAGTTCTGTCTTGCCGTTCTCTGCCTGTTGGTAGACCGAGGCCTCCGTCTGTCCCTCAGACATCCACTAGGGAGGTAACAGGCACCACGTCAGACAGGGGAACGGTCAACTGTATTAGTGACATCAAGCAGCAACCATATTGGAACATCAACGTTGGAAGCAGTCATTTTTGTTACAGTACTTCATTTTAACTAGCTATGCTAAATTCTGCAATGCGTCACATTGTAAAATAAGTTCAAATATGAGAAACGTCCACTCTTTCCAAAGGCCCGCCTTGCCAAAGATGATTGGCTGTAAAAGGATTGCTGGAACACAATTGGCTGGAAAGTAGCGGGCTTCCCCCCAAAAAAGAATTTACCTTCTACTGGCACTGAGCTGTCTGTGTTGCTAAACAACTCTCAGAGGGCCTCAATAGCTTGCACAACATGTTTATAGGGTACAAACCCTTTCTTTCTTTTTTTACTGAATTATTTTTGCTATACCTGTAAAAATATACTGTCCTAGGCAATGCAGGCCTTGCGCGAACTCACCATTGGGTTGCCATGGCGGCGGATGTCCATCTGAGCGAAGGAGCAGATGTCGCCCACACCCACCACCTCCACAGTGAAGTTCCGGAAGAAGTCGATGATCTCCAGGGACCTGTTCCTCAAGATGAAGATGAGGATGAAGGGTGTGACGATGGGACTGAGCAGCTCCTCCAGGATGAACACCTGAGGACACACACACACACAACAACACCAAATTAAAATGAATTATAAAACGAGTCAGGGTTAAACCTTCCCAAAGCCACAGAGAGAACAGTCCCACAGTTACAGCTTTGGTATCCCACACCACACCCAATTGGAGCACTGTATACTAAATTACTTTTACCCCAGCGAACCGATCAATCATCCTGACTTGGTTTATGGAAGCCAATAAGCGGCGTCCTTGCAAGGCCGCCCCCCACCCCTCCTCACCGCTTTGTACTGGAGCAGCTGGGCCACCTCGTCCCTGGTTTCACTCTTGTTAGCCGTGCCCCTCCAGTGGTCTGGCATGTAGTGGATGTGTGCCAGCACGCACTGCAACAGCTGCTCTGGACACCACACCATATGCTCATCTGGAATGAAGGACCTGCAACACACACACACACATCATTTCTCCATATTCTGTATACAGGATTCAGCATGACAGCACATTTGATGTTTAATATCCAAATCTGGAGGTAAGCTGCCCTTCAGTCTATAGAAGATTGAGGAACGTTGTTCTGTCACCCAACTGTTACCAGTTCCATTTCCCAGATAGAGGGGGCTACTTGGTTGATAATAACAGGATGGGACAGGGACTTGGACTGTCTGTCAAATGGAACAAACAAGGGTCACACAGGTCCCCTCAAACCCCTGGCCTCACCTGGTGACGGTGATGACCACGCCCAGCACGGTGATGGCGGTCAGGATGTGCTGCACGGTCAGCACGTCCTCGTCATACACAGTCAGGGCGATGAGCACGGCCAGCACCGAGCCCGAGAAGAAGGCCACGTTCTTGGCCAGCACGGCTAGCAGCGGCGAGCTGAAAGAGTTCATGTACTTAGACGTGGGCTTGTAGCCACGGCCCAGCCGACCGTGGAGCTCGTGGTCCAGCTCATTGAAGTGCCGCAGGTATAGACGCCCGTACAGGGACCAGCGGCGGGCGCCCAGGCTGCCGGGCTCACGCCGGATCACCTCGGTGTAGCTGAAGAAGGCGTAAAGCACCTGCCAAACCAGGATGAAGGGGCAGAGCAGGAGGTTGGCCAGGCCCATGAGCAGGATGACCCGGCTCAGCTTCTGGGCCAGCTCGAGACGGTTCCCTGCCCGCTTGTACTTGGGGTGGAGGTTCCACTTGTTCTGGAACAGCGAGCCGGGCCCCCAGAAGAGGATGAGCTCAAAGTTGTATTTGAGGCCCTGGGTGAGGAACACCAGGTTGCCCAGCAGGGGGAGCTGCAGCTGTACAGGCAGGAGGGACTTGTTGACCATGGCCACCATGTAGTTCTTGAAGCGCAGGATGCGGTGGTAGATGTCCAGCTCTGTCAGCTCCTTCTTGTGAATGCACATCTGCTGCTCGCGCTGCAGGCTGATCAGACGGTCCTGCACCTCCTGCCAGGTGAAGTTACACAGATCGTCCTGGAAGGGAATCATATCGAATAAGCAAATGAAATCTTTATTTATATAGCGCATTTCATACCAGGAGGTAACACAATGGGCTTCACAGAGGGGAAGAAGGGGGGGGGGGGGGGGGGGGGCAAAACACCAGATCACCCATTTGGGCCAATAAAGGAGAACCCTAACCTCTCTGAAATGAGACGATCAAGCACTGTCCTGGAGAATAATATCACAATAGTAGATGATGTATGCATTTAGCAGGGCGCTCTAATGCATACGCACAGTGTGAGTGTGGGGGGGATTTGAACCTGCAACTTCAAGATCAAGTGCAAGAGCAGTCAAGTGCTCTAACCACTGAGCTATGCCAAGCCCCATGGAGGACAAACCAGCTCAAGTTTATACATGGCACACAGATACCTGAATGGCAGGTCCACTGCCAACTTATAACAATTAAATACAAAATTAACCAGTTTCTCTTTGTTCTTTGCCGCATGTGTTAAGTGTTTATCAGAAGAGCCTTAGAGGTGGTCCAGGCCAACTTACCATCCTAATCTTCAGGGCTTTAATGTAGAACTGCCGTATCTCCCAGTAGCTCAGAATGTTACAGAACACCTTGACCAGCCGATAGATCCAAAAGATGGTGGCCATGATGAGGAGGAATATGATCCAGCTGTTCTCCTGGATCCTGGAGACACAGCAGGGATGGGGTGGAAGGAACATGGTGTTTTGGAGCTTGACATTGTAAATATGACAAAATGGTTAGAAGGTAAGTCTCAACTGTTGCCTTTTAGGCAGAAATTCCCCTCTATTGTGTGATCTGGCTATCTGAAAAGTGTGTTGGATACATTGAATGTGATGCCCTGAATTTCAAAAGAAACCCTATTCACCTACAATCTCATTGTATGTTATCATTTGGGCTAAATCATATCTAAAAAGTTAGTCAATGTTGATGACGGTGTAAGTATACAGACTCCTTGTGTATCAGAAAAGCTGCTTGATTTCCTGTTTCAAAACACGAGGCCTCCCCTTCACAAATTGGGTTAGGATCTTTCTGTTTTTTATTTCGTATTCTCAGAATCTCACATCCAAAACGACGGGGGTGGAGGAGGAGGAGGGGGGTGGGGGCCTGTGTGGATGGGCAAGTTCCAAAAGGTGGGGCGTGTTGATGCGGCTGTGCGTCAACACTCTGGACATCCGACACACATTCAGTCGGGGTGGTTTTCGGGATGGAGGGGGGAGGGCATCGGGACCCAGGGTTGTGAGGAACGACAAGCTAGCCACGTTGTGAAGAAGAAAACAAAACTGATCGGTGCTGAAGGGTTCCTAGTCTTGCTCCACGCTGCAGGGGCTGTCATGTGGTTGACAGGCTGCCTGCCCAGTTCTGTGTGTTGCTTGCTAGCGGCTGTCTTTCCAACTGGCCCTGTCTTTCCTCGCAAGAGCTATCCATTACCCTGTCCTTGTTTCTCCCTGTTGGTCTGTACACCGAGCACACGTACACAAATAACCGGCTCCAAGAAAACTACAGCCGTGTTGCAACTTGGATGTTGACGAGTCTGGGTTGAAGTAACCAGACTGTTATTCAAGTCATGATTAGAGTGAGGCCTTCTTTAAACTTGAAAACATGCACACTAGCATCTATCACTAACCAGTTATTCACGGCTAATAAGAAGGGAGTTTTCCTGTGTTATAAAACTAGCCAACTCCATTGGTTCTATAATGGTAAAGTCCTACTGTTTTTCTGATTGACAGTGTTATTCTGGCTGTGAGGGTTTTTTCTTAGTAAGCAAACTCAAACACAAGGGCCAATGCATGACTTAAAATAACTCAGGATCCGATTTCACTAAAACAGACCTCACAAATATGTAAAGCACAGCATGAATAGTGTGCAGACAGTATTTAAAAGACAGTTCAACAAATACCAACCCTCATTTTGGTTTAGGGGGAATACAATGGGTGAGATTGAGCCATTCTGAAGACCTTGACTTGACCTCCTATAACATCTCTGTTACAAAATAGGGAGACTTATTTTTTTATATATATATCGCAAGCAGCAACAACCCACAGGCCGTGTTAAAGTAGGCCAGTGCTCTATATCTCCAGCTGTCGAATGTGAGCATGTCTTAGAGTGAAACCACATCTGACACAATCCAATAAGAAAACGTTAGCCTCTGAATGACTAGTAATAATTAAATTAGGCACGGCAAATTAAAACTCTCTTCATATCTGATGCAATTCAGCAGGGCCTGACATGTCACTGTCGCGATGTGCTCAGTGTCCCTTCAGTTACATGTAAACAAACCAACAATGTGACAGAATTCTCACAACTGTATCTGATTGCTACCAGGTACTCCATATTGAGTTAGTAGTACGTCAATTGAAATCTCTTGGTGGTACAGAAGAGTCTATTCCTGTTCTGGCTGTGGTGTCACAACATAGATAAGCTGCCAACACACCTTACTTAACCTGTGCTGGCAAAGAGGGATGACCAGCTTCACCTTAACCACAATGTGCACATGTACATAACAACCATGTCCACCCCATGAATCTAGGCCTATATCCAACCATATGAAACCAATATGCATGCAACCCTATCCACCCCATATATCTGCAGATAACCATATCAATGCCCATACAACTATATCAGCCCCACACACCTACAGACAACAATATCAGCCCCACGCCAAGACCAACAGCCCCCTACCTCTCCGTGCACTGCTGGCTGGGTAGGATGGCATCGGGTAAGGTGACCTTGTTCCTGTCCAAAGGATTCTGGCCAGGCCCAGTGTGGTTCACGGCCCGGTTGGCAAACAGGACATCATACTCCACACAGTTGAAGAGGAACGTTGTGAATGTGACGACAAAAAGAAACTGACTGTGGGGAGGAGATGTAAGAATGGGGTTAGAGAGCACATTACAAATGATTCTCATAAAGACTGCGCAGTAACTATCTGGGAAGAGGAGGACACTTGTCTTGATTATGGACGGAGACCAAATATTTATTTTCTCCCCCCACAAACAGCTCACAGACATATTTAGGGATTTAACAGGGCTGTGCTGCTCTGGTTCAGTGTAGTTGAGTTCCCAGGAATCCGTTGTTGAGTCGTAGACAGGCTAAGCTTTGTTAAGAGATGTCATAGTGTGAAAGGACTTTCTCAGGCTAACTGCTTTGGTCTCCCTGTGATGGCACCCATTAGTGTAGGACTCAGGACAGACAAACATCAGATTCACTATACGGGTGAAGTACTGTTCTTGCTGCAGCCTGCTAGCTGAACATCTTTTGCCATCTTTGTCAAACTCTAAAGTGCAGGGGAAACACTGATTACATGAATATTACCATGTAGAACAGTTAATTCAGACAGTAAGATGGTAAAATCATACTTACACAAGTTCAAAGAATTCAGAAAGCATCATACAAGAAAAGCCATTTTTTTGATGGAAATGATAGATGTGGAAATTCAAGTTAAGGAAAAGGAAAGACATTGCAAATTAAGCATTTTATCTGAGGCAACTTAAGTTGCCAATAGTAAGACAATAAAACAGTAACTGTCACTAACAGGCACACCATTCAAAAATGATTTAAAGTAAGTAGACCTAGATCTATGGCGATCTACTGTCATATTTCATGTATCATGCTCTCCTCTGAACCAATTTGATATTCAATTAGTATTTTCAGAATCATCTTTAAAAGTTATTGCAAGTGACTTGATTATGTCAAAAGGATATTCTTGTGAAGAAGTTGTCCAGATTCTTGATGTGGTGCCATGAGTCTGTAAATGAGGATGAGCATGAGAATCATAAGTAAAAAGGCAAGGCTCAAACTATAACTTAATCACTAAGATGTGAAGTTAGATTGGACAGATTTATTTTCAGTGCATGGATTCAATATGCCCACAACGTTTACCATGTGTCAAATGTTATTACCTTTTAGGCCCTCTGGCACATGCACTAACAAGTCCTCCTCTCCGGGTGGTGAGTCCTCCTCAAAGTCCTCAATTCGTTGATACTCCTGGTAGGCTTCTAAGTTGGCCATTGTGCTTCACATTCTCACTTCCTGAGGACAGAGACAGTTGTATTAGAGTCTTTCATGGCATGTCTGTCAGGTAAGTTAGTCTGCCTGAAACCAAGTTATTTACTGTAGCTGGAATTGCAGTATGCGTCCAGTGGGTAATTCCATAAAGCAGGTTATGCGACATAATCGGGTAAATTAACTCTCCAGATGACCCACAATGTTATGGAATACTCCCCAGTTCATAACCAACAAGTCCGACAGCTCATCATTCACTTTCGAGACCAAGCACTCAGTACTGTACATGAAGCTTGAAGACAAATTAGCTCAATCTGCGTAGATAAAGGTAAAATGAGCTAGCTCGCTATCAATGCGGGGTGACAAAGCTAATGTTAGCTGGCTGTGCCCAGTACTGTAAATGCCTATAGCTATAGCTACTATAGCTGCCACCCTAGAAAGATAATACATATACATTATGATAACATTGTAATTACAAACTCCTGGCAAGTGGCAAACGATTGCTGTTTTGCTACCCACCTCTCAGCTTGATGTTGTCAGACAGCTAGCGGTCCAAACGTCAGTTGTTTTGTGTTAGCTAGCAAGCAAGCAAGCTCCGCTCGATGTGTTCTATTTCGGCTCCCCTTTCGTACCATACGTTATATTTTGATTTTAGTTGCTCAAAGCACACCCTATTTGTATAGTCTTCTGTAAAGTAGTCTTGTCCACGTTATGTAAACACGGTTATCTTACTAGTGTAACTGTTTTGTAACAGCATAACCACGCAACAACCTTAAAAGCTGTTTACAAGAGCCATCCGTAGGCTTCCACGGTTGTCTTTCACGAACAAATGTCAACAAAACACCATTTGACGTCACCGTGTTTTTATGTTAGCGTCACTTCCGTTTTAGTGGAACCTATTGGAAAGATACGTCTTCAATGAATGAATAAATAAATATGTTAAGTATAATAAAATGAAATTGTTCTATTATCTTTTCTTTCTTAACACCCATTTAAACGTTCCGAAGAAATTACTTCTGTCACTGTCACCTAAAAAAAGTGATGCATTGTGGGATATTTCAATGTCAGCCTGCATGTAACTCCTTGAACCAGTACCCCTGAGCCAGGCGCTCAGTTAAAATTCAAATAAATGTCCAGTTAAGCATTGCAACATGTTTCACTTAATGTGTTACAGAATTAGTACCACTGCACAAGTGCGTCCCCTTTATTCGCGAGTCAATAAAACACAAGACTTGTGGAGACATTCAAGGTAGGGAAACTTACTAGCTTTTTATAAGCTCCCCATAGTTAGCTAGGTATAGCTTACTGTAGTTAGATAAGTAAATTGTCAACTTTCTAGAAGCATTAAGCTACCTAGGACTCTTGTGTCCTTTGTTATCCATTAGAAAACAATATCAAATTTCTAGGTGTTATTTCTTTTATCACCCCCGATGCACGAGGAGCTCATAGAGCTCATATACTACTGGTGTCTGGATGAAACATGTAAGGTGTATCTACTACTCCTAGTAATGAAGAATACTTATTAACGCACTGATGGTCACTGTTTATTTCAGGAGTCATTTTAACTCAACTCCAGTGTCCAATGCAGCTAACTTCACTGGACGTGAAAATGCCAGAAACCGTGTCTGGGGTCTGGCACAGAGAGCATTTCGACAGTCTACCTGCCGGACATTGAAATCTCCAAGAGTAGGTCTGAAATGGATTTTAGGACCAGTGGGTCTCACTGTCTCTGCACGACTTTTTGGCAATGTTGCATATTGCCACCTAGATGTAAATAACAATGGTCCAGAAGAATTTCCAATCAAAGAAACTGTGGCAGAGTTCAGTTGGGAGGTCCTATGGGAATTTGTCAAACCTCAACTCCTTGCCCTTATTGGGGCCATTGTGGTAAGTAGCATGACACAAACAGCATGTCATAGTGTTGATGATATACTTTGCAAAAGAAGTCACTCTCACTATCATGCTTTGATATCAATAAATTACCTCATAGGCTGTATGACATAGACTATCAACTCTAATCTAGCCTACTTTATAATCATGACTAACATTTTGTTCTTTAGCTGGCTTTTGGTGCTGCCGTCTTGAACATTGAAATTCCACTAATGTTGGGGGATTTGGTAAATGTAGTTGCCCGCTACATGAGAGAGCATACAGGGAACTACATGACAGAGATTAGGAGTCCTGCTCTGAAGCTGCTTGGGTTGTATGGTCTCCAGGTACGTGCTTTTGGAACATGTCAGATTTTATGATTTGACACATTTAATCTGCATTGGACTAATGTGTTTTTATTTGCAGGGTCTGCTGACCAGCGGTTACATAATTCTGCTGTCCAGGGTAGGAGAAAGAGTGGCATCGGATATGAGAAAGTCCCTTTTCGCCTCTTTACTCAGGTAATACAACAGCCTAAACATAGTCTAAAATATTGGTATGTCTCTATATCAGGGGGTGTCAAACATGCAGGCCCGCAGGACAGAATCAACCTGCCAAAGGGTCCAATCAGGACCACTGGATAATTTATGAAAAGTTGAATCATGAAGAAGTAAAATACCACGTTATTGTTCAGTTCCAAAATTCACTGTCCTTAACGTTTTGTGCCTTTGCAGATCCACTGTGATCTGTAAACTGTAACGCACGTGTCCAGTACACTGACAGAATGTGGTGATTTTTGAAATAGCAGTTATTTTTCTAAAGACATCTCAGGCTGTTGAATGTCTGTTTTGTAAATGGGATGATTCCTTAATTGTGAATGTTTTCAGAATGTATTTGTACTTTTCACTAAAAGAAAGGTAGAAATGTGAAAATGTTATTTATTATGACATGGTTTTACTGGTCCGGCCTCTCTGAGATTTATTTGGGCTGCATGTGGCCCATGAACTCAATTGAGTTTGACACCCCACACAATTCACAGGAAGTAGTACTAGTTATTCCTATTCTCACAAGATTTATTTTGTTTGTTTCAGGCAAGATGTTGCCTTCTATGATGCCAATAAGACAGGCCAGATTGTGAACCGTTTAACTGCTGACATTCAGGAGTTCAAGTCTTCCTTTAAACTAGTCGTCTCTCAGGTATGCCAGATTAAATGTCAGACTTGTCAGACCAAGGGACACTGTTTAAGATTATGTGTTCATTTAGCTGTTTTTTTTTTTATATCAACAGGGCTTGCGGAGTGCCACACAGACAGTTGGGTGTTTTGTGTCCCTCTATGTCATCTCCCCCAAACTCACTGGTATGATGGTTGTGGTTCTGCCCTGTCTGGTGGGAGCAGGTGCTCTAGTTGGTTCATTTCTACGCAGGCTGTCCCGCATGGCTCAGGATCAGGTAAGGGCAATAGTTACTTGGTGGATCAAAAAAATAGATTAATTAACTAATTCTTATGTTACTTAACCTTTGTGGCTTATTGCTATTTTGAATTTCCTTTTGTGTGTGTGCTTGTGTTTCTTTCTAGGTGTCTAAAGCAACAGGGGTGGCAGATGAGGCACTTGGCAACGTACGGACAGTGAAAGCGTTTGCTATGGAGGAGCGAGAACTTCAGTGAGTGAAGTTGTACTTGCATTACTACAGGACTTACTGAATTATTATTATTGTTGATAAAGACCCAGACACAATATTGTCATCTGTGTTTCAGGTTATATGCCCTAGAGGTGGACAAATCTTGTGAAATAAATGAATCTCTTGGCTCAGGAATAGCTGTTTTTCAAGGCCTATCTAACGTTGTCTTGAACTGTAAGTGTGTCTTCAATGGGCCTACAGAAAATGGATTGGTTTGCATCTTTTGTAACACCATAGTTTTTAAATTATGCTGTTTTCTCACTTTTTGGACAGGTATTGTACTAGGGACCATTTTTGCAGGTGGATCTTTAATGGCTGGAGATGAAATGTCTCCAGGTGACCTTATGTCTTTCCTGGTGGCCTCCCAAACCGTTCAGAGGTAAAGATATATGATGTTTTTGTAAAAGATCTGTAGCAATGCTAATCCAACAAAGGGAATATATTAATGTTGTCCTTCTCTGCTCAGGTCTTTGGCAAGTATCTCTATCCTCTTTGGCCAAGTAAGTTCAGGCACTTTAAATATCAATTACAAAAGTGTTAGAAATATAAGCATTTTGTCTTTTTGATCTAGTCTACTCACACTTTACATGTGAGTTAGGGTATTAAATCGTACATTTTTCTTTCTCACTTAATTTTGCTAGATGGTGAGAGGCATCAGCTCAGGTGCCCGTGTTTTTGAGTATTTGGCTTTAGAGCCCACCATCCCACTGACCGGGGGAGGTCGCATCCCATACAATTCTCTTGTTGGAAGAGTTGACTTCATGGACATCTTTTTCAGGCAAGAAGCCACCATAATGATACACATGATACACAAACCACCATACACACTATATGAGACATACACAGCAGGGGGTGCTATTTTCCAGTCTTTCTCTCTCCAAAGTTACCCTACAAGACCTGGCCACCAGATCCTGAAAAACTTCAACCTCACACTACCTCCCAGTAAGACTATCGCTATCGTTGGGGAGTCAGGAGGAGGTATGTGTCCCACCATCTCCTGCTGATGCCGTCATTCTGCATATACTGTACACATAAGGCAAATAATCAACAATTACATACTGATTACATTATTCAAGGAAAGACAGTCAATATGGCATCTATGTCTGATATAATACAAGACTCATAATTTCTTAGGAAAGTCCACTGTTGCTTCCTTGCTGGAGCGTTTCTATGACCCCATCGGTGGTGTGATCATGCTGGATGGGCTCGACATCCGGACCCTCGACCCCTCCTGGCTCAGAGGGCAGGTCATTGGTTACATCAATCAGGTACATTTGAAGCAAGGAGACTGCCTTTCCATGTAAATGAACATCACACGTCTCGCTCTGTAGAGAGACACCTGTGTCAGCTGAAAAGAAAAACAAAACTAGCATTTTGCTCAAATTCTTTTTCTATCTTTTCTAACCCCTCTCGCAGGAGCCTGTGTTGTTCGGCTGTTCCGTTTTGGAGAATATTCGCTTTGGGAAGCCTGAGGCAACTGACGCTGAGGTCATCAACGCTGCCAAGCAAGCCAATGCTCACCGCTTCATCACAGGCTTTCCAGAGGGATACAACACCGTGGTCGGTATGTGTGGGTTTGCAACTAAGGCCTTTGATGTGGTCAACAAACAGTGGTAGTCTGTGGATAAAGGGTGTATCGTCGTGGCCATATCGTTTTGGCAATGATAAATGTTGTGTTTTGAGAAGTTTGCTGGTTCAGTATTTGAAGAAAATGTTTTCACATGTTTCTAGAATACTGTAATCACAACAAGGCACATTTCATTTTTTTTTTGATTTTTTGGGGTGAACATTTTCAATATATGCAAATAGTCCCCTCTTTTACAGCAGTCAATCTGCTCTTAAAATCCCATCAGAATGATAGTGATTTCACCTGGCTAAAACTAGTTCACACTTTCCCTTGTGATGATGATATGACTTACTGAAATTATGTGAGCAGTCCTTTTATGCCAAGGCCTTTGCAAGCTTTGCAAACACAAAATGTATGTCGCTCCCAATACTTTTGGCCACGGCTGTAGTAGTAGGGAGGACAAACCCTTTTGAGCGTTTTTCCTGAAATACGTTTTAATAGTTATTCCTGGGGAAATTATGGAATTAAATTACATATTAACTAGACTAAAATACCTGTGCACAATAATATCAACAATATTAGCTAATTATAGACGTCTTAAACTGTTAAAACCCCAGTGCCACATACGGGACAGTATTCACACAGGCATTGGCTCTAATTTGAGTGATAAGTATGTTTCATCAATTGAAAAACTGATCTGGGACTTTTGACTCATGTACTGGGGATGCTAGCTTCCCCATATAGCTTCCTAAACAACTGGAATTCTACCTTTGAGTTTTTTGGTGGATTTGCTTAAATAGCGATACTACATCTGTGTTGTGTAGTTTCAAATATGCCGTATTAGTTTGCTTAGGAAACGACTGTCTCATTTACACTTTAAATCCCACTAGACAGACACCAGTGTAACTGCAGTGATGGTGGCTACAGGACACATTTCTAAGGTGTAAGGTACCTCTTCTAACACACCAGACAGGTGTTGTCAACATCTACAACATAGGCCTATAGCATTGGTAGCAATCTTTAGAGAAATATTTAATAAAGCAAAGACATGATGAGTGAGTATGATACATCAAGGGAGGAGGTTGATTGAGATTTGGGCTCCGAGACATTATTCTGCCAGACATACAATAGATATCTTGGATCAGTGCAGTAAGGCAAATGCAAGCATCTTATTGACAGTGTCCATTAGCCAAGGACAAAACAAGACTACTTTATTGTGTTAATTAGGTTGCATTAAAAAAGGAGACAATGACAAAATGATCTCTGCTCCTACAAACACGTTCTAGTTATAGTAGCATACTTTCAAGTCAGTGTGTAGTTCTGATGACCATACCAAGACTCGTCCTTCTTGAAAAGCATCAAACCCTCCAGTGTCTATTTTTGTTGTTGTTGCCATTGTTCTGTGAGAAGCCTTTAAAAAGAAAACTAGTCACAGTCACTGTTGAGTTGTTGTTCTTAGAGGCAAACCGATCAACTACATCCTCATACATCAGGACAACATTTGTAGACTCACTACTGCTCATCTGCAAACCAGGACACTGTCCCCTGTCTTCTTCTTGTTTCTATGAGCCACATGACAAGGATGGTCACAGAACTTGACTTCTTTTATTGAGCCATCTTATTACGTACCACATACATACTTTCTTGTATCCACATACTAATAACATCATTATGTACTATACATGTTATAGCACAATACATTACACGCTGTGTACATGTAAATGGTACTGTGTAGATTTCACACACGGTCAATAAGATGCTTGATGTCTTAATGCATTGATCAAAGTTATTGTAAGACTTATGTTAGACAAATGTAAGTCTTATTGTCATTGTGGGAAATCACAGTGGTGTTTAAATGTACACAGAGGAAACACAGTTACATTTACAGATGAGCAGTTATGAGCCCATGGATGCCACTCAGGTGTTTGAGGATGTGGATGATCAGTTTGCCTCAACTTCTAAGGAGAATGTCAACAGTGAATGGGACTTAAGTTTTTTTTTTAAGGCTTCTCATATAACCAAGGCATAAGAACAGCATACTAGAGTTTGATGGTTTTTAAGCAGGACAAGTCTTGGTAACAGCAATCAAAACTAGATACTCATAGGAAAGCACAAGTAAGCCACTAACCATTTCTAGCTTGTTTGTGAGAGCCTTTTGTCATTGGCTTCTTTATTTTGTACTCAATCTTATTTATACAACGAGACGAGACATGACAAACACACGTGTTTCGGTTGGCCCAACCAAATCTCACTCCAAGGTTTTTTGAAAAGTTGGCATCCCTGCAATTGTGTTTTTTATCACAATGTTAAATGAGCAAAAAGTTCAGTTTTGCATTTGTTGACGCTTGGAACTCTACGTTGTGATAACATTGAGAGCAGAAGGTTTGTCCTCCATAGTAGTAGAGCTGCCCATAGTCAGCACAGAAGCCAGATATTAGTACAGAAACGGGCCCATAAGGTGGATAGTGAGCTATATTTACCAAAGGCAGTTTGCTTTTTCCCTGCGGGCACACAGGTGAACGTGGGGCAACTCTGTCAGGGGGACAGAAGCAACGGATTGCCATTGCTCGTGCCCTGATCAAGAACCCCAGCATCCTGGTGTTGGATGAGGCCACCAGTGCCCTTGATGCGGAGTCAGAGCGTGTGGTACAGGAGGCTCTGGACAGGGCCACTACAGGCCGGACCGTACTCATCATTGCCCATCGCCTCAGCACCATCCAGGGAGCTGACCTCATCTGTGTCATGAGCAACGGCCGCATCGTAGAGGTGAGATTGCAGCAACAGACGGACATATTGATCCTGTGTGTGACTGCACAGCCTTTTTTTTCAAGAGAATTAAGGACTTTAAATACAACTAGAGAGGGTACAATTTCTGGGGAATTTCTGGGGCGTGCTTGCCTCAGTTGCAGATGGGTGCGTTTTTTTTAACTTAAATTGTACAAGTCATATTTGGGTAATTAAAATAAGCATGCATACTTATTATGTATGAAGATTACATACATTCAAAAGATAATAATACATAAAGAATAAATATATATGTGACAGAACAAAGGTTTTTATTATTATTATAATAACAATTATTTCAAACACCACAAGTTTTGTCCCTCATAACCAAACACTTTACTTATTGTAATTACAAGTGGCCAACTCTAACCATTTATTGTTTTTGAAGGCGGGATCTCACTTGGACTTGCTGAGCAAAGGAGGACTCTATGCAGAACTGATCCGTAGACAAAGAGCAGAGGAAAAGAAATGATCGACCAGACACACTGTACACATCAACTGATGTCTGTAACGCATTTGTGTAACATGTCCAATTTTCCCCAAAAAATCAGAATAGTCATGAAAAAAAGATGTAAATGTACTGTAATTTTTTTAGTTTAATTTAACTATGATTCCATTTAATACATCTCAACATGTATGAGTGGGCCAACTGGATAATGTCTTGCAGCCAAAGGCTGCCTTTATTGCAACATGTTTAGATCTTGAACTGATTGAGTACTGTTTTAGCAAGGTTATTTTGATGCTAGACATGTAAGTAACTATGATCAATTAAATATTTTATCATTGTTCTTTTACTTTGTATTCAATATAAAATAGTGTGTTAATGTTGCTAGAGGGGTACTGGCATTGGACAGATTATTACAACCTACTCATTTAGCTAAATCCATAACAGGATTACACTGGCTGGGAAGACTATTGCTAGTTAAGAGTAATTTGCTGATAAGTAATTGTAATTGTTGATAAACAATCATTAGACCAAACGTATGCTTTTGTTTCCCTTTAGGAATTTGGGCAAAGTGGGTAGTAAATATGATTTGCCTGTGTTGCAATTCCTCATTTGGCCTTTAGGTGACCATGGTGTTAGTTTAACTATCAAATCAAGCCCTGCTTGTTGGAACTCTGCAGCTAGCTAGCCCTAGCCGTTTACCTAGCTAGCTAGCTTAACGTCATCATCACATCATCCCAACCCCTGGCTAGGGTGGCATTTCATCACTGTTAGCTAGCTAGCCGAAGTTAGCCTCTCTGTCAAAAAATGCAGAAGTATGAGAAGCTCGAGAAAATTGGAGAAGGTAAACGCATCTGTAGCCGTTTTAACGCCATCACATTGTTTCTGAAAAGCTTATTGCCATCTCACCTAAGCCTACTACTAGCTAGCTCGCAAGATAAAGTAGCTAGTGTTGCTACTTGTTCTGTAGCAAGCTGACAATTATATATGCCATAGTTTGCTAGCTATTGAATAAATGAAGACATAAATCTAGATATAATTACATTTGGTAAACACTAGCTAAAGTTTTACATTAAGATCGAGCGAATAGTACATCTAGTTTGTTAGATTGTAGTTTATGTAGTTAGCAAGCTAGGCTAAATGGAGCCTAGAGCTAGTTAGCTTACATTCAATTATTAATTCGTGCTTCCGTCATTTGCAGGTACATATGGCACTGTTTTCAAAGCTAAAAACCGAGAGACACATGAAATTGTAGCTTTAAAAAGAGTTAGACTGGATGACGACGACGAGGTATGTTCTTGCATTTATTGATACTTTTATTGATACTATTATACTATAGCTAGCCTAGCTAGCTAGTAGTGCAACAACTTTGCAATCACTTCAAATGATCATCCTACTTGATTCTTTTAGGGAGTTCCTAGTTCTGCCTTGCGAGAGATTTGCCTTCTGAAAGAGCTAAAACACAAAAATATTGTCAGGTATGTGTGCTGTACCCATTGCCATAGCCGGCATTTAAGAGTGTCAACGTGCTTATTGGCCAACTTGCTGGTTACGGATCTCTGTAATTGTTGTGCAGTTTGTGGTAGGACTTTTTAGAAGTAAACTAACAGGCCTGTATATTTGTCCTATATTATGTCTATGGTGTGAGGATCCATCAGTATGTTTCTTTCCCAAACCACTGGGATTATGCTTAAATGTGTAATTTCTTGTACTAACATACCGTCTCCCATAGGTTGCATGATGTCCTGCACAGTGACAAGAAGCTAACCTTAGTGTTTGAATATTGTGATCAGGTGAGGAATGCTCAATGCTTACAGATGCTAGTCTAGTGTTGGATTATCCAAATAGTTGATGTATTCCTTACATACCTATTTGGGTTGGGTTTATATTGTAATGCTACAGGATCTAAAGAAATACTTTGACAGCTGCAATGGAGATTTGGATCCGGAAACTGTCAAGGTGAGTCTTTGCCATAGGACAAGTTAAGATGAAACATCAAATTCCTTGTTTGATTCAGATATTCAGCCCTTGTTTAGGAGCTTGATCTCAGTTGGATCGACTGTGTCATTGTCTATTGTGTGTTCCTCCCTCCATACTTGTTCAGTCGTTCATGTACCAGCTGTTGAAGGGCCTCGCCTTCTGTCACAGTCGGAATGTACTCCACAGAGACCTGAAGCCCCAAAACCTCCTCATCAACAGAGTAAGTCCACAGTTGGTGGGTTTTCGTAACAGAGGAATGGGAAAGTCTCTGTTAACAGGAATGTTACATTTAGTCATTTAGCAGACAGTCTTATCCAGAGCGACTTACAGTAAGTACAGGGACATTCCCCCGAGGCAAGTAGGTTGAAGTGCCTTGCCCAAGGACACAACGTCAGTTGGCACGGCCGGGAATCGAACTGGCAACCTTCGGATTACTAGCCCGATTCCCTCACCGCTCAGCCACCTGACTCCCTATGTTCAATAAAATGTTATCATAACACAATGTGCAGGCACATATGCAATTAAAGGAGGGATGCGGCTTCACCAAAACCAGTATGGGGCATAAAATGAACACAGGATACGTAGCAAGACAAAATGTTGTAATATAATGTAGCTAAATGTAGATACTCTTAGAAATAGCTAAGAGATATCATTGTATGCATGTATGGAGGTTGTTTCTTCCTGTTCCTAACCCATAAGTCCTAATATATTTTCCACAGGAAATAGCTAAACTAAGGTCTGTGTTTAAGACAAGTTTCTTAAAAACATGTGCACTGTTTTAGTGGGGGAGGGGCAACCATTGTAAAAGTTAATTTCTTCATGAAAAGTAAAATAAATGAAATTGATAATAATCCATAGGATTATCTTTTAGAAACACAGACAAACTATGTGGTTTCACACAACTGACTTAGTTTCTTTGTTGGTTTATTATAAGGGCTTATTCAGTGCTTAATGAATAAGCCAAAGAGTTGATGAGAATGTAGGCCTAAATGGAAAATAATGATGCATCTTAATTTCCAAAGGCCCGATGTGTTAGTAATTCTCCTGGCACTGTGATTGTGTCCCTGTAGAATGGGGAACTGAAGCTTGCTGACTTTGGCTTAGCTCGAGCCTTTGGAATACCAGTGAGGTGTTACTCCGCTGAGGTAAATATTAAATGCGCTAACTAGCGGTTAAGGGTCTCATTCACTAGTGACACAGGTCAGTGATTTCTTGTGGTATGTCTCTGTCCAGGTGGTGACGTTGTGGTACAGGCCTCCAGATGTACTTTTTGGTGCTAAACTGTATTCTACCTCCATTGACATGTGGTCTGCCGGATGCATATTTGCAGGTATGTTTTACTAGTGCAACATTTCTCCTCTAGTATACACATTGTCAGCTGCAGATGTAGGCCTAACTCTTTTCCCACCTGATAAAGAGCTTGTCTTGTCACCTTTACATGTTTAATGATGTTAATTCCCAGTAGTATACATGGCTTATGCTGGCCTTAATGAGATGCTTCTATTCAGAGCTGGCGAATGCTGGAAGACCTTTATTCCCGGGTAATGATGTGGACGACCAGTTGAAGCGGATCTTCAGATATCCTTTCTTCAATCTGTGAGATTGATGTCATGTTTAGATGTCTGTAGAATAATATGTCTTATTTTTAGAATAGGATCACTATGAGAACCCTTTGATAGAATATTGTTTTGTTAGGTCCATTTGACCAAAATGTTGATGTTTTAGTATTGATCTTGTAACAAATTGAATGTTTCATTTAGAGAATTCCACAGTTTTTCCACCTGTCACACCAGGACTTCTCTACTTCCTTGCTGGTTGTTTTTTACTTTGGTGTTTGCTCTTCCTTAATACTGTGTCACATTGTTGGGTACACCAACTGAAGAACAATGGCAGACAATGACAAAGCTCCCAGATTACAAGGTATACCACTGTTGTTCGCCTTTAAACTTTATTCTGGATCATTTTTATACGAACTGGTGTTGGTAAACAAACAGTTTCCTTTTACCTCATTTTGCCTACAGCCGTACCCGATGTATCCTGCCACCACTTCCCTGGTGAATGTTGTTCCTAAACTAAGTAGCACAGGGCGGGATCTGCTGCAGGTTAGTGTGGCCATCCCAATAGCTGTGGTGTGCCTACAGCAGGCAGTTCAACTTAGTCACCAGCAGGTGGAGCTACACAGAGGCTCTTCCCAATAGTGCTGGAATGCATTAGGTTTTAATGTTGTAATTTTACGCAACGCAACACTTACAATTTGTTTCTTTTAAACACAGAATCTGCTTAAATGTAATCCTGTCCAGAGGATCTCTGCCGAGGAGGCCTTGCAGCACCCCTACTTTGCTGATTTCTGCCCACCTTAGATGACAAAATATCAATGGGTAAACCTCAGCCATCAGCATCAACTCTCCTTCACTACATCTAGTTAACAGGACCGGTCACACTACAAGACCCATACTGCACCTGTGGAACAGACACTTCCCTAAATCCTTCTGTGCCTCCTTGTAGAACAACGTTTTCACAGCTCTGCAAGACATGGATTATGTAGATTCTGTTAACTAGCATGTCTTTCTACTCTTAGTCTGTTTCGATATGTTATTTGAAGACTATGGTTACAGGAACAGGACATATGTAGCAATGAACAAATCTGGACCTCATAGACAGTTGAAACCCAAGCCAGAACAGAAAACAAAGAAAGCATTATGAACAATTGTAAGTGAACTGAAGCATAGCAATTTGTTTAGAATGCTTCGCTATTTTGACAAATTACTTCTGATAATATAAAGTTTAATCATTAAACAGTTAGACAGACTTCCATTGTCCTTCATTATCACAAGGAGTTGATCTGTAGAAGGAGATTGTCAAGTGGACTAGGAAGCTTATTTATGTTTTGTTGTTGTTTCTGTTACCTCTCAGGCTTTGTATTTAGCTTTTTGTATTGTTTTAAGCACTTTGTATATGGCAGTTCATTTTTAAATGTTTTAGGTCTCACCCCTACTGACTATGTTGAACACTGAAAGATAAGTTCCAGTTTGGGCCAACCGATATGTTTTGAAAAGTGGACCATGAGCTTGAGTAATTGCTTAATATCTATTAATTATGTACATTTAACATCTTTATTGATCTAATGTCTTACAACTTTTGTGAACAGGTTAAAGAATTTCCACTGATACCTTTTAGAGCATGTAATAAAATTTGAGCCTTGTATTGGCTATGTTCTCTAGGTTATTTAATTGTGAGAAATGGTTTGCAAGCTCTGCCGTTGTTTTATTCCCGATAGTAAGTACTTTAGGCTTAAACGTAAAAAAAACTTGGTTTTACTAATAGAGAAAGTATTTTTATTTTATTGATGTAGGGCACGAAAAAATAGAATGCATGTATTTATGGGTAATTGAATGTCTGCTTGTGTGTATTTGTAGTATTCTTTGTTGTATACATTATGACTTTTCATGAGTCGTGCTTCTTTGAATTCTTAAATGAGACTCTAGAATCTTTCTCAAGGCACCGTTTATACATAATGCCCCCATGTATTTCTTTGTTTGGCTCTGTAGTGTCATTTTAGAAGACAACATGACATCTGCTCATCACAGTATTTCTCTCATGATGAAAAAATGCCCTCATCCTATTTAAGAAAAACTGCTGTATGACATTAGTTAAAACAACTTATCTTATTTTGAATGAAGAGTGAACTTTTGCACTTTCCTAGTATCAGTTTTTGGTAGGACTTGCAGTCTGTGTCAATTTAATTTACAATGGTTCAATATTCAATAAAATGTACACACATCATGGTGTGAAAATTATTTACCCAATGGCTCTGATATTCCATATTTAATAACAGTTGGTACTGAATTATAATGTCATTACTTTGACAAAATAGACATTGACATCTTAAATTCCCTTTGGGATCAATAAAGTGAATTGAATTGACATGTCTGGGAGAAGTTACTGTGTAGTCTTGGTAACAGAAATGTGAATGGACTGCTTACCGTGTTATACTGTAGTTCCTACAGTATGATGATATACCATACAATTCCTAGAGAGAGAGGATAGGAAAATGCTGGTACAGTACAACCTTTGGCATCACCTTGCCATTTCAAACAACATAAGAACATTACACTTGATTAAGACAGGTTGTTAACTATTTAATGTTTACTTGAGTTCAGAGTTAAAATCACAAAGACTGCACATAGATTCATAGAGCCAAATGAAGCAAAACCCTGTTCCCAGAAGGCCACAGTACATCTTATGAGACGTATGTCTGTACGTGATCCCGGAAGATCCAGTTTTACAGGAAGTTACATCAAATCCCAACGCCTAAACACACTCTTTTCATTGGTTTGGTAGTCTTTACTCATTTGGAGACTCTCCATATAAATAAAGAGACCTTGTCACAATGCATAATCTCAGCAATTGTTAAAACTATAGTACATTTGTTTCATCTGGCTCCAGCATACCACATTCAAACATTACAAAGTCAGTAACGTCTGAGAGTACATAAGGTGGGAATACACCATGGTCATGCAAGGAGGAATAGAGGTAGGTGCAATCATATTATGCACTGCAGGATTATGTTTGAACCATTGAACTGAAGTGTATAATGTTGTATTCTGCCTGGAAATGATAATGCAGTGAACTATCCATTAAATATTGTTTGAGCTCACAATGTCTAACAATGTTACAACTCGATGGTCCTATTTTAGCTTTGACTACTGCATTTAGTGGACTCAGTTATGCTGTTGTTTGACTGGCAGTCAGAGAGTAGAGAAGGGTCATGTAGACAGCCTTGTGTAATTCATGAAACATAATGACCCAAATAAAATGTTACTAACATTTGTATGACTCATATTTTGTCTGCAAACATGCAAGAGAATAATATAATAAATTGTTGTTAAGTATAAGTAATTGTAAGGAGCTTGGCTGTCCTATCAACAGTGGTGGTAGCTGTATGCCTACAGCACTGCCAAGAGGCTAGGATGGAACACAATCAAAATCTAGACAATGAAACAAGAACAATTCAGATCATTGTAACACATGGTGCACACTGTAATTCATAGACCAGCAGACCATTTCACTCTCCGAATTGTTTTGGATCAGAATTGACAATGAATACCCCAATGATGTCAAATTGCCTTATTTGCGTTGACAAAAATCGTTTTTAAATGAATGCATTTATTGCTCACAACAGGACAACACTGATAAACCGGATTTTCAAACACTCCTGAAAAGTTTACATTTTTTGGCTCATTGCGATGTTCTCTTCCCAGACAATGCTGAAATAAGTGTACATATTTACATGGTGTACATGGTATAACCAGTGTCAATAAGGTAGTCATGATCATAGACGGTCATTGGCTTGGGAGCAATGGCTGATCTCCTAGGCTTTGTGCTTCACATCAACAGTCATCTAATACACAGACAAAAGGATATTAAGTCTAAAATGTTACCAAAACTGCACTTCAATATTAACATAGTCAAAAGATAAAACAACTGGAGTCAGTTCTCTGAAATGATAAATATGGAAAAAGAGAAATTAGACACAGTAAAGTTGTGTACATAGGATGATGGTTAAATATATTGTTTATTATATTTGATCATTTATACATCACAAACTGTGTCATTTAAGTTGTATTACATGTACTGGAATTCTAATAATGAGAGAATATAATGATGCCATTATACAATGCATTGCAGTGTTACAAACCAACTGAATAGAATGGGTGAAGTATGTTTTGAGGCAAGTCTCCTGCATCTCACAGAAATCTATTCAGTATTCGGTCCTCAAAATAAATTGAAACTGGAAGACACTTGCGGTCCACTAGGATAACTACACGTATTCAGGGCAACCCTTGGGGTAGGCTCTGTGTCATGAATGGCAAGCCAAATGCTAGCCCATCCAAATTCAAGTCCCAACAGCAGGAATGGAGAAACACTTTGATTTTCACTTCCAACAAATGTCTCAACGCAAGAGATATAAAGAATTTCTTCATGGCATTTGAGCAGGTATTTACAAATTGTTTCTGTCAAGAGAGAACATCACCTTGAAAACGTTTGTACTCCACTAATTTTAAATAGATACTACCACATAGGAATTGTGCTAAAGAATGCTTTGCGGCTGAAAAGCCATGGTGGTAAGACAATATATATTTTAGCGACACCCGCAATGTCAAGTGAAAAGACATGTGCATCAACTGGCCTGATGCAGGAGGGGCCACAGCAGAAGGATAAATCCTCTCTTTTTCCATGATGGAAAAATCTATGCCTGATATTACAACACTAGCTCAGAGAGTGGGAGACCACAAATGTACAAACATTTCACCATTCAAGTGAAAAAAAGGGAAAAAAGTTGTAATTTCCGTCACACAAACTGTCCTTCCACCCTCTTCAAATATTCTGTACAACGTCTGGTTACTGTTTACCTTTTTCCCCTCAGAACTAAGAGGATTCTATATAAGAGGATTGAATAACTGGTTGTGTACATTCAACTATTTAAATAGAAAGGCAACAATGAAGTCAGCTGTCTATTATTAAGTAATTTTTTCCAGGTAAGATATTCTCATTTCACCAATGAGCCCCTAGGGAACATAGATCAACCTGGATGGCAGCATGATTTTGTTGTCCAACCAAATAGAATGAAAAGATTTTGTTAAGCTACCCATGGCTAGACACTTGGCATCCAGCACAGTGGCACTCCATGTGGAGTGTAGTTGCTTGGATTTACGTTGAGAAATATTGAAATTTACTCGGCTGATTCAAACACTGTAAAGTCATTGAATTGAAGGACATGCCACAGAATGGAACGTAACAAATAGCGTTGTTGATGCCTTCACATGGCAGTTAAACCTGAGTTCTGTTTTGGAAGTGGTATTATTCTAATGGTAATATTATATTTATTTTCAGGCATTGATATAGTGTACTATTCTTTAGTCTACACTCTCCGTTGGTGTGTAATACATGTTTTTTTTCACAGTTTGCTGTCAAACCCATTTTTCCCACCCACCCATCCCCTTCTTTATGTCGTCAACAAGCAAATTCCTCAAAGTTTCCTAGAGTCGGGTGACGAGGTAACATGTTCGGCGTGTATCCGAGACTGTCCGAGTGACTCCGGAGGGTGTCACAGGTGCTCTGCAACACAAGGGGGAGGAAGGAGGGAGGAGGAGTTCAACCATATTAAGGGAAGGGTGATGGGAGTCACGATGAGAGGGTGATGGGTCACAGGAAAATATGGCAGGGAATGTGACAGGAAGAAAAACAGATGGGACACGTACAAAATTTAAATACGGGAAAATCACCAGGGCCGGGTGCACCAAAACACAATAAAAAAAGAATCATATCAATTTATAATAAGATGGCACAGCAACAATGGGTCAAACAAACGCAAAAGTATAATTATGGATGACCAATATGGACAGAAAAGTTCAAAGAACAATGATTGGAGATGAAATAGGATAGGGCGGGCAGTGCAAATGACAGGCAGGTCAGTATGTTTCAGAGGGTGTGGATGGAGTATAATGAATAGGTGGGAAAGATAAGAGGGTTATGACAAGAATAAAGGAGGGAAGGAGAAAAAAAAAAAACAACAAACATTTTTAGTCCTTGTCTTAGTATTGGTATGTTGAGTCCTGCATAATTATCGACATCCAAATACATTCATATCATACTGTACTGTATGTCTGCGTACATCTAATGCCATTTTTGGTTGTTTCAGTTGATGTTGCTGAGGTGTGGATCAGATAAGCAACAGCCATAGATGGGGTGTAAAGTAGCTCTGTTCCAGCAGACAAAGAACCATTTGCAATAGTGCAAACGTACTGCATGCAACCCAGTGATGACATCACAAAGGAATGCATCTAGTGATGTTATTGGGCACAGCTCCAACTCAATGACCCTACGTAGTACATGGTAGTCTGTGCTGCGGGAAAGCAAGAAGATAAAAACAGCTTTTGTTGTGCTATTTAAACCAAATCATATATATGTTTGTTTGTTTTTCTCAGGAAACTGCATTTACCCTAAAGGAAAGAAAACAGCTTAATTATTCATTTGAAGCAATCGTGTAGAGGCTATTTGTACAACCCTCAACAGGGAGAGAATCCAACCAACACATTCTGTTTTTATAGGCCAAGGACCTCTGAAGAAATTTCACACAGGAAATTGAAAGTCAGTCACTCTTAAGAATTCGCTCAGAAAGCTTCATACCTCGCCACCACTACTACTTTCAATACAAAGTAGCTTTAAGAGTTTCTCACCAAACCAGCACTTTGGAAGTATTGCTCACCAGAAAGGAAATCATGTATGAAATGATCCCAAGAATGGCTGAAAAAGAGGGACAGTATGGGAAGGAGGAACTATTATCAATGGGGTTGCTACCTGGGGGCATGATTAGGCGTGACACCAGGGCTGGTTGGGTTCTCTGGAAACTCCTGGAATAGACATGATGAAAAGAAAGATGAGGGTGACTGAAATGAAAATAAAAACACAATGCAGAGCTGATAAGTAGAGCAGTAATGCCCCCACGCAAGTTATGCACAGTTGCATGGGAACAGCCTTTCTGCGGCTGTGTATGGGAGTGCGCTAAACACTAATATTTAAGTCAGATGTTGTTACCTCTGATAGTACCTCAGCTATTTGGTTTCAATTCCAGATAGTACAAAACCATGGTTGGTCACTTTTGCCTGGCTCTTGTGTATAATAATTATTTGCTTTACAACAACCAAATCATTTGGTTTCCCAATATGCCCTTGATTTCAACATTGTGAAAGTGGAGAGGTGAATGAATTTGCAGAAGAGAAAAAGATTGTGATGTACTTTTTTTTCTTCAAATAATGGATGATCACATGACATGAGTGGAAACCCTGTCCATCTGGATCTATATGACATTATTTCTTGTTTCTTTGTACGTTGTTTGGATGATTTCTAAAATAAGTAGAACCTCTAAAATAAATTGTTAACCACCAAAACCAGTCAAAAACACTGAATACTTTCCATATGTTTTGTAGTATGTACAACTAGAGCCTGTTGGAAAGTTTGAGCTGAGTCGCTCAAGTGCATCCCAGACATCTCTCTGACCTTGTCTTCCACATCAGCTAACGTGCCAGACTCCAAAACTGAAGCAACCAGGCATGCAAAGAACTCATGCAGAAACAGAAACCCAAGCCTTTTCAGTACCTTAGATGGATGAAACCTGTCTACAGTCAAATTAATACTAAGATTCCATATCGAACGTGGGTGATGAAAAAGGCTTGAGTTTCTGTTTCGTTACATCTCAGGTACAAACCAGTTCATTTTGGGAGGTTCCATTTACCAGATTGTCGCTCTGACAACGCCGGGGTCGTTTCTTGTTTAGGAAGTAACCCAAAACCTTATCCTTAAACACCTAAATGTGAGAAAATCAAATTACAACAAAACACATACCAGTTATTTAGCAGGAATCATAAATGTCAAACATGTGTAGAACATCTTTGGAACTTCAATGTTTTCCCATGCACATTTTCATACCGGTATAGATAAGAATACATACGTTGCACTATATTAGGTTCTAGGCTATGATACACAATTAAGAAAAACACATTACCTCATACAAGTAGTCAAATATTTCCAGTATTGTTAAAACACTGGCTCCAATAAACAGTCCCATCTGGCCACCGATGTCACCTGGACAGATGGGCGACGGAGGGTGAACGGATGTGGACAGGTAATGGCACATTGCACGAAACCATTCCTGACACTGTCACCTTCACTCAAGTGTGTCTTACAGTCAGCTTAGCAGGACTGTCAGAAGCTGTCTTTCCAGCCTCAGCGTGACATCTGACTCACGCTAGTGCTGGTTTCAGGTGCAGTCGGTTATTTAAATACATTTAAAAAAACATGCGGCTAAGTTACCGGGGGTTTCTAATGAGCAGCCCTGGGAAGGTTTAGTTATCAGTCAACGTGGAGTGTCTGCTGTTCAGGTTCATGACTCCTGGCTTTCTGAAGGGTGAATCTTAACTTACCCAGTAGCCCGGCGATTTCATAAGCCTTCTTCTGTTCAATCTTCTCATAATTCAGAGCTTCAAAGAAGATGTCCATGACCAATAAGTTTTCTCTGGAATGAAAGAATAGTCCAATACAATGTTGTCACTGGCCACCAGATTTGTGGTACATCTGCTTTCAAGTCAAGTCAAGTCAAATGTATTTTATCTCCATTTCAAGGGGAATCATGGAAGTCATGGCATGATTTGCTTTTCAGTAGAATGTAAAGTATGACATCTAGGGTTTTTGATGTGCTATGCCCCTAACCAACCAGGGTATCCAATACTACTTACCCAATGTATTGCTCAGTCTTGTTGAATTTCTTGGCCAGATACTTGGCAGAGGCCTTACTGGGAATCTTAACCATGGACAACTCCTTCCCATAGCGTGTCATGTTGCAGGGTGTCTCACACACACAGTAATCATTGTCTTTCTCCACCAAGAAGTCTATAAAGGACACCAGTGATACATAGATTCAAGTTTTTATTTATTCATAGGCCCACTTTCCCAGACATGGATTAAGCCTACTCCTAAAGTTAGAGAAAGATTACATGAAGAGCTCCATTGAAAAAGGGTTTAGGCTAAGACTGGGCTTAATCCATGTCTGGGAAAGACATAGATTGTTTATAAAGTTTTTAACTAGACAAAAAGGAGTGATGGTGTGATGTGATTGTGTGATGTGATGGTGTGATGTGATGGTGTGATTTTATGGTGTGATGGTGGGATGTGATATCGTTCTGTTTGATCTGAAAACTGTCGCCTCACCGAGAGCTGGGTCTGCACAGTCTTTATACTGCTCAGGTGTGCACACTGTTGAGGATCCTGCAGCACAACACAGACAAATGTTAATTCTCAAACATTTTCATCTTTACTAATAACATCTTGACACCCATCCTTCTATAGGGTCTAGTTACGTCTGACATGGCTACAATTACAATAAAACCAGACAAGAGACATTCTTTATTTGCTTGCTATCCACAACTGTATGTCTGTATGTGTGTGTATGTGTGTATACCGGGCATGTGGACCATCCTGCAGTTGCAGTTCTCCACAAGGTAGCGTGTCTCACAGTCGATGCGGCAGGCTGTGATGCTGTACGTGGAGAAGAACTCGGAGTCGATAGGAGTGGACTTGCAGTCTCCCCAGGGAGGGGGCAGGTACTGGAGCTGAGGAGAGGAGAACTGCCCTCAGCATCGACACACAGGGCCACGTCAATAACAGATGGAGTCAAGCCCAGCTCCCAGTCCAGTGCAAAGCCAAACAGAGAAGAGTACACAAGCAGACAAAAATGCTACAGAAACGTACCAAACACAATAAGGGCAAGGAGGCCATCTTTTGTCAGGTTTTTTAGATGTTTTTAGCATCTCACATTCCAATTAGAATTGGAGATTGTATTTCTGGGAAAGACGGCTCACAGCAAGCAGACACCATGCAGAAAAATTGATGCGGGTCTAGCCCTGTGGAGAAAGCAGAGCACCATGGGGAAATGGAGATAGGCTCAATATAGTCGTATCTACAATGTAACTTCAGATAGGACACCACAATCAATGGAAGACATTCTTTTAACCAACCCTGAGAATGTGATACAATATATTACAAGGTGAGGTTTAAAGATGAAGGAAATGAATATAGTTAAGAGGCTATTACACACCTTATACCAAACCATAACTACCACGACAACCTATCTAAGGAAAGTCAGACATGGTGAAGGCGTGGATTTGTGAAAATGAAAACCAAGTTGCAACGTGTGGGATGTTTTTAGTGGGTCATCACACTACATTGAATCATAGGGATAAAATGTAGTCTTTCTAGAGATGGAACACATCTAAGTTTATGACATGTACATGTAGACTTTTATGTACTTACTACTCTGAGAGGTCACATTTGTTAAACCATGTAGTCTTTCTGGACTTAGCTAAAAGAGCAACTTGAAGCACATGTTCAAACTAAAACACTTCAAAGAAACCCTTTGGTCAATTTAGCTTAATTGGCTGCAACAGCATTTCTTCCTCCATGAGTTTCTTAGTGTCCTTATTAAGGATCTATTTACAGCAATTACTGGACTGTTGCCCCCTACCAATCACAGAAATAGCTTGTTTAAACAGAACACCAGAACCTTAAAATGCAATCAATTTGAGCAGGCTTTCACTCACTGCTCAAAGGGATACTAAATAGCACTTCACATTGTTAAAATTACCCAAGTATTGGTCCACCACAAGGTCTTCTAAATCTGACTATCACTCCTCATAACTTAATTTGCAGTCCTTAAGTTCCGAGCAGCTAAGATAGTGCTGGTAAGCCATGCGGTGGCGAGGAATTGCAAACTTGATGAGGTATTCATTGAAACACATCTCTATAGAGAGTGCTTTCCTCAGAGTGGATCATCAAACTAAATGAAACTTTGAGAAGACTTGTTGCATTAGCTAGATAAAAAGTATCTAAAAATGTTTTCCTGTTTAGATAGAAATGCCAAACATAAAACATTGAGAGCATGGTAAAGCGATGAAGACTTGGTTGGTCGGATTAGAAGGTATGGGGAATGTTAAGAACTATTCCAATGTGTTGGTGCCTATATTGACCCGGGACGGCTAAAAGCTGAGAACATAGTTGCCACAGCCACATGAAGGGGGGTGGGGTGGAAGGGGGGAGGTCGATGGGGGTGTGAAGTGGATTGGCTCTCACAATAGCTTATGGCATGCAGCGAACCAGGGAACACACACAGTACGCTACCCGCTGCTCTTGGGTGGAAACAAATGTTTGGAAGCTGGGAGCGACCCCGAAGCCCAGCTCGTGGAGCTAAGGAGGCTCTGATTGAGAGTGAATCTGAACCATGTTACAGAATCCCAGACAATCTGAAACTCCCTCGGAGCACAGTACGGAAGGAGTTTTAAGGGGTTCGAAAAAACATTCAGTCATGTCCTCCTCATTTATGACTCAAATTTGGCTAGAAGAATTTAGTTAGTAGATTCTGCGTGTATCTGAACGGTGGCCAAATCTCATTAGTGCATCTCTCTGAAGGTCTGATGACGTAGCAATTAACCTTTAAGAGTGAGTGTTCCACTGATCTGTTCACAAAATATGTTTTATGGGACCACTTAAATTAAACGATGGTATGTATCTCAGGATTGAATCACTCAATTAAGATTTGTTGAGATGGAGTATGATAAATGATTCCTATTACACCTAAATGACAGACTAATTCATTTGGATTGACGTACAGCATATAAACATGTCTGTATCCTGGCATTGATGGCAGTCTGAAAAACGGTATTCAAAATAACCAGTCATTTGTTACATACAAAGAACAGCATGACGTTGATTTATGGTTATGTACAGTTATGCTGGTCTTCATCAAACCGAAATTCCCAGTCAAGAGGAGTAAACGTTTTGGAGGGCAGATTGTGGTGTCCAACTGTCCGTTTTAATTGTTCAATGTACCGCTTCCATAACCCCATGATTGTCTGTTGAACACTCACCATGGGGACAACATTTACATTTAGACATGCCGACATTACTTTCTTGGCATCATTTGAACATCCCATTAGTGGTGTTGGGTTATTTCACTGTCCTGTCACTGCCCAGTTCTAATAATTGGACCACTTAATCTATCATTTCTACCCAAATGATGAATGCTCTTTTCTTCCTCTAAGTATGTAATTGAACCACAAACTATAATGAAGGCATTGGGATTTAATTTGGTTTTGCTGTGAGATCAATATACAGTGCTGTGGGCATTCTGGACCTGTGCCAACCTGTCACACGGTCTGGGGTACTGTATTATTACAAGCATACATTGAAGTTCAATTATTTCTCTCTCTCTATGGGTTTCTGACGTATAGTTTCCAGTTGATATATTAGACTAATCTGGCAGTATGGTTTAATGGCTCCACTGGCCTCTTGTATTTACAGGGGTCCAGTGACCTCCAGAAAGTCAAGAAAGTTTTGTAGTGTACTCCACATAGGGATGCATTTATTATAAGAATGCAAAACGTCAGTATCTTGTACCAGTACAGTACATGTGGCAATGCCTGACCTGCTCCTATCGCACAATTACCAGGTCCCTTTTACAGAACAGTGAAATATTCCCTAACAACACATGGTTGGTTGGCACTTTGGAATTGACCATATTTTCATAAACTCTGTCAGTAGAGCACATGTCTACTCGAATTCCGAAACCTGTATGTTGATTGTTGACCGAAGTCTATCACAGCAAATCTTCTAGAAAGCATTCTGATCAGGATGTAACATCCATATCTTCTGTACTGGGATCTGCAGCTCAACAGCATCATTCAAGTAAAAAACACTGAAGCAGTATAATTTTCTCTTAACACAGCTATTGAAATACCAGTCAAAATGTAATTTCCTCATCTTCCTTTTAAGATGATTGAACTCACATTGAGCTGTATACATTTTGAACAAAGAAAAGCTAATTTTCTTTCAATCAGGGTGCAAAAAATACAATTTAAATGTTGACAAAGGCTAGCTACGGTTCTGTGCATTTCACTAAAAGTATTTTTAATGATAATACTCTGCCTACTGTTGGTCTGCATGACTGAACACAATTTTCCTGGCAGTCACAGCAACATAATGCTAATTGTCACCCAGGCGCCCTGGAATGGGAAAACTAACTGTTGAGCTATCAGATGTTTTTGGGTACTGTCCAGCCTGAGGTGGCTCCAGCTTCACTATCAGTGTAAATACAGCAACAGAAATGTATGCTTGGTACATCCAATCATCCTTTCATCAATTTGTTTTTTTAATCTTCATGAATCCTTTTCTTGCTTCGATGTATTCAGACAATACATTTTGCGTTGTAAAATGCTAACATGTTATGGTTACTCGTTTCATGCATGAGGTGAGTCAGCAGCACTGATTTGGCTCCAGACTCTAAGACACAGACAAGGGATAACAAAAGAACAAAAGGGTTCGGAAGGAACACAGATAGAAGCAGATAAGCCAGAGGTTGAGGTTGGAAGGGTTAGTGTTTGTGCAAGAGGGCTGAGCATTTAGGTACCAGTTGCTGCTGACATGACACAAAAGTTTGAAAACCAGGGGCCACACCAAATCCCAGCTGGTCTATGAACGGGGGCTCGTCCTGGCTGTGGATCTGAACCTTGATGCCTGCTTCGTAGGACGTCTCGTCTGTGGATACAGCAGGCCAAACAATGTAACAACAGAAAGACAACAAGAGCCTCTCTGTCTCTGGCAAGAGGCATCACTGGTTGTTCGTGTGGTCAGTGGATGCATTGTATCAAAGTATGTAGGCTTAATCACAGTGCTAATGGTGTGCAGCATGTGTCCGTTGGTTATGAAATACATCGTCAAATGATTGATTTTGAAGACAGTCCTAAAAGTGTCTAAATAAAGGAAAGATTGGTTAGGGAACGCAACATTACAATGATTTTGCTTTGTTACATGTAATGTCTGTCTGAAACTATGTCTATAGTTTAAACCACAAACTAAATATCTGAAAATAGAGATTATAGACAATTATTCTTGTGGAGATCTGGATCTAAAGGGACAAACTGGGATGGTTGGGTGGGTTCGGGTGGGGGGGGGTATCTTTCACATTGGTTAGGATCTGTATAACACAGCCATACTATGTCCATACTTTGGTCCAATATGTGCTGTAGAAAATGCTACATGGTTTAATGGAAAATCAAAAAAAAATTCTAAACAAACATTGAGATTATTGAATACAGTATGTATCTTTTTATGATAATTTGCTATAAGACCATGTGGGTTCTTAGCCAGGATACTCACAACTCACCAAAAGTTGTATTATGTCCATTACATGGAGAAAACTTCATAGTAGAGAAAAGGTACACAATATTTATGGAAAACCGGCAGGGCCATGTAAATGAGCATACTAAAGAGAGACAACTGTCCACTCACCTGTCTCCCCCCAAACTGGCAAGTATTCATCCTGTTGAATATCCAACATGATCTCCAGCCCATTTCCTGTGCCACCCTTTAATGTGGTCAACAGTGGGTTACCGTCCAGTCCAGAGTTGAAGGTGTAGCATTTTCCATAGCGAGTGTAGATCTGGGAAAAGAACACCACACTTGTGAATGCAATGCAAATGCATTTCCATTGACACTAACTGTTTTTTCTCTATTAAGCTGTGGATTTGTAGGCAGTTCATGTCTGCAGTGGTGCTGTAATTATTTGGGGGAAAATAACAAATAAAACCTAAACAGGATTCTGATCCAATCAAGGATTTAATGAAAATTCTTGAGTGCCAACAGGCAATCTTTACTCTATTTCGTTTCTCCTCCTCCTGAGGAATTCACAGACTTCTAAAGTATCACAAATGGAAAATTCTAGATGATCCAAATGCAATACAGCTCCACACACTCACAACCCGCCCCACCCTAAATTGGATTGCCGGAAGCAATTCATGTGTCTGGTGTCTTAAGGGTCTATTGGAAGGATGCATTTGTGTCAATGAAGCTGATGGTATTTATGATGCACGCCAATGCACGGTTCACCAGCTGCAAATACCCGGCTGGCTTTACTAAAGACAGCAATCCCTCTTCATATTTTTACAATCTCTCAAAGAAGCACCACTCCAAACAAATTACACATTTAGGCATTTTTCAATTTTACTAATTCTATATGCAACCGGTAACTTTATTATCATATCTGCCAACAGAACAGAAACAAGCCTCAGGTGATTCCCAGACCACAGAATCAGGTTTTTACAGATGACAAGAGCAGGGAGCTATAAATTACCATAGATTGCAAGTTAAAAAGGATAAAGGCTCTGAAAGTATTCAAATCTGAATACAGTTTGCAGGCTGAGTGATTTAATTGAGTTGGAATGTGGAGTGTGGAATTGATTGGTCACAAACCCTTCTAAAGGCTTTATCAGTTCTAAGCATGAGTGTCATACTGTGATTACCCATGTGTTTCTTCATATTCCCAAGATGTGATAAGCCCCATTGGTACACAAAAGCTTTCCTAAAACTCACATACGCACACACACGAAGAACATTAATCAATCCTTTCCTTTCTGACCTGGTGAATTAACTGACAGAGCCAAGCAAAGGTTGAGATCAGCCGCGTCCCAGGATTCAATAGTAATCCATGTTCTCGGCTTAATAGTCTGTTGCTGCAGCTCTATATTTAACTCTGAAGAGCAGTTCTATGCCCCCTGGGCTCAAGGTTTCCATTTCAACATCCAGTGAAGGGAAGTTCTAGGGAGAGGGATGATAGTGCTAACTCTGACAGTGCAGCGTAGCCAGGGGATCAGAGCCAGCCGCCCATGTCGAGACAGACCTACATGGGGCTCAAACAGACTTGACAGGGCTCTGGATCCTGCTGCTGCCTTTAACGAGGGCCTTGAAATAACTGGCTTCTTCTGACCCAAAATGGCTATGTCTATGTTCTATGTATAAGATGTGACCTAAAATCGGACAATTTACTTAAATCTCAGCAAAGGCTTACTGTGAATGGATGGAGATGGCCATTTCGTGAGGAGTGTTCTTTATTCTAGCTGACAAAAGACTGGATATAAGGACAAAAGTCCTCATTAAGATGGAATCTCATTTCATCAGATAAAACCAGAACCAACTGGCGATAAAATTCTCCACAATTGGACTGACAGCAGCTTGATTTGTGCAAGGTGTCAAGTCACATTCACCGATCTGTATGGTTGAGAAATAGCTTGTGTCTACTTAATGCATAAATTTGCCAAAAATGGAAAATAGGAGCATCTATGAGGAGACACTAACACTGGGATTCGTCTTAACCAACCATCCTCCAGGGAATTTGAATTTTTAAAGCCGGTATACTGTCCCAATCTGAATTTTTAGATCAAGAAATCATTTGAACTAATTTACAACGTGTGAATTATTAATGCTCCTATCTGTCTTTCCTGCATTTGTCACAAACAGACAAACAGGAGAAAGACAAAAGAAAGACATGAAGCATATGAAAAGATATCAGACTGAAGGGAACACAGGTCTATTAGCAGTCTGAGCAGGAACAAAATCAGATATCCTTCAATATGTAAACAAAAAGCTCGACTTTGTATGCCTTGACAAATTATTCACAACCCTTTCTGAATAATTCATTCCTAGTAAATACTATTCACATCAACACCTCAAAAACATCCTCTCTCTCTCTCTCGCTCTCTCGCTCTCTTGCTCTCTCTCTCTCTGTGTATTTGTACGTACAGTGCTGAAGTTCCTGTGTGTGCAGTTTTCCCCTCGGAACCTGCAGTCCAGTAACATGTCCTCCAGTTGGTGACCCAGCCTGCCAATCATCTCAGTGGTGTTAATGTGGTCATGTGGAGGAGGGCTGTAACCCTTGAAGTCCAGAAGGCTGAGGAGACTGTGCTTGTGGCTGTCCCTAAGGATGGCCAGACTCCTCTCCATCACTGTGTGGTTGGCGTACATCAAGTCCATCCAGTAGCCGCTCTGATAGAGGTCAGCCTTTGTGAGACTCGACACCCGGAATACATTTTTGTTGCAAAAAGTCACAGCTGGGAAGGACATGTTGTGAGACCAGACCATGTAGATCTTGGTGACGGCCGGGTAGGACATAAAGTAGAAGATCCTGTTCCATGACCAGGTGGCCAGTAGTCCCACGCAGATGAAGAAAGCCAGGAGCCAGAGGAACCGCTGTGGTCTAGTCTTGTCTGGGGAGAAGACAAACTTCAGCCCGTGGACCTTGGTCCTTTTCATGAAAGCCACGGTGATCTCTATCCATGTTGGCTTCAGCTCATTGCTGTCTGCACCTCCTCCAAGAGTCTCCAGGGCGTCGTCGGGTGTTGTAGACCCCTGAGTGACTGATTTTGACGTGGGTGCATTTACCATGATCTATTTTCCTCAGGCAGCTGATAAATATCAAACAGAGTCTTTCAGTAGTCAAGGTTCGGCTTTTTCATCTTACACACAGTGGCTTCTTCGCATTGCATGCTGTTTCTCTCAGATCAAGTCAAAGCAAAATACCAGATGTCCAATGATAAATATTGTGATTCGAGATCTGAGAATCCTAACAAAGATACATTAAAGTGCTCTTCAAGGAAGCAAAACTGCCGGGCTCACTCCATCAAGGAAAAGGATGATACGCTAGCACCAGCCACAATCTCACATCAACAGAAAAATGTGTGTGATAATTGCAGAAAATAATAAAAAATAATGCTTCACTTCCAAAAGCAATCAGTTACTTATGAAATACACAGAGCTGTACCCCTACTCAATTGTTTCCCTCCTCTTCATGTCGTTGTCTTCAGAGCCAAACAATACTGTCAGATTTCTTCGGCTTCCCCCCTTTATTGTGCACGGCCAGTCCAGAGAGCCCCAACTCCTCCCTCTCCACGCTGCGATGAGAGGCTTCTCTCTGGACCTGCAGGCAGCAGAGAGACACAGCTACTTTCTCTCCCCACTCTGAAATGAAGAATGAGGTGGAGCCAGTGGATGAAATAGTTTTCCTTAAGTGATAT
Organism: Osmerus mordax; assembly: GCF_038355195.1. Taxonomy (NCBI): domain Eukaryota; kingdom Metazoa; phylum Chordata; class Actinopteri; order Osmeriformes; family Osmeridae; genus Osmerus; species Osmerus mordax. The sequence continues at coordinate 13,619,741 of NC_090065.1, forward strand.
AATAGGCCCTCCAATGGTCCAGATGGGAGATGGGGAGGGGGTTTTACTACCCCACACACCAACATGTGAATCATATTGAAGATGGAAAAGTCCTCCCAAAGTAGTGCAGCCTTATATGTAAAGGATGCCGTTTTGTTGTTCATGGGTCTATTCATTACATTATTAGTACTCAATTGGAAATTTGGCAAATGCAACTACTGTGGGCACAAATGCAAAATATACCCTCATATTTTCAGTGGAAAGTCATTGCTTTTGTAGCTTCTTCTTCTTTTGATTTTTTGATCTTCTACAAAAAAGGAGGAAGTGTGGAGTGTTACTAGACTGGTAAATAAAGATATATTGTGATTATGGTGGGGCTGTCCAAGCTTGCAGGGCTCGTAAGGCAGGGAACAAATTACACCTAGAAGTGATCTGATCTGACAATTCAGGCATCTAGACAGTTATCCAAATGACAATCAGATGTTCAAAGGTATGAAAAGTTAAGAATGGCCTAAATCATAGAACACATTGTCAAGAGATTTGAACTCATTGGTTTCCCTTCCTGTTTAATCTGATTGACAGTTACAATTCTCAATAAAGATTTGCTTCAAATGGATATTTACGACACACCATCAGCACCAGATCTCCTCAGGGCTGCGTCCTTTCCCCTCTGCTCTTCTCCCTGTACACCAACAGCTGCACCTCCAGTCACCCGTCCGTCAAACTCCTGAAGTTTGCGGACGACACCACCCTCATTGGGCTCATCTCTGGTGGGAATGAGTCTGACTATAGCTGGGAAGCTGACAACCTGGTGACCTGGTGTAGCCAGAACAACTTAGAGCTCAATGCTCTTAAGACCGTGGAGATGGTTGTGGACTTTAGAAAGAATACAGCCCTTCTCACCCCATCACCCTGTGCGACTCCCTAGTCAACACTGTGTAATCCTTCCGCTTCCTGGGTACTATCCTCTCCCAGGACCTCAAGTGGGAACTGAACATCAGTTCCCTCACCAAGAAAGCACAACAGAGGATGTAATTCCTGCAGCAACTGAAGAAATTCAACCGGCCAAGGACAATGATGGTGCACTTCTACACAGCCATCATTGAGTCCATCCTCACCACCTCCATCACCATCTGGTACGAGCAGACTGCAGCATTTAATTCGCACTGCTGAGAAGGTAATCGGCTACAATCTGCCTACCCTCAAGGACCTGCAAACCTGAGGCGTGCGAGGAAGATTGTGGCCGACTCCTCCCACCCTGGACACACTCTGTTTCAGCCACTCCCCTCCGGAAGAAGGCTGTGGTCCATCAGGACCAAAACGAACCAAAAAGGTTGTTTATGATCATTGACCCATGCATCTTTTGTAAAGCTCTCTCTTGGAAGTCGCTTTGGATAAAAGTTAGCATGTGCTAAATGAATACCCCCTTAGTATTAGTTAGTATTAAGTAATTAGACTTTGAACCTTGTGTATAGTATAGTTACACTTGTTTAAACTTACACCACTTATTTAAGATTTACTCCTATATGTTGAATGTATGCACCTTCCTGCCACACTAAATTCCTTGTCTGTGCAAACATTCATGGCGATAAAAATTAAGGCCTTTCTGATTCTTCTGATTCTGATTCTGAATGTGTGTAAGGGGATTTGTCTTGTCATCCTTGACACCTTTAATAATGTTGAGCCAGATGCTTTCCAAATTTTACCTGAAAAAAAATCCATTCTAACTACTGTCAGTGCTTCTTGTGCTTTGTGGTAAGACCAATGACGCTATTATGGGTGTACTGGGGTCAGATGGCTCAGCGGGTTAGGGAATCGGGCGGTTAGGGAATCGGGCTACCAATCAGAAGGTTGCCGGTTCGATTCTGTGCTTGCAAATGACGTTGTAACCCTGGGCAAGACACTTCACTCTACTTGCCTCGGGGAAATGTCCCTGTACTTACTGTAAGTCGCTCTGGATAAGAGCGTCTGCTAAATGTAAATGTATTATGTAGCACATTCTTCCAGGACTGTCAAGAGCATTGCTTTTTTAGTAAAATACCATTGCTGACATTTGTTACGGCCAAGACTTATTCTTTAATCCATCTTTTTTGATGGCCTCCCAAAACTCATTAAGTAAAAAGGCTATGCCAATCTTTAGCCCTGAATATTAAACAGATACAAATGTATATCCGAGGACGAACACTTGTGAAAAGAGTTTAACGGCTCAACCGAAAATATTTGCAAGCCATGAAGCCATGTTCTCTAAATATTCCCCTTCCATTACATAATGTATGCCCTTGCATGTCAATGGCTCTGCTACCCAATGCCATATCTTATCTGATTGTAAAGGTGATGTCCTTGTGTCACACAAGCCTTCAAATGATCCTCTACCACTCACTGTTGTGAACCGTAGGGAAGAAGTCAAACGCAGTTTAGCTTCCAGTCCATTCTATAGAACATATCTTGTTTTGAATTTGAATTCAACAGACAAAAAAGAATACCAATGGCTTGAATGACTTGAAATTAAAGTTGCTTTACTCACAAGAAATGTCTATCTTTCACATTTAGATCTGCTTTAATGAGACTTAACTCCGACAAACATCTTTCTCTAAAAGCTAAACGGATTAACTTTTACAAAAAAAGATAAATCAGCCTATAAAAAAAAAAGCTGTAGACAACGTCCTCCTAAAAGTAATTCTAGATCTGTCTCCAGAAAGACCTCGCAAGAACAACTAACATGTTCTGTCCTTGACCACACTGTATATGTGTAGGAATAGTTAAAACTGTGATCAAAGTAGTACAATTACTGTATTTTGTGTATTTAGTGCATAGAGTTCATCCTTGCAGTTTACCTCTTTATTGATTAACTGGACACATTTTTCCCTGCCTATTTCGAAAACTGTCGATACCTAGGCATTTTAACTGGTAAGTTAATTGCTAAAACCTATTTTCTATGGAAGCCTTCTGGGGGCTGGTTCAGAAGTCTATAGCTCTACTGTGTGTCTGAAACATACAGAGTCAGCGAGACAATTTAGAGCTTCAATTATGGTTAGCACCAGGGGTCACATACTGTATGTCATGCATGATAATCATCATCACCCCCTTTCTGTATGGACTTTTCCCTGGGGCCTTTTACTCTGGTTCCCCATTCCCCTTTCCTCTTGTTTTAATTCCAGCCCTCTATATTGAGCCGTTAAAGCAAAGCCCATATTTAAACAATCAATATCTCCCACTCCTCTCATGCAGGACTGTACATTATCACATGATCTCATTGGATTTCTCTTCTGATAAGACCTGTGCTAAGGCAGATCTTTTTATAGCTTGAAGCAGAACACAAGATACGTCTTGATCAGTGTGGTGCTGTCAGGCTCAATGCAAAGTTAAATAATCGTGTTTCTCTTTTCACAAAACCTCTGTAGACAACTGTTCAAAGTTCTAAAGCTTTTTCAGACAGTTCTCAATATATTTCTTTAGTTCTTTAATTTAGTTATAATTCTTTATATTTATTTATTAAAGGCTTATTCTATGATTCTGGCCCCAGTAGATGCAATATAGATACATAAAATAAAATTGTTATGAAAGATCGAATGCAGTGAACTTTCATCTCACCTTTCATATCATGTTCATCATGAGTAAGTCGTTTTATGGTAAATCTTTTAACCAACTAAATAGACAGTATTTGCCCTCATAAATATTCGATGTTTACTTTTCCCAGATGCTTGAAATAATAGATTATAATGGATTTTTCATCAAAAAATGCTATAGGCTTTCTAAATTCCCCAAAAATTATATTCCAACTGAAATTCTAAATCATGTGTACTGTGCTGTCTGGCACAAGACCAGAAGAGAGGGACCTTGCAAAAATCATTCAATTGGACTGCAACAGATATAATGACTGTTATGCTCAATCCAATTGGAACCAAATCTAACAATTTCTGATTGAATCAAAATCGACAGGCAATAGGGATTCGTCTTGAGAGTAGCTCCACAATTCAAGTGTGGTCAGACACAAACTCCCTCTGTGAACCAAGGCTCAGATCCTGAGGAGTCATTAGGAGGGCTGAGGGTGGACATGATGCTGGAGAGCCAGTGAGAACTCTACCACCCCCCCCCCCCCCCACCCCCCCCTCTCCCCCTCCCCTTCCCCCCACACACACACACACACACATCGCTTCCCTGGCAACTATTAGACACACCTCGGAAACGCACGCAGACAGCAGGGCAGTGGAGACGAGACATCAACGTACCCCAAACCGTTTGGTGCAGTGTTTAACATGTACCGACATGTCTATAAACACTGAACACCCCAGGTACCTTTGGTGCAGTGTTTAACATGTACCGACATGTCTATAAACACTGAACACCCCAGGTACCTTTGGTGCAGTGTTTAACATGTACCAACATGTCTATGAACACTGAACACCCCAGGTATGTGTACACACTAATGATTATGCGCATCACAGAAGCACTGAGCAGCAGTCCAAATGAGAACCCAAGGGACAAAATGATATTTTCTATCTTCATGAAATAGTTGTTGAAGACCGTCCCAAGCACATCCAATATAACGAGGTCCAGCTGCATGCAAATTCCCATCCATATGATTGGCCTCCTACTGGCCTCCTACTGGCCGGGTGTGACTGGCTTCTTCTTAAGCAGAGAGTGACATCTTGTGGCCTCTTCTCTACATGTCTACATGGATCTATGACCACTCAGTATGCCATAGGAGTAGCAGAGGAGAGCAACAATAGATTTCAAACACAAGCTAATGCTGTGTCGTTGTGCTCACTGAATATGCGAAAGGAAGGGGAAATATCGATCACCCAAAACAATTATTTATACATGAATCCACTTAATCAGGGATGTATAAGGATATTGAAAATGTTGTGCCACATAGCTAACCGACTTTCTTAAAGATCATTCCACAACCGTTACAAGCTCAAGTGAGCGTTAGGCTTTTCATTCAAATTCTTCACACAGTCGAGCAGTGATGTTTTCTGTGTGGTAACCTTTCTAAACGGTCCTTTCGTTTTCTCCCGATCGTGTGTTTTCAAGGAAGGAGTAGACACTGAGCATTACTTTCTATGAAATCAAATTGCAGACATGTCTTCCTGAACGCATGTCTATTCCCCAGGCAGCTGGAAAGCAGAGTCAGTCTGTATCAATAAATAACAGATGCTGTTGCCTTCACACACTCTCTTGTTCCCCGGTCCCAGAGCAAGCAGAATCCATCTCAGGCAACAGAACTGTTCTGTCACTCAAGCTTTCTGTGCACAGCCTGCAGTCACACTTTGATAGACTCGCTGCCTGCACTTCCTCTCCAACACGACCACTACAGATCAGGCCACTGTCGGTTTATCCCCCCCCCCCCACCCCACTTGAACACACTCTCTAACTTTAGTTATTTTCACATCCACAGCACTATTTCGCAGAGTAAGCACTTGCAAAAGGCCTAAAGGAGCATGCAGTAAATTCCCCTTCACACCAATTGATAAAACTATTATGCATGTCTATAAAATGACATACAATGTAAACAATGAAATAAGTTTTTTTTTCTGTAGATTTTAAATCGTTCATGAACATACAGTAGGTACACAATGGCAATGAAGAATAAAAGAAAAACATAAGGATGAAAATGGTGTGGATTCCAGCTGGAGAAAGTGTGGTGTTTTCAGAATTAATAGAGAAAGTCATGATTCAGCACTTATAACCAGAGACTGCATACCTTGACCTTTCACATAAAAAGTTATATTTTATTGCCTAATCTAAATGTAAAATGTTTCAATGTGCACCAGTGGAAATTAATAACCTCTCTGGCTAAACCAATCAAATAGAAAGGTGAGGTCAAAGTAATAAAAACTATCTTGCAACTCTTTATCTCCAACTTCCTATGTACAGTGACACAAACTGAGGCATATCAACTCACTCGTCAGAAGAGAAACACTTCAATGAGGTGTTTCTTACTGACTGGAAGAATCCAGTTTGGATGGCAAATGCCATTAGTCAAAACAAAACTAAGATATTGACATGAGAAGGGAACTAGATCAAAGATAATTTGATATTAAACCAAAGGCGTTGGCTCAGGTGATTACGCCCAATTATAATCAAATACAGAACAGCAAGACAAGTGACATTAACAGTGTAGAAATGGATGGGACACCATCCCAGGAGTCAGGCAGTCTCAGTCAGGCAGACTCAGTCTGGCTGTCTCAGTCAGGCAGTCTCAGTCTGGCAGTCTCAGTATGGTTGTCTCAGTCAGGCTGTCTCAGTCTGGCTGTCTCAGTCAGGCTGTCTCAGTCAGGCTGTCTCAGTCAGGCTGTCTCAGTCTGGCAGTCTCAGTCTGGCAGTCTCAGTCTGGCAGTCTCAGTCTGGCAGTCTCAGTCAGGCAGTCTCAGTCAGGCTGTCTCAGTCAGGCTGTCTCAGTCAGGCTGTCTCAGTCAGGCACCCATTTGTTTTAGATGGACCGATGTGCATAGTCGAATGTCTCAACCTAACAAGCTAACAAGCTAATTATGCTAAGGCTTTCTGTCGACTGGCACGCCCAGTATGCTGTCTACGCCAATGTGCAACTCAGCAAAACAGCATCCATGGTCCAGCACCCCAGTCGTAACATCCTTTCATCATCAGTCTTCAGAGCTATTGATCTGACTGCCAATACTGTACTTACATTAACTGTGCAGTCGCTCGCTAGCTGGGCTACCTGTCGGGACAAACACATTTAGCATTTTGTATGTGGCTCTCTTTTGTCTTTCTTTCCTGTATAGGTTTATATGTTTGTTGTTTTTAAGGGTGTGTGTGCAACCCTCTTCTCTCCTAACGGTCTGAATAGCCTTGTAATTCCCAGCTCCTTCAAACTGTTCCTCCCTTCATTTCCCCTAATGCCTGTTTCCAGTTGTTCACTGGGCTGCAGGCTTGGCTCCGAGACCGGGGTGAGTCACCGTGGTGTCAAGGCCCGAGAGCCCGCTCTCCCATTTCTCAGACTAACAACAATGTCTCTTTCTTTCTCCACTCTGGTCATTCCTACCTCTGTTCAGCCCCTAATTCTTTCTTTGTTTCTTCAAAGTGCACCAAGCTGCTCACACCTCCAGACAAACCACTGTGTGGATAAAAACCTACTTTGCTTGTGAATTCTCCATCCAGCCCCTTCAACCCTGTCTGTCTGAGTCCCTCGTTCCCCCTCACCCTCCTCACCCCCCTTTGGCAGCATCAGGTCAGAGTCAAGATCAGTCAAGAGTGAGTCGTTCCAAAAGAAAGTCTGAGGTGACAGTCTCATTCCTGACCCTGCTTCTCTTCATTCCTTAAGACAGCTTGCAGGAATGAAGAGAACCTCACAGCCTGGTGAGGGTGCACGGTGTACATATCCAGCCCGTTTGGAAGATCTGAGTAGGTACTGTCTTGTAAACAGATCAACAACTAATACAGTCACAGCCGCTGTCTTTTCTTCCTCCAAAAGTTCTCCTTCCAACAATCTGAGGAGACAGGCTGAACCACCAGCATTAGAGCTCGGTCTGGACCGCACCGGATCAGGATAAACGTGTTAGTATCAACCCCTCGGCTGTAGTGTTGGCACAGCAGAGCGCTAACCTGGTAATCAATATCAATGATATTAGGCCGGCTTCAGCATGAGTCCTGCATGTATTCACTGACAGATGATTTCCTCTGGCCTATCTGGTGGCTCTCGACCAGAGCTGTGAGTTGGGTTGAGCTGAAAGCTAACGCCTCCCGGTATTAATGAGGCAATCGATCACACTCCAGCTCAGCTCAGACAGACACTATGTAATGCCATGAGTGGGCAGCATGAGATTAACTTGGATAATCAAATGAGAGTTTTGCTTAAAAAATGGACAATCCATAACAGCCGCAGATAAAGTTTGGAGACCCCAGCAACATTTTCTCTTAATCAATTTAAAAGTGACACATTTATGAAGACGATACCAGAAATGGCATGTGACACATGTCACATATCTGCATATAGACATCGATGACTTCAAACCATGTCAGGAATGATAATAACCATTAGAGTTCATTTTCTACACAGAGCAGTTAACGGACAGTAAGTCGACTGATTCATGTATCAACCATGCCATTATTTCATATTTGATAACTGCTGAAACAACTGCAAGTTATTTGAAAAAGGTTTTTCATGGCACTGCAGCTTTAGCCTGGCTCTGCCCTCCTACGTACTTCCGTTCAATTTTATTTTTACTTCTGTACATAGGTCTGGCCATGAGGTACGTAAGTCAGATTTTTCAGGTTGATTTTCTACCGGCGAATCAGCGAACAGAGGGAGTGGCTGAGAACGATGATGTTGATGTCGTGCGCTAGTTTGTGTTGTAGTTCCGTAATGGCGGCCGAGAAAGATGCGCACAAAGCCATTCGGTCCGTTGTGGCAACACTGCCGAATATCCAACAGCTAAAGCCGGAGCAAGAAAACCAAGTTTTGCTGAGTTTTGTTGGTGGCCATGATGTTGTGGCCCTCCTCCCCACGGGGTTCGGTAACAGTTTGATTTTCCTGCTACGGCAGCTAGCTCTGTTACAGTAGTGGTGAAGGAATTGGCTAAGGCGAACGCTAGCGATTGGTTATGGCAGATCAGAGTGTCTCTGGGCAGATCCAATAGTTTTAAACTTCAACAGAGTACCCGCCTACAAGGAAGTCAACGCTTGTCAATGGAGCAAGGCCAGACTCTCTGTACAAATGCAATGTACGAGAGTCTGGTTAGTACCAGGCTAGTGCAGCTTAAGGGTCTACGTTTGTATTATGGAAATATACCACATGGTAAAAAAATTCTGGTAATTTAGCATCTACCATCTGCCAGCATCTTAATGTATCTGAGACACTATTTCTCCTCTTGTGAATACCAGCACCCAGAACACAGAATATAATAATTGCTTCTGGTAGCTTGATATTTCCTCTACAAGATTTCTCGATGTCATTGCACCCATTTCCAGCTCATTAGATGAAACATCTGCTCTTCCCAATGCTGTATGGCAGAATATGTTTTACACCTAAAGTTCCCTTTTTCCTCTCACATAAATGTGTTTTCTCTCTGTCGGAGCTATGTGATGGAACACTGCATACTTTTGAATTAGTTACCCGTCAATATTAGTAAATACGGAAAGAACAAAGGAGAATATATTCTGTGAGCAGTTCCATTTTTTACTAGGCTGACTGCTCAGTGACAAGTGTTTTTCCTATTTACTTCTTGAGAAAGCTGATAGATATGTATCGAGTTTTAGTATTGCACCCACCATGACAGTGATGTATACCGTGCAGAAGAAGATAATCAGAATTTCCATCTCATCTTATCACATCGTTGAAATCAACAGGCTGATCTGGACAACTCATGAGAGGACCATGAATCTTTAATTAGCCCCCTCTATACTTAGGGCCCTTGAGCCTCTCCAGTTTCTGACATTTAGCTGAAATTTGCCCTTCATTTATAAAGGACGTGATAATCCAAGGTCAATCCCCAGACCACAGCCTAATCTGAAAACTTGTCATTGGTTTCACTCACAGCTCATTCCACTACAGTTTCTCAGCCAAGCGGCAAAGACAATTGTGTCAAATTATTATCGTAAAAATGACCTTTATTACCTGCACTGTTTTTTTTCAATCTACAAAGACATAAAACATCAATGCTCAATAATGTTTTCCTTCTTTTATTATGGGTGAAGGTTGCCAAGGAATCGAACTCATGTGGGTGTTCTGGCATGCCTTCAATAGCCAGGCATAATTTTTCAGTTTAAACCTTTGTTTCTCACACAAAGGCGTCTTAATGGCCATTGTAGAGCTACTACACTATGTAATTATGATAAGTCATTTGCCTCTCAGTTTCACTTCAGCATGGTCGTAAAGAGCTTGCGCAGTATGAAAGCCCATATTGGTGCTGGGCTTTCATCACTCAAATCAATGGCCCATTTCATCGAAACACAATCCTTCTCCTGTCTCTGCCGCAGCACGATTAGGTTCCATTCAAATTCTGCTGACATTACTTTATCTCCTCGGCAGGGGGTTAGTATACAGAAAAACCTAGAAGCAGACAAAAATGAGATAGGAAAAAATGAATATCCCTGTGCTGAAAATCCAAACGTCTAACTAAACGGATTTGTATGTCAATTTGGTGTTTAATGCTACAAACACCAGAATGTTAGTCTATTGTCCTAGATACGGCATATGTTGGCTTCATATTACATGATGCATGATCTCTGTCAAGACTTTAAGGGGTTGGGGGGGGGTCTGTATGACACCTTAACAATTCAACCAAAGTCACACTGTTGGAAATAGGACTGTTATTTCACTTGCAAGGAGAAACAATTCAGGACTGGCATTGGCACACTGGGACATGCGTCACCCCAGAGACTGGGAACAATCAGACAAGCATTGCCACAGAGGGATGTATAGGTTAACAGACAGTGTGCTTCTATCATATCTGACTTCTTACTCTTCCATAGCTGTTATTCATGTTATCCAGAGCTACAGTACTTCTTTGCTTACGTCACATTCTCAAGGCATTTGTGGCACAGAGAATGTAGATCATACAATCTAAGTATTAATCCACATCTTAGTATGCATTACAGCATAGTGTATCATGTAAAAACATTATGATAAGTGGATCTCAAACGAAGCAACATCAAATTACACCACTTTGATCATGTAATACATATCTGGCTGTATTACATCTACAGACCGACATCAATTAAATTATAATTCAATTTAATTATACTTTAATGGATTTCCAAGGCAGAATGTCTTAGGAAAGGCAGAAAAGTCATTATCATGTTTGTTTTTTTGCCAAGTGATTTGGCTTATCTTCAGACGTACTCCACATTCTCTTGACAGCCCAGTCTCTCTGTAATATGCTTTCCCCCTGAAATAGTCAACCCATAAAGTAATAAACTGCTAGTTTTATTTTTTATATAATTTGTGCATATTGATGCCCAAGTACCCTCTAAAGAAAGTGAGATTTCAATAATAACGGATGATCCTGAATCACAATCTAAATCTCTGTGCAGGAATTATAGAGACTAGATTTGTACCAGAATCACTAATTCAGATCACAACTTGATTCCAAGTAGACCAAGATACCTCCAGAACTAGTGACTGACTACCCAGTACTTACAGTTGTAAAGTTCTCAGGACCACAATCCCTGCCTCGGTACTTGCAGTCCAGTAACATCTCGTCCATGTTGTGGCTGGTCCTTTGCACAAACTCCAGCATGTTGAAGGTCTTGCTGGGGAAGAACTTGCTGTTGTCAGTGGGCTGACCTAGGGCAGCCATGAAGTCATCAAAGTCCCCCTGCTCCACACCCAGCATCCCCGCCATCCAGAAGATGTCATTCCTACGTATCTGAGACTTGCGGAAGCTGTTGTAGTTGCAGATAGTAATGGCTGGGAAGTACATGACTGGACTGTCCATTTCATCCAGGATGGTGACATGAGGGTACTGGTAGTACAAGATAATCATTCCAGCCACTTGGTAGAGGAAGCATGAGAGGGAGCTGGAGAAGGCTAAAGCCCAGAGCAACCGTCGTATGGTAACCCCACCAGGCAGGAAGATGTGGCTGAGACCGTGGAGGGTGCAGTTGGCCCCATACACTGTGATATCAGAGGCCGGGCGTGGTTCTTCCTCGTCTGGGGAACCCATTGTTCCGAATCATACAACGCGTGTCCTGCTGTTGGAATTTGTGAAGACTGGCTGGTAGCAGGGAGAATCTACAGATCCAAATGGATCAGGGCGGTCGAAACAGCCAGGGTTCAGTTTCCTCAGCGCTCATGGGAGAAAGGGGGTGGGTCATCAGTGATGAGGCAGGTATGAAAGACTGGTCCCTCAGCCAACCCGTGTTGAGATCTTAGAGGGCACATTGAAGCCGAGAGATTGAGTTTCACTGGGATTCGAGACATGGTTCCACAGTGGAGAGGGTGTGTAGAGGGTTCCAAGAAATAGACACCACTGCAATGACGCAACCGGACCGAAGGAAATAAAGCTGAATAGTACAAGAATATTACAATACCCAGTTACCATTTAAACGTAAATAAAAACCATCATTTGGCATACAGTAAGCAATATGAAACAGTATTATTCTAAAACATGTGGACCAGATCACTCTTTAGCCCATGTCCCTGTCCAGGCATGAGGTGAACCCTGGCACTTGGCTCCCAGTTGCCTTAATGTGGCTGATCACTTGGCTGCCATCGAAAGAAGGACAACAGGATGTGAAAATGCGGAGGATTAATGTCGTCGTCGGTGGACATTTCTGCATGCATGTGTGCATGTGTGTTCCCAGTGTAACCGCCTCCTGCAACAGTGTGTGTGTGTCACTACTGAATGATAAATACATGTTTATTCCTGCTTCTTCTTCTGTACTTAGGCATTATTGTGTTCTGTGGGAATCAGATAATTACAGTTGGTGCAGGTACTTCTCCACAGCGAAAACAGCCAACTAGAGGGAGCTGGACTCTTAGGTTTGTATCTTCATCTGGTTTTCCCCTGCATTCTGCCTCATGTAATGCAACATCATCCATATTTAATGAGTCTTCCTGAATATATTTCTGCTCTCAAAAAAGGGGGCGACTCAACCCCACAGGCCCAAACGTCATGCCAGTCCATAATCATGAGCATATTTTAACATTGTGTCACTGTGGTTGAACATGTCTTTATGTTTGAATGAAAGATCTGAAAGTACCAATCGGAGCAGTACAGTTGATTGTGAATAGCTAAAAACATGAGCTTTTAAATTCATCCAATGGCTCATATTATGTACATATTAGTTGTTATTGGTTACCAAATAACTATAAAATCAAATACAGAAGCAAACTATTTATAATAAGATATTATTCCTAACTTCTAATTCAGTGTGTATACTGTAAGGCAGGTATTTATGGGCAAGAGGGTTTTGATCCATTTACTAATCAAATCATTTAAATCAAATACACAATCATAAGAAAAAGTTGCTTTTACAGGTACCTAGTCCAAGGAAAACACAGGAGAGGGCCTAGACTAATCTCAGTCCTCTCAGCAAATATGCCCAGTAAAACAAAGAGAGAGGAGTGTAAAGGATTTGATTTAAACAGTCAGAGAGCCAATGGTTCTGCACAGACATATATGACCAGCAGGAGAGCTGGCCTATACCCCTGGGAGTAACGTCCAAGCTCCAGTGATCACTCTAAATGGGCCACTGGTCGTTGGTAGACTAAAAGCTGAGGAGTCAACTATGAGTGATGTACTCCACTATCCATTAAAGCAAACACATTTGTGTTGAAAGCACATTCCTGTAATCAAACGAGTGAAGCACAGGTTGCTGAGAGACTCAATCAATAGGGCAGTGGAGTTTTTCACACGCTGGAAGTTAGCTGCCGGGGTTGATACCCTGCCTCCAAACATCAGGAATTCAGTACATCAGGCCTCGTTGTGGCCAGAGCAACACTTTCTCCTTTCCCTATAGTGAGAGGAAGCCGGGCGCTGCATTCACACGTGTCAAGATTACTGATCTCTTCTGAGACTAAGTGCTCCTTCTCTTCAGCCACTTTGTATCCTGCCCATGCAAGGAACATGTCAGGGCTAGTGTACTGGATATGACTGAGTACATGCTATGAGCAGCTACAAGGATGCAATTTTCATATTGCTAAAAGGTCATTTAAATACATAGCGTAGAGGGAAAGGTTCCAACCTGTCTGTCTTTTCCTCAAACTCTAATTACCTTCTTGTCAATTCTTGTCCAACCTTCTATGCTATTTAAATGATAATAATTTAAAAGCAAGATGTTAGTTAGTTAAATGTATGTAGGCAGTTCTTACTTATTGACTCAAAATGATTGTACAAGTGAAAAAATTGTGATGAAACTGATAATAATCATATACACAGAACATTGCTGGGTCTGCAAATAAAGTCATTAAACGCAAGCGTGGGGGTGAACAGGAGGATTTTGTAACAGAAGACCTTTGGTTCTAAATCAGTCTCATCATCATCTGCTATCTGCCATTTTAGCCAGAAGAATAACCACACTAAACATGGCAATAAGATTCCCCCCTACCCCCTCCCCTCCTTTCAAAAACTAGCTACATTTGCATTCTACTACAAAATGCTCCTGTCACATTTCCAAATGCGGATTATTTGTGCTCGCACTCAACTGCAGTGCCTTTGGGACCGCATTCGGGGAAGATAGCTGCTACGACAGAATCTCTGGAGGCAGCCGGTAACGCACACAGAGAGTGACTCATTATGCTGGAGGTGTGCAGAACTTCTGGGAATAACATGAAAGGGACTTTGTCCAGTTGAGAGAATGTGTGTGGATAGCGGTGCAAGACATATTAGCTTAACTACAGTAGGAGCATGGTCCTTGGTCCCTGGTAGCAACGAGAGAAGTCTGACGTAACGTTTCCATCCAGGCTGGAAGTCATTCATCAGGCCCTCATGGGGGAACTTCATAAAGCTGCCACAGTAATCACAGTAAATCCAAAAGGCATGCCGGCTTCTCTTGGGGTACTTCTAAAGGTTGATCTCCAAAATGAATTTCCGTTGTCTGAGAATCCAATTAGCAAGAGCATCACAGATGACCATGTGAAGACAGGTGTTTTTTAATCTCCTTAAAGACTACATTTTGATACATACACAATGTCAATGACAGAAATGTTACTCTTTTTATGTCACACTCTGAACAATGACATTTCAACCAGTGTTTTTTCATAAAGAGGATATTTTCCAACTGCATAGTCCTTTGGTATGATGAAACCACTATCCAGCCAACAGGCTTGAGTTCACAAATTATGCAGAGTCTTGCCTGGGCATGTAATGGCCATGTAACAGGCATGAGGAATTTAATTAATATGGCAGAGTAAACATCCACTCAGCTCTTACCTGTGAGATTACCTCATGGTAATGGTGTTTACTTTACCTACTCTGCTTAAACACTCCAAGACTCTGCACTCCATGACTACGGTACCTCTATCCAACACCTTACCACTATAACATGCAATACTGTAGACTAGACTGTAGCATTTACTACTAGATAGTCACAAAGAAGATAATTTTTGTGGCATTATATAAAACTAGTTGGGATATAAATATGCTTCAGCAATCCTCTTGAACGCCCTGGTAAAAAGATGGTCCAGATATACTCGTCAGCTCACTCAGAAAACATCAGGAAGTGTGGAACCATGCTCACTAAGGGGGATGGGTAAGACAGGGCGACCTAGCAGGCTAGAGGCACTCACTGTTTAAAGAACAACATTTTGGCCCCAGCCTGGGATCCCATATGGTGGCGATTAGTTGGCATTCACACCTGTATTGGCTACGTTATGTGGGCCGAGTGTGTTTGTTTGGCTGGACTCCTCAGCAGACAGTGAAGTGAGAGGCTTCCACTCCCTCTCTTTCTGAGCAGGCTCCTTAACAAGCTCTCTAGTGTGCCTCAGAGCCATCCGCTACTTCACTGTACATCTGCCAAGCCCACTGACAGTATCTGAACAAACTTGTCTACCCCCCCAGTAAATACACTACCATCCTGAGCAGCCCACTCCAGCCTCTCCTACAGGGATACATGCATTACCATTCACGTATTATGCTGCAGTGCATCATGTCTCTGCCCATAGGACCTGAGGCAATTTAGTTAAAGGCTTGCGTTTATTTCTGAGGAGTTACAGTAATAAGTGTTAGCAGCAATCGACGCTTGACATTTAATACGGGGGTGTTTGGTTAAAAGTGTGCTTAAATCATAAAGAGTGGAAGCTTGTCAGCATAATATGTGCCGTGGTCGAATGAAAACAATTATTTAGCGACCACGGACTTGAATTAATAGGGTCTGGCAGCAGGTGGCAATGTTTATTTAGACAGGGCGTTGAAATGTTCCTTTTCTCTTGTGTTAAAGTGAGGGATGGGATATGTATAAAAGGCTTTCTAAGGGATTCTGGTGTCTACCATTATTACGCAAAATGAAATGCTAATTTAATCTTGTCTGAGGATACCTAATCAAAACATCGACCAGATCATCTTGTCAATTTTAAGATTATTTTAAGGTGAACTAAATTGAACTGGCGGTGCTCATATATCCCTGGTCGTAGACAGCAGAGAGTTCAGTGGGCGTGGACAATAATGACGTGATGAATCTGTTGCTCTAAATTCATAATGGAGATGCAAACAGCCTCAGCATTTCACAAGCAACACATTGGCATTGATAAATCGCTGAGGAACGATGGACTTGAAGTCAGCCAAGGCTTTCTTCATACATTGTTTTATTAAATGCCCAAGTATTCAATCATGTTACGAATATGCAACAAATCATCCTCTTTGTGTGTACAAACAATACATCTGTCCATGCCCAGGACCTGCTGGTCAGCATAGACAGCCTCTTCTGAAAGAGCTTCTCATATCATCGTAGCATTGGAAGTCTTCCATTTAAAGGAGCTCTCAGTACTGTGTGCAGGCATATTGAGACCTACTTTAGACAAAATGTCCCCAAGCTCATTCAGTTTGATGTCCAACCACTAAATTAGAGAAGCAAAGATTAAGTAGCTGAATTCATACACAACAAGCAAAATATCCAAGCAGGGGCCCTCACACCAGTATCAGACATGGGAACCCTTGTCATAAATGTTTATTCATGTGAACATGAATAAACATTTGAATAATGTGAATAAACAAAAAATTTGGTCTTTTTGTTAATAGTGAGGTCATCTTTCAAACAAGTTCATTTTAGTTCAAACATTTTAATCCTAGGTTATCGAGACCCATGCTGTTATCTTACAGCAATGTGGATTTCAGTAAGAGTAAAAGGGAGCAGCATTAAAGATACAGGATCTTCAGTCTCCATAACCAGAGCCAGGCAGGGTGTTAATCAAGCCTGAGCAGCCTTGATGAATGCTCATGGAGGAATCACAGATTTGCCACTTACTGACCTCCACCTGCAGGATAGTCTATCATGGCCTTTTACTCCATGTGAATGTGTGAGATAGAAGTACAGTACAGAAAACGGAATGGGGATTTAGACTGTGACTGCTCCTGAGATCAATGTGAGTCATTTAATCAGATTCCTCAACAAACCAAAACCAAAACAAATGTCATGAACATTTATAAACAGGCTCTGCCTATCCACAGTCTATGCAGGCTAAATTCAACATTGATCCATGGGTCTTCTGATCCTCTCTGTTCTTTCAGCAGATCCTGTGTTTCTGCGGTGGGAGTTGTTTATCAGGAAGCCAGGGAAGATCCACCAGAGGAAGCCTGTTCCCACTCTGCTGGTAGATCTGATGAATGGGGAAGAGGGTGCCTTTGCTTTCAGGACTGCAGCTTTTTAATTTGTGAAGCATCATTAGTCGGAGTCCACTGTAGCTTGAGACTGGAGAGGAGGGATCCTGTACAGGGAACCTCATCATCTGTCTTGCTGCTGTTGTAAACATGGCTGGTGTATATAAGCACTGGAGGGATTATAGCATTCCCTGTCTGTGGAAATCCATAAAACGACGTCCTAACTGAAAAGCACCTTCTTTAATCTGTCCGGAAGTGTTGATACGGTGTGCAGAGGAAATTCAGCTGGATTTCATAAAAACTTAAAGTCCAACGATTTCTCCTGGATTTGTCATCCGTTTCCCCTCCCACGCTCACAGCAAGGTGTGTGGGCTTCCAGTGTCGAGCCGGGGTCTCATTTATTGCCGCAGTCACTATGTAAAGCAGATGCATCTACGCAGACTGTACACATCTGAGCATGATGTGCCAATGGGGTAAAAATAGAGCTCTGCTTTTGTACTGTTGGACTTGCTTCCGGTGGTGTAACTCTTTCACAGGCGTTCATTGCTTCCATTACTCATCCCTTGCAAAGACAAGAACGTCAAATAAAGTTTACTTTGTGAACTTGGGAGTCGAGCAAACAGTGATTGTGTTCTGTTGTCCCTGCTGTATTCGTGCCAACGTGTCGAGGGTACATTGTATAAGATCTCCATGTTCCCAAAGCTACAGTGGGGTTCTGTGATATGGTGCATTAGTACTGTATATGGAAAATGTTGTTTCCCCAGTTTTTAGTGAGTACGCCAGGTGAGTATTTTTAAGGCTCAAACTGAGCCATCGGAGGCTTTTTGATTTCCATCCAATCAATAGCATGGAAGACAACACCAGCAAGTGACAGAGGCTAAACTATCATGGTATTGAACATGTCTCCACTGTGATCGCTCTTGGAGACAGAATGCCAGAACTATCCCAATCGAACTGCATGAGCTCTAGATATGAAGTGCATTCACTATTGTAATGTTACCTAACACAACATTAAAAAGTAAAGCTTGATTTTATGTCAAAAATTAGCATGAGATCAAATGAGTTTTACTCACTGTTTGCCTTAAAAGTGCAATGTTTTAAATCCCCCCCTAACTCCTTCTCCTCTCCTAAACCCACGATGTCAGGAGCGAGGTATGGGAAATTTCAAAACAAAATTCTGGGCACATTCGTGCATCGGTGCCCTCGCTGGCAACTCCCTAAGATCAGTCAGGCTTAAAATGCTGATAAAGCAGTAATTGATGTACTGGTAATACCAAGGCAGTTAATGGTTACTTTTATAAAAGAAATGCATGCACCATCCACTCCAGCCATAGGGGCCGGTGTTCACAGTCAACGCATGATTATCAGACCCAAGCTATTTATAGTAACTCGGCTATGGGCAGGGAGGTGATCTATAAGAGCATAGAGCAGAAACCCTTGGAAGACATTTACTAGGGTTGATTCCAGAGGGATTTCTCTGCTGCAAAGCAGAAATGAGCTGTTTCAGTTCATTTAGATGTAAAACAGTGTTAAGATGGTGAGACAAATTGATAGAGGAGAGCCATATAATTAGCATTGATTATTACCGTTAATGTCTAACAGGAACTGTTTAGTACACGCATGATAAAACTTCATTTCCAGCATTTTAAAAATCACAAAATAACATATGGTGAGGTAAGTAGCTTGTGCTTGACTGTAGTAAATATTTTTTTCATTTCCATTTTAATTTAGACCATTCAGTAATTACTGAGTTGATAACCTGCTTAACCCTCACAATAAAAGCTCAATTAGTCTTAAACAGAGAGCAGAATTTCTCCATTGCTCATAATCCTCCCAAAGCTACTCATTATGCAGAATTTGTGGTTTATTAGATTGACACATCTTTTCAATGTCCTTTTCAGAAACTACACACACACATCCTTTATTTAAGGTATCACCATTTATGACAACAGCCAGTTAATAGCATTTTATTGGTCAATGATTAACATCTTACTTTGATCATATTGGCGACTTTATTGGTTCTATTTAACTTCAGTGTTAACATTAAGATGGTTGTCTTTTGTCCAGTATCAGTGAATCCTACACAATGTCAACATATGATACAGCCTGCTGCTTAACATGTGTATTGCAGACATACATCACAGCAGACTTTTGCATAAGGCCAACATAACTTAATCCAAAATGATGTACATTACCTTCGATCAATTCGGCAAACAAGCATAAGCTTCCAGTAAGCAACCTCATGGATCACAGTAAAGGCTGCCTGGTGAAAAGGGGAGGGGATAGGGGAGTCAGATGGCTGAGCGGTTAGGGAAACGGGCTAGTAATAGGAAGGTTGCCGGTTCGATTCCCGGACGTGCATAATGACGTTGTGTCCTTGGGCAAGGCACTTCACACTACTTGCCTCGGGGGAATGTCCCTGTACTTACTGTAAGTCGCTCTGGATAAGAGCGTCTGCTAAATGACTAAATGTAAATGAAAAGGTCACCACCACGGTGGACACAGTCATTAGTTAAAGACATTTACTGTGTGGGATTTGTTATAGAACCAGCTTGAGGTAACAAAAATCCACATGACATAAATAGATACTTCTTCAGTATTCAGAAGCTGTGCTGGTCATTTGCTTTGCTTTTTGTCCTGGCTAGGATAAAGAATGGTCTGAAGCCAAGAAGGAAAAATCTTTAAAAATATATATATATATATCTGCTGCTTGGATGACAACAAACTCATCTTTGAGAAATCTCTTCTCTGTAATAGCCTGTGTTTGTGTTTAGGAAGGTACTGTGCAGAATATTATTCATCTTAAGAGCATTTGAACAATATGGTCACTGTTCAGCTCGTACATAAGTTGAATTAGAAAGGATATACCTTCACAGAATGCATTCAGACAAAAATAATGAGCATGACATCACTCTTATTTAGACGTTTTTAAGCGTCATTATTACAACGGCAGAGTCAGGTGGCTAAGCGGTGAGGGAATCGGGCTAGTAATCCGAAGGTTGCCAGTTCGATTCCCGGTCATGCCAACTGACGTTGTGTCCTTGGGCAAGGCACTTCACCCTACTTGCCTCGGGGGAATGTCCCTGTACTTACTGTAAGTCGCTCTGGATAAGAGCGTCTGCTAAATGTAAATGTAACGGCAGCAGAATTGTCTCCCAAGACCTTCCTAATTGTAAACCAAGTCTCGTCTTGCAGGTTCACTCTACATTCATGATTGAAGGTGCAGGAATGAAAAGAAGCTCATTTTTTGATACAACCTAATATGGTGCCCCCATTTATTCCTGACTTTCAGGGAGCACACCGGTTTAATCGCTTAGAGAGTAATTAAATGTCGTTAGCATTAAAAACATTTACAGTCACACAGAAAGCATATTTCATTTGTGGGTTTGGTGGCCTGCTAAGTACAAGAATGAATTTGAGGTGTGTTTGCAGGGTGGGTGTGGGGTTTGCTTCAACGAAGCACAAATCTTAAGCCAGAGAGTGGTTTGCCTTTAAGCTTTTCTGCATAGATAAACATATGGAATTTTACACACACATTTAAATGCAAAGCTCTTCACAAATGTGATTTAATTTACAACAAGTGCTCAATACTAATGAAAGTTTTTTTAATTTTATTCTCATGAGACAAAATTGTTCAAAAGATTTGAGATTGACTGTGACAGGCATTCCGACACAGCCGCTGTATCGGGGCATGACTGCAGCTGTGGAGTCCTGATACAACTGGCTGCAGCTTAGCGAAAAGTGCACTTTCAGAAGCCCACAGTCCCATAGCCTGGAACCAACATGAGTGTAATTCAAAGGCTTCTTCACCTCCACAGCAAGCTTAACATCATTTAACACCCCTCTCGACGAATGTAGATTCAGATAAGTAGCTCTCGTGTCAGACACGGAGCATCCTGTTGGCGACAATAAAGCACAGATCTTCAGATGTTTGAGTCACAATAAGAGTAAACCTAACCCAATAAGAAACTTCTAGAAAAACAGGTTGTTTACTGACACAGAAAAGCCTTTGCCCAGAAAAAAGACATTGTAGATAGTCATAATGATCATTCAGAGGTGTGTCCTGGGTGGATGTTAAAGAAACACAATGCCTAAAAACAGTAGCCTTACATCCACATTTATGAGTGCCTTGTATGAACTATTTTACTGCTTACCACCTAATAAAAATGGTCTGCACTCATAAAGCTTAGCTAATACTACAAATAGTTTCGCAACATGTGTTTGTTGTTTTAATTGGGGGCAATTTGGTCAGCAAAAATGAATAATAAATTATATTATTCAAATGATAAGTCCAAAAAATCAAACCTAATGCAAATAAATCCAAGTATTATCTGTGAGTAAACACATCACGTGTGATAGCTGGTTGCGGCCCGGAACCCTCTAGAAACCAGAATGTGTCAATCAAAAGGATTGAATCTGCCACGCTAGCCTCAGAGACAAACTGTTATGTTGTGATGTTGACAAACTTTGTGCATCTGTGGAGGAAACGCAGGGTCCACGAACGTTCTGTTGCTCATGTCCCAATCACACGTGTGATGCAGGGCTGCAAGGACCCTTCTAGAATACAGTACGTGTCAATCAAAGTGATTTAATCTGCCACATGCTAGGCTTAGACACAGAGACATCTGTGTCAACGATTATGTTGTAGGGTACGTGGAAAACCAATGAGAGCGCAGCGCAACATATGGTAAATTGGTATTCATTGTTAGTTTTCGCTTGAGTGCTGAGTGCCATTTTGTAGAACCCCTCCAAATCTCATCATCCCCCCCTTTCTCAAGCACTGCCAGTTCCATCTCATGTTTTTCTCACTGTGCTGCTCGATCACTCCAAATGGAAAATGGAAGGCAGGATCAAACATGTTTTTACCCTTAGATTCACTTGCTGTCCCTAAGCTTTTAGAGAGAGCCTTAGGCTTGTCACAATATCAGAAGGACGGTCACAAAACAGGCCAGGGAGAACACAGGTGGTGATTGACCTCCCACTGTAGAACACCTAAGGTCAAGACCTCAGAGGTTTCCAGGTTTAGGAGTCCTGTACGGGGCAGCTTGGAGCCCCACTCCCCAGAGGAGCCATCTCCACAGCTGCACGCAGCAGGCCGTCTTCTGCCTGCTGTGTGCATTCACGTTCGTTAGAGGCACCGGTGGAAGCTGGCGTGCAGCTGGTCTGAATGAAGCCTACCTGGGAAGATCGTGTCCAAGTACACTCATGCCCCTGCACTCCCCCAGGTTGCCCCTGCACTCCCCCGTGGCTGCACACGGCACTGAAGACGACACTTCGGAATTAGACCTCCCTCATTCCCATCAATCCACATTTCACTGAAGGAGAGGCGTACAACAACGTAGAATGACCACGTCATGTGCGTCATGTGATCGACATCCACCGTATGCCATGTTGTATCAGTTTTTGCTCTGATGTGATTGATGTGAAGTCACACAGCTTCAATGGGCTTCCAGTTTACTGTACATACGGTACCATATAGTGTGCTGCGCGCTATAGGTGTTAAAAGACAAATGGAATTGGTAGAAAGCCAATGGGGGGTGAACATCCAACCTGAACCAAGAGGCCTCCTCAAATGGTCTTAACAAGTATTTAAAAAGCAGAGAACCTACTGTAAAGTTGGTGCGGAGCAGCAAATGACTGTCTCCCTGGATTCTGTTCAGCAGGGGTGTCTCTCTACATCACCACAAGCCCAGTGCACACATCACACAGATGGAGAAGAGCCTGCATCAATCACAACACCCTCCGGTGGGGGTGGGGGGGTGATAGGAGTTTTCAACCCCCTTGGGGAGAACTGGAGAACGGTGTTTAACAAGATATCAACAAAATATCAACAAATGGAACCCTAGAGTCCAGCTGTTCCTGGGGAGAAAAAAAGACATATCTCAGAGATATCCGCTGATGGTCTAGTAGTGACAGCGCACCCGACATGACACTACGCTGAGGCAGTAATGCGGAGGGTTTGAAAAAATGCTTGTCCATTTCAGAAGAAAGGAAAGGCAGTGAAGCAACAGCGGACACCAAGATTCAGTTCCAGCAGAACTTTGGTGCACCTGCAAGAATTAAGATGATTAATGTGGACCTGTCTGCGAGACACACTGGTTGATTAGGAGACGTTTCTGCTAAACAGAGATAACAGATCGAATCGCTCGTGTTCTCAGCCACGAGGACGGCAAGGTGGACAGGCTCTGGAGAGGTAAATCGGAGGCTCTGAACTCACGCTGTCAAATCAGAATACAAATGACAAAACGCTTTGCGGCCAAATGATAAATCATTGCTAATCAGATAGAAAGCTCATTCATTCCATACCAGTCAAAGGGAGAGGCAGAGTGGCAGCAGCCAAAACAAATGGTGAGGAATAGTTTAGTTTAGGAACTCCAGTTTGATGCCGATTATGATCCTAATTGAAGCCTAACAGTACAGTACAGGTGTGATGATGCCAATGCATGTCAAATCATATTTTTGGGCTACAAGCACATCACTTTGCCCTAACACAGCATATTTTGTGTTCAATTCTTAATTTCCATACAATCCAATGTCTGTAATGAAGTGTTATTGACTAAAGGAGTGGGTTGCTTCTATGTGAGTAATCGTAGGTAATTATAGAGGACGTTGTAATTACTAAGCTGTCTGGGTTTTGGGGTCAACAGCTATCATGAATCTTAAATCTTTTTATTCAAGTCTTCAATATAAAATGTTCTTCTGGATCGTTCTTTTTTTCGAGTAATACAGCTCCATCCTGTCCTTCCATTCACACACACTTTATTTTAAGGCAGTGCTACCAAAGTTACAACCAATGGTCATCTTAGTAATAAATCAAACTGACTGCAATTACCCTCATCCAATCATCCGTCCAGTCATCCAATTAACAATACATATTTTTGCTGCCTAAAAATGCCGGACAATTTTGGAAATAGAAATTATGAAACAGAAATGTTTGGTTCTCCAAAAATTTAAAAGTTAGTGTGTTCTTTGTTTAATCAGAACCAATCATTGTTTCTATAACTGCCTTCACGTTTCTGAGAAGCCTTTACACTAAATGTTGTAAAATTGATGCAGGCGTTGCTTCCATTCAGCCACAAGAGGATCAGGGATGTTGGGCACTGATGTTGGGTTAATAGACCTGGCTTGCAGTCGTCATTTACACATTCCCACCCATAGACATACTCCAAACTCTTGTGGACAGCTTTCCCAGAAGAGTGGCAGATGGGTAGGGGGGGGGGGGCAGCTCTGTATTAATGCCCATGGTTTTTGAGTGGGATGTCCAACAAGCTCATTCAGG
This sequence comes from Osmerus mordax, assembly GCF_038355195.1. Taxonomy (NCBI): domain Eukaryota; kingdom Metazoa; phylum Chordata; class Actinopteri; order Osmeriformes; family Osmeridae; genus Osmerus; species Osmerus mordax. The sequence continues at coordinate 13,644,215 of NC_090065.1, forward strand.
AGTGATGGTCAGGTGTCCACAGATCTTTGGCTATATCCAGTAGTTTATGTAAAAATACAGAAAATATTTGTCTGCTCAATATTCATGTTTAATTAATTATTTAATTATTTAACCAAATCACACACATTCAGACTGATGCATGCACACTAACCTGCGTTGAAGGCCAAATTAAAGTCATACACTTATAAAGTTATAAGGCCCCATACCTTCTTTCTATCGCTAAAGACTAGCAGTTTCCTTTTAACGCAACGGAGAGCACAGCTTCAAAGAGTCTCTGATCTGGCCTTTTAAGACAAGTTGGATTTCAACATAAATGCTCTAGAGGTGATGTTTGTGTGTGGGTGTGTGTGAGCGCGGCTGCGGGTGTGTGTGTGAGTGCGCGTGTGTCTTAAAGACAAGCCTGGGATTGTGACCTTTCCATTTAGTTTAGTCCCAAGCTTCAAAAAGGCGAAAGATCATGAAAATTCTGACGCTGATCAATTCTCACAGCTTGTCTGTCCTGCTCCCCAGACTACTCTGCCCGGCTCCATTTCCTCATGACTGAAATGGAATTACTTAACCTCTTGAACTGAAAGTTCTTTTTTGAGAAAAATTACTTTCAACTTTTCAGCAACAGTGAAGCACAACTGACAGAGGAAGTGTCTAATGGCGCTAATCAATAGCATTTGGCTTTGATCCATGTTCAATTACAAAAGCAAATGCAATTAGGAAAGTTGGAGAACAGTGACCTACTCCCATAAAAACATCATGGCTAAACAGCATCCATTAAGCAGCAAAAAGCCTTCTTTGCATTTATCCTGTATATTCAATTTGTTCAGACACATCTAAGCCGCAGCATAGCGCTTCTGCGTAAATTGCCTCTAGATGTAACCCACGTTAGAATAATGACCTTAGGAACCTGAATGCATTCATAATAAGATCTTCCAACTCTCCACCCCTCTCTGAGGGCTTGTTGTTCATTTAGTCACTAGGATAAACAAACTCCAGTCAGGTTTAAACATGACCTTTCAAAACAGGCTGACGAACAGCTGAGCAAAACTGTATTTCGATCGAACTCAACTCCATTTACAGGTGCCATGGGAACAGGAACCTTTAGCTATGACAAAAGAGATATTATAGGATTGGACAAGTGTTGTAATACCTGGGGTGTTTGCGGAGACTCAGTCAATATTCCACTTGGCTTTATCTGAACTTGGTGAACGCTGGGGTGGATTTATGGTCTCGTTTTATCTACTGAATGCTATTTCAAACCACTTGAGGTTGCACCAAAACTGTAGTCAAGGACATGTTGGCAACAGGCCCTGGGAGATGACATTACTGCAAATCTTCCAGGCGTTGGCTCTCTAAATTCTGACGAGGGGTAAAAGCTGTCACCGTGTGAAATAAACCCTTTCAAAATCATCACTAGTCCCCCTATTCTCTCTACAGCGCGCACACACAGACCCACCCGGCGCCTGACCCTTTTAAGTTTATAACTGGTGACGTGTAGTGCGTCAAAATTCAATTAGCTCATTTTACATGATGTTGCTTTTGCAATGATCACGTAATGAATGCACATCTGCCTTAAGAAGCTTTTAAGAGATCATTTGGACTCACCCGCCACTGAGAGGGCTTGCAGTTCATTACTTTATTAACCTACACGTCCTTCATCATATCTGAACACATTGTGCACTGTGCCAGTCCCCAAGGCCTCTACTTCAGTGCGGTGCGTACATAACCCAATACTCAACACAAACTATTCATCCAATCGATTTCAAGTCATACAGTATCTCCACCAGACAGATCACAATATCAAATCGTTTAGGAACAACACAGAAAAAGCTCTTTCTTCCTGCGGGTTTCAAAAATCCATCCATGCATCCAGAAAACCAAAATCCAGCACAACTCTCTTCTAACTTGTGCATTTGATTGGTGACTCATGTCAGGGACGAGAGGGATAAAAGAGTTGCTTCATGTCCTGCAGGACAGACCGTAACTTCAGACTGAAATCCCCAACCAAACGTTAAGCTGCTGTCTGAGTGATTCAGTCTGCATTTAGGAGTGTTGTGTTGGAGAATAGAAAAATGGCAAGATACAAGAAGCAGCTAAATTGCTTTCCATGGAAGAAAAAAAAAACTATTACCTGATGTCTTTCAAACTACAGCATATAGAATATCACAAAAGCATCCGAAGACGACTTTACTTTGAAGAGCCATAAGGGTGTGTTGCTATTGTGACTGAGGTTCCTTTTTTTCTGCACTGCAGTCCACTGTCCAAAGAGTATCTAGCCACAAACACAGCTTGCAAAGCAAGCTTATCCTGCATTGCATGCTCATGTAAACTAGCCACTGATAACTCCCTTATGGGGTGACACTAAACCCAAAATAACATTGATTACAAATGACAAATTATTATAAATGTCACTTATACACAGTTTATTGTAAAATATTTGTATGTAGACTGTAGAAAGGACAATAAAAAAATTTACTGAAACAAAGAGATAAGTGAGACCACTTACAGTATAACAGTTGACACTTTTACTTTAGGTTACATCAAGGGTACTGATGTGAAATAGGATTAGAGGATAGTGTGTATTTCAGTATGTGTGTGTGTCTGTGTGTGTGGATGTGCACTTCTATTCATCTTTACTAGACTTTATCAAAGACGGAGGTCCTCTTTGATTGTGGAGTGCTGGTGAACAGAGTCAAAGCTCTTCCCTGAACCTCATGAGTCAGCATCAATTTGGCTGACGTACAGCATTCACAAGACGGCGCATGAATATTCCCTTTCATTGTCCACAGACCCAAAAGGAAGGAGGAGAACATGATGGTGGATGTGGTTATTGGAGAATACTATGACAATCCTTGAGGGAAAAGAATGACCTGAACATGCGGAGCACCTGAACAGCCAATTGTATTATCGATCAACCGATCATCCAACCTTAACCCGTAAAGATGGCCAATGTGATCTTGACTCCAGATCCTTATGACAGATCAATCCTAACCGGAGGCCATACTGCCAGCCTAGAGTTGCCAGGTCATGGTGAGTCTGAGTGGCTTCAGTGAGCCAGACACCAAATCACATAGCCTGATCTCAAAAGGCATGTGTTTGTGTGTGTGTATGGGTGCGTGTGGGTGAATGTATGTGTGTGTCTATGTATGTGTGTATGTGTATGTGTGTGTGTGTATGTATGTATTTTATGTATGAATGTGTGTGTGTGTGTGTATGGGGAAGCGGGGGGGGGGGGGGGGTTGGGGTCTCTGATTGGGGCTGCCTAATAAGACCTTTGTGGGCAGCAATGACAGAGAAGACAGATGGTTTTTCGACCGGTGGTCGTCAGCCCTCATGCCAACCGCCTCAGCGCCATCGATCACAACAACGGGCCAGATGGAGTGCGTTTAAAAAACCTGTGGCCGCCGGCGTCAGGGAGCTGCCTGAGAAAGCGAGCTCCGTTAGACTGGCTAGTTTTGCCTCTCACCTCCAATCACTGCAGACTCTCACTTTGGCAGCTGTGCAGAGTAAACACACAAGCTCGGTGGTGTCTGAGTGCATCTCCCTCCGCCCCACCCTGCTGTCATCTAAAAGCTATTTTTAACCCTGCTCATAATTCCACCTACAGGAGCCCAGGTAATTACTGCTGTTTCAGAGCCTCTGGACCACACTGCAATATAATAACATGAGCAGCAGCAGAGGCAGAACAAGGCACCGGCGTGGAGAAATAAAAAGCCAGCAGCGTTCTTCTCCAGCTCCGTGTCTCCCCCCCCCCCCCGACAGGAACAAAGGAAACCCTTGCTTAGCGACGGCCCAGTTTACCTCCCGGCTCTGCTCTCTGTTCCGACCATGTTCCCAGATGGTGGCGGTGACCCACAGGGGATGACACAGAAGTAAGTGTGGCATTCTGACCGTGCGTTCCTGATACGTGATGACAGCGACTGAGGGAATATCGTGTTGACGCTCTTGACAATGACACTGAGTTCAGTGTTGGCACAAGTTTGCATGAAACTGTTGTTTTTGATCAAGTCTTAGATGCATTTTGAAATATTGCAAACAAGATTCCATTAATGTTGCTGAGCAACATCCTGTCCCATCTCAAACACTCATCATAACTGGATGTTGTTGTGTTTTCACAAGAAAACATCAGAGACCATCAATCCCAGAGGTATACATCCAGTGTTTACATCCTGTGGAAGCACACTACTGATGGAATGTGTGTGTTTGTGATGTCTGCAGAGTGTGTGAATCTGTGTGTGTGTGTGTCCATGGCACGAGAGCCGAGAGATGTAAGCTGAGTGTGTAGCACATCCCTCCCCTCCTCTGATGACAGTCTGAAACACTGAGCAGGGGCCGTGCCATGGCAGGACAGGCGTGCCCCGTGACTCATTACTCTCATTACTACTGCCCATAAACCAACCCTGCCACGCGCACTGCCTAGTGGGGAGAGCAGCGTACACGAGTCCCCCCTACCTCCAGCCCGAAACGGCTGCTCCCCTTCGCACAGCTCTCAAACAAATAAAATGTAAAAGTACAAAGATATGTAAGAAACATGATGGGGAGACATGGGAGATAAAGGCTCAATTTGATGATGATCCACTCAACTATAGCCCCCCACCCCAAAAAAACTGGTAGCAATAGTGTGCACTCCTATTTATTATGAAGTTTCTGGAGTTATTAATTGTAATATTTTGTAACTGTCTGTCTGCAGGGGGGCATTAGCAACATGCATGGATGCTTGAGTCATTAAATTAGGCTTTCCCTGAGTAAGTTGTTTCTAATCAGCAACAGTTGGCCAGACATGAGTTGGTGCTGGATCCCCTGACAGCAGGCTTGCCACCTCCCGGCATACGGCTAATGCACTTTAGTCTCACCACAGACAGCAGGCCAATCTACAAACGCGAATAAGCCTGCATGCTCTTAGTGCGCAGCAGGCAGAGGTACCATGCTCGAGCGCTACTGTTTGATTTAGGCAAACGTTATGGCCGTTTAAATATCACACATCATTTGTATTCTTCGCTTAGCAGCCCAAAAGGGAGGCTACAAAATGGCAGGGGGAATGCAGTGGGGAATTTGCTTGTGAGGCCCCTGCGCTCGGTGTTTGTCGAATCAATGAGACAAACATAAGGACAGAATGTCAGAGTTTACATCTACAAGATTGAGGACTAAGAATTGGTCACTGGCGGCAGCTCTTATGGAGAATTCCATCTAAAAAGGTCAGCCACAACACTACTCAAGTGGAATGAATAAGTATTTATGTCCCACTGCTGCACTGGACTTGTGTAAAATGCTTCATAATCGACTGCAAAATGCCTTTCATTTTTTATAAAACCATGACAGATTCAGGGTTATGGGAAACGATCAAATCGCGAAATCATATCTACCATGAATGTAGGCAAAGATTAAAGGCTGTGATCGGAACATACATAACCTTGACTTTCGAGGCGAAAATATTGATGAACAGGAAGGTTGACATACCGAGTGGTTAAAAGAACCACCTCTTCCCATCACTGAACTGATCTCATGGCCGTCTCACAGAGCGGTCCCAACATGCGGTTGCACGCTCAATTGACTCAACCCATTTGATTGAGCCAGTAGAAAAAAAACAAACAACAAAAAATAGCGCTTAACCAAACAAGCGTGTCGTAAGGTGTTCCTGTAGTGTGGTCTGGGGTCAGCGTCGAGGTCTGGTGGTGGGAGTGGTGTCACAGACGTTGCCCTGGCAGCCTTATGGAGGGGTGGAGGGAGGGGCGGGGCTCTCCACAGAGGGCCAGGTGGTGGTGCAGCAGGAGGGTTTTAGCGGGGGGCGGGTAGCGAGACTGGAAGGGAGGATTGTTATGTAGCTGGCTGAGAGAGCGTTTCGCACCCCCCTGGTGGAAGCGGAGAGGCTCCTTACTGCCAAGAAGCATGTGGGCCTTCCTCCAAAGACTGGAGGGGACTGGAGGAAACACAGTGGTCTGGAACCTGGTCCAGGCCTCATCCAGTCCTCCCACTCCTCATACTTGTGTTCACTGTGGCATCATGATGTTTGTTACAGGGTGGGCAAATGTCACGGAGGTCTAAGTAGGAGAATTAGCTATTTTGAACATTTAGGTTGTATTAACTAGCATGTAACGCAATACCTAAAGTAACAACATTGTAGTAATATAGGAACTGCTATGCAGTTACACTTCATTACGGTTTAGCTGTGAGTTATTTACACAAGTGAAACTTGGTCTGGAGGAGGTTAGGCTTCCCTGGGGTAAGTGGATTTAAACTTAATTTGATTGTATTATTTTGGCAACACAACCTTCAACTGCCCCTTTACAACATCCCCTCACCCCTTACACCCCTCCCCCATACTTATGTATGTTGTTCGCTAACATTCAATACTTAGCCATTCCTAAGTACCTACACAGGTTTTACTTTTGCTATATAGTTACATTGTCGTTAACATAACCTTGATGTGTGGAGGAAGTGTTGCCAAGAATGACTTTAGAACCTTTAATAGAAAACTATATGAACTAAAACCCTCATAGATGACCAGGCAGACCAACCAAACTGCAGAATGAGGCAAGTCTTAACCCGGCCAATTAGGAGATAGACCCTGTCTGTGATAGCCAGTGAGCGCCTCACCCCGCCGCCCCCTTCCCGGCCAGCTGGTAATCCAGCAGGCGAATATCACGAATGATGAAGACGCCCTGGCACTGTTCTAATGGCACAGCTCCATGACGAGTGTGTGTGCTCTCAGCGTGGTCCACAACACACTGCACAGCACAGGCATGACGAGTGTGTGTGCTCTGAGCGTGGTCCACAACACACTGCACAGCACAGGCATGACGAGTGTGTGTGCTCTCAGCGTGGTCCGCAACACACTGCACAGCACAGGCATGACGAGTGTGTGTGCTCTCAGCGTGGTCCGCAACACACTGCACAGCACAGGTATGACGAGTGTGTGTGCTCTCAGCGTGGTCCGCAACACACTGCACAGCACAGGCATGACGAGTGTGTGTGCTCTCAGCGTGGTCCACAACACACTGCACAGCACAGGCATGACGAGTGTGTGTGCTCTCAGCGTGGTCCGCAACACACTGCACAGCACAGGCGCAAACTGCTTGCATGCTCTCCGTAGTCCTCGTCTGGTATCTGGAAAGTGATATAAAACAAAACCCCTTTTCCGAGCCCCTGCTCTTGGTTGTGGGAGAGAGGACTTGACCCCTGGCTGACAGTAGCCCAGAACATTCCCCTTATCGTGTCTGAAACTTTATTTAGCAGATGCAGGCCTCTCTCTCGTCTCTGCCGGAGTGCATGCAGGCATACGAAGAACGGAATCGAAGATCTCCAGCTTCGGACAGGAAACGCTACTTCAGTTTTACAGCGTCCACCTCCTCAAACCTGTAATCTACTGTAGAATAATGTCGACCACAAAATATGGCCACCACACACTTGACTACTTTCATCTGGGTAGACAGCAGACACTCATCCCCCTGTAATGACTGACTAAAGATAATGAACTGGCCAAGACAGATCCTCTATGAATCCCCATCTCATACTCTGATATTAGTTTCGACTGAAGCAATTTAGATAAGGGGACCCCAACACAGTTGAGATATTTGATTGAACAGATAACGTGTCAACACATTACTGTTGCCCTAGATAGGAGCATCAGACAATACTGATCCCAGTAGCTGGTATGCAACATTTTGGCATTGTGACATTTCCTGTTTTTTTGGGGTTGTTTAGTGTCGTTTTTTTTTATTCTTGGATAACAAAAACAAAAGATACTTCTGAAAACACAATCAAAATGCAGCACTTTTTGAAGCCTAAAGATCTATGAAGGCACATTAGCTGTCTGAACAGTATCTCTATCCTTACGTCAACAGATTAATAATGTTGACTAGCAACAGTCAGTTCTCCCACCAGGTCTTTATAAAAGCTAATCTTTAGAAATCCTTAAGGGCAGGCGTGGGGCGGAAGTATTCACATAGAATTTACTGTAGACAATTTTTGACTGTACCACCCTGCACAATGCTACATGTGTGGATCAGTGGCGATTTCTTTAAGACTGCAAAAAATTAATGGTCAAATATTTACTATTGTGTTAACATTTTAAATGCGTTAGAACACGTTCATATCGAAGACGAGTTCTTTCAGAATCAGCTAAATATATTAGCAGGTCGACTGACTGATTTCCTTCTCATACATTCCCGTAGCGTCACAGTGCATTTCCCTGTTGAAGCTCAGCTTCCATGGACTTCAATGGGGCTGCTTTTAACAGTTTTTTTCAGTGCTTCGAAACTATACGGTCATTGGATGAATGCTGAGATTATGTCCCGCCTCGGACGCTCAGCGTCTCTGGGGGTGAATGGAGGAGTGGGCTGGCCTGGACGCTGAGCTTCCGCGTGATGATTGGAGGGTCTGTCGAAAGACTACATCTCCTTTTGATTGACAGTAATGTTGTACTACAAAAAGTCACCGAAGCTGCAGCAACCTATTTCTTGGTATTTGCTTAGCGAAATTGCTAACCAATTTTCATCATACATTTCATACAATTATACACCACGTTCCTTGTTTCAGTTTAACCTAATTTCCACATTTCCTCCTTGATTAATATTGTTTTGTTAGATCGTTCGTTCATTCATTCAGTAGGCTAGGCTAGTGTCGTAGTGGTGAACTAGCCAGTGAATAGCCAAATAAATAAAACATTTTTAGGATGTAGGCCGAAAATGAGCTTCCCCTCCTTGAAAGATCAGCAGCCGCCACTGGTGTAGATACAATACAACCTCCCCGAAACGAAATCTCTCATATCAGAGGGAATCATTAAACTAATCGTCTCGCAGCACGGGCGCTGGTCTCCGGCCATTACTCATCCTGTTTATGACACATCTGAACGGGCTTAAAGCTCCAATCATCAGGCACCCTCAGGAACCAGCCGTGGCACGTCACTGGGAGAAGTGTTGAAACAGCACTCCCCGGGACGACAAAGCACAAAGACGAGACTTACCACCTTTCCTGTATGTACAGTCAGAGAGAGATTGTCTCGCGGCAGTGGGCTGGTGGGCCTGACTCAGCACAGGCAGCGAGACACTGAGTAGTCTGCGGAGAGCTTCTCCACCCATCTCTGAGGAGAGGTGCTGACTCCAGCCTCCTCCACTCCAGACAAGCAGGGTCTCCCACTGGGGGGAGGGACTCCTGTGGTCCCAGGTACTCTTTACTCAGCAAGACCCCGATCAAGCCTCACACTGCTAACCAGGCCTGATCAAGCCTGCTCACCAGGCTTGATCAAGCCTGCTCACCAGGCCTGATCAAGCCTGCTCACCAGGCCTGATCAAGCCTGCTCACCAGGCCTGATCAAGCCTGCTCACCAGGCCTGATCAAGCCTGCTCACCAGGCCTGATCAAGCCTGCTCACCAGGCCTGATCAAGCCATGGAGCCTGTGGAGCAGCTTGGAAAGTACCCAACAAATCGGAAGGATCTGAATGATTACAGTGGGGTTCTATACTGGGAACGCTCAATACCGCGTTGAAGGACTAACCCAGAGCTAACTCTGCTGGGACTCAGCTCGGACTGTGTTTTCAAAAAGGAATGCACTCCTGTGGCTTTGATATGTGGAGGGCCCTAATAGGCTTTATTGGCTTAGGAAGACAAATGGGAGAGACATAGAGGCAGAGAGACATAGAGATACAGAGAAAGAGACACAGAGGAAAGAGAAAGAGAAAAAGAAAAAAAAAGAAAGAAAGGAAAGAAAGATGGAGCTGCCTGGACTGGAGGGGAAGATATTCCCTCAGGTATGGCTGAACTTTCTGGGCTACATTAATTATCTGACTGCCGCATTAGTTAAACTTTAAATGCAGAGAGACTACTGTAAGTGCAGCACTAAATTATCTTGGTAATCACTTTTTAGGCAGCTAAATGTTCATTGTAATAGCAATTCATTTTTCAATTGCAAATTTACAACAATATAGCACTTACGAATGTGCGACTTTCAAGTTTTGTAAAGGTGCCCGAGAGTGGTCCATTTGTGTCTGCTGCTGTAACGCAACAATAGTCCTGAAAGCCATATTTTGGTGAACATATGTCTCAATTATCTTTCAGTGATAGACACTTCCCGAGTTTTACATTTTACAAGTGACAAACAATACAGTTTGCACACAGAATAGAATTGCAATTAGTGTTCCTCACATCATGCTAATTGCTATTCAAATGATTATATTCCAGGGATTTCCATATTATGATCGAGACTGTGTCTGCGTAAGCTACAGGGTCACGTTGGATGAGACAGGAGACTCACTGTGGTGTGGGGTACAGACACTCCGAGATCAGCACGGCTACATACACATGCAAAGGAGATGAGTCACCACATCTCTCCACTCGCAGGTTAGAACAACATCGTTTCAGGTGAGGTCAGAAGAAATTTCAGATAACCATTCAGTCGCTGAATACACTGTCAGACTGTCGCAAAAGCACCGTGCTTCCATCGTGACATCCTTTACTCAGGTATTGAACGCAGATATGATCTGGCTCCCGGCTGTAATTACAAAGGGTTCACTTGGCTTGATTGTGGCATTCGATTCTCTGGGTGAGATTGAATAGAAACCATGGCTGAAGGAAACAGCCATGGCTGCTCTGACACACGGGTGGTTCTGATCATGGCTCCTGCTAACCGGCAGATGTAACGGTCATGGAATGGTGGCACAGCACCTTGATGAGAAAGACGAAGATGGGAGGAGGGGGGGCGGGGGTCCTTACTTTTAATTCAAAGACTAGCCGTTGGAGAGGCCATAGTCTCCTGTGAAGCCTTTATTTCATATCCTCCAGTTCCAGAGTCCTAATGAGTCTCCAGGGAGGGCCCAGTAATAAGAGGCGTCTTCCAGCCAACACAAAAGGAAGACAGGAAACGATTCTCTCATGAAATGGAACGTGTTACAGCTGTCCTGCTGTGGATCCATCACATGCCAAGAGAGTATGGGATGTGGCTTCTCACTTTCCTTTGCAGAATGAAATGTAGTGTGGCTCAATTCAAGTGATTCCACCCATGAAAAGGTTCGGAGATCATTTCAGCCTATCACAGAATGCCAGTCTTGGGCTGGCAACATGTGAGTAAATGAATCTGCCTTTACCAGACAGTTAATTAGATTTGAGCTCAACAATGAACTTATTACGTGAACCTTTTCCACAAATTTGAAAAGCTTGAAACAATCCAATGCAGGGGGACTAAAGAGTGCACTGAACAAAATCAATAACATTCTCAATTTGTGCTTAAACATCACACTCCCACACAAAGTAATCTCAAATTGCATGTTACTGTTATCAACTGGTAACATTGAAACAATTCAATGATCAGACACTGAGTACTTAAGTACTTACCGCGACAGTTTCCAACAGTTTGTCAGCAATTTAAGACATCTGGTATCGTGAGCGATGCTATAGCTATTGCTAATGAAAACAGCAAAATGTTACCAAGTATTCCTCTTCCCAGTTCAACGATTGCCCTTTGTAGCAATACACGGAAATATCGATTGGCATCAAAGCATAAAAGCAAAAAACTGTGCCCTCTTTTATACCTGAAAATGTGTCCTGCAAAACCGCATATCCGTCAACAGTGGAATTGTGCTGCTTTGTGTCCCGAGTGAAAACTGAAGAATACTACGGGACAATTCTGTGTGACATTTGTTGTGAAAGGAGATGGAGGGGATAAGTGTGGCCACTGAAGTGACCCTGCTTAGTATTGTCCTGTTATATGAATGGGGAGGGCTATGACATCTTCCTGGCTGCTGGGGACAGGGTGTGTGTGCGTAATGGTGCTAAACCTTGAGAGTAATGCAGCTCTTGGTAATGCCAGAGGAGCCATGCATCACAGGAGACACTGCCATGGCAACAAGACCGGCCTGTGGTGCTGGCAGCCAGGGACGAGATTTCAAATCACTAAAGTAGCTCCATGCAGCTGGGAGGAGAAGAAGAAGGAAATCGGGGTTTATTAAAAGACAGAGTGCCCATGCACAATGTTAAGAGGTAAAACAAACGACGTTGCATGTCCCAGTCTACATTTTAATATGACAATGACAGAGCAGAGCAAACGACAGAAATATTATGTTGATAAAGTGCAAGAAGGACTCTGATAGGGTAAATGGTGGCCCCGCCTCCCAGCCTCGACCTAAACACTGCTGCCACAGCCAATAGAGGCTTTTGTATCTCTTGTATACACGCTCGGAATGGGGAATTGTCGGCAGCCGAGTTGTTTTGCATTTTCCTGTAACCGTGATAAGAAAAAGAGTCAATTGAATTGGGTTGAATCATGAATTGTCATGGTTTGCACTTTGCTGCTTTGTAATCATTTTCTCTGAACTCATTAAACAACACAAACAACTAGTGTGTGTATTTGTGGGAGTGTGTGAGTGTTTCATTCCATTTTTAATTACGTGAATGTCAGGTTTTAGCACCATTTTGGTCTAACCTCAAGGCACTTCTGTACTGATGCAGTCTCTTAACTAAAGGCCTTTTGTTCTGCTACACTACTTGATTCGCTTGTTTAGAGGATGTGTTAGGAGGTGGAACACAATCCTTCTGTCAGCCACTGTCCTCTGACAGCTGTCTGCTGTATGTCAAAAACAAACAACTTTGGACCTCAACACAAACATGATTTGCTACTTCCATAACGCATCAATGTCCACTCTCCATGCATGCATTAGCGTATGTAAGTACATGATTATAACCAGTCCAAGCCATGCAGATCACAAGGATGTGTGCAAGAGATGGACCGTATCTGCAATCGGTTAGGAGGGAAAACCGTTCCATCAGCAGCCTACAATAATGCAGGAGAAGGCAAGCCAGACTACATTACATTTACATTACATTACATTTACATTTAGCAGACGCTCTTATCCAGAGCGACTTACAGTAAGTACAGGGACATTCCCCCCAAGGCAAGTAGGGTGAAGTGCCTTGCCCAAGGACACAACGTCAGTGGGCATGACCGGGAATCGAACTGGCAACCTTCGGATTACTAGCCCGATTCCCTCACCGCTCAGCCACCTGACTCCTGACTCAGACTACTGGGAAACACAACACTGGTCTCTCAACCAACCTCCTGCACATAAACACGGACCGTAGTTCAAGTCTTTTATTGTCAGACGCACAGAACAACACAGGGTCAGACTGGGCACTGAAATTCTTAGGACAAGACAAAGCATAGCAACCTGGCATAACATAACATATAAGTACACAGAACATAGATTACATATTTGATAAGCAAAAATATAGTAAACCTCCTAATATACAATAATATACAGTATTCAATACAGTATACTAAACCTCTAAATACACATAATAACCTATACTAACCTTATAAACCTATACTAACCTAAGACAAGTGAAGTACAATAGTGCAGTATTGCTGATAGTGCATACAGTAGCTGAAATAACCTATACTAACCTTATAAACCAGGCGTAGCTGCCAAGGTGTGACCTCGTGTTCTAGTCACAGGCTAGCGCCAAGGTGTGACCTCATGTTCTAGTCAACAGCTTGGTGTCTGTCACTCTGACTGGTGTCTGGTGTTGCATCTGAAATTCAGTTTGAAAGCATACACACTGCCCCCTAACTTGCTGGTCACAGACAGCGAGTACAGCAGAGCCGCTGGGGTTAATAAATAAACACACATACATTTAGTCATTTAGCAGACGCTCTTATCCAGAGCGACTTACAGTAAGTACAGGGACATTCCCCTGAGGCAAGTAGGGTAAAGTGCCTTGCCCAAGGACACAACTTCATTTTCCACAGCCAGGAATTGAACCGGCAACCTCCTGATTCATAGCCCAATTTCCTAACCGCTCAGCCATCTGACCCACAGCCAGGGTTCAACAGCTGTCGACTGACCACTCAGGAAAACTGCCAGCGGATTTTGCAAGAGCAATGCCAGTTATGCAAAGCATGAATGACCTGATTCTTGGATCAGTTTACAAATTGTAGCACCCTTTCAGACACTTGTGGCTAACCGGGTAAGCATGTGGACCACTTGGGCTAAACACAGGGGCCCAGGTTAATTCAGACTAGGGTTATTTCTTGCATTGTCCTCCCCTGAGAGGACACTCCCTGGGGTCCACAACTAAGAAAGGGAAAAATCGGATTTAATTTATGTAATTTCCCCCTTATACTTTACTAATGTTATATACATTTCTACAGTCTAAAATATTCATGGAATGCAAAGAGCTTACACTGTCCTATAATAAAATGTCATCAATCACTGATCCATTAGGCAAAACTGTACAGTATAATCACACTGGAACCAGCCAAACAACAGTGACAGCAGGACAGCGTACTCTTTGAAAAAGCCATTGCCTTTATTGGCGAGAGTACAGTGTCTCATAACCATTCAGTGATGCATCACACCAGTGTATCTGTGGGAATGCCTGATATTGAATCTTAGAAATGTTCTATAGGCTTTAGGAACAGGATATCAGCTTGCTTCTCATTACATGAAAATGGGTCTCAGTTAACCTTTGTCATGAGTGGGACCTGCGTGTTATTCAGCCTCTCCTTTCCACATCAGTGATCCCAGGCCCTGCATCCTGGATGGAGGTGTTAGGCTGTGGTGTTGGGCTGCAGCCTGACGCTGCATCCCAACACCGCAGCCCAACACCATAGCCCAACACCGCAGCCTAACACCGCAGCCCAACACCGCAGCCCAACACCATAGCCCAACACCGCAGCCTAACACCGCAGCCCAACACCTCAGCCCAACACCGCAGCCTAACACCGCAGCCCAACACCGCAGCCCAACACCGCAGCCCAACACCGCAGCCTAACACTGCAGTCTATGAATTTAAATTAGGTTGGCGTCGCAGCAGCATTTATAACTATGAAAGATTGTAATCATGGAGGCATGAAGTGAAATGAGTTCTGTTCGTTCTGGCTGTGCATCAGTGTGCGCGTGGTTTACAGTCAATTCTAAGGAAAACACAAGATTCTGCAACTCTTTAAAGCTGCACACATGAGTTGTCGGGCATTCACAGCAAAGTCTGGAAAAAATGAACAAACATACAGAACATGTTGGATGCAGGACCGATTTCCAGACTTGCATGTTCGTTTGTTCCCCTCTTTTTTGTTGCCATGGTTTAGTGGAAATGTTTTCGCTCGTGTGCAAATGGAGGCTGTTCACCCCACGCTCGTCTGCAGTCAGGGCTCGAGAGAGGATGTGGTGCTTATCCCAGGGAAACAACATTTGTTCTGTTCATCCACTGCAAACCCAGATGTCTTGGCCTGATGTCCTGAAGCATGCAGCAGGAGATAGAGGTCTAGATTTAGATACTCATGCTGAACGGCACCAAGACTTCAGCAGATCCATGAGGGGCTGTGTGTCAATCAGTCTCATCGCACACACACAGCCATGTTTCACCTCCTCGACACCTGCTGTCATCCAAAAAAGAAGATGAAAGCCAATTCTCCTCTTAAAGAAGACGGAGCTTCAGCAAAACACGCCGGTGAATACAGATTTTGGAACGCGTGAGAAAAAGGCCGAGCGGCACCCTTGAGGGACTTGTCATGACCTGTCAAGTCTTAAGACTGGGGCATTACTTCCAAGCTATCAGATTATGATAATCAACCTCTTGTTCACCCGCTGCCATGTCCATCACAGGAGGGAGAAGCCATTTGCATACCCTGGGCAAGGCCTCTTCCACACAGCTGGTCAACAGAAATATCCAGAAGAACTTGCTATCAGGATAGCAATCGTTATTGGCCCCTGCTAGCCTGCCACAGGGCTAGGTTTTTATGACATTGCCCTTGTCTAGAAAGCAAGGGTGATCGATATATTAAAAGATGGTGCAATGCCACGATGGAACTTGGATTGAAATGACAGCCTTCTGAAGTGCTCCATTGTTGAGTGTCTGGGTGACTGCTTATTCTTTAACTGTGGTTCAACTGTGTTCATTACGGACTGAATTGATTCTAATGTGGCATTTTAACTAAACTGAAGGTCACTGAAAGCCAAAACTTATAATATTTTTGCGTTTTGTAGACTGACAAGACCTATAAACCCATCGATAAATGCTGTTATGATAGCCTCGCTTTCTGTAGCCGAGTACTGAGAAAACAAAAAATGAAGAATCAAATAAATGTGACCTTATACCCATACAATGTGTGTTCACTTTAAATATTGAGAACTATATTACATTTAGTCATTTAGCAGACGCTCTTATCCAGAGCGACTTACAGTAAGTACAGGGACAAGTAGGGTGAAGTGCCTTGCCCAAGGACACAACGTCATTTTGCACGGCCGGGAATCTAACTGGCAACCTTCTGATTACTAGCCCGTTTCCCTAACCGCTCAGCCACCTGACTCCCATATATATATATATGAACTGTGGTATGACGAAGAGGACAAATTAATTCCCTAAGTGACATTGGAAATGAAAAGTTCAGTTTTCTTTTCTACAATAAGGGAATTTTTGACTGCTTTCCAATATTCATCACGCTCCAGACTTAATGGAAATTGTTCCTCATTTATTCAAGGTCAAAGCTCATCACTCCCACAATCCTTTGCATTGTAAATTTCTCTCCCACACCTCTCTGAGGACATTTAAATAATTGAAAATGTCTAGTGGTATCCCTCCAAATATTGGTATGCTGCCACTGCATACAGATCCACTGTTTTGATATGGAGAGTATTGAAACATCGACATATTTTGACATGTCCAAACAAAGTTGAACAAGGTCCTAATGTTTTACTAACAAGCAGGCTATCAATCAAGTTACCTTTATGAGAGTGGGCTCTGCCTAATGTCTACAATGGCTTTGGTGTGAGAGAATAATTGGGACTTTAGAATAATGGTCCGTTGTTAACGAGTAGCTATGCAGGAAGTAATAGGTAGTACTACATTAAAACCGAACTTAATACTATTAACTAATATGGAACCAAGATTAACTAAGCAGTAAGTAATAGCTAATTTAGTACAAAGGTAGTTCCTTGGTAGGTATTTGATTATTACTAAATAAATATATCCTCATTGAGGACTACATGAGAACTATGACCAATTAAGAAAAAATAACCAATTAATTACTAATCACAAAAGTAAAATGTCTAAAAAGTGAACAATTGTGTTTTTTTTATTCTTAACATTGTCATAACATTTCAGAAGCTTGTGCCTAAAATGAGTTATTTGTAATAACTCATTTGAACTTTGAAATAATATCACATGACAAGGTAAGGCTTCAGTAATTAGTGAGGAGTTAAAATCTTTTCACTTTAATATAATGGTCCACGTCACTAGTAGTTCCTGCGGGATCACTTGAGTAATTAGTGAGGAGTTAACATGTTTGCCACTTTAAAATAATGGTTCACATCACTAGTCGTTCCTGCGGGATGACAAGGTAAGGCTTGAGTAATTAGTGAGGAGTTAACATGTTTTTCACAAGTAATATAATAAGTAATTTAATTGTATATTTGACACACACTGTACAGGCATACATTTCTGTGAGGCACTAATGATATTCTAACAAACATTGTAATCTGAAAGATGTGATTTTGCGCTTATTTGTACATAAATGCAGCCCATGTCTTCATTAAGGATGCAAATTGTTTTTTACAAGAGAACATCAATGTTTAAATTCATATCCTAAAGAGAAGTCCTCCTCAGGCGGCTACTATAACATAAAGGTAGGTCTTTGGAGTCTGATACATATTGAACTGACACTCAAGAGCTCATAATAGTGAACTAATCCAATCATGAGTGTCAGCATCACTTCCTAATTATTAAATTTTTTAAACAAATGATCATTATTTTTATTATTCAATGTTTAAGATTGAAATAACCAGAGAACATACGTCCATCCTTTGGTAAGAGTACTAGTTACAATCTCAACCTGTAGCTAATGTATAGGGGGGATATAATATTCATAAACTGGTTTCCACAAAGAACCCATTTGAGGCACAAGCTTCTGAAATGTTATGACCATGTTAAGAGTAAAAAAAACAAATTGTTAACTTTTTATACATGTTACTTTTGTGATTAGTAATTAATTGGTTATTCTTTCTTAATTGATCATAGTTCACAAGTAGTTCTCAATGAAGATATATTTATTTAGTAATAATCAAAAACCTACTAAATTTGCTATTACTTACTGGTTAGTTAATCTTGGTTCCATATTAGTTAATAGTATTAAGTTCGGTGTTAATGTAGTACTACCTATTACTTCCTGCATAGCTACTAACAATAGCAATAGAACAATAGAACGCGTAATAACGGTCCGTTAACAACGGACCGTTATTCTAAAGTGTCACCAATATTTGTGATCAGATGTAGCAGTGAACACTTTACTGGATCAGTATGTAGTGATGGCTCATGGTCCGCCACAGACAGACGCGTCTCTCTACGCAGGGAAACAGAACATCATGCAGTATAAGGAAGTAGTGCTTCACCCACTCCATGAAAGCATGCAGCATAACTGCTGTTGTTGGTGCATGTCGCACAATGCGCTGCTGTTAACTGCTCTATAAGTGTAGCCATGTCATGACAGGTCACAGTGTTTTACAATGGCATCAACAATGGAATCTGAATTCTGAAATATAAGCTCTAGTGTCTCCTACTTCAGCCAGCTCTTTGACACTGCACATTTTTTTCAATCAAGCATTACAACAGACATTACTTGGGAATGATTTGCTTCTTCAAACTTATTACTGTTGCCTGGCAACAAACACTTGAACTAAGATTTTCATAGTGCAAGAAAAAATTTACTTAAAAAAGAACAAGGAACTATAATTGAAATTACAGATAATGCTATGAGCACTGGTTTGATTATTTTGAAGGCTGAGGAATTCATTCACAGCGTGATCATAGGGATAGCATTTGGAAAACCAGCACATTAGAAAAATATTTCTAAATGAAAAAGGATAGGACAGGTTTCACGCAGAGTTTGAACTACTCTATCCTTTGAGCCAAATTAAACCTCTTGTTGAAAAATCATACTACCTTCAGACATGTGAAAAAAAGGAATAGGTCACCCTCCATTTAGAAAATCAAACAAGTCTTTCTCACATTTTTGTCTTGCAAATAGAGCAACTTGTGCACTGTAGTGAGACGAAAGACCTTCGCTTGATCTGATACTTTCTCATCTATCTGTAATCCAATGTCAATGATACTAGTCAGTAGAACAGCCTTGTAAGATCATGCAGTATTCCTCTAACAGGTGTACAATGCTGTTTGACCAAAACATATTGGAAATAAATCCAATAACACAAGCCTTGCCAGGAAAAGCAGTGGAATCACTGAATAAGTGAATAATGCCAATGAAACACATTTGAGGTTAGGACTGGCCTGGAATGTTTCTGATTCCAGCTACAAGCCAACAGGGCTGACATGATGAGCAAGCTAATGAGCAAGCTAATGAGCAAACAAGGTGCTCACTGATGATCTCATTGAGGATTTTAGGAAAAGGCAGAAGAGAGGTGGGTGGATTGGATTACTGCTTGGTCATGGAACTGTGTCCGAACGTTTAAGCTTTCCATGTTTATTTCAGCTGGACAACCACATCTTCACTTGTGGGTCCTTAACGCCAGGTGAATGTTCAGCAGTGGTCACATTAGACCTCTTGTGGGTCCTTAACGCCAGGTGAATGTTCAGCAGTGGTCACATTAGACCTCTTGTGGGTCCTTAACGCAGGTGAATGTTCAGCAGTGGTCCCATTAGACCTCCAACCGCATGGGAGCTTGATTTACAGCATGTAAACATGATGAGACACTACCTAATGTGCTTACTAAGGGGAGAATATTCACACAGGTTCAAAAGAAACTCCTTTCAAGATTTGGAGTTAATGAGAGATTATAGGGATGAGTAATATGCTGGAGGTAGACAAACAAGGAGGCCTGTAAGAAGAACAATAGTTTTCTCATAGAAACTTTAACTTATCTAAACAGGATTGTTTTGTCTACTGTGGTGCAAAGTGCAGTGTGTTCCTTGTTATGATGAGGCATTTTAAATGCATTACAAACGCACCCGTCTGATCACTGATTGCTAAATAATTATTCTCATACATATGTATCACATTTACCAGAGTAGCTTCTGTGAATATAAAAAATAAGCAACGGATACTAGACACAAACACTGCCACACTCCTTGTGTTGTTTTGGTCTAATGGTTGAGGATTTCAGTGGTCTTCCACAACCATTAGACCAAAAAGACACGAGGAGACACTGGTACCCATTATACTAATTAAAATACACACAGATCTCTTTTCTTTGTTTTGGACTTTCTCATTCCTGATTTGTCATTCTAGTAGTCTGTAGTATTTTCATGTCATACTAATCTGTGTGCATCACCCAGCATGTGACCGGTTACGGATATTTTATTATTCCATCCTTTTACAGAATTCCCTTGAGGGCAAATACAAATAAAATATGTCTTCAGTAACACTGGCTAAACGTTATGCAAAGAAACATACAAAATTTCAGGTGAGCGCCAATTCTCACAGGAAAGCATCAAAGCCCTGGTTGCGTCTGTGTGTATAACAACTGTGAAAATAAAAATGTTCCACCCAGCGGTGGCCTTCTGTGGACCCTGGGAGAACATCATGGGCTTAAATTCAACCACATGGTTTCTTTTGGTCCTTGTTATTTGATTCTAAATGTGTTACGAAGTCACCCGAACTACAACTCGAGTCTTTTGGAAACTCACAGAACAAATTCAGTCTGTGTGCAAAAGCATAACAAAAACTCAAGTGCACAATGAGGAGAAAAGGACCTGCAGTAGAAGTGAAACCATGGATACTCACGGTAGAGAAGTTCACTGGGAAGCATTCCTCTCCACGGAATGTGCACTGCAGGAGCATGTCACCGATATCATGACCTGTGCGGTTGTAGAAGTCAGTCATATTGAACAGTTTGGGCTTGTAGTTGGCCGGGAAGTTGGCCTTATCCTTGAGGGAAGCCAGAACCTCTGGCTCAGCCAAATGAGGGTTGGCAATTTTGTACTCAGAGTTCAGCAGGGCCAAAAGCTCCCCCACGTGATATAAATCGTTCCTGGTGATCTTGGAGAATCGGAACTCGTTGAGGTTGCAGAAGGTGACGGCGGGGAAGGTAAGGTTGGGGGCCGCCACCTCGTCCAGCTTGGTGACGTGGGGATACTCAAAGTAGTAGGACACCCGGTCCATGCAGACCAGCATCAGTAAGCCCAGCGAGCCCAGGAAGGATAGCGTCCAGAGGAACCTTCTGAACGTCATGTGGCCGTAGGCGAAGATGTGACTCATGCCATGCAGGGTGGACATGTTGGCGAAGGCTTGCAGGTTGGAAGGCCTGATGCTCTCGATGCTTTCCTCCGAGTCCCCCTTCATGGCTGCAACGACACACACACACACGCAGTGAACCACCCGATGAGAACTTCAGCTTTGGAGACTTTGCTTAGCAACAGAACGGCAGAAGCCAAACACCAGCGTCAGAGCAGGTGCCGTCAATAACAACAGCTATATTCAAACGCTTGTCAGTCCCTGTTTCGGTTCTCCCTTTCATCACAATTCACCTTCCACGGGATGTGCGTGCTGTGCCTGAGGTCCCGGGTCTCCCCTTCCTCTTGCGGGCTCTTCTTCTTATCTCTGTGGCTCGCTGGCTCACTCGCGCTCAGCCGTCTATTGTAGCAGAACTAAACACAATGACAGCTCCAAAAACACCCACTTCTACCAAAAGGCAGTGCCTCCTGAGTCCTCAGCAGTGTCAAAGGGACAATGAACAGAACAAATGGATGGATGGAGGGGTGGTGGTGGGGGATGGTGGTGGTGGGGTGGGGGTGGGGGGGTAGGGGGGGGTAGGGTTAGAAGGAGGGGGGGGTGGAGAACGGACGTGAAGAAAAGGGAGAGGAGGAGACGGGAAATGGAATGAAATGAAAAGGGACTGGCGTTTGGAGAGAGAGGGGCTTAAGCCTCAGCAGTCAATGGGAGCCTTCCTCCTCCAATCGGGGGGAGAGAACGCCTCTACATTGCCGTGAAAATGGGATGCAATGGATTTGTGAATGGGGGGTGGTTAGGAGAGGGGGGGGGAGGGGTAAAGAAAGAGATGGCTCACAGATCCCTCGCTGTCCCCTTCCCGTCCCTGTGTCTCTCCTCTTGTCTCGGCCGCAAACGAGAGAAGGGGGCTGGGGGTCAGACCTCCAGCCGACCCAGTCTCCACAGGTTCCACCGCCTCGCTCGTGCTGATCCACAATTAAAAAGGGAAGCCCACCTCTTGATGATTCGCGACCACCCCTGCGGCCAGCCTGCCTACTGAGGCTGCTTCAAGAAGACCACAAGCTCTTTGTCATCCCCCCCCCGACCACAGATTTATATTCTGCTGGCTGGAGCCTTTCGCTCTCTTTTGCAAGCTTGCTCGCTCTTCCACTACCGCCGCCACACTCTCTCTTTCTCTCTCTCGCTCGCTCTTCTCATCCCTCCCTCCCTGCCTCCCTCTCTCTCTCTCTCTCTCTCCCGCTTGCTCACTCGCTCCTTAGTAGTCAGGATTCATCCCACTGCCGGGAGGCGGTTCTCCCTGCGTGTCTGTGCTCGCAGGGGGAGCCTCTCACTCTGGACTGGAACTTGACTTGTGTTCTGGTCCTGTTAGTGTATTTCAACAGTCAGAGTGTGTCTTCTGCCGTCAAAGCGTTAACGATCACCCAGTGCAAAGCCACAGGTTGTAATGATACAGAACCATGAGCGTGTGCTTCATCTTTATTGCAAGGATGCGGTCCTCGCACCCGGACGTTGACTTTACCCTTTTCACTGAGACACAGATGAACCACACATTGTTTTTTTCAAGAAGCCTATTGATTTAGGATGTGAACCCGACACTGCTCTGAAGATCTTCTGCTTGAAAGGGGTGTGCACTTTGCGAGAGGATGGAGAAAGATGTTGCCATTTCATTTCTTTCAGATTTGGGTGGGGGTGAGGGGGGTGGGGGGGTGGCGTATTGCTGAGTTAATGAATCAGGGCTCACCCCCCTTTCCCAGTCAAGGAAGACTGGCCTGCAGCCCTACGTGTAGGAGTATTGACCGATAGGAGTCAGGTTTGACCAATAATGGGCTTGGGCCATTATTTGGGGTCAAAGGTTCACCACATCTATAACCCAAACCCTTCAATTTCTCTTAAGAGCAAAAAAGATTATCACTCATTGGCTACCTCTCGAAGCCACATTATCATGACAGTAGGTGCATTACCAAGGATATGACCGCAACCCAGGAGGATTTCATCAATACGTTGTCCTAGTAACCAGGCACACACGACATAGCAACCGTTAGCCACAATCCTACTGTAACATGAAACTGAGACGATACCAAAAATACCGCCTCGTCCATCAGCTTCTCAGAGAAAGAAATGTCAAACGGATATTGCCACCAAAGAAATGCAATTTGCAAAACGTTCTATGAGGGAGACACGACAAGACGGCTGAGGTGCCACATGTGCCACACTGGCAGTCTGGCAGAGAAGGCGTGTGCAGTGGTTTGAGCGATGGGAAGTACTTCAAAGGGCGGTCCATATTTTTCCCAGTTCAAACCCATATTCCCCAACACATAACAAAGCCACTCCTGACCACCAAGCCAGCTCCTGCTTCCAATCAACACCTCTACTATGAAAGCCAATGTATGGGAAGCATGTTGGCGCGATACCTAGGCATGCATCACTTACGTGGGTGCTGTACAGTACTGTATGTGGGAGGTGGAAGAGATGCACCCCCTCTTTTGAGGCTACAAGCTGTCAGAAACCGAGACACCCGAGTTTTCTATTTGTTCAAAAACCAAGAATGGAATCCAATCCACCTGTGTGGTGCGACATAAAGACGTTGACACACTCAATCCTCAGTGTTATGCGTTTGGTTATGAAACTTGTGACATTGCGTATGAATAATTGGCCTCTAAAATATAGAATTCTACCTCATACTCATAACACTTAAGAATACATTTGTACTCCATCTGCATTCAGGTACACTAATGCCAGACTGCCAAATGATCATTGCTTATATTAGCAAATTGATCCCCAATATATATCTATACATTTTTTTCTATTCTGTTTCCCGATTACAAGCAACAACTATTGGCTTTGTGCTTTAGTGGTTCAGTACACTACTGAACTATTAGACCACCTGGCCACCCTTCACACAGAGCTTAACTTAGAAAGAGAAGGGGGTGGAAGTTAAGTCCGGCATCACACATCTGTACAACAGGACAAGTCAAATGTCAACCAGCCCAGTGAGGCAGCACTCAAGCATAACTTAACCACTGCAATGTCAACCAGCCCAGTGAGGCAGCACCCAAGCATAACTTAACCACTGCAATGTCAACCAGCCCAGTGAGGCAGCACCCAAGCATAACTTAACCACTGCAATGTCAACCAGCCCAGTGAGGCAGCACTCAAGCATAACTTAACCACTGCAATGTCAACCAGCCCAGTGAGGCAGCACTCAAGGATAACTTAACCACTGCAATGTCAACCAGCCCAGTGAGGCAGCACTCAAGGATAACTTAACCACTGCAATGTCAACCAGCCCAGTGAGGCAGCACCCAAGCATAACTTAACCACTGCAATGTTCATTGAGATTGAGAGAGGAGCAAGAATATTACACTGCCTGTTTCTACTAAGGGTCGCTGCAGGGCAGAGTAAATTCAATTAAATAATAATGAATCAGACATTGAACAGATGGGGTGCAGGTTCATTGGTTAGGTAACCTAAATTAAACTAGCCTTGTTTGGCCTTGTCAGAACGTGTGACATTCAATACACCCGTAAGTATTTCAGTGTCTCTGACAGAGTAGAACACAAATTTCAAAATGCCTGCATTTGGGCTAAGTTCCCGAACAAGTAATTTATTAAGGGTGGACAACACGGACTCCAGGACATCATAACCTGCCATAAAAGGCCAATCTTAAACATAATACTGCATTTCCATCAGTGCACTAATTTGGTGGATTTCATTTTCTGTATCCATATCCTGCCAAGATCTTTACATATGACATCCACACATTCAGTGCTGCAAACATATTCATCTAAACCCAAAAGAAAACTCTCCATAGCTTCAGCCAGAACCTGGGAGTGGCTAGGAACTTCTTAAACAGCTTAGAGACTCCCTTTTGTACCCTCTTTCTCTTAATCTTATAACACAGAAAATATAACTTTAGACCGGAATTGATGAAAAACAGCCAGCTGGTAAAGTGTTCATTTAGACTCGGTCCTTGAGGTGGCAGACAGTATTCTCATTCAGCCTGTTTTGTGCCGTGTGTTTATTTTACTGTTATCTGCCTACTTAGGATATGATGTCAATGACGTTGGCATTGAAAATAAGATGTAGACATGGAAACAATCTATAATGAAACAACCGTATCCATTAACACACCTGCGTACTGTGGGCACTATACTGTTTACAGAGATGTCTTGGGCTTGAGAGAAGATATTATATCCCTCTCTAAAACAATTTAATGTCAGGGTTTTTAACTACAGACACTGAGATACAGCATGATACCCGGGTTGAGACAGCCACCCATGCAACATCACCCACGATGCAGTGACAAGATTGCAGGTTTAGATTATAGTGGTCAGATCGAGCCTTGCGTGGAGGACATTATACTCTACCCTCGATAGCTGTGGCTATCCCATCACACAGACCACATGCTGTAGATGCTGTACCATCAGCACCTTGACACTCTCAGAATGCAACGGACACAAGAGGAGTAGAAGAACAATCTGTTAACCTGATCCCTCGAGTAGAAACCAGTAGCGCACGTGATCAGTTGAAACCCATGAACATAAAAGGAAAGATGAGAGTCTCCTGTAACAAATCAAATCAGCATGGATACCAAGCCGACATCTATAAATCCATAGCAACAGTAGTTAGGGAAGGCAATGAATGGTGTTATCTTTGTTTGATAGGAACGACTCTTTCACCAAATGTTCCCAGTGGTCTAGCTATTCCTTGTTTTGAGTCAGTGATTAGTGACAAAGGAGATGTGCACCACCCAACATTCAAATCGATAGTGGGGGAAAGCTATTCTATTAATCTGGTTTATTAGCACCTGTATAAAAACTTGCCAAGCTATCAACAAAACGGTTGAATGAAGACACTGAATGCCTTGACCGAAGATTTGTGTAATGCATAGTGACTGTAAAATGATTATAGATCTTAATTATTGGAAATTTGTTGGGTAGCAAGTTGTGCATCGCTGGGTACTGTCATAATCTGATGACCGTCATAATCAGCAGGTGATTCATGCTTAACCAGCAACATATCAACCCCACTGTTTACTGTACGTTCTTTTCTGATGTTTACCCATGACACCATGGGACAGGTAATCCTATACGATTTCCCCCTTCAGTAACAAGCGCTTGCTCATCTAGGAAACGGCTACATGTGTGGTTATGGCAGCCATGGGTGACCTTGCATAGAACCGTGTTCTCCATAAGGGCAGCGTTAATCTGGTGCTCTACTGCTGATAGAATGCAGCAGGCTTGCCCAGGAAAAATCCAGAAGCAATTAGTGTGAGCGCAGGGTCTAGGATACTGGATGAGAATACCAATCTACTATGAGTGGGCTTGAGGACAACTGAGTTTGGGGAGAGGTGCTTCTAATTAGACGGCACAGGCACTCTATGGATCAAAATATATCTAATGCCGGCTCTCCACAGCATGTGGAAGATGGGCACTTTTTTTGCTGGCAGTGCCCATTGATTGACTTTATCAGTTAGACCCTCCTACTGCTCTCTGACAGTTATAGTTTGGTCGCCGTATGTTGGTATAACAGTAAAGTTCATATATAATATTGCAGTGCTTCTTTTCTCCAAGCTAATAGTGATGATGATTAACTCTTTTTAAAAATAACAATAGTAATTTAACACATGATACATTATATATTTAGTCATTTAGCAGACGCTCTTATCCAGAGTGACGATATATATGTGTAAAAAAAAAATTTAAAGCTTACCTTCAAGGGATGTTCATAGTTGACTTAATAAATCTTGTTTACTTCCTGCAATGGCAAATCCAAATCCAAATAAATTATTCGAATAATGTAAACCAGCCTGCATTTTATAGTAGGCTAGTACCGAGTGGCGATTTAACAAAGCTATGTTTAATTAATTAAAAAAGTTACATGGACTGCAATAGAAGTACTTCAATGTATTATGGTTCATGCATTAAATCCCAGTGCAAGTGCGACACCAAGTGGACTACCTAAACTTCGCGTTCATAGTACCATTTGGAGAACACAAAGTAGTTTGGGGCCCCATGCATAGAGGATTATCTAATCATCCTTTTTTTTCAGGAAGTAGCACATATAGTACACATGTAGCACAATAGTATGCCGCTGCTTTAGTTTGATTGAATCCAAAACACATTCAGACGCACCCCTGTGTATCAATGCATAATTAGTTTGATTGGCAATTACCTTGTAGTTGAGCCCCACCTGGGCGTAAACTAATTAATGAGCCGTTAAAAACTGGTGGACATATATTGTGCTTGGGGATGCCCGGACATAGTGTTACAAAATAGGGTGTTTGATACGCAATTAAAGTGTGCGACATCAAGTAGCCAACAACTCAATGTTTATTCTACTAAATATTAATAACTTAACACAAACGTTCAATGATGAGTAATGATGTTACCAAAAAGAAAGGAAAAGTATCAGGCGAGAAAAAGACGACGAAAAGAAAGGCCAAAAGAAGAGAAACTTACGCGGTGTACATCTACAAAGTATTGAAACAGGTGGGCTCCCAACGACAAACAGTTTCAAGTAGTTTTCTTTGTGTGTTTTCATGAGAACTTATTTGCTTCCTAGGTTCATCCTGATACGGGCATCTCTAGTAGAGCGATGAGCATCATGAACTCGTTCGTCAACGACGTTTTCGAGCGAATTGCCACAGAAGCATCCCGTCTGACCCAGTACAACAAACGGTCCACCATCACCAGCCGTGAGGTTCAGACCGCTGTCCGACTGCTGCTACCTGGAGAGCTCGCAAAGCATGCTGTGTCTGAAGGAACCAAAGCTGTCACTAAGTACACTAGCTCAAAATAAATATCCAAGTCTACAAATGCCCTACCTTCAATGGCACAAAGTTTGGCAAACCGAAGTAGCACTACTGATTTAAATTAAGTTGTTTCATTTTTTTGATTATTTGGGGTAAATAAATGCACAAAACTGAAACTTGTCTTCACGTATATATTTTTGCTTCAGGCTTGAACCAAGCGTGTTTGTCACGTATAAAAAATTGTATCAACAGTAATGATACATTTTCACCACTAGGTGGGACAATGTTAACGATTCTGCCACTGAAGTCTCTAACAGCCAACTCATCAAACGACTAAACCCATATTAAACTGCATTCATTTGACACCCATACAATGCTACATTCAACAGTCGCCAATCCTACTTAGGTTTCTACTGTCACTGCAACTAAAACAGTTGCAATGCAACTAAAGCTTGAGCTACAGGACATGAACATGCTGATCTAAAATTCTGATTAATCTTGTCAATCAAAATCAAATTGCTCCAGTCGACTGACCTACATTAAAACCTACATTTGCATTCGAAAATACCTTTGTTGTGTGGAAAGGGTTATTTGATCAAGGTCAAACTGTCCATGTGTGCATTTTCAAATGGCTAATATTTACACCAGAAGAATAGGTAAAGAGAATGAACAATATAGAGCCTTGTTATCCAATGTTTTAATTTCATGGAAATCTGTCTAATTGTCTGTTTATTGAATAGTTCTTGATTACATGATAATAGCACTAAGGAAGTCAATAAATGCCATCTGTGTGTGAAAGACAAAATTATAGAGGTCTCTCCGATTAGGATAATGTTTATATCACCCAGAACGTATATCTATTACCCTTATCAACAACCCGAAAGTCAAGCATTCAGTCTTAATGTGCTTGAATGGGACTTCACCTATGATCGCAGTCGATCCATTTCAGACGGGTCCTGATACATTGCTAATGACACAACATCTCCAGACATATCACCACGTGAGCGATCCCATCATTAACTGCACTGTTTTTGTTCCTGATTATCATGACCATTTGCCACCGGTGGTATCGCACTCTCTGCATACACCCTTGCAGTATCCTCTGTGTGGTTGTAGTCATTGCTGTCTCCTTTAGGGAGAGTGTTATAAACACATTATGGATAGATGCATTAGTGACTGATGCAGTGTCTGGGCTCGCCTTGTTTTGGTGCAAGAGTGCATCATTAGAAAATGTTCCACTTGGTGGGGAAGCGCGTATTAACTGCACTCGCAATGAAATGAGGTTGTGATAGATGGTTAAAGTTATGAGGGACTATTAGATTGAAATATGAACCTCTCAATTGTCATAATGAAGCAGAGGGCTATTTGCGTGGCGATCAGTGCGTTAGGAGACGATTGGAATCCTCCACGACGGGGACAATGTGTTATAGGTGGAAGGGTTAGGGCTTCAGGAGAGCAGAAGAAGTAGTAATCACGCCATCACAGAATGGCACTGAGCTACCATTCAATTCAAGGCTCTATAAATCCATTCAGGTTTGCACCCTTAGATTTGGAGCTAAGGGGTGAGGCTGAGAGGGACTGCTGTATGGGGTGTCATGGTGTAAACCCTTTGTGAGGAAAGTGGCTGGCAGTATATATATGAAAACCTTTGCCATTATAGGTCATCAAAGTTACCTGTGGGCCATTAAAAACCTCAAGCATGAGCTTTCAGAGATAGTACAACCAGTCAGATTATACTACACTGGGTGACACTTTATGAATCTTATCGAGTAGGTTAAAGTGAATGGGGAGGGTGATTGAAATGACCTCCCCAACTCCCCTTCACTAGCAAAACAGATTCCTATAACTCCTAATCTATCATCCTGATTTTAATAGTGACCCTAAAACCCAACCCTGAGTAAAGATACTGTCCTCCTCTCGTCACTATTGCAAATTCTTCATTCAATTCTATTTGCATTACTACTGTTAAATAGGTATGCAAATTATGCAAATTTGTCCTGGAACTCTTATCTCCAGGGAAGTTTTTCTTTGTACTGTACATTCATACATACATGACTCCAAATAAATGTTCAAAGCGATATACTTTTCATATTCAGCAAGCTAACTGCAGTGTTAAATACATTCTATTATGTTCTGAGGATATTACAAGACTGCTTAGTGTGGAAGGAGGTCCACAGTTTAATCGCTTCCATTGTATCACTGTGTGCCATAGTACTCAAAACAGCATTAAGAGGGGGGTAATCAGAGGGAACTAATTGACTAATTGCAGAAATGAAGTACCACAGACTCATTAGCTGTTTTCAATGTCCAGAAACTACTGTAGCAGACGAGGTGGACCACAATGCAGCAAACTCAAAGTGAAAAGCTACTGGAGGAAACTGGAGATTGAACATGTCCACAGGGGCTATGAGAGCAGGGGGTGCTACAGCACCACTGGAAATATTTTTTTGTTGTTGTTGAAAATAGTCCCCGCTTCATGGAGACAAAAAAAAATGAATGCCCACCATTTGAGAAATGAATTTATCGAAGTCACTGTCTTTTTCCCCATTAGTAAGTGTTTAGTTCAGCGTTTTAAATAATTGCGTTACCAGGAATGATATTTAAAATACATTTGGGAGTCAATGAGGCGGGAAAGTGCCTACATGTTTTCCTGATGACACCCGGGCCATTTGGAAGACATCAAAGTAGAGAGGAGGTAGCCCAGATGCATATTATAAACTCATTATGGATATCATTTAAAAGGATGTACTCCAGCAGCAAAACAATATTCCCAGTCTCTCTCTAGTAATGTGTGTTTGCAAAGTTGAAACTCTTACACGCCTTCAGTTTAATGTGCCATCTATTACCAACACTGTAACAGGAAATAAATGCCTCTGATTTTCCTACCAGCAGCACAGTCATTGAAGTACAGATGAGGATACACTGAGTCTGTTTTCAAATGAGAAAGAAAAAAACTGAAAATGGAAAAAGACTAAATATCATCAGGATGTCTTCCTGGGTTCAATTCAGAGTCTCCTCGGACTCTAAGAGCATCAAACATAAATGCATAGATGAGATAGATAAGATAAATATGAAAACGGAACATGTGACAGATAAGGAGACAAGCAAAGAAGTCCTAGGCTTTGGGGTCCTTTAGCCAGAACATGCTCAGTGCAGAAAACGTGATTCCATATTGCAAATCCTTTGCATCCCTACAAACATCATCATGGAAAACGTGTGGAAGGGGATGAGAGCAGAGTGTACTGATGGGCACAAATTATGGCCAGTCCAGGAAAATGGAGGCCCATCCTTCAAAAGATATGTGTGTGTCAGATGCCCAGCAAGTAGGTTTAAGAGGCTTAATTGTGTGCCTTCCCTCCACCATCATATCACTACCCGTGGGGTAGAGGAGAAACAGTGGTGGCCACTCGTTCAGCCTGATGTCCTTAATGTACCTAGGAACCATGTGGGTGCAGGGGAGCCATGTCCATTAAGGCCCAAGCAAAACAGACCCATTTTACAAACCATACAGCCTCACTGAGCTGCAGAGATTTCATGTTTTCATTTTGCTCTGCCGAGGATGGATTTTAAAACCGCAACCAAGACATGTATTAAAGTATGCAGATTTGTGTATATTTTCTTTGAAATGATAGAAGTCATTGTAATGAATTCATGAGTTGTGACACTAGTCCATGTTTAACACAACTGATAGGTAGCTAGTGGGAGCTCATAGTCCACTGAAACTCTACTGAGAGAGCACTTGACCTTCAAATCCCACTTGCTATATTTGTTACCATATAACATGCACTAGGTCAAATCATTAAGCAGCTGTTGCCTGCAAAAGGGAATCTGGACAAATAAAATGCTAAAACGCCAAAAAACAGTTTGGAGAAATTGAATTGTTTAAATAACAACTTTTACGTGACCGTCAAGCAACTGAATGGTACGTAAAGATTCAGTAGGATACTGAATCACTTGAATATCATGTTGCACTGTGACTCAATCTGGAGTCTGTGCTTATTTAATGAATTGTCTTAAACATTAGTAGATTTTGGTCAGGTCTGTCGTAATGTGACACTGGGTTAGAAGTCGGCGGTTAAAGAGGCCACGTGAGAGGTGTAAAAATAACCACTCTATCGCTCTGCAGGGAGGTTGAATATCAAAACAAGCCTGTGAGCCTGAAAGTGGACATTAGACAAGACTCAGATACACTGACGGACAGAGACCCAAAGCCCTGATTCAGCCTCCTACATCCAGCCTCCACCATTCAGTCATTCTCTCAGACCGAACAAGCCGGGAGTCGAGAATGTCGCAAGGCAGTTTTGTCTTCAGCCCCACGGCCCTGCGCTCCCTCCAGCTAGACGAGGACATGCTGGAGAGGCACCGGTACAGGAAGCAGTTGGCCACACATCAGTTGAACGGATACCTGCTGAAGAAGGAGGCCCGCGAGCGGGTCACCCGCACCCTGGTTACTGCCACGGCTCCGGCTGTGTGCCACGACCTGGTCATCCAGAATGCTCTGTATACAGGGGACAAGGAAGCTGTGCAGCGCGTATTCCCTAAAGGAGCCAGGACCAACCTCATCATCGAACCACAAGGAGGGGATATGCGCTGGGTGGCCCGGGGGGGAGGTAAGACCATTTGAGATCAGATGTGAAGCGTGTGGCTCAGGGACTGGTTGGGTTGTGTGTTGTAAACGTACATACTACATTCAAGCACAAATAGAGTAAGGGTTGTGGAAAAACCTTTTCCAATAGACTTTTCTCTTTTACTGAACTAGGTTCATAATACTAAAATAGTTTAGTATTTAATAGTCCTGAGACAGAATTCAACCATGGGGGTATCAATTCATAATTTATAGGCTTAATTATAGGTCCAGTCAACAACAAACATTCAAGCCAGTGAGAGGTTAGAGTATTAGTCATGTGCTTCATTTGTCTCTAGATGGCTGTCCAATCAAATGTCATGATGGCATACACACAGTAACAGCTGTGTGTTGTTGTCTGAGAGAAGGATAAATCCAATTCTATAACTTGAGTTTGTGTGCGTTTAGGCTTTTTAAAATATACTGTATTCTTACATATTTAAATTAAAAGAAGGTAACCTTTGGATGGAACATGATTTCATTGTCCAGTGATACCACACAGGGTTAGGGTTAGAGTCATGTCTGAGAGAGTGTTACATGTGCTGTGAGTGGTCATGTCTGAGAGAGAGTGTTACATGTGCTGTGAGTGTTCATGTATGAGAGAGAGTGTTACATGTGCTGTGAGTGGTCATGTCTGAGAGTGTTACATGTGCTGTGAGTGGTCATGTCTGAGAGAGAGTGTTACATGTGCTGTGAGTGGTCATGTCTGAGAGAGTGTTACATGTGCTGTGAGTGGTCATGTCTGAGAGAGAGTTACATGTGCTGTGAGTGGTCATGTCTGAGAGAGAGTGTTACATGTGCTGTGAGTGGTCATTTCTGAGAGAGAGTGTTACATGTGCTGTGAGTGGTCATGTCTGAGAGTGTTATATGTGCTGTGAGTGGTCATGTCTGAGAGTGTTATATGTGCTGTGAGTGGTCATGTCTGAGAGTGTTACATGTGCTGTGAGTGGTCATGTCTGAGAGAGAGTGTTACATGTGCTGTGAGTGTTCATGTATGAGAGAGAGTGTTACATGTGCTGTGAGTGGTCATGTCTGAGAGTGTTACATGTGCTGTGAGTGGTCATGTCTGAGAGAGAGTGTTACATGTGCTGTGAGTGGTCATGTCTGAGAGAGTGTTACATGTGCTGTGAGTGGTCATGTCTGAGAGAGTGTTACATGTGCTGTGAGTGGTCATGTCTGAGAGAGAGTGTTACATGTGCTGTGAGTGGTCATTTCTGAGAGAGAGTGTTACATGTGCTGTGAGTGGTCATGTCTGAGAGTGTTATATGTGCTGTGAGTGGTCATGTCTGAGAGTGTTACATGTGCTGTGAGTGGTCATGTCTGAGAGAGTGTGTTACATGTGCTGTGAGTGGTCATGTCTGAGAGAGTGTTACATGTGCGGTGAGTGGTCATGTCTGAGAGAGTGTTACATGTGCAGTGAGTGGTCATGTCTGAGAGAGTGTTACATGTGCTGTGAGTGGTCATGTCTGAGAGAGTGTGTTACATGTGCTGTGAGTGGTCATGTCTGAGAGAGTGTTACATGTGCGGTGAGTGGTCATGTCTGAGAGAGTGTTACATGTGCAGTGAGTGGTCATGTCTGAGAGAGTGTTACATGTGCTGTGAGTGGTCATGTCTGAGAGTGTGTTACATGTGCGGTGAGTGGTCATGTCTGAGAGTGTGTTACATGTGCGGTGAGTGGTCATGTCTGAGAGAGTGTTACATGTGCTGTGAGTGGTCATGTCTGAGAGTGTGTTACATGTGCGGTGAGTGGTCATGTCTGAGAGAGTGTTACATGTGCGGTGAGTGGTCATGTCTGAGAGTGTGTTACATGTGCGGTGAGTGGTCATGTCTGAGAGTGTGTTACATGTGCGGTGAGTGGTCATGTCTGAGAGAGTGTGTTACATGTGCGGTGAGTGGTAATTTGCTCCTGCGCCACCGGCACAGGTTTCTGGGCCATCGAAAATATCATATAACACCGTGCCTCCCTGAAATAGCCCCCTCAGGACAAACAGGCTTCAGAAGAGCACAGCATTTAAACCCACAAGATACCACCACCATTACTGCAACTGCAACATCAAAACAAAAACAACCAACGGTTGGCAGTGGTTTGAAGTCATTGCTCCACTTGACAGAGGGGTCTGCTTTGCATATGCATGGCTTTCTTGCGGCACCAAGCGAAGAACTACCGCAACGATGTTATAGCTACAGCACAGGCCACGGGCCCTGTTCTGCAGTTCTGGAACTGTCTCCTCGTGGGAGATGACCTCAACCTCATCAGCATCATGGATGACCCTCAGTTTAGCTACCTTATCGATGCTGTTTATGACACCAGCAACATCGAGGAGTGGAAGAACTTCAGATTCAACTACAGAGGGCTGAGTAGGTCCTAGACTGCTCGGAGTTCTGCTATGTGTGATTGGCCAGTTCTAGCGTGGGTCATTTTGGTCATTCCGAATCTGACAGAGAAGGATACGGACATAATTTGCGAGGTTTAAACCTGATAGATCATACATGAGCAGCGGGTGTTCATCTCAATCATGGCAGATGTTTATTTAAAGGCCTGCCAAGCATTCTTTTTACCAGCAAGCCATGTACACAATAGCCAGGCCCGCATGACAGCCACCCTCCTGGGCCAGAGGTGAGTGACCAGACGTGCCTGTGACCCCTCTCCCTCCGCAGGGCTGTGGTCGTTGACCTACGAGCAGGAGCTGACCACCCCGCTGCACATCACGGCCGGGCGGGGCTTCACCGAATGCCTGCGGCACCTGCTGCTGAGGGGGGCCAGCGTGGACCTGTCCCCCGGGGGAAGCACCGCCCTCCACGAGGCCTGTCAGAGCTGCCAGCCCGAGTGTGTCAAGTTGCTGCTGTCCTACGGAGCCAACGCCAACGCGCTGAGCGAGGACGGGCTCCTGCCATTGCACATGTGCACCAGCCCCGAGTCCATTGAGTAAGTGCTCGTTCACCTTTTGAGACGCATTGTATTAAAATGACTTGTTGTACTGTACATAATGATGCTTGGTCTGTTAGGAATAACTCCTGCTGTTTGAGTACTAGGACTGTTGTACTGGACAATTCCCTGTGGAATTAATTTAGCTGGATTATCCAGGTGTGCCAAATACCTCCTCCAGTTCGGTGCTGCTATCAATGGGCGGAGCCTAGATGAGGATGACACGCCCTTACACGTGGCGGCCAGGAACGGCCTGCTGGGACACACGGAGCTGTATCTGCGCTACGGCGCGGCGCTGGATAAGAAGAACGACGAGGGCAAGACGCCGCTGAACTCGGCGTGCTCTCACCCCCAGGAGCTGCAGGACCTGGAGCGTTACCTCCGGGTGTGCCGCCTGCTGCTGGAGGCCGGGGCCGACCTCCACGCCGTGGACCAGGACAAGCAGTCTCCACTCCACATGGCCTGTAAGAACGTCAACCCGGAGGTGGTGGACCTGCTGCTGGCCCGCGGCGCCTGCGTCAACGAAATGGACTACGGGGGGCAAGCTCCCATGCACAACATCCTCAAGGTGGTGTGCTACAAGCTCTCCCACAAGCCAGAGAGGGTGGTGCGCTCGCTGCTCAATCACGGATCCATACGGGTGTGGCCGGGAGCCTTGCCCAAGGTGAGAGGCTCCAGGCTTTTGGAATAGGTTGTACACAGTTCAAACCGGCGCCATTGTACGCAAATATTTCAAACTGACTTTGCATGCTGTTCGTGTGCCCTCTATGAAGTATTTAAGGGTTCCCGGTAGGTATGCGTTTACCAGTGATTAATCAACCTGGCATCAAACAGCCAATGATGCAAGCACAGCACACTGTACAGAAGAGAATGTGCTGAAGAAATTAAATTCAGATTCAATATGCCGCTTGTTTTCACGTACTGCAATGCATTCTCAGTGGGAAATAAACTCTTAGACTATTCACTGAACCCACGTGCTCTTGACAAAATGCCTGACTCCTAATTAGGCAAGTGTTAATAGGAGATTAATTAGCACTAATTACATAATTTCCAGTTAAACCCCTGGAGGTAAGACCGAGCTGTTCATTTCATTTGTAACTTAATTCAAGTGTTTAATTACTTTGTGTACTATGGCTTTGCAGTCTTCCAACTTCAACATGATGTGAACTGACAGATTGTAAATCGACTGCATCTTTCAGGTTTTAAAGTACTGTTGTGGCTCCCCACGTACCATAGAGGCGCTCATAAACGCATACACCCGCATCAAAGTGACAGATGACTGGGTGGAGGCTGTTCCCCCTGAGGTTTTTAAGGTGAGTTTTTAGGTAACTGTTGAACCATAAAATAGTGT
Source organism: Osmerus mordax (assembly GCF_038355195.1). Classification (NCBI taxonomy): domain Eukaryota; kingdom Metazoa; phylum Chordata; class Actinopteri; order Osmeriformes; family Osmeridae; genus Osmerus; species Osmerus mordax. The sequence goes on from NC_090065.1 coordinate 13,681,024, forward strand.
AGAGAGATTTGAGATTTCATTGAAACTGTGGTCCTCTTAATGACTCTTTCAACTACTAGCAGTTTACATTTAGTCATTTAGCAGACGCTCTTATCCAGAGTGACTTACAGTAAGTACAGGGACATTCCCCCCGAGGCAAGTAGGGTGAAGTGCCTTGCCCAAGGACACAACGTCATTTGACATGGCTGGGAATCACACTGGCAACCTTCAGATTACTAGCCCAATTCCCTAACCGCTCAGTCACCTGACTCCAGCAGTCATAACAGATGTAAATATGGTTACTAACATGGGGTCTTGATGGTTCCTTTAACCCAGTACATTTTTGCACTACAATCACAATCAATAATTTGTGTCACTGATGTTGTCCTGTTTCCCCCTAGGAGCACCAGGAGTTCTATGAGTCTTTGTTTTCCTTGTCAGAGAGCCCTCGCTCCCTTCAGCACCTGGCACGCTGGAAGCTGAGGAACTTCCTTGATGGTCGTTTGATTGAGGTGGTCCCTAAACTAAACCTTCCCACCTTTCTCAACAACTACCTGCTTTTGGAGTCCAGGGACTATGTCCACTGAGAAAGACACCCCATGATAAACTACATCAGCGATTAGCTCACTGATTGTTTTGTACTGAACTGGTTATTTTCACCTCTGTCTATCTGGATGCTAATTGTTTAATTGATTAGAGAGATCGGGGCTATTTTGAAGATAACAGCCTTCAATTTCATGGAAGTTCATTTCCAACAAAGAAATGTATAACCAATTTGTACCACAGGGGGGTGCTGTGGTCTTAAATTAAGTTAACTGGTACAAATTACCAGTTAACTGCATTTTCCCAGATGATTGAATTTTGGGATGCTTGTCATTTTGTATTTATTAAGAAGAAAAACGCACCTTTAATGCCATCGTAACTTTTATGTGCATTATGTGCAGGTGGTTCGGTTCAATAGTAATAGGCCAAACAGCCTAAACTAAAGCAATTTTTATAGTTTCCACTATCTTGGTAAGAGACTTGGAAAGACGGAAATCGTATGCAAAACGTTTAAGACTAAACTTGTTAAATATCTATTTGTATCATTATAAATTGATTTACATTTTCAAAAAGTTGTGTTTTCATTTTCCAATAGGCTTTGGATGAAAAGACAACAATATTCCTGGAAATTCCTAATTTTGCCCAGCCTCCATTCCTATTGTTTTGATTGAATGTACTTTTTGGGGGCTCTTTAGTTTGAGTAGTAATACACCTATCAATACAATTGTAAATAATTGCATTTATATAGGATATTGATTGTCAATGCGTTAAATAATTCTATTAAAGATCAAACGAGAATGTATATCTTATAGTCGCAAAACGCCACAAATAGCCGATGATATGACAAGGCTATGCAATTACATGGAATGTTTTGTTAGGCTATTCTTTATATCTTTATTTTTGCTTTTAACTTTAAAAGGCTTTGCTAGTTTTGTGTTGGGCCATATGTACGGCATGTGTGACTGTATAGTGAGCATAAGGCTTTGAATACCAACTACCCATTCGGAGAAGAATGGTGAACCTGCGACAAAAGGTTGTGACACGGAGACAATACGCTGACTTGGGTAATGAACCTGTCACAGTTTGTTGGACGATATTTTCAGCTTCTACGGCAACAACAGACCGTATCAGATTAATGTCTTAGCACAAACCTCTGAAATAAAAAAGTATTTAAAAACGTGACTATAATATTCAAACTCTGTAAAAATTCAGTGCCTGTAATTAATTATAATGTAGCCTAATAACAAAAAAATAATAGTTAGGCCTATAGCCTAATAGTTCTAGAGCTTCTTAATAATAATAAGTTATTGTAAAAAATTATGATAAAATACATGAAAGAATGAAAGTAGCATAAGCTATAATATAAAATATATACAATGTGAAGGAAAAGGAATTAAATACATAAAAATGTATTAAACACAGGTTATATTCCATGTGGGGGATTCTTATTGTAGACTAGCCTCCATTTAGAGATAAAGTCCACTCGAAAAGATGGGGGAGAGGAGAGCGGGAGAGGAAAGCTATCTGGTTTCAATAGATCAAAGAGGGGTGCTGCTGAATGGAGTCATTTGCAATTATACGAATAATTAGCATCGCCCGGTCCTCCATTGCTAATCAGAGTCGGTGGTGATATGTTCATGTCTTCATGCAATCAGACGGCCAGTTGGAGTGTCCGCGCCCCCAGGACTCAATAGAGGCTAATCATCATCAGCACGGATTGGCATTTAAACGGTAAAATGATCTCCGATTAAATCAAAACCTAAAGAAAGGAGAAAAGTGTTTTTTATTCGTTGTTTTGTGGACTCATAAAAAATGAAACACATCGGAACAATGTGCAATTCTAAATAAGATCAATTTTATTTTTTTAAAGGGGCCTTTCTAGCAAAGTCGGATTTGTAGGCTAAATGCTTTAGATTTTACGTTGAATCCAATAAAGTTGAAAGTCACTCAAACTGACTATTCAAAGCTGCTCAGCTTCGGTTAGCCGTTGACCTCACATAAATGCCCATTATCCTAATCTAATTTTGCCAGAAAATCTCTCTCCAGGGAATAATTGTTGCCGCACTTTTCGAAGGCCAAATTCATTGTTTTAACCCAGGGGAGTTGAAAAGCTTTTCTCTCTCAGGAGAGGAGAAACATCTGCCTCTCCTCCCTCCCGACTCTGATGCCATCCGTCCCAACATTTTCACAAAAGCATCGTTGTTTTACGTCGTCCCTTGAATCCAAAGTAATTACTTATCATCAATCAAAATTAATAATAGCTGATTGGGTTGGTGTGGTCAACGATTATAGAAGGGGAAGGGTTGAGGCAGTCTCTCACACCACTTCTAGTCATGTGGACTGGCCAAAAGGGGTGGAGGGCTGGGGGTGCGACCCATCTATTTGGTATCCACTGGGAAACTACCGCCTCTCAAGGCGGCCAAAAAGTCAGAAGCTGAATAAGGAAATGAAGCGTAATTTGAGGAAGATGGATGAGTCCCCAGGGAAACACCCCCTTTCATTCCATTTGTATTGCAGACGACAAGCTCTCTCTCTTTCTCTCTCTCTCTCTCTTTCTCTCTCTCTTTCTCTCTCTCTCTCTCTCTCTCTCTCTCTCTCTCTCTCTCTCTCTCTCTCTCACACACACACAGACAGACACACACACACACACAGAGAACGGGGGGGGGGGGGGGCGGTAGAGTAAGAGGGAGGAAAGTAGGGAGAGGTAGAAGGGAGAGCGTGTGTGTTTATGTCTCAGTGTGTGACAAATAGGGAGAGGGAGTGGGCACCAAACAAGACAGCGTCAACTCGCAGTAAGCTGAGGAGCTTTCGGACTAGCTGCCCAGTGCATAGGATAATACCACAGAGGACGTACAACTTGACTCGATTTGTCGAAGTAATTTATTGAGGGCAAGGACGCCTGACTATTTTCGACGTAAAAGACTATAATTGCATAAACATGCAGAGACCAGGCGGCCAAGGGACGGCGTTTTCTATCGATTCATTAATAGGAACTCCTCAACCTCGGCCGGGACACCTGCTCTATACGGGGTATCCCATGTTCATGCCATACAGACCCTTAGTGATTCCGCAAGCATTATCTCATGCACCTTTACCATCTGGCATACCTCCTCTAGCTCCGTTGGCATCTTTCGCTGGACGTCTTACCAACACTTTCTGTGCGAGCTTGGGGCAGGGGATGCCATCTATGGTTGCACTCACGACAACACTGCCAAGTTTTTCGGATCCGCCAGACAGTTTCTATCCACCCCAAGAGCTGCCCGGACCTCGATTAAGTGCTGATCCAGGAACAAGGAGGCAAGAAAGCCCCCACTCAGAAGAGCTACATGCGAGAGAGAAGGGATCAGACCTACTCAATTTCTCAGAAACTTTTAAAACAATTTCAGGTAAGCTTTACTTTTCTGTACGGCATCGTTATATGTACTTTGAGGAGACTTGTTGCCCACCAATAGAATAATATGAATCTAATAAATTTGTATTGTGCCTGACTTATATTCGCCTACTTGGATAACTGTCGAAAGTGTGTGAAAAGATTTCACTATAATGACAAGTTTACTGTGTTTCACAGACTTGATTTTTGGATTGTGACATTAATCATGTAGCTCTTAAATGTAGTCTCAGTTTTAAATGTACTTCAAGTGCATAATTAATGTAGGCCCTTGTGAAATGGAAAATAATAGTATTGGACTTCATTCGATAGATCTTTAAGTTTCATATGCCATAATAACAGGCTCTAATCTAATTTAGGCCTATTTAGTTCAGGGATTGACAAATGGAATGAAACCACAGGACCAGAACCTCTTTATTTTTTAAACATATGCCTAAAAACTGATTAGGCTACTAGTTCACTTCTGTGTCCATAACGACGTTTTTTTTCATTTTACAGGTGAAACTAAGTTGTACAGCTCAGACGATGAGAAACTGGACATGAAATCAGCAGATACAGTGTTGAGTGATAGAGAGGACAGCTCCGCCGACAGTGAAAACGAGAGTTTTTCAGACGGGAACAACTGCGGTTCTTTATCCCAAAAGAACAAACTCAAACCTGGGTCACAGGAGCCCCTACCACCTGGAAACTCGGCGGGAAAGAGTCGAAGGAGACGAACAGCTTTTACAAGCGAACAGTTACTTGAACTTGAGAAGGAATTTCATTGTAAAAAATACCTTTCACTCACTGAACGTTCTCAAATCGCCCATGCACTTAAACTGAGCGAGGTTCAAGTCAAGATTTGGTTTCAGAACCGTAGGGCGAAGTGGAAAAGGATCAAAGCCGGAAACGTAAACAACAGGTCGGGAGAACCTGTGAGAAATCCCAAAATTGTTGTACCCATTCCAGTCCACGTCAACAGGTTTGCCGTGAGGAGTCAACATCAACAAATAGAGCAAGGGAGCAGGCCATGAACTATTCTGATAGCCTGAAGGGGACAATTACATTTGGTTTAGTCAAGTTCCCAGCCGGTTTGTTGAATGCATGAAGCACAAAAAAGGATTAATTTGGTCTGTGTCAAGTTACACTTTTGCATCACCAAATGTTCTATAAACTCGATATTGAGGACCAACTTTACTGGCAGAGGAATCAATTTGTCATATAACCCAAGCTTGGGTTTTATTTATTGTTTTGTAAATCTGTAAATATGATCATGTGTCAAGTGACACTCATGGGCACTATAAAATAAGATTGTAAAAATTCTTTTTTAAAGTATTTATATGTAGGGCCTAAATGTTCTGTTACTTATTGCATGTGCTTTACTCACTCAGTAAAGCTATTCTCACTTGTATTTGGTACGTTTTGTTGGTCAAATTTTGCATGTACCTTACACAGTTAATTTTGATAGGAAACTGTAGGAACTGTAGCCCACTCGCCAGCTGTTCGTGGAAAAAAATATGAAGGAAATAAGTAACCGAACAAGGTAACACTGTAAAGTATATTGACGTAATAAATTCATTTTATATCGAAAATATACATCTGTAAGCACACTTATTACTAAGGTAGTTCACCTTTCCGAATATTTATTTGTTGTTGTCACTGCATTTATTTTATTTTGGTCAACAAAAAACAAAACAAAACATAACAAAACAAAAAACAGTATAGGCCAATAAGGGTTTATATGAATAACAACGCTACCATTGTATTAATACAAATTATAATAGGAGCAATAACATCACCAATCACAATATGAAACACTATAATAATAAAACATGTTATTGTCATAAGCCACAATACCATAAAATAGGCCTAATTCACAATCAGTGGAGTGACAATTTTGAGCCTTAATTCGGTTTGAAATTGGACGAGATGTTTGAAATTAGACGAGATGTCTAATTTCAAGCTCCGTCTTAAACATTTAAATTGTGTTTTCAGAATAAGATTTTAGAGTTTATTTATAGAAAATAAAGTAAATCAATGATTATCATCATGGGTGAATAAACTCGCGTACTAGGGCCTAAGATCGCATGGCCTACTTCTCTCCTCACTATGGATTGGGTAGACATTCAAATGGTTTGATCATTTTGAATAGGCATGAAAACCATTGCACTTATGCCTGTCCAGCAGCTCTTTGTTCTTCATGATACAAATGAAGATTTTCACAAAGCAGTCGAGAAAGAAAAAGCGAGAGGAACACTTTTTTTGTTAATCGCAGCAGCAGTCATTTATCTCTCTTTAGGAGGCCATGTTGTCTCAAGGTGGAGTGATGGATCCCCATTAGAATGGTCATATCCAACACATTGTAATGAACTTCACAATCAATCACTGTTAAGAAAAGAGACTAGGGAGCTACACTGTGTGTGTGTGTGTGTGTGTGTGTGTGTGTGTGTGTGTGTGTGTGTGTGTGTGTGTGTGGAGGTGTTTTACGTGCAGCATGATCACGCAAAAAAATAGGCTTTATTAAAAAATTGAACTTTTTGATGTCGGTGTCTGGGTAGATTTCCGTGCTATATTTCACACCTGAGATGACTACAGAGATTGGTAGGGTATGCTACCAGTACGGTGGCAGTTAATTGAAACTTCTGCACAGGGCGACAATTTATAGGTCGACCTAAATATTATCCTTGTTTGGATATGCAAAATTATTAAGTGCAACGCTTGAGTCAATCAATTAGCTAATTAGTAACACCTGCAAAATTTGGTCGGATGAGGAAGCAAAAAATGTCATGAGGCAATTTTACAATGATAGAGCCTTCACTTCAGTTCACCCTAATTTAATTGTTACGATTTAAACTAATAATATTCTTGCGCATACTGATCAAATCTTCCCTTTGAGAATCGTAGTTAATGCAATATATGTTTTTTTGTACAAAACGATTTAGTGGATCGAGTTAGCGCAGGTGTAGGAACACCACCAACACTGTGCTTGAACATCTCATCATCCGATAATTGAACTCTGGATGCTAAAATTGAAATGAAGCCCCTTCATTTATCGTCTAACATTCCTAAAAAAAGAACAAGTTTATAATCGTTCTAGTGGTTTCATGTGGTTTAATGTGTAGCTTTTGGACGGTTCCTAACACGTCAGTGACCACTGCCAAATGTATACAGAGGACTTCAAGTGTTCTGAAAACTGACCCTTCAGCCGGATGTGGGTTGAACAGATCTCTTGGATATGTCGCCAAAATAGGGCTCATGTATAGCGCGGCAACGCGTTCATCACCTCCACAACTTTAACACTGAAAACTGACCGCACTATTACTCTGAGCACTTCAGAGTTCATAGGTAAAGTGTCTACGCACTAGTTTTCACTTTGAAATACACCGGGCACCTGTTGATGTGAGTCAATTTGGACACATGCAGGGCAGGAGAGAAATGTGTCACTATGAAAGCATAACCTTATCTTTCAGTATACATTTTTGACTCCCTTAAATTCTTTATCGGGTTTGTACTTACCGAAGATAATTAAGGACACAATTGACCGCTACACAACTTCAGCTGTTCTCTTTTCAGAAGCCCGCCATGGCAGGCTTCATTGATGTTCGTCAATCGTCACTGCTCATCATTGATCTCCGTCACCATAACATGAATAAAATAATGCCTATATTTTATTGAAATCACCTCACTCAATGTAAGCTGTAAGACATCAAATTTCTTTCCAACGTTTTAGACAGTATCAAGGTAAACATTCAGTCCAAAAGATAATACTGTCAGTTCGTTTAATAATAATAACAAAAATAACAATAAAAATATAACATAAAAACACAAGTGCAATATGAAGTTATCTATTAGTGTCTGCCTCATGCATCAAGATTGTCACACTTAGATGGGGAGGTAAGGATTGATGGTCTTGTGAGCCAGTGGTCCCTGAACTGACTAATACTGGATGTCAAGTTCATGACATACTGCCTCAGTATAATAGCTATTTCAGGCTTTGTGAGATTACACACAACTAAGAGTAACAGAACCAGTAAAGTAATGTGATTCGTTGATCTTATTTTGTGAATTTGTCTGATGCCATATTACAAGCAGTCTTGTGTTGTGCACTCATATTATTCATGTTACTTTTCTGCTCATCTCATTCTTAGGGCAGTGTAGGCTATCCATTAAATCGATGTAGTACTTAAACCCTATATTGACATGTAAGGCGCATGTTCTGAATCAATCCTCCTCTCATTCTACACAGCATGCCAGCTCTTCCTCCTCGGTAGGGCAGTGCTTGTGTGTGCTCCGGCTGGAGGTCTGACTTCGTGGGAGGGTCTGCTGGACTTTCAGGCTACAGTGATGTATGGGCAGATGCATCAAATCGCACAAGATAAACAAGCGATGAGTTTCATCAGGGCCATCATAGCTTTAATTTGGCTGCCTAATGAGTCAGATCTAGTGGCGGAGATAAGAGTTGTCAGAGGCCTGGCTCTAATGAATTTCTTGCCACTTGTAATCAAGGTTGCCTGTCTGAGGGGGGATGATTAATGGAACCCTGGAGGATTCCCTCGGCCCTCAGCCTTCATTACAGCTAATGCATTCTCAGGCAAATTAACAGAGAAAAGCGCACAAGCCGAGGGGGGGGAGAGAGAAAAAGGGCGAGACCAAGTGAGGGAGAGAGAGTGTGAGAGAAAGAGGGAGTGAGGGAGAGAGTGAGTGAGACAGAGAGTGCATGAGAGAGAGAGGAAGAGCAAGAAAGCAGGAGAGAGAGAGAGACAGAAACGAGGGCTTCAACAGAAGCGAAGAAGGAAAGACAGGGACAAGAGGATGGAGGATGGAGAGGATGTGGCAGATAGAGAGGTGGAAAGCGAGAGGGGTGATGAGAGAGGGGAGTGAGAGAGGGGAGCAAGCGAGTCGTGCGAGGGCGCGAGAGACACAGAGAGGGAGGGAGGTGAGGAGAGAGGAGAAAGATGCGCTGAGAGATCCACTGATTAGCGAGAGGTTCAAGGATATGGAAATGAGTGTGGAGACATGGATCCAGCGCAGGGTCAGTAGGGGTCGGGTGGAACACGAAAGCCTGCTAGGCCGCTGCTCACACATGATGGAGGGGAAATTGATGAATGGATATCTAAGGCTTGTCAGGAGGAAGCTCTGAAAATAAGATACTCGTTGTATAATTGCAGGTCAAAATAAAAGGCTGGCTAAAAAAGACACAACATTTGGCACTGGGAGGCAAAGAGGACAAGTGAAGGCTTGAAGACATTAAGGATGTTAGAAGAAAGAGCGTAGGCAATCACGGACACTTTGGTTTTCGACAAATCGTTATGCGAGCATACCTTTGCGGTAGTTGTGTTAGAGTGACCGTGCATAAGTGTGACAGGGTAGTGTGTTAGAGTGACCGTGCATAAGTGTGACAGGGTAGTGTGTTAGAGTGACCGTGCATAAGTGTGACAGGGTAGTCCCTTGCCGGACAAGCAAGCTTCTGCAAATATGGATGTACTGGTTTGCAGATGTAGACACACAGGTGCTTGTGGGCCCATGCGTCAGGGTGTCCACCTCTGCAATCAGGGAGGTCATTTATCTAAACTGAGAAGTTGCGAGTCTTCCTCTCTTTTCAGTCATCTGCTATGGAAAAACCAGTCTGTGGATCTGTGGTGACATCCTGAGGTCTATCAGTAGCATTCAGCATAGAAGTTGACTGTAGCTGCATGGCTTAACCCGCTGGTATCACAGAGAAACATGTCGATGGAAACACTTTATTCACCGAAGAGTAACATGTAACAAGTAAATGTTGGTGTGTCTCAAGGAAGACAAGCCATTAGAAAGAGGCAGGCGATGAGAGAGAAAACAGGGGGAGGAAGAAGGTGTGTGTGTGTTTGTGCCGAGATTAGCTGGAAGTAAAGAGTGGATTAGTGTGGGGCTGACTCTTCTCGACACCCAGACCTTTCACTTTCCCCCTGCCGGCTCCTTGTGCCTGACACAGAGGCTGCCTCTTTATCTTAATCCTCTTTCAGAGCCTGTTTGGGGGGCCTCGCCAGCAGGAAACGAAGGGGGCAGCCCCCCCTTACCCCAAACACTGGCGGAGGAAGTGTCTGAGACCTGCCCTCTCGCACGCCTCAGTGGCCCGCCCCTCCCCCTCCCCCGACCGCACAAACCAACAGGTCAGGCTGGCTATGCTTCTCACAGTGACACACCTGTGGGGTGGCATGTTAGAGTGACCAGCTTATGGCCCTTCATGGCTCTTGGGGACAGAGGCAGATAAATGTGTCAGTCCTGTGGTCCGACCTACCTTGACAGGTCGTAGCACTCACTCACAACACGCATATGCAGTCATGTAGAACAGAATGGGACTCCTTTAGACGGACGTGTGTACATCAAAGTAAAGATGTATATTAGAAAGAGGTTTCAAAGTAAGAATACTGACATAGTATTAGTAGGTAATCTCAGCTATGGTACCAAATAGAATATCAAGGGGTGAATACGAAGACATTTCACACAGTTATTCCCCAAATCCAGAAAAGGCTGCATTGTTTTATTGGAGTGTTTATTAATAGGTCAACAGTCAGCCAAGCGTCCAAGCACACAATGGGTAACTCTTTAGCTTTGCTTTGTTTCACGTTCTGAACGTAAAAAAAAGAAAAACAAAATTCAATAGGAAAATTAAACAAACAAAAAACAATATTTACATACTGCATTATAAATATGTCAAATGTACATCATTATACACAAAGTACCTCAAACGGTCACATAATGTAGATACACAGAAGTACCTAAAATATGATTAAAAACAAGGACAAAACCTTTTTAAGCAACATACCAAAAAAGGGTTTACAAGTCAAATATGGTGACTGTAGACCTAAAACCATTTCAATGTATTTGTCTGGGTGCATGTCTGGTAGAATACATCTTGCTGTCTGGGTGCATGTCTGGTGGAATACATCTTGCTGTCTGGGTGCATGTCTGGTGGAATACATCTTGCTGTCTGGGTGCATGTCTGGTGGAATACATCTTGCTTGCTGTGACAAGCCGCTCTGCAGCTTGCTCTGTCGGTCGGTCCACAAAAATGTCCCCAGTGGTACGTGGTTGCAGCTATTGCGAATTTGAGCTTCTTAAACTAATATTTACACTTACAGTATATCCTGTCTTTGGAGAGGGAATCACTTGCATTGAATAAGGGTTCTAGTCAAGCAAGTTTCTTACATTTCTCTTAGTTTATATGGGAAATCGGACATAGGTTGTTGTAGTCCTACTGCATACTACGATATGAACTTCTCATCAGACATGCCTTGAAATGCTTTAGCAAACTAATTGAAATATGTCGGTCCAACAGCCACCTGTACCCATTCTGACTGGAGAGAAGGACAACTATATTGTACCATAGTAAATTAAGGCTATCTACAAGCTCTGTTGACTTTTCAGTTTGAATTTGATTTGGTTGAATTGAAGAGAATAAGGAAATAAATTCCCTTGGTCTTATTACACACTGTTACTAACTGACCACAACTCGATTTTGTAGAGCTTCTAAAAAATGCAATACTGAAAGATTCAACAAAACCATGTAGATGATCAATGTACCAAATTCATTCGAGGAGGCTTTGCTCTGTAAACATAAACAGTGCCATTGTAAACTTGACCTTTTATCTCAAAATGGCAGAAGAAAATAAAGAAAATGTTTGTGCCACTTCAATATTCCTGTTATCCCACTACCTCGCCTTGGTTTATAATGACAAGTAATGATATATACACACAAACACATGATGAATCAGAGTGTAAAGTCATCTATACTTCTCCCAGCACCCCTTGTTGGCCCTTGAAATCTCAGGACAGAGCTCAATCTCAACACACAGATTCTTGGTTAGGTGCCCTGAATTGGGTTGAGGGGCTCGAGGGTTAGTTTAAGTCACATTTTAAGAAATGAGAGGCAACAGTTCCAAAAATCCACAAACTGAAGGAAGAACTACTTTGTACAGGTCTGCACAGCTTTTTGCTCTGTAATCTTCAGGCCAAACCACTGTAGGCATTTACATTTTCTCCCAACAGTGTCCACAAACAGGTTTCTGAACACACACGCACTTCCACGCACACATAGTACCACACTTTTCACAGCAACAACAGGAGAAGCTGTTGTGTATAGCGATCTCAAACCTTTGGCCACAGGAGGAGATTAGATATTCCATAACGTGTGCGGTTGGAAAACGGGGATAGGGTTTCTGTGTCAAACAATTATCAAAACACTTTAACCAGTCAGAAAATTACTTCAACAAAGATGTCATAATGATACAATTTCCCTCTTTCAATCAACCCTTTCAATGATTTTTGATTGAAGAGGCATCTTTACAAAACCATTCGGCTTGATGGTCATAAAACAGTGTTCCTCTTTATTCCCTTATAATCATGGATGATTTGCAAGAGGATCACGATAAGGGTGGAAGAACAAATGACTTTTTTTTTCTGCTCCCACAACGCATTGTGCAATCAACTCTTTTATGTCAAATGATTTCAACTGTTTTCCTCTGAAGCAAAATATTTCAATCATTTTGAATGTTCTTCTGGACCTGCTGTGCCTCTTGGTAGAAATGGCATGTCAAGAGTTTGAGCCCTAATTTCTGGATCAAACCCATTTCTTTTAAACTCTACATGAGTTTCTTGGTGAGTGCATGTGTGGTACCCTTCAGCCAATAATTCCCAAACAATGAAAGTCCTTCTACATTCCAGCATGGACGTGTGAAAGAATGGAGTTGCTCATTAAACTAAAAACAAAGAATGGTTTTGCTTCAAAAGAGGATCACATAAAATAAACATTCAAGCATTTAAAAAATGCTTTTCGTAGGGATGCTGCTTGACAATTGTTTGGTTGATGCTTAATCACAAAATTCTTCAAGCTTATCATGATCGTTTGCGCCTGTCACATCTCTGCGATGATAATTCCACAAACAAATAAAAGCAAAAAACAATATAAAAACAGACGCCCAACATTCGCCATCTAATAAAAGCATTCTGTCCATGGCTTCTGACTGACACAGTCTAGTTTACACAGTATGAGACGGTGGAGGGGGAGGAGGGACACAGTATATGGAACACAGTGTGTGTGTGTGTGTGTGCATGTGTGTGTGTGTATGTGTATGTGCGAGAGTGAGTGACACTCGTCCGCTCCTCCTCCGGGCTCTACATGATGCTGACGCTGCGGTTGAGCTCGCACTGGGCATTGTTGTTGACGTTGGGGTTCCGGCGGCTCATGTTGGGCGTGGCGGTGTTGGCCTGGCCGCTGGCGTCGTTGGGGCAGCCGTGCTGGAGCAGGATGTCCGAGCACTCCTGGCTTCCTGCCCGCCGGGCGTAGGACAGCGGCGTCTGGCCGCGAGCGTCCCGGCTCTTGACCTCCACGCCGTACTGTGGAGAGAAGCCCGTGAGGTAGGCAGTGGGGGAACACTTGAAAAACAGAGAAACTCAGGTCTGGTTCAGCGTTTCTCAAACCCAAGTTGTGGACAAGCGTCATACATGCTGAAATACAGCTTATAATTACTTTTGCGGTCCCTGGTGGATAGAAAAGAGCTTCCCTGTCAGCGTCTAGACACCAAGAAGTTTCAAAAAGCACCATTCAAGTTCATCCATCCCTTCCAAAACCACCCCCTCCAGTTCCCTCCCCATCCCAAATCAACCGTCACCCCGTTCCATCCGGGGACAAACGCCTGACCTTCGAACCCTCATCTCCCCTCAACCCCTCCCGCCGACTCACCCAGATGAGCAGCTGGGTGATGACCACGTTGGCCATGGAGCAGGAGAGGTGCAGGGCGGTGCGGCCATCGCCGTCTCCGTACGTCTCGTTCACCTCCTCTTTGGTGCCGTGGGCAAGGAGCAGCACCACCAACCTCAGGTCGTCCTCCACCACGGCCCGGAGCAGCTGCTGGCCCAGGGGCACGTCGGACTGGGGCAGCCCCACCAGGAACAGCTTCTGCTCATACTTAGCCCGGATCCAGCGCTCCTTCTCCTCCCTGGAGGCGGGAAAAACAGAGACAGGTTAGAGAGAGAGGCTCTGGGAGGACGGAGACAGAGCCCCCAACAGATGAGTTGCAGTTTGCTGCACCGGGCAGAAACTGGGCCCGCTTTAACATAATAGGTCGTATTTAACCGGAATACTGTGGAGGGATTTCTCCCATTAGTCCTAATAGTTATTCTTCAGATCCAAAAGCACTGGAGAATGAGCACCATTTTTCTCTGGCGGTGGAGTGAGAGCGACCCCAGGTCCCTGATTGTCAGGCCATTGTTGAGATGAGGGAGCACTGAAGAGCCAGATGCTTCTCCTAGCGATTACCCCACCTCCCGCTGATTACAGTCTGCGGCAGCAGGGTTCAAGTCTGGCCAGCTATCTAAAGGTTACACATTGTGAACAGAGCATGTCTGCTGTGGACAATACAGGAGGGAAGGGGACATGCTGTTATCAGTGCTGTCAGTCGTCAGTCTGAACCGGTGGATTGCCACAAAAGAGGCTTCGTGTTTGGTGGGTCCAGGCCTCCCCAGGGGTGGCCCGGCCCGGAGCCCGATCGATGGGGCTGAATGGCAGCCAGAGAGGGATGCGGCGATGTGGGGCTCCTTCAACTGCAGCCGGAGGCAGAGAATAGAAGGCCTTCGCTCCGCGGCCAGGCCGAATTCTATCTATCGCTCTCAATCTTGACCTCTTGTTTCTTTCTCTTCCCACACACAAACTGTCCAAAAAAAAATAAAAAAGGGGGTCGAAAATATTCTAAATCAATACGTGAATGGTTGAGCATGCCCAGTGTGGTGCTGACCCTGTGACCCCGTGGGCGGCTTGATAAGGGGAGTAGAAAGGGGCCGTTGTTTGGGTGTGTGGGTGAGTGACAGAGAGAAGAGGGCTGCCGCTGATAGGGGCCCAGCGGCTCCGCTGGTTAGAGTGACAAGGCTCCCCAGAGACCCTGCCATGGGCTTGGGCACCAACATCACTCACTACACCACTCACACCATCCACCAACAAGCACAGCCAACACGCTACTTCACCTCATTCAATCACTCAATTATGCTGAGAGAACGTGAAAATAAACAGGGCTCAGTTCAGCGTGTGTGGAAAACATAGTACAAAGATTTGCCGACTTCTTTTTTTTTGGTCGCCGTCATCGTCGTAGATTGGTTTATTGGTGTGTTCTGTCTGCGTGTTCCTCTTCTATCCCAGGAGCTGTGATGACAGCAACCCGGTAACAGTTGCCTCAGCCCTGACACTTCTCGTTATGACCTCATGATAGCAGCTGGCTGAGGGTAGTAGCCTGCCCTCTTCAGACAGAGAACATTCCAGACTCATATGTCACCTGCCAGGCTCATGCCTCGCCAGGATCCATCTTACACACACGTGCGCGCACACACACACACACACAGCCCTAGCACCGGCCTCAGTCACAGGGGTTAATTATCTGTCCAACAAGAGGCCAGACCTTGTCAGCACCGGCCTAGGAATTTGATGAACTGCAAAGAGCCATTAGAAGCTCATAAAGCCACTTAGCCTTACTGATAAAACAGTTACCTCCACCTCTTACTGTCCATCGCTAATTAAAAGACCGGAACATTTTCAGGGAAAAGGTTAAATTGTTGAGTATTAGCTTTTACACAGGCGTCCTTTTAAAGGTTTTCAGATTAGCTCAAAGCTTTATGACCACCGGTGAGGACCAGTTGAATAGAAATTTGTATATTCAAATCTGAGAAAGGTTACCTTTCCCTTTTGTACACAGTTCAAATAAGTCTTTTCTTCAGACTGCAGGGGCTATAAGAGCAACAATGTAGTCCTAATGACAGGCAATTGCAGTGGCCAGCAGTTTTATGGTGTGAGCCCTCCATCAAACTCTAGTCTGTCATTATGTGTGGACAAGCCTGTTAGGAGATCAATGGTGCCCCAGCTCTTTGTGGATAGCTCAGGGTAGGAGGGTGTTGGCCTTCCTTCCTTCTACTGTCCAGAAAACTGATTCACAAAACATGAAAGTTCTGCTTCTGGGAATCCCAGATGTATGCAAAATGAGAGCACATCTCTGCTTTGAAATGAACCACAAATCAGTATTTGTTAATATTTGAAATTGGTCCTAAAATTCACCGAGGGTAGTTGTCCAAAGTTGGCTTCGGGAAGGTAACTACTGAATGGGGTTCCATAACCAAAGAACGCAATGAAGTGACATGAGGTAAATGAGGCAGAAAGTGAGCACCAAGATGGGAAGCAAAAAGGCTGAGGAGAACCATTAAGAAGATGTCAACGTCTGAGAAAGGAGCCTGGAGGACACTTTGTTAGCCCCCGCCACAAGACCGGGGCCAAATACTTCAGAAGAAGCCCACAGTACCCCGGTACTTCAGTTCCAAAAACAACCACACAACTTTAAAGAGGTTTTTGAAGAAAAAACAAGAGCAGTGGTCAGGCAGTGGTGTCTCAAATTCCTCAACTGCTGCCACTTTAAAGGTAGAGTGTGAAAGGATGTGAAATGGTAATCCCGCCTCCGTCTTTTGTTTGGAATACAAAAAAAACTATCCAAACAGAGGTAGGGTTTTAGGCAGGCAGGGGGAAAACCGAGACCCTTGAAAAGGACACTTCCTCTCCACAGGAGGAAGAAAATAAAATCAGCTGATTTAGCATGTCAAAGCACAGGGAGAAAGAAGGGGGGGGGGGCTGAGAGGAGATAGAGAGGGAACTTTCTCAGCGGGGGGAGATTCAGGAAATCAAGCCGACGCTCACCCTCTCTCACACACGCACACACACACACACGCACACGCACAGACAATACGACCATCACGCTTGCAGACAAACACACACACACCTCCTTCCCCAGTCTTGCGCACATGCTTGCTCAAAATGATTGCGTTGCTCAGGGACCAAGGAGGGGTCAATGAAAAGCTGTGCCTTTGTCTCTGTGAACTATGAACACTGTAGTTGGTTGCAGCATGAACTTCCCAAGTCAGTGGGAGCATAGATAGGTAGACAGTAAAGAGAGAGAGAGAAATAAGTAACAAATAAGTGAAAAATACTACTTCACATTTGCTTTTAAGTGCCGTCCACTCTAATCTTGGCAGCATGAATTACAGAAAATACTGAAACAAAAGCCTCCTTATAATTCCATGGGCTCGCCAAGCCCCGAGTTGAGCAATGGATTCTGACCCTGAAATAATTAAGTGGCAAATGGCGGAATGATTCTCCTGAACCCAGCCCACAGAGTCAAGAACACATGACTGCATTCACATAAAGAGGAACAAACAAGGGTAATTAGTCAAGCCTGAAAGACAAAAGGCAAATGGGGATTTATTGGGGCAAAGAGAGAGTGTGACAGAGGGGGCGTGGCGTCGGAGGAAAGGGGAGGCCGGGGAATGTGCGCTCCTCTCCGATGTAAAGGTGCCCTCAGTGGCCTGTGTGAAGAGGAGGATGTCCATCCCACCATCCCTTGCCGCCCCGTCTTTCAGAACGGGGACAACGCCCGGCCCTCCTAACCAATCAGGGACACCAACCCCCCACCCCCTCCTCCCCCTCCCTGCTCCTCAACATTCACGGTGGAGACATCAAATAGATACGCTGAGAAGGGAGGGGGGCGGGGGGGGGCATCCAAACAGGCCTCTCCGTGGGGGCGGCCTGCGCGTACGGGACTGCTTCCCATGCAGACAGCTTCACTACTCCCATGCTGAAAAGCTGGGAGCGAAAGAAGAGGACAGAAAATGGAAGAGAGAAGGAGGAAAGAAGGAAAAAAAAACACACGCACACACACACACACACACACACACACACACACACACACGCAGGGAGAGAGAAAACTGGGCCCCAGAGCTTCAAAGGTTGCTAGGGGCGAGCAATGAGCGAGCCACACATTAAAGGACAACTGTTAAAGTGCTAAATAAGGCTCCCTATGGTCAACAGGGTACAGTTTCAAACCCTTATCCTGCGCTAGGGGTTACAACAACACAGCAATTCAACCAGGAAACAGAATTTCGGGGATAGACTCGAATGGTGGTGGTTTTTTTCAGCCATGCCCATAGCGGGGTCTAGACAGACCTAATCGTTCCTACTGGAATCAAAAGGTTGTTTTGTGGAGTGGCCTCTCTTAAGAGGGGCCATGAGAGGAGCATCTGTGAGCCCCAGGCAGCGAGATGACTAGAATATATTGTGACATTAATGAGGTTGTCAGAGCCCCCATGATGGAGTGCCTGTGTTTTTGTGCCAGCAAGACTAACACCCTTAAACGCTCTCACTGTTAACCCCTACTGCCCCTTCCCTCTGCCACAAAGCACCCAGACAATATCACACGCACACACATGCACACATGCACACACCCATGCAGAGGATCGCACATGCTAACCCTAACTCAAACAAATCCTTCAACGTGAAGTTGACTTTGCATCGGAATGCATCTCCTATTTGGTGATGCGACGGTACGTTTTTGTTAGCCAGGGAATTCATCACAGCTCTAATATAGCAGAATCGAACGCTCCCTAAATCTAGCTGTGGCCTTGTCTACCTGGTCCTGAAACCCAGTGACGTGGATAATTAGTGACCACGGCGTGTCCCTTTCCCGGGCGAGGCTAATTACTGACCTCTGGGTTTCATTTAGAGAAGAGAGAAAGTGTGTGAGAGAGGGAGAGAAAGCGAGAGCGTCCTGGACAGGGGGTCCCAGCCATTCATTTGTCTAAATTAATTACCCCCACCTCCACCAGGGCTCCTGGCAAGGCCAGCTATTCTAAAGCCTCTTCAGAGAGTTGGCGCTCTCGCTCCCCCCCCCCCCCCCCTAACCTGTGAGTAGCCAGCGAGTCTCCGAGCTCAGAGGTTTGGAAGCGAGCGAGCGCGGGTGGGAGTGGGGGTGGAGTGAGCTCGCCAGAGTCATTACCCCGCCCGGGAACCCTACGCTCTCTGCCAGTAACACACACCGCCGCCGTCGCGTTGCCGAGGAGCACGGCCACACGCAGAGTTCTCCAGGGAGGAAGGAGTTAAAGAGCAGGCCGAGGTCTGGAGAGGTTAGCGGTGTGATTCATTTTTATTACAGCGCGGGCCCTGCAGGCGGTGAGAGTGGCAAATTATTTCTGAAACAAAGTGGAGGGCTCTCATCAGAGCTATTACCTGGCCCTCGCCCGGGGCACCGCGAGCCCACAGAGGGTGACAGTGAGAGGCCCGCGTCGGTGAGGGATAGCCGTCCACATCCGTCCACGCTCCGGGACATCGCCCCAAATGAGAAGGAGTGTGTGTGAGGGAGAGCGCATGTGCGTGTTTGGAAGTGTGTGTTTTCTTCCTGTGTGCGCCTGTCTGTCTTTGTCTCTCTGCGAGTGTGTGTGCGCGTGAGGTTTGGTCTGTGTGTGCTCTAAGTGTGTGTTTGTGTGTGAGAGAGACTCCGTGAGGTCTGAGGTTAATATGAGCCAGTGGCTTCCCCTGTACCAGTTAATACAGTCCGCGCAATTTTCTCTCACGAGCGTGCCAGCCAATTAGAGAAGACATGCAGAACACAACGACAGCCAGGTGCTAATTAAAAGAACAACTCCCCACCAATATGCTGACTGCAGACATTGCTGGGACACATCGCTCTCAGAGATTTATGTGAGCTGAGTCATTTATGTCATCATGATCTATTGATGGACCCACTCCCTAACTGGCATTCAAACACATGAATAATTTCAAACATACATTGTAATCCAAGATATGAATCTAATCTGAACTCTTCTGGCGTGATATTATTAAGCTGTTATATCAGAATATACATTTACATGCATTCATTCAGCAGGCGGTTTTACCCACATTGACGTATAGTAGTGTATATTGTAAATGTGCAGCAGATAATAAAAGGACTACATCCACCTGAACATAGATATGGAAAGATATGGGATAGCCTGACCAAAAGTGACAATGCCACATCTATTATGGAGCGTCTGTGAATCTTCACCACAACAACCAGCATGTTGAATTCTCCCCATTCTCAATTCTGGATTCTAGAAGCTAAACCAATCTTGTGGATGAATGCATCTTAAATACAATTTCTAAAAGACCCCCCCCCCACCACCAAAAAAGGGGGTATAAAAACTAGCGTAGCAGGAGACATTCGATCAGTCGGCAAGGCCCCATCTTCAGGTAGTTACTGAATCGTTTAGATTAGGTGTCACTAATGTTTAGCAGACGGAGGACGCAGCGGCTCGACTGCCTGGGCGCCATCACAAAGATGCTCGGCGTCAACACGGTGACACAATTAAAACACGGGGCCTCTCTGGGGGGGCCGGCGAGGGCGGGGGACGGGACGTGTCTGACAGGCCTGGCGAGACAAGGTGAGTCAACGTCCCTCCCTCACGTTTCCAGAATACGACCTGGGAAACATGTACTTCAGATGCAAGGTGGAGACGGATGTTTTTTATTCCCCAGAACAAGGCCCGCGACAAGACGACAAGCAAAAGAAGGAACACATAGTAATCAGTGATTACCATGAGATAAACGAGTGGTGGTTTCTTCCTCCCAGGGTTGGTTAATGGGTGTAAGTAGAGAAATGCTTGTTTGATGGGGGGGGGGGGGGGGATGAAGAAATTACCTCCCTCCCTCCCTCCTCCCCCCCAGGATGAGATCAGATTTTCCTGACAATGAAAAACATTCCGCCCCGAGGCGACTCAGGGAAGACTGACGGGGGGGAAGGAGAGGAATCAACATCGATAATCTTTCATCAAGTCGACGTCGAGGCGCTTTGGCCATTCGATACATAACTGTGGGCCATCGCTCAATTCAGACGGCACCTCCGTGGGCAAGCCAGACAGACAGAGGACGCCGTCCTGTCGACAATCGACTCAAATGTGTCTGCGGTCTACAAAACATCTAGAACCTTAATCTGACATCACCTTCCAATGGTTCCCTATGGAGGGGTTCTGTTTCTGCTGAAGCGATGGCGGTTCGAAGCAGACTTCTAACCCTCAAAGAGCACGACAGACTCAGTGTGTGTGTGGTGTGTTTGGGTCTTTGACACTATGACCTGAACAGTGCTGTCCTCTGTCTTCTCTGACAGGCACAGCGAGCCCCCCCCCCCCCCCCCCCCCCAGTGATGGATATGTGACAGGGCAGGCAAGGAGCCCTGGGGCCTGGCCCCTGGGGTGGGGGGCCAACACTACAATGGGCTGCTTAATTACCTCCACCTCCTCATCCCAGGCCATTAGACAGGCGGGCTGGCTTGGCCTAACCTGTCAACCAGAGATAAACAACCCAAAACTGAAAAATGTTCTGGTCTGGGTTCTTACTGGTTTATACAGAGGGGAGGTACAGAGGGGAAGTACAACTCAGTCTGATAGACCACCTGTCCACAACCTAGTTCAAAGTGAACTGTCAGACTGATTCAAAATCATTGTGGAGGTGCTTCCCATTTCCTGCAAATGCACTGAACATCTATTTCAGCAGTGATGTGTTGATGAAATAGAAAGTTCTGGTTCATTGGTAGAACGTAGGGCCGGTGGGGCTGTCATGTAAAGGGGTTCCTGGTCTCCAGCACCAGAGTGACACTCATACCCCAAGTGACAGGCTCAGTTTACTCGGAGTGGAGCCTTTAACACCTAGGCTCCAAATGATGTCACACTTGACACGCTGTGAATTATGGGTCTTAAGACAAGACAGATGATAGAAACAAAGTGAGAGACAGACAGAGAGAGAGAAATATATCAAAGGACAAGAGGCTAAACTAAAACAATTGCATACTATATTACAGGGGCGAAGGTTTGTTTTAAACTGAGGATGTGGGTGATAAATATTTTCTGCAAAAAAGTGTGGGGGACAGATTAGCTGTTTTCAAATGTATGTCAGACGTATACTGAAATATTGTCAGATGTATACTCAAATCTAGGCCCATGCTATACCACAATGACAGACCCAGACACAATAGAGGTGTGTGTGTGTGTGTGAACAGACCTGCTGCAGTCTGAGCCAGGCTTGCTGTAGCCCTCCAGAGCGCCCTCCCACACACTGTTGGCCATGGCGTTCCCGATGGCCGCCATCACCATGCTGAGCTCCACGGGCCAGTCGTCCAGGTCCAGGGAGCGCACGCGGGACAGGTGGGTGCCCAGGTTCCTGTGGATCCCCGAGCACTCGATGCAGATCAGAGCCCCCAGGTTCAGACTGGCCCAGTCTGGATCTGGAGAGATGGGAGAGGAAGTCGTTTCAGACAAATAGTACCGCAATCTTTTAGGTTTAACACAAATCTTGAGGCGTTTTTATGCTTTATTGGACAGCTTTCAGTGAAATGTGGCAAGGCAGGGAGAGAGAAGGGAAGACATGTAGCAAAGGTCCCAGGCTGGATTCGAACCCATGCCACTGCTGTAAGGCCTCAGCCGATGTGCTATGCGTCCTTATCCAGTGAGCCACCGCAAATACCACTCCCAAGGCAGGCTTGAGACAACCGCTCGGTGCGTTGCTGATCCCTGAGGTGGTTCAGAACGTGTGGAGACAGTACTCACTGGGTGCATCACAATCCACACAGAAGCTGTTCCCTCTCACGTTGCGTACGGACTGCATGGCCACCGCGTCGCTCTGGCTGCCCAGCCGAGACTGTTGGGAGGTCACAGAGACAGGAGGTCAGAAACATCCCAGCAGACGGGGGAGAGAGGAGGAGGAGAGGTACGGGGGTGGGGGGGGGGGTGGGAGGCTTTGAATGCTGATAGAGTGAGGGAGGGAGAGAGACAGAGAGAAAGAGAGGGAGGGGGAGAGAGAGAGAGAGCGAGAAAGAGACAGAAAGAAAGAAAGAGAGGGAGGCAGGGAGGGGAATGTAAAAATGAGGTGTTGTCTCCCCAGCACGCTGACACAGCCTGTGTTCCTATCTGGGATGTCTGTCAGCCCTAATAAGAGATCCCCCACAATGTACTGAACCTGGCTAACAAGACAGCCTCCCACGAGTGACGGCTCACAGACAGTCCAGGAGACAGAAGAGAGAGAGGGGGGTTGTCTGTGTGACAACATATAACCCTCTTCTGGATGATGGGGGGGTACGGCGCAGGTTAACGCTGTAACGGCATGGCTGTGTTTAAACTAAACACGTGTGGAGTGCATGGAGTTCATGTCATCAGAGATCAAACAGGAAAGAACGCTGAGGTGGACCTCAGGGTTCTGTTTGTGTTGGCTGGCGCGGGCGCCCACCTTGTTCTTCATGCTTTCACAGGACTGCAAGCTGGCGAAGATCTGGCTCTCGATGGCCTGGACCCAAAGCTCTCGCTCCTCGAACGTGGACGCCTCGAAGTGCCACATCTGGCCGGTCAGGGACACGATGACAAACTCAAACGACTCCTCTTGCTCTGGAACAGAACGACACAAATTACCCACTGATGCTCGGGATACATTACAGTGGATGGAGATGTCAAAAGCTGGAGGTGTGTGACGAGAATTGTAATTTTCCAAATGGCTGGGCTATTTACGGACAATGCCGCAAAAACCGCAGGCAGACGGTCAAGTGCTTGAATTAAGTTATTTTTTGTTGTTGATTTCTTTGATATGTAATTGATAGTCGGGGCATGGATGTCCTGTTAAAGCACGATGAGGGCAACCCTACTCAAAACTGATTGTGCACCCTTGAAAATAATGACCAGTGCTATAATGCACTTAGCATAACTGGTTGTTACAAACAACCACAGCATTTATACATCCTGTGCATTTATACTGCCTGGTTTTCTGTTTAGTGTCCCATTTCTTACATGCCTTTTCCAGGAATCCTGTTTATTTAACCTAATTAGGAGCACATCTGTAGGATATTAACTATGGGATGTAGACGTTTAATCTGTAATACACTGCTGATGATGAAGCAGCCGTTATGGAAATGTCACCTGTCATATGGGCTGGGGGCTTTGACACGACATATGCTATACCACAGCATCATAATGCTTCCTCTGCTTAGAGGCAATTCATTAAGCCGCTACAGTACAATGTGAGTGATGTAAATCCTCTGTTCTCTGCTCATGCATGATCTCATTGCCAAACGATTTGTAATTACCTAATTATGGCTATGCAAATAGCGCTCGTCATTTGCATAAACCATGTTTCGAGGACTGGAGGCGGATATTCACAGGGGAGGACGGCGCTCTGCTACACAGCTCTCCGTACCTCTTCAAATGGTTTGAGTGCGTGTGGGACAAGTTAGGTGTTAACTCTTATCAAAGACAGAGCCATTATTGTGTAGTTCTTGGAAAAAAAAACTTGGGGGGAACAGGCATCTGTGACTGTGTGAGTATGTGCCACACAAAAGGATCACGTCCAAAAGCTAAACAGATGTCCAATTGAATGACCAATTTCACCACGGAAACATCTCCTTGTGTCACTCGAAATCATTACATAACCTGGTCTGCTTCATCAGAGATATGATCACAGCTGGAATTTCTAATCAATTCCATCTCCTTGTCTGGAGAAATGACCTCGCTCTGGCACAGGAGATATTGCCAGATGACAGATGCCCGACAGACAGCACTAATGGAGCAATCCCAACGTGCTAGTGGAGGGCCATCACTGCAGGGGGAAAGCTATAATCCAATTAGCCCTACACCAACTTCAATTATCTGATTTAGTTTGTGAGATCGACTACAGGTCACAGAATCAATACAGGACTCGGAGGGTCTTTATATAAACGTACAGGGCAAGAGGGTTTATGGAAGCAGTTAGAGTCACGGTGCTCGAGACACAGACCACATGTGACATTTGCAGTTGGTGCTCAGTAGATGGAGTTGCTTCAGCGCCCAAAAAAACAATACAGAGAAAACCACGCCAAAGAATAATGTAGTCATTTTACAGACACATTAAAAACCTCTGAGATGGCCTTCAAAATCCCTTCAAAATGCTTCAATTTGTGTGGCTCTCCTTAGAGTCCAATGATGTTCCACTTGTGGTTTCGTCTCTGAAAAACCTGAACAAAGCTAATTATTTCGTTGGCTGACCAGGCAATAAATTGGAGGCATTAAAACACTTTCATTATGGAGATTAAAAAAGCAACGAATGGCTGCCTTCATAAACTGATGAGGGGACGGCAAAAACAAGTCTCCATGTGTACTATAACAAGAGTACGGTACTAGAACCACCAGGAGGAGAGGAGAGGGACATTAACCCGACCAGAGAGGAGGGAGAGGGTGTGAAGGGAGCAGGGTTCTCTTGCAGTGTCGTAGCCCCACCAGCGACATCGTTAGGAGCAGATGCAGTATCGCATATTGCTTTTTAATGCAGGAGAGGCAACTGAAAAGGCCATTCCACTGCGTAAACCAAAGTAATCCCCCTTTCCATGGCATGTGATGACGAGGGTCAGCACATCCTCCTCCAAGGCAAGGATATGAGCGTGAACGATGGGCCGAGGTGTCCCTGCTATGGAACGGGCAGCTGCCCATGATGGCAGGCTGCTAGCATCATTAGCTCTCCTGATGCTACCCAATAGGTCAGGTTAGCGCCACGCTAACTGGGGAGCAAGCAGTTCTGTCACATTAACATCAGCGTTGACCCCCCGCCACCGTATCATCTACCAGCTACACAATCAACAAGTCCCTGTCAATTAGAACTGGATTAACATAGCTGAAGCCAGTGGGAGGATATGGAGGAATAATATCTAAATGTGATGGGGGGGGGGGGGGGGGGGGGGGCAACTGGGTAGAACGAGGCAAAGATGATTTGCTTTAATTAACATGGCATAATAAAATGGAGATAAGACTGTAATGTTGTTGTGAGGAGAGAGAGATGTGTGAGGTGTAATAACCAACTGGATGTCATTGAAGACAAATACGGACATTCCTAAGCTTTACTGTATTGAATTGATACTTAGAATATACGTTTTTAAAGTAACAAAGTTACTTAAAGACCCATGAAGTGGTTGAATATGAGCATGTGACTGTTAATCACATGGGTGATGTGGATTAGAGTAGAGACAATATCCATAGCATGTACTGGATGAGTCAGAGATGGATGAAGTTTTAGGGGCACACTGACCTTGAGCTAGAGGTACAGGGACCTCAAAGGGGGGAGAGAGAGGCCCAACATTTGGAAGGGAGCGATGAGGAGAATAGTGAGGCAAGGGCAGACATTGACTGTAACTATTTGTTCTTTGCGGTTGTGAACACATTAGTTTAGATTAGTTTAGTTTAGAGCTGCCTTGCAAGCGCTTGTATAAACGTGCATAAAAAATATGCTGTGGTCCTTTTCAAGTTTAGTAGTAAGACTGACCTAAAGTACGACCATTCTAACCTGGAAGGCCCTTGATTCAGAAATGTCGCTATGTCATCATTTAAACAACTATAAACACCCACTTTTAACTAACAAATCTGCAAACTTGGAACAGCCCCCTCAGTCAGTCAGTCATGGGTTATCGTTAACCGTACTATGATCAGTCAGTCATGGGTTATCGTTAACTGTTTTATGACGTCGTCCCTGGAGCACCGTAGGGTTAGACCCAACAGGATGGTGGTCCTGCCCTGCTCTGGTGAGTGGCAGCAGGGGCTCCAGCGGAGAGCTGGATTGGGCCCTCTAGTCTGGGGTTCAGGGCGGATGCCCTCTAGTCTGGGGTTCAGGGCGGAGGCCCTCTAGTCTGGGGTTCAGGGTGGATGCCCTCTAGTCTGGGGTTCAGGGCGGCGGCCCTCTAGTCTGGGGTTCAGGGCGGAGGCCCTCTAGTCTGGGGTTCAGGGCGGATGCCCTCTAGTCTGGGGTTCAGGGCGGAGGCCCTCTAGTCTGGGGTTCAGGGTGGATGCCCTCTAGTCTGGGGTTCAGGGCGGATGCCCTCTAGTCTGGGGTTCAGGGCGGAGGCCCTCTAGTTTGGGGTTCAGGGCGGATGCCCTCTAGTCTGGGGTTCAGGGCGGATGCCCTCTAATCTGGGGTTCAGGGCGGATGCCCTCTAGTCTGGGGTTCAGGGCGGATGCCCTCTAGTCTGGGGTTCAGGGCGGAGGCCCTCTAGTCTGGGGTTCAGGGCGGAGGCCCTCTAGTCTGGGGTTCAGGGTGGAGGCCCTCTAGTCTGGGGTTCAGGGCGGAGGCCCTCTAGTCTGGGGTTCAGGGTGGATGCCATCTAGTCTGGGGTTCAGGGCGGAGGCCCTCTAGTCTGGGGTTCAGGGCGGATGTCCTCTAGTCTGGGGTTCAGGGCGGATGCCCTCTAGTCTGGGGTTCAGGGCGGATGCCCTCTAGTCTGGGGTTCAGGGCGGAGGCCCTCTAGTCTGGGGTTCAGGGTGGAGGCCCTCTAGTCTGGGGTTCAGGGCGGATGCCCTCTAGTCTGGGGTTCAGGGCGGAGGCCCTCTAGTCTGGGGTTCAGGGCGGAGGCCAGCGGCACCGTCTCCAGCGCCCAGCCAGCCAGCCTCTCCTCTGTCTCAACTCTATCACCCTCCACCTGCACCTTGGGGAGATCCATCTCCCTGGGGAAACCAGAAAGGCTTTAAGAAGCTAGTGTGTGTGTGTGTGTGTACAACAGCTAGTGTGTGTGTATGTCTGGTTGAACTGATGACACTGCGCCACAACACTTTGTTTTGGTACGAAACGTGCGTCGCCTTGCCGCTGTGTGTTGTGTAGGGGCCCGCGTCAGGTGGTCACTTAAACAAGTGCTCCCCGTTCCTGTAAATGAACGAGCAGTTGGGAAGAACAGGCCAAGGCGGTGCCATCTGTAAATGTCACAGCGGCTGCTTGCTCATTTTACACATCATTAAAGCCAATATTCCTAACCTGTATCAGAGCAATCAGGAGCAGGCCATTACTGGGACAGGGGCCTCGGGGGGAGGTGGGGGGGACGACACACACACACACACACACACAAGCAACCTCCGAGAGGCGAGCACGGAGACAGAGTGCACTCTCCATCTCTTTGACACGCGCACTCGCACACGGAAACGTGGAAGGAGCCGCACTCACACTTTTCCACACACACACACACACCCGCACACACACACACCCGCACACACACACACGCAGTGCTCAACAACCTGATGGTGAAGAAGAAAAAACCCTAGAACCAACACAAAATCCTAATAGGAGTTACACTTAGCGATACGGCAAAAGGAAAACACGGTCAATTATACGTGTATCTGTGGGCAGTGTGCATGGAGCCCAAATGAGAATCTTGTTATTCCGTTGTCTCCCTGCGAAGCGCCGTGTTGAGAAGCCGAGGAGAGCCATTACAGGAACAGAGGCTCCAGGGACAGCTTTGGGAAATGAGACAGAGTCTGGGAGTGACAAAACAAAGTATTGAGATAAACACCCACCATTAGCACAGGCAGTTAAACCTCCATTTTCTAATCCTCAGCTGGACTCAAGAGGATGTTAACCATTACCTCACTGAGGTGGAGAGACCTACAGGAGGGCCTCTCATAGTGGGTTACCTGCTACCTGTCTGTCAGGGGCTTACAGTGTGAGTGACAGCAGGCAGGAACATGTCAGTTCACGTATTAGTATTACTATGAGTAAACAGTTTGAAGATATCAAGACCTTGGCAACCTAACGTCAATTAAGAATGTTACCCATCCAAACCTAAATCTCCCACACCAACAAGATCCTGCCAATGGGAATATCTTCATTTCCAAAGCCATTCCAGTCTGTGCCAAGTCTCACCTCTCAAAATTCTCCAACTCGCTCTCTCCACTTCTACCCTTGTCTGCTCTCACACAACACGCTACCCTACCAAACAACAAATAAAAACTTGATACACCTTCCACCCCAAAAAGAAGATACGTTAATGGCGTTCCCTGACAGTCTGCATTAATCAATGGGAGCTCCCCTCGAACACAACTCTTTATCGGTCATCGATTTTCCAGTGGGTTTTAAGGAGAGCGGCGCGCTGAGAGAGCTCATCGCCAAGGAGGCTGCTGGGAAACACATTAAGAGGCTGTCAGTTGCCCCGCTATGCATCCTGCATCACTCTTTAAGCACATGAGAAGTTCATTACACTGCACAGCTCAGACAGCGAGCAGGTTATCGGCGCTTGGGTCGGAGCGTGAAAGCGCACAACGGCAGTCGACGCGGCGAAACGTTTGCGCTGTCTTTCAACGTCGCGTCTCTTAAAGCGCGAGGGGTAAAGCTGCACAGTTCACAGCTGACACTTCCTCTGAGGGGAAGCGGTTCTCCGAAAATGTCTCCACGACACAGCTTCAGCGACAATTACATGTCCGTCCATCTGTTTTTTTGTCGCCATTGATGTTTGTCGGCGTCTCCCACATTTCTGTGACATACAACATTTAGCTTGCTAAGTCCTGTTTCTGGTTTACAGGCATTAGCGCAACAGATTCACCAGTGTCTTGTCTAACATTTCCCAACGATTGCTCACCTAAAAACGCACACAGGTCCTTTGATTTATGATGCTTCAGAACTACTCAAATTCAATTTCGGCCTGCATTCCGGGGCTCTGATTGCCCCGTAAATGAGATAAACTGATCGCAATTTATTCAAGGATCCCGTCTCTCCTCCTCCTCTCCTTCTTTTGAGACACAGAACCCGCATCTTACAGCTGACTGACTCCGATATTTAAGCAATATGTCTGTATTCCTGAGGCATTCAGCAGAACAGACAAGCTGATGCTAATAGAAAATATCAAAGGGGGGAGGAAGGGGGGAGGGAGGGGGGATAAGAGAGAAAGAGAAAGGATGGAAAAACAATGTGTTTCTTTGATGGGAAAGAAAACTTTTGAGTCGACCTGTTCCACACAGTGACACAAGCTGGCAACCACGGCTGAAGGCTAGGTATTGTAGCCTATTTTCCGAAGTCAGGCTACTCTCAATTATCAAAGGAGGTATCTGGAGGGACTAATGTCCACTAACGATCCCTTCCGTACGCTGTGACTCTTCACCCCGTAGTCCCTAATGTCCACCATCAGTCACTCAACAGCCCCGGCCCATTACAACAGCAGGGTGGTTGTGATAGTCCCAGTCCTGGACCATTAACATCTATTTAATGGTATGCAAGTGAAAGCAAGTTCACTGAGGAAACAAGGGCCAAAATAATCTTGGGAATATCCATTTGATCTCAAATACCCACACTGTGTGTTTAAAGGAAGAGGCCAACAGATTCCCTCAAAGTCCAAGAGATGCTGTCAGAGCCTCACGCTGAAAGTGCAATACTTATAAATACCACACCTCGTCACCAAACGCCTGTGCCAATGTTGTTAAGATGCGGCCTATTAATCATGTTGATTGATTGATCCCTGCTCCGGTGACATCGGTTTGATGGCCTCTGAGAGGCCACTCTGTGTTTTCACAATGCCATCCAATTAAAGCGCTCCATTCATCATCGGGCCTACAGAATCGCTCTTAATTGGTCAGAGGGTTTAATGGCCCTCCCCTGCTGAGACGAAGGGATCACAGCTTCTTTGGCTCACACGACGTCACCGTCGGGGGCAAAACACAGGTAGGCTGACCACAAATACACCACACTCTAATCAAGAACAGCCACTTGGGTGCAAAGCCAAATATTGGGTGAAATATGATTACAACTGACCGTCAGACATGAGCCTGGGAGAAGATTCTGATGTCATTGGGTGGAGAGAGAGAGGGTTGTTACTTTGCGACAGCGTTGTCTAGCTCCAGTCGGTGTCTCACCTTCGTTGCCCGTGGACGGCCCGTCTGGCTTTGTGATGCCTGTGCTCTTTTTCCGCCTGTGTTTCTTGCGGTTGGCGTGTGGCGAAGGAGGCGGCTCCAGCTTGGGGCTGGTGGCGCTGCACACCACGGCACTGCCTGTGGAGGCATCGCCCATCCCATTGGCTGGATTACAGACAGACACATGCAGGCAGACAGACAGGTAGACACATGCATTCTGTGAGCATGGGGGGAAAACTCACCCAATCAACTAGTACACCTATAACTAGATCAAATGATAATAATGAAATGTAATGCAAAATGTAATGCAAATAATGTAATGTACAGAAACTTCTGTATGTTGAATGCACAGGGGATCCAAATAATAAAATTCGGAGTCCCAAATCATAAAAACACAGAATAAAAACTCCCTCTAGTACCAATATAAATACATCACCAGGACGTACACATCCTGTGGATGATAACGGATGCACACAGAGTTGCACATTAGATTGAGAAAATGTGTGTGAAGGTGCGTGTGTGTTTTGGGGGGGGGGGGGGGGGGGGGGCAGGCGGGAGGGGGAGGTCACTCAGGAAGGGATGACTTGAGACAGTGGGTGAGGAACAGGTACACGGAGCGCTCAGCTAACAAATGGTTGGTTAGGCTAGCCCCCAGCCAGCCTCTCTGTGGGCTGCCGTCGAGTGACAGGGGGCTAAGAGGCCGCTTGGTTTCCCGTAAGTGACTTTATAAATGTGATAATAACCTGCGCTACTGTGGGCCCACCGAGGGAGGAGACGGAGGGGATGGAGGGAGGATGGAAGGTTGTCAGCTTGCCATCTTTCTGCCTTCCTGACATTTGACATCACTTCCCCCCCCCCCTCCCTTCATTCTTTTTTTTTCTCCCTCCCCCCGCGGATGCCATTACGGATCTGGGAGAAAAGAGGGCCGGGGGGGGGGGGGGGCGGGGGCCCGGAGGATGGAGGGATGGAGGATGGGAGGGCCAGTGGATGGGGCCCCATATTGCTCTCCACGTCCCACCCCGTGTGGTGCTGCCAGCTCCCTCCATTGTCTCCCATCAAAAGCTCATTGTAGTGTGGCAAACTCCATTCATTTCCCCGTGCAGCGTGCTGGCCCCAGGGGCGCAGAGCCAGGACAAGGGGGCTCAGGGATTATTGCTGTTGTCGTTGCCAGTCGCGCATTCTATAATGTGGTAGCTGTGCCATTAGCTAGTGTACAACATTAGGCCTAATTTGGTCATTACCTTTAGGGAGATGGGGCTGTCGAGGATGAGTGGGACAAACCCAGCAGGAGGTTGAGGATGTTCAAGTGGAGGGAGACTAGAGATCCTTAAAGAGCCCCGAGCTGGCTGCTTTAAGCGTGGGCAAGAATATACTGCAGGAGCCAACGTAATAGGCTGGAATTGTTTTCACCGACACAGACACACACATTAAGAACTATACTGTTGAGCTTTGATGCGTGTCTCGGTTAACTGAACCGGTACACCTATAGGAATAGCATTATGGGTGTTGGAGTATATCCCTGTCTATATCTACAGGTTAAAGGTTGATTGGTAATATGGGAATAAAACATAATTTGATCTTTGTTAGCTCTTGTAATTAATGACATTTGAATTCTCTCTTCCATCACTTCACACCAGTCATGAAGAAAACGCACAGTGACGTCGAAACCAAATAGGATTATGGACGGGCCTGATCAATAAAGCTAAAGCGAGTCTGGGGCTGGCCGACATGGCTTAGGCTGCCGCTCTGTGGGAGGTGTGGGGGGGGGCGGGGGAGGGGCGGGGCGCAGGCCACCGACGCACATGTAGAACCCGGCGTGTCGACGGCGTCTGTTTCAATTTCCCTGCCTTGCCCTACAACAGCCCCCCAGAGACAAGTCATTAGCTGGCGCAGACAGCTGGGGGCACAGGGGTCCGACGTAACCCCCCCCCCCCCCCTCCCCCCCCCCAGCATCTGTCCCAGCCGGGCCCCGCTCCTTATGGCGGAGGTTTCTGAGAGACGACTGGCGACAACTCCGGAACGGACGTCAGCCGTTTGTTTAATGTCGCTTGAGGTGAAAGGGGAGGGCTGCCCCCTGCCTTGAGGGTTGGCTTCATACACACGTCTAATTATCAATTTCTGCCCCTCGGTGTTGTGGAAAAATGATCCCCTGGGGTCTACTATCACTTCAACACGATGCCTTGACCAGCTCTTTGTCTGTGGCACAAACATAGCTCTTTTTAAGTAATACCGCCTTGGAAAACGACACAAAGGGACACGATTCAAAGTGGTAAAATCATTGGTTGCAGCCACCCTAAATATTAATGAGTAACAACATCTGACCAAATCCTACTCATACTCCATGACATAAACACCAGTTTCTCTGGAATGTTCTTCCCTTCTCCAGACCCCCTATCTTCAGGGTTGGGTTACAGGTAACAGTTAAAAGGCTCAGATCTGGTCTCCAGCTAGTCTCTCAGACGGAGGTGTGTGAGGGAGCCCAGAGTTCAATACGTTGTTATTAACCTACGCTTACCGCCGTCTGAGGCCCTCTGGGAGCGTGTGGAATGAGGGGGTCTCTCTCCCTCTCTCCCACTCGGCTGAGTACAGCCTCTCCTGGGCACCAGGCTAGGTAGCGGGCTAACCTGTGATTACAGAGCATTACACTCCCGTCGTGCAAATGACAGTTTAAACCTGCTTCACGATGAAGACTGTGGGCGAGACAAAGAGGGGGTTGCCACCGGTAACAGCTTCTTGGCCCTGCCGTCGGCTCCATGAGAACGAATGAGAACCAGAGAGGGAGATAAGAGAGGGAGAGAGAAAAAGGGGGAGAGAGAAAGAGGGGGAAAGCTTTCTTTTCCGCTGTAATTCAAGGAGCTCCGGGTGCGGAGCACTGTGATTTGGCCAGGCCCCTTGACACGGCAGCACTGTCCTCAATCAAAAGCAACGGCTGCAATTCATGGCAAAAATTAGAAACAATCACCGCCTCCCCCTTATTATCCTCAATTAGTCTGCACTAATCAAGGCCTGATCGCACTCTGCTGCTCTCACCAAACTAAATGTCAAACTTCATTATGGCCCGCCGCGGAAATCAAACTCCTCACACGCTCTCCACTCGCGGCAGGAGGGCAGAGAAGGCTCCAGAAATGCGACTCGGAGCCTGAGGGGGAAGGCTACCTGTGTGCTCGACTACCTTACTCCTAAGCCAACACCAGTCAGCCCACGCAGAAACACGTCCAACACACAAGGCCAGCAAAGAACCAGGGAGCTAGGATGTGAGGCGCGTACGCAGTTAGTGGCGTACGCTGCGACAAAACCTTCACCTGGGAGGTCATTCTGTCATGTACCTACAGTCATTTGCGGGCATGTCACATTGCGTGGGTGACTTCTCACTTCCTTGTTTTTAATTCAGGAGTAAAGATTGGAACTTGCCAAGGAGAGCTAGGCAGCTTAACAAGCAGGAGAAGCCCCTAGTTTAAGATAAGGTGTCTTATGGATGCGAGCAATAGACAAAATGGGCCCGGCGATTTAATCAAAAAAGCTGCGTTCAATATTCAAGAGATGTGGCTCTCCAGCTTCTGTCTTATTTCAGTAGGTGTACAAATGAGAACAGCCTTTAAATAATATGGAGATGGTTACCTGGCTAAGACACATTCGTTCTTGAGGATATCATCAATCTGCTGTTTTTTTTTTTTTTTTGGCGTCTCTGAATCGCATTTTATGTTAGCATGCAACCTTCGCCAAGGATAATGGAGTGATTGGGCTTGGTTGAAGTCTATTCAAATGGCAAAACATGAGTTTCTGTCATGGTGGCCCACCCTCTATTGATTACAGGAGGCCCCATTAGGAAGCAAGATAAGAGCTCACATTTCAATCAGGTATTATGCTACCTGATTCACTAGTCACACCACATCACAGCGTGAATAACCAGATTCTCCACTACATCTTTCCGGAGCCTCCATTTGTATGGAGGTAATGCAAATGGCAGAGATACTCAAATGAAACATTCAAAAGAGTCTTATTTTTTCATGTCTATGCGCTTTCTACTGTTGTAGCGTTTTGGGCATTTTCACATAGTTATTTATGAGATTGCCAGAACAAAGAACTGGTGATATATCTATCACTGGGCAGACAGTTCTATAATATTGTCCTCAGCTCATTTGAGCTCATTTGTGGTTACCTTAAAGAGAAGCATGAAAATAATTGAAAGAAATGAAATTGTGGAACTGTGGTCTGGATGATGGTTAATGAGCTATGATAAAATGAAGAATTGTCAGTTTACCAAACAAGGACATGGATTTTTTGTTGTAGCTGCACCATAACCAGCTCCTCCTGTCTGTATGTCTGTCTGTCTGTCTGTCTGAACATCAGGGTGCAAACACAGTACTGTTTAAGTCTGGGTAGTAGCTTCACTTAGTAACTTAATCCTGATTCTATCCAACACTGGGCACACACTGTTCAACACTGGGCACACACTGTTCATCCATGTGTGGGCTTGCACAAGCTGACACACACTCCAAATATAAATATACAGGTGACAACACACACTAGCATATACCACATGAAACACATACACAAGCTCACACACACACACACACACACACACACACACACACACACACACACACACACACACACACACACACACACACTAACACCCCTCTATCTCTCTCTTTCTCACACACACGCTCATTTATTTGAGGACCCCACGAATCTAAGTAATTCTGCTTTGGGCGTGCTACTGATGGGAGCGAGGGGTAGGGGGTGATGGAAATGCCTGCGTCCAGGCAGAATTGATCGTTTGGCAGTTCCAAATGAGAGACGTGCTTGTCTGCCGAACCACGAGGGCCGTGCCGTTGGACTCCAGCAGCGCTCGTAAAGAGCGCTCTTTAAACTGCCGGGGCCCCTGGGAACCCACGGGAGGGGGGGGGGAGACGCCGGCGCGCTAATGAGAACTACCAGAGTGCAAACATGCATGGAAATGACTGTTATTCTGTTGATGTGCATTTAAGTGCTTTTTTACTGCCAACCACAAAGAGAGGGAAATAACTGGTGATGAATGGTGCCCTCGAAAAGCATTCATTTTCCTATTCGGGAAGTGAGTGCGAGATGGACAGAGGAAGAGAGATAGATGGAGAGAGAGAGAGGAGTTAAAAAGAGAGAGAGAGAGCAAGAGAGAGCTAAGTTAAAGGGGGACATAGAGAGAGATGAGCTAAAGAGAGAGAGAGAGGAGTTAAAGAGAGGAAAAAAGGAGAGACTTAAAGAGAAAGAGCGAGAGCGAAAAAGCGGACATGCACGGCAAGTGTATTATTTTACTTCACTCAAGTGCGCTGACAAGGCGCAGTGTGATGGGGAGGGAGGGAGCGGGGTGTTTGAAGCGAGCGAAGGAGAGTGTGGATGGCAAAATAACCCCCCCCCCCTTTCTCCATCTCCCAGCGCTGTCCTCAAGCCTCAGTCAGACAACAGTAGATGAAAAGGTCAGGGCCATCAGCGACCCTGATGACCTCATTATGAAAATGAGCTTTGTTCCAGCCCACCAACTGTAGAACAAGACGAGGGTCTGTACAACACTGCTGCCCCCCCCTCCCCCCCTCCCTCCCTCCAGAGGGCTCTGTTCCTCTTCTGTTAGCTACACCACCTCAAGCTGCAGCCTGTCACCTCCACTTTAGCAACTCAATCTGGCTCCACCTGGGTGGAGAGATGTTGCAAATGGAGGAGGAAAGTTTGGGAGAAAACGACACTGAGAAGAAAAAGGAAAAAAAAAGAGGAGATGAGCGGATGGAGGAGAAGAGGGGGACAGGGTCTTTAGAGGACGGCTCACCGGTCCCGGAGCTGGCGCTGGCGTTGATGGAGGCCTCGTTCCACTGGTCAGCGCTGGACACGGAGAAGGAGCGCTGGTGCATGCCGTCCTTACTGCCCCCGAAGCCAGCCAGGCCGCCCCCCACTGACACCCCCGACTGGAGAGACGTGCTGCTGCTGGAGTGAGGGGCACCTGGGGGAGAGAGACATGGAGAGGGAGAGAGAGAGACACGGACAGAGAGAGGGAGGGAGAGACACGGAGAGAGGGAGAGAGAGAGAGAGAGAGAGAGAGAGAGAGAAAGAGAGACAGGGAGTGACACGGAGAGAGAGAGAGAGAGAGAGAGAGAGAGAGAGAGAGAGAGAGAGAGAGAGAGAGAGAGAGGGAGAGGGAGAGAGGGAGAGAGACAGAGACACAGATGGAGAGAGAAAGAAAAAGAGAAAGGAAAATACATTTTAAAATGAAGTCATGCATCGTCATCTTGTGCACCTTCCTAGACTTACACGTTGCACAGGCACAAGCAGGTTGAGAGAAACCCATGTGACACCATTGCATGGGCAGTGAGGGATTTAAACATGATTCAACTACGCTAGCTGAACACTAGCAGGGCACTGAATAAACCAAGTAGGCTAGCTGGCTAGCAGTCTAGGTAATGTTTAAGAAAACAATATATTAATATCAATAGAATATTCCTAAGCTCTATTCTTGGTAACCCGCAACATGTTTGGGGTAATGGTGGTATAGCTGTACAATGTTCCTTCCATCCTAGAGTGCTCATCTCTGTGATACATGTGTAGAATACCACACAAACACACACACACACACCCACACACATCTCCCTCTGTCTCTGCCTCTAATTAGCCCTTAATTAACAAGATACACTCGGAACGCTAATTATCTCGCCTCATCCCTCTGACTGCCACATCCATCTCTCCCGGCGTCAGCGGGCGCTCTCTCCCCGACTTCCAATCAGGCGAGCCACGGACGCCCGGTTCTCTTTACTAATTCATGGGCTAGGCTGCACCGCGTGGGGTCCTTCCCTCCTGCTCCCGTCTCGCCATACAGCGTCACCAAACTACTCCCCAGTTACAGCTACAACTCTGCTCCGAGGAGACGAGAACACCTTCAAACAGTCAATATTGCCTCGCCAGAAAGAAATGAGCTTGATATTTGACATTTTAGTATTTTATGTTGTTATCATTCTTTTTTCTTTTTTTTTTACAACTTCATTGTCTTAAATCAAGGATTTCAAGAATGAGAGAAGGAGCTACAGTACATCACATCTGGGAGTGGAACAATATTTATGAGGCATTATTGAGCAGCTTTAAAAGAGAACCATTTACTATCTGTATGTTCTCCCAGATACGACCGTAGATAGCTGATCATTAATCAGGCATCTAATACAATTTCATTCACTCAGAGAAAAAAAACTACAAATCTGACAGGTTAAAAGCCAAAGATTTTGTTTTGGTAAAAGAAATAAAAACCTTGATTTAGATCATTGTACGATACAATGGAGGTATTTAAGACTGATTAACACCATACATCAAGGCCTTTTATTTCATAATTACAAACAGCCGGAGAATATCCATTTCTGATTGGGGTAACAATAACTCTGATGGTGTGCCGTGTGTAAAGCAAACTAAACAGCGCAGGCCCTTGTTAGGATAATACGTCCTACTCATTTGCTGGAGTAATAAGTGTATCAAATTCACATAATCATGTCTAATTAGTATCAGTAATTATCTTGTTGGGCCCGGGAATATTAATCTTAGGGTCCCACAGGGGAGAGAACAGAATCACAGCGCGAGCTGGGAGAGAGCGCAAGGGAACCATGCTGGGCTGTGCAGGCTAAATTAGCTTGCCTAAATCAGAGCAGAGAATGGTGAGGGGGTGAGTGAGTGAAACTCCTTTTAAAAAAAGAGAAAAGAAAAAGAGAGCAAGTGAGAGATAATGATGAGAAAAGGGAACAGGATTTTAGAACTTCATAGAAAAAAAAATACAAATGTTTAATACTACTTGGTGCAGACTATTATTGGTCGGCCATGACCTGATCAATACTAGCAACTTGATACAAAAAAATCTCAAGTTAAACAGACTCAACCCTTTTTAAATGGACACTGTATTTCTGATGTTTAGTTTAACAATCAATAATACTGCAAACATAATTGCTGAGACAAATGTAATCTAAAATACATGCGTTACACACAGTATTACACACTGCACTTAAATATATCAGTGATCTTTCAGGAAAAAAACATGAACTTGCTATGAAGTTTGACTCTTGGCCCTCACAGATACAAAAATAATAATATAAAAAAAAACATAAACCTGCTTGGATTCATATTAAAAATTCAACAATCATCTCTAATTGTCAAATTCGATGCTAATGATTAATGAATTAAACATGGCTCTATCAATTAGTCTTCACAGACCACTCCTGCATAAAGGGGAGGATAATGTAATTATAGCCGTGCAATAATCAGCTTGTGGCATCAGAAGAAAGAGCAGTGCTCCCCACAGCCTGACTAACCACTCTGACTCTATGTCCGTGTACCAGAATTAGGCAGTTCCAATACTCTTGGTTTCTCAGAAATGTTTACAATGTGCCGTTCACATCTGAATGTCTATAGGTTTTCCTCAGACTGAGCGTAGCATGTCTGTGTTCATTTTTCAAGAGTCCACCTCACCTCTATCACCCGAGGCTCAGTCATTCATTCTCCACTAGTAATGTCTGAGAAAAAACGTTTGTAGGTGGAGGTGAAATACAGACCCATTGGTGAGACAATCATACCCAATACCATCATTGCAATAATGCTCAAGTCGTTAAGGAGGAAATTGCCATAGAAATGTCAAAAAGCAAGCTTAAAATAAATCTCTTGCTCAAAGCCCCTCCCCGAAATAAATCCACTCCATCCTTTATGCCTGTCAATTCCAATTCAAATGGTGACACCAACAACTTGTCAAACAGCCCAATATACAAACTCTCGAGAAAAAGAACCATATGCAACATCCAGAGCATACATGAGATAAGTGAAGGTTGTAGTATGTTTTCCGGGGCATGTGTGGCCTGGGTGCTAAGTAGAGGCGATGGATTAGCGTGGCGTGGAGCAGCCTAGGCCTGCCTCTCACTTCTGTGTGTGCCGCGGCGTCAGGCGGCTGATGAGCCGTGGCGATGCCTGACCCCTCCCTGGAGTTGTTGCCATTATGTACAAGTAGGGAGATAATGAAGCATTCATGCTAATGTGAGGGAAGAAGCACATATCATCTGACACGGGGCCGTGTAATTCACCACCATCACTATCGCCATCACCGCCCATCCCTGCTACATGCATAACCCCCCCGTCTCCACACACACACCTCCGAACACACATTCACACACACCTAAACCCCCGCCACGTGGTGGGAATTGACTCGCAAGCTCCGCGCACACGCCAATACAGTTTCAATGCGCACCCGCGCGCAGATGGACAGATGTCAAATCCCTCACACATGCCCTACACATGGGGGTTCACTTACAGGGGGTGCTGGGCCCAGAGATATCCTCCATCCCGGTGTTCAGAGAGTTGGTGGCCCACTGGTGGTGTGCAGAACTGAACAGGAGGCTGATTCAGACTGGCAGAGCAGTACCCCCCCACCCCCCCCCCACCCCCCCCACCCGCCTTTCTCTAAATGGATCTCTCTCACCCACAGGATTGATTAAAACTGATGGGGCCCATTAATACTTTGATACGATGTATCTGTCCGCCGGTGACACGACGGGATGCAACGTTAACGGGGGAGGGGAGGGGGGGGATCATATTTAAAACGGTTCCGCTCAGCAACCGACGGAAACAAATTAAACGTGGGTAGCCGCGCGGCACACTCGCAGGACACACGCGTTCACTCATTTACTCTCCGTCTCTCTCGTTCTCTCCCCCCCCCCTCTCTCTCCCTCTTTCTTTCTCCCTTCGTTCGCGTCCATCTCTCGTCCCCCCTGTGATTATAAAGGTCTTCACATCCAAGGAGTGAATGAATTACCAAAGGCACAGACAGGGTTTGTGATTCAGGCGCCATGAATGAAAAATTACCCTTTTGTTCCCTTCATCAATTGCATGTCTAATGAAATCAAACTCCCGATAGGATAATCAGGAGAGGGTCCTCAAACAGGATAGAGGCCTGTTTGTGATTTGTAACCTTTCTCTTCCCTAAGTGAAGATAAACTCAAATCTCTCCCGTATTGTTCCCTGACGCTACAATAAAAGGGAGGCTGAACATCTCCAGAGTGTCACAAGGTGTCCGTCCTCCGTGAGCGGGCCGTGCAACGCCAGCGGACAACTGCAGCTGACACGGGAGGAGCGTCAGGGTCGCTCCAATTAGGAAACGGACAATTCCTTTTGTTGTTGTTGTTGTTGTGGTCTCTCCCCCTCCCCCCAAACCCCAAGCCTGGTGTGGCCTCCTTTCCATGCCTCTGTCCCCCTGCAGGTCTGATGGCTCTCCTCTAACCCGTTGAAGGTTAATTGTTACTGGGTTGGACGGAACAACCCCGTCCCCCTCGTCCCCTGGTAAACTCCTACCCCTTCAGTCCGTCTGACTAAGCCAGGTCGACCCAGAGACACAGGGCCCAGGTCCAGCCGGGAACGCCACCAAAGCGCTCTCTCCTGATACCTCGTTACCGCCGCGACCACATGCTCCACCAATCAGCAGTGGCGGCCCTGAGAGGTTGTTCCGTGGCCGATGGTGGAAACCCACTCCCTCTGGTGATTACCGTGCTAATTAGTATTAATTACTCTTATCCTGACCCCTGAATCCCAATCACAAGCCTCGCCTCCCTGAGTCTGCCAGAGCAGTACTCTGCATGGTCACTCAGCCAGCCAGCTAGCTAGTCAGCCAGCCAGTCATTCAGCTGGACTGTCAGTCAGCCAACCAACCAGTCAGCCAGCAGTCATTCAGCTGGACTGGCAGTCAGCCAGCCAGTCATTCAGCTGGACTGGCAGTCAGCCAGCCAGCCAACCAACCAGTCAGCCAACCATCCAGTCAACCAGTCATTCAGCTGGACTGGCAGTCAGCCAACCAACCAGTCAGACAACCATCCAGTCAACCATCCAGTCAAACCAGTCAGCCAACCATCCAGTCAACCGGTCAGACAGTCAGCCAGCCAGCCAGTCAGCAGCCAGACAGTCAACCAGCCAGCCAACCAGCCAGCCAGCCAGTCAGTCAGCCAGCCAGACAGTCACACCCCAGCAGCCAGCAGCCAGTCAACCAGGGAGGCTGATAAGCAGCAATGCTTTTTTCTTATCTGTCACTGCCTGAGTGGGAAGGTGACACAGCCCGGACACATAACGTGCCCTCGATGTAACTGTGACATTCCAACCTTGGTTTTATCAAATGATGTAAGGTTGATCGAGATAGAGATACCCAGAATTCAGAGAACCTACCAATGTACTGCATATTCAATGTTCTGGCTTGTTTTAGTAACATGCAATTGTGATATTTAAATTCAAACCATAAGTAAAATTCCCTGTTTAGTCATTTGAGAAACTAATAATCTGCACAAAAGCACTTATCAAGTCATCACTGCATGTACAGTATACAGCAAGACAGCTCATTTGCATTAATGAAAAATCATAAATGGGCATAATTGGCTCATAGGGACCAACTTTCAAAATGTACAGTAATGTGCTGATTATCAAAGGAAGACCGTATTAAACACCAACCATCAGAGGACTTTTCTAATCGCTTTGCTAATCCTCAAGATAGTTTGTAGAACGTAGATCATCTAGTTTCAGTTAGGTCTCTTTAAGGTTTCTCTCTAGGTAAGAAAGCAAATCGTGTTTCCACTGCGGTTGACAGGAAGTTACAGTCATAAAGCAAACATCCACCTGAACAGATGGCACCTCGTTTTACCTTGGGACGTCCCACCTTGGGGAATATCGGGAAAATCGTGAATGCCTCTTTCTAAATATACATGGATAAAAACATCTGCGGAATGAATCAAGAGTGAATCATGGAGTAGATGCAGAGCAGTGCTCTTTGGTGGTTGAGCGCCCCCCCTCCCCCCCCCTCCCCAGCAGTCCAGGGCTGGCTGGTCCCCTCCCCCCCCCCTCCCCAGCAGTCCAGAGGCTGTCCTCTCCCCCCCCCCCCCCCATTGTAGAGACGAGGGAGCAGCTCTCACCAGTGGCTCCTACGCCCAGCTGCAGGGTGCTCCGGTCTCTAGTGAGCCCGTTGGTCTTGGGGCTGGCGGTGGGGGCCACGGTGGCCACCGCCCTGGGTGGCCTCTTCCCTGGAACCTTCACCGTGGTCCTCAGCAGGTCGATCTCCTTCCCGTGTATGTTCTGCATGTAGTCCTGCAACACACACACACTAACAATGCACCGAAACCTTTCGAAGGCACTCCATGGACAGTGTATAGAGCAGTGAAACCAGCGTATTGGACATACGTGACCAAATGACCTGCCTACGAGCGACACATTATTTGCATCCCCTAATCAC
This sequence comes from Osmerus mordax, assembly GCF_038355195.1. Lineage (NCBI taxonomy): Eukaryota > Metazoa > Chordata > Actinopteri > Osmeriformes > Osmeridae > Osmerus > Osmerus mordax. The sequence goes on from NC_090065.1 coordinate 13,723,629, forward strand.
CAGCCATTACACAGACAGGTCTTAAGACCCCCTGATAGCTAAAGATAGATGATGGCGCCAGAAACCATTACACATCACCTGTGCCCACGCAGTCACGCAGAAATACGACAACGTGCGTTTGGCTTGATGAATGCACAACCATTTTATTTCTTTTTTTACTCTCATTCCCTTTTCTCCTCTAATTTGGCCGTTTTATTTGGATTAGAGCGCCGGCCACCCCAAATGGGGTAAGCCAAGGTGAAAATCATTGGGCTCAGCAGAAAGTGCCGGAGGAGTGCTCTACCTCCTCCCTGCCCGGCCTCGACGGTCTTCTCGCCAGCTTCTCTCTTTTATTACCCTGCCATAAAGCACTCATTTCTTCCCAAGCCTCCTCGCTAATTACCCAGTGAGCGCACTCATTTCATTTTATTGCTGGAATTAACAGCCAGATCGAAGCGTGCAAAGCTATTAAGATGTGTGATTAAGCCACATTCAATTAGTTTCTACAAACAATTTAATTGATGTAGCAGATAGAATTAACAGAAGGTGATTGTGTGGATGGCTTGGCTGACTGTGGAATTAAAGGGATCCTCTCTCTACCTTTCTCCCTCTCCCCCCACCCCCCCCCCCCCCTTCGCTCTCTTCGCCCCCTCGCCTGTCTGACTCCCCCGCGCTCTCCCGTCTCCTGTTCCCTGCTCTGGCGCACAAGATGGTGGCGAGCGTGTAGCTGCTAATGTAGCAGTCACTCTTTCCTGTCTCACCTCTGCCCCTCAGGTGTTTAGAACATTCTAGGAGCCAATATTTCCAGGCTGGTCTGGTGACCTGAAACAGCTCTGACCCTCCCGGAGGAGGAACAGACGTCTTGCTTGTCCTACTCAATGACATACATCGGCACTGCACCGTTAGCAGCAGCAGGTGAATGAGCGCGTTCAGTGTCTAGTCAACGGACAAACCTGCCAAACCGGCTAAGACTCAACCTCTGTAGCCGTGCGAACAACGCTGTGACAGTGACGTCGAGTCACCGTTTGCGGCTCGAGAGAAACCCTCCGGCTTCCCACAAGGACGTGTAGCTCACGCCCTGCAAACGCCAACGGGTGTACCGTCAGTGCGGCATTGAGACCCTCACGGTGACTTCTTTAGCTAAGACACCCATGGCAAGACGAGCCTGCGCGTTTGAATGCAAGCGTAAGAGGATGAAGGGGTGTAGAGGGAGAATTAAGGTGTGGGAGGATGAGGGGGGGGGGGGTCCTGAGCTGTCCGCCGGCAGCAGAGTGTTTAAGAGGCATTAGCGTCCCAGCGGGGCTGTGACAGAGATGGATGAGCCGGCCCGGTCAGGCCCTGCCGTCACGCAGCGAGCGCCATTATAAATACAAGCCGGCGCGGCGCTGGGACGGCAGCAAGGGGAGCGCAGCACAGCCGCCGCCACGTCTCCATTAACCCAGCACCAGCGCCGGGCGCCACAGGGCGGGCGGAGATGACCACGACACCCCACCAACACCTCCCTCTCGTTCTCATTAGCTCAGTCGCTAGCTCACTAACTTGAATACAGTAGAAGCTACCTTGTCTGTGGCTAACTCGTCTAAGTTAACTTAGATAGAAACCCTTTGCGCTGATGTCATATTATTGCTCGGACACTGTCGGGTGACTGTATCAAAAGCTCCAATTGTGGGGAAATATATTTCTCTCTCGTGACCTTCTAAGGCAAAACAGAGCTTTTCTGCATCAGAGCTGTATTTTCATCCGCATGTCACCGCGTTCAGGGTGACTACTTTGTTATAACCCACCACACACACACACACACACACACACACACACACACACACACACACACACACTCACTCATGGTCTCCGTCGCAGCCCAGACATGTGTGTGGGTGTACTCACATGTAGACTGGGGTGGTAGGTGTACTCACATGTAGACTGGGGTGGTAGGTGTACTCACATGTAGACTGGGGTGGTAGGTGTACTCACATGTAGACTGGGGTGGTAGGTGTACTCACATGTAGACTGGGGTGGTAGGTGTACTCACATGTAGACTGGGGTGGTAGGTGTACTCACATGTAGACTGGGGTGGTAGGTCAGGAGGCCGTTGTCACACAGGGTGACATATTTCTTCTTCCACTCCTTGTTCAGGGACTTCCCACTCCGCTTCAGCAGGATGCCCTGGACGAGGGAGAGAGGAGGACAACCTGAGGTGAGGACGTCATCCCGGTGGCTAGCTTGCTGGGATCTCGCTGTTCTTCCTGGATCGTGGTCGTTTGAATCCCGCTCAGCCTAAGGAAGCTGAGTCAGATTCCGCAATGCTGGATTTCTATTGTGGGTTGGAGTCCCACACCCCAAACAGGTTCCTCTCCTGATTACTGTACAGATGACATTGTAGCTTCTGTCTCACTACCCTGTATGTGGCTTTGGAGTGAAGCATCTAATAAATAACTAAATATGTAAATCATTAACAACTAATAAGTATCCTCATAAGCAACACCACATCTCTTGGTGATTCATTGATGAAGTGATCTTTTCTCATAAAGTGCGGGAGCATGGTTCTGTCATATATAGTCAGTATTTTGATCTGAAACAGTCAACCAACTTCATGTCCATGGCTTCTTGCGCCATCCTATTCCAGAGTAAGAGCTTTATAGAGCCTTGCCCCTCCGCGAGTCTTTCTACTCAAAAAGTGAGCAGTGACAATCCAATTTGCTAGACCTCCCTCCGAGCTCCATTCTCATTGCGAGCTGACCTCTGGAGGACCTTCTCAATCCTGGGATTAGGGCGTGTGATCTAAACCAGGCTCACTCCTCTGTCCTGCCTTATCTTCTGGGGCCACTTCAGATCTTCACAACCTCCCTTATCTGCTTAGGGAATCCACAGAAAACAATGCAGGTTCTCGGCTGGAGGTGGCCAAACGCTGGGAGGGGGGCTCTCTGGGGCTAAAGACTGAGGAGGGGCTCGCTTAATTAGGGGATTAAGAGGGGGATGTTTGTGCTTTTCCAGCCAAGGCCTGTGTGTGTGTGTGTGTGTGTGTGTGTGAGAGAGACAGAGAGAGAGAGAGAGAGAGAGAGAGAGAGAGAGAGAGAGAGAGAGAGAGAGAGAGAGAGAGAGAGAGAGAGAGAGAGAGAGAGAGAGAGAGAGAGAGAGAGAGAGAGAGAGAGAGAGAGAGAGAAAGAAAGAACAGTGTGTGTGTGTGTGTGCGTCCATGTAGAGAATTTGCATGAGGTACCAGCTATAGTGAATGTGAAAGCCAGGGGGATGGCTGTATTTGTGCTGTAAATTACAGTCAAAGTATATGTGTGTGTGTTGTTCAGGAATGTTAAAAGGGACCCTCAAATGTTTTCCTAGCCTGGCCTGTCCTGCAGGGCTATAATCCTGATTAACACATCAGGCAGGAGTTGACCCTTGGTGACCTGGGCACCAGGCTGTTAGCCGACAATCATCTTAATCCTGTAAAGGAGGGGGGGGGGGGGCAGGACTCTGATCACTGGCCTTTAAACTGGGGAGTCCACATGGACCTACAGGTGTATACACCTTTGTTTGATCAAGTGATTGAAATAAAGACTGATTAGCAGTCCCTATAAAGATATTTATGGATGTTCTTCTTAACATTGTAGTACTTTGTAGTAGCTTTTCCCTGCGCTATTTGTAAGTTTAGCTGCAGTACAGTATTACGGAGTAATAATTATATATTTTTTCATGGGGTTTTACTCAAGCAAACAGCGGATTTATGTGAAATATTTATGTTGTACAAATACTGTTCATGATTTAGTCAATAAAAAAGCTGTTAACACATTTTTAACAGCCCTGTGATCACTTAAAGCAAATGATATTGTCCCGGGGCCCATGGTGACTGCATAATGCATGTTTTACAAGCAAATATGTTTCTCATCTCCAGTGCGTATTGAAGCCTTCATGAATCTATAAATTCAATCAGAGAGGACGTACATAAATTCATCAGAGCTTTGACGGAGATCAATACCATCACTGGGGAATAAAGGTTTACAGTGTCTCTGTTGCTGCTATCCACATTTTCTCTGCAATTGCTTCAAAGAAATATGTTGCAAGTGACTCTAATAAGCACCAATTATTGGTCCAATTTTAAATATATTTAGGCCATATGTTAACTGCTGCAGCAATATGTCTTCTTCTAATTAGTTCAATTAGCAAGGAAAAAAAATGCTTTTGCGTACATGGTTTAAAGTCAAGAGGAATTCTGTTATGCAATTATGCAAGCCCACCACTCTCCTGCTGCTTTCTGCTATGCACACCACACACACACACACACACACGCACGCACACACACACACACACACAACCGTGATGACCATGTTCAGCCTGTGTGACATAAGGAAGCAGGCTGGTGTTCAGATGTACACTCTGTGTCCAGACCATCGTCATATCTCCACAGAGGAGATAAGTGGCTTTCCCTCCATTGTCCCGCTCCAGCCGCATCCTGCCAACGCGGCTGAATGATGGTCCGGGCCTTTGTGACAGCCCAGAGCAGAGCAGAAGGAGGGGGTCGGACTCTGTGGAGGGGAGGGGGTCGGGCAGAGGGCCAGGAAGAAAAGCCCAGTGTGGACAGTCCACCCCCCCCCCCCCCCCCCGCCTTCCACCCCTTGGCAGTGAGTGTATTGTAGTTCCTTCTTTATCATTTTTAACAGAGGAGGTGGGGGGGGGGGGGGGGGGGGTTGGAAGGTGGGGAGGGGGGGGGGGGGCAGGCAGTGTGTAATTTTCCCAATGGGTGGGTAATTAAGCTCACATTGGCTCTTTGATCTTCCTGAATGTGCATCTGACTGGTCAGGCCATCCACTGCTCTTTAATGCCCCCTCCACCAACCCCAACACACACACACACACACACACACACACACACACAGGCTCCCCTCCCTTCCTACCCCAAGTCTTAAAGCTGGTCTTATCTCTTGTTCAAGAACGGCCCCTCTATTGAAAAGGCTGGCTAGAAGAATGAGAGATTTCCAAGTAAGTATGTTTTGTTTGTTTATTTGGGGGGGGGGGGGTGACCTCCCTCTCACCTGTCTCTAAGGGTTTAAGTCGCTGAGGGTCTAATCCAATAACACCAAGCAGCTCATGAGGGTCTATCCCTGATCATCATCGTCACCTCTAGAACTGACAGGGATCCATTTGAAAGGTCTTGATTGGGGACAGGTTTTACAATATCATTCTCTTTCCTTAATAGTCCTTAAAAGTCAACAGTTACTCCAAACGGATATTTTCACATGAAATGTAACCCACACCAGATCACTTGGTTTAAGAATGTTAAAGAAAGATTTAAGTGAACCTTTCTCAGGACCTTTTCTGGGGAGTGGGGGTGGGTTACATGACCTTGATTAGACCTGGGCTGAATGTAATATTGTTATTTGATGTAGTGGTGTTTGAAGGCTGATACATGTAGTCTGGGATAGAGGAGCAGAGAGGGATAGAACCCTTGGTTTCCTTAACAACCCAACTGGCCAAAGGACGCCATGTAGAACCACAGATCATCGCTTTCAGAAGGACATTCACCCCCGAACCGTTCTCATGATGTTGGACCTTGTTGTGATGCTAGGATGTTGGACCTTGTTGAAAAGCCTTTAAACAATCAGGAGTGAACAGAATTGTGTCAACTATATTCTCCCGATGTTGCTACCTGGGAAAGTGACCTTCCCTCTGATACAGGATTTGGTACCTTGTTATAAATTATCTAAATATCATACACAAAAAATTTAAAACACATGAAAAGTTACACAGACCTGTTTTAGTTACTGGAATGTTGAGCAGTTTCCAAACATTTTGTGAATTATTTCATTTAATCAAGTTCCATTACACGTGAATCATAAGAACCTTGCATCTTAACTGCCTTTTAAGTGCTCGTCATACAAATACTTGGAAGGAAATTATCTCAGTGGTGTTCATTTTTTCAATCTCAATCCCAATCAGTTCTCCATGTCCTTCTAGTGCTGCATTATATCCCCATCTAGTGGTAGGAAAGGGTCTTTTCTAATCTGGAGTTTAATGTCTGTCTAATGAACCCAGACAAACATATGTAGTATGGGCACTCAATGTATATTGGTACCATTTAAATTAAGAATGGTGTGTGTGTGTGGACAGACACTCACCTGTTTGATTGGTATAGCTCTTCCACTGCCTATGTTGTCAGTTTTACTGTCAGTGCTCTTGCCTTGATCACTGGCTTTCCGCGACTGCAAGAAAACAAGAGAGTCAATCGACAACAGGAACTTACCATGGTGACTGGGGGGTGGGGGTGGATTGAGTGCAGATGGGACGTGAGTGTGTGTGAAGTGAGTGTGGGGATCAGGGTGAAGGGCTCAGTGTTGTGTGTGTGTGTGTGTGGGTGTGTGTGTGTGAGGGAGTGTGTTCGGGGAGAGGAGGTGGTGTGGATTCAAACGGTCGCAAAAGTAAAAGTCAACAAAAAAGGAAAAGCTCAAAAAAGAAACAAACAAGCAGACCAGCGGAAACGAAAACAGCAGTACACTGACGTGCAAGTTGAACTTAAAGACCAGACCAGGACCAGACTAGACACAGAGCACCATTTCAACACAGAGGAGACAACCACACATCGAGTCATGACTCAGCCCTGAAACCCATACGGAGATCCTTCCATCTGTCCCAGGCCCAGATGGGACCGTACTGGGCCTGGACAGACCCTACTGGGCCTGGACAGACCGTACTGGGCCTGGACAGACCGTACTGGGCCTGGACAGACCCTACTGGGCCTGGACAGACCCTACTGGGCCTGGACAGACCCTACTGGGCCTAGACAGTAGGGTCGGACCCTGCGAGGTCCGAGCAAGACCCTGGACTTTTGCATAGATAAACTGACAGCTTTACCAGTCAACCATCAAAGGGAAGAGAGGGAGGTTAGCAGGAGAAATAGGGAGAAGAAAAGTTACTATCCAGGACACTGGATTTGATGTGGCATTTCTCCACATCTATAACCTATAAGGACTTGTCGGAACATTCTGTAAACATCGCTTTAGACCATTAGGTGTTAGGGTTAGACGTTTTGACAAGGTCAGAAAAACAACAGAGTCAACAACTGTCAACCACACAAACATTTCAGGTTTCAGGGTTAGGCTGTGGAGGAAGTCTTGGTCAAAGAGTAGACGGCTTGTCACATTAGGCAACATTTCAGTGTACGCAACACAGGTCACCCCCAAAACACAGAGCGAGAGATGAAGTACAGAGGCTCTCACTCAAAGCGACAGACAGGACTGTTATGGTCTCACTCAGAACAGGATGAAAACATGCCCAGTCGCCATGGAGAGAGGTAGAGTCTGACTTCAAGTAAACCAACTCTGGTTTATATTTTTCAACATTTCATTTTTTTATTATAGTTATAATTTTTTGTTTCTATACAGACACCATACAAATTAAGTCACAGGTTCACTTCCAAATATTTGACAGATTGAGCCAAACATTGCAGTTCCCACAAAATATAGGATGGACAATAAAGGCATTATTTCATATATTTCATATATATGTTTATAATATACTTTTAATAGAGTACCATTGTAAATAAAATACAATACAAGATATACAGCAGTCTATAATTTGTCAATCCTTTCATGATAGAAAAGCGATTATGGAATACTTCATAATCTTCATACCAACCCTAAATGGAAATAACTTAAATTCAAGTAAATAAATATAAATAAGGAGGTGTGAATAAACAACGAATTGAAAATTAAGTTAAAAGAAAATCAAATTAATTTAAACTACATTCATACAAGTCGGTGCAAACCAGTTCCATTCATTATTACGTTGGTTGAACCCCATCTCGCCCTGAAAACCTACTCTGATTTTTATGAAGGCCTTCATAAAACTACCCAATATTACTCCTGATACGCTCCCATACCCATAAACATACCACATTTTTTAGTCCAGTCAAGACTTTCCGTGAAAACAAAATTTAAAAAAAAGACCAAAAAGTTATGAGATTTAAATGCAAATGCAATGTACTTGGCACCTCTAGTCCTTGAGTCCTTGTGTGTGGCAGAAGGCAGTGTGATGTAAGGGGCTGTCCTTTAAGAGGTCGGAGAATAGGTCCAGGAGTGGCTTGACTGAACAAACACTTCTTGTATGACTCGTGGGAAGGTGGGGGCAAAGGACGCAAGGGCGCATGGGTGGGGTATAGTGGGAAGGAGGGGAGGGGGAGGGGTCGCCGGTCCAGCAGAGAAAAGTACCTACTTGGTGTCCCAGTTAATGGGTTAATTAGACAGTCTGCTTTGAGCGTGTGCGATCAACTCCAAAAATCTACTCGGCTTCCAACGTTAGGTAGCTTTAGCCACGTAGTTCTAGGGGTTTCCATTAGCGCCCCCTTCTGACTTGTGATGTTTGACCCATATGCTCAGGGACACTAGGGTAGCAGGACACTTCCTCAAACGTCCTCTATCATTATGGAGGGCAAAAGGGGGGGGGGGCACCCTCATTTGAGGGGTGCAACGTTAACTTTTGTTATCACCCAGCTCTTCTAATTCGGAAGGAGTTGGAAAGCCCTTTTATTTGAAGAAAGGTTGGAACGAGTTGCACAAATCTGTAAATACTGAAACAAATATCAGATGGTTATTCTTTTTTTTTTTTTTGGTGGACATCCAGTAAAAACGTAAGGACTGCATGATAGACAGACAGGGTTGATGCGGATGACGTTTAGAAGTTGTGACGTGGGGGGGAAATGAAAAAAGTAGTTACTCTAAATTCCTCAATACCGTGCTTGCAAACACCAAAAAGATAAACAGCCTAAAACACCTCCGAAAATATTGTTGAGGTTAGTTACCATGGAAGCACTAGGAAAAGATTGTGTATTTGACTGACACCTAGTGGCCATTGATAGTTATGACAGACGTCGGAAATGATCATGGCTTGTGAGACTGACTCGTGAAGATGATGACAAACCAACATCTTTCAGAGTAAAGCTTTTAGGACCTTTAAAAAGAAAAATAACCCTAAAATGACTTCAAAAGTTTCAAAAAGAGAAGAATTTGGCCAGCAGTTGTACTAGTAGTGTAGGTAATGGTTACACACACAAAAAGATCCTATTGTTATCCATATCATGTGACATCTTTAACCATTAACTCTCTATATAATGGTCAAAACAGTTGAGGCAAATTATCGGAAATAATAATATCAAATGAAAAGCTGCCTTTGTCCTATGCACCTCAGAACTAATTAGGTCAGGTAGTGCTGAAAAATCAGACTTTTTCATATGGCCATAACTTAGTTAATAATCCTACATTGGTTTTGTGCTTTTCTGGGGCATTTCAAGAAGTGAAAAATGCTATTGCCTCTATAATACCAAACTAGAGTGATGTTAATTAAATCCTTCAAACTGTTTTGAATCAGATTGCGTATGCAAATCTAGAAATAATACATTGTTCCTCAAGAACTGTTGGTGAGACACTATCAATGGTGTTGTGGTATCTGAATGAATCCCAGATCAATGATATTAAGGCGTATTCTCCATTTTACATGAAGCTCCACATTTGAATCAAACATTTTAGGGGTCCAAATTAATACTGCAGAAGTGGATATCATGGGCTTATTAATGCTGACTAGCAAACGATGTGTTGCCAGACAGAGCTTTGGAGTAGTACTGCATGGTGTGTGTGTGTGAATAATTGCTATCTGTTCAGGGAGTCATCCGAGCTAAGATTGATGAAAGGCGAGACAGGGGTAGTCTTTACAGTGGATCTTTCACAAGGCAAACTTTCGAACTCTCTCGGTTTCGAGAAAAAAAACAGAAAAACGGCAGAACAGAACGTTGCATCACTTCCTCTCCTCGGCCTGCTGTGATCTTGAAGTGTCATTTGAGGAGAAAAAACTTAACCAAAACTGCTGCTTTGAAACCCTCAATCGTCGCCTCTCACGGCCACCCCACCCCACCCAGCCACTCCCCTCCCCCACCTAGCCACTCCCCCACCTAGCCACTCCCCCCCACCACACCCCTCCCCCCTGACCCCTCTCGTTGCTCCTCAGAAGGTCATGAGCTGAAACTCCCGCTCGGCTTGCCACTCCGGCACCCACACGGGATAGGTGGCGTGCTTCGGCACCTCCATGACGCGGACAGGCAGAGGCTCATTTCTCTGGTGGACAGGGTTAGTCACTACCTAGCAGGGGGGACGGAGAGAACAAGGGGAGCTAGCACACAGCCTCAACTGCTCTGACGCTGCCAGCCAGCCAACTAGCCAGCCAGCCAGCCCTGGGGAAAGGGTAGACAGGGAGGGCTGGGGTAGGAATGTAGAGCTTAGAGAGAGAGAGAGAGAGAGAGAGAGAGAGATAGGGTAAGGAAACACAGACAGGGTCTGAATAGGGTTAGGAGATGGTTAGGGTTAGAACAAGGTTGGGACAGAAGGGGACATGGCTGAGGTGGGGGTCAGAATAGGGTTAGGACAAGAGGACAGGGTTAATGCAGGGGGGACAGGTTCAGGGCAAGGTTGAGACAGGGCGACAAGGTTACGAGGTGGACAGAGGGTGTAGAAGTGAGAAAGGGAAGCTTTGGAGCGTAGGAGGCCGGGGTCAGGATAGAAGAGAACAAGTTAGTGAGGACGAGAGGAGGCTGTGTTCGAGGAGATGAGGAGAGGAGGCTGTGTTAGAGGAGATGAGGAGAGGAGGCTGTGTTAGAGGAGATGAGGAGAGGAGGCTGTGTTAGAGGAGATGAGGAGAGGAGGCTGTGTTAGAGGAGATGAGGAGAGGAGGCTGTGTTCGAGGAGATGAGGAGAGGAGGCTGTGTTAGAGGAGATGAGGAGAGGAGGCTGTGTTAGAGGAGATGAGGAGAGGAGGCTGTGTTAGAGGAGATGAGGAGAGGAGGCTGTGTTAGAGGAGATGAGGAGAGGAGGCTGTGTTAGAGGAGATGAGGAGAGGAGGCTGTGTTAGAGGAGATGAGGAGAGGAGGCTGTGTTAGAGGAGATGAGGAGAGGAGGCTGTGTTAGAGGAGATGAGGAGAGGAGGCTGTGTTAGAGGAGATGAGGAGAGGAGGCTGTGTTAGAGGAGATGAGGAGAGGACAGCAGAGATTAGTACAAGGGGTATCAAAGGTTTAGCAGAGGTTAGAGCAGGGGCAGTTGACAGGTTTACGGGGGGAAAGGGGGCGACTATGGCAGGGATCAGTACATCACACAAGGCTGGAGGATCAACTAGGGCCGTGAGTGGCAGGGGTGAGAGAAGGGGAGCAGAGCAAGCATCGGTCGATCTGCTGGTTCGTTAGCTAGGGGGAATCGGGGATTTGGGGGACAAAATTGAGCATGCATTATTAAGTGGTGACAGCAAAGTCTAAATCCTGGCCCTCACTTTTTTTTATTGTGGTTGGGTAGGGATGAGGGGGGGGGAGGGGGGTGAGCGGGGAGGGTCGTCTCATTCCTTCTCTCCACAGTGAGGGTCATTGCAAAGAAAGGATCTAGTAAAGATAAGAGGGGTGGGGGGGGGGGTCGAAGATTTTGATTTAGAGAAAGGATCCAGGGGATCATGTGAAAGATGAATTTATGCGCTCGTTTACTTTACCAACTGGAAAGTAACAGGGAAAGTAAACGAGACAGAAGATTGAGAAAGATGAGATTTCTTCTTTTTTTCCACAGTGCTTAGCTTTGATATTTGCTTTAGAAAAAGCAAGGACATGAAGCATTTTTTTTGAAGCTTTTTTTCTCTCTCCGTGGGTCTAATACAACCCAGGTTGAAATAACCGCATTGTTATCATTATTTTTCTCCTTTGTCCATCGTGTTGTATGAAGTGAAGCCAGGCGTTTCTGCCTGCGGCGGAGCCTCTGAAGGGCAGCTTAGGTGGACTGTGATCTGCCTGTCTCCCCCTGGTGGACATCGTGTGCCTGGCAGGGGGTGGGGGGGGGGGGCTCTAGTAGTGTGAATGGGTGTTGCTCTGCATCAGCTGCCGCATACTTACTGTGAAGATGTTGGAGCGCCTCTTGGACTGCTTGCGGATGGGCGTGGGCGTGTTGGAGGCTGCGATGGTCTCGATGCGCATCTCCCGCTGGCTGATGCTGGGAGTGGAGGGCACGGACGAGGAGTAGTCGTTAAACACGCCCCCGCCGTTAGCCGCCTGCCCAGGGGAGAGGGGGAGGAGAGGAGAGAGATTCACGGAAAGGGAGAAAGAGAGAGAAAGAATGAGAGAGAAAGAGAGAGAAAGAGAGAAAGAAAAAGAGAGAGAAAGAGAGAGAACAAGAGAGAGAAAGAGAGAGAACAAGAGAGAGAAAGAGAGAGAGAACAAGAGAGAGAAAGAGAGAGAGAACAAGAGAGAGAAAGAGAGAGAGAGAGAAAGAGAGAGAGAACAAGAGAGAGAAAGAGAGAAAGAACGAGAGAGAAAGAGATAGAGAACAAGAGAGATAGTGAATTTGTACAGAATAGAAATCCACAGGGTCCCAGGTCAGACCATAAAGACAAGGATACTATTGTTCCACATACAGGTAAACCGGTAAACAGAAAAGACAGATACCTGGGGGGTATTCCAGAAAGCGGGTTTAGTGAAAACCCTGGTTTGGGTAACCCTGAAATGAGGCTAACTCTGGGTTTTCCATTCCAGAAAGAGAGGTAACGCAAACTTGTGGTGAGTGTCCATGGTAACTGACTGTGGACCTAACCTTCCATAACAAACTCTGCATTTCTATCTGTCCCCTCCCACTTTCTGAGCCTGATACAGTTGGCAGTCATGGGGGTGTCCTTTCCTGGTTCAGCCAACCGATCTCGAACAAAATTGAATTTGCTTAGTTATAAGTCGGGAGAGGATTATAAAACCACGATTCGATGTGCTTTAATTCCCTGATGAATACCTAAGTTAACGTTACCGTTACTGTTTCCCGTCACACTCCATAGTTTATTTTAGCAACATTCTCATAGCCCTTACATCGCTAATTTTACACACCGTGGACATGCACTCAGAACCGACCAAATGCTTTTTGGCACTGAAATGAAGACAAATCACTGAAATGTAATCATTCATTGCCTACAAATAGATATTCAACAACGAGTATTTATATAGGCTATTGTTCCTAAAAGTAACATTATTCACCTGTGACCATGCACCCTCCTGTAACTGGTGTTCCAGCAAATCTATTTCAAGATTAGCCTTTATTCTTCTGCCCCAAGTAGGCCTACACAATTTCGTGGTCAGTTTTTTGCACTTGATCATGATATGCAGGTTGTACAACTCATTTACTGGTAACTTGGAATACATGAGATTACATTAAATTCCACAGTTCCACACGCAGAATTCACCTGCCATTAAATGAACATCTCAATGCGTACCCCATCCATGCTCTGTTCAACAGGATCAGAATGTGCAAATCGTTTTTATATTCATTATTGTCATAATTTCAGTGTAACTGACAATTCCACACAAGCCTGTAACTAAAAGTACATGGGGAGAGAACTACCAGTAGCTACCATACATAAGCTTTTCTGCATCCATTTCTGTGGCAGAAGTCAAAGTCTCTTTGTCATCTTAATCATCATCATCATCATCATCATCATCCTGTGATGAAAAGCATTCTGTTGGGGGTAACTGCTACAACAAGTTGAAATAGGCACCAACTGATATTTACTTTGTATCATGTCGAATATGAGGGGTCATTGATTGCAGAAGCGAATTTACCTTGTCACAGTTGATTAACGACAGTTCAATGGGTAAAATGGACATAAAGTGAACCCCAAAGTCCATTGACACCTCTTTCCTATGCAAATCTCACAATTAAAACATGTAGCTGTAAAACGGTAGGTTTTGAAAAAGCCATCGAATTGACGTCAGTTCGGTGGCTCCACCTTTTTTGGCTGTAGTCTGTACCTTTGTCACACCCCAAAATTTGCTCCGTGCTGTTCTGTGTATTTCCACATAATTACAAAGAAGAACGTTTTTCTAGCATGTTGAAAATGGATTACGGTGGTAAACACTCGACGGGCTGTGATGTTTGTCTATGAGAAGATCCCTGTGCAGTTCAACCCTCAATTACACATTTGCTCTAACTATTTCACCGAGGACAGTTTTGAATATCTGGGACAATGTAAAGCATGATTTTCTATGAAGCTGTTGCTGAAAAGAGGTGCTGTTCCGACCTTATGTTCATCACAACCACAAGCTGTAGTATTATGTTGTCGCTGACAGTTATTAGCAATGCTAACGTATCCTAGCATCGGTAGAATGTGTGATGATTTAGTTTATTGGCAATGGGGCTTTATTACATGTTCCTGACTGTGTTTCATTCAAATAAATAACCCATGTTGTCATGTAAATCTACAATTCAAGATGCATGTTTGTCCAGATCTATTTTACAGCAAGATAGATAGAGCTAACTGAGGCTGAGTTGAATCACGATAGTTTGTTTGCTAAGCTGTAGTGCTAACGTTACCCACCTAAGTTAATTTCATCATTGCTGACCCTAAAGCATGTCCCTACACTATTGGTCTAGATGGAGCCAGCCCAGCCCAGCCAAGGCCTCACCCCATTGGTTTAGAGGAACCCAGCCCAAGGCCTTACCTGGTTGATGTGCACTGAGGGGATGGAAGCAGAAGGGACCGATGAGTGGCTGGGAGAGTTGGGCAGGGACTTGCACGGACCAATAGACAGCTGTTGTTTTTTCCTCAGGGCCACCACCTTCTGGGCCACTGTGTTGAGGGAATAAAACACATCATCGGCATCATCAAGTGAATGAAACCCACTTCATCCACTGGGTAAATCTCACATCGACACGCCAGTGGAGAACTGGTTCATTAGTGCATTATCTAAACAACCGCAGGGTGATTTGTTTTCCAACTGGGTAAACAGAGACATACGGGAAGGAGGCCCAATACCAGTCTCGGGAGAGACCCTGCCTTCCCGTCTCCCGGAGATAAATAATAACGTGAGACGATGTCGCCAAAACGAGTCGTCTGTCCTCTGAGATGTGCGGCGCAGTGTTAATCAAATGAGCCTGTCACCGTTACTGGGGGGCTGATGGGGTGGGAGTGGTAGGGGGGGCTAATTTCCCATGCAGACGGAGTGTCGCTCTGGAAACAGGGGGGCGGGGGGAGATGAGTTCAGGTTGGGTTGACAGCTGGAAGTGTACTGACAGAGAGAAAGAGTGAGCGACAGAAAGAGTGAGACACAAAAACCGAACAAGAGTGAGAGACAGAGAGAGTGAGAGAGACAGAGAGAGAGAGACAGAGACAGACGGGGACAGAGAGAGCGAGCATCCTCCAGACAGCAAACACTTCAACGTCTTTTAATCATTTCAAATGGAGCTTGAGGAAGTAATTAAAGCAGGGGGGGGGGGGACAACAAGCCTGAGCAGCACCAGTGGATGAGAGGCCACGTGAGCATGCTGATACCGGCTGTGTTACGGATTCACAAGTTTTGTAAAGAGATGATGAAATGTTTGAGCGTTCGAAAACCCAAACATGTTTGAAAAGAAAGAGCTTTAAGTGGTGCTTCCTGCAGGGTAAGCAAACAGTTATTCATAACCAAGAGCTGGCATATAAGCTCTCAATTTATTTACTTGAGTTTGTTTGTCACAAACACTTCAGCCTCAGTATGTTCCGATCAATTTAGAGAAGGCTTTCATAGCTCTAAGTTCTCACAGATCTTTTCAATATCTCGGAGTGAGCCTCGACTCTGACTACCTCAGTGTCAACATCCTGCAACATCTTGTCAAACAGCACAGCTCCAGTGGTTGGCTCCCCAGCCTGGTCTACGCTACTCTCGGCCTCCCAGAGCCCTCTCACCGTCCTGGAAGACTCTCTCCACGTTCAGCCCATAGGTGGAGCAGGTCTCATAGTAGGTGGAGCGCTTCAGGTCGTTGGACAGCTTCCTGGCCCGCGAGTCGTCGATTACTCTGGGGTTTGCAGCACTGATGGCGTCTGGAAAAGGTCAGGTGGAGGGGTGGGGGTTACAGCATGTCACACACGGATATTCATCCAGTCAGACTCTCTTCCTTATCACATGTCACAGGAACTCTGCATGGAATACAAAACCGGTGTTCCAGACCGAGGCCCATCTTGGCTAATTATGTCATTTTTTTTGGTTTTTAAGGTCACCTTGCGTCCCCACCAGGACCATGGGGACCTCCGCTGTGTTCCTGTAACTGGACAGACGCAGGAAGTAGTTGTACACTGTCTGGAAGCTGATCTCATCCTCCAGGCTGAAGACAAACACGACGGCATCCACCCAGGCTGCAAACTGGAGATACAGAACCCGGTTAGAACATGGCTAGCGGTATCTCCTCTGTTGTCTGAACCCAGTTCCTGTTATACTGAAAGAACTGAAGCAGAGCAAGGTCAAATCAAGGCTTTTCTGATGGCTTCACAGTAAAAGTTCTTTTTAATAATCAGCTGAATTGTCTGGGAAAGGCAGGGTCCAAGGGTTTGAAAATTAATAATCGAGCAATTTCATGTTCAATTAAATTGACACATGAATAAGTCAACCTTAATGAACTACAAATTAAATAAATAACCACCCTCAAATTACCTTCGGAGTCGGGATATAAATATGCAAAACACAACACTTTTACCACATCTGGCAGTGGAGGAAATGACTAAAGATTCCATATTTGGTCAGGAGGGGGCAGCATTGCCGCAGCAATGCTCTTATCGACCTGACACCTACTGTGTTTGTCACCAGTTTCCTGGGTAATATAAAACTCTGTTGCAGAAACCCACTTGTCTTCAGTTATCCAGCGCGTAGGTGCATGTGCTTTACCAGCATGCTACGTGAAACTCTCAACCGGATGAACGATGTGGTCAGTCTCCCTCAAGCAGAATAAGGTTGGTGTCGTCCAGCGTTAAACACCCCATCCCATTTCCTCCCCCGAGTGAACAAACAGCGTCCGAGTCATAGCTTTGCTCAGCCTCCCGCGAGTCGGAATTCAATGAAGGCCTTTAATTATGCCTCGCTAATTACACAGGCATCTGACGAGCGAGCTCAAGCCGTCTCTCTTCCCTCATCTAGGGGATAATTAGCGTAATGCTAGCATAACTCAGTGCTGGCAGGCCAGGTATCAATGACTTTTCCGTCACTGGCTCTGAGGGGAGGCCGTAGCGTCAGGCGGTTTTTACTCAATCGGACTCCTCTGGGACCTTACAGGCCAGGAACAACATTGTGTATCCCTAATCAACGCGATGTGGACCCTCAAAACACATTTAAGAATTGGGGGGAGCCGGGGAGGGAGGGGACGGGTGTTGGCAGAAATACAGCCTCCCAGGCTCATCCATATACAATGAGTGTCTGGGCTGGAACCTGAAAGCTAGTTTGTTACTTAGGATCCCGGTTTGGAGCTCTGCTAAATCGGGCACGGAGATTGTATACACAGCAAAGAAACGATGAACTACATCCACCCCACAAACATAAGCTACTAGCAGTGTCCAGATGTGGAGCTGGGATTAGCATCTTGTTGTGCTAGCTGTGTTTTGCTTGATAGTTTTCTTTTGACTGGTAACATACTTTGTTCCTCGTCCACAAATGCCCTAAGAAACGCATACAACAGGATTTGCTTCTCTTGGTAGGCAGCCTGTTTGTCTGACTCGCGTTATAGCCTATGGAAGGCCGTTTGTGCCAAAACCCCAAATGTAACGTTCGTGTACAGACGGCATATCTAACCGTCAATTTATGTCGTCTATACACGGCCGTTTATAACGTCTGTACACGTTTGGACCATCTATGCTTCCATGCTATTGGTTGGCGTCAACATGCCCACCCCTTTTTGACGCTGGAACCAACATAGCCACCCCCCTTTTGACGTAGTGTCTGGGCTAGGCTGTACATAGTCCTACTGTGATCATGTGGGCTCTTACATAGCTATCATTTACTATTTGGGACAGTCCATTTGTGTGTGGGAGACGAACTTGTGCGGAAACTTTACAACCACCAAAGTGTGAGTGAAAAAACGATGTGTGCACTATGCCCCATGTATGGTCAGAGGGGATTCAAACATTCAATAGCCTACCAAATAGGCAAAATAATGCACCATATCTGGCCAAAGGTGCTGCTCAGCCAATGCAACATAGCGGCATGGAGATTAAATCTGTACAGGTTTGTTACATACTGTATTTGTTCTTACAGCCGATATGGCCCAGTTTCCCAGACATGGATTAAGACTAGTCCTTTTTCTCTTACTTTTGGACTACAGGTTTAATCCATGTCTGGGACACTGGGCCATTAATAATGTGCGCTCCTTGCTCAGGTTTAATTAATGGCACTCTGTTCCTTGCTCCACTAATTTACAACTCTGTTCAAACATGCTCTGACTAACACAGGTCTCTATCCTCTATAGCCTAGGTTCCCATCCCTATCCAGTAGGGGTGGAACGGTACATGTATTCGTATTGAACCGTACGGTACAGGCATCACGGTTCGGTGCATGAAATTACAAGGAGAATACACGGTATTTAAAAAAAAAAAGACTTGCGTGCAAATTAATTAATGTAATGCGGAACTACTGTTAGATACTCGTGTTCTTTAAGGATATCTAATCTGTAGCTCTGAAGCTCTGATTGGCGCCGCCGTGAGTCATTGATAGCTAGCAGCACTCAGGACGAGTATGGAGAGTGGTGGCGACCCACGAGAGATAGAGGACCCACCGGACTCTTTAAGATTGCAAGTTTGGGAAAACTTTGGTTTCCCATTCACTTACACTACACGCGAGAGAATGGTGGATAAGACAAGCACTGTGTGTCGGCATTGTTCAGCAGTTGTGGGCAGTGACCTGCAGGCTGGGTAGGCACTGCCTACCCTGCCAAAATTCAAACGTAAAAATGTTTATTAAATCATTTTATTTAATAAACTTGTATTTGTATTTTTACTGTTTATTCTTGACGATGACAAATGTAGCAGTTACGCATAATCAAATACCAAAATAATTGTAAAATAAGCATGCACTGTCCGTTCACTGCAGACAACAAGCGAAAAACTCACTTGCGCACTTCGATCCTCTATTCTTCAACATGTACATTGAAAAGCACAACTCTGCTGTGCCTTTGCACGTAAATATGTTATGCCAGTAATCACCTATGTTACGTATCAAACATTGATCAATTAAAAATGAGATATTACTGGACATTTGCACAGCTAACGTCATTAACCAGCTACATTGTAAGCGTCAACGCCACCTACGGTCTTCTTCGGCCACCCGCTGGTGGTCCCACCGCTCAAGAGCGCCCAGTCCCAACACAAGCTCTTCTCCTGTCTGGCCCCCCCAATGGTGGAATCAACTCCCCACCTCCATCAAGGACACTGACTGTCTCCCCACCTTCAAAAAAAAGGCTCAAGACGCACTTGTTCCGGGATTACAACAGCACTTAGGAATGCTTGGCTGGACCTGATGTTAGTTTCCTCCAGGATCACAATGACTCTTATTGAGAGACTTGTTGCTCTTATTGGGTTGTTGTAACGGTTTTAAATTCTTGTGCTCGCTGTGAAATATTTTACTGTTGATTGTTTTTCTACATGTACACTCTTGCTCTTTTTGAGTTTCATGTTGTTTAATTGTAACTTGTTTAACTACATGCTCTTATGGTTCTTCCCTTTGGCACTTATTTGGTTCTTCACATTGTATGCCTCATGTTTTGGCTGCTAGCAATGTTTGGGGCTATCTCGTTGCTATGATCAGTGACCTATGCTCTTTTGTAAAGCTCTCTCTTGGAAGTCGCTTTGGATAAAAGCGTCTTCTAAATGCATAAATGTAAATGTAATCCCCGCAAAATTCAAGTCAAAATTACAGCAGCAGTGTCTGCCGATATCATTGAGGAAGTTGAGGAATTTCTCCAAGCTCGATTTGAGTTGAGGAATTTCTCCAAGCTCGATTTTATTCAAAACATGAGTTGATAGCAAGAGGGAGGTCTACGCCAGACCTAGATGGACTACTGCAGCAAAAGGGACAACATGTTTTTGATCGTTTCAAACAGACTGGTATGAAGAAAAGATTGGCTATGTGGCTGTGTTAACAGTCAGCGCTGTAGGCTACTGCTTGTACTGTTTACTGTGTTTACTGTTTTAAACATATTAACCTAACAATAAATTAGGTAATCTGGCTTTCAAAACTCAGTGCCTAGCCTCTTACTGACATCACCACAGGTCACTGGTTGTGGGTTATGTGAGTGGAAATACATCTAACATGCTAACGCATATAACGCATCTGGTGTGTGCTAAATGATATGAAAATATCCGACGCCATCACCCAGGTGTGCCAATCACTGGAACGAGACTAAAAAAACTGTCCAACTTCTCTTACCTACAGTGCTTAACCAGCCATTAGATACATATACATCACTGACGTAATCGGAATTTACATGTCATATTCAATGCGCCCGTATTCACTCATAGAGGAACCTGGTTTGTTTTGCTTTTCCCTCCGTTATACCGAACTCGTACCAACCCGTGATGTCTGAACCGCAGTATGAACCGAACCGTGACTTCAGTGTACCGTTCCACCCCTACTATCTAGAGGGGGAAAATCAGACCCTGTACATTTTCATATAGTCTCAATTACATAAGAGTATTTTGTACATTCCCTGTGTTGGATATTACTTGTATATTGCCATGGGTATTACCTGTGTTTTATTTCTTGAATAAGGCTACTCTGTAAGCTGCCTTCAACCCTGTGTATTCCTAACCTGTTTTATTGTAATGTTATTTTGCTTTCTGATGCGCCACAATTTATTTGTGGGTATACACATCATATTTACCAGAGGCCTTTACCATTTGTGCTCTCACACTGCCATCTAGTGGGAACTTTAGCAATCTTAAATGTATACCTTTTTTGAAATGTGAATATGATATAGTATACAAGCTACAAATTATTTTCTCAGTAATTTGGGGAATCTGGTGGCTGAGCGGTGAGGGAATCGGACTAGTAATCCGAAGGTTGCCAGTTCGATTCCCGGTCATGCCGACTGACGTTGTGTCCTTGGGCAAGGCACTTCACCCTACTTGCCTCGGGGGAATGTCCCTGTACTTACTGTAAGTCGCTCTGGATAAGAGCGTCTGCTAAATGAATAAATGTAAATGTAAAATGTAAATGTAAGTAACCCGTAGATTACAAAATAGCCTACAGTTGTTGATAATGTCACTGTCAATTTATATTAGCCTATTTCTTAACCTTAATTCAATTAAAATTGGTTGAGTAGGGACAGTTTTTCTCTCTTGCAATGATTGTTATCTGGTTTCCCCTCAAAAAACAAATGAAGTGGTAGCACCCAATTTTAAACGTGTACTGACTTTAAAAATGTCCGCGTACAGACAATATAAATGGACGTCTGTACACGGTTAAATATGCCGTCTGTACACAAACGTTAAATTTGGGGTTTTGGCACAAACGGCCTTCCATACTAGCCATACCACAGGCGGGGCATGTCACGTGACGTACATTGAAAATTAATGGGAAGCGGAACCTTGCTGGCGAATTTCGTCTCGATTCGCGGCCAGTGGATCGGCACCTTCAGGCTTGAGGTAGGATCAACTGGCCGAGCAGACTGGGTTAGCATGGTCTACACACCTGTAGCTCCGGGGGTCCACCCTCATCTCTGATCAGGAGAAGGTAGCTCTGTCCGTCCACCACTATCTCCTTCTTGAAACGTCCGCCTGAGGAGGAAGGGAAGAAGGAGAAGCCAAGAATGAGCTGGGGAACAAAAATTCTGTAGACGCTAATGTTAATACACAGTATTAGTATGTGTTGTGTGTAAGACAAATAGGGAAGTGTGAACCCATCTGCTTAGCCTTGCCGGCAAAGGACTGGCACTGGCACAGTAATACGTCTGCATAATGCCTGCAAATAGTCACAGCCTTGACTCTGAGAATGAACTGTGCACAGTCTGTCAGACATCACCAATTTGTACATCGCATTACAGCTTCAGATTCCAATATGATAAAAGTTTTGATAAAATAAATACAAAAGTTTGCAGAGATCCGGCACACGGGCCGCTGAACCCGCTGACTGTGTCTGGGCGAAAGGGACCATATGCTGGAGGAAACTGAGTCTCTATGGAGACAATTACGGGGGAGGGAAATTGCCCTTTAGCATGTCCAACGCACATCTGCCGGGGGAACCGGCTCTGTAACACTACTGTCAGAGTGGAGCCCACCTCCTCACAAACAGCACACGATCAGCTCGACCACGAAAACACTCCACAACAACCACTCCACAATATTATATAGCGTTATAGCAGCACGCTTAGCATGGTGCTCGCATTAGCTTCAGCTTGAGGCTGAATCTAGCTTACTGTGACTTGATAAGGGTATGCAGAATGGTTGTGGCCCTCAGACAGAGATAGATGATGGGAGTAGCAGTGGCGATTTTAGACCACTTTAGAATTTAGGGGTGCTCAAGCACCCCTAAATTTCATCTCAGCACCCCTAAAAATAATAATTATAAAAAAATAAAAATTATTGTTGTATATTATCTTTTGATGCTGGCACTTCATGAAGAAAGGGACATCCTTAGTTTTTTCATTCATTACATTTTTGCATAATAATACATACATGTATTAATTGTTATCCAGTGAAATTAGCGGTGTGGCGGGTAGTGGCCGTGGCCAACACAGCATTTTACCCTTGCTTCCCAACTTTACAACTGGCTCTGGAACCAATCGTCACTCCTAATGCCTAAACCTTCGCTCGCATCTTTCTCTGCCGCCATTATGGAACTACAACTCAAACTAGCGCACAACATCAACGTCATCATTCTCAGACACTCCCTCTGTTCGCTGATTGGACCGGTAAAAAGTTTACCGGAGATATCTGACAAATATATCTAACACACAGTACAGAAGACACAGTACAGAAGCAAAATGAAAATTCAGTGGAAGTACGTAGGAGGGCAGAGCCAGGCTACCAGATTCATGCGTTTAACTTTACATTTTCTTCCGAGGGAGCATGCCCCCGGACCCCCCTAGAGGGTCGGGGGTTCACCGTATCCTTCTCGCCTTTTTTGCCCCTGACCTGTTGGTATGCCTGTTATTAGCAAGGGGGTTTAGCATTTTTGCAAGGCACTTATATATGTCACATTCTCATTGAGGGCTGACCACCCCTAAAGGTCTGATCCTAGAATCGCCCCTGGGGAGTAGCAAAGAATACGGTCGTTATCCTAAACAGTCTTGAGTTTATGTCCGAGGGACAGTGGAGATTAAGGAGCGACTATAGAGTCAGTTTTTCTCAATTTCTGTCTTTCTTTTTCCCTTGTAACTTTGCTTCGTATTCATCGCCTTTAGCAAAGCTGGCTGCAGATAACACAACGGCCAATGGGAGTACCTCTAAATTGGATTTTGACTGTCATAGGGATGGTTTAAGATCCTGCGGAGATTAAAAACATTCAAATGAGAAACTTGGCAGAGGAAGAGTCGGGTCTGGCAATGAAAACATAGCATTTTGAATAGAGAAATGCGCTTCAGGCATTCGCGCTTAAAGCAATGTTCCAGTAATATTAAATAATGTAGGACTGCGAACTACAGTAGCTGCATAAAAGGTTTTATAATGCATATCAAATGACTGTGGGTGAAGTACTGTAATCCAAGCACACGCATTAGTGCTGAAAAGTCTGTCCAAGTCAATACAAAGTAAATACAGCCTTTTTTTGTAATCACACACTTATCAGTTCAAGTACTCATAATATTCTATCATATAAGAGGGCAAGGTGAGGCTGTTGAACAGAGGGCCGTGGTATCCAGTAAGAAATAGATCTCTTTTCACACAGGGGCCAACAGGGGCCACATGAATGGCCCTGCAGTCTTTCTGGGGTAGGTCCCAGGGTCGACTTTTACCGTGCACTACTCATCCACTTGGGCCACTCCCCCCACCCTGCTACACACACTTGGCCAACGCGGGATTCTCCCAGATCGTCCAACAGCTCACCAGTTGGATGGTAATAAAGACAGGGAGAGAGAAAAAGAGAGAGAAAGACAGAGAGAGGGAGATCCATCGACAGAGGCTTGGCCAGCTTTCTTTTATTGAAGTAGCAGAGCATGGAGATTCAAGAGAATTGAGATGACAACGTCGCCATATGTCTGGGCATCCCCCATTCTGAGTTGCCTAGTGATGCATCAGAGAGTAGGGATGATGTCAGCTCCAAACACTAGATTACAGGGTCTGAATGGTAGAGTAAGTATTAGAAATGTACTGTAATAACATAGCCTGTTCTATATGTTACTATAAGGTCTACAGCTAAATAGTTTAAATAGCATGTGGGTGGAAGTATATATCTGG
Organism: Osmerus mordax; assembly: GCF_038355195.1. Classification (NCBI taxonomy): domain Eukaryota; kingdom Metazoa; phylum Chordata; class Actinopteri; order Osmeriformes; family Osmeridae; genus Osmerus; species Osmerus mordax. The sequence continues at coordinate 13,747,773 of NC_090065.1, forward strand.
GTTACATAAGTCGTTTGGCTGTGAGCCCTGAAACATCTCCTGAAGAGCAACCATCTGTACAGTTGGACGCCCCAAAACAGAGACAAAGGCTAATTAAGGCACTAATTATTATACAGCTCAAATGAGAGATGTATTTTGCTTAACCCTTGTGTTATCTTCGGGTCATTCTGACCCATCAGTCATTGTGACCCACCGTCGTATTGCAACAACTTTACCGCATACAAAAACAAAGTGAAGCATTTTCTTTTAACCGTTGGGCTGTCTCAGACCCCCCACATTGCAAAGGTTAAAAGAAAATTATTTTTATTTGTTTTTGTATTGGGTAAAATTGGGTTAACACAACGATGGTTCGTTATGAACCTTTGGGTCATGTGACCCAAAGGCAGCACGAGGGTTAATCACTTTGACCAGACACGGGAGAAAAGTAAAACAGGTTGTCTATTTGCTGTTGTCCAGCTTGATCAAAGAGGAAGTCTGGGATTTGCAGTGTGAGGTGGGCTCAGTTAGCACGCTGCGAGCATGTACAGCTAGCGTCAAGGCTCAGACCTTGACACAGAGCCACAATCCATCGAAGCTCCATTCGCTGTTGCCATGGAAACACACCCCAGTACGTTTTCAGATATCACAGCAATGGCACACGTACAAAATCTGGCCAAATAGAATGAGACAAAACAGTCACACTGAACCCTCTGAAGTCAGGTACTGTAGCTGTTCGCTGGCAGCGGAAGTTTGTCATAAAATATAGCTTGTGTTTTGGATAAAACCCAGACAAGATTGAGGCCTTCAGGAAAGTCTCGTCTACTGCCATTACTGGAAGAGTTATGTTGTATCATTCACAGCTACTTGAAAGCCATCTGTAGAAAATGCAGCAACAAAAGGCATGTTTCCTTAATTACACAAACAACACTCTGGTTCTGCTTCCCAGCGTCTTTGTCATTGATTTCTCAAGGACTAATTAAGCTATGAGGATTTTCCCCCCTCTGTGGTGCAAAATGCCAGGAACTAATTATGTGCTCCATGTCTCATATTTGCAATAATTGCACCAAAAAGAAACATTACAAAGTTCTTCATTATAACCCAGGGTTCACAAACATCTTAGAGTTTTGAAAAGCATTTACCTCAAAGTCCAACCAGGGTCAAACTCATCACTACGCTGCCGAAAAGAAAAATTCGGTATTCTCCAGTATCTCTGGAGATTCTGCTTTAAAACTGTGTCATGCCCTCTCATACTACCTCAGAACTCCTAAGGTGTCAAATGTTTTGCAGTCTGAAACAAAAATCTCCCTTCTCAAAAATGGAGGTTTTAGTAGGATTTGATCTTTAAGCCGAGGTATTAGTGTTACCTTGATGTGTCTGGAATTAGAATTCTACCCAACCCTCTGTGACTGCTGAGGCTGTGCTCCAGCACTCTCTTCACAGTGGGGAGAAAACAAACCGTTAAACGGATGGAAAGCCAATTATCTCCCTGCCATCTCTCTTCCACATCCGGAAGTTTTGAGATAATCCGACACAGTCTCCTGTTAGAGAATAACAACACAAACAGAACCCCCCCCCCCCCCAAACATCAAAGGAATGCCACTAATAAGGTGTTGCCTTCCTGTCTTTCCAGTCTGCGTGTCATACTTATTAACACACTCCATTCAACGTATCATTAGGTTAGATCTTGCGCATGGTTGGATTCTGTGTACCTTCTTATGCATATCTATTGCCAAGCTAAAACAACCTGCCACAACTAAAACCAACAGGGGAGTTCTTCGCCAGTATTTCACCAGTGGTTGACAGTGAATTTGTTTTTAAAGTGACAGCCACACATATTTATAGCAGCAGTTTGAAGGTGTCTGTCTAGTACAGTTGAGTTGACGAGTGTTTAAAGGTGGTGTGACACCTGTGCCTCACCTTCAGGGGATTCCTCTTGCACATATGTTCCTGTCAGGTACCGGTGGACCAAGGCCGACTTCCCACTGGACAGGTTTCCCACGATGCCCTGCAAAAACAAACCGCACACCACATGAACACTCAGCTTCATTCAGAGCACAGGGAGATAGAGGTAAAAGCCTTACTTTCATCGACTTTGTCTCACAGGGGAGGTTTAAAGATGAAGGAAATAGTGCTGTGACATGTAACCGTTTCAGGCCTTCTGTCCAGGTGTCTAGTAGGGCATACATTCCTGTATCCTGTGTGGGGGTGGGGACGGGGTGGGGGGGGGGGCATGATGCCAGCCCTGTCTGTGAAAAACAAAGGCTTGGCCACACCCTTCTCCTGCCCAACCCCCACCCCCATCCCACATCCCACCCCTCAAACCACCCCCCTCTCCCCCAGTTCATCGGTGGGTGGTAGAGTGAGTGAGGTATGGTTTTAATTACAGGGGAGCGAGAGCTATGGAAGATCTCCTAAGCTTGGGAAAAGCTGGATGTAGGGTTAACTATATTGTGCGGAAAGTGTGGGAGGGGGGGGGGGGGGGGGTTAAGGAAACAGAGATGAGGATGAGGCATGTGTCCAGTAGTGTTCTGATTTAGAGAGTCCAAACTAACATGGTACAACGGAAGTACAAGGGTTGCTGTTCAAGGTAACAAGCTTCTGTAGCCTGCTGATTTGTGGCCATCATTAAGGGAACTTGCTGACTCATCACTGCTCAGGTAGATGAAAGCAGGAATTTTGCAAGTAATTTCCACTCTAGTCTTGGGCGCTTTCAAGATCTGGGCCTAATTATGCATGTGCAAGTTAGAAATGTTCTGAAGGCTTCAGGAAAGGTAGAGTCTTTTGGAAAGTCTGCAAAAATCAGTGTCACTTGTGAGAGGGACTCCCTATAGATAAATCATTTGCCATAGATTCAGTGTTTTTTCCAATTATGTCCATTGTTGGGAGAGGGAAAAGTATGAAGTGCTTCATCTGAGGGTTAATTCTGTCTTGCTGCTCAGTCTAGATAATAAACCCCCTCTGTACGGCAAATAACACCTTGGCTACATGAAAGGAAATTGACAGCTTGCAGTGTGTCTGAAAGTATAAAAACTAGAAGCCTGTTTCTCTGTCAAAGAGGAGTACTGTATATTCACTTAAGGATCCCGTGATGCAACACCACAGTAGAGCGCTGAAACTGTATAGCTCAAATGCCTGTATTTGTCACCAAAATAACAAACTATGGACATGGCCGTATTGACGTGAGGTATTTTGTTTCAGTGTTATGTGATTGATGTCAAGCGTTCTCTGATGGTGTCCTAGAGCCTGGCAGTGGTTAGATCTGCTGCACCGGCATGGATGGGGTCCAGGACGTGTCACCAGTCGAGCACAAAACTGTCACTCATCTCTAAGGCCTGCTGCAAGCCATCCTGTTTCTCCATGCCAACACATCTCATTAAAAATAACCCACCCCCTTGACAGGGAATATATCAGCCAATTTCTATACTTGGTTCTTCCATGCAAAAATACAAACCACAGCTTAACATGCATATAGCATTCAGTCCATTGACATTTAAATCAATCCAATGCTAAATGTGACGCTCTCTCTGAGGGGGGGGGGGGGCTGAATACTCACCACTTTGAGCTCTGGCACTGACCGGCTCAATGTCCATTCCTGGCTGTTGACGAAGGAATCTGAAAGAAGCGGGAGAGAGAACAAACACTATTATGGTCACAGGTCATCCGAGGGCAAGTGTTCTGTTTACACCTTATCCCTGTCAAATATCGCAGTTGATTTTCTGATCAAGCATGGAGCCAACACGCACCCACTCTGACTCATCTGGGACAATGGTTTTGGTTTGTTTACCATGGAATACTCCCTCATTCACAATTGTCATTCATGGCAGTTTTTTAAGCAATGGTGCATTACAGCAATTTGATTCTTCAGTCTAGCCTCGAGGCCAGATCTGATGATGAGCCTGCTGGGGCTTCTTGAACTGACAGTCACAGATTATCAGGCCTGACCCGACACGACAGAACATCTGACTGGATAATCATGGCTCGAAGAGAAATTACAGCCAAAATAAAGAAATAAAAACACTTCATAACAACAATTATAGGGGTGAAAGTCGGTCAGTTCAAGATAACATTGAAAGCCAAAACCTGGAGAGCTTTTCTTCAGAGAGGTTGCAGGGGTGATGTGTCAGCATGAGTCAAAACACCCAGTCCACACAAGACCACTTTCCTTTAGGAAGGTCCAAGTCCTACCTAACACCATCAGCACACCTGCTGATCTCGCTTATGGAGATACCATCTCTGACCGGGGGGGGGGAGGGGGGCAAACACCCTATCTCCAAGCAACAAGCTACAAAACCAGGTGGTCCCCCTCCCCTTCTGTTGTCTACACCATAACAGAGATCACTTGAGGCACCAAGCACGGAGGCATTTTTAAAGTGAATATGACTGTTGCCGCCACAGAACCCTCATCTCGACAAGAGCAACAGTTCATGGAATCAACGAAACACAGAAAAACCTGAACATCTTTGTATAATCGTTTCACTTTCTGTTACATGTCACCTAAACAGATTCACTAAGTGAACCGGAGAGAAACCATTCACAGTATTCGACCACTTTGTACACACAATGCAGACATCCTAATGAGACTTATATTGGATGCCTGCAGAAGTTGAAACGAGGCCGGATGGAAATGCCTTTGGGAGAGGGGTATCCCTGAGAGGGATTTCTCCCACTTCCTCTTTCGGAGGACTGTTGTTTTACAAGCCTAGTTTTCAGACTCTATACTGGTTTTTGACACCTCTCCTTGAACAAGTCAGAACACGAGCAGAGACACGCAGTGTTCTTTAGCTCCTCAGGGTGGAGAGGGTGTGAGGGCGGGTGACATTCACTACAGGCATAATGGAAGGTATATTCCTGCTCTTATGGAGCAGAGTTTCGGCTCTTTAAATCTAATTATAATCCAATTTGTAATGCAAATTATATTGGAAAATGTTTCTGTTGATCATATCTAGGCTGATCCTAGAGGATGTAGGCACTGGTTAGTCTTTAATTCATGTTACTGACATTATGATGTAACAGTCCACAGCATTGTTTCTTAATGGCACAAATGGGCCGAAGGTCGGAAATATACAGGCCATCTCGGGCTATCATTTCACAATTGGGTCTCTGTTGAGTTGTCCACTTATAGGACACTGTGTTTCCGCTGTCCATAACAACAGCACCCATCATCTACCATCTTCCAACGGCAGGAAATAAAATAGGAGTGAAGAAACAGGCTCTTGGCATCACATTTCACAGCCATGGATCCTGCCCCCAACAAGAAACCCACTTTTTATCCAATAATGTGATATTTCCTTAACATCTTCAGTAAGTACTCTGTGCAGCATATGGCATGGCCAATCAGTACCAATCAGATACAGCAAGCGTCGTCCAATGACAAAACTACTTGATGTTTGAGGCTTTCATGACATCATTTGTTTCAACAGTGACCTAGAATGCCTATAGAAACAAAATAAGGCCCGACCTAAGCCTTGCCCACAGAGGACACCAGTGCCTTTGTTTCTGAGAGGGTAAACTGCATGGCAGCCTTGTTTGTCGTGTTTTTCACCTCACTGCTCACGTCATCTCGAATGACAGTTACAATTCCATCCTGGGGTGTGGAGGCATGATTAGCCCCCCTCTTGAATTTCGGAGAAAGGAAAATGCAAAAGGAGCAGAAAACCCTTCTCTCTGGCTCCTCTGCATCTGTGTGCGTGCATAGAAGTGCGTAGGTGCTTGCGTGTGTCGGTGTGCAAGCACGGGGGTGTGAGTCCGTTCCAGAAGGAGAGAGAGCAACCTTGAGGTCTGAACCTCCCCTCGTTTCTGAGGTCTGAGATCCGTTCCCACTGTCCAAACAATTACAGAGGGAGAATTTAGCTCTCAATGAGTATTTTTACATCCCTAATTTGTAAACCACACGGCTTTCGCTACTCACTGCTGTTCCCTCACACTTGGCCTATACTCTCACAAACAGGCTCCCTTTTGGCGTGATCATCCTGAATCATTGCCTTATCTTGTAGTGCTCTATAGGGTTATTCAGAAAAAGCGCTTAACTGCGTGCGACTCACAACTGTTATCATGATCCATCGATCTCCGAGCAGCAGAATGTCACCTCTCTCTGGAGGATAAATGAAAAACAATCAGTGCTGAACCAGACATAAGGCAGTCTGTGTCGACCGATTCCACGAAGAACTGGCAGGCAGGAATTTCAACTTTGTGCTGTCCGTAGCCTGGTATTGATTTCTTCCAAGGAAAAAGATTGGACAACCGTGTCTGACCAAACCTTTATTTGCCCTGGGGAAGACTAATTAGAGTTTAAGAAATGAAAATGGCCCCCAAACAATGTGCAGACATGGACACACACAGGCCAAGATCCTCTGAGGCTTCTGGTCGTACTCGAAACAGATCAGAGAAAATGTTTCTTAAGCCAACACAATGAAAACCAGGTCCTACCCCAGCCTCTTGAATTCATACGATTTCAATAACTTTTGATAACTTGATTTTAAGAAACCGTTTCTCTGGAGAGAAGGGTAACAGTGGGCAGGTCTCATCTGCTACTGTAGCAGACGTCTCAAGTGGTCTTGCAGAGTGAAAAGAAAAATGATGCCTTTGCAGGGATTTGCAGTGGCAGATTCTGAAGTCATATTCAATTATTAACAACGGTGACTCAATTGGTCTAGAACATATCCAACTCCCCCTTTGTCTCTCTCCCTCTTTCCTCATCTCTGTCTCCCTTTCTCCCACTCTCTCAGCAGGTGGGATGGCATTATCAGAGTGTTAGGGTATATTCCCTCCATTTGCTGGGAAGTGAAACATTTTCTTAGTCACAATAGTAAACCTTATAAGTTGGAGGGAAGTTGGCTTGCTTCGAGAGACCTTGCTGGGGGAAGTGAATAAACATATACCGTATTTCTTCGAATAAACGCTGCAGCGTTTATTACACAATGATAATTTTTGGTGCGGTGATTATTCGAGGGTGGCGTTTATTCGAGGGTGGCGTTTAATTAGTAAGAGAGATTTAGATCATTGCAGCTGCAGTGCGGCCATAGACAAATAAAGAATAGACAAGGAGGTCAAACACAAAGTCTAGTATAAAATTGAAGCCTTGTGTGTGTCTACATTGTGTAGAAATCTGAAGCAGCATGCCAAAACGTTCTTACACTTCAGCTTTCAAAGAGAAAGCTGTGCAGAAAGCACTCACCTGCAGCAACAGATCTGTAGCACGCGAACTTGGGGTTGATGAAAGGCGAATTCGCCAGGTGAAGTCAGCTACCTCGTTATCTTGTAGGCTACATGTAATTGTCGCAATTACATTACGGTATTATAATGTATCATTTGTTTTCAACCAATGTCATAATTTAGAATTATATAATATAATATAATACATTCAGTATTATTAAGTGACTTTATTTGGTAAGAGTGCAGTGCCTTTATTTTGAAGGTCTTTTGGAACGCTCGTGAGTGACAGAGTCGACAAGCTAACAGTAAGCGAAGCACGGACAATTTAATGCTCCGATAAGACCAATTTCTTTTGATGTGGAAACACTTAGTATTCGGTCTTTTAATTTAGAGGACTGTAGAGACAATCGTGATCAGGTTTATTTGATACATTTTATTATATTAATGGCAAAGTTCTATATTCACAAATGTCAGTTTTCATGTAAAAAGCCTTGTTTTATTTAAGAAAGAAATTGTGTATTCGAAGATATGTAGCTAATGTTAATTTAAAAAAAAAAGGTTTAAGGTAGTTATCGGATGTTAGCGATCTAAGGAAACCTTTATTCCCTTGTGTACAGCATGCAGCCAACGAGGTACAGTATGTTGTTTTGTGTCTGTATTTTACTTTGGTGAACGGTATTTACATGCTGCGCATGTCATTGTATGTTCATATTAAGCTAAAGTGGTCTTTATTTTCTTGTTATAGGCCCTACTGTGGGTTTAGTTTTCACGGTGGATTTGGAGAAGAAGCTTCAAACCTGTAAAAAGAAAGCCACTTGTGTCTGCCAGTGCTTCAAGGGAATTATAATACACTTGTGATTTACTTGTGTAATAAATACCGTGTTTTAATTTAACCAATTAAAAAAAAAACGTTTTCAGATTTTTTTGGCACAGTGTTTAATTGAGGGCGGCGTTTTATACACAATGTTCATTTTTGATGCAGCGTTTATTCGAGGGCGGCGTTTATTTGAGGGCGGCGTTGAATCGAAGAAATGCAGTAGCTATATCTTTCATATGAACTCACTTTACGCTCAATCTTTGGAAACGGCAGACACCGACAAAGTGCAGTTAACATTTAAAGACCAGAAAGGTCTCGGCTGTGATACAGAGAAAGCTGCATGCTTGAATGCTGAATTCTATATTGGCGAATGCATGTTCAGTCAGTCATAGGATGAAAGACAAAACCGACCAAACAAGACCAAACTGTCTGACAAACGCCATAGACTCTTGACAAACTTGGAGGAACTATGTCAAGTCGAGGCAAGGCATGATGCCAGTTGACTACAATGCAACACAGTCTACTATGCCATTTCATCATTAAAATCCAAACCTTCTAGAACTTCTGGTATTTCACCTGTCTATCAGCCTAACAGCCTATGGAGAAAGACCCATGGGGCTGGAGTGCACTGTTGACTACAGCTCAACTTGAATGCATTTCTCCCAAAGGGAATTCAAGTGTTCAGGTTACTCGGTTGTAGAATAAGTCAAACTCAAACTGTGTCATGTCTCCCTGCACCCCACCCCCACCCCCGGCCCTCTCCTCCACTCCAGAGAGCCCTCATCTGACCACATGGTTCACTGCTTGCCCATGCACTGGCCTGACACACAGGAATGGCTTTGTTCATCCACAGGTGGGGGTGGGGAGGCCGGGGGCGTGACACCTCAGCCCCGGTGTGGGTTTACACTCCCAGAGAAAACACCAGAGAGAAACATACTCATCACTGATCTTAACCACAGCACAGCCCATTCTGGCCTGCTACACGAATAGCAATGGTAGTATCCATGGTTGGTGGTTTTGATAATAAAAAAAACAGTCTATGACACAGGTTTAAAAAAAAAGTGTGTGTGTGTGTGTGCGCGCACACGTGTGTGTACTTGCCTGTGCGTCTGTGTTTTTGCAGTAAGGCACTAGAAGCCTGGGATTTACTTTGCAGCCAGCTTGTCAAACACTTTAGGCAGGTAGTAACAGGCGCCTCGGCCCACCCTGGGCATTGAACAGCAGGCTTCAGTCAGCGTAATCGGCACACCTACATTCCTACTACCTGACTCCACAGTGGAATACAATCAACAAATATCACAAAATGTACTGTTAACACCACACAGGGTTTGGTGTCCCTAGGTCCTAGGATAACGTAAGTGACCTCCAGATAACCTGGTGGACAAAAATGCTAGTATATTTGCTCCAAATTCCTTAATTGTGAAATAAAATTCATCCATGCTTGGTGTCTACCAACTCACAACAAACAAGACAATGCGTCTTTTGTAAGACATGTTCGAAAGGCAGCTAATTCAAACAGCTAGCTTCCAAGTTATGGCTTCTTCCAGTTCGCTTCTCCTGGTAACTGAACACACCGCCACAGCGCACTGCCATGGCTACCCGGAGCACTAACCTTCAAACGTGGTGCTTAAGACGTCTCCTGCTCCCCATCATTACAGTATGTAAGCCCTCCTAATTTAGCCCTGCTAGCTGCCAAAAGCATCCCATTACTGGCGCTGGCTGCTTTAATGCCCCCGCCTCGGCGTCTAAGCCTGTTTTTTTCTGAGGCCAGCAGCATTACCAGCCTGCCGGCCTCTGTGTCTGGGTTACAGGCACTGACTGAACAATGTCGTTTGACTGTTTCTCATCACACACACAAAAACACAATGCAAAGAACAGTCCTTCTTGTGAACCAATTCACTTGCTCACTTTTGATGCAAGGCGGCTTTCTGTTGTCTATTTCCCCCTGATTGAGGGAAGCAAACACTGCTACAGTAGGAAACCTAACCGACTAAAAAGCAATTCCTTCTTTCAAACAAGAGACGAAGCTTTTGAACATCTTCCAAACCTACAAGTCTCCATGTGTTTTTCATTTGGCCTTTTCCCTAAGTGCAAACCCCATATCATTTGAACTATAAAAAGAAAACTTTTGGTTCAGTGGTCGAGGGGCTGTGCAGGGTCTGCGAGTCCTCACAAGAAAGACTTCTTACCTTGACCTTTGTTGAAGTCAATGCCTGCCACAGTCTCTATAGCAACCGGCTGGGGCTTTATATTCCTTGCCGGTGGATGTTTGCCAGTTTCTTTGCTCTGGGGCTGGACAGGCACACATGTGCCATTGGGTGGCTGCTCCTTTCTCCTGAAGCGCTTGGCTATGAGCTGCCACATGCTGGGCTCCTCCTGGCTTGGTTTCGCCGACAGTTTGGCTGGGTACAGGGGCACCTCCATCACCTTGACCTTCCCTCTGCTCTGGTACTCAATGTACTGCGTCCCCGCGCCACCCTCCTCCTCCCCTTCCCCCAAGGTCCTCCCGGTCAGGTAGGAGAAGGGTCGCAGAGCCGTCTGCTCCCCAATACTGTGAGTCCTGGAGCGTCCCTCCGCTCCCCCCTCCGGCCCCTCCGGCCTGGTGACTGGACGGCTCCTCCTGATACGCAGGCTGAGGCTCCGCCGTAGCGAGCTCAGGGTCCTCTTGGGGGCCCCCGGGTTGCTGGGTGGCTTGGCGGCCTCCCTGTCCCTTCCATCGCCCCTGTCCTTCTCCCTCTCCTTGTCCTGGGGAGCTCTGCCAAACAGCCGCCAGCGGAAGGCACCTTTGAACAGGCCTGCCCCTTCGCCCCCCGGCCGGCTGTCCAGCTCATCGTGAAGGCCCCTCTTTCCCAGCTCCAGCACTGTCATGCTGACGGGCCTGGGCCTACTGCCCCTCTGGCGGAGCCCTGGTGCCCCTGCCTGCTCGGGGACGGCGGGCCGCTGGGACGCGACGGACCTGAGGCCGTCGACTGCTCGGAGCTCAGCCCTCCTGGTTCTGTTCTGCTGAGTAGGATCCAGACACCCAGCCCCGCTGGAGGCCTGATGGGGCCCGGACTCTGTCAAGGCTGTGTTGGGGCCTGTAAGCATGCACACACTCCTGGGCCTTCTCAGCGGTCGTTCCTGATCACTTATTGAGCCACGTTGTTGCCTGTCTGGAGCTCCATACATGCTCACCGTTCTCCGGCTAAGTGGGCCTGCCTCCTGGGGTGGCCTGCGCAGTACGACCCGCGCCAGAGAACCGTGGCCCGACGCGCAGCCATCCTCCACAATGAGAGGGCTTGCAGTCTGGGGAGAAGAAGTCTCTGTAGGCACCTGGGTCTGGTTCTCCGGAGCTGCTGTGGCTGCCTCTGTTCTAGCCTGTACCGTGTCCTCGACTGGCTGAGCTGAGGTAGCTGAAGGCTGTTGGAGAAACCGGTCCGTCTTGATTCTTTCCCCTTCCACCTTCTCCACCTCCACCTCCTCCTCCTCCTCCTCCATTACGACCTCCTCCCTCCTCCTCATGGCTCTCCCTGTGCGGCTCAGGGAGGGCCACCTGCCGAACTCCCGCCTTGCCCTGCTCAGCCCCAGGCTGCTCTCCGCACCCTGGGCCTGGGCACCAGCCCGGCTGCTCTCTCCTGGCTGACGGCCATCAACCTGACCCAGCCCCTGCTCCGTCTCTGGCCCGGGCCCAAGCTCATCCCCAGGGCCCCCATTCAGGATGACGGAGACGTGGTACACCGTCTTCCCCTGCTGCTGGCCCACAGCCGCTCCCCGGGGGATAGCATCCTCTGTGTGGCTGCTCAGTAGTAGCATGACACCGTACGCTCATTCAACACACACGCACGCTAACACACCCACTCTTTGCCCAGTGCTGTTTATTGCTGGTCTCTGAGTTCTTGACCAGGCTGCATTCCAACTTCAGGCATAATCCTTCACCTTTGACACGTAGAAAACAACTTCAAACAAGCCTGAGCAAAGCCTCGGTGCCACCTCCATAACCTCTCCCTTAGTCTTTTACTCAGCAGCCCGGCAAAAGCATCTGGATGGCGTTTGCAGGCTTCTCCTTCTCCCCTCAGTCCCCGCTACCTGTCCCGTGAGAACAGTTGAAACAACAGCCTTGCCGGTGTTTGCTTTGGAGCAAACCAACTCATGTTTGTCATACCTGTGAAACCTGCACCAAATGAAAAACTGATACATTCTCCCTTCTCGGCAACTTGGCAAGTTGTGAGCTATCCTTCTTTTGCCGGCGGTGCAGACAAACCCCCTAATCTCTGAGCACTCGCCGTGCCGAGCGTGAGGGAGTGTGTCTGTTTGAACTTTTAGCAGCTTCCCAGTCCCCAGGACGCATGGAAAACAAGGAATGGACTCCAGGGGCCGGCTGGTGTTCCACACGCTCTCCCCGGAGGCTCTTCTGAGCTCACCCGCTCTCCAGAGATTCAAATGTACGACGTGAGCTCCGGGGTCGAGGGAAGAGTGAGCTGAACGTTACTGCTCTCGTCAACAAAGACTGGGATCCCAAACAAACTCTTATGAAAGCAGACTTTGTGCCAGGGGGCTTCGTTCTCTCTCTCTCCCCCCCCCCCCCTCTCTCTCTCTCGATCTCTCTCTTTATCTCACTCTCTCTATGTCTCTGTCTTACTCCTCTATATCATTCTTTCACCATTAAGTTATCTGCTGCAACTAAACAAGCAAGAGGGAACACAGAATGAAAGGGGACACTTTACCCCTGTGCTCAACAGACAGAGAGACAGATACAGAGAGAGAGGTAACAAGGTGTGTGTGTGTGTGTGTGTGTGTGTGTGTGTGTGTGTGTGTGTGCGTGTGTGTGTGTGAAAGGGGGTTAAATGCCAGGAACTGGCATCATTTCTTCATTTAGCCGGGGTTTAGCTACTTCTAAAAGCACCGCTAATCCAAGGCTCTACTAAAAGCAGACCACATGGGCTGCACACAGGTGGGTTGGATAGATTTGAATGGGTAAGACTGGAGAGAAAATGTTCTACCTGAAGAAAGGCATTCAAAAAGTAATTGTGTGAGAGTAACACGCTCACTGTGATGTCACTGAATCTGACAATCCTTCATCGTGATAGAAAAGTGTTCTCGGGACTCCCAATTGGAGATAGCTTAAGAATTCCAGGAATGGCTGAATGCCATGAACAATGGGATACTTCCCGTATACAGTGTGTGAAGTAGTGATTATGTAAAGTGACACTGTCCATAATTACAAACAATGTTTCAGGACCATTGGGGGTACATTGACAATTTGAGAAAAACAGTAACTGAAATACACTATAGTGAATAATCGTGTTTCCAATGACATCCCAGTTTTATGCATTGTCAAAACTCATTTCAACCAGACATTGGTCCAATCCATTTGAAGCCATTCTGAAGAAGGCATGCGGACCAGAAATCTAACCAATTAGGTCAAGCCTAAATCCCAATTCTAAACACCACAGGACACCAAGTTAATGTGTGGTGCAGATAAGAGCACTGCCCCCATGTGGCTGTGAAGAAAATAATTCCCCAACGATCAACACAACACAGCTACATAAGACACCCATGGAACTGTCAAATCAACCACAATGACAACTGCTCAATGACAAATACTTACACATTGGAAGAAAAAGATCAAATAAAAGCTATTTGAAAAGAGCAGCCACGGATGTCAAAAGATGATCAGGGATCAGCTATATGGTAGGTAGCACCTGGAAAATGTACTAGAATGCCTATACCAGAGAAGTATCACTGAGTCAACAATGTTTCAACTAGATCCCAATAAGAGATATGCGTAAGCTAGTTCTCAGTATAGAACTGAAAGAGAGAACAGAAAACCTTAGTACTTCTAGCCAGCCATGCCCTTTCTCACATGAAAGCACATCTGTGGTCTAACAGCATCCGTTAGTCCAGTTCACTAAAAAGCTGGAACATTTAAAAGAAATGAAGAGGTGGTAGTATCTGTAATTGTGTAAGAATGTAGAAAGATACTTCATTGACATTGCTATTTAAAAGCAAAGTTCAAGGAAATGTGGGCTAAGTCAGTGAAAAGCTAATGTTTCAAGCTAACTTTCTTTAAACAAGAATTCTGCTTAAGATCCCACTACACCCTTAACAAAACCAGGTAACAAGAGTATAGTAATAGTACAGTACAGTGCAGTATAGTATAGTAAAGTTTATTTTAATGTATTGACTTCTTTGCTAAAAGTTGCTGATTAAACTACAGCATGACTCATAGAAAGTTTATCTGTGCTATTGATAGTCATGATGTACTCCTGTGTGCATGTGTTTATGTATGTGTGTGTGATGTGTGTTGTGTCTGAGTGTGTGTGACTCAGCTCCTGTGTACCTGAGTCCAGGTAGCAAGGGTTGGTTATGACTTGAGGCTCGTCATCCAGTAAACAGTCATCCTCGCTCCACTGAATGTGATGGTGTCTGGTCGTCCTGCGACCCCCGAAGCAGAGCATAATGGTCCTCCTATGCTCTTAAAAAGTTCCCCTCAATATATTCACATCAACTTCTCTTAAAAGTTTCAAAATGACCAACAGACCGGCTTTGCATTCTTCTGAGCTATTTTCCCTCCTCTATAATTTCCTCGCAAACAGAACATTTGTTCTTCAACTACCAGACCGGAAAAAATATGTTTTGTCCTCTGAGATTCGATTCCAGTTCCATAGACGTCCACACAAATGTGTCCTAGATGGCACACTAACCTCGGGAGGAAGTGTGTCTTAGACAGTTCAGTCGTCAGGTGCAGAGAGGAGACGCGTCTTCCTTGTAATCCCCCATGGAGGGCTGGTCTAGGTTCTATCTAAGTGGCACTGATAGGATTAGAATTAATCCACTGTCCCATGGGCCCAGTGGAGGGCACTGGTCAGTGATAGGATCTCTCTCCTGTTCCCGGGTGCTACAGAGAGCCTCTGTGTGTCCCTCTCTCCCTTACTGCCTGTGCTGACTGGTACATACGTTGCCTCTAGCCCTCGTCTCTGTAATACTATCTGAACAGCAGTTGGAGAATTTTTTTTTTCCCCCCACCCAAAAAAAAACTTGGGTTGAGAATTCGGTTGAAAAACAGGCTTGGCTTGTTTGGGGTTCCAGAAGGAGGTAATTTTCCTGTTTGGGTGCGTGTCTGTCTGTGTTCTCTGTGGTGACTCGTCTGGGTGAGATGTATGAGGGCCCATGTTTAAGGTGCACAGATGGAGAACTGAGATCGTTCTTCTTTGATATGTACCGCCAAACTTTTAGCACAGAGAAAAATGGCCTCCTTGAAAACAGGACTATCATCTTTACCTGGCATTGCACTGGTAGTGTATTAGACAAAGGTAAAAACAGAAAAACAAGTAAAGCGAGTGCTGGAAACAAAATCCAGCAATATAAGACAAAGTGGAATGATTCACACACTTTTATACAATTTCTCAGAACTGTTTAGACAGACATACATTTCAGTTACTGATAATTACTCTTGGAAAACAACCCACAATCTGTTGGTGGAATCCCAGACAATGAATATTTAAAGATAGTCTTCATAGCACAGTTAGGGCTCAATTATGAAACCTGTCAGAAATAAATTTATCTGAAACGAGCTGGATTGGGAATGGAGAGAGACATTTGCAGCATCTATCTGTAGGGAAATAATGGCTACATTTAATTCAGAACAGGTCTAATTAAATAGTTTTTATAGAAAAACTCATTACGGTTCCATAATGAGTTTTTCCTCTCTCTCTTTTGCCGTGTTCACTCCACTGAATTCAATTAGGGTCGATATAATCCAACACGTTGCATCTTCAACTGCAAGGCAGATGCAGTACATGTCTCTTCCAGAGGGGGGCAGTCACTCCACTCTCGCTCCAGCTACAACTTTACAACTACTGGATAACTGTGGACGGACTACTCTTCAAAGGACCGTGTTACGCAAGCACTAACATACTTAGCAGTCCGTGTAGCATCGCGGGGATGTGTCTAGATTGTAAAGCAGGCACAAGGTTTTCGGAGATAGCAACACAAAGGTAGCAGCAGGTAGTCACTCTGAACATGGAGATAGGAAGCTCCCAAAGACAAGATCGGCTTGAGATCTCTGTCTGAGAAGAAAGGCTGTGAAAACCCATTTGGATGTGGGTTACACTGGACAGATCCTGCAGATCACATCTCTGGTGGTTTAAAGGATTGGCCCTATCAATTACTCTTCCCCTTGACCTTGCCACAGACCCTTGACCTTGCCAACACAAGTCTTAACAAAGGATGCATCACAGGACTGTCCAACCCTGTTCCTGAAGAGCTACCCTCCTCTAGGCTTTCCCTCCGACCCCAGTTGTAACCAACCCGATTCTGCTTGTCGACAAGCTAACTATAAGAATGTGAAGGATTAGGTTTGGAGCAAAACCCAAAAGGGCAGCCCCACTATAGACAGACAACAACCATGAGAATTAGGATAAAACAAACTACCTCAACTCAGACGCAACACTGAGGAGGGTTACAAAGGGGTAACGACTGAACTTGGTTCGCAGTGGTATGACAGACAGGATGACGCGCTCTCAACACTTGAAGGAAGCAGCGACAGCCCCAGTGACAGACCAGAGAAGAGTAGGTGAGAAGGACGGCTTCCTCTGATACCAGCGGCAGGCTAGTAGGAGAGACCATTCGTCAAAGCCCTCACGTCACGCTCGCTATGATCCCCGCTGCCTTCGTTAAAGCCAGGTGTGCACTCGTGGCTCTCTTTGTCGTCAAGGCGATGGCTGATCATGTTCGCCTTCGCTATAGCAGTATACCCTCTGTTGACAAACCCAGATTTCATCCGCTATCCTAGAAACATGACAGAAAACCACAGTCAATAATTGCCTTCATTTCCACTAGTGCGCGTCATGCCAATTAGTTGCTTCAGTTCACCATATTGCATGTCAGCGTGAGCAGACAGACTCACAAGAGCTCACAGGACCCAGTACCACCTCCGTGGGTGTCAGCCTTTCACAGAAAGGGTTCGAGCGAGTGTTTGCGCGTTACTATAAAGTGGAAAGGGAAACAGAAGATAGTTTGAGGGCATTATTCACGCTATTTAGCGATGAGCCTTGCATTTGGGAGGCCGATGACCAGCCCGTTCAGTAGGTTGGGCCCACCAGAGACCAGAGGTGGAAGGAAGTGGAAGGCTCTGGAATTTTAGGGTGAAACTGTGCCTGAGGCTCTGAGCAGAACCTGTAGACATCATCATCACTAAGTCTCACTGTATAAGACTCAAGGTCACATTCAATGAGGGCACAGGTAAAGATACAGGGATATAAATAAATCAGGTAGGGGGTGGAGAGGGCATCATTAGTCTGAAAAGACAGGTGACTTCCTCACAGGACTTTCTCATGCATCTCTCCCTGCTTTTGTGGTCCACGTGGATGTGGAATTGTCAGCCAAGATGACTGACAGTGTCAATACCTTTGTAAGGGCCAATCCCTCGAAAGGATCTCTTGGAATACCTCGATTATGGGACCCTCCCACTCTACTAGCACAGAAGGTGAGAAGGTCAGAAAGTCAACCCTTAGCTGTCGCCAAACCAGTCAGTCAGCTTCTTCTGGAGCAAAATCAGCCCAATGATATCACAGTTTGAATATAAAAGAATAGTTTAATGGTCTGTTTCAGATGTATTACCTTGATCTCAAATATTTCCCCTTAAATAGATATAATCAGAATGTGTAACAGTGCAAATGTGTTGATCAATACATGCTATCCCTTACTATGACATGTTTGAAGTGTTTTCTCAATTTCCCTACTGTAGGTCAGTTTTACTTTGCTCAGAAATATTTGTGCCTTTTGACAACAATGAATAACTGTTGACACCCTGAATGAGTATCACTTACCTCACCTAGAGGTAAAGCGTCAACTGAGATGAAAGTCAACAAATGAATTTAGAACAAGTGTAATTTCATAGGCTATCCTTAGGTACAGGTTACACAAAAAAGTACACAAGCACACACAAATAAACACACATATAACCCAAGTAGAGCTGCACCCACTTTCCACACCCACACACTAATCACCAGCAACCAGAAATGTTCAGTCCCTGAACAAATACTCAATCGACAGATAACAACAGAGGTGTGGATCACTGATTTCACAGTGGCCCTACTACATTTAAACAGTAACACTGAACACTCCTATTGCATTCCTGTCCAGTCTGCATTTGATACAGAATTAATCCGGGCACATGAATAAGTCAAAGGAAATATAAACAGAGATAGAGAGAAGAGTCTACAGAGCGAAGGAAGTTTATGATAATTAGACTTGCAGTAGTGGTATCGAGCGTGGGAGTGGAGCTTTTTAAAATTCAGCTGCACCAGCAATGAACGTACGTCAGAATTCCTCCACTGCAGAGAAAATGATAGGTTCGAGGACATCTGTGGGAGGCTGCTGGAGAGAGAAAATTCCAGACTGTGCTCTATCTCAGAAACGTGCTTCGTCTGACCATATGTGTGCACGCATTTGTGAGTGCGTGCACTGCATAGAAGGTAAATGAACCCCAACGCAAATCATCTACAGCTTGGTTTTTGGATTTCAATCTACTGGACGAGGTGAACAATCATGTTTATCCCTTCAAAGAGAGCACGACAGAGTTTCTAAACAGAAAGGCCAAAAACTCCTTTACTCCTGGCCATGACAATAGGTGCGTGAGTGTATGTTTGTGTGTGAGGTGTGCTTGTGTGAA
This sequence comes from Osmerus mordax, assembly GCF_038355195.1. Taxonomy (NCBI): domain Eukaryota; kingdom Metazoa; phylum Chordata; class Actinopteri; order Osmeriformes; family Osmeridae; genus Osmerus; species Osmerus mordax. The sequence continues at coordinate 13,766,375 of NC_090065.1, forward strand.
TGTTTGTGTGTGCGCGTGTGTGTGTGTGTGAGGTGTGCATATGTGAACGTGGGTATGTGTGCACGTGTGTGAGGTGTGCATGTGCGAATGTGCGTGTGTGCGTGGTGTGCATGTGTGAATGTGGGTAAGTGTGCCTACGCGCGCGTGTGTGTATGGTGTGCAGGCGTGAATGCGTGTCCGTATATGTGTATGTGTGCGGTGTGCATGTGTGAACGTGGGTATGTGTGTGTGTGTTTGCACGCGTGCACAGAGTATGACTAGGAGCCCAGCCAGAAGACGGAGGAGGATCTTCGGATGCACAGTTTTCACAGGCAGCTTTGCGTGGGCTGGAGGCTCCCAGTCCTCCAAGCTCCACTACAACCCCCGCTTCAAAGCCTCTTAGAGGAGCTGGAGAGACCCAGAGAGAGACGAGCCTCGAAAAGCAGTCATAGCTAGGTGTGGGAATGAGAAGTCATCTTCTGAATTCAAACCTTCACACAAACAGTTGAGGTTTCAACCCTGAGTAGACAAGAAATAATGATGATCATCACAGGCCTGATATTTACTCTTCAAGGTATAAAGTGACTGTTCACAACCAGGAGCATCAGCTGAAGTCTGAGAAAGTAGAGGACTGGTAGAGAGTTTGGACATAGGCATGGTTTCGACTACTACACAACTGATTCAAACATGAATACAAAGACCAATGAAGCATTTTATATTACGTAATACATAGGAATCGGTTACTGTTAAACATATGTGTGGTAGCCTTTGTAAGCGATTCATACACAGAGCGGGACCCTATGTGAACCAAAGCCACGCAGATGTTATGCAACTGTTCATGGCTCCAAGGCTGTCCTGACGACGGAAACCATTGACAAAAGATCCGCTCTCCCTTTCTCTCGACCAGCGATGCTTCCGAGCTTTAGAAATCACACATGCCTGTCTCTCTCCATTCTCTGACCACTATTTTCAAGGCTTCTATGCGAACGAAAGAGAGGGCCCAGAATAGAAGAGCATGCAGGAAGGCTCCCATGTCATTTCTGTCTTTTGTCTCTGTTCCTGCGCCGCCCACGCGTGTTAAGACAATGAGCTGGTAGCTTCATTATGGGGCTGACAACAGCACTCAAACCCCTTGCTAGGAGTCGGGAGGGATCCAATCATTCCTGCACGAGCGTCGGCCCCCTTAACACTGACACAGTCTGCAGCTTAACACTGATATAGGGTTCATCTTAACACTGACTGGCTACAAGAACGTTGCCGTGTTGAAGCGGGAAGCATTTGTGTAGGCTACTTTTAGAACACGCCAGTGAGAAGTGATAAAACGAAAACAAGAAAACAGATGGTTGATAATAAGGAATACAAATCATCTACTAATCATCTAATCGTATATAGGAATGAGATGTGTAGGATGTAGGTGGTTTGATTCTCATCATGGCTATAAAGCACATTGAATGTTGTTGGTCCTAGTTATGAGAGTACTTTTTTTCTTTTTTTTTTTGGAAAGAGCAGCAACAGATTAGGTACAACTGAATAAATTCCACAGGTGACTGACAATTTAGAAACCCTTCAGTTGAGAGCCTACTAATGGTACTGGCATGAACAGTTAGAAAGCATTACACGGTCCAGAATGAGTGATGGCCGCATCACAGAAGACGACAGGTCAGTAAATATATAAATAACTTTGTCTACTGCCGTTTTTTTTAATGATATTTGAATATCAAAGAGACCAAATCAACAGATGTTTACTCCTTCTATCTCTACCACAGATGGAACATCTCAAATCTTTTTCGTGCAGCTAAGCAAGGCACTACCGTGAAATTGAATAACATCAAAATCATTTTCCAGTCAAAAACTAAGCGTCTTTGCCCCCCTGAATGATATGGCATTACTGTTCTGAAGGAGAACATGTCCCAGTCCAGACAGACACAGGCTTACCTCCAGCTCAGAGCACAGCTGAGTGGTACTTAGGCTGGCAAGGCTGCTGAAAACATCTGTATCCACTCAGTCAGTGTGTGACAGCTCCATTGGTCACAGATTCATGTCCTCGAGGCCAAAAACACATTTTGACCTGAACATCATTGCGCTTATGGGACAGGCACACATGTTCTCTGTTTCATTATTTCCCCCCCCCCAAATATGTAAAACTAATTTTACAACTCCATGTGACATTGGCAAAGGTCAAAGACCTCCTGGCAAAAAATTGATTTGGATACAGGAGAAGGCTCCCCTGTGTTCCTCTTAATGTGACAGGTTGATGATATTAAACTAGTCCAGATCATTGTCCTGCAAATTACAAAAACTGGGGAAGTTGGGCATAATTGAAACTCTCCCTCCAAAAGGTAATAATTTGAAATCGGCTTCCGAGAAACCAAAGGACTATCCATAGAAAATGGAAATAACTGCATTGTAATAAAGCAATGTCTCTTTTTTTATTACTATTTCCAGTTCTCTACTTCATCTGTGCCGTCAGCAATTTTGGATTTTTCTGTAATCAAATTCAGACGCTGATGTCAAAAAGACCTGGTCCTCTGTGGGGTGGGACAAAATGCTGAAGGCAGTGGTTCTGCTCCGTCAGCCAGAGCCCTGCAGACTGTCAACGCTGGTACTGCCTAAAACACACACACTCGGGATCCCAGCTAGGTGAACACAGAAGAACAGCTGAACCAAGCAAGCAATGTCAGAATATTCACACGCAGTTCGGAAAAAAAATCTCAAAAATAAATAGCCTGAATAGGTACATTTAACTGGGATCGGAGGCATTTAATGAGGAAGTGAAACAGCTGAAAGGGATAAACAGTACGAAACAGGATGTTTCTCCAGTGGAACATTTACAAGACAGGAGAGAACAAGACATGGGTGCATTTTTACTGAGAAAACCAATTAATATCTACTGACAATCACCAAAACAATATATCACTCTCCCTTTCCCCGGAAACATCTTCAGCTGAGAAACAAATCAAGAAATCTCAACGAGTTCACCGCAAAAACCACTTTCGAGTTACACCCTCTGCTATCAAACGGTTACAAAAGCTGACCAGTTATCTTTATTGGACTGGAGAGACATCTCCCCTTGGGTGGTGTCAGAATATACATAATTTCATGGTGAAGCAGAGACACTGTGCCAAAGAGAGTTAAGCAATACAGGGCGCTCAAAGGTGGGCGCAGAGACAGACAGCTGCCTGAGGAGGACTCCCTGGAGGATCCACCCTGTCACAGACCAGAAGGGCCATGGGACTGGTGCGATAACCGCGCTCGGCTTATCCAGAATGACCCCACGCTTCAGCAGTCCCCACAGACTGGTGTTCATCACAGACTGGTGTTCATCACAGACTGGTTCATCACAGACTGGTGTTCATCACAGACTGGTTCATCACAGACTGGTTCATCACAGACTGGTTCATCACAGACTGGTGTTCATCACAGACTGGTGTTCATCACAGACTGGTTCATCACAGACTGGTTCATCACAGACTGGTTCATCACAGACTGGTGTTGATCACAGACTGGTTCATCACAGACTGGTGTTGATCACAGACTGGTTCATCACAGACTGGTTCATCACAGACTGGTGTTGATCACAGACTGGTTCATTACAGACTGGTGTTCATCACAGACTGGTGTTCATCACAGACTGGTTCATCACAGACTGGTGTTGATCACAAACTGGTTCATTACAGACTGGTGTTCATCACAGACTGGTGTTCATCACAGACTGGTGTTCATCACAGACTGGTTCATCACAGACTGGTTCATCACAGACTGGTTCATCACAGACTGGTTCATCACAGACTGGTTCATCACAGACTGGTGTAACTGGTGTTCATCAATATTACAGTGACATTTCCACCTCCGTGTGTTCACTGAAAAACACATTGCCTCCTAAAAAGGGATTTGGCTTCTCTGAGGAAAGTGATTCCACATTTGTATAACTACTGGAAACTTCAGCTGCTGGAGACTGTTGCTAGTGATGGCGTATGCTCGGCAAGTATAAAGCCACTTAGTCTACCCAGAATGCCTCATTGGGATTTGAAGTGTCATCTCCTCCTACACCTACTCTAGGGTCCAATCTCCAAATCCCTGGTAACTTTTCACCAATTGATTTTTTATCTTACACACACACACATACACCCCCCACATACACACACAAGCCCATACACTCCCCCACCCACACATCCACACACAGACACTGAACACACATCCACTGAACTCGTCCTTCCTGGAGCAATCCGAAGGGAGAAAGGCAAGCTAATGAGCAGAGAACTGAAGCTGGGCCATGAGAAAACCACCTTAGGCAGCAGAAATGAGATCAGAACTCTCTCTCCTCCAGGAGCTCTCTCTCTCCTCCAGGAGCTCTCTCTCTCCTCCAGGAGCTCTCTCTCTCTCCTCCAGGAGCTCTCTCTCTCCTCCAGGAGCTCTCTCTCTCTCCTCCAGGTGTTCTCTCTCTCCTCCTTCCTCTCCACATCCTCCTTTCCCTCCCTCCCTCTCTCCGTACCGCTGAATACTGAATTAGGGGGGTCCTGGGAGAGGGGAAGCCTTTTCTAGATCATTAAGTAGCACTACCACCTCAAGCCATAGAGATCCAGCCACTTTATCTGCATTGTACATACCGGCCCCTTCAAGTGACAATGTATCCTAATGGGCTTCTGTTATGTAATCTAGCATCATAAACAACTGCAGACATAGCGGATTCAGGGGAAGCCCTCTGTAGCGCCTCTTCAGAGACCCAGGGGAGGGCAGGGTCTATTTTTACCCTGGCATCTCCACAGGTAGGTCACGTGGTGGAGCCGCCCCCCGCCCCCCCAGGGCTAACACCGCTGCACTGGTCTATTTCTGCGCTTCGTAAGACAGGTGTGTTAAGACACAATGGACAGCGCTTCACCTTCACTGCTCCAGGGAGGCAGAAACGACCGGAGCCAGGCTTTGCCATGACGTCATTCCCCCCTCCCCCCACTTTCAAACCGAATCCATTTTCGTTCATGTCACAACAAGGGATTTAGTGTTGCTTGCAGATCGACACTGAGATCAACGCCAACATACAACCCTAACCCTCAGGGATAGAAAACTCCCAACCAAAAAGAGAAAGGAAACAGGAGTAACCTTGGGAGAAGCTAATTTGGAATCTATCCAGTTTGTAAAATAAAGGTGCTGATTCCAGGCGGCTAGAGGCTGCTTTTGTGTGAGAGCCAGGGATTGGGATGAGAGGTGGGGTGGGGAGGTGGGATTGGGATGAGAGGTGAGGTGGGGAGGTGGTCTCATGCCTCATAATCATCCACATAGCTGCACACTGCCCGGCGTCACTGCCCCAGGCCCACAAAGATACCCTCTCCTGCACCCAAACCTAACCCAGGATAAACCAAGACCCAACCTTATCAGGACTGATTAGGCTAACAGGTTTGGCCCTCTGCCATACAGGGATAAGAGTATGCACTACACCATTGCATAGCTGTTTCTAGGATAAAAACCTTTTCTAGTTTCTGTGTCCCAGTCTCAGTGAACAGAAGGTGCAGTAGCGTTAAGCTTAAAGAAAGGCAAAACCTTTGGTAAAGCTGACAGAAAAACCCACGACTGAAAATGAGTCTTTACTTGAAGTCTTTCGAAGCCGAAAAAGTCAAACCACTCTGAGCGACCAGGAGGGCCAGAGTCTTTGATGCTGTTTCTTCGTGCTACGGAAGACATACCGAGGCTTTGCAAACCCTTTAATGCAATACTCATGAAAAGGTCTGAAAAGGTAGTTAGCCATTAAGAAAGGCACGCTTTCCAGATGCCCACTGACCTCAAGTTAAAGGCTGCGATCATCCGTGTCACACCAAATGGAAAGATGGACACCCTCAGTAAAGATGAAAGAAGGTTCAATTGAAGCCGCCGTACAAACTCATTCAAGAAGGCATGAACTTACGACGTGTTACTTGTTTAAGACCTTCCGTAGAAGCTATCAATTGTTAGGGGCATCGTCAAACAGCATTTTCATGTTCTCAGTTTTGGACACATTCTCTCCGCTTTATGAAGGGGCATCATTTATGAGACCATAAGCACACATACTCACCTAATGTTTGGCTGTGAAAAACAGACATTACCTTACGTGTAGACGGGAAAGAGAAGAGGAGGATTTCTAAGATGGAGGTTCACCATGCTGTCCAGCCCGGACAGGTTCAGGTGAGATCTGCCTTCATTTGTCTCCAACAGTAATAATGCCAGCTGTAAGCCCTCCAACTACAGGAACAAGGAAGTGATCCTAGATGGTAATGGATTCCAATACATATTGATGAAGAAACCCTTGAGAGGTTATGAGGGGGTCATCTGTTATGAATCAATGTTCTATTGGCCTAGTGTGAGGTTGTATGTATCCATATAATATAACTGCAAGATTGTGATGCAGTGCTAAGGCTTAGTCATGCTGTACTATGTTTACCCTGCCTGTCTCTTGCAGCTATTGTGTAGACTCCAGTTAGTGTGAAAATGTGTGTCGCTGCTAAGGTGATTCTGACTATGTATCTTCTGACACTGCTGTTCTGCTGTAAGCTTTTCTCTGGGGGAAAAAAAATCGACTTCACTAGTTGTCTCTCAACATAACAAACATCAATGCTCCTTAGTCGCAAGCCTACAAACTGTTTATAGTATGTCACAGTATTAGTTTGACGTCAAACAAAAAAGGACTCAGTAATTAGCTTCAGATTTGGTCCATACTGGTTGAACTGGTGGTGATGGTGGGGCTGCGACCCTATTCTGACTCATCCAACCATTTCTATTCCCAGATGCGAGTGGGTGGAAGGGACCTAATTATCTTCTCCTCAGGTGTAGAGCGGAGGTGCCTACTAGTTTCACAGGTGACTCGACATCTCCTGCTGCTAGACAGCATTAGGACGAGAAGTGCATGAACCCTCTCTTATGAGATCAACCACAGGGGTGTGACAAATAGGGACTGTCACAAACAGGCCTGCAGTCAATAACATGACAGAGATTGTACAGGGACTCCTAGTGACATTTTCACTTTCAAAATGGTTGTTTTGTAAGAATGTGTCCTTTGGAAATTGGGGACCAAAAGGCCAATGCCCCGGCAGATAGCAACTGTCAATAAACAATGTCACAAACTTTCCCGTGCTTCTCAAAGACGATATTTTACTTGAGGGTAAACTATAAATTCCCCACCCCCCACCCCACGAATATCTGTCAGTGAGGACACAATCGTTCTGAACGAATCTGACAGGAAAATACCATCCTGCCCGACAATGAATTTAGCGTCTCTGTTTTAAAGGGTGGGGTATTTTCGTGACACTTGCAGCAGATGCAAGAGGCCCAGAGACAATACAACATGGTAACGATTCAGATGCAGGTTCCCTGGAGGAGAGGACAGCTGCGGAGCGTAAACAAATAGATAATCTGACTTTAGCCAACAATTGAGCACTGCCTTGCACTGCCTTGCCACAATAAACGGAGGAGATCCAGATAAATCCCACCATAAGCTCTGCCCACGTAGCGCACAGAGCAGAACACTACACAACACACATATTCTATTTTTGCAACTGCGTGCAGCTCCCTTTTGCAGCAGTGGGTCTATAATTGTCTCTCTCCTTGTGTCCTGCTGTAAGGCCCCTCCCCACGATGCCCAAATGAGAGAAGGGCGTGTAGATGGCATGGCAGAGGGTTCGACAACAGATAGAGGTCAAACGGAACCGTATCTGTGCTGTGCCTGTGGTGACAAACCATGTCCAGATGGTGTCACTGTTGCTCTACTGTGTGGAATTGTTCAGAATCCACATTTGCATGTTTTTCTTTTCTGAGGACAATCATGATGGAAGACATTTCTGGAACATATTATTTTACCAACTTATTTTAGCTATCCTAATTGACTGTGAGGATTTGTTGTACGGCAGCCCTCTGTAAGGGTATTATAATTGGCAATGTGTCTCCTGCACCACAGTGGAACAGACTGAGCCTACTGAATGTAGAGAAAACACAAAATGACTGAACTATAAAACAAATCATTCCCTCTCAGCCAAATAGGGAAAAAAACATAATTACAATGCATAGTTCAGCTAACCAACAACTGCCTAAGTCATTCCGTACCATAATGACAGCTGCAAGCAATACCAGTCTAATTACTATCAGATAGCACCCCGTAGTAGAGATTGTCAAAAAGTGAGCAGAAAAAAGTCTTAACAATCATAAAACTAACCGAACAGCGGCTGTAATTCTTCTGAAGTCTGCCAGCCCAGCTTACAGGAGGCTGTTCCATCCCCATGCCCAGAGCGGGTGAGTGACATCTATTACATAAGAGACTCATCACTGGGGCAGTGGCCCACGCAGCTAGCTGCCTCCTCACACTAAAGGCTTGACTGCCTCTCCCCTCCTCTCCTCTCTCCTCCCCTCTCCTCTACTCTCCTCTACCCTCCATTCCTCTCCCCTCCATTCCTCTCCCCTCCCCTCCCTTCCCCACTCCTCTCCTCTCCCCTCCATTCCTCTCCCCTCCCCTCCCCACTCCTCTCCTCTCCCCTCCATTCCTCTCCCCTGCCCTCCCCACTCCTCTACTCTCTTCTCTCTTCTCCTCCCCTCCCCTCTCCTCTCCACTCCTTCTCACAAGTTGGAGACAAAATGGCAGGGGAGACAGCAAGGGGCAGCAAACAAATAAGAGAAAGCGACATATCACTTGTCATTTGAGCCATAATGTTTTTTCATGGATATCAGTCGCATGCATTGGCCGATATCCCTGTTATCCAGAAACAAACAGCATCTGCAAGCATATACAGCATGGTTAACCATACCTAGAGGACGCGTGGACTATCTGTGGAACACAGATCAGATGGCCATTCTATACGTGTCACACATACAATATTTATACACAGTGATGTCTACTAGCCCCCTGACTGCAGGCGTTTCTAATGCTTGCCAGTCTTATGTTCAGTCAGGCTCTAAGAGTCTTACAGGACTCCAGAGATAAGAACCTTGTTTGAGCCACTGGTTAGCAGAGGGGCTAACCTGTGGTGAATGTTTTAGGGTCTTGTCTTCAAGGTCTCCAAGCATTCAACCCAGGAGAGATGTGGAGGCGTTGTGCCTTCTTAAGAGGAGTTCCTTCCAACCACCATCTTTGTTTTCACCACACATAATAACAACAGGTTTATCCTGTATCAGATGTTTCAATGTGGTATTATTTCTCAAGAACTGAAGGAGAAAACCTTAATAGGAAATGAAACAGTGGTATGAGTAAAGCAGGTTCTGCTTCTTTGAGAAAGTAACTTTAAAGACTTAATCGAGGCTCTCTTCAAACAGCTCACATGATAGGTTAAGGTTTACGATTAAGATTTCGGGGGATGCACTGTCAACAAATAAAACGAGGCCTTTCAGAGAGGTCGCCATTGACATGCGATGTACAAACTCCCACCCACCGAGCACAACAATAGTGGAGGTGCTTGGACTGACATGTCACCTCGTTGTGACCCTCCGATGAAGTCCCAGCAAGTGGGAAAAGGTCAGAAAGGTCACCGTCCATAGGGCAGCAATGGGATTCCAGCAATGGACACCCATGTGAGGTACTCTATGTGCCAATCGCCAGCCTCCGCTCTCACCAGCCCACAAACCCCTGCTGACTGCACGCCCACTCGTCCAATCCATTCCACCGGCAAACCTGTTGCCTAGGCAACCCCAACACACTTGAATCTGTCTGAGTGTCGTTTTTTTTCGCTGCACTTGTTCAATTGTGTATTTTTCATCCATTCATTGATATACTTATCACCCGTGTACACTCGTGTACAGGACCTGATCCATTTCACCCTTTGTCGTCATTCTTGCTGCGTGCTGTGCTGCCCATGAAGGGACAAAAGGCAGTATTATGTTCACTACTAACTGTAACACCATCGAAACCATGATGACAATAGATTTCCCAAACCCGTCGCCATTACATTTTGATGTGTCATACAAGATCTCCCATGTGTGCCCATGTACATACTGTACATCCTGTAAGGGGGGGGGGGGGGGGGGGGGGGGGGGGGGGAACAAAAAGAGTTGACTAGAAAAGCGAAAGCTGGATGTACTGGTTTGTTTGTCCACAGTGGTCTCATTTTGAACACAGACTTACAGCCTAATGTTCCTTCTCAGCCAGAGGCAATCTCTGATTAGCAGAACATTTAGATCAGAGATGCTTACAGCTAAACTGATGGACCATGCTAATATCGTAGAGCCCCTTTGCTTGTGTCTGGGACTTGTATATCACAAACGGCAGAAAGAAGTAGAAAACCTCTAGTGTGTATTTGTGTGTGTGTGTGTGTGCGTGCGTGTGTGTGTGTGTGGCATAGTGAACCTACTGCTGGGGGCTGATGAGGCATTCATCAATGCTAGTGTGCTGTCAGAAGGGTGTGACACACAAAAAGTTCACATTGAAACACACACACGCATAATTCCACTGGAGGCTGGTGTTGCCCTCATCAGTGCCACTGTTGCGTAGTCCTCAGTGAACACCGCACAGCAGCAATGTTGACAACTAAAGAAAAGGCAGCCTTACATCAAATCAAGCTCCCATAGAGAAGAGGCTGAGGCACACACACAACATACAGCCCTACAAGGTCACGGTTGGAGGTTTTCCCAGAGATGCAATGCAAAGACACAGACATACAAACACATCCACCATTTTTGCCTCACTTCAAGGATGTACTTTGAGTCTCCATGTTCTAATAGTCAAGCGAATTTCTTTCCTCTTCCTCCTCCAGCTTGTATTCAGCTGCTGACACACACGGCACAACCGCCCCCGTCCCCCCTCACAGCACAGGGGGTGGAGGGGGGCAGAGAGGGAGGGAGGAAAACAGAGAAAGAACACGGAGAGACTGAGAGAGAAACAAAGAGGGAGAGTGGGAGAGAGGAATAGCAAGAAAGAAAGAGAGAGTGAGAGAAAGAAAGAGAGGAGAGAGGGAGAGTGTGTGTGTGTATGTGTGTGTGTGTGTGTGTGTGTGTGTGTGCGTGTGCAGGAACGGAAGTGCTTTCACAGTGAGAGACCAAAGATGCACAGCAGGAACACAAGGCTCATTGCTCCATACTGCGTTCCTGACAAACAACAACTCCAACACACACACACCAAAACACGTACACACACACACACACACACAGACCCAGATTAGCATAGGCTAGAGTTCAGAGAGAGGCCTCAGAAAAAACAGGTAACATTTGTGTCTTTCTAATGGGAAAATGAGCAAAATGTTTACCTCAGAAAAGCCTACAAACAATTGAAATATTGAAAGACCGTCCCTCCTGCCCGAGGAGGGGATCCCTCTCTGAATTGCTCCTCCCAAGGTTTCTTCAATTTTTTCTCCTGTTGAGAGTTTTTTTGGGAGTTTTTCCTTGTCTTCCTTGAGGGTTAAGGTTGGTTGAGGGGCAGTTCTATGGGCATATGTGAAGCCCTCTGTGACATGCTTGCGTGTAAAAAGGGCTATACAAATAAATTTGATTTGTTTTGAAAGACCCTTTGCTGGCAGGTTCTTAAAAGAAGACAGACACTGTTTGTCCCGCAGTCCATTGCAACAATATCAATGATAATGTGGTCAAGAAAAGAAGAATACGTGTTTTCAAACTTTCTCCCTAGAGGACTAAAGCACACATCTTTGGATTCCATGGTTCCTGATGGTATACTAACGGCTAGGCCACAAACTTAGTCCACTTTAAATTGGAACTATGACAGGAACTATGTACCCTAACTTCAAATCTTTTGCGAAAAGAACACTTGACGATAAATACAAACAAACGCCATATGACGGCAGTGAATAGCCAGGCTCCACAACCCCAAAACAATCAAGTTCCGACTTCCCACCACCAATTCTGCTAAAAGACTTCAAAATCCCAGATGCCGTGAGGTGGAGCAGCATATGCTGTGTGGGGACAGGGAGAGCGCGACTGTCACAACACCACTCAACGTAGGTTTGTCAGAGAGCGGGCTACGTGTCGGACTCAAGGCGTGAGCTCGCCGGGGTTGCCGCTTCTCCCATCCGACGGAGAGGGGAAGGATCCCATCATCGTCCATCAGTGGCCATGACGAGCTCCTCTCAGGGGAGACGACACCTGGCACGCAGTCAAGGCCATTCATTTGTGAACACACACAAACACTGGCTGGGGTCCAGTAGTCGGAAATACCTTCTTGCCCTCCTTCTCCTCCTGTCCCTTCCCCTGCTGATTCCCTCCCCTCCCATCTTCCCCTCAGAACAGTGATGTGGTACGATGGCTAAAAAACAATATGGAGGACAGCTATCCAGGTCGGACACCTATCAACATGCATATATTGGATCTCATTATGAGCAGGCAGCAGGTAGCCAGTGCTCTCATTAAGTGGAGGAAGACCACACTAAGCAATAGAGCACACTCCTGGGAGACCAGGGCTGGGAGAGACTGGTCCTCACTACCTCGGAGCTGACCCCAACCGCTCCAAATGAAGAGCTAACAGCATAGGAGGAGGGACCTCTTAATTCCCAAACAAAACCAGCCCAAAAATTGCATATTATTAGCACCCAATCAGAATAATTACCCGTTGATTACAACAAGCCAAACTTCCTATTCGGTTTTGAGAGATGTCGTCACGTCAGGTGGTGTAGAAGCCTTCGCAGTGTGTGGCGCCCTGACGGGGCCAGTGACCGCGCCGCCGACAGGAAGCGCTCAAGTTGCCATGTTGAACATGATTGGATCAGAGATGATCTGGGTGTTGTCATGTGGCGAGGTTGTGACAGTCCACGTCAGCACTTTGGGCTGGCGTCCAACACCGGGGAGAGCGAGGGCGCAGGACAGCAAGATCTCCACTGGAACACAGCCCTCTCCCCCCCCCTCCAGGACTCTCCTCCTGGGCCTGGCAGCCGTCCTAGGCCCGCGAGTGTGGTGGTGCCACTGGGCCAGTCCCTGGCATCCTCTCCAGATGGCCCTGCCGGGGGGGTTGGACTGGAGCAGAGCGGGCTTGCGGGCGAGCAAGCAGAGATTTGGAACTGAGTGATGACTCTGGTTGGTTCCTGACTGCACATGCCGAGCCCACACTCCTCTTCCTCCTCCTCCTCTTCTTCCTCCTCTTCCTCCTACGTCAAACAGGACCAGGGAAAGCGGATGCTCTTGGGTCTTGACTCTTCAGCACGATGCCTAGCTCATGTTTGTACCCACAGCTTTGGCAGGATCATTTGTGGCCACAATTACATAAACACCAGTGAGAATATGATTGCTGATAGTCTACCTACTGATAAGGAATTTCTCTTAGTTATGCTTGTATGTGTAAAATGTATATATGTATTAAGAGTGCTTTTATTCTGATAGGATTGTGTGTTTATTGTCTGCGTTAGCAAGGCATATGGTCACAGGCTGAGTGGTGGTTGATGACCCTACAAGGACAGTGACCATTTGAGATGGTCATGATTGATAAACTGTCCATGTTCAATAAATAATCATGATTGATAGAAAGTAACCTAATTCCCTTTTCATTTCTCAAAGGAACCTCAAATTCAGCGGGTGTAAAGCTACTGACCATGAACATCCCTAACAATACACTTGCCTAACATAAGGAAAGTGATACTGTTAAGTTGTCCAATCCTATTGTGGCAGTTTTTAACAGATTATGTGGTTTAACGACGACCTCTCAAATCCCTTCTTTACTAAGAAAATCCTTCATTTCAAATCTCTATAACAGCTCTCCAAGTCTGTGTAACAGGAATACAACACCAGTTAAGTATGTGTAACAGGAATACAACACCAGTTAAGTCTGTGTAACAGGAATACAACACCAGTTAAGTCTGTGTAACAGGAATACAACACCAGTTTGATAGTACGTCCTGTATGTCATGGTGATAACATAAGTATTAGAAAAAGCTAGATATAGAACATTTGGACTTTGTGTGTGTGTACAGTACGAGTCAAAAGTGTGTCCAAACTTTTGACTGGTACTGTATGTGTGTGCACACATGTGTTTGTCTGCTGACAGTGGCACAGAACATTTCACACTCAGAGGCTGGCACAGAGAATCCTCTGGCCCAAAACATCAAGCTTGACTAGCGTGGAAACAGTTGCGTCAGTTCCCATTTTCCAACTTCTGGAGTAATATTGAAGGGTGCTCCAGCCAAAGTTTTGTTACGTGGTGCTGAAAGAATGCTTACGAACAGCAGAATACAAATATCGACCTTTGCCTGAGACAAGAAAAGAGGCAAATCTTCAATTGCCATAAATTTGAGTATCCCAGTAAATATTCTCATAGAGACAGACCTAACTAAGTCATTTGCAGAAAGCATTGTTATCATGTCGTACTTTCCCCGTAGTTAAGTGCTTCAACATCACTCAAAGGATGGAAGAAAACATCCAAAGCCGGCAGTGTTTGACATGACATAACCTACATAACCACAACTGTCTGTCATTTCCTTCACTTTAAACCCCTGCCCGTCCCAGCGGCCCAAACAGACAGAGCAGTGTGGACAGGGGAGAGAGAGAGAGAGAGAGAGAGAGAGAGAGAGAGAGAGAGAGAGAGAGAGAGAGAGAGAGAGAGAGAGAGAGAGAGAGAGAGAGAGAGAGAGAGAGAGAGAGAGAGAGAGAGAGAGAGAGAGAGAGAGAGAGAGAGAGAGAGAGAGAGAGAGAGAAGTGGAGAGGGAGAGTGAAAGAGATGGGGAGAGACAGAAGTGGGGGGAGAGCTGGAGGAGGTGTCCGACCACGCGGGGAGCTCACCCAGACTGAGCTGTTGCGAGCAGGTTGATTCAGCGCACCTCTGTTCATGTATGCGCCGCAGTCCTTACGTAACGCCACTCATCTGGAGCATCTGCAGGGTGGCGGTGAATGAATGTTCCGTCTCAAGCACCCATGTCTCCCTGCCACCGACTGTGAGTCCATAATCATTACAGGCTACGGAGGAAGGGTGGACTGGTGGCCAGGCAAAAGGGTCGGCCCCGTGAAAAATTAGGAAATAAATAAATAACACTGTCTTACTCACTACTTTTTGTCAGCAATCGTGCGTGATCGTCAGGGATGACTCAATACGACGGCTACTAAGCGCTGAAACACACAGGACACCTCAGATCCTGATTATAGCCATCCCGGTTTATCCACTCTTAAAATGTCAGTCATCTGTTGCCGTGATTGCCTTTGACATTGGGATTTGATCAAACTCCAAGTGAGTCCATTCGACCGACGATCGAGTCGTTTGCATCCTCTCCATCCCACCTCTCCTCTCCATCGCACCTCTCCTCTCCATCCCACCTCTCCCCTCCATCCCACCTCTCCTCTCCCTCCCACCTCTCCTCTCCATCGCACCTCTCCTCTCCCTCCCACCTCTCCTCTCCATCCCACCTCTCCTCTCCATCCCACCTCTCCTCTCCATCCCACCTCTCCTCTCCATACCACCTCTCCTCTCCATCGCACCTCTCCTCTCCATCCCACCTCTCCTCTCCATCGCACCTCTCCTCTCCATCCCACCTCTCCTCTCCATCCCACCTCTCCTCTGGCACTCGTGTGTTATTGTTTTTTCTTTGTTGTCACAGATGACAAATGGATTTTGAGGGAATGACATTTCAGCTCATCACCGGAGATGAAGAGTGGAGAGCTTTATTCTGCGTCAGGGGAAAGAAAGAGCTTGATGGAGCTCTGGGCAGCACAGGACTGCCCTCCTGGGGAACAGCACAGGACTGCCCTCCTGGGGAACAGCACAGGACTGCCCTCCTGGGGAACAGTACAGGACTGCCCTCCTGGGGAACAGTACAGGACTGCCCTCCTGGGGAACAGTACAGGACTGCCCTCCTGGGGAACAGTACAGGACTGCCCTCCTGGGGAACAGTACAGGACTGCCCTCCTGGGGAACAGCAGAGGACTGCCCTCCTGGGGAACAGCAGAGGACTGCCCTCCTGGGGAACAGTACAGGACTGCCCTCCTGGGGAACAGTACAGGACTGCCCTCCTGGGGAACAGCACCAGGACTGCCCTCCTGGGGAACAGCACAGGACTGCCCTCCTGGGGAACAGTACAGGACTGCCCTCCTGGGGAACAGTACAGGACTGCCCTCCTGGGGAACAGCAGAGGACTGCCCTCCTGGGGAACAGTACAGGACTGCCCTCCTGGGGAACAGTACAGGACTGCCCTCCTGGGGAACAGTACAGGACTGCCCTCCTGGGGAACAGCACAGGACTGCCCTCCTGGGGAACAGTACAGGACTGCCCTCCTGGGGAACAGTACAGGACTGCCCTCCTGGGGAACAGCACCAGGACTGTTTTAGACACATGCAAGAGGAGCATGAGAAAAACATCATTATGTACGGATTTCAACAGAAGGGCTTCAAACACTTGGGATTCATAAACACTGTGACAAATATGTACAGAGGTTACAGAGCCCCAGTCAAAACGGCAGTCAAACTGTGCTGATTTGGGAGTGTGCGGTGTTGTCCAGTCCTGCTGTTTGACACTTATGTTGATATCCAGGCTGCGGAAATCACTAGAGTGTGTTTGTGGGGGGTAGGAGCCTGTGCGTGAGGGGTCGGCTTAATGAGCAATCGTGTTGAGCTTAAAGAAAACACCCCGAAAACCCAAGTTGATGAGGAAAACCTCCTCACTGAACGTTCCCCCTGAGCCCGGAGCACACGCCACCTCAAACCTTCTTTCAAGCTCTCGGCTACGAATTCTAATCGAGAAATAACTTTTGCTACGGTCCACAAACCTTTTCACTGGTCATCACTACAATACCTGACCGGTTCCACAACACTGAGTGGACTGAGCATGCTCAGATCAGAGGTTTGTGGTCTGATTCGGTGGGAGCTCAGAGGGCTTAGAGAGTATCAGAGAGCCAGCGCCTGCCTGGCCGTGGAGGACGCCCTCTCTGCCAGCCAAGCGGAGCTAGAGAGTACACAGTAATTACACGGCTGACTAAAACCTGTAGAAGAAGAAAAAACGCAGGAGGATTGGACAAATTGCCAGTCACTGCCCGTGGGCCTGGAGAACTAGGCCAGGCGGGCCGAGGGGGTGGCACCATCATCTGGGAGCCCCGGGGGGAAACGCTGGGCATGAGCAGACACCATGTGCTGGATCAGCCGAGCACTCCCCCTCCAGCCCTAAGACCTCCTAATACGGTATCATGATTACCCAACCCCCCAAAACACCAACCCCCTCCTCCTCTGCTGTCCAGGCAGAGCAGGGTGCCACAAACCCTGGGTGGCAGGAGACCAGGGAGGTGCAGCCTGGATGGGAGAAGACCAGGGAGGTGCAGCCTGGATGGGAGAAGACCAGGGAGGTGCAGCCTGGATGGGAGGAGACCAGGGAGGTGCAGCCTGGATGGGAGAAGACCAGGGAGGTGCAGCAGTGTCTCAGAGGACGTGTCTTGCCCTTCATTCTTTTGAGCAGTCATCAAGCAATCATCGACATCGTCACGTCCGAGTCCTCAGGGATGATTGGGCTGACGGCTCGAGCAGAGGCTGACGCCTCGCACACATTTCAATTAAGGCGGACTAAGGCCGAGGGAGAACGGGACAGGACGATTCAAAAAATGGAAGCATTAGTATTCCTCGGGCTTGTCGAGGCTGCAACCTCATGTAGGCCCCCTGCTTCACCAAATGTCAGGATCATCAGTGAGGATCCAGAACATATTCAGTTTGGGAGCCAGTGCTCTGAATCCTAACTTTAACAGCTGGCAATCTGAGCTGCTGCTAATGAGGAAGCAGCTCTCCGTCTGCCGAGGTCAGCAGACGACACGCAAAAGGTAAACCGTCCATACAGCACCAATCTAGAATCCTCGAGTGCTGTCCATATCAACCGGATATATATATATATATATATCGGATGGTACTATCTACATATTAGTCACCTATTTCATTTATAATGGGGTTATTGTCTTTTCCACGGGTTGGAGACCCTGTAGGGTGGGTTTTCAATGGGTTTTCAGTGTGCAGAGTTAGTACCTACTGTATATTCACAAAATGGGACTTACCTTCAGAGTTTGATGTTTATGATAGTGGTCAGCATCCATCAAAGTAGGGTGATGAAGGAAGGACATGTGGAAAAAGAAAAGAACATCAATCAATGGACACGCAACATCGACATTAAAGCCAGCAGAATAATAATTGGACATCACATTACTTTGATTTGGTAAAGTTTTACAGTTTACTTTTCCTCTGTGCAACATTTTTTCAGAGTAAGTTCATTAAATCCAATTTGCATAATGTAGTATCTCAAAAGAATAATATGAATGATTCATGAAAACATCAAGTGTTGCAAGCTGTCAAGAACTGATTTATCATGTAAACGTTCCCATAAGGTTGGCATTTTGATAGTTTGCCATTCTGTCAGATGCTAAAAAGCTTGACATTATATTTTGAGGGGTCTCATGAATCTTTTATTTGTGTATATTTGTGTGTTAAGATTGTCTTTCTTGTTTAGCTTTTTAATTCGCTTTGTATTTTTCCAAATACAGACTTAAATAAATGGACAGCTAAGAATTCCTGATAGTGGAAAGAAAGAAGTGTGGAATGTGTTTTGGAAGAGCCCAATGTCTTGTAGAGTAGAATTGTCCTCAACTGTCTTCCACATAGTCTGACAAACAGATGCTGGGCTGGTCCTCATCCCCCCTCTCCTCCCTGCTGTTATCTGGACCCAGGCCTTGTCAGGAAATACATCCTACTGCATCCACGCATTTACAGAAGTGGAGGCTCACGAGGCATGCCAATCAACAGAACCCATGAAACTCTGAACATTTCCATCTCGGTGCTGTCCTGCACATTACTGTCCCTCCACCCACCCACCCACCCACATCACACAAGCCTCTACTGTGATGGGTCTGCAGGCTTCGGATTGGGCTTTTCTTGTCACTGACAGGAGGCGTTGTACATGCAGGGATATGCCAAGCTGATGTGCACCTCCTCTAAGGTTTTTAAAGGTTAAGAGAGTATTTCTGATTCACCTTCATAAAATGTCCTAACATGCCCCGAGAGAGCAAAATGGCTGGTGAAAATGTCAAGGCTATTGACAATGTTTATTTCCATCTGTCAAGTGAATTAAAGTGAGCATACAACATAGAAGAGGGTCAGGGCGGTTTCAAATTCCAAATTCAAGCTTCACCCCAAAAGAAAACCTTCCCATGGAAGAAAGAAGAAGAGAACATCAAGTGCATGGAAGGGTTTGTAACGGGTTGTGAAGGTTCTTCTTCAAGTATCCAAAACCCTGCCATGTTTGCTTTGCTATTGAATTCTAGTTGTACCCTCTCTCTCCTCCAGAGAAGCCTATTTACTAGCATTCAAGTTATCATTACCACTAACAACAAAAGCATTTCAACTCCAACCAACTGATGCATTTAAGGAACAATGTTTTTTTTACAACGTTCAAATAGGGTACACTTCACAATAAATACAGAGAAACTTTGAAAACACTGATCCATATGAATGCATAAGAAGATGGATTCCTGTGGAATCTTTTATTTGCCATTCCTGTGTACACGACACACACATGCATGGTGACAAGGTTTTTATTCATGCGTGATAACCCACACCTGTACAGTACTTCAGTAAGCCACAAAGCAATAAAGAGGCCTGTTTTTAAATGGTAATGCCTTTCAAAAAACAATAGTCTCTGACCTGAGTGAAGGCTATAGACGAGGTGATAGGCTTTCATCAAGAAGAGAACTGGGCTGCTTTATTTCCACAACCCTTCGCACACAGACAGCAGCTACTTTCGACAAAGGCTGTCTGACCTGCCCGCAGGCCTTCTGCATCTGACAACATATCTGTGTCGGAGCGGAAGATTGCCAGAGTGAGCCACAAACAAAAGGAATCACAGCACCGCTCTGTGATCGGGGGAGTGATAACAAGGCCATGGAAAGCCCACGAGAAAGAAAGAGGGAAAAAGAGAGAGTCAGACAGGCAGGCAGCAACAGAAACTCGACGTGAGGGAAGGGAGGAGGGGTGGGAGGGAGGGCGGGTCGTGGGGTAGGGTGGGAGGGGGAGGGGGAGCGGGGGTCTGTAGCGGAAGTGGTTAGAATTGGGCTCATCAGGGAAGTAGTGTAAGGGGAGGCCGTCGAGACGGCACCCTGCCCCACCCCCACCCGAAACACAGCCGAGGCCTCGTTACGTTGGAACCCCCCCGGGGTACTTCCCACTAAGCAGCCCTCCTCTCAGACGAGGAAGGGGGAGTTGAGAGTAGGGGAAATTCACGCTTCAAGGAAGCCCCCCGACACAGAGCTGATCTGGCCAGCTCCTTGGCTGTTACATAACACGCCACCGCCCACCCGCCCACCACCCGCCTCACGTCGTCTTCAAACACGGATAGAGATGCACCAACGTGGCTTCTTTACGGGGCAATGAACACACAACAGGCATTGTAATGTAACCTAAGCAGGCAGGTAGAAAGCCCTTGCTTCCCCTACCGCTACTTCAGTATAGATTGATTCTGGCTCACCTCAGACATACACCTACATACACTCACACAAACACACAGCTCTCTCACTAAGTCATGCTGAGTGACCTCAGTTTGTCCGCACCGAGTAAACTGAGATGCCACTCAGCTGGCTTCTCCAAACCTAGCATCTATGTGTCTGTCTGTCTATGTCTCTCTCTCTATCTATCTATCCATTATGGGTGATCTGACCCGCCTATTGTTGTCAAAGCAAGGCACCAGTAATCACCATACCTCCTCTCTCTCACAACAGCCCAGCTCAGCTAGTACAACAATGATGGTGATCTCTAAATCCTGTCCACACACACCAATCCACACATAAGCACAGGCATTAATACTCATTTATTAAGCAGGGCCTTTATAATGCTAACTCAGAGGGCAGGGTTGGGAAAGGAGGCCGATACCTCAGAAATGACCATGCAAACTGACGTAAAAGAGGGATGCCAGTGTCCAAAGTCTGAAAGCAGTAGTGAACATGTTCAGGCTGAGACAATAGTCAGGCCAGTTTTACCACAGGAAGAACCACAAGCTAGGACTCCCCCAGCTACAGAGCTCCACTGCGTTTCAATGCAAGTGTTGTCATTCTCTCTTTCACGTAACCTTTTCGAATGTTTGTTTTTCCTCTGAGGGCAGCAGTTTGCTCCCATGTGAGAGCACAACATGGAGGGGAGCTCATCCTCTGAGGGCTGCTTTCTTGTCGGTGCTGAACGCTGCACTTTCGCTGCCAGCTTCTTTGCGCAGCCCATGAGGAGAATCTCGTCATCCTGTTGAAAAACTGCATCCTGTCGGCCCTGAGCGAGTTGCTTAGCATCTTTCAAAGAGAGAGAAAGGTTTGCATGCTTTTTTGCCAAGTAGGCACTGCGGAACATCCATTCACATGCCAACAATAGCCCCACTAACCAGTCACTGTACCCTCACAAGCACCCCCAACCCCTCACGATACACGATAACTATGATCAAAGAAAAAATTATGAAATTTTCTTGGTGTGAAAGGACTGCTCAACAATGTAGCATTCTGTCTCTCCTGTTACCAAATCTCCATAGACAACATAATAATTTGTCACAAAATCACTTACTTACAAAAAAGTATTGTATGACAGTTTCACTGAAAATCAACTCATCAGTATTTTGTAGCAAGCCATGTTCATGTAAATATTATGCAAATTGTATACAATTGCACTTACTGTGCGAAAACACATAGTATTGGCTTGAATGAATAAGAAATTTAGCTCTGGTGTGAAAAGAAACTACTTCTACAACTAGATTTGAATTTATTGTTTATTAGAAAAAAAAAGGAAATTCTCATTTGAGAAATGAGCCAATGCAATTGAAAAAAACTAATAACTGTGGCCATGACTTGGCTCAATTCTCCATTCACACTGCCTCCTGGTCCTTTCCTGTTGTTTATGGCTGTTTGTTTCTCCCTTTAGTCACATTAAGCTGATCCCTTTTGAAAAATGTGTTGTCTTTTTGCCAGTAGGTCTACTTGTTTAGCATGCTGCACAGTCCTTTCTACATTCTTTTCCATGATGTATGTATCTGTCTCTGAGAAGCTGCAGCACTGCAGTCATTAGGCGTTCCACCAGCATAACTAATGGGTCTTAGCTGTTTGAATATAAAAGCTGAGAATATATTAACAATCTTTTAGCCTGCAACCACCTGTGTGTGAAGTAATATAGAATTTACCCATAGGCTGAGACCAACATGGAATAAGTCAAAGGCAAAAAGCATTACAGCTGTAATGCATCCTATTGTGAATGTATATACAGTATATATTTATATGTTTATATTATACAGTATATATACATTTTATGGGTACATTTGTTTTCAGGATGTGTTTTATTGGTAGCCCTGAGCAAGTTTGTATTATTTGTAACGAATTAGAAGACACCATATGATGAAGCAAGGCCTTATAAATGCATCAAAGTATTAAAATGTTCAAGTCCATACAAATGGTTCATAGCAACCAAGGTATGTTATTGTAAAACTACTCAAGCAAAGTCAAAAAAGTACAGGCCAAAAGAGGCTCATGTCCAGTTGGGACATAAAACATGAAGCCAATGACGGACCTCAACAGGAAACAAACCAAACCTCCAGTTGGGAGCTGCACCGGCCAGTGCTAACAGACGTCCCATCCTGGAAACCCTTCTGAAGTTCCGTCAGCACCGTCAACATGTTCCTACAGTGCTGGTACACATGGGGGTGAGTCTGTGACCGCATGACTGGGGTGCCGGGTCAAAGCCAGGGGGAGTGTAGTGGAACAACTTTGGGTTATTCCAGTCAGGGAATGCAGGAAACGGGGGAATAAACAGCAATGGGGTCACATTACACTTCCTCCATGTGGACTCTTTCACAGAGCCTGCTCTCCAGTACACAGTCTCTCCAGTACACAGTCTCTCCAGAACACAGTCTCTCCAGTACACAGTCTCTCCAGTACACAGTCTCTCCAGAACACAGTCTCTCCAGAACACAGTCTCTCCAGTACACAGTCTCACCAGAACACAGTCTCTCCAGTACACAGTCTCTCAAGTACACAGTCTCTCCAGTACACAGTCTCTCCAGTACACAGTCTCTCCCCACTCCAGTCTCCACACTCCTGAGGAACAAGGCCAAGATCCCACAGACACAAATCAGAGTGGAACCATGGAAAAGGACTTCAAGGTTGAAGTACTGCTCATTTACATGAATCAAATGTTCAAATACCAGTTAGAATGGTGGGACAGGGAAGTATACCCGGGCCACACATTTGTGTTTATCTTTTTAAAACCCTATTTATCAAGTACAATATATTGTGAGGATATCCAGTGCATGTAAAGACAGAAAGAAAAAAAATGTTGTGTTTATGTTAGTTAATCCATGGAATGTTGCCTAAGTAAGCCCTTTGAAGGTAGCACACACAAGGCCACAGTGCTGAAGCGTCAACACCACATTACGTCACCTACATGAGGAATGTAGGACCTGCGTGATTATTCTACTCTGACATGTGTTAAACAAGCTGCATTGACAGTGGACTCACATCTGATAACAGAACCAAGCCAACTTACACTACACCATGTACCTATACAGGAATAACACTGGGCTGTTTTCACTGCATTGAAAGTGATATAGCATTGCATTATACTGTTTTATTAACATAAATAGTGTTGGCAATGTCCAATGGCAAACATGTCACAGGGATTTGCCCATTGGCCATGGTGGAAACAAGATAAACTAAAAGGATAAAAGGCCCTATTCCTTTCTTGAAGAAAACAGATTTATCATTTCATGCCAATGTGTTCCCTGATATTTCCACAGGGAGTTAAAATGAGAACAGGCCCTTTTCAGATCTCTAGTGTACTCCAAAGCAATGAGGTGTTACTGTAATAAGCCTGGCAGCCTGTGAGACACTCTCATGTCACCTCGTCCTCTGCAAACTCCATTCATACTGCACCCTCCAACAGCCCTGTCTTCAGCCCATCAACACACAAGCTGGTAGTCATTCTTTTTACCACAGTGGGTTGGCAACACTTAAACCTAAATCATGTCCTTGAGGACTGACTGATGCACAGACACTGTGACATACCCTTGTTGCTATAATTTCCGTGAAGAAATTGGATATAATTTCCTCAGTCCACCAACTCATTAATTGAATACGCGTCCTCAATAGGCTTTCAAGGAGCGGGAGTTACAGATTCCTGACTCCCCGTGCGATCACCGTCACAGTGCATGCTGTCATACTACGCTACATCCTGGCCCCACATATGCCTGGCGTCCTGTTCTAATGAACAGGGGAAATGTGTGCCTCGTGGGGTAGTATTGCCACGGTACGAATCTCTTCCTCTGGGGGAATAGATCAAGGCCCGTCCCTCTTGTTCCCTCTCCACCGAGGCCCCCATCCCATCCTGGAGGGATGGATCTCTGCAGCTAGACACAGGACTGCTGGCAGGCTGAGGGGACTTGGAGGCATATGCGCCTTTCCATCTGTTGCTCTCTCACTGCCTTCCAAAGCCCCTTCCTCCAGTGGCCATCTGCTTCCAGACCAAACCACACTGGCAGGAAAGACGAGCACCTCAGCGATGGGATCTGAATGACGTTAATACCGGTCGCACAACAGGACAAATGAGGTTGACCACTATCTCAACTCTCTGCAAAGGACCCACTGGCAGAGAGGTTGAATGAAAGGAGTTAAGTGATCACAATTCAGTCAGACACAAGCCTTCCAGGGTGCAGCCTCTCTGGGGTAGGACGTGAGGGGGGAGAGGAGAGGACAGCACCAAAACGTTTTTCTGCATTTCAATTAGACCAGGCACCAGATCATATTACCCCCCCCCCCCCCCCCCCCCCCCCCCCCCCCCCCCCGCCGCCAAATAAAAACATGGGCCATTCACCCCCACACAAGCGAAACCAGAGGAACATTTCAACTGTCCACCAATGGGAGGGAGAGAGAGTCTTTGTTCCCAAGAACAATGGAGGCCATTCTGCTCTGGAGGATAGCGTCATATTCGCTAAGCCTTTGCCGTGGCCCAGCAGTGAAGAGGAGGACAGACAAACCACTGCAATGGCAGCCCCCCAACCCCTGGGGCGCATGCCCTGTGTGTAGCTCTACAGCCTGGTACATCTCTGACGGGTGCAGGTCAAAGCTCCAGTCCAATGTTGGCCTCAACTGAATGGGGAAGTAATGAGCGTTTTGACGCGGGAGAACGAGGGGAACTGTAAGAGGGTGATTGCCAGACAATGGGGCTTTTGAGTGACAAGCGTTTGCAAGTCTTGTCAACGACCACACATCTGTCCAGTGAAAGTGCACTGCCGACTGTATTCTGACATAGATCAGAAGCGACTGACCTTGCTGTATGAGCGGTACAAACCATTTCCAACTGGGATTCGGTTCATTTGAGCCTTGGTTTCCCTCGAGGCCATCAGCAGGGTGCTGTTCAACACCAGCTCTGTTCTGACAGGGGTTTTTTGGCAACCACAACCACACTTATTAGAAAAACAATACCCACAAGGGTGAGTGACATAAGCATAAGTGTCATACACCTTGTAGGTGTTCTATTTAATCTATGTTACATCACCTGAGGGGATGTGGAGCTCTGTAGGGCTCCACTACTTTGAAGGAAAGGGAGCTTTGGTACCACCGCCTTTGGAGCGTACGATATGAACAGGTTCCAGAAACTACTAACGGAATACTAAGGGAGATGGTGTTCTCTTTGTTCCTATTCCTCTTCACTGAGTGAGAAAGACTTTGGCTGATTGCGAAAGACATGCAAATCCAAACTGTAATTGTTAAGGAAAAGGTGAGGAGGAACTGACAAAAATGTTCAGCAGGGAGACAAGAAACTGCTGCACTGTAAAGAAACAATCCTTAAAGTCTTCCTCAGATAGAAGTTCCTTTCTGTCTGACCTTAGTACATGTGAAATGCACCCACAGAGGGCTGAGTCCAGGTTTTACAGATGTGTTTACGTGTGAGGCTTCACTAAGGTATCAGTATCAGAGACACACTGAAAATGAACCTGTGTTTATCTTGATTTTGGAAAGATGGCCTGTGCTGGATCCATACGTATCCATCATTTCAATCATGTACCAGCCTTAATCATCCCAGATGAATGCTAAGTAATTTTCAATGCTAATTGTTTCAGGTCATTATTTCAACCACAGGTATAAGCTATTGCTCAGGGATGTGGTCTGAAGCCTCACTTTGTCTAATCATTTCTGGGCAATATTTTCTTCTTAGGGGACCTATTTAGGCTCAGCAGCTGAACATGAGAAAAAATGACTAGCCTTCATCCTAATCCTCAATGGCTCTAATACGATCTTAATGCATGTTTAATGAGTGCTCTACTTGACCCGAGTCATAACCTTGAGAGCAGTGATGTGCAAACAGTATTTTATAACCCCAGTTACATGTCTGCCATAGTTGGTAAAAACATTAAATTTAGCAGACACTCTTCTCCAGAGCGACTTACAGTAAGTACAGTGACATTCTCCCAGAGGCAAGTAGGGTGAAGTGCCTTTCCCAAGGACACAACGTCATTTTGCACAGCCAGGAATTGAACCAACAACCTTCTGATTAACAGCCCGACTCCCTAACCACTCAGCCATATGACCCCCACACTAATCGAATAGTTTTACATTTCTATGATTATTAGGGAGCGAATAATTACCAATCTTCTATTACCATATTTATTACAGAAACTTATTGTCACCGTTATCTTTTTGTGAGGTCTTGGAGGCCTCAGGTTCTCTGAGGTAATTGACGGTGGAGAGATGCATAAAATCAGCGTGTGCCAGGGGGTTCTGTTTAGGTGCTACACTGCCAGTAGACTCCCGTGGGTCCTGTGTGTGTCCTCAGTATCTCTCTGTGTCGTCTCTGCTGGCAGCTCTGTGTACAATGTTTCATTGTGCTCTAGTCAATGCTGAAGTGAGTACAGGCTTGTTAGCCCATGCTTCAGCTCCTCATACAGCCTCCCTGAGAATCAGAGGGGTAGAATTGGGATCAGGAGATGAGTCTCGGTCCCTGACCTGACACCTGAGGCCTGGGATTCTGTTTGTTGATGAGTCGGGATTTCATATGTAATCAACAGCTGTTTCATGGTTGCTGTGTTTCATGAAAATGGTCTGACACATCATGACCATGTCATCATGTAACTAGACACGTCAACAACATGAAGAATTACAAATTGTAATACGGTTAAGGTCCACCTAATTATGTTTAATACTTCAGAAGTATGGTGGAAGAACATAAATCAGGGTAACAACCAGCAGAAATGTATGTAGATATAAAAGCGAGTATTCCCAGAGAGAGTTTTCTTCTTAATAGAACTCCACACTGGAAAGACTATCTAAAAATAAAACCTACATCACATTAGATCACAATCTGAGCAGCTGCCTCTGTATCTCAATGATCTAGATGCTTTTCTCTACCACTAACCAAGCAACGTATTTCAGGCAAACCCCTGATCAAATTTAGTTTAACTCCACTGAGGGTGCAAGGTGTGAATAATAAAACTTCCATCTTCAAGACTCTTTTCTTAGCTTCCAATCTAGTTCAGAAAAATACCTCATTCACACTTCCAATTTGGTCTTACCCCTGAATGAAAACCCATCTCTGCAGCTGAATACTATCATTTGACCAAAAATGATACAGCATCTCATATCTCGCCCGTGTAGTCCATCTGTGTGGTTTCATCCATATTTCATTCAGTTCATTTAAGATCACTAATGTATTATGTGATTAGATCAAGTCAAAAGTCAAACTGGAGTTTTTACATGTTCCATTGTTTCCTGCTGTTTGCAAACTGCTTTTGAGTTGATTGGTAGATCCTACTGCACATCATTTCCTGTTCACCCTCTCTGTATCCCTGCTAGGGGACAAGGAGCCATTTTGTCAAATGGATAATCATACATGAGGGTCACCATGTGACCTAAATCTCCGTTTTCATTTAGATATCCTCCAGAGTGCATGTGCACCTGCAAGGCATTTTTGACAGATACTGCTCAGCCTTTGAGAGCCAACGATTCTAGTAATGTTCTCGGCTTATCATCCTATCATGCTACCAGAAATGTGTCTGGTACTATTTCATCATTCTGATAGAAGAAATATGACATTTACTGTACACGGTGTGTCTTTGCAAACCCTGTGGTTTGCATAACCTGTAGATCGCTTTTTGATGAACCTACAATGGGCATCACATGAATTAAATCTAGCCCTCCATCGTCCCTGCTATGAGTGACTGCAGTATATTAAAAAAAGAAGCTCGCTGAGACCAACTAGTGATGTGAATATCAAATAGTGCGAGCGGGAGAAGTATGGAAAACAGCCTAACCTAGCGTTCGGTATGATCGGCACGGAGCGCTTCATTCGTCTTCCCTTGGGATTTTGTCCATGAGTGTGAGAATGACCATACATACGTCTCAGCTCATAATGATCCACACAGACACCAACATGTGCAGAAAGGATGGAGGGCAGGGCTCGTTTCTTAAATTAATGTTCTCTCTGGTATTCTCAACTGAAGGCATGAGCCACTAGTTTCTTAGCAACAGAGACCCTGCGATGATGCAAGATTGAAGGGGGAATCTGCAGCCCTACAGCTCAGGTGAATATGAGTGCAGCGCCTCCTGTTGCAGCCCGTCATGCTTGAAAAGATGGAGACATCGCAGCAGCATGCTTTGGACGCTGCAAAAACACAGGGGCGCATCGGAATACCACCAACAGAAATGATCATAGGAAATGACTTTTAGATGGAAAAACAATGGGAATCTGAGTCAGGCGCTGTGTTGGCAGTGAACCAAGCTACTGCTTGTCCTCATTAAAACAAATATGCTTGCATCTTTTAAGAAGACACATAAAAGGCTCTAGTGTTGTCCTATCAAGCGATTGCATAAAAGCATGGCTTCCTTACAACGATGATGTAACAATTTGCATTCAAATAAACCAGTGCATTTCCTTCCAGCCTAAACTGTAAGAATATCCAAGCCCTGACTCGATAAGTCAATGGTTTATCTTGACATAAAGAGAGGCTAAAGAACAGACAGACAGACTTGACCTCTTTCAGGGGCTGAGGGGGACGGGTTGGCCCTGAAACCAACCAAACCACATGATGCTATCTAAAGAACAACATTAACAAGTAACAACATAAGTATTGACACGATCACTGAGTTAATTGACTTGTGGTTCCATTGTAATCAAGTTGTCATGTAACAAGATGTAAATTCAATGTCAACGCTATAGGCTATATTATTAAAAGCACATTTATGGAGCCAGTATGTGGTACATAAACATACATCATTCAAATCAGAATGAAAAGCTACAGCATAACCCTGTAGTGATTACTGATTTTTGTATAATCTTATACTGATTCATAAGCTTGAGTTGTAAGTCACATGAAATATGTCGTTGTTACTCTAATGTCTTAGGCAGGCACTTTGACACGTTCTTCATGAACAGTGAAGTCCCTGCACTGACCCCTGTGCCGTGCCTCAAAGTAGGCATGTATGCAGACATTTTTGTCGATAGACAAACAGTCACCACATACTTTGCCTTTCACTTCTATTCATGCAACACGTCTGAAAGAATTTGGAACATAAAGTCTCCCTGATAGAGACATATTTTAACACATTATTTATCTTAGGTGAGAGAATTTCTACATGCAGAGAAAGCAAATGAGACTAATACAAATATTATTGAAATCATAACCACAGGAGGCACATGTTCATTTCAAAGGTATACTCGTTTGCAATATTCATAATCAAACAGGCCTACACCACAGAGACAAGCACATGTATGTTGATCGTTGCGATACTTAGAGCATGGCAGAATGTTCAAGGCACATGGGTGCTAAGGATCAAAAACGTTTGGCAGTGCACTGTCATTGAATTTGTATTTTGTGTTGGTTCTAAAGTTTTAGCATGCAGGATCAAATGTGTGCTGGGTGAATTGTGTTATGTATCGTTTTTTTCTGTGGAACATGCTATGGTTCTGTAGAACATGCTATGGTTCTGTGGAACATGCTATGGTTCTGTAGAACATGCTATGGTTCTGTGGAACATGCTATGGTTCTGTGGAACATGCTATGGTGCATTTAACCTGATTAGCCAAAGCATTGTTTGTTGACAATCTGTTTTGCGACATTGTTGTCATTCTCCATCACAGGAGCTGGCCCGACCATGAATGACACCAACTAGGAGGTGACCACTCCACAGAAAACACACAAGCTTTACATTTTCCATACTTACCCTCAATAGAGATCACATGTTCTCGGATCTGATTTTGAAGGGCCAGGTCATCAATACGTTCGATCAGGTCGTAGATAGCGTAAATATTGGGGTGAACCGACTCAAACCGATGGATCTCAGCTCTGATGGCCGCCGAGTTAGACAAAACAAACTGAGACCCTGGGCCGGGTTGAGCAGCCTGGCCTGATACTGTCCCCGAACCGAACTGGCCCGCCCCTGAGCTTGCAGACGATCCGGATCCGAACTGGGACGGAATGGACTGGGGAACTGGTACTGGAACGGGCGCGGGGACCGTGCCTGGAGTAGGCATGGCTGGCTGAGACTGCTGCGAGATACCGGACACCGATACTGGGACACCCGACTGGAAATTCATCTTGGGTTACAAGACTAACTCTTTACAATTGGAATATCTCTGATTTTAGGATTTCAAACGATGATCAAAAGCAGTCCGTGAGAACCAGAGATCTGAAAGCGAAACGGCGCAGAAGCATTAATAGTTAGTCGCCAATTTCAACAAAACGCGGTTCTTTCTCATATTATTAAAACTTGACTGTGATTCATTTTCCGTTATCGGCTACACTAAGCCCTAAATACGTGTCCTGTTCTATTCTGTGGCTCGCAAACCGAAATGCCTGTCAGTAGAGACTCCTTTCAGGGCTATCCGCTTGTTTTTGATGGTCAATTCGAATGGTTTCCCTTACTTGCTCTGTATAAAGGAGACAATGGGCTCGGCTTCGGCAAGGCGCCCTGGTCCACTGCCTACTGAATGCGTTATTACTGCGTTAAAACGAGATCGCGTTCAGTACTCTTTGGTCCAAGTGGTCCCTGCCCAGCGCCCTCCTCCGCATGCTGAAACGTCATCCATCACGTAATTGTACTTGAGATGGGGGAGGGTGTAATTCGATTGGGCGCGTGTGCGAGGAAAGAATAAAACAACGTGCACATAATTTCAATGACATACCTGGTTGTTATGCAACTAAATAATTGGTCTAATAAGAGAATATACAAAAATAACCCTACCCAATCACACCCACACCACGCCCTCCTCCCTATACACAAGCGCACACATCCCTTTCCAACCAGCAAAAACATCCATACATAGGCTAAAGACCTATTATGTATTTGACGATTTGATTATTGTATTGCCGACCTGATGTGAGACAATCCTAGAATTACGTTTCTAGGTGTCGAATTAGAGGAGACAATGTAACTTTTCGCAAAGGCTCTAATTGCATCTAAGACATGCAATGCACAAACAATGTGTATGTCGTAAAATGATGAACTTATCAAATAGGCATCAACAATTAACTTATGTTGGTGTGTCAGAGTGTAGACAATTCTCTCAATAAAGGCCAACACAGAGAAAATAATCATCTAAAAAAATATCTGAACAGCAGACAGATTCGCATTTTTCTCCAGTGACTGAAGACAAATGAATAGGAGATACAGGCATCAGGAAGAGGTGGATGTCAGGCATAATAATTGGGAGATAGAGCCATCTACTGGTGGACAACACCCATTCTTTTACTGCTGTGTTCTTTGCTGATCACAACATGGTCAGAATTCGTTGGCGAATATGTTATATTATGCTACGACATGGTCTACTTCATTCTTCATATTCTACTTTATGTGTGAATTCACAAACCAACTTTTACTTTACAAATCAGTATACTCTGAGCCAAACATTATATCACAGTTTCATTTCTGTATACTGTATACAGTCTACTATGTATACTTTAGTTTCATGTTTGTTTGTTAACTGCGTTCGTGAGATTTAAGTATAAAACATCAACAAATCATTACGTTCTGAATATTCACAGATATATTATTGTGATTATACTTTCAGCATCCCCTGTTTGTCATTAAAACTTGAAAAACCCTTACCATATCTCAAACACTCACAGTGATGTACTGTTATTACACCTTGGGGTGCTAAATCTAATCATGAACACAATTAAGTAGATGTTTTACTAATAAACATTTTGCTGCGTAAAGAAAAAGGACATTTCTATTTAAACCCAATGAGTCATAAGAACTAAACAATAATGTGCATGAAATACTTAGGCTTAAAGAGCCATACATTTAAAATGCATACTGTACATTCTAAAAACATTGATTATAGATAGTAAAACCCAGATAGAAAAATGAATTAGGTTTATATAAAATTAAGAACATACGTATGTAGTAGAAAGTAGAAATGTCCCCCTAATTCTTTCTTGATTTTGGACCTTTATATTAGTAGGTACTAACTCCCAAAATGTAATCATCATCCATGAAGTCTGATAATGAACTCACCCTGGTTACACAAATGATGTTTCAGTTAACTTAGTAATTGTATGTTGTTAGAATTAGTATGACTGAAGCTGTCACGCTGCTTTCAACTCAATTCAAAAGGGATATGTTCATGAGCAATGCCTCAATATCACATTAAATTGGATTTAAATTCTTGCAGGGACATGTTTAAATTGAAAGACTGATGGCCATAATTTTTTTTACAATTAATTTTCTAAATAAAGAAAACCACACATTCAAAAACACCATCTAGGCTAAAATGCGAAAATATTTTAGTTCTACATTTTAGATTTGTGTAACAGTATTGTATGGGGCCTTAAGCAAACTCCACTGCCCTGGTTACCAGAAGAGATTATGAGGATTCCAGACATGCATACTTGTCTGTACAATACATAGAAATGACACAATTTGTGCAAAAACCATCACAGCCGAAGCCAAACTATGTGTTACCCACAGCCTTCTGCCTCCATCTGGTGAACAAATCTGGAACTATTTTCCAGAAATATTCATTCCTAATTCATACTGCTGCCAAACACTTACTCACAGAATGTGTTCAGAAACAATGCTTGGTAGGCTGATCTAGTTACTTTTATCGTAGTAACTGCTTAAAAGTATATTGAAGATGGCTCAATGACTGCTGAATTTTCAAACCAGGATGAGGTAAATATAGATCATATTTAGAAGCTTTGTGTATATTTGTGTGGCTTTTTAAAGTGACTTTTATTTATAGATATATTATTTTCTGATGTGTAAAAGCAAATACATTTTATATGTACTATAAACCAAGAAAGAAATCACAGCCTGTAGATTGGCCTGCATATAGCATAAACTATTCTTCATGAAAACCACACAGCCAAGTCTTATGCCCATTTATATCCTGACAGATGGCAGTGTTGGCGACACTCTCTGGGACCATGCCGTGTCCAATGA
Organism: Osmerus mordax; assembly: GCF_038355195.1. Taxonomy (NCBI): domain Eukaryota; kingdom Metazoa; phylum Chordata; class Actinopteri; order Osmeriformes; family Osmeridae; genus Osmerus; species Osmerus mordax. The sequence goes on from NC_090065.1 coordinate 13,799,635, forward strand.
ATGAGGAATATGATTAAGTCGGCAGGGTTTTCCTCTTTGGTTTTGGCCAAATATACAACAAGCTGTTAGGAATACAGTTCACAGTTCACACTTCCTAACAGCACCGCCTCATTGACTCGGGCCAAGGAAAGATATATCTAACTATTATAATTGTTTTCAACTATCCAGTATCATTACACATATGCACCCCCATGTTACCCACCCTATAATTGTAACAGTCACGTTATTGGAATTTCAACCCTAAAAAAGTTACGAAGGTTTTTGCTTCTTTGTGATATGCTGCTGGGCTTTAATAGGCTTCTCACTCTGCTGATTGCTCCTGAGTGTGTCAGCAATAATCTGGATGGGCATACCCAAAGACACTGGGAGCTGTCATGAATATGTAAGCAGCAAGGGTTCAATGGCACAGAATGAAAAGCCTTGAGGGGCAATATTTATGAAACCCCCTTGAATTATCGATCATAGTAGAGATGGTGACTAATTACAAATCTAGAGCTGTCTGCTCACTTTATCTGACCATTTAAATGGACTTTGGATCTCAATGTTTAATTCAATCGGTGGCACACTGTAATTTCTGACCTTTACTTTTTGATTCATCAGCAAGAGAACATGTAGAATATGTCTGACGTTGTCACTATGCTCTTCACTTTTCTGCACTTGATGCAGCTTTCATTGCTTCATATTGTTTCGTTTTGTCTTAACACATCCTACATGAACATATTCTCCATGTAACTCATTCAATCGAACCTAATGAATTCTGAACCTGCTAGAACATCACACACCGATAATTTACAGTCACGCCCTGAGTCTCTTACCAGCGTTTGACCACCAGTGTGGACATGGGATTACAAAGGACAATCACCATGGCAAGTCATAGGCCCATTTACCATATTTTATCTGATTTTATTCCTAAATAGGCATTTGAATCCTTAACCTGTTTACATTGTCCAGACTCGTTTTACAGTTAACATTTTAAGTTATGTGCTCAATATGACTATTCTATTGATTTATTTTCGTTGTGCCACTGCCAATAACTCACATATTGCAGGCAAAGACAGTTAAATAAAAGTATAAAGTGCATCTCAATAAATTCATAAGTGAGGGCATCTGCAGCAAACAAATGGACATCTAAACCGCACCCCTTCTCACGTTGCAGCAAAACTGCCATGATATTTTTTCCTTATCCCAGAATGCACCTCGCTGTGCAGTGACGACTACGACAACAACAAAACACAGCAGAGATCCCTGACAGCTGCAGATAGGAGTGTTAGCAAGCTAGCTATGCATTAGCATGGTTACACAATCCTGAACGAAGAGGAATTGTCCGTGATCAGACAAATGACAAAGCCCTCGAACTGTCCCGTGTCCACGGAGTAACATGCATCGATCTAGCTGAAGATTAGCTACAGATTGACAGCTGTCTACGTTGACGTCTAACCACATACATAATTAGTTAGCTAATGTTTTCCAGCTAGCGTCTTTATCGCTAGCCATATAGGTCCATGTATGCTAAACTTAGCCATGTTAGCTAGCAAGTTCGCTAGCTAGCTCCTCAAGAGACATTTGGGGAGATGATAGTAAACAAAGAGAGGTAAGAGTTTCGTTTGGATAGACACTCACTTAGAACCATGTTTAATGTTTTCATGCCCTCACCAAACATGTGAGTTGTCATTTGTCAGAAATGCATCATGTCGGGAACCTAGCTACAAGTAAATTGGCAGATATATCGGGCTCGGCTAGTCAGAGCTAGCCTAGGGAGGGGTATTATTTAAAGACGCCTATGTCGTGGATACTTACAAACCACATCATCCAACGTTTGCTCGCACGATTGTTGTCAGTCTTAGATAGCTAAAATTAGTTGTAGCAAAGTGACGAGTAATCTGTTTAGTTAACATTTGCAAACACCAGATAATGCGGTACTGTTAGCTTTTATTACAAGGTAGCCTACCGTCAATAGTAGTTGGCGTCAACTCGTTTGTCTCATTAGCTACTTAGCTTGTACCGTGCTAGCGCTAACATTTCTGGTGGCTAATTTTGGAGTTATACCTTCAGCACCATATATTTTGTCCACTGACCTCTGCTCTAGCTAGATGGCTAGCTAGGTACTTACATTGGTAGGTAATGCTAACGTTTTGGTGGGTATGCTAGATTAGATGGTACCCTATAACCTAAAGCCTCTTTAACTATCAGGCCTTTGGGCTTCACCCGCACAACTGGCGTTCCACTGCACTGTACGTGGACAAATTGGTTATAATTGCAAATCTAACGATGTTAGTGAGTTAGGCTACTGTAAGCTTAAGTGTTGATTTGCTTGTTGCCGTTGCTAGTTATTTTTCATAAACTATCCAGCTCAGTTAGCGTAGCGGTATATAACTGGCAACCTGTGCACTTGTTTACATTACGTTATGGATGTCGGGCAAGGTGTCAACTAGCTTGGTAGCTAGCTCTAGCTATGTAGTGTAGCTAGCATCTGACCAACAACATGACTCAGCCCTTGCTTGCTTCGTAGCGGCTAACTAGCTAGTTAGTAAAAGAGTTACTAGGTGGCTTAGGTTGCATTCAGCTTTGAATTCGCTAGAATTAACTACTTCAGACACAGATAATGTGTCCAAAATGCTGAACTTGGTTCAGGGAAGTTGTAACTAGGTAGTACAAGTAGGGTTAACTGACGTAGCTTGCTGTCTGAATGTTGTATTAGAACAACATTCAGAATTCTTCCCAAACACGTGGAGCACAGTACTATCACGATATCCCAAAACCAATTTGACAACAAAGCCCCCATTCAGCTCTTTACATCACAGTAGCATTTTTTTTTAAACTTGTTTTCTGCAGGGTGGTCTTGAATGACTGATACGATAGGGAAGTGTGAAGATCTGGAGGATTCAACATGAAGTTGTACGTGTTCCAGGTCAACAACGGCAGCACGTTGACATTTGACACTGAGCTTGCTGTCCAAACGTAAGAAAAAGTTCCTGAGAATAGTTAATAAAAATAACTACTACATTATCAGAATACTAATCCTTAATGGTTGTCAGATAGCTGACGTCTGAGGAACTACTACCAAATGTATGTTTTTAAATACCAGCGTGTGCTTGTGTTCCTTTTAGTGTGTTGGACCTCAAACATGCCATCCAGGTCAAGTATAAAATTGCAACCCAACATCAAGTCCTGGTTGTGAATGGAGGGGAGTGCATGGTTGCTGAGAGGCGGGTCTGCAGCTACAGTGCTGGCACTGTAAGTTTGCACCATGCTTAATGATGAAGTTATATTGATTAAATGTACAGTGACTTTACAAAAAAATGATATGTTAACCAATTGTTTTGTGACTGATTGAATTAATTGTTCGGAGAAAGGGTGTTGATAAATGTTTTCCACTCCTCCAGGATACCAACCCCATATTCCTATTCAACAAAGAGATGATCTTGTGTGATCGGGCGCCAACAATTCCCAAGACTACTTTCTCAGTTGAGAATGAGATGGAGCTGAAGGTGGAAGAGTCCCTGATGATGCCGGCAGTCTTTCACACCGTTGCCTCACGAACACAACTTGCTGTGGTAAATGTTTCTTTCTCCCCATTTTCATTCACAATGGGCACAAGTAACGGTGTATTAAAAATTATAATGTAATTAGGCCTTCATTAGTTTTTTGGAATGTGCTGCTTCATTTGACACCTCTTATCTCTCAAAGGAAATGTTTGAAGTTGCCAAGAAACTTTGCTCCTTTTGTGAACGCCTGGTTCACGATGAACACCTCCAACACCAAGGTTGGGCTGCCATCATGGCTAACCTGGATGACTGTACCCTGTCGTATCAGAAGCTACTCTGGAAGTTTGACACAGCGTACATTAATTATCAACAGGACTTTGAGGACATCAAATTGAAACTCACTAAGTAACTATCTCCTTATGAAATATGTATTTCACATTGTCCAATTTTATTCAAATGGTTGTTTAATGTACTCTTTCCCCATATAGTGTTAACAGTCAAGTAAAATGTTTGTGTTAGTTAGCAGAACTGTTCAGGTAAAATCTGTCCGGCAGTTTGGATTAATTAATATTTTGCTGCATTTTTGGGGAAAGTGTGAAACTTACAAAACTCAAAATTTGCAGCTCACAGTGTTTGTGATGTTTTCTGTTTGAAGACTGGGGACAGCAGTCTCAGTCATGGCTAAGATTCCGCTGCTCGAGTGTTTGACCCGGAACAGCTACAGAGAAAGCATTGAGAAGTCTAGCTCGAGCCCAGGGAAGGATTCCGACGAGACGGAGGAGGACGACAAGTCCACAGACTCTGTCCTCTGCCCCTCTGAGTCCCAGAGGAGCTCCAACCGACCTGCCTGTGTGTCTGCTCCCGGGACAACACCACCTGGGCCCAGCGAAGGTCAGGAGACCAATGATATGACAGACAGCAGTGGGCTGAGGGCAGCCCTGCAGGAGGAAGATGCTCCGGAGAGGGCCAACCCTCCCTCCTTCAACGTCACCCTGCTGGACTGGATCAATGTACAAGACCGGCCCAATGACGTTGAATCAGTCGTCAGGAAGTGCTTTGACTCTATCAATAGGGTGAGCGTACGACATTGGCCCCTATCTCTGTGCTTGTCTCCATGAACCCTGGCCTTGATGTCGGTGTGCGTGAAAGTTATCAAAGAAAATAGACCTCTCTTTATTGTCATTCATTTTGTTGTCTTTCAGCTTGACCCACGGATCATACAACCCTTCTTAGCAGAATGTCGTGACACGATTGCCAAACTGGATAATCAGAACATGAAGGCTATCAAGGGCCTCGAGGACAGGCTGTACGCGCTAGACCAAATGATTGCGAGCTGTAAAAAGTTGGTGAACGAACAAAAGGAACTTGCTCAGGTAAGCAAAGCGAGGAAAAACAAAGAAACATTGGAAACCCCAGTCACGTTTCCTATCCGAGATCATCACTTAAGTAACATGCAATATCTGTCCGATAACAGGGATTTCTGGCCAATCAGAAGCGGGCTGAAAACCTTAAAGATACGTCGGTTCTTCCTGACTTATGCCTCAGCCACGCCAACCAGCTGATGATCATGCTGACCAACCACCGGAAGCTACTGGACATCAAACAGAAGTGCACCACTGCCAAACAGGAGCTTGCGAACAACCTACAAGTTCGTCTCAAGTAAGACAGCAGCTGTTTCCCACCTGGGGCTGAAAGCTCCAAGTTCTCTGTGAAGTCGTTGCCTTGAGCATCGCGACAGACTTTCTTTACACATAAACAGGTGGAACCGAAGCACCGTTTGCTAAGCTAACCAAGTCCCTCGTTGTGATGCCTCAGATGGTGCTGCTACGTGATGCTCCACGCGGACCAGGATGGGGAGAAGCTCCAGGCCCTGCTGAGGCTGCTGACGGAGCTCCTGGAGAGGGTGCGGGTGGTGGACGCCCTGAGTACCGTGCCCCAGATGTACTGCCTGGCTGTAGTGGAGGTGGTCAGGAGGAAGATCTTCATAGGCCACTACAGACAGGTCAGAACAGGAGGGTAACACAACGCGTGTGGCATGAAGTGTGTGTCTTGTCTTCCTTTGGGGGGATCCTGGTGACGCTGCAATATGGGTGTTGTGAGACAACGAGGTTGGGCCGGTCTGTGGTGGTTGGTCTGCTGTGAGACTGTCTTGAAGGACCTGCTTAACCTGTGGGATGATCTCCTTGTTTTGGGCTCCCTCTCTCTTCAGTGGGCCAGTGCTCTAGTAAAAGACGGGAAGCGCCTCTATGAAGCGGAAAAGTATAAAAGGGAAACGTTCGGGAAGCTATTCAGTAAGTTCCTTTTGAAATGTCGACACCCGCCGTGCATTCGTGCTTAAGGACAGGACATGATGTCCCACCAGCGTCTGAGCTCTCCGAAACAACGTTGTTGTTTTCTTCTTTCTCAGGGAGGTCTTTTCTCAGAAACCGCCTGTTTCGAGGGCTGGATTCCTGGCCTCCAACGTCGTTCTGTGTAAGTGTTCTAACGTCACATCAGGGGCTCACTTCACGTCCGTGTTTAGACATTTCTTCCTGGTTTGTTTATGTCTCTGGTGTTTTGTAGACACGAAAGCCCAGGAGGTTTGACTATGAGCTTCCAGACATCTCCCTTGGCGACCTGCAGTATCTCAAGACCTGTTGTCCCACAGAAGTGCAGCCCTTCCTTAGGTAGGAGTCTGTCACAGTCGTACATGTCATCATTTACCGTAGTTATATAATCATGTCAGTTAGGTCTCAGGGAAAATGAATTGTTTTTGTCGTCCACCAGGGTTCCAAACATTTGTGACTTTGAGCCTTTGAACCAGCATGTGCATATGCTTCACCAGCTGGTCCAAGCTGCACAGAGCATGGACGACATGTCTCAGACCATCACCGACCTGCTTAGCGAACAAAGGGTGAGGAGAACTGGAGACAGAATGACTCATGTAGCCTATCGCGTATTACCACAAATGCAAGAAAGAAAAAAGGAGAGAGAATGTGTGTGTGTGTGTGTGTGTGTATAATATATATATATATACATATGTGGGTATAAAAAACAAATCTATATTTTCACTGTTTGTTCCTCTAGGCGTCTTGTAGCCAGAGTGCTCAGAGATCCACAGCCGTGACCCCGCGGTCTGAAAGCACACCGGGCCCGGCCACCTCTACCTCCTCCAAGACCCCCACCTCCCTCAGTCTTCAGGGACTCCCCTGCCAGTCCCTCCCGGTTCCCGTCCCCACCATCCAGGAGGACCTCTCCCCGGACAGCATTGACGCCCAGACCTTCGACTTTGAGACCATCGGCCACCCTAACATGGACCCTGTCCTTCAACAAGGCTCCCTAGACCTGGACTCCCTGGCCGAGAGTCCAGAATCCGACTTCATGTCGGCCGTCAACGAGTTTGTGATCGAGGAGAATCTGACCTCCCCCCAGCCTGTCAGCGACCCCACAAGCCCCGAGATGATGGTGGAGTCCCTGTATTCGTCGGTCATCAACGCCATCGACAGCAAGCGCATCCAGGACACCACCACGCTGGAGAGGGAGAATTCCAAGATGGCTGTCCTGAAGCTGAGCATCGAAAAGTACCGCTCGGCCGCCGAGGAATCCCAGTCCAACCTGAGGAGCGTGAAAGACGACCTGTACCGCTTCCGGGGCCTGGTGCTGAAGGAGCAGCGCGACTTCGGCTTTGCCCTGAAGACCATGACCGTGGAGGTCTGTGGCCTGGTGGACAACATCCGACAGAGACGCGAGGACGAGCTGAGGGAGCAGCACCAGAGCCAGCTCCTGTCTCTCCAGAGAGGCCACGAGGAGCAGCTCCTCACCCTGACCCAGGAGAACCAGCTCAACCAGAACATCGTCAGGGACGTGCAGCGGGCCGTGCTGGAGCTGGAGGGCCTGTTGGAGCGCAAGCAGAAGGAGCTGGCTCAGCTGGAGGGGGAGAAGGAGCGCTGGGCCCAGGCCGAGACGAGCCTCGCCGAGAGGGCGAACGACCTGGAGCAGAAGATCGGCGAGCAGGCCGCGGAGATCCAGACCCTCGTCTCCTCCAGGGATTTTCTGGCCGTCCAGCTGGAACGTCTAGACGGGGAGATCGAGCGTGTCCAGGATAAGCTCCGCGAGGAGCTCCTGGGCGCCGAGCGGGCCCGGCTGCGGGAGCTTGAAGACAGGCTGAGAGGGGAGCACCAGGCCCTGCTGGAGGACCTCACTGCCCAGAACCAGGAGGCGCTGGAGGGCCTGCTCGCCGACAACCGGGCCAAGCTCGGCGAGGTGACCCAGCTCCACGCAGCCGCCCTCGGAGAGAGGGACGCCCGGCTGGCGGAGCTGGAGGGCCGCGCCGGCGACCTGGAGGCCGAGCTGGCCCTCAAGAAGGCTGAGGCGGAGGACGCGAGGGTGCTCTGCGAGGAGGCTGAGCGGGAGCGGGCGGGGGCGGTGAAGGCCGCCGTGGAGGCAGAGACCCTGGCTCTGGGCGAGGAGCTGGCGGGCCTCAACCAGCAGCTGCAGGCCAGGAACGAGGAGTACGAGGCGGGCCTGGCCGAGGTGAGGGCCCTGATGCGTCTGGAGAAGGACCACTGCATCTCAGAGCTGGTGGACCGACAGGAGAAGGAGAGCGCCCTGCTCCGAGACCAGCTGTCCGTGCTGGAGCGCCGCGCCCGGGATGCCGAGACTGAGCACGGGGAGAAACTTGAGAAGCTCCGCCGTGACCTGGAGCAACAGACGGAGGCTCTGCTCCGAGATAAAGACGAGGAGCTGAGGAGCTTGCAGGAGCAGGAGCGACACACGAGGACTGTTATCAGCGACTTGCAGGCCGAGAACCACCAGCAGAGATTAGAGCAGGACGCAGCGCGGCAGTACGTGGAGAGAGAGGAGGCCTTGAAGACCGCATCACCAGATGCCTTTAAAGACTTACAGCGTCAAAAGGAGGAGACCGAGGGGAGACTGTTAGATCAAATTAGACGACTTGAAATCGAGCTGCAAGAAAGACAATCCTCGGAGAGGTGAGCGGTGGAGGGCGTCAGGACCCAACAGGGATGTGGATTCCCTGTCCGGGCCCTCGGGCGTATCTGACATGCAAGCAGGTGTCACAAACAGAGCAGTGCCTCGGACTGCCTCTCCGGGGTTCAGTTCTGTTTGAGGTGTTCCATGTCTAGACAGCGTGTCAGATCCAAGTTCCCTTCTCGGCTGGGCGTATTTTTGATTGCCGTCTGCGTGTTTCTTCCAGGGCGCCGGGGCTGGCCCTGCAGGCAGAGGCCGGGGCAGGGGCCCCCCTCTCCCTGGACTCGGCCCTTCAGGAGCGCCTGATGCAGGAGACGGCCTCGCTGCACAGCCAGCTGGAGCTTCTGGAGAGGAGGAAGAACGAGGAGATGCAGAACTTGAAGACCTCGCTCATAGCAGAGCAGCAGGTGGGTCTCGGTCATGGACGGTCCTCTCTTAGACAGGCAGGAAACTTTCTTGTCCCTGTGGGAGAATCAAGTTGCAGCCTAATCACAGGGCATTTTTTGTCATCGAAGTCACCAATAGACAGTCATACAGTAGGAATACTCATGGGGGCTTGTGGGGCAGGGCATGTCATAATTACACAACAGAGAGCGTTTTCATGTCCTTGCACGAGCTGCAAAGCATTCATAATGGCAATTTGAACACGGGTGAGTGTGGCCCTGCCATAGGACAAACGCTAGATCACGTTGTTGGTGGAAATGTCATGCCCCATGGAATCACACGTTTACCACGTCGCCACATAGAATAATTGTGTTGAATATGTTACGTAGAGATAATACTTTATGGACTATATGACAAGAGAGTGCTTGTCTGTTGGTGAGTTACACTGGATTGGCTATATACACAAGGCTGATACTAGCATTTCAGAAGCGACATCATCTTAAGGTTGTCACTCAGAAACTGCAGCGCAGAGGGGCAGAGGCACTCCGTAATTGAGTCAGTGAGGCCGTGTCCTGTGTCCTCTGTGACTCAATGTGGCTGCTCTTTTCTCCCCTTCATCAGCCGGGAGGTGACAAAAGGCCTTTTCTTGTGTCCCCTCAGACGAACTTCAACACTGTTCTGACGCGAGAGAAGCTGAAGAAGGAGCAAATCATCAACGAGCTCACGGAGAAACTCCGAAACGTTACCCAGCAACAGGAGAAGGACAAAGGTATATAGTGTTCATGCCATGGCCAGCAGCGGAAGTGTGAGACTTTTGGAGCCGTCGGTCGCCCATTCATTTGAGATGCCCTTTTATCGTCTTTTTCCGGTTGCGCTTTTGGTGTTCTTGTGTTGGAAAGATGAATTATCGAGGCTGACATCATATGACCAAATATCAGATTCAATTACTATCCCCCCCCTGTGTAAACGAGCAGCAGTTTTTTTTCCTTCTTTTCTCCAGACGGTCTCAACTTGCCTTTTTATCAAATCACTGGTGCCTCTCCAGTTGTATTGATCAGTTTTTTGGTTTGGTGTGTGTGTGCTGCTGTGTTTTGGCAGGTCTGATTGAGACTCTGTCTGAGGACCGAGCTAGCGTCATGCAGGAGAAGAAACAGCTTGAGGAAGAGCTGAACCGGCTACGCAACACCGCCCTGGTCTCCTCGGCCTACTTCACCCCTAACCCCTTAACCATGGAGTCTGCCGGGGCTGGGGCCGGGGCCGGGGCCGCGGCCGGGGCTGAGGCCTGCCTGTCGGAGCCCTTCCCTGACCCAGACAGACTGGCTTCTGTTGCAGCCATCAGAGATGAGGACAAGGTGGATTCAGCAGTGGAGGCCAGCATGGTGACCGTACAGTGAGCATCACCCAAAGCCCTTCTCCCTCCCCCCCTCCCCCCGGTCCAATAAACACAGAGTGCACAAGAGCCTACCTCCCTCAGTCAAACTTTATTATTCACAAGCTGGCCGGACAGCACATTCACAAATCAGTATTTTGTGCTGAGTAGTGTCGTTTTTGGTATAGTAGGGTTAAATAGTTAATACTTTAGTTAGTTTAAGTCATGATAGGCAAGTTTTGCAAACCTAGCAATTTTAGCTGGAGTTCAAAGAAAAGATTACAACTAAAATATCCCACCCCCTCCCTTCAAATACACACCTCCAAAACACATGTATGTGTTGCCTTGTCTACTTTCAGGAGGCAGACAGACAAGTAGACCGTCCAATCATTGCATTTGGTCCGAATGCAGTCAAATAATAAGTGCTGGTCCGACCTTAATCATTGGTGGTGTTTTATTACAGTCCTGCGACGCCCACAGATGTCGGATTAATTTCATTTTACGGTCAAACCTTTACATTTGTTGGACGCTATCAGGACGTGAAATTAATTTCGGCAAATATGACAAAAAGTGCTTCTCAACAACATAACCTACCCATTAAAAGATGCTTCTAGATCAAGTGTAAAAGAAAAGATGTGTAAGTGCTTGTTGAAGTCAGCCTGACAGATATGGGCAGTGAGGACCGATGAAAAGATGGGGGAGTCAGCACAGATGAGAGGAAGGCAGGATAGGCTAGGGTCATGTAAGTTCACCTCCAAAATCTGTGCATATCTCGCTCATCCTGTTCAAAAATCAAAGTTTCAGCGGTTGGATTATCACCTTCTCTTCCTTTGTTTAGTGATAATATCCTAATGATGTCAGAAGAGAAACAACGAATACTGTTACTTGAAAGGGTAAGTTGTCTCAGCTGTAATCTATATATTTAAGTCCCAAAAGTTATTTTGACTTCTAGCTCATTCCGTTGTTGTGAAATGTTTTGATTTTATTGTAGACTTTACATATGAAGGAAGAAGAAAACAAACGCCTCAATCAGAGACTGGTAGGTATTCTGAGCCTGTGTGACCTGCAGTCTCGTGCACAATTCACTGGATTTTTCCATTTGTGTTTTTGTATGTAACAACCAAAATATTTGCATTGACAATAGAGCTGAATGTCTACTGAAAGTCAACATTTTTATATGCCTCGTTCTTAGCTCTAGGCAAGGGAGTTAGTCACACTCTCCACTAGATGGCGGTAGCACCTTAGTGTCACCACTGGCCGGTAGTCTACCCAGTCTGAGTGGGACTGACTTCAGACAGTTTACTGTTCTCCCTGCAAGGAACATAGAGCCACAACTGCCATTTCAACATGTGTTGAAAGTATCTATTAAAGAGAGACTATAGGGTCTCGCTTTAATGTCACTGGTTGGGTAGGTGAATGTATGGGCATGTGTGGTTCCACAGGGAAGCAGATGTACGCTGAGAGGTGTTTATTAAAGTCCAGTAACTGTAGGTCTTGACGTGCTGAGTTGTGATGAGCAGAGTTTGTTTCTTGTACATTTGTTGTGATGTGACTGGTAATGTCGACATCAACCGACACACTCCTTTCTTTGTTTGTAGATGTCTCAGAGCATGTCATCTGTGTCATCACGGCACTCAGAGAAGATTGCCATCAGAGAGTGAGTGCTCAGTGTACACCACCAGTAAAATAAATTTGAACAACACAACTTGGTATTGCGCTGTTACTACACTGAGGGGGGGAAAAACAATACAAACAAGCACTTTAGGATATTTCCTCTGTTAACACAATTACTTGTGTGTGTGTGTGGTTCAGTTTCCAGGTGGGCGATTTGGTCCTCATCATCTTGGATGAGAGGCACGACAACTATGTGTTGTTCACCGTCGGTCCCACTCTCTACTTCCTTCATTCAGAGTCTCTCACTGCACTGGACCTCAAACCAGGTCGGTTGCAGACCAACCCAGATACCCATTCTCCTTTGGCTTTAAAAAAAAAAATTAAATAGTCACGATTCTGTGAGACTTAATCCAGAAAGTCTAAAATACGCCTAAATATCCGGACATTTGTCATATACAATATTGTCCCTTGAAAAGTTTGTGCTTTTTGTAAGTTCTTATCTTAAAAACGAAGTTAATCACATCAATCAGCTCAATTATTTGAAATCTATTTAATCCATATGCGGTGCTTATGGCTGTAATTTAGGTAGTGAAAGGTTACATAAATATGTTGAGATTGACAACATTTTAGGAAGAGTACCTTGCAGTCCATTCATTTTGGGTTAGGTACCCAGTTGGCCTTAACTATTAGTTTTGAAGTTGTAAGAAGTATGTTTTCCTGTTTGTTGTTCTTTTTACTTTGGATCCCTTATACTCAAATCAATTTTGTTAATAAGTCAACTCCAGTTAATGAGTGTGTTTCCACCAGCATCAGGGACAACAAGGCGGCCATGGGTTCTTGGGAAAGTGATGGAGAAGGAATATTGTCAGGCAAAAAAGGTACAGTTGCATTTTCATGTACTGGTCTTACCATGTGGAACGTGTGTGTGCGTGCTCTGCCAGGACTGTAATATACTGTGTCACGTGCTCTGTCCCACAGGCTCAGAACAGGTTCAAGGTTCCGCTGGGCACAAAGTTCTACAGAGTGAAAGCTGTACCATGGAACAAGAAAGTATAATATAGTCAAGTTAGGAGCTCAAATGTATATTTATATTGCATTACACATCTGATGGAGTCTTCACATCATAATTCACTTATCAACTTGAAAACGAAAAAGAATGAAGATCCTAATCATGTTATCTTGGCTTTCCGTTAAAGATCACACTTTGTTTTTAGAGCACACTCTTCCCTTATTTTTATTTTTTATTTTACATTTTTTCCAGAGGATATGTTATTGTGGACCAAATACTATGACCTTATTAGGGCATGGCCCTAAACACTGGCATAAAGCCATTATACCTGTGTGTACATTGAAGAAAAGAAAAAAAGTATTTGGATGTTATATATTAGTTATCATTATCAGCATTTGTCCTTTTGTGGAAAATACTGTATCATTATCAGCATAATTCAAATGAAAATATACATTTATTATAAATGTTTATGGAGGAATGTTCATGGCATGCATATATATTTTCTTTGATTTACTTATACAGATAAATGTTGTAGTTGGAAATGTAGTTAAGGCTGTTTGTTACTCACAACACAGTATGGCCCTCCTGTTAATACTAAAATGTACATTTTGGCTGACTGGTGCAAGCAGTCATTATTGCAATCCTTGAAATGCACTTTCAAAAAAACAATGCTTTTGTTGATTGAAAGGGAAGGAATTGTGCTGTCAAAAAAAGGTTGAAAAAAATTGAAAAATATAACAGCACAAAACTTCTCACTATCGTAAAATACTGATATATAGAAAGGAATACTTTGTTTGTGACTGTGTTTCATTATTTGATGACATTGTAAAATATCCATCAAAATCACACAAGTAACAAATGACTGTATTGTAAAAGAATTTAGAGTTTTGAAACAATAAAGGATTGATCCCAAACATGCCATCCTCTGTAATACTTGGTCATTGCCCCATCAAAAGTAAAGCTAGTCTCCTTTTTATAGACACAATTGAAGACTTCAGTGAAACTCCATTTATGTAAATCACATGCCTTTAGAAATGCTTCTAAGGAATACTGCTTCCTCAAGACAAGCAACTCATTCATTACACCAGTGACCACCTGCCAATTTTGAAAAAGAAATGGGGCTTTCAGGAAATACGAATTTCACTGCTTTCTGACTAATACAGTTTTTTCTTTACATTTACCGTTTTCCAGAAAAATTAAAGCTTTAGGACATTCCAATTTAATTATAACAAAATAATTTAGAGAATTAAATAAAAGGTTAGTTTGTAGCATTGTGGGTGAGATAAATAGTTCAGAAGTCAGTGTGAAAACAATGTTCGTTTTAAACAATTTAAGCAATTTCTGCTTTTGTGGAAGCATTAGCTAATGTTGGCACGCAGTCGCAGAAAACAGACTTCAAAAAGGCTTCAAATCAGGACCCAAGAACGGTGCGGCCCTCATGGAAGGGGAAGCGCACCAACATCACTTTCCCAGTTCACAGCGGGGAGCATCGCAGCTCTCAGCCGAGTGCTCTCTACCATGTGGGTCTAGGGGTGTTTTAACAATGTTTAGCTCTATTTTCTCAATTTAGCATAAGCCTGGTGTCACATTTGGATGGCTTCTTCATAAATTGATGGTGTGATTCCTACAATTTCGGGACCGGCCTGAATGACAAAATATGCAACACAACATTCGATACCGAGGTGGCTGGCAGGCATCAACCATGTGCACTGGACAGGCTCTTAGTGTAAATGTTTACAACCCCCCACTGAGCTCAGTGCTGCTAGGAGTCACTCTCATCAGGCTCAGTGGGTTAGCTGTGCCATGTTTAGTCCCTTGCTTGTTTCATTACAACAGCCGCCTATGATTTTTTTCAAACTTGCCAACACACAATATCACTTTACGACTGATACCTTCTGTAGACTTCCTCACATTTTCTACAACTGACCTGATATTCATCCTTTTGCCCAAGAGGTTTTTGTAATGCATGCTGGGAAATATACGGAAGAAGGCCTTTTAGCCTTTCAAACTAAATTCCAACTACTTGTGGCCTATCATGGATTTACGATCAATAGATCAGCATCCGGTGGTTTTCAGCATCACTTGCAGCAAGTTGAACCAACAACTCTCCTGACTCAATATAAAAGAATGCCATTCATTTGTCACATGGATTCCTTGAACTATAAAAAGGCCAGGGAAATCCTTGTCTCTTTAAAATGGCATGTGCAAAGCAATTCAAAGTGCCCTATTCTGATTCCTTTTACTTGTCATCATGTGTTTGAAGTACTCAATGAAGGTTTAGAGAGATGTAGTAATATGTATGTATCAAGAAAATGATGTGAAAGAGAGAAACCACAAAGAATTTCAGAGTCTCAGATCTTGGCCTTTGTCCCTGATATCTTCTCTATTTCAAGATAATACACAAGTTCAATTCGATTTTCTCACATCTTTGACACCATACTAGATAGGACGGAAAATAAACAAGTATTATTCATGGAGCAAATATATGCATGAACTCAAAATTATGGATAAATAAAAATAAATTGAAGAGCATTATAACGTTTTGATTTTTTCTAAATCAAAAATGAAACGAGTCTGTTGACGAAGAACCAAAAGCATTAAGGCTGAAACTGCAAACCAAGGAGTAAATCGACTTAATGCCATCATATATTCCCCATTCACGCCTAAGAATGGGGTTAGGGAAGGAGATTAGGTTACATATCTCCTGTCAGAGACTGAAGAGACCAAGCAGAGAACTTCACCTAAACAGAATGACAACCAAACAGACATGTCTCATATCTTATCCTTTCTTGTGCCCTCTTTCCCTCGACTGGGTGAATGGTTTAGTAAAAAACCCAGACCCAGATTTAACGTGTGATGAAACGTTTGAGAAATATGTGAGAGGAGGCAATATCTGTATTTTAGATTTCCTACGCACTTGGAAAAGAAACATAATGTCACTATTAGTAACACATATCCACATAAATATGGATAATTCAAAATGTACTGCTTTTTACTGGGTTCACATTGGGAATCTACATCTGATGGCACAGTTTTGTAGTTAATTACCTCCATGAAGATAATTCAGCATATGAGAGAAGAGGCTTTGGGGCGTCTCCACTGAGGAGCAAGTGCGTAGGTTTATATGTGTAGCTGTGTCGGGCCTTTAAGGCAAATATGTGTAAAGTTTGGTAAGGAACATCCTAATGTGTGGTTAACAAGATTTTTATCTGGAGTGCAGTCTAAGATATAGCCTAACTACTGTGTGCATTTAAAGGGATCCTCAAATAATTTCCACATTAAGTTCAAAGTCATGAGTAATCCTCTCAAATATACAGGGAACTATTTCATTTGGAATTGAGACAAATTATTCAAATACCTAACCGCAAATCCTATTGATTTTAGTGCATGACACCCGTTTCCATTTCCCCCTCTAAAAACAAAACAGCAAAGAACCCAGTAAACATTAAAAAGCTGTTGTTTTATTTGGATAATCTAGCTGCTTACTGACAAGTAAATTATCAATACAAATAGTTTTGAAGTGTCTGAAAATAGGCAACCGATTTAAACTGTAACTAACAGCCATGCATTTTGCAGTGTTGAGGAAATGACACCAGCTTTGATGGGTTGTATAGCTTTTGAGATGAGCCTCTTTATGCCGCTTGCAGTTCCATTATGGCTTTGTTCGAAAGCTTGTTTACCTGCTGATAACATACACTGGTGGATTCAGGAGCACCGATCCAAAATCTGCTGCCAAAGTCACTCAAGTCTCATTGTACTGCAGGAGGGGAAGAATGAAATGTTTACGCGGAGGGGAATGCAAATGCTAAATGTGAAATCAAACTATGGGACCAATAAGGGATCAGAACAACTTTGCCAGGTTTTATTTTTAGCCTGGTTGCAATGCTAGCTTTTGGGGTAGAAAACTGTGCATTTGAGCCTCCATATATTTTGGTTTGCTCTCTGATTTGAGAAGTTGACACTGAAATTGAAAGGAGCATTGCATTGTGGATATGCAATGATTAGTTAAGGTTACAATTAAATTCAGTCCATGATATACACAAATCAAACTCTTCTTACAGTGGACAATTGTATTTAAATATACTTTTTCCTGTAATGCACCTTCCCCGAGAGTGACAGTACATAATGGGTGCAAATTATGAGCAACCAAAAATGAATCTGATCATGATTTTTTGGGAAGTTATGACTTAGAAGGTCAAAAGCGTGCTCTTGCTTTGTATAATTCTACAAGATTGCTAGACCCTGGGTGAACAGTCCTCCCTCACCCCTCCTCCCCCCATCACCTCCCCTCCCCCCTTCACCTCCCCTCCCCCCTTCACCTCCCCTCCCCCCTTCACCTCCCCCCCCATGCAGGCAGGTCTCCAGGGGGCCAGCAGGGCCCCACAGACGGGCGTCCAGGGGGCCAGGTGACCCAGTCTCTGAGGTTAGCAGGAAACACTAAAGAGGGATGGGCAGAGAGATGAGGAGACACTGAGTGTGAGTGTGCAAGGCTGGTGATGGCAGCTGTCAATGGTTTGGAAGGAGAAGCAGACAGATTGTGCGTTCTGTTGGTGCAGCCAGTTCGCCACCTGGCAGGCTTTTTCTTGTTAGAACTTCTTGCTGTTTCTGTTCTCGTCGGAGAGAGGGTTTTTTTTCTATCGTCGTCTGCATTTCAGACTAGGTTAGGTTTATCAAATTGTTTTGATGGTCTGTGGTTGTGAAATGTCAATATTCACTATGCATCACATTCTAGAGGTATGATGTTCATCTGCAACCCTTTTAGTTAGATCAAAAGCATTGAGAGTATCCAATGACTTGAGTGATTAAGTGCCCCATCTCCATAAAACACAGCATATTAAAGCTTATGACAGTAATTAATCGAATACAGTATGAAGAAATCCTGTCTGTTGGATTATATTCACATTGTACTTGTCATGATAAGTTATTAGGAGGCATTAATTAACATGAACTAACACATGCAATAAGACAATAATTAATTCAAGTTATCAGTCACCTCTCCCTCTCCAGGAATCTGATTGACAAGATAAAGTAATGTGCAAAACGCTTTTTCAAAGCTAACAGCCTGGAGCACCCCGCCTATTAGTTAGTCATTCTCTCAGTATCACACCCGGAATCTGTCATTTCACAATTTTCTCCTATAATGCATATGTGCCGTTCTCACCACTTCACGACAGTGGCTGCCAGCTATCAAGTTGCTACTGAGCAATTCAATTCCCGTCCAGTTTTGATCTCCATACAGCAAGCATCTGAGGCAGAAGGGTCAAGAATATGGTACATTCTGTTCAAGGCCTCAATTTTCAGGATTCAGTGGCATCTTTTTGGTCTTAAAGTTTCCTTTGTACTTCACATTGAATTGTTTGTAATTTGTGGCAGAACACTGCTTCTCAACTAAACTTTTTTTAATTTCCCACATAGCCTCTTGGGTTTTCAGCCTAGTCAACCAAAAGAAGGCCAATCGATCAGTGTGGAATTGATCGCCTGTCCAAAAACACCCTGTTACAAGCAAAGGGTAATACACCTAAAAAGCATGTTCTACTTTTGGCATGAAATTTGAAATGATACCTTATTGTTCCTTCAACTTAGCATGCTGGTTAATAGCATGCTAAGTGGGCTGAAGCTAACTGTGGGTAGACTTTTTGAGCCTGCATGCTAGCTTGATGTTTACAGTAGGTAAAGCTCACATTTAGGTAATGTTTAATTTGAATATAATACTAAACAATGCAAAAAAATAAAAATAATGTACGTCCGTTGGTATGGAAAAAAAACCCCAAAGGGTGAAAAAGGTTTACTGTAGCTGAAAGACTGTCATCAATAAGAACATGAAGCAGAGGTAGAGGGTAAAAAGCCAGCTGCTAAACTGAAAAGCACACTGTCCAAGTTGGGAGAGAAGAAAAAATGGTTTCAGAGGAGGAGAGTTTGCACAAAAGTTGTACTGTTGCCTCTTGAGAGTGGTGTCAGCCCGTCCCAGGGGCCAGTGGCCCTCACCGAGGTCTGTGTGGGCCTGATGGGAAAGTGACTGCAGCTCAGGACATGGCCTTGTTTGTTCACGGTCCCCCCTCTCTGAAAAGAGTTATGCCGTCTGTTTTGAATGGACAGCGTTTTTCTTTGTGTGCTCGATCAAAACAGAGGGCAAAGTTAGTCAGCAAGTTGCATAGCTTCTGCATTCTAATTCTTCAAGCCTCTTTTGTATGAAGTTTGACACAATGTTTTACACTGTGTTTGACCTGACTGGGATGCAGGAGGTAGGAGCATTTTTGACCAATACAGAATGGAAAGGGGTAGAATCTAATTCAACAGCCAAGCCTCCCATAATGTTTGAGTGGAAATATATCTACTGTACACTGACTGGTACAATCATCATGTAACCTGTGCATGTAATGCATACGAGCCACGGTACAGTATACTGTAGCTAAAATATTTATGTGATTTTTATCTGATCTATTTCCTAACCACAAGGTATTTGCTTATGAATCCCTGGCACTTTTGATATTACCTGAAGGCAAATGGTACAGATTTACACAAGTTATTTACAACAACAGCCAAGCCATTCCTCTGGAAACTAGGCTGCAGATCAAAGGATTGTTTTGATCTGTACTTAGCATATTTGTTTAACCTAGCCAGTGATTCTGAAAAGTGCACAAGCTTTTCGGTGATATGCAGAGAACCCTTTATCCGTCTTTTTCTTCTGTTAGCTCTGGATTTAAGTACTTTCTGTATTTAGGAGACAACTGGATTTGCCAGCTTTTGAAATTTAGTTGCCCACTGCTAGCAGTCTTGGCACTCAGAGATAGATAACTAGGTATGTTCCACTGCTAATCCTGATCGGCCTTGTAATAGTATTTGTGGACTGTACAGCACTCAATTAGGGCATAATGTTCTATTTTTATTTCCTTCAAGTTGGATTAAATGGGCAAATATGTTTGTTTTTGCCACAGTTCTCATCAACTCAATGTTAACTTTTTTGGGGGGAAAGCTATTGTTTAATACTGTTCTAAACACGCAGACCTCTTCACACAGGACTGCAAACTGTCAAGCGAGGAAACAATGTCCATGCACTCTCTAAAAGATGCCAGGGCAATCACAACATTTTCTGGAATGCTTAAGAGAATGATGCATGTGCATACAATTCCCTAATTCTCTCTTACTTTGGGCTTGGGTAAGATGAGCCCAGGTTTGTGGGGAGCCAGAAAAGGGGGCAGATGGCTCACAAGAGGGATAAACCTGGGAAGTCATGCTGTAAATGTGTTTTACAGGAAACAATGAAAGGAGCGGACAAAGCGATTGTGGCAAAGTCCTTTGGAAAATGGAGGCGCAGCTCTCTAAGGTCCAGGACCATGGAGAAGCTGGATGAGCCGTCCGAGGAGAGCAAGGAGGAGAACCTGTCCAACTGCACCCGTGAGTCATCGCAAAAAGGCAAGGAACCACTTGGAGAAAGTATTGTCCGTTTTCATACATCACATACAATACATATCAACCCATGTCTCTGCTTATTTTTTTCTCTTGGCCATTTTAATTATTACTGTGACTTGTTTTTCCATTTGACTCTCTGGCCTGCCTATCCACTGAAACAAACAAACCACATTGTTGGGCAGGAGAATTCCTTTTGAGGGAAAGTGTGTCTCCGATGATACAGCGTTGCCAGAAAAAGACAAAGCAAAAAATAGCAAACACAAAAACAGTCACAGGTGCATGGGAAAGAGAGAGAACCCAGTGAATGGTCACTGTGTTCCCCAGGAGGTCTTTCAGTGTACGCCAGTGCAGTGGGTGGACTTCTGACAAGGACATTGGTTAGAAGCCAGGTGGAGTGTGTAACTGAGAATGCTCCTGTTTATTCTTTTCACATGCTAATGTAGCTCCTACGTGACTTTTATGCGGCAAAACTTTACTTTTCATTTCGATTCTGGTAGCTATATTGCTTCACTGTGCGATGGTATGTATTGCAGAGTGTGTAGAGCTGTACTGTGTAGAGATGTGTTGTAGGTATGTTCCAATGATGCATGCCTTCAGCCTAATACCCCGTAATGCAGATATGACACATTTCTATGAACAGTTCGAAAACAATACCTTAAACTGCAATACCGGATTCAAGGATGCGGTCTTGTCTTTCATAGGAACCCCAACTGGATATTCTTATTAATGTGACCTTACTGTAGAGAAAAAGAATAGTGTTTGCACCATGTCCAAAGAGTGTGAACAGGTTCCACACACTGTCCAAATGCACCCCTATGTGGACAAAGTAAGAACAGGGAGAGCTGTTTAGATAAGACCATCAGCGCCCTTCGACCCCAAAATCCTTTATTACCTTCCCAACATGCAATTGTGGGACTATGAAGGTGTGTGATATACACTTTACATTATAGGAAGTCCAAAAAATGCCTCAACATTTTATGTGGAAATATTTGTCTTACTAATGTAATTCCTAAAAAACTGCATTATGGCTCTGGAAGAGATACTATAGACCTTCTTGTGTCATTTCTGCAAATGGCATCCAAGGCACTGCCATCTGCACCTCCATAGGATCTCTCCTGCGTAGCCACTAAAACAGGCTGTCTCAGAGGACAGGTTTCGTATTTCACCCCCAACCATGAATTACTGTGTGTTCAGTATAATTATAAGGGAGGAGTGTTGCCAGGCTATAATGCAGAATGCCAGGTGCACATGTCCACTGGCTCATTTTACCAACTCCCAGCTCTAACTACATACTGCATACTGCAACCCTAAGGTAACAGTTAGCAGTGCGACCAGCTACAGGTTTGATATTTCTCTTCTAGATATGTTGAATCTCACAAAGGCCATCAGTGTATGTGGAACCAAACGTCCGGGAAGGACAAGGGAGAAAGTGCATCACTTTATAGCATTCCATTTTCTCCTAAGCCTGCTTAGGTTATGCGGCTGAGCCATGCTGCTGTGTAAAATGTTATCCTGATACTGGCACTGGATCCTTGTGAGGGAGTCTTGTAAAATGGGTTTACTTACCGCCTTTGCTGGCGTTTTCCGAAGATAGCAAATGCAGAGACACTGTCCATGATCGGATTAACTATACAACAAAATGATGTAACTCTTTGTCTTTTTTGTGTGGCATAGGTTCCCTCACAGAAGTTTACTGGTCATCCAGTTGAGATTAGAGGCATTATCAAGCTGACATTGCGTTGAGTTGAGCCACACTATATATCATTTGACTGTTTAGTTGTCATTTTGGTTCATAACGTTTGTAATTGAAGGAGAGTAATCTTTGATGAACCGTCAAAAGAAAAGAATGAATCCCACAGCCTTCTAAAACAGAGTACCTACTTCTCAGTTTCATGTATCCAATCCAAGTTAGAATTCACATCAACACAGTGTATTATGTATTCTCCATTTGCTTTGTTGTACTACATTCAGTATATCAAGATGTCTAGATATTGTGTTAATGACCAGATTTATGATGCAATCTGTTAAAATATCTCAATGGATCTAACTTATTTACATTTTAATTACAACTATTACTTATTCTTGTTTTTGGGATGTGACCACAGCAATCCCAATTCCTCCCCTACACTAGAAAGAAGAAAAATGACTGGTTTTCACTGGAGGTTTAGATGCTTGTTTATCACTTTTAAATACCATCATCTTTGCTGAAATCCCCTCTCAAAAGAACCTTTCACTTGCTGGAATAAATTCAAATTAAAATTTAAATCCCTCTTTGCATTTCTTCAGCCTCTTTTAAAATAGCTGCCTCCTTTTAGAAAGCTGTTTATGTAGTGATCTGTTCATAATCCAGTTTGTTTCTCAACAGCAAAAAAACACAGAAATCGTATTATCACTATCTTGGAGAGATGATGCGAGAAATCAGGAAGTATAAATGTCTGAATCTGTGGAAGTTTATAAAGTTACCAAATCAGAAGAATACGCCAAATGCCTGTTCAATACAGCAATCGGAGCATACGAGTTGCAAATACCTAGATGTGAGTGCATTGTATTGAGGAAACTCAGAAGACATCAAAAACCTTTTGTGCGCTTCAAAATATCAACAATAGTTGTTCCCTGAGAAAAAAAGACAGAAACCGCTCTCATTCCCCAGATCCTTAATATGTAAGTGCTACATAGATAGCTCATCAAAATGTTCTTGCATAGGATACAGATTGTTTGTGAACATGTGGAGTCTTAACCTCTGACAACAATGGCTGAACTGACAAGTCTTCTAGTTCTCTGTAAACCGCCCTCCTCAATCTCACAAGGTGCTCACCCTCTCAGATTTGGTGGAAAACAAGACTTAATCAACAATGTTGAATAAAAACAAAAACCAAACACATTTACATTTAGTGCGTTGTAATAACTATCCAGTTGAAATGTAAAACAACTCGGAAGAGCCTGTTGGGAGATTTAATTTGCACAAGCTAGATTGGATTTATTGTTAGGAAACAAATTATAATTGTGTCTCCAGAAAGTTAACAAAGATCTAAACAAAAGGAAATCAATGGCCAACCCTATTAATCACTCAAAGCAAGCTACTTGTGTTGAAAAAACTTACTTCATAATCAATTTCTTTGTTTTGCTCAAAGGGCATTTGCATCTTGATTCATACCAGCAAGCTTCCTGTATTGGGTGCAATCAAAACATTGTAAACCACATTAATGGGCTATTTTTTTTTCTTTTACGTGTGGGAATAAGTGTACATCTCTGAATAGTCATGATGAACTATACTTGATGTGCAAACTGTTGTAGGTGATATTTGAAACATGATTGATAAGGAACTTGAGTTGTTGATTTTGTCAACAAAAAAGTACAAACGCATGATATTATTTCCGCCTTTTGTGTTTCATGAACTCTAGATTTCATATTTGTATGTTGATGAGACTGACCTTCAGGAACAAACAAGAGAATTGTCACTTAGTTTCTTCTGTAGACCAGAGGTTACAGTAAAGTAGGGTCAGCTGTGAGGGAGTGGTGCCTTTCATTGCCATCAATGTCTAGATGGTTTACTCTCATCAGTAATGTCATTAGAAAACCCATTAGACCCACCTGTTAGTATTGTTTGTGGTGAACATTGTGCTGACCTTTAGTGGGTGTGTCTGCCTCTTTGTCTGTCTGTCTGCCTGTCAGAGATGTGTAGACCAGCTCCCCAGAGAGCCACGTTCAGCCAAGTCAAGACCAAATCATAACCCAGACCGCAGTGTTTCAGTGATCCAAGTTTGAATGTGGAAATGTGAAAGGAAGATAAGAAAGCTGTATGTTTGGCCAATATTCTTAAACACATGTTGTGCTCACGAAAGGGGAGCGAGAGGTGTTTGTTACACATGAACCTTCGATAAATAAGTCCTAACTGAGATCCAACGTAACGCTCGCACCACAAACGTATTCTCTTAATCGAAATACAGGGAGCGATCATGAAAAATTGTGAGTGACTGTGGTTGAATCTTTGCCTTGTTCACTACCTGACACGTTCATTTAAAATGAATATATTCTAGTGGACATATTGCTAAATCCATGGCATTAAATATGTTTGGAGACAGTGGGGATAGTTGATTAAAACAAGTAGTTGTTTGATATGATTTTGCCCTTAGCCCGGCTCCTGTTGATTTATTCAAACAGATGTTGTGGTTATTTAACTATGTCCAGCAGCCTCCAGTGCAGCTTTCTGAGCATGGAGCGATGGTAATAACAGGTGGGGTAGAAGAGCTAGCGCTCTCCACAATGTGAAAATGTCCTTCAAAAGAGCACCAAAACATAATGGACTGCAACTGTATTGTAGGTAGTCGTATGTGAGCATAATAGAGACATTATTTCACAGAGACGTTTCATTGTGTTTGGGATATAATTTGAAGGCCATTTTGTTCTATAGTATTCGAATTAATTGAATTGCCACATGGTCACACGATGCTAATCAGTAACTATTGTTTTTTTGTTAGATTGCATAGGGTCAAGGAGGGGGATTTCTTCCTTTAGCAAGTAGGAAAATGTCTAAGTTAGAACTTCATACGATTGTATAGGATTCAAGTCTGTCAAAGAATGTCTAATTGGATGTGCGATAGGATAGGACTGATTGTGTGCGCTTCCAAATGACACAATGCTGCAGGGTTGTCACGGTCCCACACAAGTCCACCCGAAGGGTTAGGGTTGAAGGGTCGCTCTAATCGTCTCTTCAAGAAAGATACAGCACGGTGCATTGCAGATAATGATCCCCATGAAAGATGTATCCCAGATTTTCAAAGGGGTATTCACTGTCTGTTGACATCAACATACAGATAGTTATGCATCCTGGAGCCATATCAACAACATGTACTTATGTTGTGTTGCCTAATTTGCATATGCAAATAGATTTTAAAAATTTAATCTGCCCTTTTATGTGACTTTCACTGATGAACAAGGCATCAAGTGGTTGCACAATGGCAGAGGGATGAGTACAAGGGGTTTGGGCGATCAACACAAAGAGTTGACCAGGTATTTGTCTTGTTTTAGTCCAATTTTAAAGTATTTTATTTTGAATTATCCACAGCCAAGTTCACATATCTGTCATGTGTAATGAATTGTTGAATATTCATTTCTATTAGACTTGATTACATTCCATATGAAGCCAAACTAGCCCAGTGTTGCCTAGTTGGTATTTGAAAAAACACACTTGTTGGTCTTATATAGTTGACATTCTGATCTTACAGTACATTAGAAGAATTCTGGAAAACATTATACATATTTGTGTAGGATTCACAGAGGCTGATACAGTACTCAAAACAGTGGGGTACTTTGACATTTCACTTTGCTTACATAATTTGCAGCAGAATGAAAAAAGCTTTTAGACACAGATGTGACCCATTGTAATACTTTTCTAAATGCAATCAAACACTTTCTGCAAACATGAACAGGACTTTTTAAACGTGAACCTTTGTTTGACACATCATTTTATCCAACCCACTCTGTAATTTCTCCACCAGCTCACTCCAGTTATGTGCACATTTCCTGTTGATGAAACAATTTGACAAAACACTAGTTTATGGACTATGATGGCCTTGAATGAAACCTTTTCGCAAGGGCATAATTCATGTGTATTGGTAAGAAGACAATGTCCATCCCCCCCCCACCACCACCATCCCATTTGCTATGCTGGCTTGACAGTGTCATTGACTGCCCATCACCCTGTTCAACATTTTCCTCACATTTTGTAAAGATTGCTTTGAATCTTTGTGGGGTTTGAAACATGGAGTAATCAGTACATCCTCAAACTAATTCTGCTTGTTAATCCTTCATCTGATACTGTCCACAATAGCAAATAAAGTATCTGCATTTATTATTTCAAAAGATGCTCATGTAGACCTTTTCTTAATTTATTTTTCCAACCATCATAATGAACACGTGAAAGAAAACATGGAGCATGACCATCCTCTTTGATGGTCTCTTTTTAGTGTGTACCATGAAATGGCTCTTGAAGACAGTTACGAATTTGACTTTCAAATGAGGTATTAACCAAGGTGATGATCAACTGCCAAACCTTAAGTAATGATATGCCCCATCTTTGAGTCCCCAGCCTTGCATAACCAAATGTGCAGATGACAGAAAAGCACTGAAAATACATTATTACACATTGTGTTCACACGTCAGTCCCTGGAGATAGAGGGGGACATAACCCGGAGATAAGCGTGTTTGGGTGGCCCCTACCATCAGCTGGGGATGGGGTAGGATCTCCAAGAGGCCCCTTATGGATATCACTTATTTTAAGGACTAAGCTGTGGCACCCTACCCCCATGCCTCCCATGCCCCCCTCCCTCAAGTCCCCCACCCCCACCCCACCCATGCCCCAGGCTCCACCCAGAAGTGTGGCTGCCTTTGTCATTGTAATCTGGCCCTGTTTGCTAAACGCTTCCACTGTTTACTCTCTGCTATGGGGGCTTGTATTAACAGGAGTCAGCAGGACGCGAGGTGACATCACTGCGGCTGGGGCTTTTGTAAGCTGCATTTGTGATGTCTCGGGGCCCCTTTCTTCCTTTCTTTCCCCCTCTCTATCCAGGCCTGTCTAATGCATGAGCTAACTCAGGAGGCTAACATGGCCTACAGGGAGGAATTACACCTAATTACTTAAATAACTGCTAGGCAGCAGCCCTACTTAGTCACCAAAAATCATTTCCAGGTCCCTGCTTTTTACTGATAGCTTGTCCTCAAGTAACAGAAAAGGTCTAAGACAAAAGATTGTCATTCAAACAGTTGAAGAGAGAAAAATATAAAAAAGACAGACAGGTACTAACAAACAGAGGGGGTGGGGGGTGGGGGGGGAAAAATCAAATTAACCGGCAAGGCTTCCATGACATATACTTCGGTTGTTGTTGCCGTAGCGATAAAGTCGCAGACATTGAAACTGGTCTGTTGAGCCATTGTTATCATCCCTGGCCATCTGCTGCCGAGGAGTGACGTTCCCTCTCATTTGCATGATGAGTGATATATGGGAAGCTTGGGAGGGCATATGCCCCAGTCTTATGACAAAGCAAGGGAAAGTTTAAAAGCTGAAAATAAGGGGGTAAAATGTACCAAAAGAAAAATAAATTAAGACATTTCTGTTGTGCGTGTGCACGCTTATGTGTGCATGTTACGCACCTCTCTATTTCAATACGTGCACTTGCGCGTGCGATTGTGCACAAATAACACTGGGTTTGTGCGTGCGTGCGTGAGTGTGAGTGTGTGTGTGTAGGAGCGAACGCGTGCATCTGCCTCCTTGTGCGCCTGTTTGTGTGTTTTGCGGATGTGGGAGTAGAATGAGGAGAGTGGAGGGTGGGGGGGGTGGGGGGTTGGTCGCTGTTGATGTGCAAATGTGCATCATGTTGAAGGGCTGTGAATGGGGAGGTGTGACGTAAAAAGGGACCCGAACGCAGGTGCTTATCTCCAGGCTGTCAAAGGCACAGTATGTCATATTCCTGGGGACTACCTTTCAAAGCCACAGCACCAGCTCGGCCATCAACAGACTGGAGGGAAATCAAACTTTCGGGATCACAGAAGTAGGTTTGTGTCAGAGTTCTTTTAATGCTGTAGTGTTGGTCAGTGTTTCTTGTCATTGAGATTAGGCTTGACCTGTGAAAGCGGAAGATGGGCATTTTTTTGGGTGTCTGACTATGTGCTGCTGTTCGATGAAATCATCAAATGTCGTATGTCTAACCGTGATTTCAAGTTATCTGCTTGTAAATGACTGTTTTCTTTTGATGTTGGATTGTTTCACAAGTGCTGTTGCTTTGAAATTTTGTAAAATGTTGAAATATGCATGTCTAGAAATTATAGTTGATTGAAATTACATTGTTAACAGAATACATATCACTTGTTGGGAAAAAATTGTGCAGATTCTGTCCAGGTTTCAGACAGTTAGAGGAGATTAAATGTCTCAAACTGTTTTTAAGAAGCATGACCTATATTTGATCATCCAGATCACATTAGATGCTGTCTACCTAAATTAAACTCACAGCGTTTGTATGGAGTATAAGCTAGTCTTAGAGGAACACATGTCAGTATTGTCTATGAAGACAAAGCATTGTCAGGTTGTGGGCGGCTTTTGGTGTGACAGCTGTATACACAGAACTACCAGAGTCCTAATGCACTTAAACTTTGACTCACAGCTTCAGGATTTTTCAACTGTTGTTGGAACAGGGTTGTTTCTATAGAACTGACCCATAATCGTTATTAAGGGTTATAACCCAGCTGTAACCTTTTAAAATATTTGCTGTAAAAACATGGTCCATTTGATGTGTCCTAAATATAGCCAAGTCATCATTAGTTCAGAATATAGATTTTGGTGGCGTACACCTTTTGTGGACAACCTTACTCTTGAGCAAACTAAAGAGACACCAGACTCTCACGTCTCCAGGGTAACTGTTGGTTTAGCTGAAGCGATTAATGTTGGAAAAGTTTATCATTTACTAGGAGCTCTTAGTATATAGTTCCCAGATAGATAGATAGATAGATAGATAGATAGATTGATCAAGATGGATAGATTTGGATGTTATACTATCCCATGCTAGCAGAGAACTTATAAAAATCAATTTAAGATTTTAAGAAAAGTATTTAGGAGGCAAGAACAGCACCTCCATCCATATATTGGTCTTTATTTAGGCCTTGTGTTAGCTTATAATAAGATTATTCATATAAAATTCCAACATTTTCTTCAGTTGCTTCTTTTAAACATGTTTGGCGGCTTCATATTCCTCACAGGCTGTGTGGGTGTGATGCTGTTCTGGCCTTTCTAACTGAAGTACGACAGCATCATGCCTGTCATCTGTAGTGTCATGGTCCTGGTGGAATACACAGTACATCCGCTACAAAATACTCCAAAATCTTTTTTCTTCCTATCGTGGAAGAACTATGAAGACATACAGCAAATCTTGTAGTTAATTATCCAGACAACCATTTTACAAGTTTGCAAACAAAAAGATCCCAGGTGTTCGAGAAATGGAATATAGGGAAGTACAAACTTCCATGGCAGTAGGCTCTCTTTTGATGTTATTCTAATCCCCAACAGAGCCAACAGAATCCAATGGTGCAGAAGTGATAAGAAACAGGCGTTACTCCTCTTCCAACCACTTACATTTAGTCCTCTTTCTGCTCCAAGCAGTGGGACACTAGTTCAGTTGCTACCCAACAGGGAAATGCTACCTATCTCTGCCTGTTCTCTTGTGTGGCAACAGGAACTGTCCATGGTACCGACTAAAGTCTCTATTGACTTGAGCCAAGGCAATACCGTTCATCAAAAGGGTTACAAAAATGATCTGTACACATTTACAAAGTTTAGTGTCATTATTTTACTATAACATTCTATAATATGATTAGTAAAGGTTTTGGAATGGGAATATCATTCAAGCATAAACTCCAACCATAATCTGAATGTACATTTACATTTAGTCCTTCAGCATCTGGGGAGCAAGACTAAGAAATGGTTTCCTTTCTTGTGATGAACTCATAATTGAGTCAACAATTTCTTTTCTCATAAGATTGAAACTAAGTTATCATTGAAAAAAGTTCACTTTTTAAAGAAACAACCTAGCACTGAAATAAATACTGGTGAGCTTTCTTTGGGTGAATACAATGAGGAATGAAGTAAGCAGAAAGCGTTCACTGACCACCCAGTATGCATTGTATTACCTGTTCCACCACTCAAACTTCACTTAGTTAATCCAGGAAAATGAATTATGAGGATTTATTCAACAAGGTTTCAGAAATGTTCCATCTGCTGTCGAACAGCTGGTGAAAGGATAAATGTAATTAATTACTTAACTTTTAAAGAGTATTTCAGAAAACCAAGGCTCTTTTTAATGATTGTAGCCTAACTGAATAGTAAGGCTAAATCAGACAAATGAACTTGACGCTTAAGAACCTTGTTTTTTATAACATATTTTTGGGCAGGGCCCTAATAATACCCCTTTTTATATGAAAAGTGTGATTACTCTATTTAAAGACACAATATATTATAAAATGTCATGCTATTTCTTTATTAAAGTGATCGTTGAATGATCTTATATATCTCATATTATTTAGTCAAATACTTGTACAGCAAGTATCAACTAACATATTCCTAAAAATCTATCAGGTAAAACTTTATGATTCTGCCGTATAGTAACAAATGTAACTAAAATAAATTTAAATGAGAAAATCTTCAATTATGTTCAGCAATGTATATTTGGATTCAGTGTGGTTAGTTTGAGTCCATTTGACTATTGGGATGTGGCTCAGTTTGTGATATGTATTTCTGAAATGTAAACGGAATATCAAAATGCATTAGAATTATATATATTAAAAAATGCCCTTTAGAATAACAGGCTGAAAACCCGTAGCGGGAAATTCACATTAATGTGTCAACACTTACAGTGTGTGTTTTTCTAAGATTCATGAAGAAATGTAATGTATACGTTTAGCAAGTAGCCGATATAAGGGTCTTTTTTCTCATTACAATAACATGGGATTTTTTCCCCCTGTCTTTTTCAAAATATATTTCAGCATTTACCTTGAATGTAATGTACCTCATTGGCTGTGGTTCTGTTTGTTGGCCTAACTATAAAGGATCTGCTTGTACCCTTGTGGGTTGGGAAGAATTAGGATTTATGAATTTATTTCCTCTGTTGTATTGTTTAAACAGCTTTGGTTTAGTTTTGATCCCTTCCTCTTGCCTTTGAGGCTGTTCCACGGTGTCAGCTGTTGACTGATAGTAAGAGAACTGCCTCACAGTGTGAATGAAAGAAAACTAGCGGTTGGTAAACACTGATAAGGGATAAATAGAAAGCGGTCAGGCAGAGATAGTTCTGTGGGAGCCCAGATTGTGTGCGGTCTGTTAAAATGAGATTCTGAGCCTGTCCTTCCTCCTCCCCTCTCCTCCCCTGTGCAGCGTTTGTCTGGAAAATCTCCAGTGACCCTGCTCAGCAGTCCCAGGCTGCACTATTCTCTTTTTGTGTTTTGTTTTGTTTTCTAACAAGGGTCAAGTTGGCCCATAGACATGTCCCTAATGCATATGGACAGCTGTCATGACTTCAAGTACTTACAATAATTCATTTTGCATGGAATTATAGTTCTGCACCAGAAACACAGCATCAGGGAAATGGCAGGAAAGAAAGTAAAATGTGTCAAACAGACATTTTAACTGTATAGTCTTTATGTCTGATGGCCATTCATTGTCCCAGGCTTTCACTTCAACTTTCCTCCTAGTTTGTTTTTAATATTCTTACCTATGTGAAGTTTCAGAATTGTTCAAACATACAGTAAAACATAATGCATATGGTAAGCATATACCGTGCACATTATATACTTTAGTAATAATTATACCACTATGTTACACAGTAAAATACTGTATGTACATACATTCATACCTACATTCATACATACTGTACATACATACATGTCAACAAACATACTTTTTTTTTTTCATACAAGACTATGTTAAGTTTAGTCCTAACCTGAATATTTAAGAACCAATGTTTTATTCATTCTTTTTAAGGGCAATCTGTTCATTCTTTGGTCATTGATTTTTTTGGGAATCCATCTTTTATGTGATTAAAAAGACCTTCAGAGGTCTTACCTTGAGGGTCACCATGTGGTGTATTTACACAGAAAATAATTCAGCCCATTGTAGCCCCGGCAGCTAATGAGATTGGTCGTTAAGTGAATGACACAAAGGCTACAAAAAAAGCTTAGCGGCTCCGCTGAATATCACAGTGTCCCCGCACATACACTCCACGCGACAGCAACACACTGGACTACCCTACCCCACCTCGATTTCCCTCAACATCATCACCTGCTTCATGTGACTACTATGAAATGCAAAACAAAGGCTAAAAGGGGCACGGTAAGTCATGCTTGCAGATTCTTCCCCATCGGAAATGTTGATGTGAGAGTGTATGATGTGAGCTGCTGTGTGGACGCATGAGACTGCGAGCAAGTGGATCTGTGCGTCTTCAGGAAATGCGGTGCTGTAAGTCTCAGGGTAAACAGTGCTTTTAGCTGATAAGTAGACCGATGAAAGGATTCTGTGGCTTCCACTGGAAGTTCATGCTGGCTAATGTGGCAGAGGGAGAGGTAGACATAGTACATTAATCTCACCCAATTTCCTTTCCAACATTTTCACACAAACTTAACTTGCTACAGTACCAACCCACTTGCTGTTTTTCTCTTTGCCCACTTTCTTGTTGAAGTAAGGCTTGATTGTATCAGTTCTGTCTTTTCCAAACTTAGCTCTTTCAAATGGGGATACAAATATGAATAAGGTTGTAAATGTGAATTTTCACAAGTGGTCTCCTAGCTTCTTCAGGGAAGTTCCTAGCTGCTCTCCCTTTGGTTGTACTCCCAGTACATCTGGTGAACAAGTGTAGAACTGCACCTATCTGTTATAAATATTGGATGAATGAGGCAGAAGGTACTGTTGTGCTCTATGACATTCATGCATTCATTCCCGGATTCATTCATTTTCCCATGTCTTAATTCCTCCTTACGCAAATACAGTATCAAGATTGTGTTGGCATAGTACAAGTACAGTTTAGAACAAGTAATACGAGACCGATCGGCTGTGAATCAGAGAATTTGCTGCTCTATGCTTTGTGCAAGGAAAGAATACAGCTGTTGTATTAAGTAGATTCATCTGGGACGTGGTGGGCAAGCTTCATCATTTCAAGTGCATTAAAATATCATACTCTCCAGTCCGACAGGAAAGTGGGTTAAAGTCCATCTTGTGTATTAAACCCTGGAGTTAAGTCAAATTTACATTTTGTTAAAGATTATTCATTTTATTGATGCACATAATCATAATCATGGACCATCTGCTGATCTGGCAAGCTTGGTTCAAACTCACAAAACAGGCGTGTTAACCTTTTAAGTACAAAATAGTCAGGCTTAACTCTACTATCCCAGAAGAGAGAGTGTGTGTATGTGTGTGTGTTTGAGTGAATAAGGAGATTGTATGGATATTGGATAATGCTTAATTTATATCCTCTTGACTGCTTCTGGCAGATTTTTTTCAATCGCTATCATTTTTATTTCTAACGAAAGCATTTGAACAACTCAGTGAGCTGCAGGTCATTATGTCCAGACATTTTCATTTTTCTTTTTGAAGTTGATTGCACATTGACCACAACATGCTGTTTGGGATCTGTAGTCTTGCACTTCTGGTTTGGGTCTGGAGGCCAGTTGTTCTTGATTATTACGGTAGTTACCATATACTGAAGAAATACTTCTGTAGTTTTACATGCTCTTGTATTTATTTTGCTAAATTTTTTGTAGTGAAGAACAAACAGTTGTTTTTTTGCTTCTAGTTGTTAGTTTTTCTTATTGTTGTTATAAAATGGGAATTCACCAATGGGCATCTCTTTAATGCATAAAATACTTATGTACAACTCATTCCAAACAAAGCTTACGTAGACTGAGAATTCATATGCTAGAGGTAAATCCGAGTTAACACGGATTTATACTGGCATGAGTTAAAGGACTAGAGTTTGTAATCCAGGTGGCCAAGGGATTTTGCCACACAGTGGCAAAAATCACTTAAACCTCCCCCACCATACTGAGCCACAGAGCTCAGGAGGCAGACAGATCTTTCAGAATTGATGACAACACAAATACATCAGAACTGAACTGTATGTGGATATGTGTGTGTGTGACTGTGTGTGACTGTGTGTGTGACTGTGAGTGGGAATGCTTTTGAGTGTCTTGGTCTTGTGTGTGCCTGTGTGTTTTACTTACTTTATATCCTCAATTAGTAAGAGTGGGAGCCAACTAACATAAGACCTTGACAGATTGATATTCTTCCCCTTTGACAGACAGAGTGAGGGGACGATTGGGAATCCAGCATCCCATCTGCATAAACATAAATAAATATTAGTAGCTTAAAGTAAATGATAATGACCTTTATTTCAACAGCCATTGACTCCTCCTCTTCATTACTAAAGTGACGCATATCCTAATCATTTCCTGTTTTCCCATTGTGCAGTTTAGGACAGTACACAACACATAAATGCTAGTTAAAGTAACATTTAGAATCATTAAAAAAACTATGATACGAGTTTATGTTATTTTGCTTGGGTATTAGGATAAGTGTGTGTGTGTGTTTGTAAAGTGTGTTTGCGCGTGTGCATGTGGAGGACAGAGGAGAAGAGATAGAGTGGAGTTGTTTAATGACAGGAACAGCTGACTCATTTAGAGAGAGCAGTGAAAGGTAATTAACCCTGGGAAAACTACAGCTGCCATGCGGGCTGTTCACTTCAGCGCAATCTGATTAGGAATCAGTGGTAGAGTCTCTGGCTCCTTTCAGACTCTGTGTGTGTGAGGTAAACTTCTCCCTTCGCCCTGGAGGGCCCCAGAGCACAGGAGACCTGCCTTTTGTGACGGGGGATTAGCTCGAATGGTTACTACGTTTCTCCAAATTGCCAACCACCTGGTAGCATTCATGCACCCTCATCTATAAAAGGGCCTTCTTGGGCAGGAACAATGGCTGGGATTACTCTGTAGAGATGACAGACACCAGGGCTGGAACTTCTTTCTCCCCAAACACCTGTCCCCAAATTAGTCCGTTTTGAAAAAACAAGTTTAGTGATTTATCTAAAGATGTAACGTGTAACATGACAAGAGTCACTGTCTTGATAAAGGCAATCAGATTTGGATCTATGCAACCAAAAATTGATCCATGCTGCAAATTGCATACATTTTTTCAATAATATTTGCAGGTACTTATTAGCTAGCATTGACCAAGAAAGAGGGAGGACAGCCTTACACTTAAAAAAGAAAGCATTGCTGTGTTTGCGATTTAGAGTGATATTCAATTAGCAATTTCACATCATCTGAAAGCCTTCATGGATAAGAGAACTAAAAGTTCCAGCAATTTGGTCAAAAACTAATTTGGTCTGTCTGATGATAGAAGAAACATTCTGGACTTTGCGCTTCTGTGTGGTCCTGCTCCAGGTGAACTCAATTTAGAGGGAAGGCTTTGGGATGACTTTGGAAAGGGATTACAAGATTCATAAATCACCTCTGCGAATGTGTCACCATCTGACTCTTTTATGGGCGCCTTGCTAACTGGCTCCAATAACAAGTTTCCCCTGTAGTTATGCCATCATAACAAATCATTGAAGAGACAGTGGCTAGCCAGGCTCCTAATTGTCTGTTAAGAATTCTGTGAGCCTTGTCCTTTATTGAAGCATCTCAGTCTTGTGGCAGTGATAAGATAAGCTGCTACCCTCTTCTAAAAGTACTCAGTTGGCATGAGACACAAACACTGTGCTTGGCGGTCTAGGTGGCTGTGAGACTGTTATGTCTGAAATCACAGTTGTGCTAAAGATTTTTTTCTAAGTGTCTCCCAGCACCTCTCTTTCAGAAAACATTCATTTCCAGTAGGTTAAATAGTTAGCAGTCTTCAATGAGCAAGCCTTACTGAAGGAGGTCTACCTCTTGAAATCTGTGAGATCTGTGATGCACTCTTACCAGTATCACACTATTGGGATACATATTTTAAAATGATTTGTGAATGAGTAATTTCAGAAGAAAAAACCTATACTGATATATAAATACATACACTGTGTATATCAGGGCATACTTGCTTGTGTATAACAGTAGAATATGATGAAACCCAAAAGCAAATAAAATCCGCCCAGCGTTTTAGGGCCAGATTTGATCTGAATAGGAAATCAGCCCCCCTCCCCCTCCCTAAAATGTCTCTAGCTAGTATTCTAATGTCCAGCTGCTAGCTTTTTAGGCAGAGGGCATCTGATGGCTGGCTGGTCACACCGCAAATAGAAAATCCTTTTTGCAAAAACTTGTTTATTTGAGCAGGTTTTGATTTACTCACCATGCGCCCATTTCCATCTCAGTGTAAGGTGGTAAAGCCCTGCTCTGTTCTTTGCCTAAAGCGTTTTACTCTGTCTTCCCTGACAACATATTACAGCTCTGCACAAGCAATTGTTGGTAGCACACATTTCTGTTTCCTTCTGAAGTACTTTAGCCACATATTGCTGATTCTGTGCACAGTGGATGATATCAAAACCAAAACGGCTCCTATGTTTCACATAAATAGTGATCAGTATGCTCTGTGCTCAGACATTCATTACAAGAAAATATGAAAGTAAATTGTGCTATCTCTTGCCCGTTTGCTCTTTATTATGCAGAAACAGAAAACACTTAGCATGTAAAATTAATGTGGAAATTATTCCCGGGGTAAACTATAAACACAGAAGTTACCCCGCACATTTACCCTTTTTTCTCCTTCCCCTAGATCAGAGTGTAATTGCCAGTAATCAGGTCTGTTTGCTGCTGATAAAACCACTCTGAATGCGAGGAACCCTCTTTGTGTGATGACTCAATTATGCCAGAAGTGGCTCATCAAACCTGGCCCATCAGCTGCTTTAATAAATAAGGAGGAAAACTTGCTGCAGGCGCATTATAATTCCATTCATTCCATAATTAAATCCATTCCAGTTTTAACCCTTCACTCTGTGCGCCTCTGGTAGAGGAAACAAAAAAACATGGGTGGGTGGGGGGGTTGTGGTGGGTGGGGGAGTGGGAGTGGGGTTGGGGAGGGGGAGAGGGGGGCGTTACAGAACAGACAGTGACCTTGCACACCACCCTCCCCCGTCTCCCATAATTCAAAATGATACTGCTGAAAAAAGGTTAAGAGAAAAAGGTTGAGGGAGAGAGGACGGGTATCAGTTCAGATCCAGACCCAGTTCTTTATGTATGCATTGTTTCCCACACGCAGCCTGGGTCAGTAATTACGTTAGAAGACTAATCTAATCATAACAGTCGGTTGGATGAGCGCGCAGCGCTGTCGTTTTGAAATCTCACTTCGGAGTAATCTCGTTTGCCCCTATCTAAAGAAAATGTAAACAATGTCTTTAAATTTGTGGTCTTGGAAATCTTACATTGAGGATCCTACAGTTTAATGGGTTTGAAGATGGAGCGTCTCATAGGCTACAGTTCAGTTTTGCTCGATCACAATGGCCTCTATGTTAATTACACAAGAGTGTCCCAAGTGCATGGATAAGCTAGGAACAAGGGGACATTTCAATGACTCAAGGTCAATGATGATTATTATTCTTATTATTATCAGCTGTAGCAGTTCAGTAGTAGTTACACATTTAAATAAAGAAGTAACATATCCCTAAGAATAATCCGTACACCTGCTGTGATCAAGATATGTATAAAGAAATTGGGGGACAGAGTGGGATAAAGCAGAAGCAGCACAATATTGTAGAAGTAGCATATATTTGATTGGTCTGATTTGATTTGTAGTCGTGCAAGCAAGTCCTATGCACTGTGCATTAGCTGTGTGTACAACAGACAATAGCTATGAGCTTTTATGTGCTTAATTCAAGTTCTACAGTATGCAGTCAAATGTTTAATAGTCAAATACAATAGTTGTATTTGAAGTGAAACATTTGACATGGAGTTTGATTCATGAGAAGAGAAGCTATCCAGTGCATACTGGGATCCAGTCCCCCCCCCCCCCCCCCCCTCTCTCTGGAAGCGGTGTGAGGCGATGGTTATTCATGACTGGTTGACTGGGAAGGCCGTCTCTCCCCCAGTTGCAGCCCATTCTCCTTCCCGTGGTGGGAACTCCAGCAGATGGGGCTGGGGGGAATGGGCAGGGCCCAAGGACAGCAAGCAGATAGATTAACACGTAGAAAATCACGTAGGAACCAAGAGCATCAGGCGGCCTCTGTCCCCCTGAGAAATCTGCCCCATACACGGGTGCACATCCCTCTGAGAGCCTCTATTTGTGTTTGACAGAGAGGGGGGGGGGGCGGACTATGATTCAGCAGATGACAAACCGCCTGCAATGGTAATACTTTTTTTTATGCTAATGACAATTCCCCCCCTTTTGTTTCTGGGGGGGGGGAAGGGGGAGGGGGGGAACGCTCTGAGTGGTATAATTAAGAAGACGTTTTTTTCTTCTTTTTTTTCTTCTTTCAAAGCTAACAGAAATAAATAATTCTATAATAAGATCTGTGAAGTGAAGAGGCTTAATGTACTCATTGTGTTCATCCTTGTTTTCCCTCTTGGATGTTTTGTATTAATTAGAGGCAAGCAATTTGATCTCTGTCAAGCAATCAATTTGCATCTTGTTCCTTATTCCTTGGGAGGTATTAACGTGATCCCTGTCTCTGACTGCATGTACCGGTACACCAACATCTTCCTCATGACCAATATCACTGGAAGGAAACTGTTGATTAGCAGGCATCTAATCCTTACTTATTATTATTAATAAACCAACATCTACAATACCAGCCAGGTCATCTGGCTGCGGCCATTACAGGAAATGATAGATACCCACTTGACAATGATTTTCATTTGTGTTTGGGCTTTTTGTTTATTATTATTTGTTATTGTGTTACAGAGAATGAGTTTCATGCTCACATCCTGAAACAAGTGAAGAGTTGTGCACACACGGACCAAGGTGACCCTGGCCAGCCTGGCAGCGCCTTCCACATTCTGCCTGGAAAACCACAAGAAAAGGTGACAATTTTTTCCGATGGGTTGGATCATACTACGTTTGGTCTATGAACTGGTAGTTATCTTTCAAAAATATAAATAATTCCGGAAAAAAAAATCCTGATGCAGTAATGCGGATGTAGTCTGGGTGAATATTGATAAACAGCATAGCTAATGGCAGAGGTCATTAGGATGCATTGAATAAGCATCATGTTGGGCTAAGTCACATGGGTGCTTAGCTGATCCCTGGTAACATCAGACGGAGATGTTGTATCTGTATGCAGAGATGTGGGCGGTGCGCGGACACAGTGTTGGATATTGCTGAATCTGCTTCTTTTTTCTATACCATAGGCTTTCTATAAAAAAGTGGCATAATTGACTGCAGGTTGAAATAATTTAAAGTCTGAAGGGATCCTGCGTCCAAACTACAGATCTCATGATCTAACCCTAACCCCAAACACAACCATAACTAACCCTAACCATACCTGACTAAAATTACAAGCAGCCAACAAATCAAATGTAACTGTTGTGAGGTGTTCAGTATGTCAATGTGTGTTTTCCTACGTCAAGATAAAGGCACACACAAATCCCAGCCCCAGAGCATAGTAAACATTCAAACACAAACCTTCTCCTTATTTGATCAGAGTTCATGTATTTGTTTTCTGTGTGTAAAAAAGCCCTCAACATGGTGCTCTGTCTCCATGACGCTTCAACTCACTACTGGATGTTCTCCCTCATGAGTACTCACTTTGACCATGTGAGTGTCTAATAAAGCTTTTCTCACAGTGCCATTACTTCTCGTTCTCTTTGAGGAATTAAATCTAGTTGGGAGTTTGTGAAGTAGCTCTCGTCACGAGAGTGTAAAGAGTGCACGCTCTGTACCCTCACAATGCAAAAACATGAGGCTTCGGTTGCGAAGGGGTTTTTATGCTTGACAGTCTTAGCTTATTTGGGAAGCTGAATTGCATTGCAAAAGATTTGATCAGCTTTTTGGCATTTGGGGTGAATGTGCATCCCTTCCCATACCACCTTCCAAACGATATAAAATATGTTATAAAATGATTTTGGGTAATAAATTGACTTAATTCTCATTTTTAAAATAGCTTTAATGAATCTGTACTGGTACAAAAGGACATGGCAAATTTAACATGAGTATAAAACCAACAGATTTACATAATGAGTTTTACCCCAGTAACATAGAGGTGCTTAATGTGGAAATATAAGTCAAACTGTGATATTAAAACAAGTGTACTGATAACATAATTTCAATTTCAACTAATTAATTTGCTCTCGTCGGTGTTGAATACATTTCACACAGACTTTTTTGGGTAAAAGCTGTGTTTTAAAAGAAAAAAAATCATCACATGTGAGAGAGTGTCCTTGTTTCTGCCCGTGTGATGTGGAAAGTGTTCCAAACTAATCAACAGCATTCGTTTTTACAGAATGTAATCTATAGTGTTTGGGTGTTGTTTATCTCAATAGGCTCTAGTAATCAAAAGTAATGAACCTATTATGAGCAGGACCTCAGAGGAGCTGGCGTGGCATTAAGAGTGTGGCACATAAAAGGTTTATTAAAGGAAATTAAGGTCCATCACTGCCACACCTGCTCCCCTATTATAAATGTATGACAGGTCAGTGCCTTCAATCACAGCAGCAAACCAGAGAGAGGAGTCATGTTTCCCATTACCAGGAAAAGTAACAGCATATCCTATGACTCATAGATTTCACTGGCCTGTGACCACTATACACCACCATCAGCCTGGAATAATTATGTTTAATAGGTTTTATTTGGGATCCACACACGAGCAATGGTGGAGGGAGAGTGGCTGGATTTTAACAACTATTTTTGGTCGGAACACACGTTGTGTAGCACCACCACAACCACTCACGCTTTAATGTCCTTATTTAGCATTGTTGTGTTTTTCTCACCTCAGAAATGTTTGTTTTGTTTCGCCTTTGTTACAACTTCAGTTTAGTAATTACATTCACATGCGACCGGCATTTGTGATTTTCTCTGCATGTTGTTCACAGTCACAATGATTGAAACATGACATTATTGTCTACATTTACATTTAGTCATTTAGCAGACGCTCTTATCCAGAGCGACTTACAGTAAGTACAGGGACATTCCCCCGAGGCAAGTAGGGTGAAGTGCCTTGCCCAAGGACACAACGTCAGCTGGCATGACCGGGAATCGAACTGGCAACCTTCGGATTACTAGCCCGATTCCCTCACCGCTCAGCCACCTGACTCCCTTCAATCTGTCTAGACAGATTGAACATTACTGCATTGCCTACAAATACTTATGAAATCATTAACAAGTTTATTTCATTTCCCAATTTAATGGCAAACATTCTCAGATTTGAATCATGTCCCTTGAAGTATCAAACATATCGCAAATCAATGTTGTCTTTACAGATGGATTCTGAGGGAGAAGACTGCACACTTCAGACATGTATCAACAGCCAAGGTGAGTAGCTTCTGCACCATCTGTGCCATGCCATGGAATCACAGGTGGAAAAGTAGTTGTATTCAGTGATGCACACACATATTCCACTTACAGCCATGAGATAGGAGAGGGTTGGATCAGTTCAACAATCCAACGTCGCAGCTGTCAGCTTTATATGTCATCTTACCAATTTGAAGAGCACCGCATTGCCATTATATTGTTCAGAGGGGAATTACTTCATTACATTGAAACACTGGCTCAAATTAGTTAAGGAGTGCATATATATTGTGTGATTGAAAACCTCTAGACAGAGTTTGTCATTATGCAAGTGTTCACAGCCTCTGAGGCCTGAATGTTCACTCTGGAGCTCATCACTACGTCTGGGAAATTCATCTGGGCTTTATTATTAGTTGTGCTTCATGGGAATACATTGTAACCTGTGAATGAGATTTGCATAGGCCTCTGGGAAAATCGATTTACCTTTTTAGATCATGTTGTCAAAGCAGTGACGAGGATGAGCTACAGCGGTGTGCTTCGCTGGTCTAATAAAATAGGGAGGATTGAGTCAGGTTCTTTTCAACATAACTCAGGCCTCAAGTTCATGAATTTGGTTCAATACAAGGGTTTTTATGTGTAAACTATTTAGCAAATCATGTTTTGTGAAAGGTGAAAAAATATGCTTTCGATCAGATGGAGCCGAACGTTTTGTCGTTGTTTTGTGTGTTTAACATCGGACACAAACCAAAGTAAGGCGTTAACACTGATACCCGTGTTAACACAGGCATTGCATAATTCCCCAACTGGTTATCCAGGTAGGGATTTTGATCTTTGATCAGGATTGTGTCTCTCCGTAGACAGACGCTGGCAGAGCCTGAGTCACCTACTCTAGTGGAAATACAAACACCACTATTTACTCTCCACATCTTTTCTCTGCTTCTGTTTACAGTTCCAGCTGACTGCATCCTTAAAACTCCCAGGTAAGGGTTCATAACCTTTCTTTCAAAGAAGGCATGAAAAGAACCATTAACTCAACCCCAAATTAATATTCTTCTGATGAATGAAAATAGCATTCTTTTATCAGTCACTTCAAATTAGTAAAGCTTTTGAAATGAGGGTATGATTGTTTTTCCTTGAAACGGCTTTTGTATTTTCTCAATGTTTTGTGTTGAATGTTTCTTTCATTAACGCTAAGAAATGAATTTAAATTCTAACAACTTAGACAGACCAACGCAATGTACTTGTACAAGCGGTAATATGGGGATGTCCCCTTAGTGAACCTACAGTCTCCAAATTAAGCACACTTCACAAGTTCAAGCAAAGTTGGAGGCTCAACTAATTGTTGACCTAATTGCTCCTTTCTTTTCGTCCCCCGGCAATCCCCCAGCACATATGGGCCCATGGTAAGGAAGAGGAGCGCCCAGGAAAGAGTGCAGGGTGCCCCTGTCAACAAGAGAAAGTCTCTGTTGATGAAACCTCGGCATTACAGCCCCAGCGAGGCATGTGAGGAGGAGAGCGAGGACCTGGCACAGCCACAGGACAAAGAGGAGCTGAGGAACATTGACACTCCAGCAGGTAAACAGATGTCCTGTTGTTTTGTCTGTTTTGATGAACAATTGACGCTGAATTTTAAAATCCCATCTGTTGCATTCATATTTTCCTCCCCCTGCCATCAGCCAGCAGCCACAGTCATTGTGCACTGGAAGTGAAAGACTACACTGCTGGGTCCACATTAGTTGTGTCTCACGTCCTCAGATTGAAGTTTTGACAGCAGATCTGCCATGATATTTTTGGCATGGTTTCCCTGCCTTTTTTGATGGGGCCAGATTTTATACTCCTCATTTGCTTTTTGTGCAGCATGTTTTTTTTTATCCTTTGAAATATGGTTGAATGGTATAAAAATTAAAAACCGAAAGGTTGTCAGCTTTGGGCGTCCTTAATTTGAATCAAAGCAGTTCATTGTTTTTTTTGTTTTCTTAGTGTCGTTGAGTAACAGTCCCCTACAGAAATGAGGTGTGTAGGTGGTACAGTGGTTTGACAAACTCATAATATTTTATGAGAAATTAAGTGTCTAATTTCTATGTCTTCTTGCATGTGAATTCCAGTAAAACATAATCATTTACAAAAAGCATAAACTCATTGCATCAGTATTAATAATTAATTGGATATTTGTAGAAAATTAATTGTTATCAGAAACAGTTATAAATGTTTTTATTTCATTTTAAGTTGTCTTATCTAATGGCAAAACATTTCTCTTTGCTAATGAATTTAATTTTGCACATTTTGGCAACAATACCCATGGTTTACATGTGCATTCTCATTCACTATAATCTGCACTTATTTGGTATATTTTTAACGATGTAACTAAGCAACAAACGTAATTG
The DNA here is from genome assembly GCF_038355195.1 of Osmerus mordax. Lineage (NCBI taxonomy): Eukaryota > Metazoa > Chordata > Actinopteri > Osmeriformes > Osmeridae > Osmerus > Osmerus mordax. Next base: position 13,843,193 of record NC_090065.1, read on the forward strand.
TCCCTTTCGAAAGCTTTTGTTAGGCCCTCTTACACAGTCCAAATATACATAATTAGGCATAATGTCTACAGCTCATTATAGTACACATGTGGGTAGTTAAATGGACCTAGAGAGTAGCTCAATGAATTGTGTGGACTCGTTGGAGATGGAATTTATTTGTTTCCGAGGTTCATATTACATTACAATTATTAGTGTAATTCACATTTTTCTATCAGTATTTTTGTGAAAAATTTCTCTGAAAACCGTGCTTTACCCTTCCTCTCTCAAGCCTGAATTTTTCTGCTGAGAGGTGCTCTTAACCATCAATTTACTGTCACAGAATCAAGATACAGTCAGTCCCAAAACCTCTGAAGGCATACTGAGATGTTCAACAGACTTGTTTATATCATGTTTCTTTGTAAGGCAGCATGATAGTGAATTCTGAACAGTGAAGTGAACGAAAGAACTATTCTGCTGTGGCATGTCCTTTAAATTTGAATTTTGTTGCAAAAAGAGGGAAAATAAGCCCATCATTTGTTGGAGCTACATTACTTGCAGCTCCAGCCAAGCTCCAACCCTGCAGCACAGCATCAGTAATGGCTATTCTGGAGTACAAACTGTTCACCTGTTCCAACACACAAACCACAGGAGGGAATCCAAGTTTTTTCCCCTAGTCTTTTCAGTGCACTCTGCATGTGTGTGTGTGTGGAGTGTGTGTTCCAGGCTTGTGCATCCATCTGGATGGAAAACAAGTAACTAACTTTTAATCTTTGTTGAACAGAGGGCTATTTATACACCTCTATTAAATAGGAAATATCTCCAGCAACAGGGTCTGGATCAAAATCTTCAGCACACACACCAACTTCTCTTTTAAATGATTCAAAGATAAGTTCTTCATCCACATACATTATATGCTCACGTCATTGTGTTCATGTAGCAAACAGTACATGTACGCATTTTGCACAATATGCCCCAAATCCGCGCATGCCAGAAGCCAGATTCTTTCCTAACCAAGGGTGCCTCATTTTCATCAGAGCGGCAGTACAGTTCGGCTAGCGTTTAGCAACTCTTTTTTTAGGGGATTAGGTTTTGTACTATGGCCTTTAATAACTAGTGACTCCGGGGTAATGCCTATAGCTGTGTCATCCGCAGCCTGAATTATTCCTAAATCTATCAGCAACCTATCAAATGGCACTCTTCTGTGGGCTACTTTTGGTTTGGTCTGTGACGTCTAGCCACTTAAGAGGATAGCACTACAGTACAGCCCTACTTATGATTATATTGGAGTAAAAACCCCTTTTGGCCCTTAAGAACTTAAGCCACAGAATAAGTTTCAATGGTTTTGGTGGATCAAGAGAGATTTTATTGGATCAATCCAGATGATAGGCCATTGTTAATCATTGACCGTGACTGAATATAATCAGGGTGTGTTACTAAATAAAATGTATTTTGAAATGCATTTTTGGGGGGCTACTGACTTTCTTTAACTGTTCCACTTAAAATGATCAGACTTATAGATATAAATTAAAAATCTAGTCACACAATTCTGGTGCAAATATAATTGATGTGTATATCCATAAAGGAAAACTATTTCTTCATTAAATGATTAGTTTGTTGTATTCTCCACTTTACTGGTTCTTCCTGTGTGCACAGATATGGGTCCTTGAATTAGTTTTTGTATGAGTGGAGGAATTTTAATATCAAAATATTGTAAAGCCCTGCTTGGCTTACACTTGGTAACTACTTAGAACCCATGTTCAGTGTGACAAGCAGTGCAAATCCTGTCATAATCTGGTCCTTCTAAATCCGTATCAAGTTGTTGTGTTCTGATTTGAGATGTCGAAGAAGAAGAAGACAATTTTGTTCTTCATATCTAGGTTTCATGTTCAACTAGCCAAAATAAGTATCAAATCAGTTATCTAAGATGTACTTGAGGGAATTGCTTAGAAATCATGCAACGTACGTGACACGTACTATTATCATTTTTGAAACCCTACATCTTTTTACAATCCTCTTAAAGGCCATTTCAACTAGCAAACATGTTTTTCCAAGATGTTGTAACATGTAAAAGTGTCACCAAAATTGAAACCTTGAAAGGCTTTACAAACGATTATAAGACTCAATAGAGGACATGCAATATTGTTTTTCTATCTCTGTGTAACTGCATGATCACTGAAGTGTATGGCATTGAAACAGGTTGCTCAGCCTTAACAACAGAACAAGACCATACATTGTCTTTTTTCCTCTTGATTCGTAGACGGAGATGTCGAGACACTTATAGGAGCGTCCAACAGAAATGGTTGCCTCCATCCAAAGGAGTCCCAGGATTCCTTTGGATGGTCTGAAGTTGAGGCAGACGACTCCCCTGGATGTGAGGCTGCATCCTCTGAAGCTCTGCTGGATGAAGACACCAGGGAGCAAAGGAACGAGGAGGAAGACCAGGACAGAATGAGTCTGAGCTGCAGTTTGTCACCACACAAGAGCCTGTACGGAGACAGCAGAGAGGACGAATGGGAGCCTCTGTCTCGCACAGCCAGGCTGGGCGCTTCAAACAGCAGCCCGTCCAATCACACCCAAGACCTCTCGGTTAAGATGGGCCAACACATGCAGGAAGACCCTGACTTAGAACCGAGAAACTCCATGGGTCAAGCAGGCCCTTTCCAGGTAGAGGCACTGAGGTACCGGCAAGCCCCAAGTGAGGAGGACAGTGAGGGGGAGCCAGAGGTGGAGAGACCCCCCCGGCTCGAGGCCTGGAGTGTGGGCCTCCAGGAGAGAGCTCTGGAGATGGACAGGGGGAGGATGAACCTGAGCCTCCTGGAGCAGGCCATGGTCCTGCAGTCAGAGCAGAGGCAGGTGCTCCACCACGCCTACAGGGAGATGGACAGATTCCTGATGGAGCAGATGACCAATGAGAGGAGGCACCAGAGGCTGCTAGATGTAGATGCAAGAGTGGGTTACCATGGAGGCAAAGGTACAGTTGATCATTGCTAATATCACATTGATTTAAATATGTGTATCACTATTAATTGCTATATCCTATAGTATTTGTTACCTCTCATTGTGAACCCATGATTTGATGACCCTTGACATAGAGTAGAGCTCTTCAAGTTCAATTTAGCAATAAATAAAGCTAAGCACTTATCTTAAGTACGGGTGCTAGGCATGACATCTTTATTTTCCATTCAGATATGTATTTTGTAATTTCAATGATGAGGCATTTCCAAGCATAAAAAAGAATAAAGAACTACATTTGGGGAAAATCAGGAGTAGGGAATCCTCTTAAGTACTAAAACATTTTGGCAACAAGTGAAGTAATAAATTACCAGACTAAAAAAGAACTTACATTTCTGATGGAATTGCTACTACTTAGAATATTGGATTTTGATAGGAATCAACTGGATATTTAACCATGACCATAAGTCTTAAATCCTCCCAAAGTACCTCTCATGTTTTCCTCTGATTCTTCAAATGACTGCAGCTAAATGTATAATCCTGATGTAATCTTTCGATGGTCAGCATGGGCATTAAGAAGTGGATGCCCTGTGTTGAACTGCAGCCTTAACTAAAATGAAAGATTAATAGAAGCATTTTGCGAAACATTTCTGGCTTTTCATGATACTGCAATCCGTCTGCTTCACCTGAAAGTCTGCCACCTTCCAATGAAAACCTTTCCACTTAACCATTCTGAAATAATATTTTTGTATTTTCAAATGTTTTAGTTGCATATACCTTTATCAATATCTTAATATTCCCTAGTTGCATTAAATACAATCTTCTTGTGTCTCCAGACTCCCCACGAACAGATAAGAAGGATATCAGGTGCCCAACCCCTGGTTGTGATGGAACTGGTCATGTGACTGGTCTGTATCCTCATCATAGGAGTCTGTCTGGATGTCCCCACAAAGTCAGGGTTCCCCCAGAGAGTGAGTCTACACTGACACACACACACAACAGCACACCAACAAAGTATTATTTAAATTGTATACAAATAAAATAACATAACATTCTATTTGCCATTTCGGCATGTGTGCAGCTCCATACAGTATTATTATATTATATTATACTTGTCACCTATGAACCCTCATTTTTTCTCCCTCTAATGTTAGTTGTAATTACTGAATATTGAAAACGTTTTTTTAAATTGGTGATGTTTGAATTGTTTAATGTAACATAACAAACATTCAACATTAAACAGTTATGTTACAAAAGGAACAGAAAAAGTAATTAACTTTTTTTTAGTATGAAAGCATGTGCTCTTAGTCTGGAGGCTGTATTTGAAAATCAAAGGAGTTTAGAACACTGTATTGAAAAATAAATAGACAACTCTCGCAAATGAATTGGAAAATATGGACAGAAAACATAACTTCCTTTGGATACAGAGTAAAACTCGTAACAATGTGGCATTTGAGGGAATGAATCAACTGTTTTGTGTTACATTTTCCTTTCAGTTAAGCTTTTTTCTTTGAGACCCACAAATACATAGTAGCACATCACTCACACAATGGAAAAGTATGCTTTTCTCTGTGTTAACACAACAGTAGCTCCAGGGCCATCAAAACGTGACAACTATAATGATCAATAAATACATAGTTTATTTTAGCTGCATGTTGCATTTGAAAGTGATACACAAACTAAATGCACTTAGCAGCTTTCTAACTAATCAGTGTAAATAAATGATTATTTCATCAGTCTTATCATTCTTTGGTCTATCAACCCGATAATGGAACTACCTTTTATTTTTTAGTCCTGGCTATGCACGAGAACGTTCTCAAGTGTCCTACCCCTGGGTGCACAGGAAGAGGCCATGTCAACAGTAACCGCAGCACCCACCGGAGGTACAGCCACTGGGGCAGGCCATTAGAACCTGCACTGTATACAGACAGAGTCCCAACATTGGACTAATGTGTTTGACTTCCTCCAGTCTTTCAGGCTGTCCCATCGCTGCTGCAGTTAAGGTGCCCAAACCTCAGGAAGAGAGCCCCAGATGTAGACCAGGGCCTGACCGATCGCCCAGGTATGATGCTGATATTTATTTAAATTTGATGACATTGTGGATCCGACGCTAGCTTTGTAACAGCAGGTCCAGAACACATACTGCATGTTGCAGTTCTGTATGTGGGTTCATTACGTGTTTATGTGTGAGAGAACCACGTCCAAAAACCTTTTAAAGAATAAATTGGTGAAAAGTGCACAAATATAGAGACTAATACCAAAAAACTGACAAACACTATTCCCAAGATTCACAAACATGGTTTCACATTTGTCACACTTTAGCAATTCTCCAGGGTCCAACGGGATCCTTTCTATTAAGGAAAAAAAGCAGCCCAGGCCTTTGTTCCTTCCAGATAAATCACAGGCAGAATGCCCACCCAAACTAAATTAATTAGTTTGGCAACATGTCTGGAAACCCACCATACAGATTAGATCCATGAGGAAACATGAGTTATGAAGAGACAGGAATATTATCCAAACTACAATATTCAGTATTGAATTTGCTTCTTCTCAACAACCTGCGGACATGACAGTTATATTTTACTAAACGTACAGTAATGATACGTTTAAACCTAACCCTGTCCTAACAAACCTTCTTCTTCTCGTTTTCAATCCCTCTGCATCCAGACCTCTAGGGCTGGTGAAGAAGTTTGAGATGAATCAGTTTAGCTACAAGTTCCCCCATCCTGTGGCTGCATTGCAAGCCAACCTCAGCAAGGACATGGACAAATACAGCAAGATCCGCTTTGATTACGCCAGCTTTGATGCACAGGTCTTCGGCAAACAACCCCTGATGGCACCCAACCAGGACCAAGAAATCGCTTCACACTTCCCTGACTGTGAGTTTCGCACGTTTTATTAGATTCAAAGGGATAAATCTGGTGTTCCAATAGCAGCATGTTATGGAACATAAAAGTGATTCTTCCCCGACACATCTCTTTCCTGCAACAAATGTTCTGTGCTATGGAACACAGTGTAAATGTATATATTCAGCATTCGAAGTAGCTAGAGTTGTCGACAGATCCACTGCACTCTGATCTAGTTAGAGAGAATTTGACATGTATGCACACATATAAACATGTATTCATTGGGAAGATTATTTTATCCAAAGCATTGTACAAATAGCGCACATAGCCAATGCAACAGCAGGTATAACGGAATACAAGTGCACCGTTTTAACAGTACTGCAGTGGTTTTCATTCATTAAGAAGCCAAAACGACTTCCCTCACTCAACATTTCTCAATGATAACCCATCAACGTAGATGTTGTGTGGTGTTCCTCAGCTCCGCTGCAGTACCCTGGCTTCCTGGGCTCTCCTGGGACAGGCCTGCCCACGCCTGGAGCTCATAGCCCACCCAGTCATTACAAAACAGGAAGTGAGGTGCTCCAAGCCTCGGCCGCCACCGCCGCCATCCTTAACCTCTCCACCCGTTACCGGAACAACATGGAGGCTGTCACCGGCCGGCCCCGGGCATCCTCCACAAAGGTAATCTAATTAGACGACTTGGAAAGGTATTTATGTGGTCAGTTTAAAGCAACTCTGATTTGTGTATAAAAAGAAAGAAAAACATCAAAAGACAGGTTTTGGCAAAGGGAGCTGTGTCTCCAGAGGGAGAGAGGTTTTCCCAATAAAGCTTTAATATACACAAAAGGACATTTGTGTAATCGCATCAAAAGAAGAAAATATAATCAACCTTCTTTCTCAATTAGAATTTTAAGATTTTTGGTGAAACATGCTTTAATGTATTTAGTTTGACTATGTGAAAGTGTGTCTTGTCTGCTACAGATGTCATGCTTTGCAATATACAGTATTTCTCAGTATAAGCTGTGTTTATCAGATGGTCTATAAAAGTAAAGTAAGAGTGGATTAAATCAATAATCTTCAGGACCTATTTATTAGGTGAAATCTTTCTCATTCACACAAAAAGAAAAATCCCTGACCAAATACGTTTAGACTGGTTTAAACCTCAAACTCTTTTGTGTTGCTGAGAAACCTGGATGGGACACAATGATTTTTCAAAATTCATATTATTCGGTGGCCTTTCAATGAATGTGCGCTGACAGATTGTCAGCTGAAATTAGTCACAAAATAATGCCCCTGAAAGTAATTCATGGCAGAATATTGATCATATCCTGGGAGATAGGAACAGTACTGTACATAGATGATTCAAGTTTCCACACCTACACAGCACAGCGCCCTGTTTTGCCAGCATGGGGAGCTGAGAACATGGCCCTGTACCAGGTACCGATCCACTGGATGAATAAAACAGTGTTAGCAAGTTAATCATCTGTTCTTCTCTGCAGTTGACTAGTCCTGCATGGTGGGAGTCTGGTGGTTCTGCATGTGCCCACTCAAGATGTATGTTTAGATACGAATAACAGACACTTTTCTTTTCTCAAGTACTTAGACAGGCGATGATAGGGGGATAAAAATGTAGGGGGAAAAAGAAAGAAAAAGGAGCATGTAAACTGTGTATGTAAAGTGAGTATGGTCAAAACAAGCTTTGCAAATAGTGAAATAGCGAATTGAATCTGTCTTAAACCTAAATGTATTTACTCTAATGTTATTTTAACATCACCACATGCACAGATAATTAAAGTGGACAGTCACATGAAAGCTTTAATTAATTTGAAATGCTCTCCTTTGTTACAAAAATAATGGAATATATGATTTAATGAGACATATGTGTTGAATAATTGGTTTCATTTTTAGACAGGATTTTGGCATTTAATGAGGTAAAACTTTTAATGCTCTAAAACCATGACCATAAGCACAGTAGCATTTTTGCATGGGGCGAGTAACACATCTGTCAGTGAGAAACTTATGCTACATTAAGCTTTTTAATTTTTGTTTTAATGGTGATGACCTAAAACCAGCAACCCCCAGCTGCCATTATGGTTGTGTGTCCTAGAAAACAGATGACACAGCTGTCACTGAAAAACTATACACCAGCGATTATTATGTTCAACAGAATTAACGCTGGCTTAATGCTGTACTTTGCCAAGAGTAAGATAATCACAATGTATTTTATAAGTCTGTAACGTATATTTGCAAGGCATTTTAAGTTGTATTTCAGATTTACAATTGTCATTTTCAGAATAGGACATCTATATATAACTCACATCAGGATCAAAGCAGGCATATCATGACAGGGTTCAGTAATAGTTCCCACTCTAAATTTTCCTGGGCATGAAGTATGTTTTTGCCATCTGTCAGCCAACTCTTTTGTCCCAGTGAAACTCTGACATTTGTTTGGCGTGACTTTGGCCTCTTCCACCTGCAGGATGTGCCCATCGAGGTGGATGAAAACGGCACTCTGGACCTGAGCATGAAGAAGAGCAGGGGCAACGTGACACCCAAGGTGCCTTTAGGAGACGCCCTGTCTCCTCCTGACTCCTTTTTGTCCCGGGGCGGAAGTGTGCACATCAACCCTGCCCTCTACCAGGTTCTCTGTGAGAGAGAGGCCTGGGACACCCCACTGAACTTCAGCAAAGCACAAGGCATGCAGGATAGAGAGGTACTGGAAAACCACCGCTTGGTCACCTGTTGGTTTTATCTGTTACCAGTTAATGTGCAACTCATTAAATATGTGAATCTCTCATCTCATGGAATGGTTTTCTTTTTTCCTTGAGACATTTTGCAGACAGTGTTCAAAAGGCATCTGAGATTAAAGACATCTTCACAGCTGGCATTCCTTGTTTAAGCTGATCTGACAAAAATATTGTTTTTGTGGGAAGTAAATGTAAATGTAAGACATCTTGACTATCCATCATAAATACTGTGTCGAATAGTTGTGACTTTAAATGGATGGATGGTTTACTTTAAGCATCCCTAAGCATAATCACCCATTCTGACACTAAACCCTGGAGCCTGTGTTTTAAGAGCATAACTGGGAAATTTCCATTGATAATTCACTTTTAGGTCATCATTGCACTTTTAGGTCAAGACTCTGACAGGATATGAGGGGGTTAAGGAGCTGTGCTTTGTGTCTCTAACCAGGAGGATTTTGACGAGGCGTCTCTGGATGACCAACACTACCCCGGAGACGCAAGCATTTCAAGCCCCAAAAACAAGCTGCTACTAAGAGATGCCAAGAAGGAACTTATGAGGTAAATTGTCATGTCACCTTTTCTTCTTAAAGGGGAGGAATATACATCTTGAGGCATCTTTGTTCAGTCATCTGTCAGTGATGTGAATTTCCCTTTAAAAAGGTCAGTGGACAGATGGTCAGTATTAATAACAAAAGTGTAATTCCAGACCAGACCTTTGCTTAAATAGGGCAGTATATTTTAAGTAAATGAGTTTAAGCTCTCTGGAATTCGCTAAACTAGCCTATCCCTTTATTGGATATCCCATTGCCCATGATATATTACATATCGTTGTGACTGGTATGTCTACAGGTACATGTGGAGAGGAAATGTATCTTATTAAAAGTGAGTTTTTCACGTGTACACACTGTACGTCCTCATGATGAGCTTACAACTCCTGACTTTGTAGTTAGACTGCATGTTCTACCAGTTAGGCTCTTGTAAATGGCTTTATGAAACCTTAGGACACCGTAGTTTACTCAGCACACCTCTATGTGGAGCAGATATGCGACACACGGTAAAAACCATCAGTGATATTGCTGAGTCAAATGTTGGGCATCCAAATCTTTCTACTAAATTTCCCTGCTGTACTAACTTTTTACCAAAACTGCTGTGTCATGTCAGAAGGTTTGGTGATGCTATTGGGGACCTTGTACAGTGTGTCCTAAGGGCTTCTGTTGTTTTGCAGTTGTCCAACCCCAGGCTGTGATGGCAGCGGCCATGTGACGGGAAATTATGCATCCCATCGAAGGTAATTACACAAATATTAGCACCAGCAAGCAGGAATGTCCTGTTTGACGACTCCTGTTCCTGTTGTTTTATGTTGTTGAGTACCATGTTGCTAAAGGCTGTGAGGAGGGTCTGCCTTGGTCATTTTTGAAAGGGAAATACGTGGACAATTGTAGCAAATACTTTAATTGGTTGAAATGTCAGACAGATAAACTTGCACAAGTGGGTGATGTGTGAATGTGTAGGGGTATAGAGAATGCTCTGTATCAGTCACTGTCAGGTAAAAATAAATAAAAAATAGATCCTCAAACTGACCATTTCCTCTGCAGTGTGTCTGGATGTCCGCTGGCTGACAAGACGTTAAAATCACTAATGGCAGCCAACTCTCAGGAACTAAAGTACGTGTTGTGAGTGATTATCTTAACTTGTGACTACAACATGGCTGTGCCCATTACACTTTATAAATACTGTGTCTACTGGCCCAGTGGGTTACAAGTAAAGGGTTTGTGTTGAGCTAGCACATAAAGATTCAACTTCCTTCTGGATCTCTTCCCCATGCAGGTGCCCAACACCTGGTTGTGACGGATCAGGACACGTGACTGGGAATTATGCCTCACACAGAAGGTAGCTTTCTTATAGAGAATGAATGGAGTGTTCAAATCTAATGGTCTTCTTATTTTTTTATTTAATTGATATGATTGTACAGATAAAGTAATGTGTGCTGGGTTTCTCTTGTTATGAAAAAAGAATACACAAAATTGTACTAACAGTAAATGACTTACGACATTAGATCTGAGAATGCTATTAGGAGATACAGGAGTACAGTGTCTGCTAAATTTGAATTTTAGCCCTACATAGTGTTCATTATTGTTAAACCGTATCGTCTCTAATCATTTTTAGTTTGTCAGGATGTCCACGTGCCAGAAAGGGAGGCTTGAAGCTTACACCAAACAAAGATGAAAAAGACGACCAAGAAATGAAGTAAGAGACGGTTATTGTGTGCACTTTTCTCACCATCTTTTGACTAAAACACAATTGCAGTTTTGGTCTGTACTAAAGCTAAATTAATTGAATAATCTTATCACGCGGCACAGAGGGCATTATACCTGAAATCCATTAAGTTATACAAAGGAAATTATTTCAGCTCATAACATTAGTAAATTATACATAAAGGATTAACTGCATGTGTATATTACATTTAAGAGTCGTTGTTATTTAGTCAACTGACTTTGTCAAATATCTGGGATATTATATACCGTAATTTGTTTGTACAAATTCATACTTTTGTATGATAGCCCTCCTTGCAATTATTCAATTTTCCGATCAAGAAAGAAGTTGGATAAACGGCTTTAATTTTATTTTATTTTTGAGTCCAAGCATTGCACTCACGGAAAGCTTCATTATTCTGGACACAATGGTCTTAGAAAAAGTGTTATTGAAAAAAAATAATGTAATTGATTGCTGCTGAAATCCAAAGTCAGATGTATTTGCCCCTGTTTTTTTCTACATCTGGACACAGATGATCTATCTCTTTTTAATTACTAATGCAAGGCCAAGAGCTTAGGAATTAGACCTAGCATTACATCTCATACACACTAAAAGAGAGCGAGAGAGTGTGTGAGAGAGACAGAGAAAGAGAGAAAGAGTATCTGTAATTTTACTAGATTACTGTAAATTGTAGGCCATACGGTCATGGTTCCATTGTACCAGTATCTTGTCTACTTGTGCTGGTGGACAGGAAGTAATGGGGACCTGTGTTGTTCTGTCCTCTAAGTGCTGTTGCACTAGCCAGGAACAAAGTGCTAAAAACAAGGTTTCCACAGTAGCACTCTAGAGTACATTCTCCATTTTGTATCATCTCAGGTTGCCTGTCACCTTTACCGGTAAGGGAAGAGGTCAGTCACCCCAAAATTACATTCTTTCACATGAGGGGATACATGACAATTATGTGTAATTCATGTCACTCCATTACTGACCTGTAGAAAACAGACCTGAAAATGCAATTACCCCAACTCTTAATTATATTCAACAAGACTTGTGCTTATGTTTTGAGTACAAACATCAATAACCTCACATTGTATTCATTCATCAAAACAATATTTAACCTGAACTTTTTAGTGGATTAGCAACTTTGTTGATACGATTATTTGAACAGGTTGTTGTGTTGTTTTGTTTTCCGTTTTTTTAATCAGCATTTGGCTGGATTAATCAACATAATGGTTTATCAAATCTTCCGGTCTAGTTAGTGAGGGATGTTCATAAACTGTGAGAATCCTTCATTTTAAGCATGTTGGTTTGATTTGTGGTTTTAGGGGTTAAATCATAGCTTTCAGACTTTCATATGTTACAGCACTTCAGCTCAACCAAAAAACTGTACATATTGCGTTTTAGCTTCCTAAATCAGATTCCCTTCAATAAATATTGCCTATCGTGTGGACTAGCATAAATCATAAATCCATATTTATGAGTACTGCACATTATCAAGGGATTTAACACAACAGGAGTCCACCAGGACTACAAAGTACAGAGTACATTGCTGTGGTCTGACACCTGTTTTGTCTCTGTTAGGTGTCCAGTAATTGGGTGCGATGGGCAGGGCCATACATCTGGCAAATATACATCCCATCGCAGTGCTGGGAGCTGTCCTCTTGCTGCCAAGAGACAGAAGGAGTCCTCCATAAATGGACTGGCTTTTCCCTGGAAGGCGTGTAAGCAGGAGCTGCCACACTGTCCCTTGCCAGGGTGCAATGGCCTCGGACACGCCAACAATGTGTTTGTCACCCATAGAAGGTAAGCCACCTTGTTCATTTTCTGTCAAATCATGTTTGATGCCATTATCAACAGTGTCAATGTTCCTTTCTACAGTGCGTCTGGCCTACAAGATAAGTTTAGCCATCCACGCCCTCTAACCTTATATCTCTTTTTTCGACTTTCTTCTTGAATTAGTTTGTCTGGATGCCCACTAAATGCTCAGAGCATAAAGAAAAAGCTGTCAGGAGAGGAGATGATGACAATTAAGCTAAAAGCCAGCAGTGGTGAGACTTGATGTTGTGTGATGGTGCATACATTTCTATACATTGATTATATACCATATTTAATTGACTTTTAATATCAGCAATTGTTCTGAGGGGACAATTTGGTTTGTGGAGTACAATGACACCATTGAAATATTATTGAAGAAAAAAAAATGTTTTTGATCAGGAGTCGAAAACAAAGATGACATGCAACACTTGGATCATGAAATCAAAGAGCTGAATGAGTCCAACCTGAAGATAGAAGCTGACATGATGCAGCTACAGACACAGGTAAGCATCAACACCAAGGAACTGGCTCCAACGTCTAACATTGAGTTTAGACACATCCATTTTGACAGGTTTCTCTCATCTCCGAAAGCAGATCTCGTCTATGGAATGCAACCTGAAGACAATTGAGGAGGAAAACAAGATGATCGAACAGCACAACGACAGCCTCCTGAAAGAGTTAGCTCGTCTCAGCCAAGCACTCATCAACAGCCTCACAGACATCCAGCTTCCTCAGATGGTACAGTACAGTAGGCCAGGGCTTCTCACATCCATTCTGTTTTCATCTGATCCACCATATTGCAACAATAAGCATGATATTCCTATTCATTGTCATTATTCTTTGTTTACTAACAACTGAACATTTTGTGTTGCAGGGGCCCATCAGTGAACATAATTTCGAAGCCTATGTGAACACATTAACCGATATGTACAATAACTCGGAGCATGACTACTCTCCTGAGTGCAAGGAGCTCCTGGATAATATCAAACAGGCTATTAAGGGCATCCATGTTTGAGCTGTATTAAAGGCATCTATGTTTGAGCTGTAAAGCTACCAAAAGGTTTCTTTGACTTGGGATAATGGCACCTGTTATCTCAATTTTCTGGAGTGCTGGCTTGGTTGCATGTATAAGACAAGGCTTGGAAATGTGTTCGACATTTCTCCGTAAATACATTGCACTGAGAAATTTACCAGCAGAGATTTGTAACGCTTTTAACGTTTCTGCATTCATGTTTATTCTGGTGAGATTTTACCCCCCTTGCACTTAATTATTTTATATGGTTTGCTTGATTTGAAGCTGTGTTTAGTTGATTTGTGTCACTCTTATATTATTGCTATTTATTATCTTTGTTTATCAATGTATTTATTTCAACAAATGTTTTATTTATTCCTATGATTGTAAATGCTAAATATTGGGAAATCCATTGACTTTCTGCACATTGTAAATTACATTAAAGCACATTCCAATATCAATCATAGCTCTCTTTCACCACCTAGTGGTGGAGAATTGAAACAGCTCCCTCAAAACAATTAGAAAATCCCTTGAAGGTATAAAGCTACCAAAATAATACAGCATCAATATTTTTTAATTGTTGCTTTGGCTTTCTATTTGTTATTGAAAACTGAATGTATGGGAAGCTAAAATGAACGCTAAAGATCAAAAATGCAATGCAAATGTACTGTACATCTCATGTGTACGGCTGAGGACAACTTCGGAGTTTCATTCAGCCCTTGTCAAAATGCAACAATGATTATTTCATTCAATGAACCGGATGTCATATTCAACATTGCATCACTTGTTACTAGAATAGAGCCAACTGACTGCACCAGGGAAACTGAAGTCCTTTGTGAAGATCTTTCTTTTTCTTCAACTATATAGATATTAAACTGCCTTCTGTGCACACACTGTGCATATATGTGCCTAAATGTAAATTAATACATAAAATATACAGTACTATGTTTTGTGGTAGGACAGTATTATGTGGATGGTGTCTACTTTATTATACAGTTCAATTATTTTCAAATGAGATAATGTTCCTAATGACTGTTTAAATGCCATTTCAGATATCTAAGCATTGTCTCTGTAGCTGTAATCTCAAAGTCAGGTCTTGAAGTATCACAGTTGAGATTGAACATTTTGTGCTTTTTTATATTTACTTTTTTGTCACTTATCGACTTAGCAGGAAGGCTTAAAGTAGAAACAACACAAACTATCATGTGGGCTGATAATGTGCATCTTCTGTTTCTGTAAAGACACACATTCGGTTATTTGGAGCCATATTTGATTCTAATTTCAACGCTTGTTGAAATTTGGATAAAATATAATCATGGACAACTGTCATTACCATAAGTTATATCACTTTCACTTATTGCAAAAAAGAGACTAACATGATATTGGTGATTCTTGTTTATTTTATTCACCTTTCTAACCAGATTGTGAATCAGTTGCACTTTTATGTTTGTGAGTTATCTATTGCCCTGGGGAACCAGAAAAAAAAGAAAAACCTTTCTTGTTTTTGAGCCATTGCAATTGATGTCACAGTACACTGTTATTTACTGATTTGCATGGATTTATAGTCTTGAATAAATTGAGTTGGACTTGATCTATTAATTTCCTAAAGAGAAAAAGGTGCATATCTGCAAAAAAAAAAGGAGAAACTCAAAATTGAGGACGTGTTGAGATAAACAATGACTTTATGTCTTTATCACAATTCTCAACATATTTTAGATCATTTCTAACATTAACACTCAAAACAGAATCAAATCTTTTGCTAACAATTTTGTTGATTCATAATTTGTGATATTTAATTCCTATACCACACATTGTTTGCTCAGGAAGTTTTGTGAAGAATATTTATTTTTCCCTGTTAGTATTGATGTTTTGTAATGTGAACTGGATTTTTTGTGGAATGATATTAGTATGATGAATCGCTATTGTACTTTTTTTCCTTTTTCATTAAAACGTAATGCTTTTTCAGTTCAAGTAGTTTGTAAATTGAAAGTTCCTATTACTTTTACTATTTCATAATAAGCAGATATGCGCTGTGTTGTACAGTTTATGTATGGTAGAAATAAACTTTTTAAATGGTTGTGTGATTCTTAAATAAAGCAGTATGAATATGTCTGCCACCAAAAATGTATACACCCCAAATGTCTTAACCCTAACCCTTACATCTAAAGAAAAATCTATTTTCATATATCCTATTATATTTCTATAGGTTTTCCACATATAGAAAACAGACAGCCACTTCTGTACGTTAGCTCTGCTGTCACTCACATGGAAGCCATTTTCCCACTAAACCACTAAACCCATAACTGTAACATAACATAACTGTTTGTCTCAGAAGGGCCCGTGTGCAAAAAAACAGACAGCTCAAGTGTGACACCTGGTGGTTGATCTAATGAAGACAAGGCATGTTGAGAAAAATACTTTAAAACACAGACTTCACACTTTGAGCAGTACCATTCATGCTTCTCCTAAAGTATGTTGTCATAATTGATCAAACAGTCAAAAAGTTAGAAAAAGGTGAACAAATGTTTTAGGAACTTTGGATATAAGGAAAACCTATGGTACAAACATGTATGTACATTTACAAACATATATGTTACACAAAACAACCTGACAAATTATACTCTTCTTACACCTTCCAAACCCATTTTTGATGGCTGTGAAATTCAAATCATCTTGTCAACTCTTAAGGCTGCACATACAATTCGGCTTGCTTCATCAATGTTGACATGGGCCCTGCCAAGTGGTTATACATTTATAGCTTTCAAGGAAAGGTAACTCAAACTTCCTTAAATAAAATGTGGACACGTGTCCCCTTCCACCTTTCCTAAAGAGGTTAGCAGACATTAAATAGGAACTTGGCAAAGGCTACTGACATTTCATCTTAAAACAGCTTAACACATTTCCAGGAGTTTGAGGCACTATAACATTAGATTGTCTGTAAAGAACACCAACAGCAATGGGAATAGAGTAACTTGAGCTATCTTTCCTCTTAAGGTAAGAAGGCCTGGGAACTAAAAGCACTGATGGCATATGTTGTGTCAGGCCAGGTCAAGACTTGCCCTTAGCTCTCCAGGGGCTATAATGATCTGACAAGTGTGTGATGTTTATTTTTTAATTTAGATTACATCGATTTTGATGCAATTTAAGTCAAAAGAATATGATAATAACTTTGTTTATAAGGGAAATATAGGAGATGTGTACATTTGGCCATTCAAGTTGGAATGATAATGCTGAAGCTATCCTCCTATGGCTGTTAGGCAGACACCAGCTCACTTAAATTAGTGTAAGCTAATTTAGGTAACATAGGTAACATATGGTGTACTGTAGCCTGTAGCCTATTCGACAACTAACTGTGAGAACCAGCCAAGACCGAGAAGAGGGATGCCGATCTCATGTGGATGAACTCTGACGTTAGCGTCAGTTTTACAAAAAGAATGCGAACATTTCCACATATTTAACATTTGCATTGTATTTGATAAGTAAAATGGAACCGTGCACACCAGAATAGCAGAAGATATAAAAACAGTTCTCTCTCTAATTTGCACATCACCACGTGACACATGTTTACATCCTCAGCTGTTCCTTCGGTGTGAAGAAACTGTAGGTGTTCATTAGCTAGCTGGATAGCAACCTCAAAAAAACAGAAAGCAGCACAACAACAAACGTCGTGAAAGCCTAGCTAACGGTGTCTTGCTAACTTAGTCTACTGGCTGGCAAACAGTTTTCATACAAAGACGAAGTGCATCCTGTATGTTATTCAGAAATGTAAGTACATACAGCTACAGTTATACCGTGTTTCAAAATTGAGATAATTGGTTATCTAATAGGCGCTAGCTGGCTAACTTACTTGACAAGCTAGCTAGTCAACTGGCACAGCAGCACCATTGTCTAGTGACTGTCTAGGACGCACAGACTTTGTTAACGAGGCCTATGTTAAATGCATTCAAAGTTGACAGACATAAAAAATTATAATTATGGTCATTTTGATAAACATTTGTCGGATTACTTCAATTTTACAGAAAACTGTCTTCCTGTATGGATTGGCTGTGTTGGTTGTACAGGCTATCTACAATAGCTTGTCTACCTGTCAAACCCATTACTAAATTGGAATCTGGCAATAATAATCTATTATTAATTGGCATAGCCTATATGATTGTTATAGGTTGTGAGCTATTTCTAACATGAATCATTAGGATAGCTTAATCATGTTTCAGCCAACGAGACAACACATTTAACCAGGCTAGTTCTATAAATGTGCTCTTTGTTCTGTATACTGCACTAGCTTTCCTTTATACCAGGCTTGATAACGTTAGCCAACTAGCCTAGGTATCTAACGACGTTAACTTTGTCAGTGCCAGTTAAATAATTGAATGCATCTAAACTAGCTATGTAATCTTAAGTATGACGCATGTCTGTCCAACTCGACCAATATACAACCAGTCAACCATGTCCTGTGTTGTTTATGTTTTGTTTTTCCATCATCACACGCAGTGCAGATGAAGTTGGGCAGGCTTGTAAGATGATTGGCTCAAGAGCACCTGACTTGATTGGTTCGGAATGCTGTCAGTAACAGCCGGCCGCTGTTTATTTATTAATCCCCCACTCCCCTCCCCCCCACAAATAGTTTTTTTTACAATTAAGCCCAAATTGTATATTAAATAGTTGCCGGCCGTTATGATTTTTAACGACTGGCTACAGTGTAGCCTAATCTTAAAAGTTTAAGTCTTAAACACAACGCGTAAAGCCTGTTGTGTAAAATCAATACACTGTGTTGTTTTGGGGGTTGCCCAACAATGTCTGAAGAGTCCAAATAAATCATCACTTCAATTACCCAACAGTTTCCATTGAGCATGAGGCGTACTAAGTCTTGGCGCTCTTGTAGTAGATAGGGTTACAGTGTCAGTGATTTATGTGTTGACTGCAGATCCGTTACATGTTTTGTCACCCTGCAGGTTCAGCAGGTTGTCCCTGTCACCAAGTCGGATGTCTGCCAGTCTCACTGCCTCTATTTTTTTGGCTGGCATGTGCTCCCCTTCCCATTCAACATGCAATCCCAGAGGTTCATGTGAGGGCACACTACTTGAAATCGAACTGTACCCCTATAAATAAGTTAGCAAAAATCTTGTCTTTGTTTGAGTGAACAAACAGGCATAAACATATTTCTTTTTGTTTCCACACTAGCCAATTTGAATATAAATGAGACTGAAAGAAGATCCCTTTTTCTTCTTCTTAAGATTACCATACATAGGACTGCAGTGCAGTAAGGGTTAGGGTTTGGATTGTAAAATACCTTATCTGACCCATATTGCTGCCTTGGGTATCACGGCTGCAGAAAATTCAAAAGACTAACATATCCATTTTCAGGAAGACTAGGACAAAATGCCACTGTACTACTAGTGGTGAGAAATGAATCAATGATTATTTTGCCTGTGTGAGAACCAACGGGAAATTACCTCCTAGCCAGACCCGCTGTCACAATGTCACCTTTGGATTTCATTATTATTAGCTGACTCAGATGTCGAGGTGCTTAGAAGGCAGAGAGAATTGAAGACTTGCTTCCTTCTGCTGCTTCTGTCATAGAGACATCTGAGATTAGGTCTTCACAGGACGTGCTCATTCATGCTCCCCCGATATGATGTGTGAAATTATTTGTGACCATCATAGATCCCCAGTTTGGACTTATATTTAATTTGCTCTGAGCTCTGTAGCAAAGGGTTATTAAATGAGAATCTGCAGCATTTGCAGAAATGGCTAAGCAGATGCACATCACTGTACTATCCAGGCAGTCTGTGCCAGTTAGTTCTTTGTGGAGGCATTTGCCACATAGCTGTGAAAGTCTCGCCTTCCCTGTACCCCACGATCCCTCTACCCTCTCACACGGCCGTCTCCCTCTTGTCTCCAGATCTTTGACTCCACCATGATCTGAGCTGACCTCAGGGGAGCTCAGCTTCTGGATCCTTCTGCTAGCCTCTGATCTCCATGCCACAGTGACAAGCCAGCGCTCTGCCTGAGGAACAGTCCCCCTCCTTGTTCTCCGCTCTTTCCTCTCGTCACCATGGGAGGTGCCGTGAGCGCCGGGGAGGATAACGACGACCTCATCGACAACCTGAAGGAGGCCCAGTACATCCGCACAGACCGAGTGGAGCAAGCCTTCCGGGCCATAGACCGCGGTGACTACTACCTGGAGGGCTACCGGGACAGTGCCTACAAGGACCTGGCCTGGAAACATGGCAACATCCATCTGTCCGCGCCCTGCATATACTCTGAGGTGATGGAGGCTCTGAAGCTCCAGCAGGGGCTGTCCTTCCTCAACTTGGGCAGTGGAACAGGCTACCTGAGCACAATGGTGGGCCTCATCATAGGTAATGACCTGCCCTGGCTTCTGTCTTGCTATTTGAAGAGTGAGTGGTTGAGTGGGTGGCTGGGTGTAGAGGGGAAGGAATAGAAAATGTCAGAAGCGTATATTATTGAGTGCATTGTTTTTGCAGGGCCGTTTGGCGTGAACCATGGGGTTGAACTCCACAAGGATGTGGTTGAATATGCCAAGGAGAAACTGGAGGACTTCATAAAGAGTAGTGACAGCTTTGATAAGTGAGTTGATGATTAATAAAATAAAAAAACTTTCTAATGTTAGCCTTCAGCTTACAGGGATGTAATGATGCATGCACTGAGACTGCAGTTAATGTGCTGCAGTTCAGTATTAATTTTCCTGTCAATTTCGAATGTTCCACATTGCCCGAAGACTTTTGTCTTGCAAAGGGAATACATTTGAATCTGTATATTTGCTGTTTTGATTTCACTTTCCTCTCAGAATGGGGACAGCCACATTTTTCATGGTTGTCAGACGGGGTTTGCAAATACCTCCTCATCTCTGAATTCTTGTGACAGGTTTGAGTTCTGTGAACCCGTCTTTGTGGTGGGGAACTGTTTAGAGATCTCATCGGACAGTCACCAGTACGATCGCATCTACTGCGGGGCCGGGGTACAGAAGGATCATGAGAACTACATGAAGATCCTGCTCAAAGTGGGTGGCATTCTTGTAATGCCGATTGAGGATCAGGTGAGATGTACTGAGAGTCCGAAGGATGTAGAAGGCATCGACAGTGTTTGTTATTCATGACGCTGGCCCACAGGAGAGGCAGAAGGCCCTGCTGGAAGATAATCCTGACTAGGATGACTAGTTTTACAGTCTTTCCATGCATGACACTTTTGGAAAAAATATAGGCAAATTCTTTTTTTACTTTGATTACTTAGAAAATCTGGCTCTTGGTCGTTCAACCTGCCTACACAAGCTGTTTTTCACTAAAAGTCTCCCTGACTTGAGTTGGTTTGCCACATAGAGGGGATGGGTTTTGACAAGGGGAATTGGGGCCATGGTCTTAGATAGCTTAAGCAGCCACAGTTCACAAGCTTTTTATGTGGATAACTCGAAAGCATTATGACCCAGTTCAGCTTTCTTTCGCTGAAGATTTTTCAAAGCTCTCATCAACCATCACATTATGTTTGGCTGTTGTTGGTGGATTGGTGTTCTGGTTGATTCATGTCTCTTGTTGCAGCTGACCCAGATAACCAGGACTGGCCAATGCTCCTGGGACAGCAAGAACATCTTGGCTGTGTCTTTTGCCCCTCTGGTCCAACAGAACAGAGCTGATGGTGACAAGCCTGATTCTGTGGAACTGCGTGAGTCGTGTCATTTTTCTGAACCAAAGCCTACATTTTTTTTTTTGGGAGCTTTGCTCTTTTCATGTGTTTTTGTCTGTTTTCGATGTTTTTAAGTCAGTGTTCAGAGTCCATTCTTAAATAGACCTCTGGCTTGACATGAAAGACCTGCCTTGGGGGTGGTGAATATCATTTAACTATTTACATAAAAGTCATGGTTTTTAACATCTGTTGTTTGGACTGTTCATATCTCACCAACACACACAGGCTTTGAATTCCTGCCTAAAAATGGCTTCTCGGTGACTGTGGAGGACTCACAGATCTTTTGTGTTGTAAAACTTGATGAAGACTTTTGGTGAGCCAGCTGTCGTTTCGTTTTCTCTACAGCTCCTGTGATTGTCAGGAGCCTCCAGGACCTGTCTCGCATCTACATCCGTCGCACCCTGCGTCACCTGACCAGCGAGGAGAGCTTCGCCAAGGGCCTGGTGCAAAGAGTACCGCAGAAACGTAAGCGGCGGCGTTGCCGGCGGCGACGCATCAACACCTACGTGTTTGTGGGCAACCAGCTGATCCCCCAGCCTGCTGAGAGCGAGGAGGACGAGAGGATCGAAGAGGAGCACCGGGAGGACGAGGAGGAGGAGGAGGAGAAAGACACTGAGGTCTTGAAGCCAGAGGAGCCCCAAGTCAACGTGCTGAGAGACAAGATCAATGCTTTACCACTTCCTGAGTCCCTCAAGGCCTATGTGTTATACTACAGAGAGAAATGACTGCTGAAGCTCAATGTGCTGTTCATTCCAGACGAATGCAAAGCCTGCTGAGTTGATTTTCCTCTTATTTCTTTTTCAGTACAAATGTAGCATTCTTTTCATTTAATCTTTGATGGTAACCTTGTAACGGAGAGAGACTCGATGGGTAATCTTGGATAATATTCGGATGATGCTTTAACAAGATCGTTTTTGGTAGTTGTACTTCTTCTACAATTGTTTTTGGATTTGTTTATATGCTGTCAGAGCCTGTTGAATGGAAATCCTGCCAGAAAATGTGTTTAAGAAGTCTGACTTTTATGACATTACGTTCATATTTCTGAAAAATTTGCAAAAACAAACAATACATTTCTAACTATATTTGTTAAAAAGATTCTATTGAAAATATCAAAACTTCTACTGCACCTTTTTCTAAAAGCTTTAAACATGTACTATATTTTGTACGTTACCTTAGGATTTTATAAGGTTGAATGGAGTCTAAACACAGATTGAGCTCCTGCTTTGAGTCAATAGACAACATAGATTTTTGCCCCCCTCATCAATCATAAATGGGGCAATTCTGTAATTTGTTCTTTTCTCCTACTGTGAAGCTGGGGACAACAGTGGCCCATGTCAGCGAGAAACAAAATTGGTTTGTAATTTCTCCTGCAGGGTATATTCAAATGAATCTGAAGTTCCTCTGATGGCTAAATCCTTATGCATTTCGTCCCACTTTGCATATAAGTAACTGGCATCAGGCTTTAGATGAATAGGCATTGTAATGTGCTTATTCATTTTATGGCCTTGAATGCTTATCCACAAGACCCTTTTTTGGGGGGGAGCTGACACTCATCAGAGTGTATAATCATACAAGAGGGTAGGCTAATGAGGAATACGATTAATGACGCTTTTCAGTTTTTCAAAAAGGCTGTCTCATACATTTCCAAGCAAAGCCTTAAGAGCTGGATCTTACAACAAACATGCCACATACAAACAGCTAGATCCACTGTGGTCACAGAGAGGGTGGTCCTAGTAACCCGTTGACCTAGTATACAATTCTCCAGTGCACATGTCCATTCCTGGTCCACTTCACACTGTTGATCATTGGAAGTGATGTCCCACATGATCAGATAGAAATTGTTCTCTTTTTTTTTTTATTCTATAAAAAAGTCAGAAGATAAAAATGCATTAAATCACAAATTGTACTGCTATTTCATTTGCGGCAGTGGTTCATCACAACTGAGATTTTGTAAGTCTGGACTGTTAGTGTCCAGACAAAGCACCTTGTTTTCTGGGCCCTCTATTATAAAAAGAGATGCCAGCGCCGATCTGATAATGTGCACCCATGGTGCATTAGAGCGGAGGCAGACACAAAATAATGAAATATTGGTGGCGTTTTGGGAGTAAAAGTATTTTCTTGCGGAACTCCCCTTAGAAAGATGGCTTGTAAAGTGCCAACGCACAGCGTCACATTAGGATGGTGCAGAGTGGGGTTTTATGGCACAGTGAGTGGGACATGTTGACAGCTTGTAGAATGACGGTTTGTCCCTACATTCCTTTAACGTGTGGCTGGAGAAGCATGCCGTTGATGTCACGTTTGTGTTGGTGTCTCTCGGACCTTCTTAGCATCTTGCTTTTAGAGAACACGTTCATATTTCAAAAGCTGAGATGAATGTTGTTGACTTTAGTGTTCTTGTGTAAGTGTGGCATACAGTCGGTGGTTCCAACAACAACCTGCCTACAGCGTGTGCTGTGTCCATGAAATCATTTGACTTAGATTTGATTGTGGTAAATACTTTGTTTTGTACCTATACACTGGGAGGTCTGCCTGTCCATCCACACTCCACTGCGGTTCTCACACTTGGGCTTCTAGGACATCTGTTTAGTTTTGGTGATGTGTACAACATCTTGGGATATAAAGGGGATTGGTTGCATTCTTTATTCCAACAAAGTAGCAGTTTTGTGGGGAGGTGATATTTCATCATGGTCTGTGTAATGTTAACATTTCTAAGGAAGTCATTATTAACATGATTAATGGGGATACCTTGTCTCAGTAATCTTATCTTTGGCTCCAAATGTTAAGAGATTAAATGCCTGAAATTGCATGAAATGTATGAATTATTGCATCTGGTCAAATTGTAAATCAAGGTGGACATAATGCTGGGGACTTGGAAACAGGAATCCCAGAGTCAACCCATGCACCAAAGTTAATAACACAGTCAGAAAACGATGCAGTTTATTACAGTAACACTTGATAGCATTGATTGGAAAAATGGTCCCCATAGCAAAAACGATTCCCTTACCAATTTTATGGTTCAATTCATTTGTACAGCCAAAATTATTGTTCACTAATTCTTTATCAGGCCAACGTTAATATCTTATGGAGTGTTGTTCATTTGAAAGTGTTCCTCTGTACATGGTAGGCACATGAAATAAAGGTCATAGTCTACACTCTTCTCCTGTCTTTTAAATGATTTATGCCTTCAGCTGTGAAGAATATTAATTTTCATTCAGTTTCCAGAATTTTCACCTGTCCAATAAATCATAATAAACCCTGAACAGGATAGACTGTTGAGAAAAACAAAACATTGTTAAAGGTTGGACGCATTGTAAACGTATTGTATTTTATTTAGTCCACTACATAGTTGTTAATAAAACAACATCATTTGCCCAAAATAAAAGCTACCGTCTCAACTGTTTCCTCAGGCATGTCAAAGAGATGGTTAAAGCATAACACCACTCTAACCCCCTTTGCATAGACTCCTCTGCACCAGTTTCTCCCCAAACACAGTAATGTATAGTACTGTACGTCAGCTTGACTAACATATTCTCTCTTCACTGACCCCATTTTGTTTTCAGCTTCAGAGTTTGCGAAACCACAGCCCTCTCCTTGGAGACATCACTAAGGTGGAATGGTGGCCACAAGTGTGACTTACTTCACTCTGACATTTAACCTTTCAAAACATCATTAGGTTGTCGGTAGTCAGACAAAAAGATTCAAACTGATTTGACTGTATAAATAAAAGAGCTCTTTTGGCCGTGATGCTACATATTATAGTGCTTTCGTCTAGCAATGTGATTCCTTGTGTTTTTATGGAAACAGCATCTTTACATCTTATATCTATTTACAAGATTTATATAAAAAAATAAATTTACAATATCACATCTTTTCAGCCATCTTGGCCCATGGGGTAAATGGCAAAGAGAACAATAAAGTATAAGCTATTTATTCTCTAGTGCACATCAAATTAACAAATGCAATAATCCGAAAAGGTAATCCCTCTTGTACTTGTCCAGTCATTATTACTTTTAGTTCTTTTGGATGTGATTATTCATTTACATAACGTTCTGCAGAAAGAAAAGTGTTGCAAATGGTGCCTTTCTGGTTCATAAATACAGGTAGACTGCTCACACAGACATCATTCTTTGTCCTGCATTAACAACAGCACTCACATCAGACATAATTATATTGTCCCACTTTTTGAATTTGGCCCATAATCCGGGTCTTGACCAGGTTGAGTATGTGAGGGATTATGATGCTCCGAATGCCTTGATTAAAAACACCTCTTGACGGCCTCTAGCTGAATCATCACAGACATACTCATCGCTGTCCAAAACACCAACAGAAAGACAATGTTTCTCTGCACCACCCAGGCGTTCCTGCTTGAATTGATATGAATCTCATTTTACAAGATCTGATTTATTCTCACACAAGTCGTATCAGTTAAGGCCAACGTAAATAATTCTGTCTGCACGAACGAAAGTGATTCTTGTGATTCTATGTCAATAAATGAAGTGGTATTTTCAAATAAATTGAAAAGGTGTGTTTGAAATAGCTCCACACCAATACAAAGGGAATGGACTGAACATACTGACACATCATCACACCATGGAATCTATTTAAAATACAGGGACTAAGAGCTAGTGATAAACAATTTATTTTGACAGGAAACATTTTAATTGAGAGTAAATTACATGTCTGGCAGAGACTGACAATGCTCATACAAAGGCCATTGACAGGGGATTAATTCCATAATTTTATATCTTCTGTTTGCAGGGAGAAGAACACACCACCCTTTTCACATTACCTCTAGTCAGAGGTATTTAGCCATTTAGCTTGACACAAACAATGTCTGGTGTATCTATCTAGACTTTATTAATGCAAACCAATCTTAAGTTGTCCTCATGATATAAGGAAACAATGTATATATGTTTGAGTCACCTGTGCTAAGCAGCCACCAAATCTTGTGAAATGTATGTACTGTAGAAAACACTCAGTTTGTTTTATTTTCACCTTGGAAATACAGCAATGTTATGTGTATCCACATGTGGTTCACTGTACATGGGCCACTGAAAATCCACCCAAAGATTTCTGTTCAGAAATGTAGAATTCGATAACAGTGCCCAGCTGTTTCTGTGGCCCCTCGGTTAGCTACAAGGTTGTTAACATACAGATGTACAAGACCCACATTTTGTTGACAGATATTCTTCTTGAGAATATCAAATTTGTTCCGGCAAAGAATAGTTCTTTCAATAAAACAACTCCACTGTTCGATTCAGATTGTCCTTGTTCATTGTGAGACCTTGTATTCAGCAGCAAGACTCTCATTCATGTGTTCAGCCCTCCACTGTTTCAGGCCGTAGTATAGTGACTAAGTGCAGTTTTCATAGGTGGGAGCTTGGTGTAGGCATGGTGGAGGGTGGGGGAAGGGATCTGGGTACTTTCAGGGCAAGAAAGAGAGCAAGGTCTGTCAGGTGGAGTACTTCATTTTTGATGTCTGTGTGTTATTGGAGATACTGGTGAGAGTGGGCTCCCCTGCAGTAGTCGCAGTACCGTGACTCTCCACAAACATTGGATCCAGGCAAGCGACTTTGGCGGCGAAAAACGCATGAATGCAGTGCAGCACTGCAAAGAGGTTGGAGAATTCCAGCTCCTGTAATAGACAAGATTTCCAAACATTCAAATGACTGATTCTGACAAATGCTACACACAGCACAGTTAAAACAGACTTTTTTATTTGAGTACTAGTTTCCAAGTTGTCAGTCAGGATCATGACATCAGAAACAGATAAATCGCTGGTTACCTTAGCTTCAATAGCTTTAGAGTCCGGATTTTGGAACAGAAATTTGATCTTGCTCTTCCCATCATCGGACGATCCTTTCAGTTGAGAGAACTTGTACCTCCAGAGCACAGCCTGAAAACATCAAGAGGGCTTAACCTGCTGGAACCCAATGAGCATAACGATCCACGACAGCCTTCCCCAACATGATCAGATCACTTAGGATTCTCACGCTGTCTCCCACTTCACAAAGACAGATAGAATGCAATCTGGTTCTCAGGGGAGGAAATGACTGCGGTTGCGTGTGTTAGTGTGAGCACTGTGTTCCAGTGGAGTCGCTCCTGGGGCCCTCAGGCTGCAAGCAGGAGCAGCAGAGGTTCAAGCGTGAAAACAAAGGTGCAGAGACGACAAGCAGACACCGCGGATGAAAAGACACAACGAGCGGTCAGCTTTGCGATTTTTTCAGAGTAAAGTCGACAAGACCAGACAATCCATGTTTCCTACATATTATTTTCCTTCATGCACCCCCTCCCCCTGACGACAATATGACTCGGTTCATATACAGCCTTCTGCACTTACCTTTGATGCAGCATCGAAACAAACAAACCCCATGCTGAAGTCTATGGTCAGTCCCATGAGGTGGCTCTCCATGATGCAAGTGTACGTTTTACACTGGAAGAGAAGAAGGGTAAACACTCAGCCGTTCGAGGCACAGACATCACAACCTTCCCTCTGCTCCATAAAACATGCCACATAACCATAAATCACTGTTAGCGAAAGAGAACCACCGGGCGGCTAGCGCAGTATAGACCGTCACTGGCTTTCTCGTTGACGTACCTGGATTCTCTCCACTTCCAGGAAGGTGGCCATTTGAAAGGCCTTCTCCCAGGTCAGCAGCTCGCTCTCCAGCTCCACGCTGAAGAACATGTCCTCCCCACTCTCCGTCTGCACGCTGAAGCAGTGTTTCCGCTTGTCCAGAAGGTCGTTGTCCTGAGAGAACCCCATTAGTGACGCTGCCATGCTGATCACGTGCAGATGGCAACGCTGACTTAGATGTTAAGATGATGTGACAGAGCTGCGGAGCGCTGGCTAGCTGGGCGGCAGAGGCACTGGGTGCTATTCTATCCAGGTCTCTATCTTCAGGGCTTTATGTTTCTGGTTTAGCCGTCAGCCTTGTCATAGAAACATGGATCTGAAGAAGCAGAAACTCTGGCAGAGGTTCTTCTTACTTTTGTGGAAGCCAAAATACCAAGTGAATTATGTAACAAAGAGGGTAGAGGTCAACCTGAATCTGATTCTAATTTTAAATCACTGTTGGAGTGTACTTGCAATTTTCTTAATTTCCTTTATTTAAATTTTCCTTCAATTCAGTTTCTTCTTTGGAAATCCAATTCATGGATTAATCTATGACCCTACCAATGTTCACTCGACCGAACAGGTGACTTACCTTCAGAACTTTGCACATGATCTCATAGACGGTGAAGGGTTTCTCTGCTCTGGTCCAGTCCCATGTTGTCACCTGCAACATTTCCCACAACTCCCCTCAGTCTTTCAATAATGCACACACTGCTGCTTCCAACATAAGGGGCTTAATCAAACATAGAACATAAAGGAAGGCAAAGTTTATTAACAAACCAATAAAAGGACGTCCAACTACTTTCTACAACCACTTACGTCTGGTTAAAACATTTAAATATCATGTAAATATCAATCCAATGGAGATCAATGGAAGCCAGATGGTGGTGTTTTGTTTCAATCATTGTCCAGCTGGATGATATAATATATTCAACATCAAGTCCCTAAAAATGCAATGTTGTTATGTGATTTGCTTTTACACTACTAAACAACATACTGATCCATTTGAAAGCAAACAATTCGCAAACACAGCCTTTTTGTTTTGCAAACGCACTGGAAGAGAGCGACACTTACAGGGGGCGCAGAGAACTTGAAAAGTGAGCAACCCCTCAAGGCGAGGAACTGTGGTGAGTACATTCGGTCTTGAACGGAGTCCTGCTCCTTCTCATCCACCCAGCCCATGTAGATAATCTGTCAAAGTGACAAAAGGGAAAAGAGAGTGATCCAATCAAATAAATTGAGGAAAAACAATTAATGTGTGTAGAGGGCACACAAATATATTGTTTGCATGTGTGTAAGAAAGACTGAGATAGAGAAAGAGAGAGTGAGCGCTCAGGTATAAGGGTGGATTTTATGTTTAGAAACAAGGGCAGACTCTCAGTCTGTACTTATCACAGTCAGGCTGATTGCAGCTTCAGTAAAATGTTTGTTTGCATTTCTCAGTGGGCATTTTGCTGGATGACAGAAAACACTGAGTGAAAGATTCAGGTCGAGCAGTCGCTTCTAATGTAGTTTAATTGCTATGAAGATACAATATGGGATGTTGAATGACTTCAAGCTTTGTCTTATGGGAGCTGTGGTCAAATTAATTATAAAAAACTACAAATTCACAAACCGTGTCAGAACTGAAAGTGGAATTGATGGCGGAGTGAACAAGCAAACATCATTAGCTAATCTCCAATGATTTCTTGTTTGAGTATTATGATGTAAACAATTTTCCTACTGTGCTCTAGTTGCCAGTTTTCCTTATGGTTTATTCAAGTACCTGGTCAGACAGGTGCTTCACACCGAGACAATGATTTATCTCAACATGAGCTCAAGCCTTAGAGGATAGGAGAAGCCTCAAGGGCTTTGTGTATCTTTGAGTGTGTATCCTGATTTTTGTACCTTACCTCAGAAACCTCTCTTGAGTATTGAGAAAGAGAGAACAATTGGGGTATGGATGACAATGATGTAAAAATGAATCCTAATTAATCAAGCTTTGATATCGAACTCGTAGGATCTCGGAGTAGAACGTAGCTCAATTCAGACATAAACTATTACCTGATGATTAACTGGAAAGTTTCGGTTAATCTTCTTTACCTGTTAAATGAAACAAAACTTATTATCACGAAGAACATAATGGATACACAGATACAAAGCACCATATGCTACCTGCCTGACATGCTGAAACATTTCCCTCATTCCTTACACATTTACAGAGATTGGAAGTACTTGTGAAAGAGCCCCAAATCAGCTAGGCTCACTTTCCAATAAAGTGTTCTTGTTAACCAACTACCTCCACTCCATAAAAATAAACTACAAGTAATACTACTTCATTTATTCAACGTATGCAAATTGCACGTGGGATAGTCATTTCCACCAGGACCTGAGGCAGTTCCAAAAAATCCATTTTGCTGTGGCTGGTAATAAAACCAGGGGAAAAGCACAGAGAGCACTGAGGCTTTAAATTAAAACATTCTGTTCAGATCACAGGTATCAGGCGCTCCTAATCCACGCTGAGCTATCAATAAAACTCTCTCACGAACAGAACACCAAATTAGATCCTCCACGGCAATACCCAGGTTTCACATGGAGATGAGCACCTTTCTGCTGTGTTTCATATCAAAATAGCGTAAATGTAGTTTAAGAGAATAAGCCATACAGTGTGTTCATCATTTCAGTGTTAGAATGGAGATAGCTTGTATTTAATGGCTGGATGTGAGTAGTGTATACTATCTGAATAAAACAGGTGCCTGTGGGCTTGCTCTGTACATCATTTCAGATAGAACCAGGCCAGGTCCTTTGGCTGTAGCTCTGCTACGTGCTTACTGTACAGTTAGGGTTTCCCACTGTAAACCTTTCCAAATAATCCAGCAAGCCACACTTCTATAATTTCATTGAAAAAGAGGCTGACATTATAATATCCAGGCTAGAAACCTCTTTCATGCACCGTGTTATGAGGCCATGAAATATCTGCTCTTTCACACTTATTCTGACAATGACTCATAGGCATTATGCTCAGTATGACCCTTACTTAGTCCACTCCAGATTAGCCTGCGCTCCATTAGACCTGAGAGGCTCTGGTCTCTCTCACAAAGCCCTACGGTTACATTATAATGACATTCCTCCGAGGTTTCTGAGGTGTTTAAATGATCTTTGCTAAGTTTACGGCCAGCTCTCAGCAGGCAGCTTAGGAGAGTGGAGATGTATCTGAGTGGGGCTATTAGCTTAGCCTCCTGTTCCTCACTGAGCTCTAATGAGTCGTGGCAGATGACCAATATGGGGAAAAAAGAAACAAACTCGGTCCTGACAAGAAAATGTGGTCAAACTAGCAAACTGGACACCCAGCTTTTAAACACACCCACTTCCATTTTACTTTGTTTACTGAGCACTGTTCATCTGGAAAACACAACAACAACTCTAACTTGTGTCCCACACGCCCAGGAAAGACTTCAAAGATGTTCAAACAGACGGTAAGTTCCATTTAATTTGCTCGCCACCCCTTGGCGTCCTTGTTGTATAATACTTTATGATGAATTATGGATAATACAAGGGCACTGAACACAGCTTGGGGGAGTAAGTGGTTGCAGAACATTACTACAAGTGCTAGCCACGTAAATGGCCTCTCTCAACAACAAAAAAAGTGCAAAGACTTTGTATTGGCTATATTTGTCTAATCGAGAAATTTGTCTCATTCAGAATGCACTGTTTAGGATTAAAACAAATGGTTTCAAGGAGCAGAGACGATATCTTAATCGTGTCTTTCAACAGTGTGATTTCTGTATATTTGAAACTCACATTGTGCTTGGTGAGAGCCGATATGTTTGTTGCTATTGCTTGAAGCCAGTCCAGACAGTCTTCAGCCGTGGGGCATTGAATGACCCCACTGCAAACCCCATCCACGGCTATGACTTGAAATGCATTCTTTCTGCAAAAAGGACAGTCAGTATATAGAAATTTACATGAGAAATCTTGTGGTATAATCGAACTGTTTTTTGGGGTGGTACTGAATTACACATTACGCAAAAGCATTAGGTAAAATGACTTTGGATCCACATTCCTGTATCAAAATCTCTGTTGAAACCTTAAGTATTTACACTCTTAAATTAAGGTTGGATTCAATTTCAACATATCAGTTTCATTCAAAAAATGCCGGCAAATGTGCCTCCATATACAGTAGATCTCACTGTCCACTGTCAGGGCGTCAGACGGCTCCAGCTGAATGGTCCAGTGTATTTACAGGGGACAAGTGATCTAACGGGGACGGCCCCAGAGAAGCATGCTGGGGGACGTCTGTCCACCCAGCCAGGAGACGTCTGTCCACCCAGCGAGCCAGGAGACGTCTGTCCACCCAGCGAGCCAGGAGACGTCTGTCCACCCAGCGAGCCAGGAGACGTCTGTCCACCCAGCGAGCCAGGAGACGTCTGTCCACCCAGCGAGCCAGGGGACGTCTGTCCACCCAGCGAGCCAGGGGACGTCTGTCCACCCAGCGAGCCAGGGGACGTCTGTCCACCCAGCGAGCCAGGAGACGTCTGTCCACCCAGCGAGCCAGGAGACGTCTGTCCACCCAGCGAGCCAGGGGACGTCTGTCCACCCAGCGAGCCAGGGGCCTCTGAGGCATCAGCACAAGTGACAGCCGCTGAAAAGAAAGTCCCTTTGGAGCTCTGCGTTTTGACTGCGACGATGTACTCCACCAACCCCCAGCCCCACCCCCAGCCCGTGCCCCCCTCTCCCTGCCCCCCTCCCCCAGCCCCAGCCCCTGCCCCCGCCCCCCTCCCCCAGCCCCTGCCCCCAGCTCACCTGCAGACATCTGAGCCAGGGATGTGCTGTGACAGGCGGGAGTGGAGCAGAGGTATAAGGCGCAGATCCACCCATCTCTTCTCCCAGCGTAACCCTGGGGAAGTGGGCCAAGACGAGCAGGACAGAGAGTCCTGGAGGGGTTGGCAAACAGAGGGGGGATGGGGGGGGTGGCAACCACATCATTTCTCACTTCACAGACATCCATCAGCTGTCCTGCCCAGAGGAGAAGCGCCTGGGGCTGCTCTCGTGGTCTAACAGGTAGAGTATGGGGCCCGATGCAGCAACTCTGAGCAATTATGGAACTACTGAATAAGCTTTCTTTGCACTTTGGGAAACATACAAGAAGCATCCTTGTCTGAAAATGTACAGTACGCATTATAGTACAGTGTCTGAGGTAAATACATAGCCCAGCTGAGGGGGTTGTACTGGAATGGTACCGTGTTATTGGGGTGGAAGTTTAAGTGCAGGCCGCTGTCACACAGAGGAGAAGATGTTCCACTGCTCTGATCGCTGGGGACACCTGAAACACAGGGTCATCACACACACAAACATCACTTTTCAAGATTGAGATTGTCAGGTGTCATTCCATTTTACTCCAGTCATGAGTACCTATAGAAAGTGAGTGAGAGTGCATGGTTGAATTCCAGCCTAGTGGGTTGGTTAAACTCACAAACCACACCCTCAAATAGCTAGCTTTAAAACACATCAGATTCTGAAGAACAATGCCATTATTCCTTTTTCCGAAATGAAAGCAAAATGAAATCTGAATGAATCCTCCTTATTTCTCTCTTATTTGCCGTTAAAAGCTATGATCACGAGAATCATCTCAAAGGGTGTCTATATGTTGTAGGTTTCCATGAATTACAGCCTTTAAAATAATTGCAAATGAGAAGGGAATGGTTTCAGGCATGTACACGATTCTCATTTTACACAATAGCAATAACATGAAAGATGGGAGCAAGATGTGCTTGTCTCACTCACCCCACTTAAATGGGACATCATTCGGAGTCAGATTTAGGGTAATACTATTGAAAAAAAAACGCACATAGCGCATTCATCACCCCCTCTAGGCTATCAAATCCTCTCAAGCGTACGCTGGCATGGTTGGCGGGAGGTGGGCACCCTTGTGACCTGTCTATGGCTTTGTCCGGTGTTAAGGACCTCTGGGATGTAATTATAGATACACTTTCAAAAATCTTGAACACGGGTGTAGCTCTATGTCCGGCGGCATGCTTGCTGGGGTTCCAGCCAATGGCATTTATTGTACATCTGCACAAAACAAAACATTTTATAAACTGGAAATTTTGGTAGCCAAATCAACTTAACTTAAATGAATGGTTGTATTTTAGGACCTTTTGACCCTGACAAGCATGAAAGAAGCAGCTTTATCTGTCATTGCTGGATTGGGGGGAGAATGTTTTACGGGACAAAGTAAGGTTGTTTCTGGACTCACAGCAGCTCGCTGTCTTTTCTTTACAATGTAACAAGGTCCTTAATAAGATTCACAATATTCAATACTGGTTTCAACCATATTGTCTGTTTCTAATGATTATTTAATGATGTAAGATCATGTACACATTGTGTTTAATAGAAACACATGCATAAAACATTCAACATCGTAGCCCTTCCTCTCCTGCCTTCCAATGGTTTGTCTGATTTGTGCAAAAGCCATATCTTTGTATTATCACACTTGTTTTGTGTGTTTGTCTATCATGGAAAACCCAGAATAAAATGTAAGTTAAAAAAATGTTGGTGGCTTCGCTGGCTAAAGCTGTATTTATAGAGGCGGTCGTCATGTTTATCGGTCCCGAGTTTGAACCCCGGCGTGGGAGAGTTAGAGAGGGAGCAAGACTGATGGGCAACGCAACTATCCATGTGACACTAGCACAATGATTAAACCAGCCACTGCAGTACCTCTCCAGGACTGCAGTTGCAGAACACCTGCGGTTGCTAAGATACACATACATGTGCAATCTTCACAGAGCGGCAGCTTCAAAAAAGCTGGTGTCTTCTTCAGGAAGGAGACTGTCAGGGTCACTTCCTCTCCGGCATTTCTCAAAACTTGCACCTGAAATGAAACGAGTGATATGTTACAAGAGAAACACAATCTGTTTCTCAGTGTGTAGATCTGCATGCTATTGGATGATGCAGGTTATAGCTTTTTCATAGCCAAGAAAAGATGGTACAAGTAAAAAATCTGAGTGTAGCTGGTATTTTGCCTCTAACACTGAATTTTGTAGAAATCGATCAACTATACAGCTACAAGATATGAATCAAAGAGCGAATGCAGATAAGGTGTTGCACTTTCAGTGAAATATTAGATAACAGTTGACAGCTTACCACTTCCTCATGGCGATAGCTTCTAACATTAATTCCATTTATCTAGAAATAACAACATTGCCGTTAGCAGTGATACCGACAATATCATCACGTTGATAAGATGCTGTTAAACAAGCCTACATGAGCCAGCTTTCAGTTATCTGCACTGAAAACAATAACTTACATTCACGGTTGCCAGATTTATTAATTTAGTATTACAGTTCTATAAACAACACTTCCTGGCTGAGCCTCAACATTTCGCCCTGTAAAGTACTGTAAAATGTTGCTCTTTTAGTGAAACCTTGGAAAAGAGTGAAGACGTTGTATTTGGACAGCAGTACAAACCCTGGCTGACACAAGAGGTATGAAACAGTAACACCATTCATCACTCAGTGTAAAATGAGGGCTCTGGGAGGGAACGTACCAACAAACACTTGATGACATATGGCGAATAAAACATGGATGCTACTCAGTGCTTACCTGCAGGATGCCGTCTCCAATGAAGAGCAGCCCGGAGAGTTCAGCTACACAGAGCAGAGGGCTGTGAGGGAACACATCCACATTCTGGCGCGTCACATGGAAACACATGCTCAGCATCAGCTTACCTTTTTGCTCTTTGGATATTTTGGATATCACAACTGGGATTTTGTGTTCCGCGCCACCCTGCGAGACAAATCAAGCAGATGTAACAAGGCTCAGGAACGATTAGACCAGACAAGAATAAAACAGAGGAAAACGATGTACCATTATGTACCATACCCCACAGCAACTGCAACTAATCTATTTTGACACAAAGGATGGAGTGCACTCAGTGACAGTAAATGAAGAGACAATGGTGGGGAGGGTCACACTAATCAATTGAGATCTTAATTACCTTAATACTCAAGCCAAAACCTCCGATAGTCTGTCTTCTGATGGTCACAGTTCTCTCCTTAAAAAGGGTTATCGAGTTAGAATACAGGTAATTGGATTACTTTGAGACTCACAAACATCTTACAAGAGAACATCTTACTCTAAGCAGAGCAGGCAGGGCTGATTGGTTTACAGCAATAATAAAACTGTTAACAGTGCCTCGAGAGGGTCTGTCCATCAAACACACCGAAGAAGCCACCATGAGTGCGGTTTCTACTGTCCAGCCGGGCTGCGAGATGCACGCCTGGCTAATGTGGCTCAATGCCTGCCTCTCTTCCTGTTGAAGTCACATTTCTACCTTCCCCATAGTTCCAGATATTGAGCAAGACCCACCATGACATTCCATGACATTTGATGACATTCCGGGGCATTTCATGACATGTTTTCGTAATGGAAACAATCTTTGAGAACCTTGAATTACGACCTATAGATTAATCGAATCAGATCCGCGTGCACACACACGGTAGGCCATTCAATGCATTATCAATATCTTAATATAGTCACCTTCATTTATGCATTATTGATTTCTGTGTGTGTGTTTGTGTGTGTTTGTTCCAACCTTTATAAAAGGGAAATGGGTCTTACATGTGTGAGGCTAGGTTACTTACACAAGAATAAAATGGTTCTCCAGACACACAGATGACATCTTGCTCTTGGATGGTCAGAATGTCTTTTGCCAAGTGCAGTCGAATATTGAAGGGCTCCTCGTTACCATCTTGCAGCAAATAAATCCCAGTCTTTGTCTGAAAGCAATCACAGTTGCCAAATCATTCATTTTGCCTCCATGTCCAACTTAACTGGCCATGAAATGAACTGTCATTGGAGAGACGTGTTTTAAAGATGACATGGCAATTGTGATACAGACATTGGTTATGTCAGAGTTGTTTTTTACACCAGGCTTGTTAATTGTAAAGTATGTCACATATCAATCCATTTCAACAACAAACAATCTTAGATTTTTCTTCTCATCATCTGAACATCAGCACTGCCAATGACAAAACTTTCGTAATGTTCCCTTTAAATATTATTCAACCATCCTGTCATTATAAGCCGAGAAAACATTTTCCATAGCACCAAATGATCAAATAAATGTTTGATGACAGTTTGACAAACAGTCAAAGAACCTGCATAATTAAAAGTACAAATGAAGTAGGCTTTTCTCTTTATCTGAAAGTATGCAGTGTTTAGCAAACGACGTGCAGAGAGAAGTGCATATCCCATGATACATTTGGAACATGCTAATCCGCATAAATTTGCATTCTGCATAGCAAATTCTTTCCTGGCTAATTGGAATGCCTGTCCTGTCCTTGGAACTACGCTTAGGTCTAAACAAAAGAAGCACCATCACCTGACAGGATTACTAATGAAAGAATGCACCAATGTCACAATCATTGATGACACCGTCACCCAGGATACATCGGTCACTGGTTAACAAGGAGGTGAGTGCAGTCATAAACTAGGACATCTATTTTATAGGTGCAAAGTGACATTACCTGGTGATCTCTTCAGAAAGTCACATTTTCAACACAATTTTCAGCTGCTTGGAGGGAGAAATGTCAGCACTATCCCAAATGTGAAAGGGGGAATAATATGATGTGTATGGTTGTGTTTGTGTGTGTGTTTGATAAAGAGAGAGAGAGGGAGAGAGGGAGGTGTGGGGGTTCATTGAACAAGCCACTTCTGCGTCAAGACGCTACTGTACAGGACTGTCCTGCATGTGGTGGGGTTGGCAGCAGACTTGCGTTGCTGAACGCTGTCTGACCTGCTGTAGTTCATGAATGTCATTTCCCTTCTCTCCAATCCTATTTTCAGTTTCATCATTACTCTCCCGTTCTAATCCCTTCCATCATCATCCACATCATCAACTCCAATTTATATCATTTACACGGCAGGGGCCGGAGATATGCAACAAGGACCCATTCAAACCAGATGAATCCAAAGATTTCTAATTTGGTGACACTCACTGCGGAGCAAAGGTTAAGCTGTGTCAGCATTTGACTGAGGCTGCTGTAACAGATGTTGAAACAGAGCAATTT
This sequence comes from Osmerus mordax, assembly GCF_038355195.1. Taxonomy (NCBI): domain Eukaryota; kingdom Metazoa; phylum Chordata; class Actinopteri; order Osmeriformes; family Osmeridae; genus Osmerus; species Osmerus mordax. Next base: position 13,881,163 of record NC_090065.1, read on the forward strand.
GGTCTAGTTATCTTGCAAAATGCTGAGAGCTGAAATCTATTCAACTGCAATTACACTGTACCTCTTCATTTGAAGTCTTGAAATCCATGTGCCACTGTACAGTGAGGGAAACTGCCCTGGAAAAAGGGAAAAGAGCCTTGAAAACACCAGAAAATACTCAGCCGTAAATTGACCCCCATCAGCAGCAGGGCCCTTTACAGAGCAGTTCCATCCCTGAGTGACTAGGGACTATTTCCATCACATCTGCTAGCACAGGTGGAGCCTTTTCATTTATGCCAGGTCATCATGATGGGGGCAATAAGATTAGGATGTAATAGATTTTAATGCAATGTTTCTCTTGTTAGCGCTATCCTTTGCAGAAGCAGTCCCAGCAAGCTATCTGCAAGGGAAACCAGAGAATATTACACATGAATAAATAATTGATGAGCAAAAGGGGAAAACCTGAGTGTGGTAATAATCATTTCAGTATTGAATCACTTTCTCCCAGAAGGTAACCAAGCTACGGTAGTGGTCTGTGCTCTCGCCTGGGCCTCAAAGAAAAACTTTGAGACAAATGCTAGCTAAAACTGCAGTACTGCTGTACAGTGACAACAGTCACAGTACAGGAGCTATGTAGAAACACACACACATAAAGTAAGGTTATTGCTCAGGTGCAGAAACATAACTTCAACATACAGTATGGTCACATGTCATGAGAGGCCATGGGTCGAAAAAGGAAACACATAGATGGAGCCATGACAACTGACACAATCTCAAAGGGGATTGAAGAGCATTTAATACAATATGGATCTACCTCAGTAGGAAGGCCCCCAGCTCTTAGTTTGGAGAGGTCTAGCCATGAAGCAGGGTGGGTAGGGCTGCGTGTGCTGCTGGTCCTGGGGTGGGGGTTGAGGTGATGGTGGAGGTGAGGGAGGTGCCGCCACAGAGTCAGGGCTTAGCAGCGGTGCTGCCAGTACAGGTTCTGTGGTGTCCTGAACCGGGGTAGAACCATAGAGATCCAGATCACCACACAAGCTTGAGGGAGAAAACATGTATGTTACCTTTTCCATTAGTCTACTGCATGAGATAGTAGGCCAACAGACTCAGCCAGAAACTGTGCTGTCATTCCTTCAGCGGTACAGAACAGATGTTTTTGCAGACTAGAGAGAGTGAGACAGAACAAGAGAAAGAGAGAAAGAGACATAGAGAACAAAAACGATGACGACTTTTTTCAGAGTTGTTTAAGATCAGAATAAGTGAAACCCCTCTAGAAACCTATGGATGCTAATGTGTGAATGCCAACCTTCAATTAACAAATTTTTCTTCCACTTCCTTGTCTTTTGTGTACCAATAACAAATTATCCTGCCATGGTGCTTTTCTGTGTGTAATAGCATCCACTAGAGAAATGCTACTCATTAGTAAGCCTTCGCTGACATAGTGCCACAAATCTGCCATGTGAAGAGGCACCTCTATGATCATTGTTTTTCAGAGAGTACCCTGAATCTTTCCCAATTGAAATAAGAACCCATGTTATATTCATCGTTGATTTTTGCATTCAAGCTGGATTTTCCAGAAACAGAGGACTAACAGAACTCGGTTCCATCTGGAGAAAGATTTCTCTCCTTGATGGATGTGCAGTCATCCCATGCCATTTTTGGCCATCTTTAAAAATGAATGCCTACATCTGGTCAATCTAAATTTGAGTTAAAAGTGCAGCGTTATAAACCGTAAGCCTGGTGCTTGGGGACGAGCACTCCAGTCTAAAGTAGGAGATGCAGGGGAGACCACAAAAACAACCGCTCCCTGGGAAGTGAGAATGCCAATGACACACTTGGGCCGAACCTTTTGTAACATTTAAGCGGAGTCGGCGAAAACTCAGAGGTGCGCCATCAGATATTTGCTCAGCCACTAATTTGCCGAACACCGTAGCTCGCACGGAGCCGACTGTGATTGAGACAGCAGAGTTAGGTAGCCTGGAGGGTACAAGCTGTGGTGGTGACAAGCCCACCTCCAAGACCCGGGTACAGCTCCTGTCACCACGACAGCATGATGGATAGTTGCAATATAGGCATTTCATCTGGGGGAGGATCAACTGTCACAGTACAGACAGGAAAATGTTGGGGTGGACTATTGAAACCCAGATAGAGTTTATTTATTGTATGGTCTGATATATACAGTACTCAAAGTGCCATGATCTGGAACTGAAGTGGTTGATTAATGACGCTAGAATTGTAGTCCTCCACTTGGAAAGAGTTGGCTGACTTTTGGACAGTGAACTAAGCATCCAGGTTTCTTCATTGCCAGTATCTCTTGGTGTGGAAATATAATGAGTAATGTGGCCTTGCAGCAAAGCCACATTGTTTCTGTCACTGCCCTCTCTGAGCTGTTTGATTGTAATACTGCACATTGTCTCTGTTCTTGTGCTGTCTGAGCTCCTTTTTGGTGATTACCAAGACAGAAAAAAATGAGATCCTGATCTTCGCTCTGACTTGCAAAGGCAAAGCAAACCAATTATTTTCTTGGTATTTACCAAGGGGGTCTGTGATTCAATAATATCTTATTAGCGTACTCTTTTCTAACCCTTCTTCAGCTTTGAGTGCAGTGGTATTGTGAGTGCTGCCAGACTCCAAACCCCCATTTTTTATCTTGTTGTATCAGTGCTCTCCATGCCAGACCCATTGAGGATTGCGCAAGAGCAGAGGTAAGTTAGTGACACGTTTATGGACCTGGCTCCTGACCTCTCTGATTGTGATGAATGGCTTTTGGCAAAAGCAATGCCCAGAACTATCAGGTGGGTGCCAGCTTAAATCAAACAGGATCAGTCCACAAACCGGTACCTATTATATCACTGAATATCAAGGAATAAAGATGTGTAAGGATGAAATAAGGATAGTCAGTGTATTGTTGTAATACACAGAAACTGGTGTAGTTCACTGTTAGAGATGACTGTGCAGAGGTCAGCTGGTTCCCTTTGGCCATGTTCTCAACTGGTAATAATGTATTGTTTTCCATTAACAACTTATACAATTTTGGGCCTATAGGCACACAGCTTGAACAACTGAAGCGTGTAATCTTGCACGGTTGTCCTAATTACCATTAATGAATCAACTAAATTTTTTGCTTGTTACAGCAGAGTACCTCTCATCTGGTGGCTTGTTTCTTCTTTAGATTAGGTTTGGCTGAAAACAACATGGAATACATGATGTTCCAGTTGTGCTTCATTAGCACACTTTGGGGCCTCAGGAATATACCAAGTTTATTGTCACGCTGACATGAAAGAAGAACAATCAGTGCAACACACTAAGGACCGACTTGATAGAACCCCATTTGGATCGTCAGATGACATCTATTACTTGCAGAAAAATAAGGAATTGATGGGGTGGGGGGGATCATCAAGAGACCTGAAACACTGAGGATTATCATTTGTTTGACATTTGGCAAATTATAGCCAAAGGGGAAAAATGGTGATTTGCTGAAATAAAAATCTAAAAATAGCTAAATTCAACGTGCGATCAAAGGAGAGGGAATAATATAATTTCTCAATTTAGCTTGAGTGAAATCTGACAGAGTTCTCATTTAGTACGTCTACATCTCCCTGGGGAACTGTGTCATTCTCTGGAGTTGTTCCCAACTTACTCCGACTCATTCTGCCCGAAGGACGTGAACATACCCTGCAACACGGCTGCAATTCCAATTACCGGTACCATGCATGACCCTGTGTGGTTTTACCCGGACGTGGGTTCAAATCTTCCAGCTAACTGGTGCTCTTCGACAAACCAAAGCTACATGTACATGGTATAGTATTCTAACTTCAAGCCATGTGTACTTCATTCCAAAACACAACACACAATAACCAAAGTAGGCTTAATAAGCTAACGTTGTTTCTGTGTAGAACTACAAATATGGAACATAAAGCAGAATGCTGCCTACTGTAGAAAAAGCAATTGGCTAACAGGACAGTGCAGGATAGAGAAGGCAGTTAGCTTGCTGTCAAGGTACCAGTGCTTAACAAACTGAATAAGCAGGCTATCCACACATTAATCAGACATGACTTAAAATAGACCAGTGTGGGCTACTTAGTGACTGTAAAACATCTCGCAATATACTGCCTGACCTCGACAGAAATCCATTGGAGGCCTGCATCTTAAACCAGAGGAGCTAATCTTGGAGTCAGTGCTTTGTTTGTTTTTACCTTTTGTCACTTTCAGGCTCAGCCATTTTAATCAGGTTTGAATACCATGGAGCAAACAGAAAGGCTTTTGTATCAAATTTGAATTATGTGTTTTCCCACCATGAGAACAGTTTTGTGTTGACCTGATTAGTCATCACTAGGCCATGGAACTAATGATATCCTTTCTGTGCAACACCAACTCTGTGGCAGCCAAAGATAACAGTCCATAGCACGCATAAACAACTGCATCTTCAATTTATATTTAAACTTTCGCTTTTTTTGTCTCTGTTTTTTGGTTTGTTTGTTTTTTATTTCAAAATGGTATCTCCCCCGTTAATTCGGTCCAGCATCTGGGACAATTCATACGGATGGTTGACTAAATCTGCCCTGGTAAGAGTGAACATGACCATAAGGTGTGATATAGTCTCCTTTCCCTCCCCTGCTCAGCTGCAGGTCTAGGATGTGAACATCTGGGACCACCTCACTTTGCACTCTGACAGAGAGCGTTAGACTATCTTGTCTTCCTATAGAAAGAACAGTCGCTAGAGGATAACATTATAAAAGAGTTATTTCAGCGATGCCTTTCTGTTTTTTCACAGTAGTATTGTTTCCTGACATGGAACACAGGGGCAGGCAACCTCTAAGCATATGTAGGCCTAGAGTGAATATAAATAATAATAGAACAAGAACAAGAACTCCCATGCACAAATAGTGCATGGGAGTTCGCCCAACCAGTCTACACATGTTTTGTGGATTTGGAAAAGGCGTTCGACCGTGTCCCTCGGGGGCTCATGTGGGGGGTGCTCCGGCGGACTCCCTGATCAGGGCTGTTCGGTCCCTGTACGACCGGTGCCAGAGTTTGGTCCGCATTGCCGGTAGTAAGTCGAACTTGTTCCCGGTGAGGGTTGGACTCCGCCAGGGCTGCCCTTTGTCACCGATTCTGTTCATAACTTATATGGACAGAATTTCTAGGCGCAGCCAGGGCGTTGAGGGGGTCCGGTTTGGGGACCTCAGGATCGGGTCGCTGCTTTTTGCAGATGATGTGGTCCTGTTGGCTTCATCGGGCCGTGACCTCCAGCTCTCACTGGAGCGGTTCGCAACCGAATGCGAAGCGGCTGGGATGGGAATCAGCACCTCCAAATCTGAGGCCATGGTTATCGACCGGAAAAAGGTGGAGTGCAATCTCCGGGTCGGGGAGGAGATCTTGTCCCAAGCGGAGGAGTTCAAGTATCTCGGGGTCTTGTTCACGAGTGAGGGAAGGATGGAGCGCGAGATCGACAGGCGGATCGGTGCGGCGTCCGCAGTGATGCGGGCTCTGCATCGGTCCGTTGTGGTGAAGAAGGAGCTGAGTCGAAAGGCGAAGCTCTCTATTTACCAGTCGATCTACGTTCCTACCCTCACCTATGGTCACGAACTGTGGGTAGTGACCGAAAGAACGAGATCGCGAATACAAGCGGCCGAAATGAGTTTTCTCCGCAGGGTGTCCGGGCTCTCCCTTAGAGATAGGGTGAGAAGCTCGGTCATCCGGGAGGGGCTCAGAGTAGAACCGCTGCTCCTCCGCGTCGAGAGGGGCCAGTTGAGGTGGCTCGGGCATCTGATAAGGATGCCTCCTGGACGCCTCCCTGGTGAGGTGTTCTGGGCACGTCCCACTGGGAAGAGGCCCCGGGGAAGACCCAGGACACGCTGGAGGGACTATGTCTCTCGGCTGGCCTGGGAACGCCTCGGGGTCCCCCAGGAAGAGCTGGTGGAAGTGGCCGGGGAGAGTAAAGTCTGGGCCTCCCTGCTTAGGTTGCTGCCCCCGCGACCCGACCCCCGGACAAGCGGAAGATGATGGATGGATGGATAGAACAAATTCAAATACTAAACTCAACAGTGTTTACATGTCTATGCTAAAATACTTATTAGCAATAGCTTTTATAACTAAAAACCAACAATCTAAGAGGGAGGGATGTGCACGCTTAAATAACCAGGTCCGTCTTAACACACCTAGCGATGAGGAGAAGGTCCCACGTTTCTTCATAACCCCTGTTATCCTAGAATTTATCTACAGATTGACAAACCGTACTTTCACTGTGATTGCGAAAACATAAATAATTCATGCAAATGTGTGTATTCACTTTTACTAAGTTTGCCTTTGAGGGTAAAATATCCCACTCGGGCAATAATTAGTAAAGAACATTCCGTCAGCATTTTTGAAAGAAGGAACAGTGGTAGGACTAGTAATTCCTATTTGCAGTATGAGTTTAAACAGATTATTGACAGTTACGTTGGCTCACAAACATAACAAATATAAGTTGAACTATTTAATAACTATAAGTAATAGTTAATATGCAGTTGTTCTTGTAAATGTAGCATAAGGCTGTAAGAACATGACTATATCAAAACATTCAGTGTTCAACATGATTTATCCAACCATTCAATCGACCACATAAATAATTTGAGAGTTATTACAAAGATAAATGAGCGACGTCATGTGATACGGCAGCTTCTTATAACAGAATCCTGATCTCACTGCTCATCCAACACTGGTGACACACAATACAAATGTGGCACTACTTCCACAACTGGGAGTGGACCTAGAGCTGCCTGGTTTGCTGTCGGGGTGACATGGTCACCAGCCTTCATGTCACATTTCACTCAAGCCTGAAAGACCTTTAACACTTGGACAAACAGATTGGTGATATATGACTTTAGCTGTATGGGGGAGGGGGAGGGGGTGAATGCTCAGAACAGAAAGCTGTCAATGACAAGGCAACATCCTGTCATTCAAAGAGAAGTGAGACCTTCACTACATCATCCAGATTGCTCCTGACCTATGCCTGTTGGCCAGACCTTGCTCTGCTCACCATTCTCACCATATGGATCTGCAACCACTAATGTAGATCTTTAAAAGCCAGCATGAAAATAACTATTGATGGCCATGGCCAAGTAATAAGATACATTTGTACCAATATGCTGATATGCAAAACAATATTTTTCAAAGGTTGCCAGCTGCTATTGATAGCAAATGATGTCTGTGTGATCTTGGGTATTCATTCACCCTAATTAGGTATTTACTCATCTTCAACTTAATCTTAAGAAACTACTGTATTCGGGGAACCCTGTCAAAACTGACCTTATCAAGATACTGAGTTTGCAAGCCTCCTCGCGCCTACTTCATGCATCATTGGCTATTATGAGATTGACAGATGTGAGAGCTATAGTCACAATATGAGTCTCAGGGGCAAATATCAGGATTTTTCTACACGTGTATAAAACAATTATAGCCAAGGCGACGCATGTTTCTCTGGTTGCCATGGCTGAACGCATCATGCCTTGTCGGTTGCTCTGATGAGGTTTATTGTGTTACAGCTGCAGGGAATTGCAGGTTTCGATCACATACTGGCTTATCTGACTGCAAGATTTGTGGCATTGGAACTACGTGTTATGCTGTCGACTGTGTGCAGTAGGCTACATCTTCTGTATCCTACTTCAGATTTGTTTTATATCACTGGATAAAACGCGGTCTGACACGGCACTATAAGGCAACTGCGGGTGCCATACATTCGAGTGCCGAGGCAATGTGAGGGCTCGTGTCATGTCTTTATTTTAATTATCCACTGTTGAAATAGTGATCTGTCAGTATGACTATTTTCAGTGAACTACCCACATATCGTAAAATGCTAATACAGGCTATGTCTAAGCTATAGGCTACTCCTGAATCAGTCAAGTCTACTGATGATGTGGTCCCAGTGTATGATGACAAATCCTAGCCTCTATTGAAAAGGCAATTGAACACCAATTGCTAAGGTCATGGTTTATCAATATCCTAAATACGTCAATAGGCAATTCTAATAAAACAATTTGCTGGTAAAATACAAGTCTGACTAATGACTTAATGGGATACCTTACCTGTTTTAAGTATCCTAACAGGTGGTGATGTTGGATTGGATCCCCTCGGCCCCTAACATCAATCCCTTCTGAAATGTTTATTCAGAGTAGGAAACGGATTCTAGAAATCTCTGCGAAATCAGCTCCATGAAGCACCCTCGCCCACACGATATCCAGAACCCTGAAGCAATGTCCAAGCCCGGTCAAATATCCCGCACTAACGTAAAAACCATTTCGCCACATTTCAAGCAGCAACGATTTAGGGATTTCTTTCCGTCGACATCTCAAGGGAGGGAAACAGTTTCACATTTTCTTCGCACAGTGCGCTCAGCTGTAGTGCCAATACGACTGGATAAAAATCACACACGATTTGTTTCAACTCACGTCAATGGAGTCAGTTCTTCATTTACTCACGGAGCACTCATGCTACTCACTACAACGCATAAATATTGTATTCATTTACTTTCATCTATTGAGCACACAACTCCCCAGCATCCTCGCAAAGAGCGCTTCTGCCAATTACTCTGTAGCACACACTGCGGTATGATTTCCTTAGTGAATGAAACCCCAGGCTGGTATCAAGCTGCATGGACAACGACCACCGCTGAAGAAAATTCAGATGAGCCGGCTTCAAGAATATTTTCAACTGATTTTTAAGTAGCCCAGTCCATAGCAAAGACATTCATTTTCTGCAGGTTAAATAAGGCGAATATCTCGCTTTTTCACCAAAGCGGTCATGACTCATGAACGTGAACCGTCCCATTGCTCACTGGATCAGGAGAGAAGACTCACGCTCCGATCTTGACTTCAATAAATCGAACAGCTGTGTTTCGTGCATTGAGATGCAACCCTACTGCCCCTGAGTGAGCAGCTGCGCAAAGACCGCAGGTTGAGTTGCAGGTGCACGTGCCGCTCCTAAGGTAGACAGAACAAGTCCACAAAAAGTTCCAAATATCCAAAGTGTATCTTATGGCTCTGTTTCACTACCAACTCAGAATCGAGTCAACCATCAATTTAGAAACGCTTGTGAAAGGGAATGTGTGTCTTGGGCCACAAAATAAAGAGTGCTTTGTAGAGCCATTGCGGTATGAATGCTCTTAATCATTGTACACGTGTGTTTTCTGTATAGTGTTTTGCTTTCCAGTCATGTAGATGTTAATGGCTGGTCGGTGGTGTTATTGAACCACGGTTGTAGTGTGTCTGTTTCTGTAACTGATCTGCAGGCCAGAGGGCATCTGTCTGGAGAAGCACCAGGCTCTCCAACAAGTTCAATATGATCAACCCACACTGTTACCTAACCACCCTGCTGCACCAATGTGACGAATTGAAGCTGGATTCTGTGTGAGAATCATGTTGTGAAATTGTGACCAAGGCTAACCTCATCAGTTTTAGTGTCTTGGGCTTGAAGCACTTGTCAGCCTCCATCTTACTGGGAGATAATGCATTAGATCCACTGTTCACAGATGAATTATCATCCTTTCAGTTTAGCTTCAAAATGATAGTCTAAACCAATATTTAGAGAGATATTAATCAAACTGTAGAATCAACTGGCTGCCCTGATAGATTTGTGGCTGCAGACCAAGCTGCAACATAATCACTAAATCTCTCTCCTGCCTGAAAAAAACACCTGTACTTGAAGTATCCATAATTGTCATTCTAAATGAAAATAACTGATTTATTGATTTCTTTTACTTGGATGCATCTATAGAGCGCATATTTACTTGACCCTTGTCCTCATCACTCACGTGGATAAAAAGATCAGAGAAGGTGTACTCGCGGTTATACAGAAAATCACTCTTGAAGCCGAGGGGTTTACCACAACACCATGAGAAAACTGCATATCTACCACGTACCTTGTTGGCCATGTGTTGGATATGCTTGCTGCAGGTGGACCATGGAGCTGTTGGGGTAAAAGAGTTGGAGCCATAGGTGTGCGTAAAACCCATAACATATTGAGTTACTGTGCAAAGATAACCCCTCCAACCATTTATAATTTAGCGCTGTACAAAAGTGAACCTTTCATGATGTGTAAATGATGTTGCACAGATAAGATAGCTGGCTCCCAATTAACTTAATTTGTGCGTCCAAATGAGATTCTCATATCTGCTGACCTGGCCAATCAAATCGCTTGGGGGCCTACTTTCATAACTGCCAATTTATGCTGGCTTTGTTTTCCATTGTCTCAGTTATGTTGGACACCATCCACCCCTCCCATCCATGGGTAAGTTAAACGAACACAAGGGGGCGTAGACTGCTAAGTTTCCCCTTCCCCAACAAACTCAGCCAAGGTAGATGTGATTAAACTGCTGAGATTGACCTTGAGAGCCAACTATAGTTAGATTTATGTTCAAAGGAAGAAAACTTTATTCAATTATTGGCAACGGAAATGTATGATTTCCTGCATCCACTCATGTCAGGAAATATGTCACTGGATAGACTAAGGGTATTTCAATGTGGACCGACTGGTCCTCCTTGACTTGTGCTCTATTATTGGTTCGAAAAAAAGAGGAAGACTGTGGATTGTTAAATAGGCCTAACAAATCAAGGTTAATTATCAGTGCAGTGCTCAGTTACATAAGTAGCAATGGAGCTGTTAAGAGCAATAAATGAGACGTATGTCATGTAATTGTTCTTTACATACTTGTTGGCTGTTATCACCATTTTCATTTTCTTCCGCCTCCAGAGCTATGCAACACATCGGTCATTAGCAACAACCTGCACATTCCAGTGATTGCAAAGTCTACCTACTGCGTACCAAGATCATTATCTTCCTGCAAGCCCATGCACCACAACTACTCCAACAGCCCCCAGTTCTCTCCAACACCTGTCTAGTTAGAAGGGCTAGAAGAGGTGGTTTTAACCCCGCCCACCTGGGACTGCGTGTTAAAACCCCGTTTTAATTGGATTGAGGACCCCATGTATGAATGTGTGACTCCTCCCATGCACCTGATGGGGAGTATTTACTGCTCCTTACTGCTGTCTGTCCACTGTACTGTTACAACAGCGCTTCACTACACGATGACACTTTGGACTATGCAATAAGGGATTCCCGTCCATACAGTGTTTTGAACCGTCCAGAGGGGACCGTTATATTTACCAGAGGTCTAGAAAAGCTTTCCATTTCCTTTTCCAAGATGCCACGTTCCTTTCTGGTCAAGAAACATATTAATTCCGCTAAGAAGCCAAATTATAGTGAGCTGGAAAGTCCCGCAGGTAAAGAAACACAAAGTTTTCAAAGTGTATGAGTGTAGCCACACTTTTATACTGCTAAACTGTATAACGTTCCTAAACTAACTAATGCAAAATACCAATGTCTGTTTCAAGTACGCGTTCTTTGATTGCCTCACTTGTTTTCAATACTTTCAGCAGGTGTTTAATGCTTACTTCCGAGAAAGGATCAAATGTATTTTATCTTATTTTTCAGTATTAATTTCGCCGTATCTCTACAAGGGCCTTCCATTGCCTGTCATCCCTCAAACGGAGATCCTTAGTTCGGTGGCATACAACCCTATAACGGTTTGGACTACCAGCAACTTGCCGCTCTCCCCGCTTCCAAGTGACTTATCTCCAATCTCTGGATACCCCTCGTCCCTCTCCGACACCTCATCTAAAGACCACAGTGGGTCAGAAAGTCCAAGAAGTGACGAAGATGAACGTATGCTCACAAAGTTCTCAGACCCTCACGGAGTTGACTCTGAAAAATTCCAATGTAGTTTGTGTAGCAAGTCCTACTCCACTTACTCTGGACTGCTAAAACACAAGCAGCTGCACTGCGACGCCCAAACGAGGAAATCGTTCAGCTGCAAATACTGCGAAAAGGAGTACGTTAGTCTGGGAGCCCTTAAAATGCATATTAGAACTCACACTCTGCCGTGCGTCTGTAAAATATGCGGCAAAGCCTTTTCCAGACCATGGTTACTTCAAGGACACATCAGAACACATACCGGTAAGTGTCTGCACACATTTGTAGAAACAAGGAACATGTCTGTCTGTTTGGTATAGTTTTAATTTGCGGTGGTAGGTTGCAAGCCTATTCAGATGATGATCTTTGATACAAGTTTATTTTGTTGGGGCCCATACTACCACAGGCTGAGGTAGCTTGTCAGAACAAGCAGTACCATGAACTGATAAAAAACACTGGTACCCATGCCTCCCAATAGGACTTCAAACATTTTCACAACCGCAGCTGTCTTTTACCTGACACATCATTCTTGTTTCCAAGTGTTTCTACCTTGAGCTTTATCATCAGCTGAGGGTGGACTCTTTAGGTCTGACAGTTAAACAGATAGTAAGTTGGTGTGATCTATTTCTGATTGCTAACACATTTCTTTTCTCCTATCCTACAGGTGAAAAGCCCTTTTCCTGCCCACATTGCAACAGGGCTTTTGCAGACCGGTCTAACCTCAGGGCTCACCTACAAACCCATTCGGATGTGAAAAAATACCAATGCAAGAACTGCTCCAAAACTTTCTCCAGAATGTCTCTTCTGCACAAGCATGAGGAATCTGGTTGTTGTGTAGCACGTTGAACTGGGATACTTTGCCTTCAGAGCCCTCTGTTATTTTCCAGTCTTCACAAACTGTCCGCTGGGAAAAAATTGGCTTTTTTCCTCCAAATATGCAGAGTCACCTTTGACATGACAATCCATTTCATTTCAGTATAAAAAAATTCTACGGAATGCTTTTTATTTCAAGCAGTATTTTCGCCATTTCACCACTGACAGTGTTGAACCTTGCCATAACATATAACCATCTGTCAGCGCTCTTCGTGCTCTCTTGACATGTCCAGAGATATATGTCTTTGATACAAATCTCACAGGGGATGTGTTTTAGGTTAAACCTGAATATTTTTCTTTTGATATGATACTGTATATTGTAACACATGACAGCAGCAGTGCACTGTCTGTGGAATATTTGAAGCCATCGCTACATGGAGAACAAGTGCAAAGACTTTTGAGGGTGAAAGTGTTTCAAACTTACACAATCATGACACAGTAACTACTTGCCAGCACTCAGTTTAGCAATACATTTTCAAGTGCCTCTATTTTGTCTGGCATTTATGTATTTTAAAAAAAGGTTAGCATTTATATTTTTATATATTTGAATGTAAGTGTGACTGAAATGATTGTATTTTGACAGTGCAAACTGTGATTGAATGATTTTTATATTTTAAGATACTTTAAAAAATAAAAATTAAAAGACTTTTAGAAAATGTTTTTCTATTTGGCAGCACAAACTATTACAGCAGCAATAAATATATACTCATGTTTATACTGCAATCATATAAGCAAGTATTTGGATATCTATCAGCTTTTGTTGATTTAGACATAGCTTAAGGACATTGCTTTTGTGAAATGTATAACAAGGCAAAAGTCAGAGTGTAAAAGATGACTCAGCCCAGACTCAAGGCTGAACCTGTTCTCTGTGAACCTGTCCAGACATCAAACAGGCTTTACATTTAACACATGCCAGCTATATTGATCTGCACTCACTTGTTATAGTCTTTTGAGGACCCAGGGATCTTTATTTGCTTAACTGAGTGTCTTTAAAGCACAAGAGCGTATTATTTTCCAGTGAATAGCTGCCATCACCCTAAACAGTAAATTAACTAAATCTTTAAGGTGCCTTTTTAAATAATGAAATAATTCTTCCTGTAACATGCCTGCTAAGTGAGGTAAAGTGAAGTCTACTCAACTGCATACAAAACTGTCTCTGGCAGAAGAATTGTTCTCCAAAATGTTTTTATGAAACCCCAAGATTTGCATTGCTTTGACAACCTCCAATAATTCTGGGATCTGTTCCGCCACGGATAAATCGACGACCCAAGGTTACATTTAGTTGTATTTTACACTGTGCTGTCAACTTATGTTGAACGACACAAAGTGTAATATCTGAAAGGGTAGATTGGTAGTCGAACAGTGTTTGAGACTTTGACACCATGGTCAAAAGCTGCTGATCTATGGGAGATGATTTGACAAATAGACATTTGTTGTCTGGTGAGCTGAACTTCCCCATAGGTCAATATCAAATCAGATTAGTCATCATCAAGCTAGTCCAGGTGCTCTCCCCTGTTGCTCTGATTAGACCAGGTGGCTCGTGGCGCTCTGGACTGACTGTGTGGGAGAGAGGCAGGTGCAGACGCTGACACACATAGAGACCACAGCTAGGATTCCACAGGACAGTCCAACTGGGGCATGATTAATGGGGAAACATTACAAGCATACAGTGCACTATAACCTACACTGTTGGACCTTTACAACACTAAGGAAAAAAGTGTTTCTTCAAATGACCGTGTTGTTAGCACAAATGCCACACGAAGTGTCAATACTAATACCCTATACCATATGCTTGTGTCACATACGATATGTAAATGTGTAAATGTGCATAGGAACGGTTGCCGTCTTCTTTGACTTTTTGTGATATCTCTGAATACACCAATTAACTGCTTGGCTGATTGCTCAGATAGTAGCAGGACACACAGCGCTTCTCATTCCTCCATGAATATTTGATGTAGCAGTGTAGGGGGAGGAGACGGGGTGGAGACCAAGCAATGGCTCATTTGTTCTCAGCATATGGCTATTATGGAATGTGTGAGATCCAATATTTGTTGGGGGTGGCAACTGTTAATAGGCCTCCTGTTGTGTATACAGTAATTATAGCAGACCTGAAACACACAGCAGTAGGCCCTGTTTACCAGGAAAGAGATGGATGTCAGAAATATTTGTTGCCTCAGGTTACTTCTCCCCTTCATGATGTGAAGCACCATAGGACATTGTAGCACTCCTCCATGGCTTGTGTAGCTACTTTTTGCTCTCTGAATGTCTTTTCTCCATAACAATGTTTTAGACTTACAGCGCTGGAAAACATGTAGAGACCATAGCACCTTTTTCTTTCCAAAAAAAAAAAGTTGAGAAGGACAATTTTGAGTGAGGAGCAGAAGGCCACTGCAAATTTGACCCTTCTGTTTCTTACTCAAAATTGTCCTCTCAACCTTTTTAAAAATGAAAGAAAAAGGTGCAGTGGTCTTTACATTTTTTCCAGAGCTGTATATAGTAGTCACAGCAACAACATTGCATCATGAATGGTATACAGTAAAAGCAACATGTACCATTGTAATTCTTACTCCACTCAATAAACGGTGGTGACACACAGAGAGGCCTGCGATAGCTGGATGAAGACGGAGGCTGATTTGGAAACCTGCTGACTTGGTGGTGAATGGGGAGTGTGATTCCTTTATGACCGTCAAGTGGAACAAATAAAGTTAGCGGTGTCCTGTGAGGGCTGATTGTCCTGGGCATAGCGTGATCCACCGGCTCCTCTCCAGCACTGGCCCCGCAGAATGGGGCTGATTGTATATTCTCACTCAGCTACTTGAACAGCCTGGAGGAGCAAGTCTGTTTATGGAACTCCAGCGTCTTGTTAGAAAGGATTCTGTTTCATTTTCACTGTCTCCCCAAATTACAGATTTTTTTTGCATTGCTGTCTAGAAGGATGCATATTTGCCTTACTTAAATTACATAAACCATACAGTTCAGGATTGGTTGATAATTGACTATGGAGTTGTGAGTAGACTGTTTTGAAGAATGTGGCATACTAAGCAGTTGTTGTGAGTTTGGGTGACTTGAAGACAACTACAAATACATTAGTAAACAGAAAAAGAGTACTAAGTCAGTTTTGTTTTTCATGTGTCAGAATGTTAGGCTGATAAATAAATAACTTGGCTTTGATTGAAGAGTCAACAAAACTGATTTGAGGACTGCAATCTTATCAGTTCCTGGAGTAGGGTTGTCCCCATATCTTTGTAAGGGATTGTTAGGTCCACATGTCCACATCAGAGGCTGGGGAGACAAGACTGAGACAAGCAAGACTGTGTTGTCATAATCAATAGTACTTTGGTATTTTCAAGTCGCTGTCTTGTCGAGCATAGGTCAGCTGTCAAAAGAACCTGTGATCGTACTTGATTGTATTTCCTACTCTGTGTGCAACTCAGAAACTCATGACTGCTGCAATTAGGGAACAACATGACCCTTTGTCACCACACATCCTTAAGCAGAACAGTCATGCCCTTAGCAACACTTGCTCCTTGATGTATTGATATTATGGTTTGTCAGTACAACTGTATGGAAGGCTAATTACTGTGTCGAGGATTCCTTCATCTATCGGCTAGCTTGCTCTGGCATTGAAGTGCATGACAGGACTGCATGATTGTCGAGATGATTGTTGACTGGTCAGATCAAGATGGTCGCTCGTTACTTTGACCCATTCTGTTATACTGTTAGTCAAGTCAACTGTCATGGGATCATTTGATCTGCATGGAATAAACAAAGCATATCTGGTGTTATTGTCTGTGTGTGTGCTTCAAATCTGACCTCTCTTTAACCTTCTCTTCTTAGGCCTATTAGGGCTTTATGGAGAGTCTGCTTGACATCAATGACTGCTCTACACTAAGCAAAGGGCTCTGGTCTATCATGTGATAGTTACAACCTGAATCGCATGCTACTTAACCAATTAGAGTGAACATCATCTGAATGACAAGCTGTCCTAGAATACCAGCCCTTCCTTTAATATAATATTCACTCCCTACAAAGGCCCAGGAACCCTGATTAGCATGGATGTGTTCCATGGATTCAGGTTTACTTAACGTCATCTGGGCTCAAAGGAATTTGTCTTTTGGGCTCTGTGAAAGTGATCAGTAGGCTTGTGCTGTTTGAATGGAGACAATGGCTACAAGCTGTCCCTCACGTCCTCACATGTGGCGAAGCAGTACATTGCTATGTCTACCAGGGAGCACATTTCAAATGGGAAGTCCACCAAATGTTTGGCTTCACAGATGCATCTGTCCAAAAGAAACAAATGAAACAAACTGTAAAATGCGAGCTGTTCTTTTGGTGTTCTGTAGGCTACCCCTCTCCACATTTAACAAACCACCCATTGTATCCATTATCGATTATTTGGAGCACTGATTCATCTTAGTGCCGGTGTTTGGGGCGGTTGGGTCTGGCCCTTGTTATGTAGGTTGGTAGGTATTGCAGATAGCATATGAGTGTGTGAGAGCCTCCCCAGGGAGGCCGACAGACCTAGCCAGTGACCTAATTATGATGAATCAGGGCTGGGGAGAGATGTCTGGCCACAAGCCGCTAGTAAGTGGTGCTCAAGCTCCCCTCCTCAGCAACGACACAAACGAACACTAACAGCCGAAAACACCGTGCTGATGCGCTCAGACATGTGCTAATGCTACCGTTACCATTCCAGTAGCAGTGGTGAATCCCAAACCTTCCCAAACACCGCATCTGGATGGAGAAGGATTGATAATAGCTGGAGCGAAACCCTGAATAATGATCAAATGCTTCCATAGCCACAAGGCTTGCCAAGAGAACTTTTTCAAGCGAAAGGAAGTAACTGGATCAAACCACTGTGGAGGTCCCCTGGGAACAGACCGATCCCTGGTGAGTCCCAGGTACTGACATCAAAGAGCAGCTGTTCTGGGACACACATATTGCAGCGTGACCTCTCCTAAGTTAACGGGTAAATAGTGAAACAGAACACTGCAGGGGCTTGAGAATCACCAGCTCTGTTTTCCAGCGGAATATGAAGGCCTCAGGATTGGCAGCAGGTGCCATCTTGCTTAAACAACACGAAGGCGTGACGCAGCTACCAACTAATTAAAAAAGCCTCACATACATTTTGTTTGTAAGTGATCGAGGAAGCAAGCGGTTCTATGACACCATGGAAACACACTCTTATGTCCCAAACTGAACCCCTAAAAAATCCAAACTGAACGTCAATCCCGATTCCAATCCATGCTGACTTGCTGATGTAGTCCAGCAGGGATGACACCTGTGGCCTTCTGCTGCTTCAGAACATGCCTTGGATCCCCCCTCTCTCTGTTGACTGGTTATCTGATCATCAGCATGGGGAAAAGGTGAGCATGGAGCGCAAACAAAAGACGCTTGAATAAACTAGCTCCCGGCCACATTATACAGAGTCTGGGCATTGTGCTTGGCAGACAAGCCTAGACAGGAGACAGACCTCCAGAGCAGCTTCACTGTGGTTTGGCCACTCCCGCTGTGCAGGAACAAATGTCCACACCTTATAGGAATCATGTTGTCATACTGGGCCACTGCACAGTGGTACTGTGTTACACACATGCACATGTGTGATGTCACCTGTGTTCTTAGAACTGGTTTTATCAGTTTGCCACAAACTCGGTAACACATTTGATAGTTGAATGAATTGGGTGACAGCTTCCCTATCTTTTGACACAGAGTGACTGGAATGTATACCTATAATTCGGATCAAATGTAATCGATGACAGTGAATTTAGAGCTTAATGTTTTTCTAGCTATCATCCTGTTTCCTAAGAAAAATTGAAACATTTTCGCACTCCTACATTTATATGAAAACAAATGGAGGAGGGTGAATATTTCTGCTGTATGGGGTAATGCTTCGCAATTACAGACCCTTATAAGACAGTGGCGCTGTCTCACAATGACTGAGCAGAGAGTCTGTTTGTCTGGTTTGTTTGTTCCAGCTCACGGTCACCATCCTAGCTGTCATAAATATCCTCTGTCAATGCTGCATTCCTCTTCATAGTCCACAGCCTTTGAGGTTCTTAGAGTGAATTGCTCTGCTCTGCAGCAATGTTCCTCGTCTCATTCCAATGGACTGATCACAGGAGACCTGATCCAGCTGCTAGCTGTTGGGAGCTGCAGAGATTGCCACAGCTGATAAGACTGAAAGGACACTGATTGATGTGGGATAAGCTTAGACTTTCAAGGCAATGGTGCTAGTACCATTTGGACTATGTCATAGATAATGTTAATGACATTCTGATTAACACTCATTTACGTCTTTCTAATTGACGCTAGAGTGCCAAGTTGACTTCAAGATCCCTGGAGCTGTCGTGAGGATCAATGAGACGTACGATTTGTCCACGGTGCCAGTCAGAGAGAGCAGTAGTAACAGGAGGACTGACAGGACTGTGGAGCTCAAACACGTCATGCTCCTACTACAGCAGTGCTACTTGCCACATTCAACAGGAATGTTCCACTTGTATGACAGAAGGAGTGTCCGAAACACACAGGAGGGCACACAAACCCCTTCTCTCTCCTGACCTCCAGCTTCCTGCCCTGCCCCCCCTCTCCCCCTGACCTCCAGCTCCCCTAAACCCACAGATCCCTGCCCTGCCCCCCCTCTCCCCCCACCTCCAAACCTTCCCTCTGAATCCTGACTGGCTAATCCTTGATCCCGGCTATGTGGTCCGCCAGGACAAATGGGCCAGGGAAGTCTGGCCTGCTGTGGTGTTGGGGGGGGGGAAGCAGCAGGTGCTGTGCAGTCAAAAGGCACTTCACACCTCCCCTCTCTCGCCCCCCCACCACCACCCCCTGCATGTGTCTCGGCCACCTTCTCCATGTGGGAGAGGAGGGGCACTCCAAAAGCCTGCTTTGTTATCAGCATGCACCAGCTTTGAAGTGAGAGAGGGGGGGGGGGTAGGTTGTGAATCTGGACTGTGTTTACTGGAAAGCGTCGTATTGTTGTTGTGTGTGGAGATGAGGTCATCTGGGCCGTGCCGAATAGTCCCGTGTCTGCCGTGCTGTTTTGAGGTGAGGTCAGAGCAGTGTCTGGGGAGGCTCCTGGTCACTGGGACCCTCTGGGGACCTCTCTCGGCTGGGAGGCTCCCGGTCACTGGGACCCTCTGGGGACCTCTCTCGACTGGGAGGGTCTACATGGCAGTGAGTCATATTTGATGAATAGGGAGTCTCCACTTAATGTGTTGCAAGTCCTTTCCGATAGAAATATTTCCACAAGAAGAAAGATTGCAAACAAATCATCAGACACAAATTCTGCATTTCAAATGATGATCAAGATTAGTGTGATGATCAAGGAGGACAAAAGAGGAAGGAACGTCTTGTCTTAGGCTTTCAAAAATAGTTTCAGATATTGTGCAAATCCCACACACACATTTACTCAACCAAAATATGCTTTTGCTGTATGTAGGGTAAAGAATGCGTGTGCTATCTGGCCTTGCCACTGACATAATTTTCCAATCAAAGAATTTCAAGGATGTACAGCGTTTTTGCATATAATTCTCTCGCAAGCCATGTTACACAGCCAATAGGAGCCCTTGTCGAAGGCTCAAATGACTTGGGGATGTCAGAGTCAGAATTAGGTCAAAGGTCGGATTCTACATCATTCCGCCCGGACCTTGTGAGAGGCAGTCCCTAAGACACTGTCTGCCATAGGCCCTGTCATCTGGACTGATGTCATGGGTGTGTGTGTGTGTGTGTGTGTGTGTGTGTGTGTGTGTGTGTGTGTGTGTGTGTGTGTGTGTGTGTGTGTGTGTGTGTGTGGAGGGGTGAGGGGTGAGGGAGGGCAGTGTAGAGGAGACAGAGAGCCTCCCTGTTCAGCCCCCATAGCAGTTAGCCGTCAGCATGTAGAAAGCAAAGTAAAAATGAAGCAAAGTCAAAAGGGAGTGCCTGCAGAAAGCCCCTGACGTGTCTTACTGAAGTTACTGAGGCACATGGCAATCCAATCAAATTGAATCATCCATCTGAGTCACTCAGCACTGAATTTTCCTTTTTTCCATTTATAGAAGATCCCCTCACTCCCACGCAATGTCACAACACATTCACGTGGGATCTGCATGATAGATACATAGTGTAGACTTGTACTCCTATTCCCATTCAGTCTATTCCATTGATTGTTATGACTTTGTTCTTCTGGGAGGATGGGAGGATGTAGAAAGAGGGGTGGGACTTGGAGATATGCATGGTGGGGTTTAGGAAGTTGTATATTTTTCCATTGTATGTTTTTTACTTGTTTTCCAAATGTTTGTTTCACAGAGCTCAACTCCAACACAGGCTACACGAAATGCTCTGTTCAAGATTACCATAGAAAAAGTGGTGCACATTCTCGTAAAGTCACGGGTGATGAACGACATAAGGCAGAGGTTGTTCAATTGACAGTGAGCGTCTGTTTCAAAGGCAGCAGTCTGGTGCTGAGGGAGGATCTTCAAAGTGAAATTGCAATCTGTTTTGACTCCTCACGCTCTCATTGGTGGCTGTTTTGCTTGTTTTATCTCCCACAACCACTGAGCTTCCCTTATCACGTGCAACATTGTCTGGAATTCTAACAACAGATTAGAACTCTCATGAGCAAAGCATATGTGAGCAAAGAGTTAAAGGCAGCGAAATGCATGGTATATGAGATATTTACTGTGCACTGAGGAAAGAAATGCAGGACAGACGTCTACCCACCTGCAACTCGCTCAAGAGGCCAGTGTGCAGTTGCTGACATAGCTAAATTTGATAAAGCAGTACTGTAAAAGATTTTTAGGAGGTTTCATTTGATTTACACATTTCAGAGTTTCATTGTAAAGTAAACCTTACTGAACCAAAACTAAAGGGAATACGACTTTGGAGTGAGGTAAATCTCCTGTAAGTTGAAGGAGAAAGCTGAGGCAATGGCTGACCTTGTCCTCCTCTGCAGTGGGTCTGTGGGTTTTGGGCCAGGGGCAGGAACTCCCTGTACAGACACTGTGTCTGCGATCGCAGAAACTACTCCACAGTAGAACACTTTGTTCAGTGCCACCAAGGAAAACTTAGACAACAAAAACACACACATTCTGGAAAAATGAACATTTGAGAAGGGCCGTTTCTCCTCAAAAGTCACGATTGGGTTTCAGTGGTAAATAATATTCCCATTAGATGCAACATGTGTTTTAGAAATATGCTTCATAATAACAGAGATGGTAGTTAAGAGCCCATTAATCTGAACTCACCAGGGCTGATAGGTCAAGACGTTTTGTGTTTTTGGATTGAGAAAACCCCACTTAACCACATTGTGATGCAAGTGCTTTAACAAGGGGGGTAAATATGTCTTAAGGAATGATGGAAGGTTTACAGAAACCTACATTTGAAGCTAAGCTAAAACCTGTTTAACATGATGTGTTTTTTAAGCATTTTTAAGATGGATTTGGAAAAGAGAGTAGATCATAAATACATCTCCCTGGTTATTTTGGCTTTGAAACAATATGCCTCCACTCTACCGTACCCAATGTCTATCATGTTGCAAATCATGGCCAAAACAAACACGCATCAAAATAAGTGGTAAACAAAAACAAAGACTGTAAAAGTCAAACTGATCTGATTGTGTTGAAGTTGTTTCCTGCCAAGCCAGGTAAATTGCTTGTGACCTTTTAACTGAGATTAATAATTCATGCCCTCAGACTAAACCAAATTTCCAGCAGAGTACTCCACCCCATTCTTGATAAATCGAATGAGTCATGCAGAGGGGGACAGACATGCCCCCTGAATATCCTAACAATATTACAGCGCGATCTAAGAGAATGTTGTGAAATCAACTCTGTCCCCAGTGATGCGTCACATCCATCGACCACACTTGGACACACTCCTGGGTTTGCATATAAGGGCGGAGATAGCAGAGGGAGTCCACCGGCACTCTGTGTCTCCGAGCAGGTTATCTCACCCCGCAGCAAGCTGCCACGCGCCTCCTGCACCTGATTGTCTCACCGGCGCATTCCTGACAAGAGGGCCCAACAAGCCGGGACACGGGCCCCAGACAGTGATACACTTGTTCTGCTGCCACAGGTGTAGCTGCCCTATACTTCCCTCCCTCCCTCCCTCCCTCCCTCCCTCCCTCCCTCCCTCCCTCCCTCCCTCCCTCCCTCCCTCCCTCCCTCCCTCCCTCCCTCCCTCCCTCCCTCCCTCCCTCTCTCTCTCTCTGTCTCTCTCTCTCTATCTTTTTCTCTCTCTCTCTTTCTCTCTCTCTGTCTCTTTCTCCCCCCCCCCCTCTCTCTCTCTCTCTCTCTCTCTCTCTCTCTCTGTCTCTCTCTCTCTCTCTTTCTCTCTCCCCCTCTCCCTGCCGTCTCCTCCCAAAGGTAGGCGGTGTGAAGGAGCCTTGCTAATCTCAGGGAAGAAAAGAAAGAAATCAATGACAAATGACCTGCCCTTCTCTTTAAGCAGAGCAACAGAAAAGAACAGCCCGGGGTGAAGCTTTCCCGGGTACTGTGTGTGTTCATTCTCTTAGTGTTTCAAGCACTCTCAGTCCTGATTGACACGCAGGATGTACAGTGTGCTGTGCAGTGGAGGTGAGGTGAGCAGGCCACACAAGAGTCTGACACCCAGTTAGAAGATGAATCCAGGAATGCAGACAGGAACATGGTGCTACCAAGACGAAATCCGGATCCCCCATACAAGACATTACATGGAATACGTAGTCCCATGTCGTTGGTCTTACAGTTTTTCTCAATTGTTTACACACAAATACTGGTACTTGAGACACAATGACCACAACATGTAACTCATGCACCAACCCCATGAACCAATTGTGCTAAACTACAAGCACAATTCCTGCTTTACACTCAAATTGCAGTTCTAACACACACTTTTTTCAAAACACACAATTCTCTGCATTTGGCACAATTTTCATGAAGAAAATCTTTTGTTTTCACAAAGAACACACTGCCATTCAAATACGCACACTGACTCATCGCATGGGCAAAAACCTGTCACACAGTTTTACAATTAGCAATCAGAGCTTTAGAATAAAAGGGCAACAGGTGACCTTTTCTGTTTTTGAGCAATGGATGCCAACATTGGAAACAGAGGCAGAGGAGTGAGAGTAAGAGGAGGAGGACAGGGAGGACGAGGATGAAGAAGGCCAAGGACCATAATCTCTGATGAGATCCGAGCCGCTTTGGTTGACCATGTAGTCAACCATGGTCTAACAATGAGGGAGGTTCGGCAAAGAGTACAGCCAAATTTGAGCAGGTACACTGTAGCATCCATCATCGGGACTTTCCGAAATGAGAATAGGTAAGAAATCTACTCTCACTACAAAATTGCAGTAGGCCTACTGCATATAAATACAGTACTCAATGAGTACAGTAGTACAGTATTGCCTGTGGACTGTTCTGTTGGACTGTAAAAATAAAGTATGTTTCAAGTATTTGGAAAATGTATTCCTACTTTGTATTCCTACACAGTATTTACAGTATTTTACTATTTGTTTGGCAGAACTGAAAGATTACCAACACAAGGTGGTCAGGAACGCCTTCTGTCTCCTGAACAGGAAACTGAAATCATGAACATGGTCCTAGAAAATAACGCCATAAAATTACGGCAAATACAAAGAAAAATAATAATAATGTAACTGTATACACTATACAGTAAATTATTATGTTGTTTTGTATGTAAACCACTGTATGTGCAACTTTGTGTTGTTTGGGATGTACACTGTGTACATATATGTAAAATATATTTGTTACCGTGTATTTCTGTGTTCTGAGTATAAAAACAATATTCTCAAATATTTTACAACACACTTATGTATGTACTGTCTGTAGTAAATGTAACACTGAACAAAAAAAGGCCTAACTCACTATGATGAATGAAGAATAAGTGTTTTCCATTCATTATAGTGTTTTACATTGAGCACATCAGTGTTCAAATGGTTCTTATAAATGTCTATTCATATGATGGTTTGTGTTTGTCATTTGAAAACAAAATACCATTTTGAGATTAAATAACATTGTTTTGAATGTTAAGTTTAATTTTGCAGGAGAAGTGAGGGGTTTTGCCCATTGTGTGTGTGTTTTTTTGATTTGTGTGTAGAGTTCTGAGAGTATGAGGTATGCATTCAGAAAATGTGTGTAACCAATCGAGAAAAACTGTAACTCCCTCTTGACTTACCAGACAGGGAGAGCATGAATGCGTTTGTCATGGGAGAATCTATTTTTCATCTAACCTTGGTATAGATCTAACTTTAATTCAATTGACTTTCTCAATGGGCAAAAGAGAGCTCCATAAAGCTCCTTTTCCTTATAACTCCCAGGCAAAAAAACCTTTTATATATTTTTTTAATGCCTTGTATTCATACAGGGAGATGTCACTCTTCAGTTCCTGTTTTCAATAGATTCATTTTCTCGCAACACTGGGTACTCAGCTATTGAAGGGAGGAAATCATAGAAACTGCAGCATTTTGATGATGTAATTGGCAGCAGATGGAGAGGAAGATGGAGATAAAGAAAGTGGAATGTAAAATTCTATGTGTTTGGGCTTGTCCCATTGGACTGTCTGAAGCAGAAATCTACTCTCCTTGGACGCTGAGCTTTCCAAGCCCCAGTACTAGCCGTCAATGCACTTGCTAACTCTATGAGGGAAGAATCAGAGCCTCTTTTTTCACTGCAATTGGGGACTGTTAGTATTGTGAAGTATTGAGACTGTCTGAGAGGGCTGTATAAATGTAGTTATCTACACCTGATCATGGCTCTTACAAGGCCAAATGAGAAAATGAATTGGATATGCTAATAGACCAGACACATTGTGCACTGAGTGTAAGAGGTATTATCTGCTCTGTGGCTCATTTACACTACCAGCTGGGGAGGGGTGGGGGGAGATTTCTCCAACTCAAATCTCCCACCAGCAGTAACTCCTGGCAACAATCCTGTCTCCTCAAGGGCAATCTGGCCTGCAGGAAAGTCATTGCAATGAAAACGCCCAAAGAAGGTCAAGTAGCGTATTTTTCTCTGTCATCCTCCTGACAATGGGACACAGAAAACAACAAGGCAGGGCTGAGTCAGAGGATGGATGTGAGGGAGGGAGGGGGGGAGGGAGGGAGGGAGGGAGGGAGGGAGGGAGGGAGGGAGGGAGGGAGGGAGGGAGGGAGGGAGGGAGGGAGGGAGGGAGGGAGGGAGGGAGGGAGGGAGGGAGGGAGGGAGGGAGGGAGGGGATGCAGGCTGGGACCTGCTTCGGCATTAAGTTATGCTTTTGTGAAGCAGAGGCACTTGCCTGTGGCAGGTGCAGGGAGCAGACGTGACGCTGCTCTGAGGTGTTCCTGGTGAGAGGTACCCAACCTGTCGAATTGTCAGGACAAGTTGGAGATCCACAAACCATCCTGCTCAGAAAAGCACTTAGAGTTTATTCACTGTGACCTGCCCTTCTAGGGTTCACTGAGAGCATTTGGAGCTTCTTAGGAGTTGGAAATGTTTTTAAATGATGAAAACACACATAGACTTATGATACATATGACACAATTAGACCAATACTGTGATGGTGCTGTACAAATGACAAAAACAATCAAAACACTGTCAAAAACAACCCCAAACTAATGTCTCTTCCCCCCCAGGAGGCACATATTTTACAATGAATAATTTATCGTGCAGTTAGTTCTTTCATTCTTTCTTTTCATTCCTTGAACCGCCACACTGTGCCATTCAGCATTAATGACAGTGCGGCGCTGTGTGGAATAAAGACATGATTGTAAACTGCTAAACTCTATACGGCCGCACTCTGAGAAGGCACCTGTAGCTGCTGACGTCGCGCTGCAGAGCCTCCAGCTATGTCAGCATGCACGTCTCGTCACGTTGCCAGGGATTCCTGTAATCCCAGCCTGACAGTAATGATGTGTATGGAAGACTATCTCGGTGGGAGAAGAAGAGGAAAAAGACAAGGGAAAAGGTTAAAGGTAAGGAATGTGGCGGAAGGATATTTGGAACAAGTGACTCAATGGGTTATAGTAACTCAAGATATGGTCTTGGGCTGGTTCGCGAGCCACAGAAGGCCTGAGGGCAAATGACTCCTCCAGATTCACCAACACTCACACTGCTTTGTTTCTGACAGACCATAGAGTGGGCTTCTTTAGCACAAGGGATTTCGAGTAGAGCTCTTAAGCCATATCAGAATGCTCTACCAGTTTGATCTAAACGATGAAATCCAAGATCCTGAGCCTGTTTCAGCCTGTGATGGAAAAACCACCCCGAGATGAGCAGGGAGATTTGGTGTAGCCCTCATGCAGGTTTGGTAATTCAAAGATGAAAGTCCAAACCAACTAACGCAGACTTTTTATCTCATACCGGTCATCTCCAAAAGACCTGTGGAGTCCATTCTAAGAGTAGTTTATTCAATCAGTGTATCCGGGTTAGGGTTAGTATGCTCCTTTGTTCTCTGTTCTCTAACAGCGTTATTCCTGTGATTAAGACAAGATTTAACAAGCAACTATTTCTGGAAACTCCTGAAGGGACAATGCAGTTTCCTCTGTCGTTTCTGCCTTGTTTACTTTGCTATAGTCCACCACCATGGGGGTGTCAGGGAAGATTAGCGCCATGGTCCATCTCCCTGGCTTCACTGAATAAAACCTTCTTAAAAGCAAGGTATGTCACTCAATCTCTTCGGACGTGTACCTGCATGGTTGGAACTTCGGAGCTCTGACAACTAAAAACAACTTGCACAAACAGAGGAAGCTTGAACTGAGTCAGAGTGAGCTGCCAGACAGCTATTTAGCAAAGTGCAACAAACCATTCATCCCTTTAACTTCTGAAAAATAAAATAACGACATCGATGTTTTAAATGAGAAGCTCTCCAGATGTGATATACTCCATGTTCAGTCTTGTTTGAATCTGGCATTTTGACTAAACTAAATAACAAGTGTTTAGCTAAGACTATTTACATTTGATTTACTCAGACAATTAGCTCCTATCTGGTGGTCTCTAGCACAGCTCTCCTCCACTATAGCAGCAAGACTAGCAGTCTTGAGTAAGACAGGTTAAACTAGCTTTTATCAGGCTGACATCTTTATGTAGCCCCCAGCTAGCTACTCTTTTTAGATTCATAGCTGATGGCTACGAGCGAAAGGGTGGCTGATTTTCAAAAGCCACAAGGAGTTTTCAACCTGTGCGTCAAAGAAAACAACAGGAAGTTCTTTTGTGAAGAGCTTCAAGGCAGGTGAAGAGTTCATAGCTTACAATTCTATTTTATAACTATTCTGTTTGTACTATAATAGCTTTACACATCTTCGTATGAAGATAGTTGTATTGTACTATTGGTTAACAAACCAGTTTTATCATGGGAAATTATAGTTTCATGGTTTCAGGGGTAGATATTCAGATGGCTATGGCAATCCTCCTTCCAGGAAAAGCTTCCAGTAAAAATAATTGTTGAGTTTGTAAAACCATGAAACTTATGTAATTCCCTGGCCATTCTTTTTTAAAATCCCAAGCGAGATCGATGATAAATGTGCTGTAATCCTTTCCTCTCTTTATTACACTTCATAGCAATACTGTAGGGAGTATTTTCACTGTCACAAGTCCCTGGCATCTCCTGGTGAGAGTTTAAAATCCAGAGGTGATGACCTGGACTGTGGATTACCTGCCCTGGAAGGGACGGGTCAGCCAGTCACCTCGTCAACCCACAACCTAGATCCTCTCCAGTCACATTGATTATGTCACACGATTACGCACTCAAGCGCACACACACACACACACACACACACAGACACACACCTACGATGCACACACACATACACACACACACAAGCACGCTGAACAGTACACGCACACACCTTTATGTCATGTTGGTGAGTGGGATCTCAGAGATGGGTGTAGTGTGGAGTAACCTTGTCATCTCCAGAAGGAGAGCTCCCCAAAAGCCTCGCCCACATATGTGTGTGTGTGACTCCTCCAGTGTAATGACAGAGTGACTGCGACAGACGCCGCACCACCCAGACCCGAAGAAAAGCTCTGCATTCCACGGCTGAGGGCCGTGAATCGAAGCAGCAAAGACAACAAGTTCAAACACGCTGCACAGAGCCATCACTGTTTTAGTAAATACTTTCAAAGCTGTTGTTCAGGAGCCAGTCCTTCAGGACATGGGTGAGATTGATTTTCATAAATTGTGTTCACATCAAGCCTGGAGACACTGAGACTACAGTATGCGCTGTACTTGCCAGTTTTTTGGTGGTGGGAGTCGTGGAATGGAAAAAATGGTCCACCTGCTCGAGATTTTACAGGATGTATTAAGAGAGGAAAAGTTTGACTATGTAAAACATTTGCACATTTTCCCCAGCTTTTTGTTTGATATAACCACTGAAGGAGACAACTTCAAGTCAAAGTCCAAAGTCTAAATCTTCTTAAAAAAATCTATTATGGAGCAGTTTTGAGAGTTTGTAGCTTTAAATGCCTAAATCCCTTTGGTTGAGGATACTGAGGAATTACAAGCAGATCCTGCTAGCCACACTACAGGAAGTGGATACCACCTGCCACTCAAATCTAAAACACCTGCTTCCTCAATGGCGTCCACTGCCAGCTGGCTCACAATCTTCCAGTTTTCAGGAAAGAAAAAGAATTTAACTCAGACCAGAGGAAACATCTCATCGCCTTGACTTGACACGAAACACCTAACAGTATAAATGTTTACAGTGTCTATATACCTTCTTATATTTCCCTGGTTATATTTATTAGCCTTCTATTCCTTGGCAAGACATTCTCTTGCCTACTATTGCAACACTTAGCTTGGGCCTCTTGGGGTATTGGTGGAAATGTAATATTAATTCTTCCTGTCATTTCTTGAACTCGTATCAAGTCTAATCACAGGAGGAATGTGTGCAATATCACCTGTTTCTCCAGTCTATTTGATAACCTTCTCCTGTTCTACTATAATGACATTAATCTCAGGGCAGTTTTGTCTGTAACATTTCAAATGCAGTGGTGCCAGCGAGAGACTGATGACAACAGAGAGGTTGTTCTCTGATGTTGTCTGTGCTAGGAATGGGAGTCTGTATGCTACAGTGTCAACACTGGCTGATCCAACTCCCCCTACAGGTTGCCAGGGAACACAACCTAGAATAGAAGACAGTAGCACTATGTACACAACCCCAGCTTTAATCATTACCCTAGCATCTTTAGATACGGATCCCAGTCGGCAAGATGACTTTTCCTCCTGAACACAGACTCACAGAGGAGGAAGGAGTGTGGAAGACATCTCCTACTGTAAGTGTTGGCACTTAAAACAGTCTCTACTCTATTTTTCAGTGGAGGAATAAGGTCAGGGAATGAGGAAGGGATGAGAGGAGGGGGGAGGGGAAGAGAAGAGAGGGGGGAGGAGAGGAGGGGGGGGGGGAGAGAAGAGAGGGGGAGGAGAGGAGGGGAGGGGGGTTGGGCTGGAGTTGAAAGGAAGGTGTCTGGTGCACTCAGGTATAAATAAGGGCTTGTTGCCACCACCTGGACCTGTGCAGCAGTACACCTGTAGAGAAGGAGGCTGAAAACAGACTAACCCTGTAGGTGTGGCAGCCTCATCCTGGACAGCGTTCTAGAAGCGTCAGCTTTTTCCTTTTATCTGAACGGCTGCGTTTTTCCGGGAAAGCAGTATGAAAAATGTAGTATGAGCATACAAAATTGTGGGGAAAGAGTCGGTTTAATAAAAAATAGCTGTAATTGATTTTTGTAACATGCTAAGTCATGTTCTTCTATGTGCAAACTCTATACTGCCTGAAAGCACAATAAAAGTGTTCATAATGCCCATAGACTGTTCGCAATCTTCCGCAATCTTTCTTATTCTCCTTGCCCACAGGATGTTGGTCATCCCGGAAATCTACTCACAACTCTTCCGTATGTGCAATCAAATCCTAGGTGAGAAGGAGTCAGGAATAACTGTGTGACGTTAATTGAGGGCGTGTTGGTTAGGTGTGTGTGTGTGGGGAGGGGTGGGGGGGTGCTTTTATCACACATGATGCCAGTGATTCACTTGGGTATAAGTTATGAATTTCCAAAAGGGGGCTGGAGCATTGGGGTTACTGGTCAAGATGTCGAGAGGTTGTTAGAGGAAGTAGAACCTAACAAGATCAATGGGTAGTGAAACAATGGCACGGTGGGCAGTCAGCCAATGGTAGTGGGAGGCCCTGAATCAAATACTATGGCGGCCGGGACCCGGACAGGAAGCTGGAGTCAGGAAAGACACTGCCCTGGCTCTTCCTCTGCCACTCTCAAAAATACACCGGCCTTGCTCATTGGCTCTCTAAAAAGTGTTTAAGCCCAGATCCTGTTTTCACCCACTTGCTGTTCCACTTTTGCGCAATTGACAAAGAGAGGGTAGGGGTGGAGTTGAGAGTATTTCATACCAGATTTAACCACTTGATAATGCAATAACAAGAGGTCATGTGCATGAGCCTGCCTCTTCAGCAAAGAGAAGCAGAACACAAGCTATTTCAACTGTCTTCTTTTGTGTGTCACTATAGCTTGTTCCTTCATTCATGAATCAGTTGACCTTCCACAATAGTTTGTCATATCCTCAACAAAAGCTCAACCGTGAATCGAGGTGTGGTGTGAAGTGAACTTCAGGCCTGGAGTCTAGGGACAAACAGTCTGAAAACTCTATTCAGCACCATGAAAGGTGGTCAATGTGAGAGTATCAAGTAATACACACAATTTGCATTGCTGCAGTAAAACAGACAAGGAAATACTTTGTAAGACTGCATGTAGAGAGAAGGCTGTAACTCCCAGTCTCTCCACTAAGCCTGGTGAGCTGGTGTGCAGCACTCGTCCTCGCACAGAGGATGGACTTCCAGCTGGAAATGTTCTATTGGGCTTTGGTCCCATTTCCTATCATCTTTTCTTATTAAATCCAGGCCCTCCTGGCTCTCATGTGTTGCACAGCACACCACAAAACATCCTTATATAACACAAAGAAATGACTTCCTGTCACTACTATCATGCTGATCATCCCACTAATGCTAAAGGCTATACAATGGAATTGGGTCAGCGTCAACAAACAGTTCCAGTACTGTGCTGCAGAATGAGACACTACTGTACTGTATATCCCACAATAGCCCAATAACAACAGACTGCTGTACAGACCTAGATAAGGCTCAAGGAGACTGTACAGACCTAGATACGTCTGTGTGTTTTTACCTTCATGCTGGTACTCAGTCTAGGTGTTTGGCTCCAACTTCCAAACACGACTTTTGGCACAGCATATGTATGGCTGATTCATCCACATGAACGTAATGTTTATATCATCTAAGGAGCAATGCAAAATGATATCCATTAACACCAGCATGGAGATAATTACACTACATCAAAATCATTAGGCAAATTGGATTTGTTTAAATATATATTTTTAATTTGTTTTATTGTTTTTTGTTTGCCAAAGTAACATTATTTTACTTACTTGTGATACCCGCTAATTATTTATGTAAGCCGCAGAATTAGATTTGTGCTATTGAGATTGTTATGTATAATTGAGATAATACTTATCCAGACACAGTGGGCCCACAGTGCTAATCAGAAACTCAGTACTGTGAGCAAGGCATTTGCAATTTTCATTTTGAATGTATAGCACAATAGCAACAGTCATATTTTGTTTCTGCAAGTTCCTTTTTGTCTTTTCCCAAGGGAAGCCCCTTCCTTGTGTCGCCCAGCAGCAGCTCTCCTGTGTTCTCCTGGAAGCTGGAGTCTGGGACAGCTCCAAAACAACGCAGGCTTGGAACAGCTGGTGACAAGACTGAGGTGGGAAGTATGATGTAACAAGTTCTCTATAAAGTAGGCCTCATAGCAACTTCATGTACAGAAAAGGTTAAGATGCTTAGCATAGATGCCTTAGAATTGGAGGAATGGCAGTATTTTTTGAAACAGAGCCTAAATTTAGACTGTAAGGTGGTATGTAGGCAGAGCAACAACATGAGTCAATGTGTGGTTTTGGGGTTATAACAGTCTACTTGCTTAAATAGATTTAATGTGCATTTTTTCTCATTATACGAAAAAATTAATAAACACAAATGTTTAACTTGATGAATCTGTCAGGCAAATGATGCCGGAAAAATCAGATGGCAAAACCGTGTGTGAAAATCGAATCAAGTTCTGGTGGTCTCACGTGGGCGTAAAAGAGAAGTGAGAAATAAAAAGAGAAACAGCGAGACAGGAAACAAGAGAAAGGAAAAGAATGTCAAAGAAAGAGCGCAGCGAAAGAGTGCCGCACTGCCTCTGTGCTTCCAACTTGCACCGTGTGAGATTATGCGTGAATGTGTGTAAAAGCGAACTTGCGTTTTTCTCTAACAAGACCCTGGCTACCCCACAGCCGCCATTGGGATCCACACTGGGCCTTCTCGCAGTAATCAGCCAGACTGTCTTGCTCTAATTGTTTCCAGATTTGTGTGGGAGGTCAGGGCCCTGGAGTGCTGATCCTTGCCAAGTTTATAAACAGAGCAGTGTTTCCAGATGGCCACTGGCTCCAGACTGGCTAGCAGGTTGATTGGGACCAGAATAATAACAGGTGGAGAAACAGACAATGAATTCCTTGACACTTTTTTACCTCACACACAGACTTCCAACACACTCAGAGGAATAGTACTGACGCCTTCCCTTGTTTCTGCTTGGAGACGACTGGCACCGACTAGAAAACTGACGTGAAGTAAAATCGGAAATTGAAATAGAATAGTAAGAAATGAATTCAGACAGCTTTTTAAATGAGAGAATCATTTAAATACTGCCATATATTTCTGTGCGACTAAATTAGATATGTTTATTCTTTTTAGACTAACTACTGTTCACCAATTTATGTAAAAATTAAAACTAATTCGATTTTTGGGTTTATCTAAAAAATCCTTTCACTAGATTGATGCCCCTCTAGAATACGTTCACATTTAAAGCCAATGAGCACAATCTGTACATTACTGTTTCTGCTGAGTACTCTCTCAAGTGGCTTCCTTTTGCTGTAGTAGCTATGACACACACTCGCACTCACACACACACACACACTGATAGAAGGTGAAAATTGCAGCAACTGTGATGAAGACATTCATAGCACACAATCCCATCATTAGCCACAGCATGTCTCTTAATGCCTCTCTCAAGTTTTTTGTTTACAGAATCCAGTCGTCCAAGGTCTTTATGGTAGCTTTAGAGAGCTGGGGGCGGGGGTCTGGGGGTGGGTGTGTGGGTAGGAGCGGATGATGGAGGGAAGGGGAGAAATGGTGTGTGTGTGTGTCGGGGGGGGGGGGGGTCTCGGGGGGCGAAGGAGGGGGGATGGGGGGGGCGCCTTTCATCGGTTTTACTCTGGCTACACTTGCCTCAGCCAAGGTTGGCCCCTGTTTTTCGGTGAGCGTACTCCGCTCCAGATGTGCGGAGGCTCCAGAGTGGCTGCAGAGTGGCTGCCATGTACAGCACATCGGCATCAGAGGGCTCGTCAATCTGTGGGGTAGAGTGCTGCGGTGTCGTCAGCCCCAGCCACTGGCATAAACGGAAATTTGTACTGCCGTGGCTCCCATGAGACTGTGGGGGAGACAGGAGAGGGGGGAAACAGAGCAAGAGAGAGAGAGAGAGAGAGAGAGAGAGAGAGAGAGAGAGAGAGAGAGAGAGAGAGAGAGAGAGAGAGAGAGAGAGAGAGGGGGCGGTTTTGGGATATGAGAAGTCTGAACTGAGAGGAACCTGATGAGTAGCAAAGGGAGACAGACTGGGAACCTTTTACAAAAGCTCCTGCAAGATGGCGGAATATTACTTGACAGTCAGGGAATTTGCTCCAACTACCACTGTTAAAAGAGTTGAAGAACTACACCAACGGGGGAAGAAATGATGACTTTCGCAGGCAAATTGATCCAGTGTTGAAAATGGAAACATGAGTGAGGAAGCTGGGCTTTGTTGGAGCATTTCAACATGCTCTAAATCAACTCTTCTTCCAAACACAATAAAACATCCAACACCATACTCCATCTCCCAGGCCTCCGCCCTGAGAGCGAGAGGAAGATATGAATAGACCAGTCGACCTCCAATAAGAAGAACAATAACTCACAAGCAGTATTTGATACAAATACAACATCTGTAACGTGTCGAAACACGATGTTAACCAGACATCTCCGATGCACCTCAACGTCGACGTGGCTTCAGCACAAGAACGAGGGAGTGAGAAAACGACAGAGCGAGAGGTGAGAGCGATGGGCTGATTTACAAAGGGATGCTGAGCAGACTGGAGTATGTCCTCAGAGCAGACAAAGTTCCCCCCACACATTCCAGCCCGGACATTTTCCCATGCTCGTAGCCCGGAGTCTGACTCAGCGCGGTTATCGCTGGGACCATGTCATAAGGAAAGCCACTGACGGCTTGCAGAGGAGAAACCCCTGAGAGGAGGCCAAGGCGCTAAGCTGCTAGTCTTTAACGTCAGATCCTCCCAAGACATTTCACGAAAGGTCACTGTGGTAGAAGGGCTCAAGTACACAAAGCTCTCAGGACCAACACTGAAACAGGAAGGGATCCATACGCCACTTCAGAGAAACACAAAAGAGAGAAAACAATCAACTCGGCTGTTGGTTGCCCTGTAAATGGGCGCTGGTAGAGCAGGAGGATATTTCCGTTTTTTGTGGTTCAGAGGCTTGTCCCATGTGTTGTTTGTGGCCCAGACGGCCACATCTTTAACCCCCTCCTCCCCGAGCCCTCTAACCTCGACCCTGCTGGGAGAGCCCTGTCCTGCAGGACTTCCTGTGGGATCTCCCCACGCCCCCGTCAGACTCGCTCTCCCCGAGTAACGAGGCGAGGCGTCAGAGGCCTGATTATTTGCACTGACCCGGGTCTGTCTCCTCGGGGCGGCCGCCTCGGCACAGTTGCGCTGGATCACACTGACGCGGAGAGAGGGAGAGGGGGGGGGGGGGGAAGAAAACAGAGGCTGGCTCCAGTCAGGCGGCCCTCCTCGGCAGGTTGATGAATGTCCAGGACTTCACGATCTTTACCACCCAAGCCAGCGGAGTCAGGCTACAATGAGTTACAGTCTCGAGGCTAGGGCCCTCTCACCCCCCCCCCCCCCTCTTCGACCGGCCAGGGAGCCCCCACAGCCCCCCAGAACCTGAGCTGGCCAGCCTGCCTCCCCCACAGACACTGAGGGTCTATCCTCGAGCGCTCCGCAGAGCCCCCCCACGCCCCTCCCGCCCCCCCCACGCCACCACCTCCCTCACCCTTTCAACTCTCTGACCTGACTGGTCTGATTCTACCAGGGCTGACACACTCACAAGGCCCACTATCAAGATCCAGCCAGCACATTTCGTTTGTCTTTGTTTCCCTTTCATTGGCATATCGTTCTGATATCTCCCTCATATGGGCTGTCAGACAGAAGATGAGTGGGGGGGATGGGTGTTGTGGTGAAAGAGGGGAAGAAAACATTTTGGAGCAGCAGTCCTATTATTGTGGATTCTCTTCAATTTGTTCCAAACCTGTTTCGAAAAGTGAAGTGTTTGTTGGCAAAGGCACCAAGGTGGGTCCCATTAGGATGTCTATAAAACAGAATGAGAATGGCTGGAAGAAAACAGCAGCATTGTTAAAGATACCCCCTGCAGTTACTGCAAATTATACATTACCAAAAGGCTTTTCACCATGTCTGTGCTGCCAGAGGCAAGCCATTTACTAGATAACTGATAGATAGCACTGCCTTTAAATTGTCCTTTTTCTACAGTTCAATGTCCAATAAATGTCTGCTTTGCACACAACTTTGTTATATCAATTATCAATCAATCTATAAGTATGTTGTTTGGAAGAACATTATGTTTATCGAGAAGCTACGAATCTGGACGTATACTTTTATAATAACCTTTACCAAAGTTACATTATTGATGATCTAAACATGCGACTGCTTAGCTCGTTAGCAACACAAGCCCTGCATCATTGCCAGTGACGTCGACCCCTCTAGAACCAAAGCAATCAATGGTGAAACATAAGATGGAGTAATGACATGGGCGCAGGGCAGCGAAGAACATGCCACGCCATTACAAATGTAATTATTCCTTATTAGAGCAAAGCACAGTCTATTACGCTGCACACCAATTGCGATTGGCAACACTTGGGGTAATTTGATGACGCACACATCTCGGTGCTCTTGGCAGGATCCAGGATGTGTGTCTTCCAGCCCTTTCTCATGGTCCGCCAGCAGGGTGGACTACAGGCAAGTCACACCCGAGGAACCCTTCTAACAATACATACTATGGTTAGAATGAAGTAATATCATGCTGCTTTGGGCATCTATGTCATACTTTGCAATGACTAGCATTTGTCAGCAGAAAATGGAAGGGTGTGTTGCTAGGAAACTGCATCAAACTGTGAGCCACTGATGACTGTTCAGCCAGTGACACCCCGACTCTCCTCCCCACCGCACCGCTCCTGTGAC
Source organism: Osmerus mordax (assembly GCF_038355195.1). Taxonomy (NCBI): domain Eukaryota; kingdom Metazoa; phylum Chordata; class Actinopteri; order Osmeriformes; family Osmeridae; genus Osmerus; species Osmerus mordax. Next base: position 13,918,114 of record NC_090065.1, read on the forward strand.
CCAATAACCTAACACCCGACCAATCATCACACGCTGGGGGTGCCGGGGGGCGGGGTCACGGACACATTAAACATCAGATAACTGTGGAGATAGAGACTTGCAATCAGCTGACACGGGCCACCGTCAAAGGAGGCTTTGAGTGGTTCTTTCAAAGGAACCACTGTGTGCTCGCGGCTCATCCGTCTGTTCCCTCCAGACCAGATCGGACTTCCGTCCAACCCTCCCCCCCTAAAAGACCGCCCCCCCAACCCCCCCCCCCCCCCACTCCCACCCACTGCTGCAGGAGACATTCCTGGTCAGACGGTTGAATGGCAGCCCTGTTGCATGTCAGCCTTGGCGGCAGCAGCCAGCGGTTTACAAGGTCCCCGCTGTGTGGAACTGTGACCCGGCCTCTGAGCTGAGCTCCCAGGTGACAAATAAAACACTATCCCTCACAGGAGCCGAGGCCTTAACACTTCACAATGCTAACCTAATTGTAGCAGCGAGTGGCCAGAGCGCTGCTCTGCCAGCCATTCAGAGAATCACTGCTAATGGGGATGTAAACAGAAGGCGGTAAAGCGTGTGGGATGAGGTGGTTAATGCGGACCCCTTTAAATGGCCACTTACTGGTAAATACAGCTCATGCAGTATTGTTTAAAGTTGTTTCTTGGTGGATTTCAGTTACTCTCGCGTTTGAATCGACACCTTAAATAGTTCCAAAATAAAATCTGGTCAATGATGGTGGATGTTTTACATAAAATACAGTATATATGTATAGGGCCTAACACACAACAAAATACAAGAAAGGCAGCTTGGTAGTGGGTATTGATATGATGAAACAGCAACCACCCAATATTATAGTCACTGTAAATCTTTGATACGCAAAGGGGGCAAAAATACTGAGGTATAAATTGGGAAATGGATATGTAAACAGAAATGTTATGTAAACATAAAAAGTGTCCAACAAAGTTCCTCATTGTGGAGATGGTCCAGTTCCTGAGATCAAATGAGCAGGTTCTCAGCAGGCTATCAGCATCCTTAACGCTGGCTGTAAACTAAACCCCCTGGTAGGTCAAAGGTTGAAATGTTTGGGTTTCAGGGCGACGCCAATGGGTGAGCATTGCCAGAATTTACTGTGGAGTCTGACACACAGTTACCGCCCATGAATTAGTGACCTTTCAACCCCCCCGTCTCCCCCCCCCAACCCCCTGCCAGCGAACTCCAGCACACCTCTACTTCAGCCTGATATCCACAACACAACACAAATTAGCAAGACCAGAGGATGAGAAATCGAAATCAAACTGCCGGACAGAATGCTCAGGTCTTCCCTTCTGACATGCTGCAGACAGGCAGGTTTTGTTTGAGTGATTGAAAGTTATGTCACAACCGTAATGTGGAAATGTGTCCCATCTGGGAGGCGGAGGCCATGTTTGAAGTCCCTGTTTACAGAACCCGGGGGGAGGCAGTTCAAACAATCGCTCTGTCTTCACAGCCATTTAGGAATCTGTGTTGTGTTTCACAGAACGTGGGGCTGGGTAAATGACTGGCTGATAGGAAGATTGTATGTTTACTGTGAGAGTGGGCTAGTCACATCAGAAACAAAACAAAAGTTGGAAGAGGTCAACTCAGGTAACGTGTGGCGGGTGGAGCCGAACAGAAGTTCCTCCAGACCAGCAGTGGTGCATGTTGACAGAAAACTTGAAATGGAGATGTTTCAGTACTGAAGTCTAGATCTAAAAGTAAACCAGAGACGATTGTAAAAAAAAAAAAGAGAAAAGAAATCCAGAACAAATAGCAAAGAAAAACATTGAAAAAATTGACGAATCTCACAATGTCCATCTCAGTCAGTGTGAATTAGACCAGGAGGGATTCCATTACCCAAAATAGAAATAGCCCCAATGACTTATACAGGAACTGAACCAGACAGTGAGGTTGAATGGGTCATTTTAAATAATGAAAAGCACAATAGTCACTTTGTCTGAGTCAGAGATGCACGATAAAAGGCAACATCATGGGAAAATATATCTGCAGTGCCAGAATAAATCTTCCTGGGTAAAAACAATTACAGTGCTTTGATCAATACTCAGCATGATAGGGAGGCATCTCTGAGGGCAGGTCTTACGAAAGAAACATTCCTGAGAGGAAACTTTTAAAAGCTTTCTCATTGCTCCACTTCCTGTTCAGTCATTTGGCAGGCAGACACTGGCAGACACCTCGACGTGTACCACAGTTTTCAGTTAGGTGCGCAGGACAGCAGGAGAGCCAAACCTGCCACAGCATTGAGGGAAGGGAGAGAGGAGAGAGAGAGAGAGAGAGAGAGAGAGAGAGAGAGAGAGAGAGAGAGAGAGAGAGAGAGAGAGAGAGAGAGAGAGGAGAGAGAGAGAGAGAGAGAGAGAGAGAGAGAGAGAGAGAGAGAGAGAGAGAGAGAGAGAGAGAGAGAGAGAGAGAGGAGAGAGAGAGGAGAGAGAGAGAGAGAGAGAGAGAGAGAGAGAGAGAGAGAGAGAGAGAGAGGATGAGAGGAGAGGATGAGCACAAACGCTTATCAGGAGCCCGGAGCTGCAGAGATTACTTGAAACACGCACACACAAACACACACATACACACACCTGCTGGATCACTGCTTTCTCATTGAGCATGCAGTGTCAATCCTGATACCCCAGGAACGAAAGCTGTGATTACAAAGTCCTCTCCATGTAAATTCATGGATCCAAGAGAGTGGAATGTAGTTTACATAATATACACAGTTTTTATCCTGCTAATATATCACTTTCTGCCCATATAGCTGTTTGGGGTTTGTGCTAATATTAATCCCTACATTTTCTGTGGCCACATTCCTGAGAAATTTAGCACCATATATTGCATCTCTCTTCACTTTTTGGCTGTTTTGAAAAGAGTCATTTTACATATCTCTTATTTGTACAATATACATGAACATTGTAAAGTAATACAAAACTGTAAATCTTTTGATACAATTATTATTCTTCAGAAACTTCTGGAATTAACAAGCTGATTGAACGCACCAGGTTTGAAAACACACTTGTTATCTTTGACGAAGAGAAGTAGTCAGTCATTTGTGCGTAAGATTTACTATCAAATAATGTTGCTGTAGGGACTGATTGCTCTCTCGTTCCACTGAGCGGCCGAGCTCTAGATGAGAGCTATTGTAAGAGCACTAATACAAACCAGATGTTAAACTTGTGTCCTCAAAATGAATGGGCCTATTGGGAAACCAAGGAAAGTCTCAGGGGACATTCCACCGGAGCCTAAGCTGATTGGTTCACATTGAAACAACATGGCCAAGATAAACGCAGATTGGAAGAAAAGGGGTCTCTGGACGCTGGAGTCTAAAATAAATCGTTAAAGCTAAAGGAGGAGCTTAGCTCATCCTCTAAGGAAAACAGTGAGTTTTGCAAGTGAGTGACACATATGATGACTGTGGCGCCAGGCAGCTCCAGTCTAGGGCCCAGCGGTGGGCTGCCTGGGAAGTGGGGAGCATCAGAGGCCGAGCTTCCTCTGTGCTGATGTCACGAGGCTGTAGGGGATTACTTTTTCCTAGCCCCTTGTCTGTATTTTCCCCTCACGACTCGACTGTTTTAGAAAGGGCAGAATCGGAACACATGCGACCGAAGAAAGTGATCTCCGTTTGATGTTTCAAGAGGTCGAGCCTTAAGATCTTTGAGCTAATTTCTTAAATGCAGAAATTATGGTGGAAATCTATTCTGTGCTAAATCTGTGGCTTACTTTTGTAAAAAAAAAAAAAGAAAAGAAAAGAAAGAAAGAAAAAAAGAAAAATAAGAAAGAAGAAAAGTAAGAAAAACGAACAAATACTGATTTTTGTTCAACAACCAATAATACTGCATCCCCACGCCACGTGAGCGTGACATTTAGTCATTTAGCAGACGCTCTTATCCAGAGCGACTGATCCAGCAAGCATGGAATTCTTTTTTATTTATCTTTCTAAAATCAATGTGTTTGTGGAGTCCGTAACAGTCCATTGGCAGCTGGAGTCTGGGGGGCTTTCTTCAACACAGGAAACGGCTCTGTGGCCACCACAGTCTGCCCTCGAACTGTCTCCACAGTCTCCCCTCCACCCCCAACCCCCTCCGGACCCTTTACTCATGTTACCCTCAACAACTCAGACCGAGTTATCACAACAAGGCCCCTGGCTCCAAGGAGGCCAGAGATGTGATCATCCTCTCACACTTGGTTTTAACAGAGATGCAGAAAAGGCCAACTGCAAGGTCATGACAGAAACATCTTCATTAGCGTTAGGTAGTTCCCACCCTCTGTGTCTCTGATATCGGGGGGGGGGGGGGTCCAAAGTAAGATCTAAAAAGAGAAGCACGCTTCCAAACAATAGCTGGAAAGCAGGAGTGCCGTGGTCCTTTCCTCTGACAGTGGGCAGGCCAGCGTGTTTTGTAAGCACTTCCATCCTGCAAAAGCCCCTGGTGAACCTCCACCTGCTAGCTAGCAAGCTACGCTGCAGCTCTTGGAGGGAGGCGCCTGCAAGCCAGCCTTCCCCCTCATTTCACTGGCGCCAGCGCTCAATGGGCCCTGCACTTTGATTATTTGTGTTAACAGTTAATTTAGCACCACAGACACGTGTGCCAAAGCTGGCTTCACTTCCTCATGCATCACCAACAAATGTGACTTTTATGAGTTCCTTTTCACGGGGCCACCCCCCACCTCTCTCCTCGGCTCGTCGGGCCGACTCACTCTCTACTCTCCACAGACTGTCTTGACCCCCCCCCTCCTCTTCCAGTCCCCTCCCTTCTTTCCAACCCCACCTCCCCCACTTGCTCGCTGGTCCTAATCTCTTCCACATCTTGCAGGAGAGAGTTATTTCTGGCTCCTCTGTTCCCAGTGTTTGCATTATCAGGAATACATTTCATGTCAATTTATGGTTGGTTAATACCGCCGAGACTCTTTCTTAGGGAGATTTGCACTTCAGTTGAAAAGAAAGCTTAACCCACAAAAAAAGGTCCTGTCACATTTTGAAACAACTTTTCCAGTTGGATCAGGGCTCACGAAAAGAACCACTGAGATGAATTAAAGGAATAAGTGTTTCATAGGCCTACTTATAGTCAAAATTACACACAGTAAAAAATGCAGACAGTTTATTGACTCTTGGTTTTATAAAAAAAAAAATCTTAAACCCTTTAGGACTGCTGCACTCTGAACATAATGATTTCGAAAAGTGAGATAGAGCTCAAACACTGCAAGTATTCGCGTGTTGGGAACGAAATAACTACAATGTCTTCTCCTTTTATTAAGATCTCCACACTCAGCGCTTTGAGGAGCACGTCTGTCTTCGGGCTGTTTCATGGAGAGCCCATGATGTGAGTGAGCAGCCTGGATGTTGATGGCTAGTTAGCAGGGAGACTGATACTTGAGGGCTGGGAAGGAACAGTGCTGAGGGAGCAGAAACCAGCCGCACACGCATGAGCTCATGCCAGAACTATGCTAGCAGAAAGCCGCAGGAGCCATGGAAATATTTGGATGTCTCTTTTTGCTCTTTTCCTAGTGTGCAGTGTAACCAAGTGCATCATCTTTTATGGTAAGAGGCACGTTTTCATGTGGCCGGGGACTGAATGCTAAGATGTTGGTCTCTTGTTTTTTGTTGAATATTCAACCACTCAACATGAGCAAACAATGACCCCATCCACCCAAGGCCACACCAGCTCTCCTGTTGTACTCTTCTTTGAACCCTGATACAAAGTTTCTTGATCCTAGGATGAAACTCTAACCAAAGCTTTCCCAGTATGGTCAGAGGTCTGTGTTTAATCAGATTTGGAGGGATCGCACTGTCTAGTTTGTATCCTATAATTGGTTATAAACACATAAAAATGACTTTGACATAATCCTGTTCACCTCACGAGCATCAGTTGGGCTGGCTGCATTAACGAATGTGAAGACTTAGTAGGATCTCTCCTCTCACACCCTTTAAAATGTGACAAGCTTGCAAACAGTATACAATCTGACGAGGGACTTGTGGATGCTGTTGAAGACCCCCAAAAAATTGAGGATTCTTTTGCCGGCAGTCGTGTGATTTTCTTGCATGCTCTTCATGTGTTATTGAGTCCTCGATATTAGCTTGGGTTGTGCATGTGTCTCTCCCTTTATTTCTGTCTACAACTTTATTTCCCTTCTCTTCCTTTCTGTCTAAATACTCTTGTCCAATAGGCCAATTTTTACTTATGTTTCCCTCTTTGAAGCATACTGAGACGACCTAAAAACACTGAACATTGAATCAATTATTAATCAACACAATTGAGAAAAAACACACATCCACTATCTTTTTCTCCACACACACAATTCAAAGCCGTGATGACAAAGGCCAGGATTGGGGGACTGTGAGAGGACGGTCGTGGGGGAATGCTCCTGGGGACACCAGGCTCCAGCGGGCTCCAGCAGCACACGGCCAGGATTCCCTCCTCTTCCTTCCCTGTATTGTCCCTCTTCCTGCGGGGCCAGGATCTCCTCTCGGTGGCCATCGCTGCCACAATAGCACCAGCAGGCACTGGGCATGAGGGGGTGACCGCGGGGACAGCGGCAGTCAGCTTGACAGGATGTGACACACTTCTCTCAACAATTAACGACTACAAAGCGCTGTCTGACACGGCGCGACAGGCTAATGTGACATTAGCACGGTGACGATCCCTGGCTGACAGACATGATCACACCCAACCATCACAAGGGGCAGAAGAACAACAATGTGAATAGTGGCGGTGTGTAATTATTATTGAGGGCATGAATGAGGTAGCCGGATATGATGGGGGTCTGTCCAAAATAAACGATGGTTCCACCTTCTGGATATGGAAAATGAGTGCCGTTCAAATTGAGGGGAATGGAATACAACCAATACATTTTCAAGGATTAGCCTATTGCAAGGTATTCAGAACAGCACCCCTCCAAAAAAAACGATGTAAACAGCTAAATGAATATCCAAGCAAATGAATGAAACCATCACATAAATTGGACGGCTGTGTCTTCAAGGCATTAGGCACGTTGCACAATTCAGTGCATAATAAGTCACTGGGAGCAAGAGCAGATCCGGATGGTGACACGATGGTTCAAACAATGTGGACATGTTGTGCCGAACAGTCTTTGTGACTGTAGGGGAAAAAGCCGAGGCAGCAGGCCGGTACTTCTGTTCCCCAGTTTTCTTATCATGCACAGTCCTCTCAGTATTAATAATAATATTACTGATGGCACGGGCGAGAGAAAGGGATTAGTGCTTATACTGCTGGATGAGGGTCGCCGCCTGGCTGGTATACATATGGGATTTGACTTGACTTTCTTTAAACACGGCAAATGGGAAGCCAAAAATCTTTTTCATTTAAGAGCAATTAAGTAGATCCCAGAATCACTGGCTCCAGCATGCCGCCGACTTTTTTTTATTTTCTGTTTTTTTACTACCCATTTCCTCTCGCCTTGCGCCAGCAGCAGGAACGCTCACTTTCTCTCACAAAGCCACATTTCCAATGCCAGAATCACACAAGGACCACCACGATTAAGTGCAAGCCTTGCTTCCCTAAACATGTGAGACATAATAAGGCCCTAACACTGGAGAAGTGTTGTGTTCCAACATTTATGTGAGGTAATTAAAAACATCCAGCGGTAATTTAATAGTTCCCGCTGAGGAGAGACATGAAGTCTACTGACTTTTTCTCTGTGTAAATAACTTGGAATGCAATGAGTACACAGATTATTTGTTCATCTTTTCTTTTTTTCCTTTTTTTCCTTTCATGAAGTCTACTGACTTTTTCTCTTCAACATTCAAGCTCTCAAGATCACACTGGGGATTTCATCAGGAAGTACATGTAGGGAACTTGCATACTTGTTCCACACATTCTGTTTATTGTCATATACTGTTTATATCAGGCTAACATATGATTCAGAGGCTGCCCCTGAATAGAGGCTGTTTCTCTGTGAGCCTACATTCCAACAAGCAGGAGCACAAAATAACCTTGAGCATACACTGAGGCATATCTTCATGCGGACTGCTCTGTGAAGTGCTGCTCTGTGAAGCGCTGCTCTGTGAAGCGCTGCTCTGTGAAGCGCTGCTCTGTGCTGCTCTGCTCTGTGAAGCGCTGCTCTGTGAAGTGCTGCTCTGTGAAGCGCTGCTCTGTGCTGCTCTGCATAGCGCTGTTCTGTGAAATGCTGCTCTGTGCTGCTCTGTGCTGCTCTGCTCTGTGCTGCTCTGTGAAGTGTTGCTCTGTGAAGCGCTGCTCTGTGCTGCTCTGCTCTGTGCCGCTCAGCTCTGCGCTGTTCTGTGAAGTGTTGCTCTGTGAAGCGCTGCTCTGTGCTGCTCTGCGAAGCGCTGCTCTGTGAAGTGCATGTCAATAGCTCAGGGAGACCAGAGTGCAGCTGACATGTGGTTCCAATCGCTCTCTTTTCTCACAGTAAGAGGAGGCCGTTCATGTACCTCACTGTAAATACAGGACTTAAACACACACCAGACGTTGGCTGTTTTCACAGCACAAAACCTGAATATGTAATCAAATCCCATCAGAATAAACAATGCGATTCTGTTACCAATTGAAGTCTTTTTTCTAATAAACTATAGATAAACAACTACTTGAAAAGAGAAACCCTGGCTGGGACACTGTCTCCCATTCACTGTTCCACCTCCCCATGTTGATAGAAATGTAGGCTGAGTGTCTTGGGGTGCAATTTCCCCCAGTTTCAAATTATATTCTACACCACATTCTTCAAGCATGTCATATTATGTAAAATGTATGCGAAGGACATCATTAGCATGACAAAGCTGAACCCCAAAAAAAGAAGGAATATTTCATAAGGAGGGAGACTTTCATTTTTTACACGTTCTTCCCATGGCCATAAAGAAGACAAAGCTATTTACAGTATGAGCAGACAGAAGACATGACCTCTTGGACCCCGGGCGACAGGGAAGGGGTGAGGGGTGGGTGGGTTGAGTTGGGGGTGCAAGGCAAGAACTCACGAAGGAGTTGTGGCTCCAGAAGCTGGTCACAGTAGACTAGCACTCGTGTTCTCATGACATTCCTTCCCAACTTAGATCACTGAGCAGTCTCAGGCTATGTCGAGTCATTCCAACCCAAAACTAACGTTTACCCATTTCTCTCCCTGTCTGAGAGTGTGACACTGCACACTCCAGAACTGGAGCAGAACTGGAATAAAACATTAAATCATCTCAGTAAGCCTCCAATCCATTTTTCTTGCATAGAGGTAGGAGATAAAAGAAAAGGGATTCGACAGATGCTTTGTTCAGATGACCGAGTTTGAAATTCAGATTAGCCTGATGGGTTGGGGGTTAAACCGTCAGGTATGACTTGGCTGCTCTGAATAAGATGAGTTTCTCTCGAGTTAAAGCATAGAAGGCTTAGTTTGAACGGTAATACATTGGAGGATGTCTCTGGTGTGTGAAGGGTCACACAGTCAGGGTGGCAGTTATGTACCACAGTATTTGAAAGGCCTGAGACAGTCGTAATCTTTCAGGAGCAGCAGACAGAACTGAGTTCACCAACTCTTCTAAAATTCTTTCAGTGTTTTGCCCTTGTGTCGTGCACTGAAGGTGTGGTGTGTCCCATATGTCTGCTGGAAGTCATAGAAGCAAGGAACGGACGTCTTCCAGTGACATCGTTTCCGCCTGACACTGTTTAATCACTGGAATATCCACTGCAACAGGAACAAACTCAACAGACAGGAGTCATTTGGATGAACAACATTGTATTCCCAGTGAACTTTTCCTTTAGGAACTTCCGGCAGGCAAGACAGTGGAAATGAACAGAATGATTTATTCGTAATGTTAATAAATCATTAATTAATTGTAATTAGATTTAGACGCACAAAGAGTACAAAAAAGGACACAGAGTAATGAGCAGCACTAAAAGAATAAGCGTGCATCCCTTTGGCAACAACAACAAAGCTGTATTCAAGAACATGATATGAACACGTAGAAATGGAGCTGGGAGCAGCACAAGCATCACACTGTCCCCCCTCTCACACTGTCCCCCCTCTCACACTGTCCCCCCCTCTCACACTGTCCCCCCCTCTCTCACTGTCCCCCCTCTCACACTATCCCCCCTCTCACACTGTCCCCCCCTCTCTCACTGTCCCCCCCTCTCACACTGTCCCCCCTCTCACACTGTCCCCCCCTCTCACACTGTCCCCCCCTCTCTCACTGTCCCCCCCTCTCACACTGTCCCCCCTCTCACACTGTCCCCCCCCCCTCACACTGTCCTCTCTCTCACACTGTCCCCCCCTCTCACACTGTCCCCCCCCCACACTGTCCCCCCCCCCACACTGCCCCCCTCTCACACTGTCCCCCCCTCTCACACTGTCCCCCCTCTCACACTGTCCCACCTCTCACACTGTCCCCCCCTCTCACACTGTCCCCCCTCTCACACCGTCCCCCCCCTCTCACACTGTCCCCCCCTCTCACACTGTCCCCCCCCTCACACTGTCCCTCCTCTCACACTGTCCTCTCTCTCACACTGTCCCCCCCTCTCACACTGTCCCCCCTCTCACACTGCCCCCCTCTCACACTGTCCCCCCTCTCACACTTTCCCCCCCTCTCACACTGTCCCCCCTATCACACTGTCCCTACTTACACACTGTCCCCCCTCTCACACTGTCCCTACTTACACACTGTCCCCCCCTCTCACACTGTCCCCCCTCTCACACTGTCTCCCCCTCTCACATTGTCCCCATCTCTCACAACAGTCAAGTCCTCCAGAGGCCCCCTGACAACGGCTGCTCGGCAACATGAACTAGTAAACAGCTCCCTCTAGGGGATGGTGTCTGAGAGTATTTGTTCTGGTGTTGCTTGAAGCCGAGACAGGGGCCAAAGATTCCCCACCTACACATCAAAAACACATTTCTTGAGCATCCATGCAAATATAACTGGGCAAAATAAAGCAGTCGGAACAAGGATTTTTGATGTATAAATGATAGAAATGGATGAAGGATTTCTAATACGGATGTGGTTTCTTTGAGTATTTAGGTTGTTTTAATATTCTGCTGAGATGTTTGTGCCGCTCTATAGTTCAACAGCCGTTCTATTTACAATCGAACTAACACTCATGAAATGACATCTCAAGTTTTCTCCACTGTTCTTTTGGATACGCAGTATATCCGCTGTTTATGGAAGCCTATCTGTTTATGTAAGCCTATCTGTTGCGAGATGAGATCTCTAAACAAATACAGTATGTGACCCCAGTGAACACACTGTTTAACCGAGGAAGGGCGTCTGTGTCATCGCAAATCTCCTCCATTCGGAGGTGATGGCGTGCTGAGTGCAGAGCAACGTGGGCGTTCTGACAGCGCAGCGATGCGCTTCAGACAGGACCAGCTGCTCCTAGCCAGCCGGCCGCCGCAGGAGAGAAGCATGGTGGAAGGTTATCCCAGGCCAGGGGTAGTGGCCTGTCAGGAACCAACCCACCCCATCCTCAGTGCCTGGACTGGGATGGGATTGACCTCGGGAACCCTCATGGTTTTAGTACTATTTTAGTTTGGTTCCATTTTCCATATCCTGAGGTAATCATTACAACTTCTGGGAACTGAAAATCCATAATACAGGATATGAAGCAAATGAATGTAGTACAGCATGCCCAGTGGGCATTTGATTAATGCAGGCTTAACTATCTGCTAGTGCAATATCTTGGCTATAGCTGGCCTATTATAACAGTACTCTTATTATTCCAAATGGTAATCCATCCACAAAGCAATTGCTTTAGATTCAGAAATTAATCTTTGGACCCATTTAAGCATGAAAAACATTATCATAGAATGTGTAGAATAGGCTATATACTGGAAATAAGTGTAGTTCATTTAACTTCATAGTGCATCAACAGAATTGTGAATACAAGAAAAAGGAAACAGTAACAACAGTAAAAGTTAAAGTACACTGTCACTGCAGACCAGAGCATCATTACTGTCACTGCAGAACAGAACAATGCATCATTTCTGTATGCAACTTAATTCTCAGACTGAATTTTATTTCAGAAATTCACATTTGGATCCAGGTTATTTTTAACTTCAACAAATGTAATATCTTTATTGAGAACAGGCTTCAAAACCTGTTACATGTCAAAAAGCAGGGGAAAACAATGGTATAGTGTCAAACTCAGATATAAAAATAAAATAAAACCCCCCAAAACATCTTGTGACATTACTGTTCCACTAAAGACACTTAATATTTATATATGCAGCATATTCCCATATCCTTCCTAAATTGATCATTCTAAATTAAATCATGACTTGTGTATAGCCTTCTGTCAGGCCAACTTTTACCCTTTCAAAGAAATGTTACTGTCAAAGTAACCTGGTGAGAGGAACAACTTGTAACCACTTGAATTAAATCAAGTGAGCCAGTGACTTTCTTTAACAAAAATCGAAATAATCAAACATAACGAATATGGGTGTTTTGGAATCATGTGAATACAGGTATAAAACGGCTTTGTAAAACAAAAAGTTCCCGTCATTCACAACAGGCTTCAAACTGTAAGGTATGGAGCAGCATGAAACATATTGGTACTGTGTTAAACACTGATATAAAAAAATAAAATAAACAATACACTAGTTTTAAAGAACAGCCACATTTCAAAAAGTATCTGATACCTGCTTATTTATAGACTCATTGACATGTCAAGCCATTGTTCATTACATTTTCCAGACTCCAAAAGAGCCTTCAGCTGGTGTCATGCTTCTCTTTAAAAGCGAGCAATTACCATTCTAAAGTTTACTGTCAAAGTAACTTTGATAAAGAATTGACGACTTTGTGCAATTAAACTCAACTCAATTTTAGTCATTGCCTTGCTGTGGGGATATTTCCAAGTGAGTAATCGAGTCCAGTCTTGTCTTCAGACATAACTGTCAATGTATGAAGTGAGCATCTGTCATGATGAACACCACTTTTACAAGGGTTTAAGACCGAGGGTCAAAACATTCTAGTACAATTAATTGCTGTAGGTTTGTCCTTCAGGTGGCTGTGGAAGCTTCATATTCTCTTTGGACATCATCAGACGCCTTAACTCGTGAAGAACAAATTTAATGCTAAACGAATTTTGCCATTTAGCCAGAATTGGTATGCTACGTGCATCCACCTGAGAGAGAAAGGGAGAGAGAAAGAGGAGAAACGAGAGGGAAAACACTCAGTTACGAACCTTGATGAGCTCTTAATTGACTACTTCATCGACACGTTTTTCATTATGCAGAATCATGTAAAAACTATTGGTCAAGTTAAAAAGTTCAAACATTAATTGACTTACCGTCCCATTTGAATTATTTATCCCATTCATGCAAATTTTGGTAACAAATCTAAAGGTGGGAGGTGCCTCTGGGTATTTAGGTCCACATTCCATATTCAGACTGTATATCCTGTTCTCATAATTAGTCTGGAAAATAGAGGGAAACATAGAAAACATAATGGGGATTAGAATAATAATAAAACAGGATTAACTTAATCTTTTTATTCTATGAAATGATTTACTGTCGTTTCCAAACCCGTTTGCACTTGCTCCCTAACCTCCTACCATAAACGTAGGGCTTTTGACAAGATGGTAAAGACATAGTGCCTAGGTTCGATAATGAGTGATGCAAGTGATAAGGTTGTGTGTGTGTGTGGCTATATCTAGTGCCTTTGGGGCTGCTTTGCTTACACGTGGTGGTCCCAGAATCATGCCTGTCCACCGTGTGAGTGTCCTGTCTTCATCGTCTTCAAGGCCCCAGCTGACTGTGCCATCTCCACCCTTCTGGCCCTCTTCCAATTCCTCCAACAAACGAAAATTGCGTGGAACTTTAATTCCTAGAAAATATGGAAGCAAACACAAATCCGTAGCTATAAGGGCCAGCGCTTGACAATATTTCAGATGCAAAAAGACAAGGAGACATGTTCAGTTTTATTCATTTAACTCTTACCTCGAAAATTTATTTCAAATGACGGAGGGTTTTAGGGCAAAAACATTATTGGAACTGTAGCCTACTATGGAATGACCAATACAAATGAAAAGTATCCTGCTAGATTTGTTAAAAATAATGACCCCGTCTAAAAAAAAAAAATTCACTTGTAAGCACTAATTAGGCCTATTATACTATATCCACTTGAAATGTACCGTTATACTGGCTTTAAGGAACACTAGAGCAGTGGACAAGGAACAGGTGTAAGGAGGACCTCACTGCGCAATGGCATGCTGACAGGTCGGGTATGACAAGTGCAGCAGATTCTTCAAATGCATAAAAACTGATGTGGTATGACAACTCTGCTGCAGCAAATTCCGCGGGTGAAAACGGACTGCACTTGTATGAAAGCTGCTACAACTTCCTCGACTGCAGAGCCATTGAAAAGGGCTTTTCTTTTTCAATGGCTCTTCTCGAGTGCAAAGAAAGGCAGCGTCACACCTGCACTGGCAGGCCCGGTTATTGCAATAATCTGACCATATTTTCTTCGTTATTTTATTTAAGTAAAACGTAGTATACGTTGTAGTGAAGCAGTTATCCCAAACCAATATATCATGTCCACAAGTTTTAAGGTACAGTATGGAACATAGTGTACAGTTCCCAGTTAATTGACCAAGCTAGTGCTAGCTAGTTGTAGCTTAAGACTCATCAGTTTATGAGGTATGCTAGCTAAAAAGGACAAAACATTACTACCAGGCATTAGCACTCTAGTTAGCCTCGCTAAAAAGGCCCCCCCATGTTGCCTTCAATAGCTAGCAAGCTTTGTTGTGCTCTTATAGTTCATCATCACTGCTCATAGCTCCTATGAAGGGAAGGATGTTATTTAATAAGTATGTTGCGTGGGTCTGCGAGTTAATTTTCTTCATTGACAAGCTACTGTAGCTAGCTAGACCGGCTGGTGCGGTCAGTATGTGATCACACAACACAAGCTAGTTACGACCACTCACTGATTCATTCGGCTATATTTCGGCAATCAGGCTTTCCGTCTAGTTGACTAGCTGGTTATTTTAGCATCCTCCCCAAAGTGCTGGAAAGTCATTTCTGACCTCTGGTGTCTGTCATTAGCTGATCAACAATATAATAACATACGAGAATAATTAGGGCAGACCAACCTGAGGGGACCGCCATCTTCACCTGCCAAATCCAAAAACGAGTCGACAACAGACAGTAGTCAAAGGATGATGCTGCATCAGTCCGTAGGAAGTTTCGGTACGTGGGCGGAGCAAAGTATGCAGAGATTGCATACTGAAAACAGCATTGGTGTCAAAGAGACATTGGTGGGCAACTAGATAAGGGTTTTAAACGTTTGGTGGAAATTCATCAGGTTGTGATGACTTGAAATACTTTTAGGTCTGTACCAGATCAGGCAATATAACAACGGGGGCATAGGAGTCAGCAGGAAAATAGTGCAACGCACAACAAGTCTTCACTCAAAGAACCGATAAAAAGGAATAGGTAACCCAGTTACATAAGCATACATTAACAAAGAGTATACAGTGTTGCCATTGTGATGGTGATCGATGGCTCAGAGCCACTCACATTAAGTTTTAAAACTGCCTTCATAAATAAATGTATGTGTAGTTGTTCACACAGACTTATCTGAACAGGTTTGCACTGGAATGAAACATGCTGATAACATTAACCATCTGAATTATTCTCAATCATTAACAAATTACATACAAAAGCATTTATTGTTTACCACAATAACTCCAGTTGGAAAGCATCTTTAAGTATACATTGCTAGTTCTATAATCAAGTCTCATAACATTCAGGGAATCAAAGATATTTTACAGCTCAGCAGAGAATGCTGCTACAGGGGGTGAGAGAGACATGGTGTTATTGACTGTACATGGGAGGCGGCTGTGTTCTAGGCAAGAAGACGAACAGTCTTTCCAGTGACTGTCAGATAATCTTCATCTGCCAAGGCACGAAGTGCCTCCTCAAACATGTCCTTTGTTATGGCCTGGAAAACAATCAAACAAAACCATCAGTTGAGGGGAATGTCATCTTTGTTTAATTTGTCAGGGCTGTGTAGCAAATGTAATTTAATTGGAAGTGAAGGCAGATATGAGGGTGAAGAGAATGTTTGGCAGTAACTTACAGCTTCAGACTGTCCTCGGAGGTCATCAAATAGTTGCTGGTATTTCATGGAAGGAGTCTTTCCCTTGGACTGCATTAACTTCTTAAGAGCCTGTGCAAGCTCTTCTTTGCGTTTCCGGGCCGTGGCACTCATTCCTGTAAGCAGAGAAACAAGTCAGTCAAAAACAGATAACCCAAGTATGACCAAAAAGCTTCACATGGGGCTATGCGTGGGTCATGGATATTGTCATCTACTATCAAACTAGCATTTAAGCCTTTGGTAAACTGTCAACTTCAGAGCATACCTGTCGTGAGGATAGAGATGTCCACAAAGCCGGTTCTGGGGTCTGTGGCTGACTGCTTGAGGGCCTCGCGGTGCAGCCGCTTGGCCTCCTCTACGTCGATGGTCTCCACCTTGTCAGAGAAGCGCACTTTGGCATGGGCCTCTGCCAGGCGGATCAGAGACTCCAGCTGCCTGGGGTAGGCAGATACCATGCCCCGGCCACTGCCTATCTTCCTCATGTCTACATAGGCCTGGAGCGAGAGCAGTTAGAGTTAGCCGTTGCCACACAATAATATATATACGTGGTTTTGTTATCTATTCTCCATTTTTGGTCCTATTCTTCAATTTTTTTCCTCTAAATAAATATTCAATTGAAAGTTGTATTGTTAAAAAACAAAGTGTGAACAAAGAACAAATATATATAAACCTCTTTACCAGGAGTGCCAATAATTCCAGAGTTGTGAGACACACCCACCAAGGGTAAAAGATGTTAGTAAAATACCTCAATGAGTGCCTGGCCAGCTTCTTCATTCAGTCTTGGATTAATGTAAGTGCGTGCGTATGCTATGTAGTCCTTCAGCACAGCCATGTCCAAGAATTCCTCTTCAATTTGTTCCTCGCTCTGGTAGTAGAGCGCCACCAGGTGGTGGGCCAGGCGACGGTCATAAGCCTCGTCTTGGGGATCCAGCATGAGGAAGATGAGATCGAATCTGTCAGGGAGGAAATTCCAGAGTTAATCAGCAATTATCATTTTGGAAATAGATTTAAGTAACCTATTTTTAGAAAACCAACCATTTATATTCACAAAATATTTGGGTCCACCTAGCTGACAAGCAGCACTTGACATTAACATGTTTGCTCACCAGCCACTGTGGTTAGTGGTTTCCAAGGTTTCTAGCAACTCAGCAATTTCTTAGGCACAATTTTTGTTGAACAGTTTTTTTCTTTGTCTCTTCATTTTCATCACCAGTTTCTCTCTTTTGTGTTGGTGTCTTCCCTCCGGGTTTTCCTACACCTGTTATGTGCCGCCACCTCCTTGCCTTGCAATGAGTTTATTATTTTAGACGGGGTCCTCAAGTTTGATCAAAAGCTTGGAGTGAGATTTAATATAGGCCTGTTTTGACAGGATGTGAAACATTACAGAAATATCCAGAGCTTTAATAAATGCAGTCTTAATGTAACTAGAAAGACTAGTATAATTTGAAATACATCTTCAGTCCTTCCCATACCCTCTAACATTTTCCTTAGTTTCAGATAATGTAGGCCTAAGCCAGCCAAACTGAGCCAAAGCTTTTGGTTGCAAAGCAGTTGCAGTTTTTGACTGCGTCAATAATAATTTAGTGAAAAATGGGCTATATGACCAAATCCAGCCTCTCTGGAATAAAAAATGTTAGACAAGCTTTCTTCCAACTTACCTTCTCCGTCACGCGTGTTCGCGCGTCTATGTTTCTTACCTAGCAACGAACGTACGGTGGCTGAAACTGTTCAGAGTGTTCGCGCATCGACCGTATTTTCCAGACTATAAGTCTCTCCGGAGTATAAGTCGCATCAGTCAAAAGTGCCAAAGTGGCCAGAGGGTGACTGCTTTACCTGCCACAGCCGAGTTATACCCGCATTTGGCGGGTGAGCGGGTGCTCATGTCAAGCCCTGCTGACGGGTGTTGCGTACCTTGACAGTAGCGTGTGAGGCAGCTGGATGTTCTCGATGGTCGTCTTCTTGGGGTTCCACTGTGATTCCACTGGGTTGGCTGCAGCCAAGACGGATGTACGGGCATTCAGCTGGCAAATGATTCCAGCCTGCACACACAAACAAGTGTGAGTGCAACTTCTCAAAATGCATAGTAAAACTCCACCCAGTTGCAATAAGTTCCAACCTGTAACCTTAATCTTTTTATTTTTCCTTCATTTAGCAGACTTAAATAGAAACTAATTCATCCAAAGCACAGTGGGATTTGAACCTGCGGCCTCTGGATCTCCCCCTGCATCCCTCCCACAGCCAGAGCCAGCCCACCAGGAAGGAAACCTGCATCCCTCCCACAGCCTGAGCCAGCCCACCAGGAAGGAAACCTGCATCCCTCCCACAGCCAGAGCCAGCCCACCAGGAAGGAAACCTACAGCCTGACCCAGCCCACCAGGAAGGAAACCTGCATCCCTCCCACAGCCAGAGCCAGCCCACCAGGAAGGAAACCTGCATCCCTCCCACAGCCAGAGCCAGCCCACCAGGAAGGAAACCTGCATCCCTCCCACAGCCAGAGCCAGCCCACCAGGAAGGAAACCTGCATCCCTCCCACAGCCAGACCCAGCCCACCAGGAAGGAAACCTGCATCCCTCCCACAGCCAGACCCAGCCCACCAGGAAGGAAACCTACAGCCTGACCCAGCCCACCAGGAAGGAAACCTGCATCCCTCCCACAGCCAGAGCCAGCCCACCAGGAAGGAAACCTGCATCCCTCCCACAGCCAGAGCCAGCCCACCAGGAAGGAAACCTGCATCCCTCCCACAGCCAGAGCCAGCCCACCAGGAAGGAAACCTGCATCCCTCCCACAGCCAGACCCAGCCCACCAGGAAGGAAACCTGCATCCCTCCCACAGCCAGAGCCAGCCCACCAGGACGGAAACCTGCATCCCTCCCACAGCCTGACCCAGCCCACCAGGAAGGAAACCTGCATCCCTCCCACAGCCAGACCCAGCCCACCAGGAAGGAAACCTGCATCCCTCCCACAGCCTGACCCAGCCCACCAGGAAGGAAACCTGCATCCCTCCCACAGCCAGACCCAGCCCACCAGGAAGGAAACCTGCATCCCTCCCACAGCCAGACCCAGCCCACCAGGAAGGAAACCTGCATCCCTCCCACAGCCTGACCCAGCCCACCAGGAAGGAAACCTGCATCCCTCCCACAGCCAGACCCAGCCCACCAGGAAGGAAACCTGCATCCCTCCCACAGCCAGACCCAGCCCACCAGGAAGGAAACCTGCATCCCTCCCACAGCCAGAGCCAGCCCACCAGGAAGGAAACCTGCATCCCTCCCACAGCCAGACCCAGCCCACTAGGAAGGAAACCTGCCTTAGCGATGGAGAGGGTCTGCTGCTCCATGACCTCGTGCAGCACTGAGCGTGTGCTGTCACTCATCTTGTCGAACTCGTCAATGCAGCAGATGCCGTTGTCGCTGAGCACCAGTGCCCCCGTCTGCAGCACCAGCTGCCGCGTCTCTGGGTCCTTCATCACGTAGGCCGTCAGCCCCACGGCGCTGGAGCCCTTCCCGGACGTGTACTGGCCGCGGGGCACCAGGTTGTACACGTACTGCAGCAGCTGGGACTTGCTGGTGCCGGGGTCTCCGCAGAGCAGGATGTTGACCTCGGCACGGAAGTTCCCTCTGCCCGTCTGGCTGAAGTCCTTACGGGTGCCCCCGAACAGCTGCAGCAGAATGCCCTGGAAGACCACGTTACATGCATTTATTTACCCAATGCTTTTATCCAACGCAACATGCATGTAGTGCATGTGCACAGTCCTTAACGGTATGGCAGATGTTTTGTGTGTGCCATGGAACAGTCTGTAGTAACGAGATAACCGATTGGCTGGAACATGACTCAAGTTCGAAATTCTTTTTCTGGCACTGATTTGTCTGTGTTGCTAAACAACACTCAGAGGGCCTCATTAGCTTACACAACATGTTTATAAGGGGGGGGGGGGGGGGGGGGGGGGCGGGATTCCTGAAAGAACTAAATCCTACCTATTGCACCTTTACGTTAAACAGTCTGACTTTGCATCAAAACGAGACAAACTATTTACTAGTTAACTGTCAGAACTATGGGATTAATACCCGTTTTACTGTCACAAAAGTGCTGCATGATGAACCACCGCTGGGCATGGTCTCAAGAGGAAGTCGTAATCAGAAAGGTAACGGCTGTGCTTCCCATGGACACGGACCTTCTTAATGTCCTCGTGTTCGTAGATGCTGGGCGCCAGGGCGGAGGAGAGGCGCTCGTACACATCGGGCTTGGCCGCCAGCTCCTTCAGGGTCTGCACGCGCTCCTCCGTGAACAGCTTGTGCTCGCTCTCGTCTCCCAGGACGTGCAGGCGCTTCTCGTCCGTCTTGCGGAAGTGGATGGCGTCGATGTGGGTCTTGTACACCGACTTCACGTTGCTCTGGCGGGGGTTCATGCGCATGGGCACAGCCCTGTAGATGCCTGAGGGGTTCATGCGTTTACACACCTCCATCGTCAGCCCTGAAGTTGCCTTCCACTTTGACCAAACAACAACAACAACAACAACAACAGAACATGAGCCTGCAAACGGGAAGAGGTATTTGGAGGGACTCACCTGTGATGTTGATGCGGTCTCCTGGCTGGACTTTGTCCACCAGGTCGTTGTGAGCGTAGACGATGGTGGTGTGAGGCGTCTGGCCAGCGGGCATGTCCTCGGGAGATTCCTGGAGCTTGATCTGAGGATCACCAGAGGCATCGTGAAGACAGGAGTGGGACTACACGCTGAGGTCTTCATATGGAAAGACTTCTTAAGACAGGATATTGTGGACGTCTTCAGAAGTTCATCCTTTTTTGTCAGGGGGACTGGTCCATCTTTTCGATGATACATCTTAAAGCATTCATTTAATCTTAAAAGAACCCAAATCTATTTGGTACAAAATCGGGTGAGATTTAGCCAGGGAGAGCACAGACTAAGTCACTTCCGGGCCATACTCTAGCACAGCACATACAGAAATACGTCCTCAGCACGGTAACTACGAGGGAAAGCCTATCAATCAAACAGCCCGTTTTCTGAACACCTCGGCTCACCATCTGTTTGTCGGAGAAGGCGGAGCGGTTGTGGATGAGCGCCAGGCTGTGGGTGGTGTTGCAGTGGCGGCACACGGCAGGCTCAGCGATGCGCCCACGGTCCACCTCCACGCGGGAGCTGAAAGCGCACACCTGGCACTGGAAGAAGGCTTCCTGCATCTCTGGGATCAGCTGGGACGTGCGGATCACCATGCCGCTGATGGTGATCAGCTGGTCGATGTCTGGGTTGTACAAAAAAAAAAAAAAAAAAAGATTAGATTTTTTTTATTTTATTTTTAACTTGGGCTTAGAGTCAAGACCTCACCCACCTTCCCCTTTACAGATCGTGTTTGTTGGCGTGTTACAGGAAGTGCGATGCCAGACGGCAGGATCGTTACGAGCGTGACGTCACATCGGGGGAAGGTTGCGGAAGGGGGCCAGGCGGGGTTACTAACTCACCCTCTGGGTTGAGGCTCCTCATGTTGCGGGTCTTCAGGGCGTTGTACGGGC
The DNA here is from genome assembly GCF_038355195.1 of Osmerus mordax. Classification (NCBI taxonomy): domain Eukaryota; kingdom Metazoa; phylum Chordata; class Actinopteri; order Osmeriformes; family Osmeridae; genus Osmerus; species Osmerus mordax. The sequence continues at coordinate 13,939,675 of NC_090065.1, forward strand.
GCACCTGGATCTGGTGCTCCAGGATGGAGTCGGGGAAGCGCTCGAAGAAGAGCTCGTTCACGGCCATGTCGAAGGTCGGGATCACTTCCTGTGTGGGGGGGGTAAAGGAAGACACTTAGCATTTAACACTAGGTGACAGAAGGACTTTGCTGAGCAGTCATTTGAGTGTCATTAATGTGTCGAGTTATGGTTAAGAATTGAAGGACTGAGTTATTGGGAATTCATTTAGTTCTCCATCCAAAGAAATTGTATTTAGTTGATCATGTTGATCATCCTGAGCTCTTCTTTTTACCTGAGGGTACGAGATGAGTTGCCTGTACAGGTCTGCATCAAAGGTCTGCACATGTCCACAATTCACGTTCAGCACAGGCTCACCAACAACACTGATCTACAAGACAGAAAATGTTCTGTGAGCATTTCAACCGCTGGGCATCGTGAACCACTTCTGCAATATTGTTACGTTCCTAGGAAAGAGCCGGGTTTTCGTGGTAAGGGATTGACTTGTGACCGGTCAGGTGAGAGGGATGTGGTAGGGAAGCCACTGGGCCGGGCGGGACTTGCCTCCTCCAGCTTCTGCATGTACAGGGGCTCGTTCAGGTCCAGGCCAGCATTCTCATCTTCATTTGAATTGAGGTCAATGAATCTCTGCAGGAACCTCTGTGGACGAGACAAAGAAACCCAAAAAACAATCTTTAATATTCAAGTGAGGCCATTACAAATGGACACCGGATGAAGGAGACGGTTGTGGTCATGACTGACGTGAGGGCCGTGCTGGGCCTCCATACCTGAAACTTTTCCTTGCAGGTCCCCACGTTGACGTCCGTTCCCCAGATGACCAGCCTCTGACCTGCCGGCTGCTCGCTGGCCACTGCTCCGTCCGCTGACGGCTGTGGGGGAGGGAAACGCGTTCATCCACAGAGTGAATTGACTGTGACACAATCCGTTATCATGGCCTCCGCACACACGTTTTCACCTAACTCTATCATTCTCAAGTGTAAGACGTGCAGTTTGAAAACGAGAAATAACATAACTGAGGTGTGTTTTTAATCACCCTGTCTGGGTGCAACTGATTAATAAATCTCCGAAAGACAAGTTATTCTGCGTATCGCTTCCCCTACCGGCTCAGAGTGCAGGTCCACCTGGGGAGCCTTCCTGACTGACCCCAAGTCCGGGCGCTGCCTGGCCGGGGTACCACGGATGCCACTGCGGGGGGTCCCTTCCACCCTGGAGCTGGGGGTCCCGTAGGTAAGCGGAGAGCTCATGTCCACCTCACTGGGTAGAACTGACAGGACAGAATATTGGATTATGTTGTTAGTTACCACGTTGCACTTCAGACTGTACAACAGTGAATAAGACTTAATAGGTCCTGAGAAAGATGCACATTGTTGTTTAAAAGAACCAGGAGCGGTAGCTACCTGAGCATCTGGGGCTGGAGAACAGGGCGTCTTGGACGGCCGGGCTCTGGATGTCTGTGGCCGGGGAGGTGGGCATAGCTGGCAGATCCCCGTTGGAAGAGTCCTGAGCTCGGTGTCTCTGGGACGGAGGAGACAGCGGGCCATCACTACCAGCTGTAGAGAGAGAACATACAGGTGGTCATCAAAGCCTTTAGGTAACGTTAGCATGTCAAACTCACAATGTTTACAGGAAAACATTCAAGACGGCTCATGACGCTAATTAAGAGATGCACCAGTGGAATTTTCAATTGAAAACCTCCAAATGCGTAACATGTGGTTAATTTACCGTTAAACGTGTAATTTAGCTGATCATAAGCAATGCCTCTGTAGATTTGAAGCTAGCTAGCCAACAACTAGCCTCCTAACTTACGAGTAGATGGATTGTCACTTCTCCCACGCTTACGTCCACCGGGAGTTGAAGTTGGGGAAGACATTGTTGTTCAAACTTCTACAATGAAACATCAGAATTGTAGTATGTAAAATAATCTCTGATTTGATCATTGACACGTGTCCAGTAGTCAATCCACTGTTCCTTTAACAAAGAAGCATGTTGGCTGTGCAAGAAAACATGGATAAGACACTCTATACACACTAGCACAGCACATTTACGCATAATGCGTGTGTATTTCATCCATTTGGAACAGTTATAAACGGTGGAAGCAACTTTAACTAACTTTAGAATAATTCAAGCTTACCTGATATCAAACTTACGTCGAACTATACAAGATATGGCGCGAAATTGTACATGTGACGTAATATTCGCGGGGAATTTTTAGCCAATGACTACCTTGGAGTGCAAACCATCTAATTCAAGGGGTGTCAGTTTTTAGGTTGTCGAGTTGATTTCTTTATATCTATTTAACAGTAAACATGTATTGTATGTATTGTTTATATATTCGTACAAGATGCCTAAATGTCTACCCTGAATCTACTCTAGTCAATGTTATTGTGCGAAGAGCGATGTCATCCCGCCATTCTATATTGGTTTCTTCCAACCTCTGAGTTAGAGTGGGAAGAAAGCAAAAAAAATCTACATTTAAAACATGAAACGTTTTAATCGCTCAGAAGACCATTTTCTATAACCGTGATCAAGTAAAACGACAAAAGAATTGGACGTATAGGTCTAAGTTAATAGTCGTAGGCCTACAGATTTTACGTTTACATATCTAAATTCACGATTATGTTTCACATAAGCTTTTCTTGTGCTTGTCATTAATTTCTTATACAATGCATACATTTTCTTTCTTTTATACGTGCGATCAGACTTTTGGCAAGAATCTGACATAGACTTTAGGCTATCATTTTATTCAGACTTGATCGACTGAATTTAGGGCAGTTAATGCAGTGAGTACTCTATAAGAATTCCTGTAGGCCTATATTACTGACCGTGTGACCAAATCTACAAAAGAGTGTTTTGTAGACACCTCCTAGTGTATTTTTTTTTAGAAAATTGGATGTTGAAGAAACCGTGTACCTGCAGCTACGCCATTTATCAACTTTTGCCACAGGGTGGCGTATGTTACATGAACATTTCAATATAATCTGACAACAAATCAAAGTCAAAATCATTGTCAACGATAATAGGAAACTGACAAACAACATATTTTCTGTCCGATTTCCTGAATGTATCTGATCTGCAGTGATGCGGGTTTTTCATGTGACTATAACATTTCACTGTGATATTGCTTTTATAAAACAATCACATCTGTTTTGTGTATATGACATGCTACTACACTGATGCAGCAACAGTGCGTTATTTTGGAGGTGAAGGGGAAATGCTAAAAATAACATTGGGTTGTACACCATGTCCAAAATACCGTATCACCTGACTTGAGTCTCCTTTGCTATATCAGAAATGTAAAGACGAATGCTGGTTTGAAAGTCTAACTATATAAACAACATCAAATTGTCCGCCTGCCAGTACAGTCGTAGTAAAGAGGGGGTGGCCTTTGCACCCGCCCTTCTCTCATCAAATGGGAGCTACGGGGAGCACGTGACCCAAACTTGACTTGACTGGTTTGTCAAAGGGGGAGGTAAACGGTTGACGTAAGCACGGGGACGATACAAATTACACTCCGCGAAAGTCTTCTGCTTCAGAAAACTTAGGTACTTCTGACAAGAAGTTAGTAACGTGCGGTGACAACTTTACGCACAGGGATTAAACCACGCCACTTAAATAACGCAACCCGTGGTCATAGAAGAGAGGGGGTCACAGCAGTGTAGCCTACTGTGCGACTATAGCCTTTTGTATCGACTTTGCACGTTACTGATTGACAACACTTGATTACATCCGACCCCACGTGGAGAAAACCAGGGTTCATGTGTGACATATACAGCCTGGATTCGCAGTGCGTGTCACCACAATGCAAGATGAGTTGGGCAATGGAGCCTGCCAATTTCTACGACAATAACAAGCGGAGCGGTCTTCAGGAGGTCTGCAAGCCCGGGCGAGGGGATGGCACGGGCGAAGACTGCACCATGGCCGAGTTAAGCACAGCTCCTGCGATGTACGACGATGAGAGTGCCATTGACTTCAGCTCGTACATAGAGTCCATGACAGCGGTGCCAAACCTTGAGCTTTGCAACGACGAACTTTTTCTCGATCTGTTCAATACTGTGAAACAAGAAAAGAATGATTTCTACATGCAAAACTCGACAATCAACAACCCGCAGCAGCTGTCAACCAACACATACACAGTCGTTGGAAGCCAAAAAGAATTCGAGAGGAAACTCGACGTTGGATATGACAAGATGTTCAGTGCGCCAATTAAACAGGAGCCGGATTGGAGTGACAGTGAAATGTCCTCGTCACTACCTTCCCAGATAGAAACCTGCGCACAGACATCGGTCAGTTTGCCTATGGGACAACCTACGCCACCATCGACCCCAGAGCCGCTCTCTTCCGCGAGCTCAGCACACTCCTCACCTCGTAAAATCGGAAAGGAGAGGGTGAAAAAGTCTGTTGACAGATACAGCCACGAATATCGTCAGAGACGGGAGAGGAATAACATTGCTGTGAGGAAAAGCAGGGACAAGGCAAAGCAACGCAACCTTGACGTACAGCAAAATATGATTGAACTGGGTGCGGAGAACGACAGATTACACAAAACTATAGAGCAGCTAACTCGCGAGTTGACCGGTTTGAGAGAATTCTTCAAGCAGTCATCGTTTGGGTCCACGAGTGGGGACAGTCGATAATAGATTATTGGCATCTCTAAACGGAACTTTTAAAGACATACCTCATACATATTTACCATCTGTAACAGATGCATTTTAAAGCTTACCTTCATGGCACTGGAAATGTTGGACGGAGCCTACTTATGTTGATGCCATAATCTTTTTTCGGGGGAAAAATGCATTTTTTTTACATTAAATTATTTTACCACTTCATTTACATGTTTTTATACCAGATATGGTACATGTTTTATAATTCCAAACTTTGTAAAAAAAAAAAGCCAGAGCATGTTTGAATTTTATATAGTTTGTATAAAACATTGAAATACTTGGAATCTATAATAAAATTGCTGAAAAGTTATTCAAGTGTAGTGATCCATGACTTGGCAAAATTGAGGGTGACACAGCTGTGTCCTGGTTGTGTTATGTCATAAGGAAAGATATTGTCTCATTGGAAGAGAAGAAAAGAACTGATATTCAAAACACAACTGTATTTTATTGTGACTAGCTATGCCATTCAGTTGTCTTAAATGCACTGGGAGGTAGACTTCCAACAAACAAGACTTTAACATGTATTTACACCAAAAGGGGCATATCCTGCTAGTCACCTCAGTTGAGCACATAGATAGTTTGATGCATGAGCTTTAAACTTGTAGAAATAGGGTAGCCAAGCTTTTTCACTGAGCTTGCGGCTGTAAATGAGGCCTGCAGTGACTCTCAGAGTTAGGCTGAGGCCACAGATTTATTTCACTGGGCCCCATCACGCTGCCAATCTCAGCTAGGCAGATTTCTTCTAGACCAATCCAAAGGGCAGGTTTCCTGGTGACAACACGGACGTAGGCAGTGAGGGGCCCCACCTCCTTCCCTAGAACATTCTCGACCTCGTAACCTGGGAACTGAAGCAGATGGGAGGGTCACTACCTGAGCATGAAAAATACCTGGTTGTTATTCTGGGCCAGTGCATGGGTGTATCAAGAGCCTTCTGGGAGATTATCATCTAGCAACCAATAGCACTGGCAAAATATTATGGCTATAGTGTGCATTGAATGCATGTTTACTACAGTGTAATGTAAGGTGCATAGTTGACAAAGTTTGCTTGTCAGCTCACCTCAGTGTCACTTTTTGCAGAGTTTAGGAGGCTCACAATAGTGGATTGTTGTAGCTAAAAAAGAAAAAAGAGAGAAATAGTAACCACCTGGGCAATGACAAACCCCTGAAGAACACCACTCGTAGTACATCTGAGCCCAGCATGGCTGACCTATCTAAACCACACACCTGCTGCTTATCCTTACAATGGCTTGGTTGAACCATCACGTCTACTGAACTGAACTTGACTGCAACTATAAAATCAGGTTCATGATTTGATTGATCAAGTCATTTGCAATAAGCACATTATTGGGGTGCGTTCAAAGCTAAGTCATTAGGACCCTAACAATAAGAGCTGCATCTCACCTTAATTTTCACAGTACAGTCACTTAGTGAAGAACTTATGAATGCTTCAAGCTGCATCTTAATGGTTGGCTGGTCCACTGTCGAATCACAGGACGAGCAATGGAAGGCTTGACTGGAGAATGACAAGCGCAGGTCATTTTTGATTGCAGATGACATGACTTTATCCTTATTTACAACCAAATTGGTAACTGAGGGTGGTCTGTACATGTACGTTTTATTCGGAGCAATCTCCAAACGGTCACTTAGACAACTGCTGCATACTGGCCAGGAGAAAGCTGTGTCCTCATCCACACCAACTATTACGCCTGTCCAAAACAAACATACCAAAAAATAAAGACAAAATAAAGACAAAATAAAGACAAAATAAAGACAAAAAAAACAAAACACAGTAGGTAAAGTTGAAATAGGTGCCACAAGGCATTAAATGCATAGCTGCTTAAATTGAAAAAAGAGGAAACAAGATTGATAAATGTTAAGACGCATTTCGTAGAACATGGGCTATATTAGACTGGACCTCTGTACATGTTTATCAGCGGTGACAAAGATAGCAAGTGTTGACTCCCTCTGCTAAACGGAGCGTTTATCCTGAAGACCAAAGACAGCCTCATACACATATAGCACCTTCGGTTAGATAAAAAAAAAACAAAAAACTTCCAAGTGATAAAATACTCTGTCTTCCGGTCTTTTATTTCACACATGCACGCTGCCAGGACTCCCAGCTCAGAGAGTGTGAATAGTAATTTTTTGTTTGTCATATCATTGTAACAGCTGCTCAAACATGTGGGGTCGATTGGTCATGAACCCCAAGGCTTGCAACAGCAAGACTGTTGCCCTTTGCAGCAACACAAGACATGTAGATGACATCTCTTACCTCCACATCTGCATACTGTAACACAGTCAAGATAGTGAACAGAACATGACAGCAATGTAACAGATTAAGGAGGAGTACATTTGGCTACTGTTTGACTGAGAACCCCCTTGAACATTTAGGTCTATTATCTTAATAGTATTTCACATTTGGCCTGATCATGAATATCCCTCAGCAGAGTAGACTGGATAAATCCACTACAAAATGACACTACTAAACAGATTGTATTGCTTTCAGACTGCCTGACAAATGACTAAGCATTGACACCACTGAGGTCTTCCAAATGTCCATATGTTAATTATTTACTTTGAATCCAATAAAAAAAAGAATACTACAATTCCCCAGCTCTGGAAGGGTGTCTGGAGTCCAAAGGATGACCTGAGACTGAGCAACTGACAGAAACCACTGCCTTTGCAGAACCACAGAACATCTTGCTGAGCATTCAGAACAAAACGGCAGAGCCACAGATCCCAAAACAATACAAATACAAACATGGTTGTGTTTAAGGCAAACCAACAACGACCGGACAAACCAGCTGGGCGAGGTGAGGGACAGACAGCAAATACTGACCAGACAGGCTGCAGAGAGAGTTGGCTGTGGTTTCAGGGCCCAAGGGATCCAGCCTTATTGGCCGTGGCAGGGAGTAGGCCTGGTTGGGGGCCTGTGTTAGGAACAGGGAGCTCTCTGTGTTGCACACAGCCTCCACAGGGCTCTGGAGCTGCACAACCGACTGTTCCACACACAGAATGACACCTGGGCGTTGAGAGATCACAACGTATTAGACCGAAAGATATACAGGTACTTTATTCATCTCCTTTCGGAAACGATAAAAGGTCAAAACCAGCTATACACCAGGATACACATCTATGTACACACATAACTGTGTATGGAATTCTACAATTATTTAACCTTGCATGACTACAACTGAATTAGAGTTGAGTTGGAACAGCGCCACAGCATCAAGGGCTCCGTACCGTTCTCCAGGACTGCATCGCTGACGGCCAGGTGGCAGGCTCCAGGGGCGAGCAGAGCCTGGGCGACAGGAGGGGCCAGCAGGCAGGAGGGCCTCAGGCACAGAGCCAGCGTCCGTCTGCCTCCACCGCCTGGGGCGTCGGCGCCCTGCAGGCTGGGGTCAGTCACCGCCAGCCAGGCCTCGGCCCGGCCCACGTCAGCGTTCTGGGAGCGCAGAGAGTGAGGGTGTGTGTGGGGTGTGTGTGTGTGTGTGTGTGTGGGGGGGGGGGGTTTGATCGTGTCACAAACACTGATTAACGACCAATCATTGAGGTAACGCGTATTATCAACAGTGACATGAAAGGCAGAGGAAACAGTAGGAAAAAGGGACTGTGTGTGTGTGTGTGTGTGTGTGTGTGTGTCAGTGTGTCAAAGTCCAGAGCTTTGTTCTGAGCTCTTATCTCAGCAGGGTCAAAGTGTAAAGGTTTCATTGATTGTGTCGGAGGACGCCCTGTGCCCTGATCCGCTGGTTCAGCCTGCCTTATCAGTCTCCCTGCTCCCAACCCCCCCCCCCCCCACCCAGCGTGTTGTCAGGTGATTACCTGTGTTCTCTTGTACACAGCGGTGGGCGGTGAAGCTGACACGGAGGCCTTCATGCTTGTTCTGGAACCAAAAAATATATATATAAGAAAACCTGATGGGATTTAAATGGGAGTAGAGAAGCACAAAGAGACTCCAAACAATCTCTAATCAGAAGGATTGAAAGTTCTTGTGTATGCGAGAGAGACAGTGAGAGAGACCAAAAGAAAAAGAGAAAGGGGGGATGGAATGAAAATCAAAACATGCACGAAGGGTGACTTCACGCGCGCCCCCCCCCCCCCCCCCCCCCCCCCCGTTACCTGGAGGATGTGTCGTAGTGTGTGTCTTGCGGGGGTGCAGTAGAGAGGGGACACGGCCTGGCCCTCGATGGGCTCCACGGAGCCTTCCTGGCCTGACAGCAGGTAACAGAAGCTGGGGGCTGGACCCGCGGACCTGCAGTCCTGGAACCAGACACACATCGGCATTGACTAGCCGCTACAGCAACCATGTACTACAGTCAAGCTAACCCAGTTGTTCTAAAAGACCCTGGCCTGTGACGATACACTCATTGAGTCGCCTCTTCCTCGGAAGAAGATTCCTAAAGGTCAAAACACCTAGACACCTACTTTCTCAGGGCTGTGTGTGCTTCCATGCACTTTGATGGGCACTACTGGGGGCCACATACTGTCTATTAGGTTGAATAGTCTGGGGCACCTTGATTGGGGGAGATAGAGAGAGGGGGGGGAGATAGAGAGAAAGAGATACAAAGAGAGAGGGAGAAAAAGAGCGAGGCAGAGAGAGAGAGGTGAGGGATTAGAGTGGTTTCACCCTCCTTCTCATCTCCATTCAATCACAAATCTGTTGAGACAAGAGGGGTTTTAGGATCAACAGAAACCATCCTGAGGCGGTTGAGACTGAGACACACACACACACACACACATTCTTCTAGGCCTCTTTGGCTCCATTACCAAATATCATTCATACACCTTGAGGCAGAGTGCAAATTATACAATGACAATCGGGGGGGGATCAACTTCTTCTCCAGGGCATAAAGTCATATTTACGATTACAGGTAAGAACGGTATATAAATGTATCGACCCCCCCGACCTGTTGTTTTTACCTCTTTTGGGGGGATCCAAGTCTTAATTAGGGGGGGTCAAACCCTCCCCAAACCCCCCGTAACCCTAACCCTGCCTTGAGGCGTTGCACAGTATACAACCCACTACTGTACATCGCTTCGAACTGCAATGTTTACTCATAGACATTTCGCACATCCCCAAACCAACGAGATCTGCACACGTATATTTTGTTCACGGGCACACCCACGCGCTGACAACTTGTCAAAGAGCCTGTAATCTGGATGAGATTGTGGTACAGATATAGAGAGCTACGTGCTGAATGAAACTTCAGTTGATCTAATCCTTGGCGTGAAGACAGAGACGCAAGGATCGCAAATCACATTATATATATATACACTGCATACGTGTATAATGTCATAAATGTTTTTATAGATAAAAAAAGACATGTATCACAAATATATATACAGTATCTCAAATATAATCCCAACTCAACTGTTGGCTCAGTGAATGTGGTGTGCTGTGTCTGGTGTGCGAGTGGGTGTGTTCGGTCTTCAGGAACCTGTAGGCCTGTCAGACCTGCTCCTAATCACAGGGTTAGTGTGTCTGAGAACCGGCTCTGCTGCTCCGGCAGGTCTGACGGGGCACGGGTCTGACGGGGCGCAGTGTGACGGGGCGCAGTGTGACGGGGCGCAGTGTGACGGGGCGCGGGTCTGATGGGGCGCAGTGTGACGGGGCGCAGTGTGACGGGGCGCAGTGTGACGGGGCGCGGGTCTGACGGGGCGCAGTGTGACGGGGCGCAGTGTGACGGGGCGCAGTGTGACGGGGCGCAGTGTGACGGGGCGCGGGTCTGACGGGGCACAGTGTGACGGGGCGCAGGTCTGGGCTGAAGTTACCTTACCACACCAAACCCCCCTTGGAGAAAAACGTCTGAATGAATCGTTCACCCCCCCCCCCCACCCCCAAACTTAAATACTCAATTCTCGTGGTGTGCAGACAGAGAGAACATCTCAGTACGACAGTGTTTCATGAGGGGGGTGATGGGACGCTGTAAGGTGACAGAAATGCTACGAGACGCACCCCCCAGGGTGTCGCCAGGACAGGACGACTCCCTGGCGAAGTCCCCCTCGTAACCGCCCCCCCCTCTCCAGAACGTCCTCACGCCGGTTCCTCTAACTGTTTGTAATCTGAGCGGGGGGGCAGCGCGGGGACGGCGTGCACATCTCCATATCGCTTTCCATGTCAACACAGGCCGGGGCCACACGGCCCCTTTCATTTCCAAACATCCAGTTCTCGTCCCCCGTCATAAATACACAGCGCCGCTATGGAGACCAGCCGTTCAGAGGCCAGTGGAAAATCACCGTCTGTTGGTTAGCATGCGGGAGAACCGTCACACCTGTTGTGCTGGGCCTGGGCCCAGAAGGTTGGGAGCTGCCCACGCTCCAGGGGTCGCTTTGGGTCCCCGGGGCCGGCGTTTCACTTTAGTGGGCTAACACGTTTCAGGCTGGGTGACTAGCTAAGGGGAGCGCGATTACACAGCTCTGGCATTTCACAGAACTCTAGGCCTAACGGTCCTTGGTTGTAGGGAGTCAGGTGGCTGAGCGGTTAGGGATGCGGGCTAGTAATCAGAAGGTTGCCAGTTCGATTCCGGCCGTGCCAAATGACGTTGTGTCCTTGGGCAAGGCACTTCACCCTACTTGCCTCGGGGGGAATGTCCCTGTACTTACTGTAAGTCGCTCTGGATAAGATCTCTCTCTCTCACCTCTCTCGAGTGACCCGCTGCACCACTTTGACATGTGTCAGCAGACAGGGCTCGGCCCTGCCACCTCCTGCTGTACAGCTGGAGGTCTGGGGGGTCCTGCCGGGCCTGGGTCTGCAGCTGCACCACGCTGAACATGCCGTAGCTGTCCTGGACCAGCACGCACAGCCTGGGACACAACACAGGAAACACACATTCATACAGTTCATAGTAAACCGGAACCATTTAGAAAAAGGCATATTTCCTTTTACATTTAGTCATTTAGCAGACGCTCTTATCCAGAGCGACTTACAGACTTACAGAAAGTCCTTTTCATGTAAAATAAATACAATTATAATGGTTTTGCAGTTTGAGTAAAAAGGCCTGGATTTATGAAAGGCCTGTATTGACAGATTGAAATGTTTCTGCTTGCTGTTTCTGCAGCTGTGGGAGGTTGTTGGAAAGGGTGAACCTTTGACCTAGTGAGCTGTGATATGCTGCTCTGTGCCAAGCTCTGCCGCTCTCGGCAGCCGAGCAGGAGGAGGAGCGGGAGGAGGAGCAGGAGCTGCCTGTCTGCACAGCCCTTCAAGTCTGGACACAGCCTTTGTACTGTGCTAAGCTGCCAGCACCAAGTTCATGTGCCCCGCTTCTCCGAATCAGGGAGGGAGCAGGGGGGAAAGGGCTCTCTGCAGCTGACTCAGGAGAGGGGACAGGGGGGAGGAGGAGGGGGGGGGAGGGGAGGAGGAGGGGGGGAGAAGGAGGGAGAAAGAGGGGAGGAGGAGGGGGGGGAGGAGGGGGGAGGGGAGGAGGAGGGAGAAAGAGGGGAGGAGGGGGGGAGGAGGAGAAGGAGGGAGAAGGAGGGGAGGAGGAGGGGGGGAGAAGGAGGGAGAAGGAGGGAGAAAGAGGGGAGGAGGGGGGGGGAGAAGGAGGGGAGGAGGAGGGGGGGAGAAGGAGGGGAGGAGGAGGGGGGGGGGAAGGAGGTAGAAAGAGGGGAGGAGGAGGGGGGGGGGAGGGGGGGGGGAGAAGGAGGGAGAAGGAGGGGAGGAGGAGGGAGGGGGGGGAGGATAGTGACACCCACAAGAAAGTTCAAGGCTAGCTGCGCACACGCAGACACTAGAAAGTTGTCCGTTTTTTCTCCCCCAACCCCCTGACAGAGCCGATAAACAGCTTGTGTAGGTAAACACAAGTCTGACCCAGGGTATTTCAAGGCATTCGAAAATATCTCACACTGGACCACTTAGCTTTTTTTTTTTCATGGGAGTAGATCCATTGTTTATAGCTTGTCCTCAGGTAAACCCAGTACATCAACAATCGCTTGATAAACCAAATAACAAACATTTGTGATTTACAGGAGAAGTGTTCATAGAAGTGTTCCTAAGGCAAACCTTGAAGGAGGCCTCCATGTCAGCTCATTGATCAAGAGACCGCCCCCCTCTGAACTTTAAAGCCATAAACATAAACAACTCCTGTCAATCAGGAGCCTACAGGCACAGCTAGGCTTGGTATAGACACCTCGTAGCACGAGCTACTGACTAGCAGGGAATTATCCAGGGTTACACAAGAAAGTAGCAAGTAATGTTTAGTTATAAACAAACAACAACTCCATGCAGACTAAGAGGGTAATGTTACATTGTTTACTGTGACAACAGCTAAATATAGTTGGACATATGCTTGCGACTCTCCTGTTACTGCCAACCGTGTCTTTGTGCTGCGGTGGTGAGGGTTGAGATTGTGACTGCGATGTTGATCTGTGGGATGTTTAGCAGTGACTAAGCATTCACACGCTCAGCCCTGACAGAGGAGTGCAGAGAACAACCCTCTGGTTCTCTTCCTGAGAAAAGCGGAGCTTGTTCCAACGCGAACGACCTAAGGGAAGGCAGATGGTGAGAGGGGGAGACTGAAGGACAGTGGAGACAGGGGCGAGGGTCTTCTCTTGGCGATACCAGAGACACAAACAAGCATTCGGCCCCGGGCCCTGCCCCCCGCCCGCCTCTTAGCCCCCCCAGCAATTCCTCCCGCGCTGCCCTCACCCCCTAAACCCCGCTGCCATTGGCCGGCTCCAGTCACAGGCTGATTTGAGGAATTTGTTTTTGAGAGCAATCACTGGAATTCTCAGCAACTCGGAGGTGCTTCCTGGAATTGCGATCTATCGAGCTTGTCCAAACACACGCACGCCTTCTCGCACACAGACACCCAGGCGTGTGTGTGCGTGCACAAGCACACTCCCGGCCTGGCCCCCACAGAAAGCGAGCGACCTACACACCGAGAACCCAGCCGAGAGGCCTCATTGGCAGGGGGGGCATGTGGGTGGGAGCAGTGATTAAGACTTGAAGTGGTCATGTGAGGGAGAGACTGGGAACAGGATATCAGAAGGGACTTGGAGGCACAAACAGGAGAGACTGAAGGGGGCTGGAGGGCTAGCCAGTTAGACCACTAGCACAACACAGCGGGCGAGGCTCTTCCAGCCTCCAGGCTATCAACAAGTTAGGAAGGTTCTCACAGGAAGAATAGTAGCATAAAAACACAACAGGGAGAACACCCACACCATGACAGAATGCACTTACAGTCTGTTTAAATGTACTGTGCAGTTCTCATCTAAAAAAGCCACATTGAGGCCTATGTGGGGGCTTGGCCAAGACATCCAATCGAAATTGCCGGAAGTTGCGGTCACTTCCTGACCATCCCCTAAACCTGTTGGATCTTGTTGTGTGAAGGGAGGGAGAAGGGAGAGACCAGTGTTTCCCGTCTGAGGGAGGCGTTTGTTTACCGGCGGCGGGCCGCGTGGCAGGAGAGGGGGGTCGGGTTACCGCCCATCCGCTCTGGTCCTCCTGTCAGCTGACCAGGACTGTCCTTGTCGCTACTCCCGACCACACCACCCCCCACCCTCCCCTCAATCCCATTACTCAGCTGAGGACAATAGTAACACTAAGAGCAGGCCCCAGCAGCTTGAGGTCAAGCACACGGGGCTCACATGTGGATGTAATGGACCACAAACCAGACCACTCCTCCACCCTTAGTTCCAGCAAACACTATTGGTATTCAGATTTCAGATGTATTTTTTCCCATTCCTTCATGATGTGAGTCTATTGTGGGACACAAAAAGGCCATCCGATGACATGGTAGCCGTCACCCTTTTGGAACCTTTCACCTTTGGTCAACCTCTTTGCACCCCCAGGCTGATTATGCAAACACCGTTTCAACTGCTTGATTAGTCGACTAAGCACTCCACTCCCGTCCCAGAGTAGGTCATCCAGCTCAACAGGTGGATCCTCATAGGCACATTGAGATGTGAACTGGGTTTAGTGTCAGCTTGAAGGGGTGAGAAGGTTAGGGGCAGCTACATGTTAACACTGATGCTAATTGGATTATGTTGATGGATCATACACTTAAGAAAGTCAATGCAAGCAAGAATTGCTGGCCCAAGTTCAAAACATGACTTCTTTATTGTTAATGTAATAGTAATAAGTATGCAAATAAGATATTTCAGAATTCTATTTTCAATAGATAAGCATGTTTTCATTGTCAATCAAAGTGTTTGTGTGAAGATGGATAGACATCCATTTGATTTCTTTAGAAATTAGCCTGTGAGGTACAAAAAAACATTTGTTTCAAGGAAGGAACCATATGCTGCTAGCCTAAACCCCTGCCTCCAGGCCTCAAACAGCCATTGATCATAACAGGTACAGTGTAAACTCCATCATCTCCCACAGACACAAGGCCTGCTCCTCTGGTCAGGGGACAAGCCCCATGTCCTGCTACCCTCCAGGACATGGGGCGCGCACCCGGACCTGCTACCCTCCAGGACATGGGGCGCGCACCCGGACCTGCTACCCTCCAGGACATGGGGCGCGCACCCGGACCTGCTACCCTCCAGGACATGGGGCACGCACCCGGACCTGCTACCCTCCAGGACATGGGGCACGCACCCGGACCTGCTACCCTCCAGGACATGGGGCACGCACCCGGACCTGCTACCCTCCAGGACATGGGGCACACACCCGGACCTGCTACCCTCCAGGACATGGGGCACGCACCCGGACCTGCTACCCTCCAGGACATGGGGCACGCATCCGGACCTGCTACCCTCCAGGACATGGGGCACGCATCCGGACCGGGCCAGGCCTGGCCTGGTGCTGGGACCCTCCTCGTAGCTAACCAACACAACATGACTCATGCCTTTCCACACAACTGGCCTGCATCACTCACAGCGCGCCTGGATTCAATTAGACGTGTTTGTGTCCTTTGTCAAGCAATGCCATCTGGCTGGATGCAGGGAGAGAGCTAGGTGGAGCCTGTTCTGCTAACAATAGCTAGAAACTAGGACACTCTGTGCCACCAAGGGGTGGCAGATGACCAATGAGCCGTGGGGAGGTGGAGCATACGGTTTCTGATACAGCCACTGGATGAGATACGGTTTGTCTAGCGAGAAGTGGACAGCCATGTTATTTCCCCTGCCATGACTAAATACACAGAAGGTCATTCGGTAATAACCTAAACTAAACTGAAAGTGAGTCAGGAGTGAGAGGGTGAGGGGTGTGGTGCGCATACCTGCTGCTGGCGCTGGGCATGGCAGGGTGTGAGGGGGGTCTGCAGGGGGCCTTGGGCCTGAGTACGGCTGCGGGGAAGCGCTCCTGAAGGGGGCTGAGGTAGACCCTCTGGACCACCACCTCCACCTCCTGGCCCACTGAGCCAGCCTGGCCCAGGCCCTCGATGGCCTCCAGGAGGGAGTCACAGCCCACGCTTAGCCCCCGCCGGGAGCACCCAGACTGGGGGGCAGCCACCTGGACACACGGGGGGGGGGGCGGGGGGGACACACAGACGTGGTGTTAGTCTGTGGCCCTTGAGAACCAGCGCTGTATCAAGTGTGTGTGTGTTCCTGGGAGGGAAGTGGACCTGAGTGGCGGGAGCCTCTCCCTGGCGGGAGGCCTGGTTCATGTCCAGCAGACAGAAGGACCTGGTCAGAGAGTAGGAGCAGAGTCTCTCCACGGGGAGCAGGGCTCTGGGGACGCTCTGTCTGGCCTGTCTGGACTCAGACAAGAGCTTCTGGCTGAAATGGGTGTTTAGAATAGCAGTCATGTTGTCACCCTCCATAACCAGGCTTTGCCTGCGGAGAGAAAAACAGAGAAGAGGTCAGAGCAGTTTCGTAGAATTGCAATCACGGAGAGGGGGGGGGCATATATTTAACCATATGGAACCACAGTAATATGGTTATGGAGAACAAGTCAACGCTAACTGAGTATTCAGCGGAAGCTGTTCCTGATACAGGTTTTCGAACACTGGTGTGTGGAAAATGTTGTGTGGTGTTAGAGGGGTTATAGGAGGGTTGTAGACCATGGTTGAATGTCAGCATGTAGATAAGCAACCTCCGCCTTTCCTCCCCGCGTCTCGTCACCGCGTACCCTCCAGGGACAGGCACAACTAAGCCCCACGCTGAGTGGAAAACTGACAACGGATCAGTCACTACACAGAAAAAAGGTACATGTTCCACTTGAGTGGATTCCTATGCAGGGTTCTCAGAGAAGGAACAGTCTGATGGAGAGTGTTCTCGACGCCACCCATCAGTCACCTTAGCGACGGGTGGTTGGCTGCCAATATTTTCCTTCCACTTCTAACCAACGACGCCGAAACTATAATTATCGCTTTGGTCTCACACACCAAACTGAAAATCGAAAACACCTGGATCCCATCCAAAATGAGAGGAAAAAAACAACAACAGCAAACCATTTCTTTCGAAAATCGGTAAAGAACTTTTCGAGGATGTGTTTGCACACCTGAGTGGTAACCTACCTGGCTGACTTCGGACGGTTTGATCTAGACAACTACCAGACAGCATTCTCCCCAATACTGAGAATCTCTCCCTTTATGACAGATGTTATCAGAAGATGACTATAGTAGCAATCTGAGAACTGGGGCTTTGGTGCGTGTACTTGTCACCGCGTGCCTTCGAATTTTGGAATGCCAGTGTAGGCAGTGTCAGGGTAAACTAGCGCGGTTTCAATATTATACTGTACATTTGCACGGTACAGTCAGAACAGACCCAATTCTCAGCGAGATGACATATGTTCTTTTCGGTAAAATACGCCCCCCCCCCCCCCGCTCCTCCATACTTTCTATTCATTCAATAACAACTGTCAACACTGAATCAGAGACTTTAAAAAAAATGAAAACAATTATGATTCGGTTTCTGGGCTGTTATCTAGGTGGGTCATCACACAGGAAGTGGTGTGGTACACATAGTACGATGTGTGTGTGTGTAAAGGACAGGTACAGTAGAGGCCTGCTGACAGGAAGTGTGATGCAGGGGTGTTCAGGTGCCCGAGGGCAGCTGTCAACAGGTGGCTGGGTTAAGGAGTGGCCTGGCTGGGTGCTGTCGTCAGAGCGGGGGTGAGTCAGGACTCAGGCAGGTATTTCCGCCGAGGCCACAGCCCACTCACCCAGAGGGAGGGGCCAGCCCACTCAGCCCAGGAGCATGGGGGAGGCAAGAGTTCACGTGTCACACAGGAAACTGATAACAAGTGGAATTTGACCAGACCTCCTCCACCTTATATGTTGGATTCCGGGTTTTTCCACTTAAGTTAACTTGTTGGTGTGTTTTTTTATGAATTCCAAGAGGTTTAGAATGAGGTCCATTTGAAAAAAGTTGACCATACATTTAAGGCCATAGTTCATAAACTTCAAGGAAAACTAACAAATGTGGCTGGCAATAAGCATATGTGGTTGAAATTCATAAAAAACTAAACTTGACGACTTATGCAAAAAGGGTACTTTGAAAACTGCGGGGGTCCATTTTACTACGCTGTGGTAAAAAAAAAAAACATACACACACAGTGTGAATAGCTGCTCCAGTGCTAAAGCAGAGTACAGAGCAGCATGTGTTTTCAATCCTGTCTCCTGGCTTCTTCCACTCTGTTCCTAAATGCTCCAGAAAATAATCCCAGTGTGTTCTTTCCCGGTTTGCTGGAAATGACCTCACTACTGCCAGGAAGAGGAATGTGGAGCATTCCCAGGAGCAGCTGGTGACGTCAGCAGGCTGAGCAGGCCCCTGTCCTTCCGCCAGCCTGGATATTCCAGCGTTGCCCCCCCCCCCCCCCCCCCCCTCCCTTACACACACAGCTGGAGTCAGACACGGCTAACTCCCTCTCCCCTCCACAACAAGCTCAACGCACGCCCCTCTGCCTAGCATGTGCAGCAGCTGGCACTGGGACAGGGTCGACAGGGTCTCACACAGACTCTGGAGCTGAGGCTGACTGGTAGCAGGCTGCGACTGGGACTGGACCTAGGACTGAACTGGCAGTGGTACTAGGGCTGGATCTAGGACTGCAACTGACTGGCAGTGGTACTAGGGCTGGATCTAGGACTGCAACTGACTGACAGTGGTATTAGGGCTGGATCTAGGACTGCAACTGACTGGCAGTGGTACTAGGGCTGGATCTAGGACTGCAACTGACTGACAGTGGTACTAGGGCTGGATATAGGACTGCAACTGACTGACAGTGGTACTAGGGCTGGATATAGGACTGCAACTGACTGGCAGTGGTATTAGGGCTGGATCTAGGACTGCAACTGACTGACAGTGGTACTAGGGCTGGATATAGGACTGCAACTGACTGGCAGTGGTATTAGGGCTGGATCTAGGACTGCAACTGACTGGCAGTGGTACTAGGGCTGGATATAGGACTGCAACTGACTGGCAGTGGTACTAGGGCTGGATCTAGGACTGCAACTGACTGGCAGTGGTACTAGGGCTGGATATAGGACTGCAACTGACTGGCAGTGGTACTAGGGCTGGATCTAGGACTGCAACTGACTGGCAGTGGTACTAGGGCTGGATCTAGGACTGCAACTGACTGGCAGTGGTACTAGGGCTGGATCTAGGACTGCAACTGACTGGCAGTGGTACTAGGGCTGGATCTAGGACCGGGACAAAGGCTGAGATAGGGCCTAGTACAACTTTATAACAAACAAATAGGTAGGGCTAAATAGGCTGTACAAAAATTATAATCAAAGAAAGCATAGAACTCCTTTGGGCTCTAGGTGGAGAACTCCTTTGGGCTCTAGGTGGAGAACTCCTTTGGGCTCTAGGTGGAGAACTCCTTTGGGCTCTACGTGGGGTAGATAAACTCATTTGGGCTATAGGTGGGGTAGATAAAGAAAACAGACAAAGAGACAAAGCATCCATCAAAAGGTAAACATCCATCTCTGATCTCTCAACCTGATCAGAAAGCTAGCTGCCAAACCGTCCTGTTCGCCATGCGGACACCCTCTCTCACCACGGTGGGTAGACGTGGACGACATCTCCGGGCGCAGGCACCAGCTGGGCGGCCGTTTCCCTGCTGAAGAGCACCAGGAGCCGGCCTGGGGAGGTGGAGGGGGGGTCCTGGGGGTGCTGGCCTGGGGAGGTGGAGGGGGGGTCCTGGGGGTGCTGGCCTGGGGAGGTGGAGGGGGGGTCCTGGGGGTGCTGGCCTGGGGAGGTGGAGGGGGGGTCCTGGGGGTGCTGGCCTGGGGAGGTGGAGGGGGGGTCCTGGGGGTGCCGGCCTGGGGAGGTGGAGGGGGGGTCCTGGGGGTGCCGGCCTGGGGAGGTGGAGGGGGGGTCCTGGGGGTGCTGGCCTGGGGAGGTGGAGGGGGGGTCCTGGGGGTGCTGGCCTGGGGAGGTGGAGGGGGGGTCCTGGGGGTGCCGGCCAGGCAGGGCTTCTTGATGCTGGTGCTCACACAGGGCCAGCTGCATGCAGCTCTCCTCTCGGACACACAGCACCTCCAACAGCAGCACGCCAGGCCTGTCCACTGAAGGAAACAGGAACAACAGCCAGCGTGTGTGAGTGTGTGAGACTGTGTGTGGGTGTGTGTGTTTGTGTGGCCAATTGAGGGACTTGTAGAACTTAGGCTTAACTGTCTATCACTATGGACCTTGATGCAACATGGAGGTTACCCATCAGTTAACTCTAGTGTTCCAGATCTTTAACAGTGACTGACAGTATCACTGACTGACAGTGTCTGACGGTGTGAATTCAAGTTTGTATAAGCAGCCAGTGACTTGGCTGAATACCAGCGAGCGTATACCTGGCTATAGGCTATGAGAGATATGAATCATAATACCTATGAAATTCAGTTCAAACAATGCAGCCCTATGAATGAGTATGTGACAATTGCTAATGGCCTCTGGGTGTGTTTCACCTCACATGCGCACACTGATGGGAACTGTTTAAACACGTTTCTGCCTGAATGTGTGTTTTTGATCCGTTGTTCCCCTGCGGGAAAAGTTAAGTAATAATGCAATAAAAAATCCTGAAGTTATTGGACAGACGGGGCCTTTTGTGCAGTGCTTAACAGGACATTCTCAACCGTAATACTGTAACTCAACTGACTGAAGAGGAACAGACTGCGAGATGAAACGGCATCGGGAAACACTCCCACCGCGGGCAGGACGAACAGGTGTTTTATGACGGCTCTCACCAGTTGTGTATGAGAGTTAACCATAACATGTTTATGCGAATGAGAAGATTAGGAGAGAGCGAGAGAGAACAACACCCCGTCTCTCGGTGCCGTGTTTATCAACAATGTCGTCTCTCGCATCGCTAAACGGTGGGCTGTTTAGCAACCGCTCCAACGTTTACGGGGGCGAGGACGGGACAAAAGGCTCAATTTGTAAATAGAAAATTGTCAGAATTCATCTGGGGAGTGTCTTTGTTCAATAAAAGAAAAAAGGTTTTACTGAACGTGGAGGGGCCCCCACAAAGCCACCAACCATGACCTCAAATGAAAATAAAACCAGGCCAGGCTGGTTATCATCCTGACAAGAACCAACCTCGCTCTGCTTGAGTGTGACTGAAGCATCCGCTGACCCCTAAACAGCAGGAGGAGCAACGTGACTGTTCCGACTGTTTCCACAATCAACCGTCACCTTTTGCAAAGCGCGCTTCCGCCTAATCGCCCAGACCCCTTTTACAGCCGACGCGTGCTGCTGGCGTAGCGTGGAAAGGAAAAGATGAAAAACAAGCGAGCGAGCACGCGACTTCCTGTCACCTACTTACTGCCCTGAGTTCACTGCCACGCCGACCAACGAGCATTTCCTTGATGCGCCCTCGAACTCCCCAACCACAGATCTGAGCGACAAATCAAATCTGGTCTCATCTTAGAGTGACACGCCTGGCGTCTGATCTGAACAGACAGCGGCTGCTGTACGTGGGGACTTGTGATGTGGAGAGAGAGAGCGGCGTGCACTGTGTGTGTGTGTGTTACCTGTCGTTCCTGTGGAGATGGACTGTGTGTGTGTTACCTGTCGTTCCTGTGGAGATGGACTGTGTGTATGTTACCTGTCGTTCCTGTGGAGATGGACTGTGTGTGTCTGTGTTACCTGTTGTTCCTGTGGAGATGGACTGTGTGTGTGTGTTACCTGTCGTTCCTGTGGAGATGGACTGTGTGTGTTACCTGTCGTTCCTGTGGAGATGGATTGTGTGTGTGTGTTACCTGTCGTTCCTGTGGAGATGGACTGTGTGTGTGTGTTACCTGTCGTTCCTGTGGAGATGGACTGTGTGTGTGTGTTACCTGTCGTTCCTGTGGAGAGGGACTGTGTGTGTGTTACCTGTCGTTCCTGTGGAGAGGGACTGTGTGTGTGTTACCTGTCGTTCCTGTGGAGAGGGACTGTGTGTGTGTTACCTGTCGTTCCTGTGGAGAGGGACTGTGTGTGTGTTACCTGTCGTTCCTGTGGAGAGGGACTGTGTGTGTGTTACCTGTCGTTCCTGTGGAGAGGGACTGTGTGTGTGTTACCTGTCGTTCCTGTGGAGAGGGACTGTGTGTGTGTTACCTGTCGTTCCTGTGGAGAGGGACTGGTGTCTCCAGAAGCTGATGGCAGATCTCTGTCTGCACTGTAATCGGTTAAGCCTCTCGGCCAGACCTCCACTGGGGACAAACAAACACGGGGGTCGGGGGTCAAACGCGGCGAGTTGACGGCTCTGCGCCTGGCAGCGAGGTGACTGAACTGCGGAGGAGGTCTGGGTCTGATCTGAGGGTCTTTCACAGTGACGGGGTGACATTTAGCGCCCCCGCGATGCTCCCAGGTGCCCTTTTGATCAGCAAAACTGACGTGGAAACATCACTCCCTCCGAACCAGCAGACGAGAGGGGAGGTGAAGCAATCAGCAACACCCTCTCACTACCAGCACCTCTCCCCCCCCTGCCTCCTCCCCAACCTTCTCTCCCACAAAGTCCCCTCAACATACTCATGTACTGACATAGATTACACGTGTTGTTTCTTTAACACACTTAAAAGTGGTCTTCACCTCTGGAACTTCCTTCTCTTCTTGCTGGAGTCTTCTGGGGTCTTGGAGTGCGCGTGGCCCTGTTTCAGAGGCGTCTGCAGCATGGCCTGAGCTGCCCTGACCCAGTCACTGGCTGACCTCTCGCTGGCCCGCCCCGTTGGGAGCGCGCGGCCCTCAGACGCCGCGCTCTCTCCCTCTGAGGCGTAGTCCGAGATCTCTGTGTCTGTCACCTGCGTGGGGGGCGGGGGGGGGGGGGCACACCCAGGAACACTTACACACTCAAACGTGGCGATAGACAGGAGCTCATTTTAACTTGGGTTGTTTATATGGGCTTTGCAATTTAGAGCTATTCAACAACTCTTCTTTAAGTGTGTCACACGTTAAACAAAACAAATTGTAATATTCAAATATATTATATAATTATCAAAAGTCATTTGTTTTATATTTAAAAAAACATGACTTGTTAGCTCTATCATTATTGCTCGACAATATTGCAGTTAGTGATACAAAAGAACAAGATGCACCAACACTACTTCTTATAGGCTTCCGTCTCCTCAGAGTACACCTGAGTATACCAGCTCCCATGGAAAAATCCAACGGAGAGACAGGTTTTGTGTTTTTTTTGGGACTGTCATGTGCAGACAAGACTAGCATACCAGGCCGTCAGCCTACGCGCTCTCTTATTTGAATCAACTTGACCTTGCTGGGCAGGATGCCAGCCGACGTCACACTCTAACTAGCCTCAGAGAGAGGAACACCATGTTCCTGGCCTACGCTCAAAAATGTGTTCACCCGGCACTGAAAGCATTGTAAGTACACAGTTTTCTGGCATCACTGAGTCTGCTCCGCTTAGCAATCTTTCGCTGGACAAACGGTAGTAAATATCTGTTTATAGCCCCTGCAGGCCCAGATGTGGCTCAAGTTAGGAACCCGTTTGGCTGCCTGGGTCGTGCCTCTCGGAGGTGGATCTAACGCTGTCCAGGAAACAGATCGTGTCCTTCCCGGCCTTGAAACACCCGGTCCCCAACGCTCCACCTCTAACAATAACCAAGAGCTCTGACATGACTGGGTGGAGTGAGTCAGCCTGTGTATACTACTGCTTTATTTGAAGTCATTACTCTCGGCCTGCGATAGAGATCCTCCACACAATATCCTGTTTGATCCAGTTTGAGTTGGTGTTGGCAGGAAGTTACAAGTTGGTGTTATTTTCTTTTGGTTTCTTTTTTGGGAGAATCAAAAACTGCCCACTTATCCGAGGCAATCCAAAGAGAGAAATGAGCCGTCATGGGATGAAGAGGGGCCACTGACTCGAGTGGAAACCGCTCAAAATGAAACATTTGCAATCAAGTGTTTCAATTAGGCCTACGTAATTGCAATCATCGCATACATTCTTGAAAGAAAGTGTCCTCGTGTTGCTGCATACATAGTTACTAATACGCAATCAGACTTTTTGCGTATTTTCGCAAAATACATGATCAGAACATAACAGATAGCATTGACGATTAACTAGACCAAACAAGTATTTGTCATATAGGCCACTGATGTTCTCACAGCAATAAAAAAAGGATTCTAAGCACATTTGTGCTTTCACAAGTGACAGACTTCTCCTAAGAGGGGCCTCAAACCACAAACCTCCAGTTGGGTGAACTTGGATCCCCTCCGACCCCTTGCTCGGCTGATAGCGCCACATGAAAGTGTGACAGGAGGAAATAGCAGGGTCTGGGGGCCTGATGACTATCAACTTGACGCTTCCTTTCTGCAGTAGCTTTCCTCTCAGCGCTCGACGTTTGAGGCACCAGAAACCATGACTCCAACCCTTCATCTCCTGTATGAGCGAGGCTCAACGAGGCTCCTTTGGCAGCAGTGAAGTCGTGTTTTAGCGTCTCCCAAGTTGAGAGTTCAAACCTCCCCTTCCTGAGTGAAACTCTCCCAGAGTCCCCGGTTTTTCTGATGAAAACAGTGCACGTGTTAACTGATCAGCTGAGTGGTGCAGCAGCGGGCTTGGAGCAGCACTGTATATGCTCTACATTTACATTTAGTCATTTAGCAGACGCTCTTATCCAGAGCGACTTACAGTAAGTACAGGGACATTCTCCCCGAGGCAAGTAGGGTGAAGTGCCTTGCCCAAGGACACAACGTCATTTGGCATGGCCGGGAATCGAACTGGCAACCTTCAGATTACTAGCCAGACTCCCTAACCGCTCAGCCACCTGACTCCCCATGCTCTATGATAGGAGCCCCCCTTCTGTTAACCCACAGCAAACGAGGAACTTTACAAACAATAGAGGTAGAAACACCACTCCTTGAACACATTCTCCCCATGCCTGAGCCAGCCTTCGACAAACACTGCTACACAACCCCTGTCAAGTCACATCATGCGAGCGCCTCCACTGCACCAGATGACCCCAAACGGCCTCCTTTCCTTGTCCCTGTAGACTGACCATGGAACACCGGCAGACATTAGGCCGGTTAAGCGCAGCTAGGTACAACAACCAAATAAGAAACGTGACAAGAAGCGGGGCGCATTCAAGGATGCTTTTGGTGGGGCGGGTTGCTGGTTAGTAGTGCAGGGTTCCATCTCTCTACATCAGACAGCAGCACACCACATCTCTTCCCCTCAACTTTATCACCGGCGACAGTGGAACAAGACCTGAGCTCAGATCCTGCACTGTGTTCATTGACATGCACTTTACACTGTGTGTTACTTCAAATCAGGCCTGTCTCCAGCTGTGAGAACATACTCGACAGATTCAATACTCCACCTAGTGGTAATTCATGTAAAGATACAATAACAGCTACAACCAGCTACAGCACAGTGGCGCACAGATAAGACCGCTAAGCGAGGCGGTCAGGTATTGTCCAGCACCGAGTGGCCCTGCTGAGGCCTGAAGGACATGGAGCTTGACCCTGCTAATACACTCAAACTGGAAGTAGAGGGATAGGAAACACAGTGTCAACAGTATGGACAGCTCTGACAGGCTTAATGCAAAGAAACAACACAAGGGAATTTGTGGTATACAGCACAACCTAGTGTCCTACAATATAGCACTGTGTACATACTGGAGGACTAGCCAGTCTGTTTGGTCTTTTGGGTCAAAGGTGAAACAATGTTTGGTGTTGACACAGGGATGTTTGTCTGTGACAAAAGAACTACTCACGTCTGTGGGGTTTGAGGTTTCTTTTGAATGTTCATCACAGGACCCAGACGCACAGTCAGAAATCCCTCCCTCTGTTTTCTCTTCATCTTCAGATTCACTTGGCTCACTGTCCCAGTCTATGGAAGGTAGGTCATCTAAAAAGGATTGGTTTAAACTAGTCATGTTTGCTCTGTTGATCAATAACAGTTATTAGTTGATAGAATGCTAACACGCAGACTACCCAGAAGTCTTTTACAGTAGAGCCCGACCGATAAAGGATTTTTAAGACCTATATCGATACAAATATTTGGTGATTAAAAATTCCGATATTCCGATATATCAGCCGATATATAAAATTAAAATAAATCCAGAAACGCGTAACAAAACATAAACAGATTTCCCTAAGACTCTGCCCGACTCTGGCTGGATCAGCTGGTTGTAGGGTTTGTGGCGTTCTAAACACGAGTGTTGCCAACAGGGACATTGTAGAGTGCCCTCTGGTGGCCAAACTATGCAACGCCAACACTCATAACATGGTTGAAGGGTGTTTCATCCAGGGTTTTTTATAATTTTTTTATCGGCCATTATAAATGCCGATACCGATAGTAAAAGGCCTAATATCGGCCGATAATATCGGTCGGGCTCTAATTCACAGCCTAATCAAACAAGCCTTAAACCTAATCATGCCAACTAGAGACGATTTCTCCCACGAAGATACCTCCTCGCTAACAAATCGTAGTCTACGTTGACCCCACAGTGAAGACAGTATCAGTGCACTAGCTGTAGGTATTTACCTGCCCCAGTGCTGAGCATGCGTAGCGCTCTGCTGTAGGACTGGATGGGGGCTGTTGTCCTGGCTGGTCTCTGAGGACAGAGACAGGGCTCCTTCCTCACCAGGCTGGGGGTTGGCTGCTGGGTTTCACTGTCTGACTGCTCACTTTCACTGGAGCTCCATGTAATGTGCACTGGCTCCTCGTCACACCCGGCTTTGCCGGGCAGCACTGGACACACAAGAGTAGTCTGTCATTCCCTAATGTCTCATCAGTCAGTGGAGAAAAGAGTATTTGGATGTGTGGTTGTGTTTCGAAGATAGCTTTATCAGTATTAAATACATGAATAGCTAAAGGAGTCAGGTGGCTGAGCGGTGAGGGAGTCGGGCTAGTAATCCGAAGGTTGCCAGTTCGATTCCCGGTCATGCCAACTGACGTTGTGTCCTTGGGCAAGGCACTTCACCCTACTTGCCTCGGGGGAATGTCCCTGTACTTACTGTAAGTCGCTCTGGATAAGAGCGTCTGCTAAATGACTAAATGTAAATGAATATGGATAGGAACCGCTGGAATTATCAGGACTTCCTCAACTGTTTACCATGGCTGGACTGTGTAGCCAACTGTCTCACAGCTGACTTCTTTCCAGACGACCAAAGATTCTAGTATAAAAAGATAATGCAGTTAGTAAAGTCATTTTGTCTTGAACAGTCAAACTGACAAAAGGATGCACAGGGAGATGTGAATTAAGGGGGTATAACAAGTAAGTTGGTGAAGAATGATGAATAGCAACAATAGCCCTACAAACCATTAGCCTCAATGTGCAGTTAATTGCAAATTATATTTATTGACCTTTATAACTGGAGTGTCCAAAAAACTGTCTCCGCATTTCTCCCAGGACTTGGAGACAGAACTAGCCGAGGTGGACGTCTCTCTTCCCACTGTCTTGCTTCCATTTATATCATCCGGAAAAAAGATTAACTTTATGTCCTTGGAGTACCTTTTGCGCTGAAAAATAATTCACAATGTATAATAGATGTGTAATTTACAGAGATTGGTGAAGGCTGATTACTTAGGTACACTGGGCTGGAGAGACATGGCATTGGCTGGACTCACAACCCGGCACAACGTTATAAAAAGATAGCTACTGTAGCGAAGTTGATCGTACATAAACAAAAAAGCTAAAAACATACCTTTCCAACAAAAGCCATGGTAGCACACTAAATACAATAATAAGACAG
This sequence comes from Osmerus mordax, assembly GCF_038355195.1. Classification (NCBI taxonomy): domain Eukaryota; kingdom Metazoa; phylum Chordata; class Actinopteri; order Osmeriformes; family Osmeridae; genus Osmerus; species Osmerus mordax. The sequence goes on from NC_090065.1 coordinate 13,967,364, forward strand.
CACATGTGTACAGCAGTGAGTAATGTGCTAGGATCTTTTTTAAACTACACCTTTGTATCTTAACTTGCTAACAAAACAGGAAAGCCTGCAAGAACTACAGCTCAAGCGTTGGCGCGTTGAGGCAGCTGACGTCAGCATCATTGAGGTATCTAATTTCCGGTTGATTGCGTCAAACCTTTTCAAAATAAGAGTTACGATACGCTTTTTTTCTTTCAATGTGAAAAGTCAAAATATTTTGTAAAATACACAGAATACAGCTACAATAACATTGACATGATAAATAAATAAATAGTAATTACAATCAAATAAAAATAGTAAAGAACTTTTGGGTTCAATAAGTAAGGCTGAAAAACTAGATATTTTGCTCACACAGGGGGAGCAGAATCAGTATATTTTAGTATTGGTACATGTAACAGTACACAGCTATGCAAGACATTTTTCTAATGACAAAAAGACGTGTCTGGACTTTCAATTACTGAGGCTGTGAAAACTAACAAACCCATTATTATGGAGGTAAAAATATTTGAACATTCGTTTTCCAATGCATCAATTCTCTAGGCCCCAGTCGTTCTTAGTGGCATGAGGTCTGAGGAAATATTTCCTCAAATTAGCATATTTTATTAATCGTTTTATTAACCAAAAATAATCCACAAGCCATGCCTTTATTCTGAAAGCGAATTTGCAAAGCCAGAAATGCTGCGGAAGATAATCGAGCCCAGTTTCACGGGTACTACGCATTCTCTGAGCTTTGGGGAAATGTAGTAAGTTGCCAACAAGTCCAACTGTGCGTTTGTGGTGCTCATATACATATATTGCTGTAATTTTTTGTACTTCTAATAATTAATCTTAATCCTAAATCACTACTAAGTATGAATATAAAGTCATTCATCTTCTTCAAGGTCAATTCCCTTATGTAACTAACTGCGTAATTGAAACACTATTTGACTCAACGGTGAAAGATTTTATTACAGCAAATCCATTCAAATCTAAACAGCTGTCAAATAGCAGGTTAAACATACAAAACACTCACTTAACATACCTTTTTTCTTTTTTTTTATTAAATATGTAAAAAGCAGATCAAGTTATTCACAAATAAAAATGCAAACATGCAACACGTTTTGGGGAATGCATAATGAGTGGGACATCAGAAAAACATTGTCTATTCATAGTTATTGACAGTACATGTTTACATTCCTTTTCATTTACACAATAATATATGACTTAAGCATTATGGTGCACTGCTGAGTTCAGTAATAAATGCAACATTAAGAAAGGGTATACAATGTACGCACTGGAATATAGTATGTCAAATTACTCAGTGAACTGACTCACAATTTCCCCCCCAAAATCTGTGGATGAAATAATGTTGAGATCTGAAATGGTGGTACCTGACTGTCCATTTACTGATGAAACTTAAGTTAAAAACATCCATTGTGGTTCAGACTAGTCTACACTAAAATGTTCTCTTGCCTATGCCAATATTGATGCCAAACAGAGGCAACCTCTGTCACTGAAGCACCTAGCCAGCTGCAAATGAGACTTGTTGCGTACACCGATTATCAAAATGTCTTTTGAAGATAGTCACAGTCATTACTGATTACACTACTACCATTCATTCATAGTTTACTGACTGTCTCCCTTCCAAAAGAGACAATACAAAATAGACTATTCCTAAGTCTAAATAAATATTGTTCTTCAATTCATGACTAAGAGTGTGAATTGTTGAGGGTCTATGGACAGAAAGCATGTCCATTCCAGAATCACGTGTCAGTGCAAAACATGGGAGATTAAATAGGAGCTACTACTGGCCCTTAAGGGCTTTGCTTATTGCATTATCTTGATTAATATGGAGGATATGTAAAGATTTTTTTTAAAGTATAACTTTTTATAACACAAACAATAGAGGGGACAGAGGCTGGCAACTAAACATGCTGACAGATATAACACTACCGGTCCGATCTTCAGAATGTCAGGATTCAATCTAGGATTTGAATGACTTCCTTTCAACCAAACAGTCCTTGGAAACTTCTGTGATGGTCTGAGCTTGTCTGCTGATGGAGGTAATAACAGCAACCGTCCACAGCATTTCACCGACAGTCACAAAAACACAGCATGTTTAACGGAGGGATTAAAAACAAACAAGGGTGCTTCTTTTGAGGTTGCTCCATGTGCTCAGTCTTCAAGAGAACAAAAAAGAAAACCATGAGGAGAAAAAACAAAAACGAACTTAAAATTCAAAAATTAAAATCCTGTAACAGTTCTCATGAAACAAAAGGGCATGTTGTTGTGGCAGAGGAGGATGGTCAGTATTCGTCCTGCTGATCATCTGGTACCTCCTCTTCCTGAACCAGGACTTCCTCTCCATCCCCTTCTCCCAGCTCGGCTGCTCCTTCCTGTGTGGGGCACAAACAGAATCCTGTCAATATCCAACACACACTCTACTCCAAAAACACCAGGTCAATCATTGTTAAATAATTAGTGCAATAAATAGTAATAAATCAGGAAGGAGAGCTTTATTTTTTAACACTACTGTTTTACTGATCGAGGCACTCAGATTGTTCTGCTCTGGCAACAACAAAAAGCCAGAGGCATTATCATGGGGTGCAAGTGTTCGATCGTGTCAGATTGCTCCACTGTCAGCCAACTGACCTGGTCGTCTGCAGAGTACAGGACCTCCATTAGCCGCTCCACAAACTGAGCACTCTCCTCGCCCTGGTCCTGACACAGCAGTTCCACCTCGCGCAGCTTGCCAAAGTAAAAGTCCCGCTCTTTCTCCATCCCCTCCAGTGCAAGTTTCAAAGTGTTCACCTGCACACGGAAGGGAGAGTTAGGCGAGAGACATTCGAAACACTGAAGGTGGCACTGATCTCCTGTCACCTGCTTGTTTGGATCCTTCCCATTTGTTGGGGTTTTAAAGCTGATATATTCAAGTTAACGATTAGGGAATCGTGGTTGAATTTACTTTGTGGTTCAGTTTCACTGAAACATTTCATTAACTGTATTTGAAGTAAAAAAAAACATGCTAATGAAATCCATTAAATGTAAACCAAGTCTGTTGTAGAGTCGTACCTGGTCGTTGAGCTGTAGAACCTGGACTTCCAGTTCCTTCTCTCCTTTGGCAGGAGCTGATGGTGCAGGGATCTTTTTGGCTGAAGAGGGTCTGGATGATGGCGTCATGGTCTTGGGGGTAGTAGCACTTGCCCTGGTTGCTCCTAGAACACAGAAACATGTCAGGTTTATAACACAGTTACACAATCCACGTGAATGCGCTGAATGGTTTCCATCAGACAGAAGGGTCAGGTATGGGTTGTTCAGTTGGCATCAGTCGTTCAGTCACCTGCAGTAGGGGAGCTGGCTGCATGGTGGGACTTCTTTGGCAGGTTGAAGATTTGTTCTCCAGGGTCAGGGGGAGGGATGGCATCCTGGCCCTGCCTTGCCTGGACTGGGTCGTACTCCTTGCCGTCGTAGTTTGCATCAAAGAACTTCTTGAACCACTGGATGAAATCAAGGTTGTCCTGAAATCTTCCCTTAACCAGCTTCTCCACAGGAATAATCTGGGTTGTTGGAAGGGGAGGGGGGATATCAAGAACAAGAAATTGGGACACACCGCATCCATATTCCCATAGGTTTAGACTGGTGTGTACTGTAAAATACTGTACATGCTTTAGTGACGTGAAGGAGAGGGAACTTGAATGAACTGCAGACTCACCTTGTCCACATTCATCCTCTTGAAGGAGGCCTGGAGCACCTTGAAGTTGTGAATGTACTCATGTTCTAGTTTAGCCTGGAACTTGACCTTCTTAAGACTGATGCAGCCAGGAAAGAGTAAATCCATAAACTGGCAATAGGCCGCTCCTAGAAGACAACATTTGCTCAAAGTTACAGGCTCTCAGACGGAATAAATAAGTATATTTGTCAAAACCTTATTTGCATTTGGTAACAATATTTAGCTACAGGCAGAAAATGACGTTTTGTACAACACTAAGACGATTTTAGTGCCACAAACCTTCAGGACTCTTGCACCAAATTAAAAAAAATATGATAAGTGATCAGCTTTACACTAGATTTAGTGCACCTTGAGAAATGACTGTATGTGGTTCAGCACAGATTGGATTACTTGAAGAGGGATGGTAGGCAGCAGGTCTTATTTATAGAAGCCATCTTCTCTGTGAAAGCCTAGGTGAATACGTCTCGCAGCTCTCTGTGCTCACTACAGGGTTATTCCCATTTCAGGGTTAAACCACTGAACAGCAGAGAGTGGCCTGCACATTTCCCTCCTGTCCAGTGCCCTGGCTAGATGGCCAGGAGGGGAATGATGTGCTTGGTCAGTCAGTTCCTACCTGAGGAGAGCTGCTCCACTTTAGTGTAGTTTAGGCAGAGGATGTCATTAACCCAGGCAGTGATATCATGCCTGCTCATCGTCTCCTGGGTTATTGAGGTAGAGTATACGTTGACCGCCATCCCCCAACTGCAAAAGACAAATGCCACAACTCAGATATACAAACCACACATTTTATACACTCTTTAAAAAGGAAGAAAAACAAGTAGCTGATGACCCCTTTGGACTGGCTGCAGTTATGTGATAAAGCCTTATTTTGTTGACCTCAAGATAACATCCTAAATATTTGGGAATCACTAAGCAATAGCTAGTTGCCTCAGACCTAGTTAATGCAGTAAAAAGAGCTCCAGCAGACAACATGCCTCTTCAAGAGGGCAACCATTGGTTTGTTGGAATAGTTGCAGCAAGCCTATGCTACAAACTGACCTTGAGTAGTAATTCAATTCTCTCAATCCAATTGCTTTAGATTGCTGAGTTAAAGATGATTTTCATTCCAGCATAGGTCATTTCCACCTCCCCATTACACAAGTTGCATTAAAATCCATTTGGTCATATTAGGCTCTGGCAACATAGCAAAGCTTTGTGGAAAATCTGTAACTGTACATACATTTTAATTATTGAGTACTACCAGAAGAACACTTCAAAAAGGGACCAGCAGAAACATCACATGTAGCTGAATGCATGTATAGTTGAATGCAAAGTTGCATTGACTGATAGTGACAAGCAGCCTGAAATTACAAGCTATTAGCCTATTCTTAATCTTGGAATCTTATATATTGGCTAAACTGGCAACTTAGGAAGTTAAATTGAATTATCAGGGGCACTGGCAAATAAAGAAAGCCAATTATAACAGATACATAATATTGCATGAGCCAAATGTTCAATGGTGAAAAAGCTAGCTACATGTTATTTTGTAAACCTACAAAGGACTGTCCTTCTAAGCAAACATTAAAGCCATAATGAGCTTAGTTATCACTGCCCCTGATGAGAACTGAACGACGGACTATGCATTTCCAATAGACTGCATTGTTATGGTAACCGTTAGTAGTATGATTATATCAGGTTTAAATCATGCGATTCCCGACACACAGCAAAAACAGTGTGGGCTGTTTTAAAATGTTATCTCCCAATATTGCGCATTGATGCAGGAGTTGCTCCATTTCAGGGGGCTGAAAACTGAGACGGTCGCTCGCATGTCAACAAAAGCGGATGTACTGGCGAGCTTTGTTAGCAACGGGGAGTTGTTAGCCATGACTTACCCAAAGATAAACAACCACTGATTGTTGGTATAGTCAAAACCTAACGTCAACCGTTGTCAATGCATTAGAAAAAATTCTGTAAATACCTAGTAAGCCTGTAATACAGTCTGGTTTACAGAATACGACATGTCTGTTGAGAATATTCTAGTAATGCCGACTGACCGAATTCGTGTGCCATTTTTGACCATCAAGAAATCTTGCACTTTAGCTCAAACCAGTCACAATCATACCATACAAGTTGCATGGCAAACAATGGTATTACTTTTCAGATAACATTTAATGAAATCGCTCTCACGGATTGCTAACTTGCAGGGGCCTTGGACGTTTTTCGCCATGCATAGATCAATAAACGGCGTAGTAGTAGGTTTATGAAAAACATATCAAGCTATAAAGCAATGAACCAATAGATTATAACATAAACCAATTGTTTGAGTGTCAAACAAAAAATGGAAACCATCAACCATATTCCAGGTTTTGCAATTCCAGCTTGAAGCTTTGTAATGAAGCCACGCCAAATGCGACATTACACTGATTTACCTGTAGGCGCGCTCTCCTCTCACTGTATTTTTCCTGTAAGGAATAACATTGGATCCGTTGTCCGGGATGATGTCGTTGTTATTTTCTCCATTTGGGGAAAGTGCTTGGGTGGGACCAGGCATTGGGTCTCTAAAATATTGAACAGATTTTCTGTTCGCTCTGATTGAAAGGACGATGCTTGGAAAGTGCCGCACCTCGGGCTCGCTCTGTCTTTGCAAATCTCCGTCTAGTGACGTCGCTGCACCCTACCCACGTGACTGATGGGGGTGGCTGGTTGCTCTCCTTCCTTTGACAGGGGATAGCGAACTCCATTTAAAAAAGAAAAATGGGATTTTGCACTAACACACCAAATGCAGACGCACATAGCTGGGGCTTCATTCATCTGCATCCCTACTCAAGGAATGGCATTTCGCTAAAGTGCATGGATGTCTGGAATGCAGGCTAATCTATCTGTGCCAAAGTGTTGCCAAGGGCCAATAAGCACACCATAATGTAGCCAATGCGAGACTAAGACCCACGTTCATGCAACGAGTTCACACAGCCCTTCTGAACTTCAGAAATCATAGTATAGTGATGTATATATAGTGAAATATATTGATGACCAATTGACCATACCCACAATTAATGTTTACCCTCCTTCCGCAGAGGGAGTGACTAATTAGGAGTCAACATCAACAGACCAAAGGTGCATTTGCACTTCACCTGCTCTAATGTCACTCCTATCCTTAAGGCCTATAACGCTCAGAACCACTGTGGCCTTCTGCACATCTGCAGTCGTTGTATTTTAGTCGGGACAGTGGACATGGGTCACAATACATGCACATATAGTTCTCCTTATTTTAGAAAAGGCAGCTAACCTCTAGCTTCATTCTTGCATCGACAAACTGAAGCATTAGTACACCGTTTCATATAGGGGTTGTTGCTGTTCCTTGAATTGAAGATTGAGACGGTCTAGAACGGTTGAATGAATAAGGAAGTTATCTTGTGGATGAAGAGGCTTGCTTTACAGTTTGGACATAAATATAGGCTATTGTATTAGCCTTGTACAAGATCTCTGGGTTTACCAATCCTCGTGTAGAATATCTACACATCTAGCGCTTCTAAGAATAATAGAAATTTCTAGTTTAATTGCCAACCATTTTCGCCAACACACTAGGTACACTTGTTTTATCAATTTCAACTAGGCGGTATTGGCCAAGTGAAAGTGTTTACAAACTTTCTAAATTTGTGAGCACTGACCACTGGCCCCATCCACGTGCATTTGTTTTTACGCTTAAAAGGAGACATACGGCAGGTTGGCCATCACTTTAAAATAGGGATCCGCGGCTTAAACATCAACATTTCATTCTAGGTGGTCCGTTGCGCTCCGCGCTGAGGCCCGGGCATTCTAAACGCTTCTCATCTGATCTACAACGACTTCTTTACTACGGTTAGTTCACTTCAACAGAAGCCACAGAAAAGACACACCAAATTAGGTTGTATGAAATTAATTCACTAGTGCTTAAGCTGTATCAACAAACGAATAGTCAAACATGCGTATCGAAGTGTTAGCTTGCTAGAAACACAAACCAAATCAAGGAAGGCGCCTTGGCAAGACGTTTAGCAGCAGTGGCATACAGGATGGACCAACTAGCTAGCAAGCTAGCTTGCTGTAATGACGAGCCCACTTGACAGAAACTGTAGCCAACATATTTACTCCATTAAATCGAGACAACACAGACGACAATAAATGAGCGCACAGTCCAAATGTTGCACAAGAATGTTTTGCACAAATGTCATGGGGTAATTCACACATTGCAACCATTGGTTTTGACTTACCACTGAACTCGGATCACAGGTTACGCGTATGGTGTTAAATCTGCTATTTTCCTGAGTCACCCCACCCTCTTTCCACTCATTGTACGAGCCGATGACGCTAAAAACGCACACATGTTTCATTCGACAAGAAGCCAGCACCGTTTAAGCTGATTGGTTTAGTTGTGGCATCTGCTGCGATATTGACCAGTCATGACTTGATGCGTTGCTCATTGACTACAGCTTTCAACTACTACTGCACACACTTGTCACTCTGTACTCTTTACAACCATTAATACATAGGCCTACATCTTACAAATAATTGGTATGTCCCTTAGAGAAACCTTTACATTTACGTGAGCTTTAGCATCTAAACACGAAAAATAGCCTTTTTGAAAGATTGTGTTGTTAAACAATCTTTGTCAGTGATTTACAAAAAACATCTAGGCATGGGTACCTAAGGCCTGGGCCTTAAACATCCGAAAATTCCCCCCAAATGTTTTGGGTGCGTATTAAGAAAGGAAACGTGTGGGCAATGTTACATACTGGCTTAAGATGTGAAATTGTGTATGTCCAAAGGGCATATTTCACCATTCTACATTGACTGGTCAGCAGCTGATTTAGCTCCATTGCACACTATATGGTCAAGTGAGCAGCAACGAGCTGTATTGCAAACCTCTACCGGTTCTGAATAAGACACAGAATCATGGAGACCTGTGCCAAATAGGCCTAAGGGATTATTCCAGTCTAAGGCCAAATATTATTTTTAGTTGTTTGGATCAGATGAATAAATTAATAAAATGTATTGTGCATATGTGTGATCTAAATAAATCAAATCTAGCAAGGAAAGCTACTTGTTTTGTACTGCAGCCACTGGAGTCAAGATGACTTTACTGAAATAAATAGCAGGACTCCTAGAATAGAATGAATGTGTGGTAGCCTAGTGACGGACAGACCACTGGTGTCAGCCAACACCCCGATTGTTTTGATCCATGTTTAACACCAGGGGGCAGTCAAACATTTGATCAAGTACAAAGACAATTGAGTGTAGCATGTTGCGCATGGGTGGATAGTATAATGCTAAGACAGGAGAAAACAGTGCAGCACATTGAACGTAATGGAAGCGTCCTAAGAATTGTGTAGGGATTATATACAGTACATGCAAGACCATTTTCTTAATGTATTGTTCATCCTTCATCAGCCTCCTCACAATTTTTTCCTCAGTTTTATTTCTTTCTATGGGTTTTTTCTATGGGTTTTTGGGGGGCAGTCTTGAAAGAGTTAGCAAAGTACAGTCTTCTGAACAGAAAACAGCTTGGATGTAAAGACTTGCAACCTTGTTTGGACGTGGCACACTAGGGACAACTGGGCATATGATTTCTAAAAACAGACTTTAATATCTTCTCTGGTAGCTTTCAATGTATCAGGAGCTGTGTGTTTGCTCATTGGATAGTGTACAGCAGGCCAGTTGAAACGCATTGTATCCACGGTTAGATCATGGGTGTGTTGGTCTGATATTAGTTCAATGCTTTGTGCATTTCCGGAGATAGCAGGGTATCTGTTGGGTATAAAGAATAGTCTCAGAGAAGTGAACAGTGAATTTACTTAAATCTAGTGCAGTGGACCAGTAAGTGTGCATTACAAGGGCAGTAGAACGACAGTAGGAGCCTAATGAGTCGTCAGGCAACACAGTTGTGTCAACTCTTTATTATGCATCACCACCATGCAAAACCACTGTTATGAACTAGCTCAAAAATCATACAAGGTATATTTCACACATTAGTGATTTTAAGATTGGCTTGCCACATGTCTTAGAGTGACTGGGTAACTTTATATTTTACACGCACACTGATAAAGAACATCAAGTGTGGGTTTTTGTGTATACGTTTGACAAAAAGTTAACAATTTGGTCAGAACATTTAAAATGACAAGACAACTTCAAAAACCTATACCAAAAAGCGAACAATGATTCAATGCCTGAAAGTAAACAAATGTTTATGCCTTCAACAATGTTTTTAATTCTATGTTAAAAGTTGTACTCCATCTTCATATGCATTTTTATGTATCATTTCCTCATGACAATCAGCAATGCAATTAAACTCAACTACCCTCTTAGACCTTTTTACCACTTCCTCATCTAGCCTTGCTTTCACCTGCACAACACCATTAGTGGCATTCAATCAAGTCTCCGTTTGGTGCGACACTTGTTCACATAGTATAATACAACTTAAAGAACATTGCTGTTTAGAACTTAAGGTCGGACTGAATCCCATTCAGAGACTAACCACCATCAGCTAAGGCAGTGCACTTGATTAGGAGATATGGTATGCGTCTATTAAAAATAAACTCTCCACGTCACTATTCTTTTGATAAAAAGATGAATGTCAAACAATAATACGAAAGCCACACAACACCAGTAGTAGTAAGAAGTTTGTGGACTGGTGGGTGAATGTATACAGCCAGACATACATTACTGTTGCCTGTTTATAATGTTCTGCCTGTTTTCAACAGAGTCACCCGTTTTAATGAAACACAGCCAAACAGGTTTGACCACCATAAACCTATACTGTCCTTACTACGTACACAATTCTTACGACCAATACCCAAAAACTGTGGATAAAAATCAAAAGATAATTCCTCAAAAGTCATCAGATTTTATGGCACCGGTGGTATTATAAACAGCTCTGTTGTTCATTGTCTCTCTTTCAGTTCACAGTATTCTCTTTAATATGTTGTTGGTTTTGAAAAATAGATATTTACATATCATATATGTATTATAAGGTGGGTCTATCAGTGTCATAGACTGTGATCCTTGATGTCTCTTAACAGCTTGCTTTGCCGTCTGTCCAGTGTTCTGTACCTGTGTCATTTGAAATATTGCTCACCTGTTATGAAGAGAAATGGAAAATACATGAATATTTCATTGTCGAAAGGAACAGTATATATACACACAGTGATATAAATCGACATTGAAAACAATACATTGGAGGACGTTCTGTTACCTTATCATAATAATCACACAAGACAAAGATGACTTGTTGCAATGGGTAATTATAAGAAATGACTTACTGAACCAGGACATGAGCTGTACATGGTCATTGCTTCAATGTCACCTGTGAAAAAACATGGAAATAATCAAAGCACAAGAGAGAACAACTTAACAATTGCAACAGAGTATGTTTCGCTCGGCGAAGATTGAATGTCCAATTAGACGCACATGCATTTCCAGCTCAGTCTCTGATCTGGGCTCACCATGGCTTGCTCTGGCTCCGGTCGGTGTTTCACCAGCTCCCCCTCCAGCTGACGTTCCAACTCGTTCTCGTAGCTCACCTCCTCTCCCGCGCCTGCATGCCTACCAAGTCAAGTCCATTTACTTATAAAGCACGTTTCAAAACAACCAGTGCTGAACAGAGTGCTGCACAAACGCATGCATGCACTGCTGAGACTCCACAGGGGACAAATACAGCCTGTTGAAGACCAACACTGCTGATTCTCATCTCCCTGTGTGTGTGTGGGTACCTTGGTCTGGTGGCGACCTGCGCCAGGAGCCCCTCTGAGCTGGGAGTGGGCATCATGTCGTCGATCTGGCAACGCCCGAACTCTGAGTCCAGAAGGCTCTCTGTCTCGCTGCCCCCCTCTGGAGTACACAAACAGGGTGTGTCAAAAGGCTGCCTGCGTGTTTCTCGAGTAGTTACACCGTCGGTGCTGCAGGACGGTGTGCCAGAAGCTTCACCTGAGTTCAGCTCCTTGACGAGCGATGACATGGTGTTAGTGATGGAGTCGGCGGCGACGAGGAGGTCGTTCCTCAGGTTTCTCCTGGGTCCTTTGGTTCAAAGCAGAGACACGGGTTCATCGCTATTCTAAATGGTTCAGAGACGTGTAAACAAAAAAAAAGGTATGCATTCTGTGTAATGTATTGTCTGGTGTGTACATATAGTACCACCTCAGTGTGTGTGAGTGTGTGTGTGTGTGTGTGTGCGCGCGTGTGAGAGCGTTACCCTGAGCGAAGGCCTCCTGCACGTCCCCTCCCACCCCCATGAGAGAGTCCTGAGGCGTGTGTGTGGGGGTGGTGCCGGCGGACTCTGACTGGGTCGGCGTGGGGATGGGCCGGCACACGGTGTGGCTGGGGGAGGAGCGAGGGGAGCTAGGACCCTGGGTCTGGAAGGCACACAGGGAAGGGGTGAGGGTGTCATTTGCTGTGTCAGCATAAGCAGTAACACCCTTTGGTATCATCAGGAGGCTGCAACAGTAAACAGGTCATTATCCTAGTGAGGATGTAATTGACCCATATAGCACTTCATCTTGCATTATTACATATCAATTGCTACATATCTCTGCAAATTAAGTTAAAAATTTAGCTAGTTAGTAGGGGGCTTAGCTAGTTCATCTCAAATAATTCATGGCACAATTGCTGAGGAACAAACGTTTCACACATGCCACAATGCACAGGAGGTTAATTGAGCCAGATTCAGTATCTATCAGTCTCTACTGACCACATATTAAACATGCTGTTAGTTTAACAGGCTGCTTTCGTTCCTAAGTAGAGCTGAACAAACTCTGACCATAAATGACACCAATGGAACAGTTAGAATTGGTTGTTAATCTGTTGTGTTTTTAAATGCAGCTAATCGCGAGTTGGCAATTCAGTGAAACCAAAACCTAGTTGACCACTAAGTATCTCTCGACGAGCAATGCAGTATTAGTTGTGACACGCTTGCTTCTCAGACTTACAGCTTGCTTCCGTTCTTCCTCCTGTCGAGAAAAGACTTATTCACATTGGGTCCAGAGATGAACACACAGCCATACTCTAACCCCTCACAAGCATTTCCCCTGCGAAACTCAATTGGGACTTCCTCTCTAGTCAATGTGCTTCTCCATTGATCTTCTTGACTGGATTAGCATTGATCCATTAAGATTAATTAGATTGATAGCTTTGCTACTTAAGCCAGTGCAATAAGCAGTTTACATTGGCTTCTTAAATCCTCTCCCTGTCTCACGGTTGTAGTGATTCTCTCTGTGAATACTACGTTCCAAAGCAAATCCTAGTCACTGTGTTGTCTGGGGCATAATCATATGCTCAAAATCTTAAGGTTAGAATGGGAGACTGGGTAGAAACAAATAACAGTTTCCATATATGGACAAAAGCAGCGAGAACCAGCTCATTAGAGAAGGATAGGGATACACAAAATCAATAGGCCCTGATGTCTGCCAAGTCCCCTGATGAGAGTGATGAAGGCTACCAAACGACCCCCTCTAGTGGCCAGTGTGCCAGCTCCACCTGCTCTGTGCAGGGTGAGCCTGGGAGGGTGTGAGCCTGGGAGGTTGTGAGCCTGGGAGGTTGTGAGCCTGGGAGGGTGTGAGCCTGGGAGGGTGTGGGCCTGGGAGGGTGTGAGCCTGGGAGGTTGTGAGCCTGGGAGGTTGTGAGCCTGGGAGGGTGAGCCTGAGAGGGTGTGGGCCTGGGAGGGTGTGAGCCTGGGAGGTTGTGAGCCTGGGAGGGTGTGGGCCTGGGAGGGTGTGAGCCTGGGAGGGTGTGGGCCTGGGAGGGTGTGAGCCTGGGAGGTTGTGAGCCTGGGAGGGTGTGGGCCTGGGAGGGTGTGGGCCTGGGAGGGTGTGAGCCTGGGAGGGTGAGCCTGAGAGGCTGTGGGCCTGGGAGGTTGTGAGCCTGGGAGGGTGTGAGCCTGGGAGGGTGTGAGCCTGGGAGGGTGAGCCTGAGAGGCTGTGGGCCTGGGAGGTTGTGAGCCTGGGAGGGTGTGAGCCTGGGAGGGTGTGAGCCTGGGAGGGTGTGAGCCTGGGAGGGTGAGCCTGAGAGGCTGTGGGGTGAGCCTGGGAGGGTGTTGGGTACCTTCAGCAGCATCATCAGCTGCTCCAGCTGCACCATGAGCTCCCTACGACTCTCCTGCAGAGCCGACATTCTTTGCTCCAGCTCGTCTTTGCGTTGCCTGACGTAGAAAAACAAAAGTCAAACCCACCATGTCCTAGAAAGCAGCTTCTTTACTGATAAAAGCGTCTGCTACATTTAGCAAATGTAAAAATAAAATAAAAAACATTTACAATGAAAAAGAAGGAATATTGATAAACCAACGGGTGTGTATATATTTATGTCACAGTGGTGTTGTAGCAGTGTCCAGCAGGGGGAGACACTGGGTCAGGGTGCATGGCTAGTACCTGAGGAGGCGAAGCTCAGCCAGGAGAGTGGGGTTCTGCTGGCCCTTGTCTGGGGGAGGCTGGGAGGCCTGCTCATGCTGCACACGCAACCTCTGGATCTCCTGCAGGATCTCTCTGTGGGAGACCCACGCACACACCAGTTCATAGTGAGGCACTAGTTTACTTCTCATTCCTTTCTTGTAACTTGGGAACAGCCAGTTTTGGAAGGGAGGAGGCAGGTTACCACCAACCTGTTTTTGTCCTCCAGCTCAGCGATCAGCTGCCGCTGCTGCTTGTTGGCGTCCAGAGAGAAGCACAGCTCTGTGGGGACCCTCTGCTGCTGCACACGCTGCTGCCACACACACACCATGACATCATCCACACACCACACCATGACATCATCCACACACACACCATGACATCATCCACACACACACCATGACATCATCCACACACCACACCATGACATCATCCACACACCACACCATGACATCATCCACACACACCCCACCATGACATCATCCACACACACACCATGACATCATCCACACACCACACCACAACATCATCCACACACACACACCATGACATCATCCACACACACCACACATAACATCATCCACACACACCACACCATGACATCATCCACACACCATGACATCATCCACACACACACACTATGACATCATCCACACACATACCATGACATCATCCACACACACCACACCATGACATCATCCACACAGACGCTGCTGCTGTGAGCGTGGGTCCTCACCGTGACGGCTGCGTCGGAGGCCAGTCTGGCGGCGTAGCGGGCGATGAGGCTGTGCTCTTCATCCTGGTGGTTGTTGCTCTCCAGCAAACTAAGGAGTCAGGGGAAGGAGTCAGGGGGAGGAGTCGGGGGAGGAGTCAGGGGGAGGAGTCGGGTGAGGAGTCAGGGGTTGACACCAGCACACTAATTTCTCAGAGTCAACTCACTCTTAACAAGGAAGCAACATACAGTATATTCACTTTATAAGAAGACAACAGTTTGATTTTAATTCAATTTTTTAAGGGAGATTTTTGAATGGCTGTAAAAAGTTTGTTATTAATTCCTTCAGTCAAACACTGGTAGGTGACTCTATCATGGACCGTCAAGTTATAAACCATCTTTGGCATTTGATGAGGATTCTCTGATCACCTGACTTTGCAACATATCATTTGTTTTGTTTGAAACATAAACATCAATTCAGCTTGTTTACCAGGGAAATGTTATACAAAAATTTCCTGCATTAACAAGTCTATGGTCAGAGAAAGCAGTTTAGTAGCAGAATGCACGCACATTATAATACACACTCATACACGCACACACATAAACAAACGCACAGCTGAATGCAGGCTTACAGCAGCAGCAGGAACAATAGTAGGTTCAAGGCCCAAGCTAGATGAAACTTCACAATAAAGTCTTATGAACCGTTCAGAGTTTCTATTCACAGCAACACTTTCCATGTATGCTCAGCATCACTACTACAAAATAAACTAAATGAACTATAATCAACATGTTTACACTGTATATCAAATATACTGTCAAAAGTTTCCAATAAAAATATTCTCAAGGACCGCTCTTAAAGAAATGAAGGCGTACAAATGTCAACTATTGAACTCTGGTTTGTATAGGCACTATGAGGACTGCTATCACTTGTTGCAGTTTAACAAGATAGTATTGACCTTCAGACAGGGTTACTTTTGCCACACTTGCGAATGCAAAGGCAGGAAGAATCGGAACGTGGAATGAAGCTACCGTAGTGAGAGATGAGTGTAATAATGGTTTACAAACGTACACTGACCAAACAGTGAAAAGCCAAGTGTCTAGCTGTTCATTTTTCATATCATGAGACCAGAGGAAACATGTGCAGGAATAGGGCTTTTTAATGCTCATGACCCAAACTAAGGGAGAGTGAAGCCACACTGGAGTAGACAGCCTGTTATAGAGGCAGAGGAGTCCCACTAACCATTTAGGGTTGTTTTGGAGCAGATTCACATAGAGGCCAATCAGAACATGTTCATCGGCAAGTCTATCGGCCACATCAAGGCTGTAGTTTAACCTGGAACAGTGTAGGGTTTCAGAAAGAAACATATTGTGCAGATGACAAAACACAGACAGACAGAGAGATAAGGAGAGACAGGTAGGGAGAGAAAAGGTGGACAAAAACAGGTTTGGAAAAGAAAGAGAATGGCTCAACACATTCTCATTCTCAAGTCTATAGAGGAAAACCAAAAGCCTTGTAATGCTATCTGTCTATGTTGTCTCCTCAGTACCTAGGGCTGAAAGCGGGCTTTAGGATAAGAGTTACCTAAAGACTTACCTATCTAAAGTAGTCTTCACTAACTCATAGAGCACAGTTCATTTAGAAATAAACGTTATTAGAAAAGAGCACATGCTTGGTCAATCTATCGAACCCTATCTTCACAGCACATAGTTGTAGACATTCCTATGGAAGCCGTATTGAAATGACCTGTCAATAATTGAGTATGTACATTTAAAGGCATTGCCAAAAAAATCATGAAGCCAAATCATTTATTTGAATGACCAACAAAAATCATCTACATCTACCACAAATCACCTAGAAGATGCAAACAGTGTATACCACCCGCTATCCAGTATCCTCAAGGCTACTACACATGAGGGGTTTAACTAAACAAGTGTCTCTGGGACCTCCAGAAACCTCTGCTAGTCATCCCACCCCCTCACTCCAGTGAGGCTGTGCTTACTAAAGGGAGCAGTATCTTCCCAATGGGACCCCCCCCTCATGTAGCACAGGTGTGCCATAGGTAATAGGTGTAAAAAATTAAATCGCATTTGAATCGGGATTCAGTCAACTAGCGATTCCGAAATGTATGTGAATATTGTTTTTTTTAATGATGTTTTTACATTTAGCAGATGCTCTTATCCAGAGCGACTTACAGTAAGTACAGGGACATTCCCTCCGAGGCAAGTAGAGTGAAGTGACTTACCCAAGGACACAACGTCATTTTTCACGGCCGGGAATCAAACCGGCAACCTTCTGATTAATAGCCCGTTCACCCACTGTTCAGCCATCTGACCCTGTTTGTTGTTTTTTTATCTCTGAAAAATCGTGAATCCATTTTTTATCGAATCGTGACCCCAAGAATCGATTTGAATCGAATCGTGAGGTACCAAAAAGATTCCCACCCCTAATAGGTAACCATCCTGAGGTCTTTCCTACCCCTCCAAACATTCTCCCCCTGACTCGATCAGACAAGGTCATCAAGATGTGTGTTTGCACAGCGTCTGAAGTGGACGTTGTGAAGCAAACAGTAAGAGGCTCAGGCAGTGAGCCGTCTGGAAGGCGACCACGAGCATGTCGTGTGTTTACGATGCAGGGATGGGAGCTTCTAGTTTGTTTCACTGTCCAGGATACTGTGCGTGTCCATGACAATGACAGTAATGGATACGCTGAGCTAATGAATAGTCGATGATCTTTGCTGGGCATGCTTCATCTAGTGTCTATGTCCCTTGGGAACCCCAATGCAAACCCCCTCAAACAAAAAAATCTGTAAAAGCTAATAGTTCCATTGGAATGGGTTAGCACTGATATATGCTCTATGAGGATTATTTCTAACTACATTAGTCGCATGCATTTTGAGCCACACAGCCATTATTACTGGCAAGCCCGGATCACTTACCCCTTCCCTCTCAACAGATCTGGTGCGGCCCTAGCCAAGTTTTTTCTGTGCTCAACTTCATTATTCTTGGTGCTATTTATATCAGACAAAAGAGTGAGACCACAAAAGGAGCAACATACACACGCACTCACCCACATAGCACACACTCACCCACAGAGCACACACACTGTTATTGGACAAGTGGGCTTTTTAGGGGTGTTGCTTCACTCCTCTCCGTGTACCCTGGGGTCGGGCTCTTACCAGCCGGCGCTGAGGTTAGCCTGAGAGCTGGTACTCACTGTTTGGTGGAGTAGGGGTTCCCCGTGGTGGGCATGGAGTGGGAGAGGGTGTAGTCGTTGGTCAGGTTCATTGGTCTGGGTGGCCTGTGCAGGGCACAATACATGGTTAGCACTCGCTTCCGCCTTCAAGAGAAAGAGAGACATGATGTGTGTGTGTGTTTTCTGAAGTGGGTCAGTAGAGACCAGAGGCACAGTGCGGCGCAAACACAATGGCTGCTCTTCTGATGGTGAAAATATTGTCAGGCAAAGAATGGGAGAGGTGTGTGGGAGAGGGGATGACCTAAAAAGAGATTAGAATGTAGTCTGAGACAAGGACATCGTAATGAGGAATCAGAAGTGTTGAAAGACACGAGGTCGTGCCACGGCATGCTTCCACTCCCGCCGACAAGTTATCAACCGCCTACAAAGGACATCCCTGGACATCCTACCAGTGCGTCGCTTTCAATAAAATGCATGTTAAATTGACTAAGTAAACATGAGATGGGTCATCGTTTCAGAGGTTGTCCATCTAATCTAATGTGTTAGAATGTTCTAGACGGGAGACTTCTAACAAATATACAAAGAAAACTTACCATGTGTCCCTATTGAGCGGCAAGAAAAGAACAAATGCACATGTTACGACAACCCACAATTGGCCTTGGTAAGTGTTTACAGGATACAGTTAGTACAACTATACTTTACTCTACAGTCAATATTTCCCTAATATTAGTCATAATAAACCGCCATTCTACTCTTTAACTTCTGAGAGGAGTTAGGAGTCAGTTTAGCTGTTCAGGCGTCGAAACACAATCAATCACATCCTAGATCTGCCAGCCAATGACCGCAACTGCCAAGATAGTTTTTCACTCAGGATCACCCGTTAAACGGTGACACAAAGTGCCGTTGTCGACATTTCACGAAAAGGAACACACATTTGAGTGAGATGCACATCCTCTATTTGGACTGCGGCCATTCCCAAGGCCACAATTAAGCCTCATCGATCGTGTGCTGCCAAAGATTGATCACTAGGAGTTGAGGCGTGTGCAGGCAATTAGAGAGCATTCATCTACAATCATAAGGGTCTACTGGAAAGATGCTGGATGTGGAAGAGGCCTCAGGCTGGCTGTAGCCATAGATGACAGTCCTTGATGATCTGCTGCATTCACTATATCTACAATGCTCTATGTCCGTTGCCTTAGATAAAAGTCTCTGCTAAATTGAATCCATGTGGATGTGAATGATTGAGGAGAGTGTAGCGGTGTTTACTTACACTATGTGGGCTAGGTTTAGGGGCTTCTCAAGCATGTCAGGGAACATGGGGTGGAGAGGCTCCCGACTGGACGCACAGCTCAGGGACTTACTGAGCGCGCTCGATAACTTCTTCGCAGGGGATTTCTGGGAGGAACACAAGAACATGTGATCTCCTGGGATCAGAGAAGATCGTGGGCCCCCCCCCTTTGGCTCACCCATGTCACTTAGGAGCCTTTTTGGTGTCCGTCCCTTTCGGGGCCCCGGCGCTGCCACCGCACTGCCGCGGCTGCGCCGACTGGCCCAGTGCCGTCACGCCCACTGACCCTCCCCCACCCCCGTTCCCCCCCCTCCCCCCATACCCATGACGTGTATTCCTTCATCTGGTGCTGGTTGCTATGGGAACCGCTGGCATGCCCCCTCCAGAAGCAGTCCTGACAGAGCTGGTAATTATGACATTGCTGGCAGCGGTAGCGGAAGCCCATCATACTCTCACTGTGGCAGTAGGAGCACTCGACCGGGTGGAAGACTGCAAGGGGGGGGGGGGGGGGGGGAGGAGGGGGCACACAAACACACACAAGCACGGGGTAAACACTCCTTATTTTGTTTTACGACAGTTGTTCTTGGATGTTTTGCTGGTGTCTCGAACGACTGTTTGGATTTGACACCGATTCAGGTGTTCTAGCGGTGATAAGCAGTGTGAGGAGGAGGCCGTGTCAGCACTCTGTCATTGGTACTGCGGGGAAGCTGATCTCGAGGGCGAGTTCATGTGTCACACACCAGGCCTGCACGTGTCTCTGTGTGTTTTTTGCACAAGTGTCTGTGTGCGTTTCTGACTCCACAGTGTCGCCGCGAGGCGTGCGAGCGTGTGAGGCAGCGGAGGCTCACCGTTCTCCACATTGGCGAGGCGGTGCATGAGCGGTAACCACACCAGACACTGAGGGGGAGGGTCCCACATCAGCGTATCCAGGAAGGTGTTGAGGGACACCTTTTTCTGTCAACACACAGGCAGGGGTACATCTGTATCACAGTACAACACACAGGCAGGGGTACATCTGTATCACAGTACAACACACAGGCAGGGGTACATCCGTATCACAGTACAGCACACAGGCAGGGGTACATCCGTATCACAGTACAGCACACAGGCAGGGGTACATCCGTATCACAGTACAGCACACAGGCAGGGGTACATCCGTATCACAGTACAGCACACAGGCAGGGGTACATCCGTATCACAGTACAACACACAGGCAGGGGTACATCTGTATCACAGTACAGCACACAGGCAGGGGTACATCCGTATCATAGTACAACACACAGGCAGGGGTACATCTGTATCACAGTACAGCACACAGGCAGGGGTACATCTGTATCACAGTACAGCACACAGGCAGGGGTACATCTGTATCACAGTACAGCACACAGGCAGGGGTACATCTGTATCACAGTACAACACACAGGCAGGGGTACATCTGTATCACAGTACAGCACACAGGCAGGGGTACATCTGTATCACAGTACAGCACACAGGCAGGGGTACATCTGTATCACAGTACAGCACACAGGCAGGGGTACATCTGTATCACAGTACAACACACAGGCAGGGGTACATCCGTATCACAGTACAGCACACAGGCAGGGGTACATCTGTATCACAGTACAACACACAGGCAGGGGTACATCCGTATCACAGTACAGCACACAGGCAGGGGTACATCCGTATCACAGTACAGCACACAGGCAGGGGTACATCTGTATCACAGTACAACACACAGGCAGGGGTACATCCGTATCACAGTACAGCACACAGGCAGGGGTACATCCGTATCACAGTACAGCACACAGGCAGGGGTACATCCGTATCACAGTACAACACACAGGCAGGGGTACATCCGTATCACAGTACAGCACACAGGCAGGGGTACATCCGTATCACAGTACAACACACAGGCAGGGGTACATCCGTATCACAGTACAACACACAGGCAGGGGTACATCCGTATCACAGTACAGCACACAGGCAGGGGTACATCTGTATCACAGTACAACACACAGGCAGGGGTACATCCGTATCACAGTACAGCACACAGGCAGGAGTACATCTGTATCACAGTACAACACACAGGCAGGGGTACATCCGTATCACAGTACAGCACACAGGCAGGGGTACATCCGTATCACAGTACAACACACAGGCAGGGGTACATCTGTATCACAGTACAGCACACAGGCAGGGGTACATCCGTATCACAGTACAGCACACAGGCAGGGGTACATCCGTATCACAGTACAGCACACAGGCAGGGGTACATCCGTATCACAGTACAGCACACAGGCAGGGGTACATCCGTATCACAGTACAGCACACAGGCAGGGGTACATCCGTATCACAGTACAACACACAGGCAGGGGTACATCCGTATTACAGTACAAAGTAAAAAAAGAAAAAAAACACCCACATAACCATGCATACCCATTATAGAACGGTCTGGGGTTTTTGTCAATTCACGCTACAAATGCTCACCTGCTGTGCAAAGCATG
Organism: Osmerus mordax; assembly: GCF_038355195.1. NCBI lineage: Eukaryota > Metazoa > Chordata > Actinopteri > Osmeriformes > Osmeridae > Osmerus > Osmerus mordax. Next base: position 13,989,173 of record NC_090065.1, read on the forward strand.
TTCTTGTGGCTTGCTCAGTATAGCCAAAGGATGGCCCCTCAAAAACGGTCATTGGTAATTTGAGTACCTCCCTTAGAAATTGGTCAAACTGGGAGTATACCAGGATACCACCAGGATCTGATATCTGTGAAAAAATGTCTTGACATAACACAGGGGACGGGGGGAAGGTTATTTTCAAAATATCAAATGAATCAGACTAATTGTCAGTTGTCACAAAGCATAGTGAGCTAATTGCAGTGTTTAGACAATGCAATTATAGCCAATACTAGGCGAAAAACAAACTGAAGCAAGGCTGTTTTTCCATGTCAATTATTTCAACACATTAGCTAAATCAGTAGCCCTCCCTTTCCCCTCCGCAAGACACTGCTGAAGCTGCAAACAGATTTTGTGGATTATGTAATAAACCCTATCCTTCACACTATGAATAATGATTTCTTCCAGCCGTGGAGAGCATGGTCTACGAGCCATGGGCTCTGCAGATAGATATTTAAAGAAACCCATTCTGGCTCCAGAACATTCTGTGAGATTCTTATAGACTCAAGTTCACACATTCTTTACAGTGCAGGATTTCTGAACCGTACACAACTAAAGCTGGCTTTTCATTCTGGGTAAATTGGTTTATTCTTTACTTGAATCAATGCTGAGTGATGAATTTGTTTACTTACATCTTAGCTTGTCTATAATCTTCCCTCCGCAAATGGTTGCTAGGGCCATTTTGACAATGAAGACGGATATTTTTCCAAGGCCTTCCCTGAAAGAGAAAAAGTCATTTCACAATTTGTACTAAAAGTTTATTCTTCAAGAGAGAGAACAGTCTTCATGTGGAGCATAGCACAGAGTTCCCTGTCATACGTATGTTGAGCTAGAAGCGCACACGACCCAACAGTAAAGCCCAGTCCCCTTTCTTAATGTTTCCCATGACGTCTTTGCATCCTCGTCAGTTTACTTCACCCGTCCCTAGATAGATACGTGCCTTGGCTACGAGACCGTCGTGGTGACACATCCATAGAAAAGCAGACTGTGTTTGTCCTCGAGCCATGACAGGCTCCGTGGCTCTGCGGGGCTCCCTCGTCACGCTGCTGATGCCTGGACCCCTGCTACATCAACCATCCCAGAGCCAAGCAACTGCCCCATGACTGGGGGTGGGGGTGGGTGGCGGTGTGGTGGGGCTACTCACGGGTCATACGCCGCCAGCAGGAAGTTGAGCAGTAGGCTTATGGACTGCTCCACGCTGATCTGGTGAGTGGTGGGCATGCGCTTGTTCAGCTGGCAGAAGATGGTGGACAGTATTGCTTCCAGCCGCGCCACAGTGAACTCCGTGTTGAGGTCCATGGTGTTGAGGCCATTCTCTCTGAAAGCCTCGATCACATTCCAGATGTCCACCAAATGAACTGCAGGCCAAACATGACGTCAGCCACTACACATCTCAATGTTACCGATGCAATATATGTGCGTGTTATTGTACTACACTCACGGTTGCATTTCTTCTGAACAAATCTGAGTTTGCAAGCTGTCCTGTACGTCGACAACCTTATGGAGTCCAGATCTTGAGCCCCTGGAAAAGAAACACACAAAAACACACCTGTGTGAAACACAACACTGCGGGCAGGAGTGAATGCATATCTATGTGCAGCACACTCGTGAGGCCATTAACACTGCATGCCTGTGTGTTGAAGCCAGTGTCCCAAATCTTTCCTAAGCACTCTGACAACTCTGTCATACATCCTTTATCTGCATTTACAGCTTCTACAGAAAAGGGGCTTGTCGCTCCTACTGTATGCGCAGTGCCATGTGATGAACTGCACACGGCGCATCGGCGCAAAAACTGGGTCGCTTTGGAAATGACCCTGAATACGTACTCATCTCCGCAAACAGTTGTCTTCGGTCCGCCATGGTGTCGCCGCTCGCCGCACGGGCCTCTATGGCTCTGAGCAGGGACAGGGAGAGGGGTGTCAGTACAGCGGCCCGACACAGAGCTACCGCCCAGGCGCACGCACCGTCACAGGGACAGGAGCTGCATGCGCTCAGCTGGACAGCTATGGCGCTGTTTGTGTGTGCTGCAGAACGGCAGTGTTTCTTTTCCGTCGATCCGGTTTTCTAGCGGTGCCCTGACGTCCACGCGTGTTTGACTGCTCAGGCTGTATCTAGTGCATGTGTGTTTTGACTGCTCAGGCTGTATCTAGTGCATGTGTGTTTTGACTGCTCAGGCTGTATCTAGTGCATGTGTGTTTCGACTGCTCAGGCTGTATCTAGTGCAGGTGTGTTTTGACTGCTCAGGCTGTATCTAGTGCACGTGTGTTTCGAATGCTCAGGCTGTATCTAGTGCATGTGTGTTTCGACTGCTCAGGCTGTATCTAGTGCACATGTGTTTTGACTGCTCAGGCTGTATCTAGTGCATGTGTGTTTCGACTGCTCAGGCTGTATCTAGTGCATGTGTGTTTCGACTGCTCAGGCTGTATCTACTGCATGTGTGTTTCGACTGCTCAGGCTGTATCTAGTGCATGCGTGTTTCGACTGCTCAGGCTGTATCTAGTGCATGTGTGTTTCGACTGCTCAGGCTGTATCTAGTGCATGCGTGTTTGACTGCTCAGGCTGTATCTAGTGCATGTGTGTTTTGACTGCTCAGGCTGTATCTAGTGCATGTGTGTTTCGACTGCTCAGGCTGTATCTAGTGCCCGTGTGTTTCGACTGCTCAGGCTGTATCTAGTGCCCGTGTGTTTCGACTGCTCAGGCTGTATCTAGTGCATGTCAAGCGTTTTATCCAAAGCATAAGTGTGCTACTATGCAGGACTAGGCCCTATTACAGAACGGTAATATGAAACACTTGGTTAACAGCAGTGGCCGACCACCACTATCATCGCCCACTTAATGTCACGTTCCACTCCATACAATTCACTTGGTATGATAGTGTCATATGGAGGATTTCAAACGCACTCACTACAATCTAGACATGATTGGCTCTTGCTAATTCTGCATTCAGTGGGGTGCTACTAACACACACACACATATCTCCAGGGATACTGTATGTTGCTAACTCGTCAGGGGTCGGGATTAATAAAGTTGTTTTGTGTTTACAACAAAGGGAGACGGGTTCAATCCGCTGACAAACTTGAGTAAGACAAGGACAAGTCTTTCACCGAGGCAGAATGGCAGAGAATGCTCACACCATGCCTCACTGCACACTGTCCAAGGCAATCTAATACACCTAGTCATGTGGTTTGTTGCCATGGCAGCAAAGAACCCAGTCACTCCATTCCTAAAAACAGGGTGCCACCCCCCCAGCCCCCAACCCAAACACCCCCACCCAGCCCCCCCTTTTCCTTTGCAGATGACCAAAGTTTATACTTTGCACATCCGTTTTCTTTTCATTTTATTTTATATATAGAGAGATTATTGTAACCTATCAAGCTAAGTTCACTCAGATCCAAGCTGGAGAAACCAGAACACACACTGTGCACTGGGGCATGGGTTGTGTAGTGTCAAACTGTTATTTTCAATATTAACCGAATGGAGTCAGTTGGCTGAGCGGTGAGGGAATCGGGCTAGTAATCCGAAGGTTGCCAGTTCGATTCCCGGTCATGCAAACTAACGTTGTGTCCTTGGGCAAGGCACTTCACCCTACTTGCCTCGGGGGAATGTCCCTGTACTTACTGTAAGTCGCTCTGGATAAGAGCGTCTGCTAAATGACTAAATGTAAATGTAACCGGATCGACAATTTACTTCTTGTTTATTGTGTAATAGCAAGCAATTGCGGACACATGCCATTTTCTCAGAACACCCACATCTTGCAATAGGACTTCACCAATGTTCTGCCAAGGTCGGATTTAGTAGGCTCATGACTGTGGTTTCATCATGTTTACATGAGTCAAAGATTTGTTTTTAGTCGTTGCTTGTTAGTTGTCTACAGTATGGCCAATGTTGAACATTGTGCAAAACGAATGGTAACTAACTGCTAATTAAATGGTAAGTTACAAACATAAGTTTCCACATCACAGCGGAACAGAGCTAGTTTGACTGCCAAAGTATCTACTTATCATATTGTAATTCTGAGATATAGCGCAGATCTATCACCCAGGAGTGTTTTGATTGAAAATCACAAAAGACGTCACACAAGATGTCAAAAACGGAATAGTGACAAATATCGACCTACCCTTCAGAAAGAACCATGATCCTCACTTCTGCTGTCTGTCTGATCGCTGTTACAAAGGCATGTCCTTCTTAATGACACCCGTACAGAATAAGCCCCTGTTAGCTATGACAACGAAAGCTATACCCCCGTTGGACAGGCCTAACTACAGATGTCTGAAATTAGAAACGGTCTGGACACAGTTTCTGCTGCCTCTATCTATAACTTCAGATGAGCGGGCTCCACATTCTTGTCCAGCTTTGCTGGCTCTCTCGTTGCAGCCCCTCAAACTTCCCAACTGGCACCATCCCAGCAGGCATTACTCTTGCTCTGTGCCAGTGTCACCCAGGCAGTATTAGAAAATAACTGCCCTTAAGAGAGCAGATCATTGTATACCATAAAGTGTGTAGCCGTCCTTCCTGCCATGATCCAAGCCATGCAGTTTACAGACATTTCTCTTAGCAACATACCACTGCGTCACCTCGTTTCAGTTTAATTCTCACCCAGCTACGTATCTATTGAATTTCAGGCACGCAAAACCATTACTTTAGTTGTTTCTTATTTATATTAAGCCTCTATTTACAACACGGGTAAAGAAAACGCAAGAGACTGTGTTTTTCCATTTATATTCTCCAAATACTTCGGGTCAGATTTTCATAAAGTGTTTCTGTACACAAGCAGTTCCCTCAGTTATGACCTGCATATTCCCAGTAGGCTCATAAGCTATTTATTGCAGCTGTCCATTTACATCCACTGATTGAGCTGAGTTATTTTTACATCATGAGAATATAATTGAGGTTGGCATCTGATTCGAGGGACTGTGAAGGACTGTCAACTTAATGGACAAAAAGTTTGTCTATTAAATTAACAATACAGCGTCAATACTTTGTCAGCAAAGCATACTCATCACAAACTGCAATACTAGTACATATAATTGACAAGAGTCCGATGGCTGAGCGGTTAGGGAATCGGGCTTGTAATCAGAAGGTTGCCGGTTTGATTCCAGGCCGTGCTTAAAAGACGTTGTCCTTGAGCATAAAAGACGTTGTCCTTGAGCAAGGCACTTCACCCTACTTGCCTCGGGGAAAATGTCCCTGTACTTACTGTAAGTCGGTCTGGATAAAAGCGTCTGCTAAATGACTAAATGTAATTGTAAGATATGACAGAATGTCTGTGGCGGCTGAGTGCTTGTAAAGTACGGTCTGCTGTCTGGTACCAGCTAGTGACGTCTGCACAAAGGGCCTTGGAACTGCCGCTTACTGATCACCATGGTTCTCTGCTTCACAAGACCAAAACTTTAGAGCCCCTGTTGGCTCAATGAGTATTTTGTGGCATGGTTTATGATTTTTTTTTCCGCGTCAAGCTGTTTCAATACGCTAGCCCAACTTAATTCTTCTTCTTGCATTATAAGGACAGGTCGGTAAAACGGATTCAGCTGATATAAAGTCATACAAACACAAGTTGACTAAGAACAATATTTAGGCGAAGGAGAAGATCGCTCAACAAATTGACATGAGAAGACGAGCTGTGAAGGCAACAGGCAGATATTGACACCTATGCACGCTACTATTACCTGTGTGTAGGCTATGAGATCACCTGTCACGACAAGCAGTCACTCTTTATAAAAGCTTTAACAGTGTAATTTTAGGGTTTAATAACCTGCATTGTCTCTAAGCATGCAATAGGTCTAATGTTTTCTTTCTCGGTTAAAGTTGTATCTTTCCGAATCAGAAGGTCGTTTCATCGCCGATACTGGCGGGAGCAGTACACTTGTTCTAGACTTACCAGAATTTCGAAGCATCTTTCAACAGCATAGTTTATCCAAAAAATGAAATGTAAGCCGTCTCCAGCGGTGGTATAACTATTTGTTTTATCAATTACCTGGCTACCTCCTTAGAACGGACATTCTTTTATTGCTGAGTGCCTTTTCAAATGGTGCTGTGATGGAAATTTTCTAGTAGCGCAGCCCAGCATTTGCCTTGAGTATGTGGCCTCCACGATGACGTAATGCGGAATCTCTTCTCTTGCGTCAGTGTACATACACTTTGTATATCTTTCCCAAATATTGAAGTCGTCCCAAAAAGTAATATTATGACCTTAACATTTTGGTCAGTGCTTCTCTTAAAGTATGGGAATGTGTTTTAAACTTTATTGATATTCTGTGTATTTCTGAGGAGGGTAATAATTGGGTTGCTTTTATTCATTAATAAGGCGTTCATTTTGTCCAGGATCACTTAGATATGTAACTACGGCCTAACTGATGCTAATTAAGCCTATCCAATTTGATTGCGCCTTAAGTTGAATGTAATTTAACTATTTAATGTATACAACTTAATCCTTGATATTTATTAACAGCCTATAACTTTATCATGAATCTGACATCGTACCGAGTTCTCAGTATATTCAAGACTCGTTAAAGTCGTTTGGATAATTATTTAATTTTGCAACGGTGCAATGAACACACATCCAATCTTCACTGCTCGTGAATGCAGCTCACTGGGAACCTGCCTGTTGCTAAGCAACCGCAGGATATGCTGAGTAGTTTAGGCAGCCTTTCGAGACGAAAAATAATTCTCCTGTGTAACATTTTAACGCCTTCACAAAACTTGTTACTTTGAGTAAGGTTTTACCGGATAAATTGTTGGCGGGTTATGTATTTTAGCTGCCAGAAAGTAAATCAATATGTAACATTTTCTAGAGAAATTTGTCCCTATTCAATTCAAGGGGAGGAGTACAGTAAGTTGATACCAGCACCCGATTATCACAACGAAATGTTTGCTCTACAGTAGGCTACCAGTACTGTAGCCTAGCCTACTACTGATAGACTCCAACATTATGTATCGCGGTACAAACTCAAAATGTGATGCTGCTCTTGAACTATGCAACTAAACTATGTATTTTCATATTCCTAGATCGTGAAGACTGGATCCAGCAACAACAAAATGCCTGAAGTTGAACCTCTCAGGTTCCCATCAAGAGAAGGGGGACTTAATTTACAAGGTTGGACTGAAATTAAGTATTTTTTTCTAAAAATAAAGAAAAACACTGAATAGCCTATGAGGACAATTGATAATACAAGCTAAACTGCTTAATGTCAGGTCCACAATGCAGACAGGCATATTTTCTAATTTAGGCAGCCACCTATTCAACTAGGCTACTGTACATTGCAGATATCGCTTCACCAGCAGGCCCTTGCCCTGAATAATGTTAAAACTGATACAGTAATAATGTAATCTCGGTCGCGGCCAGATGGCGCTCTTCAACCACCGAGTCACTTTTTTTACTTTTGGAAAGGAGAATTAAAAAGCCCTCAAAGTAGTTAAATCCTCTTTTTCAGTAGGCTATAGAAGTGACAAATAATTCGAAACATAGTTTACCATATGGATTAGGTTTACCTACAGAGTAGGCTAGATACATGAAAACAAGCGTTATTTTTGCATTAAAACACAATACATTTGATTCACTAACATAGGGTACCATACTTTTTTCGTAGGGGTTCTAAAGGCAAAGTCGGTTTATAAAATGTTTTGGTGGCATGTATTAATATTTGGTTCCTTATCAAGCCTGACAGCAAGCGTGGTTCATGTAAGCCTACATAAAAATTCCATTTTGTTTTACGGCTGGTGACTTCTGGTATCTTTGAAGATCAGGAAGATCTTCAAGCAGTGTGCCCTGGTAGACGTCGCAGCTGTGCTTTGGTTAACACCCCCTCACCATGTGTCAACAAAGCTGTTTGCCATATCCAGGAGCTGAAGAGAAAACTTGAAGATTGGTGTCAACAGGTACACTGCCAATATCAGATGTGACCTTGAAGCAGTATGATCATATTCTGGAGAAGAAAAAAAACTAACTTACTACATTAAATATCCCATAATTTTTGGTTTCCTTCTCTCCTACCAGTCAGTAAATGATCAGCACCAGATGTCTCACGAAAAGCACCAAAACAGCAAAACTCTTAGGTAATGTTGTGTGTTTTCAAACTAAATCATTTCACAGCAGTATTTTACCTGTGGGATGTTCCCATTTTCGTCTAATGATACAGTATTTCTTATTCAATCTGACATACAATCCCTCCTCACCAGGTTTCATTCTACTGACTCAGACACGGACTCACTCATATCTACAGAGCTATACATTGAGGGAATTGGACTCAGCGCAAGAGGTGACTTTAATATATACCTTTGGTTACCTTCCATAAGATAACTATGATCTGGGCACTCAATAAAGTCATCTCATACTATGTACCAGTGTCAGAAAGTCCTATTGATTTACAGCGACCTCACATTCAGTCATTTCAGTCCAGATATGAAGAAGCTGATCCTCTCTTTCCACAGAGAGGGCTCCATCGCCCTCGTTGAGGAAGGAGACAACAGACGTGCTTGTGGAGGTGGTGTACCTGATCGAGCGCTTGGAGGCCGACCGCCAGAATGCAGAGGAGGCTCTGCTGGTGGAGAAGAAAAGGAGGAGAACTCTGGGGAAGAAAATGGATTCCATCTGCCTCTGGAGACAGCAGGAGTTCCCTGGCGCCGTTCAGAAAGGTCAGTGGCACAAATGGAATCAGAGGACAAACGTGATCTTGTCACTCAGACTGATGTCATTACACGGTCGGTTCCTGGTTTTCATCGAGCGCCACTTCCTTCCAGAGCACGAGGCTTGCACGCGAGACATTTGTGAGCTGCAGTGGCACCTGAGGTTTGGAAGAGACCGACTGACCCACGTGAAAGACAAGCTGAGCCACACGGCGGTGGTAAACCAGCGCCTGCTGGACGACATTGACTTCATTAAGAAGCACGGCCCTCTCGTGAAGGAGAAGCTGGAGTTTGAGAGGAACATCATGAATCAAATCAATACCGCCCAACAACAGGTATGGTCTATTTTCGAAAGGTGTTCTGTGCTTTCATGATCATACTGTAGACAGTGTACTCTTTTAAACCCTTTTTAAACTTTACTTTCTATTCTGGACACATTCTCACTCGTCAGAATGTTCATTGTCACGTGCAGAGATTAAATGTTCATTATGAATTGTTCCACCAGTGGGAAAACATTCCACTAAAAGTAGTTACAAATGCAAAAATATCAATAAAACAATCTTGTCTTTGTGTAGGCCGATGAGTCATATACACATCAATTCAAAGAGCTGAGGAGCGCTGAGGAGCAGTTGAGAAGGGAACAAGAGGCAGCACAGAAGCAGAGGGAGGAGATGGCCTGTGTTCTCAAGGACATCCAGAGCCAGCTGCACCAACGCCTGTGAGTACTCCGCCGCGAGGTAGATACACGCACGCTACTCAGGCACTCACAACTGCTGCTGTTTACCTGCTCCAGAAAGGATTTGGAACAGTTGCAGGCCCACGGGGAGGGGCAGCGCAGTAAAGTGGAGGAGATGGAGGAGAAGGTGGCATTCACCGTGAAGCTCTCTGTCGCCTTGTCCCTACACATACCCCTGCTGCAAAAGAAGGAGACAGACAGTACCGATCTGGTGAGGACTGGCATACTGCATGCCGCCCAAAACACTGTCTCGTGTAATTGTTTGCACCAAGAAGTATACCATGCACTACTCTAGGTCTCGCTGGTTGTTCTGGCAACTGTGTTAAGTGGCGCTCACAACAATCCTTATTGCTTATATTGTACACATTTCACATAACAGGTTTTGGAACTGAAGATCATCATTGGCGAGGAAGTCGGGAAAATAGATGAAATCAAGGAGCAGATTGCAGAGCTGCTGAAAGATATCCAAGGCACTGTGAGTAATGATGAACTCGGAGTTGCGCAAGCATACACTGTCCCGCACTCCACAAACCAGCATCCCAAACCTTACGGATGTCTGTTGAACTTCATGAACCTCATTGTAACTCCACGGGACCGCTCCAGAGACTCGCCGGCGAGGCAGAAGTCTCTCTCCTGGAGGAGGTGTTCCGGAAGAAACGCCAGGACCTCCTGGCTCTCCTCGACCACAACGCAGAGTTAGACATGGAGATTCAGGACTACACCAAGAAGATCGAAGAGAGGTTCTCCACATCCTCCATGACATGGACACGCACATTAAAACACATAATACACACATGCACTGTCCAATAACATTTAGGCCAACAAATAAAAACCTTTACTGTAGTAGCTGTATTATAGCTACATAGAAACGTGTGTGAGCGTGTGTGAGCGTGTGCTTGACTCTGTGCGTGTGTGTGCATGCCTTTACTCGTATGTGCATGTGTGTGTGTGTGTGTGTCTGCCTGTCCTCGTGTGTGCTTGCGTGTGCGTGTCTGCGTGCGCGCGCGTGCCAGCAAGCAGGCCGTCAAGAGGCTGCACAAGGACAGGAAGCGCTTCCTGGAGAAGATCAGCCTGAACGAGGAGCGGCGAGACGAGGCCAAGGAGGAGCTGAACCTGACGGCCAGCGTGCACGACGACACCAAGACCAGGCTGGAAGCCCAGGAGCAGCTCACCTTCAGGGAGGAGCAGAGGAACAGGGTCAGCCCCAGCGCCACACTCAGGGGCCCGGCCACGACAGGAAGGAAGGGACGGACCACCGGGTAACCAATGTGTTTCCATTCACAGAAAGCCATCGAAGAGCTGAAGAAACAGCTGATGGGCGAGATGAACGCCCTCGCCGTTCTGAAGGTGAGTCGGAAATCTCGAGGCGGAGGCTCGTCTTCCGGCGACACCCTTTGCCGTTCCTCGGGTGGGGCCTGGGAGCGCGCGATCTGTTGACGCCATTCTGCTTTCAGAGTCAACTCTCAGCGGTGAAGGCGCAATTGCAACAGGAGCAGTCCACCACAGAGGTAGCCAAGCAAGAGCTTAAGAAGGAGTTTGAAGAAGCTTTGTCTGCTACTGGATGCCTGGAGGTAGAAATGGAGGAACTGAGAAAGATCCACGAGGAGAAGTCCCAGGTAGAGGAACCGACGTCACGTGACAGAGCTGTGTAGAGATCTGTCACGTGACTGTGACTACACTGAGCTGTGTAGAGATCTGAAAGATCCGTACAACATTCCATTGCACTACAACCAGAACCAGTGTGTAAGTAACAACAACGCAAAGTTTTGTTCACGTGCATCGATTTTGAACCTGTGTATCTTTCAGACCATTTGTAATTTGATGGGAAAACTGAACGAGATTCGATCTGAACACCAAAGAACATCAGACAAAATGGAAGCTGAGAGAAACCTGAAACTAGACCACTTGAGCAATGTCAAGGTACAACATTACATTTACATTTAGCAGACGCTCTTAACCAGAGCGACTTACAGTAAGTACAGGGACATTCCCCCGAGGCAAGTAGGGTGAAGTGCCTTGCCCAAGGACACAACGTCATTTGGCAGCTATGCACAACGTGCTACAGTTAAAGTCAGCGTATACTTTGCAAACCTAACAATTTTAGCTTGAGTTTGAAAGGATTCAAACCAAAATGTCCCACCCCCTCCCTTCAAAGCCACTCCCCCAAAACACATGAACGCTGCCTGACTACTGATGGGAGGTAGGTAGATAGACAGACAAATAGTCCAGTCAATGAATTCAGTCCAAATGCCGTCCAATCAGTAGTGCCGTTTCGACCATAATGATTGGTCGTGTTTATTACAGTCCTAAGATGCCCACAGATATCGGATTAATTTCATTTTACTGTCAGACCTTTAGATTTATTAGTTGCTATCAGGATGTGAAATTTATTAAAGCAAATAATGTCAAAAAGTGCTTCTCAACAACATGACCTACCCTGCCTTTTAAAAGCCTTGCGATGTGCATTGTGTACAAAGCCTCCAGCCTCTTCTTATTTTTCAACAGAAACAGCACAGGGCACTTACAGAGAAATACGACCGCACTCTGAGCAGGATGAACGAGCTCAGCGAAAAATCCAAAGAGTACAGAGCAGCAAACGATCAGATGGACCAAACAGCTGCAACCATGCCTGCTGTCATTGACGAGCTACAGTAAGAAGCCTTCACCAGAGTCAGACTAGGACCTGTGAAACCACAGCACTGTGCCACGACTACGCCGTGTCACCAGAGTGTCTGGAGGCTCGTATATAATACTGCATCTCATGCTGGGCTTCGGAGCGCGGAAGGATCCTTCTCACCATTTTTGAAGACGTCTAATTTGGATGATCGATTTGTAATGCTGGGGTGGGGGTGTGCTGCTCCGATGCAATGCGTGTGATGGTTGCGTGTGTGTCGTTCTTCTCCAGGTCGGTCCTGGAGGCTGTGGAGTTCAAAATGCAAACGGCCACGTTGGTCATGAGCACGCTGCAGGCTGACACAGAGGCCTGCCAGCGGCGAACACACGCCTCAGAGCAGGCCCACAATGCACTGCTCACCATCAGACAGCAGAAAATGAGGGACACCAAGGTAAGGGGATCGTTCCAGCTGAATGCCTCTTATAATAATCCCAATAAAAACGTGGAAGGACAGTAAGTGTGTCACGCAGAACAATGGCTCCATAGTTGGTAGCTATATACGTCCCTGCAGACGTGCATTAAGTTAAATAATTCACTTATATTCTTCCATTCCCGACTTGATAACACGCTTTTGACGTTTTGACAGTTCCCCTTGACTGGTGCTTTAACTTGACGGCCATATCTGCTCCATTGTCTGTTCACAATGCTCTTCCTACCAGCGTACGTTGCAACTCCCTTCACTTTCCCTATTTTCTTAAAATTACAATAAGTTGCGGGATTAGATGCAAAAAAAAGACTTTTTCTACAAAATTGCCGGAAGCGTTCCAACCCCTGGAAATCTAAAGCGTATGCTCTCCACATAGGCAAGTCTTGAACAGCTCTTAGCTCATTGTGTGTACTTATTTGTGGATTAGTGTCAGTAGAATTGCTTGTCACAATCCTTATCTTACAACACGGCTAGACAAAAGATCCCTGAGCAATTAAAATTACATGCCTTGGTCGATCTAGTTTCTATGTAGTTTCAATGAATGACTAACTAGCTGTTGAGGATTCACACCTCACACTCAATGATGGACAGTGAAGCTTCAAGATGACTGTACAGGCTACATGTACACCCTTACCCACTGCCCTATGTGCTGATATCCGCTCAAAGCTGTTGTTAACATCCAGTAACTGAAAACAATACATTTCTTCTTTTTTATCCATATCAAAAGGATGGGGGGGGGTTTGATGTGTGAACATGATAAGTTATTTCGATGCTCTGTTTTAATAGAAAAGCCCTAGTTGTAGTAAGGTTTTTATCTGCAGGATTAGAAGCCCCAGCCGGAGTCTCTTGGCTGATGGGAGTTTCACATGGCTTATCTAATGTGAAATCGCCATGTGGTATATAGTTTCATTAAACGGTGATCAAGAATGCATTAGTTCAAAACAAGAAAAGGCAATGGAGCTTAAGCCGCCATGCATCCGGGTGCAGCAACTTTAAAGAAGTTGTTGGCGTGAGACAATTTAAGAATTGGAAGTCTTCCTCATAGACGAGACTCCCATTAGCCAGATAAAAGTCAGCCATGCAAAAAGAGGTTTAGCCTTTTCACTTGACAAAATAAAATGGAAACAACAATACACCCACTACACCAAATGAACAGATCAGGGTTAGAGCGGGCTGGGTTCTAAGGAAATTGGCTACTTTGATCATTGAGTTCAATAAAAAACACACATAATGTTCGCATTAGCATAGCATAATAAGCACACTAAGCGTTCGGGAAAGCAGCGTGCGTGACGCGGAACAGCGTGTGCGCGGTAATTGCTGGACACATTCTGATAGGAGATTACGCAGGAGAAAGATGCTGACCTCAAATGATCAGCGTGAGGCGCTGGAGGTCACCGTGTCTACGGATGTTGACTTGAGATGTTAGGTGTCAGGTGGAGCTCGTCAGTAATACTAAACTCTTGAAGGGTCTATTCCTGTGTGCGTGTGTGTGTGTGCGAGCCTACACACTAGGCTACACTACATGGGGTCTTGCATGTCTATGCATAGACCTACTTGTGGCCTCAGTCACGCACTTCTCCTCAAACTCGTGTTCCTGTTTGCTCCCGCGGTCAGGACCTACAAACATTCAGCTATCTCCTGAAGCAGAGACGAGCTGTGGTCATCTCCAGCTCCAACCCAAACGTCTTTTGAGATCCGCGGTGCGCTCATTCGTTAATTTGATCGGGGCTGACGTTCGCCGAGGATAAAGTAAACAGCCAAACTGCCTACACCATCAGTTTCTTCTGGGCAATGAAGTGGAATCTGTTCCATTTACACTTCACAACAGCTTCAGATGGGCTTTGTCAGTGCTGCATGGAGTAATTAAACCTGAAATCAATAGCAGGCATTTGTCATGTTTACAGCCCCTCTTTCTGCTGGGTTAAACTCATCACTTTAGTGCTGTTCTGTTTTACTGCAGAGACACACTTCATTATGTCTGCAGGTACAGTTGAGATATTCACCAGCCAACACCGTCCAAGTAGCGTTGAGATGAAAACAGTGCCGGCAAGGGAGACAGTCACTTACTGTTATTTATTCACTCGGTTTCCGGAAAGTGTGTCCGGCTTCCACGGTTCCCGGTGGCCTAGTTTGTAACACCCACACGTATTCCAACTCATCATGAGCACCCGCGCGCTGTTCCCTGCAGATCACCTTGATCATTCTTTAGAGAGAGGACATAGCTAGACCCGATATGGGAGCAGTTCTAATGTTCCTGGTGGAATCTTATTAATGGGGAGATTGGGTGTTCAGTGCAGAACATGTAAGATCTCTGAGAAATGCCAGGCCAACTATTTGGAGGCTTGGAATATTGACGTGAAAATCAACCTGCTTCCGTGATGAAAGGTAACAAGGATTTTGATGGAAACTGAAAGATGTGTCATTTAAAAAAACACGAATCAATTTAAGCATTGAAAAAAAAACATTCTACAAGCACGCTTTTCCCCCGAAGGTGAACCATCTGTCTGTCTGAAGCTTGTCTACCGAGCTAACAGTCTCACAACAGAATCTACGCAGTGACATTGATCCATATCTTTGATCACACTCTATCTGATGTACTGTACAGCATCTCTGCCAACTCAGCGTTTATGCTGGCTGGGTAGTTCAACCTAACACACCAACATCGCATCACACCCTCCAACATCAACCATTACTGAACACTCGACTCTGCATAGCTACCCGTAAAGCCCACCGTGCAACACCACGCTCAGAGCGCCATAACGACATCCTACAATAATCCTCTCTTTTCCGGGCGCTCCCAGGACGCCTTGAAGACGGAGCTGAAGGAGAACGCGGTGCTGGGCGCCGAGTACAGAGAGCTGCAGAACGTCCTGATGGTGGAGAAGCAGGAGGCCGTGTGTGTGTTCGACAAGAAGAACCGGGCCCAGGGGTCTTTTCACGACCACAAACAGGTGCCCACTCTTCCAGACATGACGCATTAACCACATCCCATCCACTGTGTTACCAACTAGGTTTCTCCCACAAACATTGCAGGCTGAACTTTATGGTCGTCAGTTCTACTGTATGTAAGGACCAACTTTAAGCGACTTTAACTTTGGATCTTGGGGATGTTTTGGTTGTGGCAATATGCATAAAGTACCTGGACAACATAGGGCGTCAACACAGGGCACACAAGACAAGGACGGAACTCAAATCAATGCGGCGTTACGGCCACACTTAACACTGAACTTGCTTTTAGTGTTTACCAGGTGATGGAAGGGCTCTTTGCACGGGCAGTGGCTTTAGTAGAGTTTTGGTTGGGCAACCAATGAGGAGGTTACTGCAGCAATCTAATAACGAGGAGATAACTGGCGTGTAGGAGGATGATGGATGCGATGTGATACAATGTTGATGTAGGCTGGCCACATGGGAGTGGAGGAGGGAGGGAGAGTCGCATGCAGATACGTGGAGACAAAGTTCATCCGTTTCAACTGGTCTTTGGTCTCGGGGTGCTCTGAGGGAATGATGTTGCTGCTTTAGTTTGGTGATAGAATACGTTCTGGGAGAGCGAAGTGTAACATTCCCAACAAGTCTAGAGAAGCTAGAAGAGACAACAGGAACCCTAACCCAAGCCGTTTGAGTACTTTGTTCTTCTTAGACAGTTTAACTTTGCTGTTCAGGGGAATAGCGGATGACAACCATTTCCAAAACCTTAATAACCACGTTGCCGCTGCAGTAAGCAATAAACATTAGTTGTTCCAAAAAATGACTAATAGGGCCTACCTTTACTCGAGCAAATTCTTCATCTAACTGCATGAATGTTATCAAGTGAGAAATGCATGCAAAAATAAAATCCTGTGGACAGGATTTGCCACGGTCATGATCAAAGCCTGATTTTCTTTTACTCTCAATTCAGCCCCCGCCATTTTTTGTTTGTTTCAGCCCGAGACATGTTTAACAGCAACTTTCTATCATTCCTGCTCTCTATCCAAATTCATATCAATTACTTCACCACAATTAACATTATCTCTCAGGAGTCTACACGCCGAACAAGGATTAATCTCATCAGCATGTGTGCCTTTTCTTGATTTAGTCGATACATTTCACGAGACGTTTCAGTCCGTTTCCTGATGTCTTTGTGATCACAGTGTAAGTCCTCCGTTGTCATTCCCTGCTCTCGACTTCACAAGCTTTTTAACCGTGATTGCTGGCTGAGTTCACTTTGGGGGAAAGGGAGACGAGAGACGGGCTGCCAACATCGTCCCGTGTTGCAGGATCATAGCCGGCTGTTGCCTGACAGCCCAGAGTGAGGTAGTGTGGGTAGGAATGATGACAAGCATCACACTCCATTCCTGTCAGAGAGACTGCGCCTGCATGGTTGGTCATACAGCAGAGAGAGCCAATGGGGAACCCAGTACTTGGGCAACCTGGAAGCGTCTAATACTTCCCTCACCTTGGAAGGAGGCTTACAAAGGTCTGCTTTGTAAGCCCCCCCCCCCTCAGCAACAATCCCAAAATCTTGAAGAGCAGTTTGGCCCCCTCTACTCTCCAGGATCGTCTAGTTGTTCGTGGTTCACCTCAGCGTCCTGTTGTCTCTTCTTGTACTTGTAAGCATTGTTTTGTTTCTGTGGAAGCCCCAAGCTCTCAGGTTTTAACAGGGTGCGTTTTAACAGCATTCCTGTTATTGTCTTTCATTCTGCAGTTGATGGCTGAGCTAATTCGCTTTCGTTCTTTTATGCACCAGAGAGCATATTGCCAAGCAATGATAAGCTTTGTAGGAAGAGTGGAGAAATGGCTAGGGAGAGAAAAAAAAGTACAAAATACACAAAAAAAAGGCAATGGCATCTATCAGAATTGAAACCCCTTTGCTTAAAACTGTGTTCAAATAATAAAGCGAGCAGCATGTCTTTCCAAGAGACTAGGAATAATTTGTGGTTTCGGTGGGGGGTTCATGACTCTGTGTGTATGTGTAAAATATGTCTTGAGGGGATTGGTATAAAGTTAAACTGGGTGAAGTAGAAATATTTTACTCATCAGCTTTGCAGTCACAGAGTTTGCCTCGGCTAGAACAAAACTGCTGAAGCATTTAGAGAAAATTAACCCCCCATCCTGGCAGCCAGATGTGACTGGATACTGATGAGTGCACACGAGTGGGCAGAGAAACCAAGAGACTGTGAAATTCCTGTCAGGCCCGTGTACTGCAGAATGGGCTATTGACTGCTTTCTCTATTCCCCTCCATCATTCTTCTTGAACACTGCCATTAATTTCCTCTCCTGCCTTACCAATCCTTTTTCCCTGCCTTCTCTCTCTCTCTCTCTCTCTCTCTCTCTCTCTCTCTCTCTCTCTCTCTCTCTCTCTCTCTCTCTCTCTCTGGCGCTCTCTCTCTCTCTCTCTCTCTCTGGTGCTCTCTCCACAGCTCTCTTTGTTGCAGAATAGGATGCACATAGCTGTGGTGAAATCCTTCAGACAGCGTAGCCTGCACAGCCAGGCTGAACTGGCTCACTTCCAGGTCCTCTCTAACGAGAACAACCACAAAATAAAAAGTGTCCAGGTACGTGTCACATGGCTACCACTATGGGAATGCACAGACCAACACAACACGCACTATACATTCCAGCTCGAATGCACTATCCTTCATTTGCATTCCCATGTCAAGCTTGATAGATAGTTTTAGCATTTTAGTTATTCTGAAAACTATAGTAGGTATCACAGTAACAGACTTTTGTGAATGGCAGGTGTGTGTGTGTGTATCCAGAGTTGTAATGTGGTCTGGCTGGTGCAGTGCCCCAGCCTACACAGTCAGGAAACCCAGGCAGAGCAGAGTGAAACTAGGCACAGTGGAACAAGCAGCAGGATCACCTGCAGCTAGCCACAGTTAAGCTCGCCAGCCCTGTCTGTACATCCAGGCGTCACAGGGATGGGGGGCGGGGGGGGGGGGGGCGTGATTGATGATGTGTACAGTGGGGTGCCTATGCGGTGACCCAGCGTCCGAGGCTGACCTCCGCCGCCACCGCCTCCCCCTTCCAGATTGCTCCGTACAGCCTTCTCTCCCATAGGACAGCTCTCTCTCCCACAGGACAGCCCTCTCTCCCATAGGACAGGTCACCTCTGCCTCTCTGTGCTTTCACAGTCAGGCCCTGTGTGGGGAACAGGCCCGGGGCGAACACACGAGACATCCCCAGTACAACCACCCTATTGTGGGTTGAATTACCTCCCTAAACCCCCCTCTCCTCCCCCAACCCACCCCCCAGCCCCCCCCCCCCCCCCCCCCCCCCACCTCCACCGGAGAAAAAAGTTACACAAAAAAAGGTGCATATTCTGCAAGGTTGCATGAAGAGGAGTGAAGACCTTCAATTACAGGATAATGGCTGCCTAATCTGTGCCGAGACGTGAGAAGAGGTCAGAGCGGACAGGGGAGGAGAGTGATGGATCTCCACCAAACGTCCTGTCCTGTGTCACCGATCAAGAAGCAGGTGGCGTTCATCCGTAGAAATGCACTTTTCCCCCTCTTTTCCCGGCGTCTCTCTCGCTCTCTCCCTCTTTCTCTCTCTGTCTCTCTCGCTCGGAGGTGCACAGTCGCTTTGCGTTGCATGTCTGTCTGACCGACAGCCGTGCTTGTCCGGTGTTCCCTACCTGCACCACCGTTACCTCCCAGATCCGGACTTGAAAACCCCTTCTCTCCCAAAACACTGATGGATTCGAACGGAACGTACATGATCTCGGGAACCTCTCTCAGTGGCCTGTACCACACGGAGAGATCTCTCTCCCAATTCCAATCCTTCCATATCTGACATGGACCTTCTGACAGGTCCCCTCCCGACAGTCCAGACAGCAGCCATGTCTCCCAGCCCAGCCCAAGGAGGCCCAGGCAGACGGCAGCTCTAGGCTGCGAGGCAGGGAGGGAGGGAGGTGGGGGGACACGGATGGGGGAGGAGCTATCAGGGAGCTGCAGAGTGTGAAGGACAAAGGAGCTGGTGTATTGAAGCGCAGCGCGCCGTCACCCGTCACAGCCCAGCGCAGGGGCCCTTAGAGCAGGCAGCACTCACTTTAACACAGACTCCTCCACAGCAGTGTGCCGTGTTCCCGGTATCCACCTACAACACGGCCACCCTCCCAGTGCCGGACTAACTGAGCATTGTATGCTTAGAGGACATCGGCCACAGCTTGTCCCCTTAACTTAACACCGTTTTTTTTGCACCAAAAGAAACGAATAACGTGGATGTGAAACGTCCAGACCTCCAGCCAGAGAGCAGTGTCCGTGTGTCTGTGTGTGTGTGTGTGGGGGGGGGGGGGGGGGAGGGGAGATATCCAAATCCATCGTGTCCACTTAACCTCACGAGCCCAAAACATAAGCGAGGTTGAGTTCGGCACTTCCACCACTAAGGCTCGCTCGCACCAGAGCCAAATGGTACTTTTTTTTTCCTTTTTTTTCAGAAAGTAGCTTCAAGGGGTTGGTGGAGGGAGGGCGAAGGGAATCCTATGGGGTGTTGGTGGGGGGAGGGGGGGGGGGGAGTGTGAGAGGGGTGCTGTCATCCTGTTACACTGCTGCCAGAACTGGCAGTTCAGTTTTTTTTTTGTGCGTGTGTGTGTTCTGCCAGTTTACACCAGGGATGGTATAATTGACAATGGCTAACAGCATAGAGCAGTGCACCGCCTTGTTGAATGGCCGGTAATGATTGGAGCAGACGCCCACTGCCCTGGACCCCGGGGACCGTAATCCAAGATCCTGTTTCTGATATAATTGTTAGTCAGAGAATTTCTGCATGGCTAGGCCGGTTCAGATTCCCAAGCTGGTTGACAGTGCCAGGCAGTTTAATAGAAAAACTGGATGCTGAGGTTTTTAAAACAGAGAGCCACTGAACCCACACATGGTTCACCAGGAGCCTCCTGTTCCTTCTCCTCCACACAATAAGATCAGGATGGTAAGTTACTCCGACAGTAGGCACAGGGCTGGGGGACATCGTCTGTGGGGAGGGGGGTGGGGGGGACACAGACAGAGGGCTAGCCAGGGAGGTGGGGGACACACAGACAGAGAGCTAGCCAGGGAGGTGGGGGACACAGACAGAGGGCTAGCCAGGGAGGTGGGGGACACACAGACAGAGGGCTAGCCAGGGAGGTGGGGGACACACAGACAGAGAGCTAGCCAGGGAGGTGGGGGGGACACAGACAGAGAGCTAGCCTCCTCGGTATCCTTGTTGTGGCTCCACAGCACAGACGCCTCTCCCAGCTCCACCACGTCACTCTGTGTTCTTAATTAGCCCCGCCATTCATTGATTCCATTTGCTCCCCTTATTCCAACAGGAGGAGTTGTCAAATGCTATTCGCCGCATCTCCGCGTTTCTGCGCTCGCTGACAGATGACTCTACTCCCTCCGACGATGGCGCCGAGGACAAACAAGCCGGTGCCGATGCCGTTGGATTGAACAAGAAGATGCCTACAGTTCAGATAGCAGTGTAATTGGACATTCACCTGTGCCAGACAACTTACTTACCCCAGCACGCTTCACTATCCCTCCCCATCTCACTTGCAGCAGATCCATAACAATGAAACAGGTGACTTTCATGCTGCTGTCAGGACTGATCTAATTTTAGCTGGGTGAATGATTGCAATTGGCTTTGCCTCATCAGATAATTAATCTATGTCACCATTAATTGGAAAAGAGAATAATTACAGGCAGTGTTGACAGAAATTCTACGCTTCTCCAGATCCCAGGATCTAATTAGGACTAGTGAAACCCCATGACCTTAACTAGCACTTAGTACACCTCCAGTAGCCTGACCATACCCACGGGTGAGACACTTCCTCTCTCTTGAAGGCCTCTGCTTTTTTTTCATTTTTGTTGTTTCATTTTTTCCTCTGCGCCCCCCTGAAAGCTGTCTCCCTCAATCACTTTTCAATATTCAATCTTAATTTTGTGGAAGTTTAGCATTTTCAATGAGCTGGAGATGAATGATTAATGAATAAATTTAAATGCTTCATTTTGTCCATGGATCATTAGTTAAGTCCTTTGTGGGAAGGACCTGAGAAAAGAGGGAAAATTATTGAGACATTAGCCTGAAGCAATCCAGGGGTAAATAGTGTGCACAAAAGGATGTTGTGTGAGCACTATCCACTAGCTTTCCAATGAGCCCTCAGGAAACACTGCTTTCAATTTGGCGTCTCACCTTACCAGTACACCTAGTATTGAGAGATAATTGATTTTCATTTTGTCAAGCATCTTCAAACTTGTTCATGCTAATGGAATGGCACATTAATACCCCAACACAGAAGTTCTGAAGCAAATGTTAGCATAAACTAAATTACTTTGAAATATCTTGGGGTAATTGAAAATAGGTTATAGAAAAGGTACCACGGTAAATGTAAAGTGTTTTGAATTAATCCACCCAGTTGACACTGGGTGATTATGTAACATAATTATAGCTGTTAGCCCCCAGCCCTCCCGCACCTGTCTGTGTGGGAGATGCAGTGCATTTGTTGATGACCCCAGGACCTCCCATGGGGGACAGAGGGGGGCAGTGTGGAACAACTCCTTAAGTAGACTCCTGTCACTCCAATGACTATTCAAAGCACACAATCTTAGTTCAAGACAATGTTGCTCCTGTGAATGTGTGTGTAGACCCCCACTGTATTGAAAGGTGAATTTTTCCACGTACCACAGAATTGTAAGATGTTTTTCAGAGCAGGAGACAGGAGGATTTAGTCTTTGGGAAATGAAGGGTGCTATTTGGGATACAGGACGAGTTGTTACACCAGGGTGTCAACAGAGCACCGCACTGTTCCGTATATGTGCTTCTCCACAGACACACCGAAGTGCCTCAGGTTAATGGAGCCCAAACACTGGCTCAGATCAAAACCTCACTAGGCAGTGAGGCCGTTAGCTCTCGAAAAGCACCTTGATGAAATTCGATGAAAAATGTTCAGAGTGTCGGATATCTCTTATAGGCTACGTGGCCATATCTCAAAGGAAGGAACCTCCCAAACACATTTATCTACTCTCCTTGTATCTAATCCATCCATTAAATAAATGAATAGGACCCAGTCCTTGCTGTCATCGCATTCATCTGCAGGCACAGCTGCGCAAGTGACTATGTGTGTAGATATTGATGGAGGTAAAGACCTGACAGCAGACATATTCAATCCCATGTCACATGCTGCTGATGCTTTCTATGGTGAGTTAATAAGATGGCGAACATGCCTCACTGTGGCATTTTATTGTTGCGTTTTGCGACACAGTTACTGTGCGGGCATGTGCTATAAACAGCCAGTTTGTAAAAGATAGGGAGGGAAGATGAGACTCTACTGCCTGATACTAAACATTAGTGCGGAACCAAACTGAATATTGCTTCGTTTCGGTCGGTTGCGCTTGACTGATCACCTCTGGTCAGTGAGGTGAAGCCAAGTGAATCGTAGCAACACTGCATGTTTCCGGGACCAACCGAATGTCTGTCGAAGGTTTTTAAAAACATGGGAAATGAGGAGTGGGTTTGGTCCCTGTCCACTGTTGAACTGTCCTTTCTTTTTTCTTCACCGAGTGGGGAGTTGAGCCATGGAGCTGATGGGAGTCAAGTAAGGAATGTGTGTGGAGAGGTGCCACTGTGTCCTAAATATCAATGAGGGTGAGCCTGCCAAGAGAGTCCACACAACGAGGATCGAGCTTCATAGAGAGGAGCCAACAATGGCCTACTGCTAGGTCGGGTTCTCGATCAGCCTCATAGATTCAGTTAAAAACAACAACAAAAAAATGGTTATTTCATCTAAGAAAGAAATTAAAACCTTTGTTGTTTCTTTAGACATGCTGCACCTAGGTAGCCTACGTAAAGCACCTTGAGACCTCTTTGTATTTTAAAGTGTGCTATATATATGATTATTATTAGATATCAATTGCAAGCATGTCTGTCAGTGTGGAAATGTTGTGCGTCACTAGGGCTTGAGAAGCGATGCTACATCTGTGTTCTTAAAGACTATATTCAACATGCCAAACACATTTATTACAAAAGTAATATGTGTTCCTTGTGTTTCCACACTCCTTTGATTTCAAAGACATTTATCTTAACAGGATAATAATTTGTGAAAGTCTTTGACATTTGTGGCTAGCTAGCATGATAATAAATCCATGGCTTGGAACATTTTTTAGTTAATTAGAGTCAATCAATCCAAACTTTGCTCACTTACCGGTGTGAAACCAGAGTATAATGAGCAGAAATCATCATGGTGATTGGAAAACACAAATTACAGCTGTTAAAGAGAAACTCATCCACTCCTTTTCGGTTGATGCCAACTCCTGCTGTGAGGATTTAGAAATGCTGTGGCATTCTTTTAATAGGTGTTTGGGGGAAAGTGCCCCTCAATAATTACAAGCCTTTTAGCCTCCTCCTGAGCAAAAAAAACAAACACCTGCATATATAAAATGCCAATGAAATGTTAAACAAACATGTTTAAACATGTTTATTTAAAGTCAGTGTGAAATATGCTGAGGTTGAGAGGAACCAAACAGCGAATCAGAGCATACTTTGTAATTCACCTTACTCACCTTGTGTGCATGTCAACTTTGGTAGCACGGCTACTGTACATATAGTACACAATGCATATTTGTATTGATATGACACATAATGGTGCAGTGCTGTCTTTCCCTTGTAATAATGTAAGTACAAACACTTCACTTCTGGTCAGTGTCCAAGTGGCTCTGCCGTGTATGCCGCTGTGTGTGCTTGAGCTCAGTGACAGAGTAGTGTACACTGTGTCTCATGGACTCAAGGCCTTCCTCTGAGTTTGTCGGTCCCCATGCTAGTTACACCATACAGGACTTGGACATGACATGATTTATAGGACAATCAGTGATTTAAAAGGCCGTATGGTGATGGTTAAAGAGCTATTTATATGATTCTTGACGCCCTCCAGACACACACCATTATTATTGTTTATGAGGTGAATGAAAACCTTTTCCTGGTCGGGGGACCTTCATTCACTCATAGAAACTACACTGACCACAACACCCTTGGATCAGTTACTACAACATCTATGACATCACCACTGGAAGTCATTTCTTGTTTGGGGCTGTTAGAATGGGGAGGGCGGAATGTTGTTGAGCTTATGTCGCCAGGGTTGGGAACAGCAGCTTGCCATTGTATTAATTATTGTCAGAGAATCCAAGGAGTGTAGATAATACAAAATGCACTGGTTGGTCCCGTTTGTTTCACTTGTCAGTGAAGTGAATAATTGGGAGTGCTGACCATATTAGACACAGGGAATTTATAAAAGATACAATTCCAATAGTCAGAACACAAAGTACGACTGGAAATTAAAAGCTTAATGTCTCAGAATTTCAAATCAGTTTGGAATAATTTGTTGGCTTGTTGTTGCCAGTGAACTGTTTATTACTGTGGTCCTGTTTCATAGTTCAAGCATGTACATGGAAATAATACACTTTCGAAAATAAAAGGTCATTTTTTTACATATTTGGTATTTGATTTAGATGTTTGATGTTTTGAGTCATGGAAAATGTTTGTCTTCGATTGCCAAACTGAAGACACTGCATTTGCTTTTCAGATGACGTCACATTGTGTAACATATTTTCTCGACACTTAAAACATTACTTTCAGGGCTCAACAGCATTGATACAATTTAGGTGTGAGTGTGTGTGAGTGTGTCATGGGGGGGTGGGGGGGTGCTAATACAATGGGGCTCATCTTGCAATTCTCCCAAGGAATAACTATCAGTCCTGCAACAGCAGCTTTAGCGTCCCTAGGTGACCGCGCCACTGAGCCCATGCTCGCTCCAACGCACCCCACTCCACGCCTGCTGCCACCCTGAAGGTAGATGCATCACGCTGGGGAGACTGCACCCCCTCTCCCCTCAGCCTCCTCGCTGCTCCTCCCCACTGTGGGCCCTTGTGGCTCCCCGCACCCTGACTCTCACCCCCACACACACGCTCATCTCCCTGCTCCCCCCAGACCCTCCCCCAGGTAAGCCTCTGGACCACCCCCCTGGCCTCCCCCCCCACTGCTTTAACCGGCTATCCTTTGTCATTTGAGAATGCCATGTACTCGCCGTCTCTCTCACACACACACACACACGCGCGTGCTCCTGTGCTCAGTCTAGAGGGGACTCCGCCTGTTCCTCTCTCTGCTCACCTCCCGGCTGCTGGCGGGCTCTGTGAGCCGTGTCTGTGGTGACGACGCCATGTGTGGAGGGTCTGGGGGTTTCAAACAGCAGGCCCTCCCTACTGCAAATAAGAGCAGACGACCGAATACACGGTAGACTCCCATTGACTCCCAATCACTAACGTTTCACTAAGTGGGAAAGTGCACAGCCTCCCCAAGCAGTGAGTGATAACTTTGTGTCGGTCACAAGTGGTTGAAACAAGGATTAATGAATGGATCAGAGGTATGCATTTTATTGTGACGAGGATTGATCCAAAACATTACAAAACTACAATGAATTTAGAAGCAGCTGCAATAGCAACAACCGTGTTTGCTCTGTGTTGTAAATAATGGGCCTCCCTCCATTTGTCATGAATCACATTTAATCTTGTGACCTTATCTACAAATACAACTATTTAGTTGGGAGTTTCGGGGTGGTGGTTCCAGGGGCAACCTATACATGATTATTATCCCTAGTTAAAGCTTTGAAATTAATCTTGTACTTCTCTGTATATATTCAACTTAAGATGTTGTGGAACATGGAGTACAAACGAACAGTGTTGGAGCTCCAACACAAGAATGAACGTGTCTTAATGTTTCCCTCCTGGATATTCTGCTATGCCATCCTTTATAGATTTATTGACAGAGAAGAGCTACTTTTAACGGACAGACTTCTGGGAAGAGAGATAAATTAAAACTTTCACTGTGAAGGTTGGCATACCAGCACACTTAGTTAACAAAATATGTTTTTACAAACAAGATGATATCACCCTCTCCATGATATTAATATGATATGTTCTGTGATCTGTAAACGGCTGGTTATCTTGCTTTTCCACGATAAGAGAAAGTGCAGAGGATTTCCGCTTGGCGAGCACATTTGGGCTGAATCTTTCACACATCACAAATTGCAGATGGGAAGCAGTGATCTTGAACAGCTGATCACATTTCCGTGACCATCTGACACCTTCCATTTAGGAAAATAATACTTTCTATCTTAGCATACCCTCTGCTGCAGCCAGCAAAAGGAATTATGCCTTGTAGACGTTGCTATGCACAACTTCCATCTTCTCCTTGTTTTATTTTTGCTGGATTGATTAGATTAAAGGCTCGGTTTTTAATCTGATATTCATCTGTAATTATCTGGGCAGGATGTGGGCTTGTGTTATTTCCTGTCTTTTTATTGATAAACACAACACTGTTCTTTTCTTTATCAGTATAAAGTAATTACTTATATTATTGGAGGGCACAGTTTGTGCTGATTGAATGAGTATAAGTCACAATAGTTACAACTGTGGTTACTAACATTAATAAGCATGTTCTAGGCTGAGAATGCATCCATGACATTCAGAAATGAATCTACTGTATTAATTGGGGTTTGTACTATTGTAAGATTGTATTAAAAGAGTACATCTTTCAATGTTGCTGCACTGTCCATCTCATGAACAGTGCCAAGTAAAATTGTGATTTGACTCTTCATTGTATGTCAAGTGTACTGATGTCCACTTGCTTAGGGTGACAATTCACCTTATCATGATCATCTTCACAAACATGCACTCCAGACTCTCAGCTGATTCTCATTTTGCTTGAAGTTATTAAATCACTTTTATCATCACCTGGCCTGACGTAGACATGTGATTCCTTCTGACTACTCTTGCTTTGTTTTTAAAGAAACAATGGCATATTGTCCAGTGTTTGTGCACTCCTATTTCTTAAGTATAGGAAATAAAAGCATGGAAAGCATGAACAAACATTGTAATTCTTTATACAAGGAATAGATAGGAAATGTGTAATATGACAGATAAATATGAGTGGGGTTAACTGGTATAGAGAGAGTTGTAAATCACTGTACTGTGATTCTTTGTCTCAAAGGGTTTAATTAGTCTAGAAATTCTTCTCTTATCAGATGACCCCCCCTCCCTCTCCTCGCTGCAACAACCTACAGCCATAATGTCCTGCAATCTGAAGACCAGTGGTCTCAGGAGACTGAGTTGCAACAAAGAGCTGAAAGAGTTAGAAATGGTCATTTCATAGTGCTAGGATGGCTCGCTAGAGGCTTAAGCAATGTCGTGCTAATTTAGTCTTGGCACACAACGGAAATGTAGAACTGTAATGGGCATATGGTAAGTCTTTTGAAAGAGGTTGAACTAACCAATCAGCTGCATTGGGTTTTTATGGCACCTTGAAAAACACACATTTAATAATTGCGTAACTATGTTCACAGTTGAAACCAAGCACCCCACTGACTAACCATTTAGCATATAGGTTAGACAAGGACATTTCTTTGTTAGATATTCAAGACCTCCCGATTAAATCTCTAGATCTTCTTTTAAATGCTATCTATGTGTGGCCTCCGTTACAGTATGGTAGCATGATGTTTGGTCTATTTCATAGTACATGAACAAGTCCATTTATCCCTATCTGTCATTTGATAACTTGCAAGGTATCTGTCAGTTCTAGTCCCAGGGGAACACTGTATGTGTGGGTTTTTGCTCCAATTGAGCTCTTTATTTAATTGACAGTTCACACTACTAATAAGTATTTTTGGCACATATATAATTATAAATATATATAATTACATTTATATATAATTAGCTTGAATGTTCAGGGACTCTTTTACTTTTCTTTACTTTTCATGCATGTAGCCTTTATGGCATTTGTAAGAATGAGCATATTCCTCCTTAGTATATGCTGTGCATACAGTGGTGGGTGAACCTGTTGTTGGCCTTGACATGCAGACAGACTCACTGCACCACTGTGACATATTAACCAACATGAGCCCAAATGTGTATAAACCTGCAGTTTTCTCTCATGATCGCAGTACACCTTGCATATCCAGGCATAATCAATCAAGTATTGGACTTGAGACCTTTGTTTATGTTTGTCTCAGAGCTAGGCCTAAGGGCATGTAACAATCATCTGTAAAGTGGACTTTTTTGTTATATTATCTATTTTTGTTTTGATGTCGAAATGAAATTTACACTTGAACATGAGGCCTATATTACTTACTTAAAGTCACTGTGCACTGTGTTACTGCAATGTGGATAGTATCCATAGTGCCCAGTCAATGATCATACCTTGTCTGACCAAATATAAGAAACTCTTATGCATTTTGAATATGCATATTACCTCAGTCCCAATGCAATGCATACTGTAGGACTAAAGTTTGTTAAAAGAGCACCTTCTTTTGAAGGACTTGCAGGCACAGAATAAGATGAGGGGTTATTTTGGCGATGGAGATTAAGGCAGGGGCTTTTTGTCATTTGTGCGAGACAAGCCATTCATCCATCCAGTTCACAGCCAAAAAAAGGCTGGTCCCAGAAATTAGCAGTTTCAGCTCAGCAGCAGAGTCGTCGGGCTGTGAAGGCAGAGAGAAATTGACTAATTAGCAATGCGCACTAAAACTTGACGGTTCTCTCTATAACAGCGAGGGAAAGACTAGGTTTTTCTCCCCCTTTCTCTTTTCTTTCTTCCATAGATGTTTGAAATCGCAGTCATTTACGCTCGACAGTTTTTACAATAGCCTTGAGCCATAATTTTGCGAGTCTCTCCAGCATCCATACCCCTGCATGGTCTCTCTCCACCGGCCATGCACGACCGTTTCTCTCCCCAACCGTGGATTTCCTATTACTCTCGTTACGACTCACTGAGCCCCAGGCCCAAGGATAATGATGTGTTGTTTCTTGGTAGCATAATTTGTCACACGTATATTTCTTCTTCTTCTTCTCTTGCAGAAAGCACAGCTCCCTCTCACACACTCACACACTTCTTGTTAATTCAGAAGAACAAATGATCAACGTCAACAAATAACGAGAAATAGTGACTTTATGAGTTGGAATCAATGATTATTCTGAGGCACCGACCATAGACTTTAAAGGAAAGGATATTTCTTTACAAAGGAGAACAAAGGAAAGTCAAGTGAAAATATTTGGAACCTGAAGCTTACTTTATTTTTTTTGTGAAGCTCTGAAGTCAGGTAAGTTTGGCTTGTTCTCAGGCAAGCTGCTCACATCATTTAGTTGTGACAGGCGCTTTACAGAATGTGGCGACAACGAAACAAGGTACAGGACGTTTGTATCAAGTCTACAAACATAATTGATAAAGTAAAATCATTTCTACGCCTTAGAAGTATCGAGATGTGTTCGTATTTCATTAATATTGCTTGTATATCTGCATTTAATGAATAATTTTCGATACTCACGTCTGCCTAACTCAGGTTAAAAGGAAAACGCACTCCGACAGTGATGACGGCTGTGAGAGACAAACTAATTGCTTTTGTATCGCTCCGTGCGTAAATTTGTGGAATGTGTAATGTCCTCGTTGTGGGGGTGTAGCAAGATAAGAGGAGAACGATAAGTGTTGCTTGAATACTGCATAATATCCTTGCACCGTTCCCTAATCCTACAACTTCGGTAGCGTTATCGAAGGGAAAGCGCTGCAGCATCCTATCGCAGTTTGTTTTGACAACGCGCTTCAAACCGCAGCGTCCATTAAGATCTTCGATAGAAAGAATGAATAAGAGTGACACATTGTTATTACGGTTTAGTTTTTCATTGTTTTATGGACAGAGAACGAAGTTTAAAATTATACGCTACCGTCCGAACCTTTTTCAATGGTGAATAGCCCGACGTCGTCATGTTTGTTTACCGGTTTAATCGGATGAATATCTATTCAACGTTTAAGCGTGGTATAACGTGAAGTTCTTGGAGATAAATCCCTGACTGCAGCTTAATAATGATATAATCTCATGTTGTTCAAAAGAGAAATGGCTTGAGGTAAATGGCTGCATGGTTTATTTGTTGCCTAGGTGGCGTTCATAGGCAGGAAGTCATGTCCAGATCGGGGGATAGAACATCCACCTTTGACCCAACACACAGTGACACCCTGCTGCACGGGCTCAATCTTTTATGGAGGAAACAGCTATTCTGTGATGTGACTCTGACTGCCCAGGGACAGCAGTTCCACTGCCACAAAGCAGTGCTGGCATCCTGCTCCCAGTACTTCAGGTCTCTCTTCTCCACACATTCGCTCAACAGCGAGGGGAGCAAAGACCAGGGGAGCAGTGGGACCCCATCTTCCTCTCCCGATGACAAGCTCATGGCCAGCACTCGGCCCATAAACAACCTGGTTCTCCAGGGCTGCTCCTCCATTGGACTAAGGTTAGTGCTGGAGTACCTGTACACTGCCAACGTGACTCTGTCCCTGGACACTGTGGAAGAAGTTCTCTCGGTCAGCAAGATTCTCAACATCCCGCAGATCACCAAGCTCAGCGTCCAGTTCCTCAACGACCAGATCTCGGTGCAGAACTACAAGCAGATCTGCAAGATCGCGGCCCTCCACGGCCTGGATGAGACCAAGAAGCTGGCCAACAAGTACCTGGTGGAGGACGTGCTGCTGCTGAACTTTGAGGAGATGTGCGCCATGCTGGACGCTCTGCCGCCCCCCGTGGAGTCGGAGCTGGCGCTCTTCCAGATGTCGGTGCTGTGGCTGGAGCACGACAGGGACACGCGTATGCACTACGCCCCGGACCTGATGAAGAGGCTGCGGTTCGCCCTCATCCCGGCCCCTGAGCTGGTGGAGAGGGTGCAGTCAGTGGACTTCATGAGGAGTGACCCTGTGTGCCAGAAGCTGCTCTTGGATGCCATGAACTATCACCTGATGCCCTTCAGACAGCACTGCAGGCAGACCATAGCTAGCAGGTGAGTGGTGTGACTCACACACACACACACACACACACACACACACACACACACACACACACACACACACACACACATACAAGAACAAACTCACATGCACAGACCCAAATACACACACACACACAGAATGTTGGTGGAGGATGACATATTGGATTAAGTTCAGGCCCAGTTAGAATACAGAGAGAGATCAGGCTGTACTGTTACAAAACAGAGAGAGATCAGGCTGTGTTGTTAGGTTTTGCAGGGTTATCAGTAGGCCTATATTGATAGTTGCCAAGTTTCAGCTGTCTGTTGTTAATATCTCCTGACTGTATGAAGTATTTTATGTAGACTGTACACCCTTAACAGGTCCATGCCTGTGTTAAAAGCCTGGATTTACATACATCAGATCTTTCTTATCTGAATATTTAATCATTGGGGTTAGGAAAGACGTTTCTTATTAGTACACTCCACCCGTGTAGTGCCAAAAAAGCTCAACTCAATTCCAGTGTCATTACAAAACTGCCGGGATGTGTACAACGGCCACAGTCATAACAACCATAAACCACCACGGGTTACGGCAAATATTATTGGGCGCTTTGATGTTCATGGTCATTTGGCTCAGTCAAAATGTTCAGTCATTTGGTTCACTTAGCATCACAGTTGTTCTATTCACCAGTGTCTTATATTGGATGATAAATAACATATCTTTCTAAACAGCTGTGACCTGTGCTACGTCACAGTACAAGTTTATCCTGATTACTCAGGTTGTCTGTTCTGAGTCTGCTTCAGCTCCTCAACCACAGGGCTAACTGCACAGCCGGCTTTGTGCTTTGTGTCATGACTAGCACTCCCAGAGACAGGTACAGGACAGACATGGTCTGGGACATGATCGGTCGGTAGTGCTTTGCACCACTGTTTCCGGTGGAAACAGACTTGGTGTTCTGTTTAAATGACCTCAGAAAGTTGGATGAGCCATTAGGAAGTGTTTTTGTTAGACTGGCACAACAGTATGAATATCTCATAGAGATGCGGAAATGACCACAATCCAAATACACTGCCAGAGTTACATTTGAAGGAGCAATTTATGGCATGATTAATTTCACTGTTTCTCCCAATATTTTATGGATCACAGTGGTTGGGTATCCTGTGGTAATCTGATGTGGGTGCTCTGACACAGAGGAGAGCTGCATGTAGCGCCATGCTAACTCTCAGTGAGATGCACAGATGGGTTCAAATGAACAAGGAATGAAGAATATTCATAAATAGTATCACATGACATGCCACTGATTCCCTCCTCTCAATTAATCACCATTATCTATGTCCAGGGTTCATTTGCATATGAATAACCCCCAAACACTTAACAGTGGGCCAGTGTAGCTGACACAATACATAGAGAGGTTGGCTATTTAGTCAAGCATGAAATAGAAGAAAAAAGCACTTGTATAAATGAAAAAATAACCAACTTTGTATGACCTGAAAAATATTTTATTTGACTGAACTTTATTAGAAATAGCTACTTATGTTTGTCAAGGTGTCTGGCTGTGACGCCATGCTTTGCAAACAAACTGCAGGATATGTTGGGCAATTGGCTTCGAACTGTCACATGTGGCATCTCTACCAATGGAAATGGAGACATGTTATAGGTTAGTTGCAGGGGCTTATTTGCCTGTCAGCGTAGCAGCCTGTAGAACAGGCCTAATGACTTCACAGCTAATTGATTAGATGTCTTAAGGGTGTAATAAGCATGCAAAATGATACGTGCTCGCTGTAATAACCATGCAAAAGGTGACTGAACATTTTGACATGAGTGGTTATTATATGCATACATAATGGCATTGTTCTATAGGGATCACAAAATGTTCATTTGATTGATCAAATCAAATCTCCATTTGAGTTATCGCACTCAAAACCAAAATGTTTTGGCCATTAACACAACATGTTTCCGTTGTCGAAATGACAAATGTGCCGACGGCTTGCCACATTCACAGAATATGCACTATACAAATACCAGCAAATAACTGCCATACCACAATCCGTCATTCATATTAGGGATTATAAGGGTCGAATTCTTCCCTGGTTCTGTGTTAGTTTCTTCAATTCAGACTCTCTGGGTTCATTTGTCTTCCCCCCTGTTGTGTTTGGCTCCTTCATAACAGGATCCGTTCCAGTAAGAGGCTGGTCCTGCTGGTCGGGGGCCTGCCCCCTGGACCTGATCGGCTGCCCAGTAATCTGGTCCAGTACTACGACGACGAGAAAAAGACATGGAAGATCCTCACAAGTAAGTGGCTCGCCGGCCCTCCTTCTACCTGAAGACCCCTGACGGTTATGAATGAGTCAGGTGGCTGAGCGCATAGGGAATCGGGCTAGTAGTCTGAAGGTTGCCAGTTTGATTCCTGGCCGTGTCAAATGACGTTGTGTCCTTGGGCAAGGCACTTCACCCTACTTGCCTTGGGGGGAATGTCCCTGTACTTACTGTAAGTCGCTCTGGATAAGAGCGTCTGCTAAATGACTAAATGTAAATGAATGAATGAATGAAGGGATTGGACATGTGAGGGAGTATGAATGTGCATAGTTGCCTTTTGTGAATAAATGAACGAACGAATGAATAAAGAAAAATAAAATGCGAACGTGCTAATGTACAAAAATGAGCAGCAATGGAACAAACAATTCCTTAGACGAGGCATGACAGTTAACATCCCAGTTAATGACAGCACAATAACCAAGTATAGAGGGAAGCGATCCTGGGGCGATTCCTCGAGCACAGGTTCATTTGCAGGTAAAAATGAGAGAAAGAGTTCCTTAAATCCTTGAGGTAATGATGTATCACTATCACTTTTAATATAAGTTTTGAATCAGAGCGTGACTTTACACCACTGTAGGGCTTTATGCCTGGGTTCCCATGTTTTTCGCTGAAATCTCCTGGCAAAGATGCATGGCGAGATCCGCTTGACTCTGACGATCTACTGAAGTGTAGACGAAACAAAGCGAAATGACATGTCACTGTCCAACAGCTTCTCAAAGGACGCTCTAATGTTTAGTACTGAGGTAGGGCACTGGGTAGACGCTACCTTTTGTTCTTGGGAAAGAAAGCAAGGCGAGAGGAATACAGATGTACATGGCTTTGAAAAGATTTTTGCTTCACGTTTGCTGTGCATTATATTTGCTTTAAAGTTTAGACGAAAATAAGATATTTAAGGTGCAAATTCATCAAAGTTGTTTTAATGTGAAGGTAACATTGTACCACAATTCAGGCTGTGAACCTCAAAACGGTCCGTTTACAAAAATAGAAACCCTCGAATAATTCTTACAATCCTGCAAGTGTGCAATGACAAAGGGTAACGCACCTCCAGGAATACAGTATCATCCTCTCCTCTCGGTCCGAACTGTCTACGCTGACCTTTACAGAGCACCACTATGTGCCTGCCACACTCCAAAGGTCGACCAAGTGATAATGGGAAACCCCATTTGTCCTTTGCATCATCATCTGTGCTCCTATTGAGTTGTTGTCCTGTGCTTTGGTGTGGGCTATACCTCACTAATGCTTCATTCATACATATTAGAGACCCTGGTTTACCTGCTGTCAGCTTGACCTCCCGCCCTCCTCATTCCCACTTGGTGTCTGCCTTGCTGATATTTCCTGTATTGTGACTCATGATGGCATGTCACTATTACGAGTCTTCTAATAGTGCAAATGATCTAAAAAATGACAGCCATATCCATTTACTGTCTGTCTATTAATGACATCAGTATGAGCCCCACATCAGATGTTTATCTGGCATGTTTAATCTTGTGTTCCTAAACAGCATTTCTCATTCAAATCGTTACACTCCTAGAGCGAAAGTGTCGAAAGTGAAAGGTCAATAGGGATTTCCATCATTCAAAACGAAAAAGTTAACTCTCAAATGGCCCGTGGCCGTGTGGAAGGACAAAACTGCAAAATCATCCCCTTAACACATCGCTGGCAGGCTGAAGTAGCTTCCACACAATGGATGTGGAATAGAAGATTATTAACATTCAATCATAAGTTTTCAATGAGCCGAAGCCTGAGAGGGACAGAGTTTGATTAAGACATTCATCAACACAATTTAGGAAGAAGCCTGATCCCTCTCATGGTGTCAGATCTCTCCTGCTTCTGGTCGCTTCTAATGGAACGCTTGCCATCTAGTGTGCCTACGCAGGCGTGCAGGAGGGGGAGTACAGTGACACAAGCTGGGTCACGCTGCTGGCAGGCTGCCCTCCTCAGGTGCCCGCAATGAAAGCAACATCACGTGTTCACTTGTCGAAAGCTATCTTAACCCTAGCCCTTAAAGAATAGAAAACGAATGCTTTTGAGACGTGGTTGGAGCGACGCGAAGTAGCGTTTGGTGGAGCAGTGAGAAGGAGCTGTGGAGGGGTCCGGCTGAACCGAACGTGTGCTGCTATGCAGAGGTGTCTGACTCCCTCTAGTGAGCCGGGTCGTTACTGTCCATCTCTAAGGGCCGGCTTAGCCAACCCATTGTTGCTTACACAGCACTGCAGGCTTTTGGCTAGCTGTAGGTTTGAGTTAAGGTATAAACTAAGTGAAATGCAAATGCCAGAGCATCACAACGACTAGTTGGTAGGTGATGCCCCTTATAACTGTAAGCCTGTGACAGAACAGGTTTTTGGCTAAAAGCCAATGGCTTAGACAGTGGAGGTCCTAAAGATGTCTTCCATGATTTGGATCCTTGGTGCTCTGAGAAGGTGTTCACAGTGATATTTTTTGGGTTTGTTGGTATGTCAGATGTTGTCACTACATCCTGGAACCATGAGACAACCGCCAGAAAACAAGAACTTCCCATCCAAATCCCCATAACACTGACGGAACCATAATGCAAAAAAGAAATAACACATGTAAGGAAATCAATAGGAAATCGCACGTCTGTAGCCTTTGAAGCGCAGTGAAGGCAGGAAGTTGAATCCCCCCGCCCCCTCCCCCTCCCCTCTCCAGCGCTCTGAGATAGAGCTGTGCCTCGAGTCTCCCCCACAGAGGGTGGAGTCAATGTCTCCCAACCAGAGTGAGACAGTAAGGAGAGGCCAATCGGAGAGGAGCGAGATTCAAGGCTGTCTAATTCTACGGCAACTGTGATCCATCAGCCGGTGGGGAGGTGACAGGTGGAATGACTGATGGAGACAGACAGGTGGGCTTCACCATTCCACTGATTTACGCTCAAAAGGCGCCGGGCCCGAGATTTATTGAGTGAACACGATCGTGTTCATTATGACTGTCACCTAACACCATTTCTCTCCAACTCAGTGGGGTCACTTTAGCAGGGGAAGATGAGACAGAACGTCCCAAATATACAGTACACACTGTTAGGGATACTACCACCTGCCTAGTGCACTGTTCTAACGTTCTGTTTTCTACCTGTGAGGTTTATTTTGACTTGGAGTCAAGCATTAGTATGTTTTGGGTTTGTGTTTTAGTTGAAACGTGTTAGTTGAAAGTCCTGACGGATTTTAGTTTAGTTCAGGGTCTCTTCACAAACTAATATAACTTAGTCACTTGTTTTACTGTTGATTCTTATGACTTTGCCCTTTGTTGTGTCTCTGCTCGTCTAGTAATGCCTTACAACAGTGCCCATCACTGTGTGGTTGAGGTGGAGAACTTCCTGCTTCTGCTCGGTGGGGAGGACCAGTGGAACCCAAACGGTACTACAAGAATGAACTCCACTGTGACACTGTAAACAGCGAGATATGTTCGAGTGTCTCCCTTATGAGTGGATCCTAATTGATCTCTTGTTTGGCAGGCAAACACAGCACTAATTTTGTCAGCCGCTATGATCCCAGATTCAATAGTTGGATACAACTTCCTCCTATGCAGGAGAGGTGAGTGCATGAGAACATGAACGGCCGGATACGCATACTGTACACCTGCGCAACTCACAGACCCACACATACACAATGTCCACCCCCCCTAGCAAACACACACCCGCCCGCGCGGCTCGGCTGTTTATAACTGTTCAACGAATGTGTCATGACGGTTTTAATGATGTTGTCTGGCTGACACCTCTTCCTCAGGAGAGCCAGTTTCTTCGCCTGCCGCCTGGATAAACACCTGTATGTGATTGGCGGCAGGAACGAGACGGGCTATCTCTCCAGCGTGGAGTCCTTTAACCTGGAGACTAACGAGTGGAACTATGTGTCATCTCTGCCGCAGCCTCTGGCTGCTCACGCAGGAGCAGTGCACAACGGGAAGATATACATCTCAGGTTAGAGCTCTCCTCTCTTACTTAGCCTAGCGCGGGCCGACGTCGACGCGCATTCCGATGTGGAATGCGGATGTCGGCAAAGTGGAAAAGGGTGGAGATTCCCCTTGGCGTCACGTCGCGGGGTCATTGGCGGAGAGCTCCGCCTCTCTGGCGTAAACACGGGAGCGCGTGGCTCGCGTGTCCCCGGGTGACGCGCGGCACGCCGCGGCCTGTTGGGTGCGCGAGGCATGTCGATAGCGCGCTGACGCTGCTTCCTGCCCGCTGCTGTCTTTGCAGGAGGGGTGCACAATGGAGAGTACGTTTCCTGGCTCTACTGCTACGACCCCATCATGGACGTGTGGGCCAGGAAACAGGACATGAACACGAAGAGGGCCATCCACACCCTGGCTGGCATGAGCGACCGCCTCTACGCCATCGGCGGCAACCACCTGAAAGGTGCGGTGGGGATGGTGCTTGTTTTAAGGGGGTTTGCCGGAGACGTCATTGATGTCGGTGACCTCTGTCACATAGTGGGATCTAGGACTGAATCCTCTCCCTCATGCCATCTTTCCTCCTCCTCCTCTCCCCCTCCCGCTCTTGCCCCCCTCTCTCCATCTCCCCCTCTCTTTCCCTCTCCTCTGTCCCCCTCTCTCCATCCATCCCTCTCTTTCCCTCTCCTCTGTCCCCCTCTCTCCATCCATCCCTCTCTCCATCCCTCTCTCTCTCTCTCCATCCCTCTCTCTCTCTCCATCTCCCTCTTTCACTCTCCTCAATTTCTCCCTCCGTCCCTCTTCCAGGGTTCTCCCATCTGGATGTGATGTTAGTGGAGTGCTATGACCCCAAAGGAGACCAGTGGAACATCCTGCAGACGCCCATCCTGGAGGGCCGCAGTGGCCCTGGCTGTGCCGTGCTGGACGACAGCATCTACCTGGTGGGCGGCTACAGCTGGAGCATGGTGAGGTTCCACCCACAGCCTGGGCAGCAGCTCTGACAAACCTTCCCAATGCAGTGTTGAATCGAACACTTTTTCTTTCAAGTGTTTTCAGTCTAGTCATGTAGTGCGTGACGTCCGGTGTTCGTCCAGTCTGCTTGTCAGGTAGCCCGCTGGAGCTCTTGAAAACAGCTGGAACAGGTTAAGCACACAGTGCTCCGCATTCAGGGCAGAGAAACTGACAAGTTGTGCTGTGCTTGCAGGGAGCCTACAAGTCGTCCACCATCTGTTACAGTCCAGAGAAGGGAACGTGGATGGAGCTGGAAGGGGAGGTGGCCGAGCCCCTGGCAGGACCGGCCTGCTCCACAGTCATACTACCTGCCTGTCTGCCCTTCAACAAATAGCAGCCCTCTGGGCAGAGGTGGAGGGGGAGGGACAGGGGAGAGGTGCCATGGGGACAAAGGACCATCGATAAACAGACAGTCGTCAACCAATTTTGATCGTCCAATCAGATGACGGGGTGTGTATAAATTATTTTTTTACAGGTTTGACAAGAGCACTTTCGTTATTGCCTACTGAAGGTTGGAAATGTAATCACGTATCCATGTATTTAAACCCATCTGTGTTGAAATTCTGAAAATTGTCACTTTCATGTCAGTTTTGTTGGATTGGTAGTAAGTGTTTTGGCTTCTCTTGATATAGCACGCATAGTGTCAAACTGAATTATACTAGCTTTCATATCCATCTGTATCTTGTAACTAGTAGAGGCATCAGTCAATCAAACAGAACGCGGTGTTGCTGACACAATCAACACTGGAAATAATGTGAGCAACCACAAACAGAACTGTTTAATATGCTCGTTTTTTTCTCCAAACCAAAATCATGTTTTTTTGTAACATAAAAATGGAACGTTACTCAAAATGTCCTTTGCTTGAAGTGAATCATTTTTTAAGCTGCAAGTGAGACAACTTTGTTAAACATGGATTCTGTTTATTTTGAATTATGGATGGTACAATCACATTTTTATTCCATAGCTTGTAATTGGTAAACAAAAGTAGAAGAATGGGGTGAAATGTCAAATGAGTCCTGGGTTGAGATTTTATTCTGACGTTTTCACATGTTGCTGTTAGGTTTTTCCAGAGACAACGGGAATATTTCTGAATAGATTTTCCCACAAAGGGAGAAGAAGGGCTCTGTGGTCCTTAATGCACTAATTGTGAACCTCGGAATAGTTGCAAAAAATGGTTTACAAAACTGAACGTTTGTGTTGTCTCTCGTATAGGTGAAAAAAAAAAAAGATTAGGAAGACTAAAAGAGTGGAAACTCACTTCAGTTGTTTTCAAGGCCCTACTGACAGCTGTTCAATTATTTACGGTGTGTTTTTTTTCATTCTTGTACATAATCACTTGCAGTGGAATATTTTGTGCACTTAATCTGGGATTTATTCTCAAATCCTGTTATGTCCTTTGCATTTTAGAATATGAAAATAAAACACTTGATGATTAAAACTGTTTTTGTTCTTTGGTGTTTTTTAAAAGAGATAAAACAGACTCGCACAGACTGACCCTTCACCAAGGCATAAACATGGGAGAAGACATTTCAGACTAATTTTCTAGTCACAATTTGAGTCAACATTACTTTCTGAATGAATGTTTGTAGTACCTGCTTTCTGACTTAATGTATTCATTTCCCAGGTGCTTTTATACAAAGTGTTCATCCTAATTTTCATAACCAAAACTAATCTTGCAGGAAATACATGATTTGCTTTTGAATGTGAAAAAGTGATAGAAGTACAAAAAACAGAAACATAGGAAAAGGAATTAGAAAATACAAGACATATTTCAGAAAATATTATTACTTTCCTTTTTGCAGTGGCATTTGAGGCAATTGTTTTGCTTCACCTGGTCTGGTCTTTGGCCAGTGGCTTTTTTGTCCCAGACTTGGTTCAGGGCTCCAACTGTATCTTGAATTAAGTATTCATATACAGTACCAGTCTGCCAGCTTCATTTAAAGCTTGAACTCATCCTCCTGCCAATTCTGCATTTGGTGTTGAGGCAACTCTTCCAACTGAAATACATGAGTAGATTTTAGGGGTGGGAATCTTTTGGTACCTCACAATTCAAATCGATTCTTGGGGTCACGATTCGATTAAAAATCGATTCACGATTTTTTGCGATTCTTTATCCCCCCAAAAAAATATATTAAAAAAAAACGTTAAAAAAAGAAAGAAATGTGAATCGATTTAAATCACCACCCCTAGTAGATTTCATTCAGCTTGTGTGTGCAGTAGATCTATACTGTATATATAGAGAGAAAGAAAAGCAAGAAAGAGTTTGCTGATAGAGCAGGATCGTAGCCAGAATTTTATTTTGGGGGTCCCACCTTAAAATGAGGGGGCCACAACATATATCTATCAGCAATTCCTCAATTTTGTATAATTTAAGCAATCAGAAATCTGAAGTCCTCCTCTTCCTCAGAACTCTCCTCTTCTACTACCTCTTCTTCTGACTCCTCGCTCTCCTTGCTGACATCTCAGTCTCTCGTTCTGATTCCACCACCACAAGGCCGTAGCCATGGAGTCAACATTGGGGGGGACAAATTATGATTTTTTTATGATAATTTCGGAGAGCGTGCGTGGTTGCCTGTCGTAGCGTAGCACATTTATATTTTTATATCAATATATTGGGGGGGGGGGACATTCTGACCAGATTGGAATATTGGGGGGGATGTGTGTCCCCCAATATGTATTATGATTA
The DNA here is from genome assembly GCF_038355195.1 of Osmerus mordax. NCBI lineage: Eukaryota > Metazoa > Chordata > Actinopteri > Osmeriformes > Osmeridae > Osmerus > Osmerus mordax. Next base: position 14,030,358 of record NC_090065.1, read on the forward strand.
CGGCCTTGCACCACCATGTCCTCATCAAGATTCTCCAGAGGAGAATCTTCTTTCTCCAGGAGTACATAGGACAGCAGAACATTGTGGGTGAGGTGTTCCTACATGAAATACAATAAGAAGAAACGAAAAAACATGCAACCAGACAGGCTCACCTTGAGATATCTGAGGCTATGACGTGTCATTTCAGGGGACTGATCTCTAAGTACGTCCCAGGCCCGGTCAAAAACAGCCCTTATAGCACACAACAACAAGAATAAGTACACTCAGAGCAACATCACTTATAAACAAAGTATGGTCCCAAACTAGATGTTCAGGTAGCGCAACTCACCACCATTTTGGAACGATGCATGCTGAAACCCCAAATGCCTCTATGGGAGACTTCGCTGAGGTAGTAACCTAGAATGGATGGCTCGTTTGTGTCCTGCAACAGACGAGGCCCCTGGAGCAAGCCACAGAACTCCCAGAATGCGTCCGTGGCTAGGTGCACCAGCCAGGTCACCTTGGGGGCTTCCTCAGCTGTGAAGGGACCCATGACGTTGAGGCCTGGGGTCACAAGGACCCTCGGAGAACTATCATCAGCTTGCTCTGATGTCTCCACAGAGCTCTCCAGCTGAGCTTCCTCCACTCTGTCCTCCTGCTCAATTGCTCTGTCATCTACTCGTTTCTCTGCCTCGTCCTCCTCATCTTCCTCAATGTCCTCCACGCTCTCCTCCTCCGCCTCAGACTGAGCCCTCTCCTCCTCCATTGTGTCCTCCTCCGGCACCTTCGACACTTCTGCACTGGTAGGAACAGGAGCAGGCTCAGCAGCAGGAGTAGGGGCAGGAGCAGAGGTAACCTTCTCCGCTGCCACATTCTCCTAAAGTTTCTCCTTTGTCACCTCACCTAGAGCTCCACTGGCAGGTGCAGGAGCAGGAACAGGGGCTTGGGTGTGTTCAGGAGCAGAGGTAGCCTTCTCCACATGTTCCTTGGCAAGCTCTTCTGACGCCTCGGTAATGGCTCCATTGGCAGGGGCGAAAACATGAGAAGGTGTTGCCTCCACCTCTGGCAGTTCCTCTTCAACTACGCCATTGGGCACCTCGTTGACCTCCACCTGCCTTGTGGGACCCACAAGCCACTGTGCCTGAGATACGGCCGCCTCCATGAGCTCCTCCTCCCAGAGCAACACAGCTTCCTCCTCAGCATCAGGCTCACGCTTCCGTGACAGCAGTGTCTCAGCACGGTGACGTCATGCCAGCAGTGTCTCAGCACGGTGACGTCATGCCAGCAGTGTCTCAGCACAGTGACGTCATGCCAGCAGTGTCTCAGCACGGTGATGTCATGCCAGCAGTGTCTCAGCACGGTGACGTCATGACAGCAGTGTCTCAGCATGGTGACGTCATGCCAGCAGTGTCTCAGCACGGTGACGTCATGACAGCAGTGTCTCAGCATGGTGACGTCATGCCAGCAGTGTCTCAGCACGGTGGGCCAGGAGCAGTATAAAGGGTTTTACAGTAAAAAAGGTTTTTACAGTAAGTAAGTAAGTAAGTAAGTAAGACTTTATTTATATAGCACATTTCATACAAGAATTGTAGCTCAAGGTGCTTTACATAAAATCAATAAAAACAATATAACAAGTGATAAACAATTCAAACAAAAATAAAAATCCCAATAAGATCTCTGTTCAAGAGAGAAAACAACTTTAAAAGTAGGAAAACCCTTTTGAGATAAAATTACTTAAATGCTTCGGTAAAAAGGTAGGTTTTAAGCTGTCTTTTAAAAATGTCTAGAGTGTTAGCTTCCCTAATATTTATGGGTAATTTGTTCCATAGTTTTGGGGCGTAATTGACAAAGGCCGAATCACCAATCTTCTTATGACTGCTTCTGGTGACCTCTAATAGGCCTGCATTTGATGATCGCAGTGTTCTAGCTGGTGTGTAGTTTATAAAGGAGTTAGCAATGTAGCTAGGTCCTTGTCTGTGTAGAGCTTTGTATGTGAGGAAAAGGACCTTAAAGTCAATTCTGAAGGTAACAGGGAGCCAGTGTAAAGTAGCTAGGACAGGACTAATGTGTTCTCTCCTTTTAGTTTTGGTTAATAATCTAGCTGCAGAATTTTGAATGAGCTGTAGTCTTTCAGTGGTTTTCTTGGGAAGACCAGTGAAAACTGCGTTACAGTAGTCCAGCCGGCTGGATATAAAAGCATGAATTAACTTCTCTGCATCATTTTGGTTTATGAATGGTCGTACCTTTGCTATATTCCTCAGGTGAAAGAAAGCTGTTTTGGTCACTTTATTAATGTGAGAGTTGAAATTCAAATCTGAGTCCAGGATTACACCGAGACTCGTCACCTCTGGTTTAAGACAGGGGGTTAAGCCTCCAAGATTCTTAATAAGCATCTCTCTTTTGGATTTGGGGCCACATAGTAGGACTTCGGTTTTGTCTTCATTTAATTTAAGAAAGTTATCATTCATCCATTTGTTTATTGCCAACAGGCAGTTGGTAATGGAATTGATGGCCGTTGCATCGTTGGGTTCAGTGGATATATATAGTTGTGTGTCATCCGCATAGCTATGGAAATCTATGTTATGTTCTCTGATTATGTCGCCGAGTGGTTACATATAAAGAGAAAAAAGTAATGGACCTAAGCAGCTTCCTTGAGCAACCCCGTAGCAGTTCTCATGTTTCTTGGACCTATGGTCACCTAAACTAACATAAAACTTCCTTCCTGTGATATATGATTTCAGCCAGTTCAATACACTATCCGTGAACCCAATAAGCTTTTCCAGTCTATTGATTAGGATGTCGTGATCAATTGTATCAAATGCTGCACTGAGATCTAACAGGATAAGGATAGAGACTTTATTTGCATCAGAGTTTAGTCTGAGGTCGCTAATTATTTTGGTGAGAGCAGTTTCAGTACTGTGATATTTCCTGAAACCTGACTGCGAGACTTCCAGGATGTTATTTTCTTCAAGAAAAGAATTTAATTGGACTAAAACTATCTTTTCCAGTACTTTACTAATAAATGGAAGGTTTGATATTGGTCTGTAATTTGCAAGTAGACTGTTATCCAATTTGGGTTTCTTTAATAGGGGCTTTACAACAGCTGTTTTGAAGGCATCTGGGAAGACGCCAGTTCTAAGGGATGTGTTTATAATCTCTAGCACCGGACCTGAGACACTATCAAACACTCGCTTAAAGAATGTTGTGGGTATAGGATCAATATCTGAGGTTGTGGAGTTAGATTCGCTGACAATTTTGGAAAGTTCACTAAGTGTGATACAGGTAAATGTGCTCATGGTTATGTTGCAGAATCTACTGATGTCAGTTTCGACCCCACTATTAATAATACTCGCTCTGATCAAAGTTATTTTGTTCTTGAAGAACAAAGCAAGCTCTTCACATTTAACTGCTGAGGATGGAGGTGGGGCAGGGACAGTGTTTAGCAGCTGGTCAATGGTGGAGAAAAGAACTCTGGAATTTCTGGCATTTTCTGTAATAATGTTGGAGAAATATTCTCTCCTTGCTAGACGGATGGTTTTGTTATAGGTGGTTAGTGTATCTTTGTAGATATTGTAGTGGATAGTGATCTTTGTTTTCCTCCATTTTCTCTCTGCTGCACGGCATTTTCTTTTCGTTTCATTAACATTTTTTTTTCTCAGCCATGGGGAGGTTCTGCTTGTGCACTTCTTTTTGGTTTTCAGTGGTGCAACAGAGTCTAACACAGATAATAGTGCATCATTGAGGTTCTCTACCATTTCATTCAGAGAGCAATCATGGTTAGTCGGCTCATATAGAGCAAATTGTTCAGAAAATGTCATCATAGCTGTATCGTCTAAATATCTTCTATGGACTAAGAATTCTTTTTTGATTTTTGTTAGGATAATTTCCACATTAAAAAGTATATAATGATGGTCTGAGAGGGGTAGATCAGTTATTGAAATATTATTGATATTTAGTCCAGTTGTTATCACTAGATCTAGTGTGTTTCCGTGCCGGTGTGTTGGGTCTGTTATGTGTTGAGTTAGATTGAAACTGTCAAGGAGATTTAAGAGCTCAATAGTTCTTGGGTCTGCTTTTTTATTTACTTGGATATTTAAGTCTCCGTTTAAAACTACTTTGTCATATCTAATGACACATAGTGATAATAGTTCAGAGAATTCTTGTATGAATATTGGCGAGTGCTTGGGTGGCCGATATATAATAAGTGGCACTTGTTGCATGTTTGCTGGGGTCCCAAAACAGTTCTTTGTGATGGGATTGGGAAATGTGGTCTGGGTGCCAATGGACGTAAAAGGAACAGGGGTACAAGTAGAAGTAGATGCCATGATTGGACTTCCAAAGCTGTTAAAACAAGGGCCAACACTATTTTTTTTAGGAAATACATTACAAAGCACTTTTATTCTGAGATTAATAATATGGTCACATTTTGATGATGGTAATTTACTAGCCAGCGTTGAATGTGGAAGTTCTCCATCTCTGTTTATCAGAGGTTTGCTGGGACTGAAAGGAAGGGTCTGTCGCCATTGAATCTGGACCCTCTATTACAGATTGAGGGAGCCCAATTGGTCTCTGTGGAAATGTTAATTAGTATTTTTACACTCACGTAAACACACACACTCATACAAGCACAAACGGCAGATACAATCACCATAGACATGTTGTCAATATTTTAAGGCAATACCATATTACTGTAAGAATCATGGATATATACTGTATTTGTGTCACAGACAGCTACCATGTTACTGTGACGTCTCCAAATCGTCATAGCAATTACAATATTTCAAACAGAAAGGTTTCCATGACACTAGGAAGGTTGTCATAGAAACAAAGTTATAACACTAAGGAGAGCTTTTGACCAAAGATAAGGCCTATGTTATAGGTCTGTATCTATTTACCGAGTTACTAATGTGGGTCTGTGTCGGCCTAACCCGGGCAGGAAGTGTTGCGTTCTGTTTCTGCCATGTTATCTGGGGAATTACATTTTTGATTAGATTTCATGTTTAAGAACAAAAAAAAAAATCTTACCATTCAGTAAACTGTTACGACTGTTATAATATTATTTTCAAAACAGAGCACGGTAATTTATTTTACCTGAGCAAGAATATCTTTCCATTTGGTCCGAATGGGGCCATGTGACCCGGGGTCACCTTATGTTACAGACGATAGAAGCAGAGTTTGACCATTGTAGAGGTTGTAGCCTATATGAACCTAAATACATTTTCCAAAACAAAAAATTAAGAACAACTTACTCTGGTATTTGTCCAACATCGGTCAAATGTGAAGCTTAGCACAGCACACTGCAGCATTCTTCTTGAGTGTTTGGAAGTGCATGTCAAAGTTCTGCTTGACTTACATTTCTTAAACGTGATGTCATAATGCTTTAAAGGTCTAAGAACCGAATGGTCAATCCGCCTACCATGGCCATGCAATGTTATGCAAAATGCTTTTGAATCTGTTCATAATGCTGTATTGCTCGAATTGCTTACTAGCTTACTTGAAAAAGCCCGTTGATGATTATCTAATATCTTAAATTAGCCGAGAATATACAACATTTTTGTTTAGCCTAAATTTGTAGTTTGCTAGTCCTAACGGTCAAGAGATGACGCCCAGGGGTGTAGCGGTCGACAGCGCACCCGTTGGTGCTTTTCTGCCAGAAAATACAACGCTAAATGGATTCACGCCTTTCTTTGGGACAACCTGTCCAATAATGCAATGATCTAATTGCCACTTTTCCTGAGTTTAGTTCAGTTTGGTTCCAAAAATGTTGTCACTAAGAATTTTTGAAAATAATTCCAGACTTTGTAATATTTACGGTGGTAAGATAAGTACACCATCTAGTGGTTAATCTAAAAATATTTGCCTTACTGTTATTACAGATGATGTGACGTTGATTTGATACACAGTCCTATACAGTATACACCATTGTTTTATGAACCAGGTGGTGCAAGTATTTTGAATGGTCTATCAATTAATAAATAAGTAACCAATAATAAAATACGATGAAGAACTGTATTGGAAGTTAACTGGAATAAAATCCCCTGATAGAAATGGAATAAAAGTTATTGTTATTTATAATTCGCAGCCATACTAATTTATTGTGCATCTAGAAATGTAATCTGACAGAGTAGGTACCCTCGACTCGTAGCACAGCAGTCGGCTAAAGATTATGGGGATGTGTGCATGTTGAGCCCCCTTCCCTTCCCCTGCCTATTTACATTCATCTCTGCCAGACTCCTTGGCTCAGTGCCACTCTTCTGTATTTAGCCCCAGCGGTAATCTTCACTCAAGGAATCCGCGCAAAATTCACCTCAAATCATCACGGCAACTTAAAGAAGCTAGAATTCATGTCCACCTGATCCAACACTGACTTTCAGATGATAATATGGAGAAAACGACAGCACTTAAAGGTAAAATTGATTTATTAATTTATCTTTTTATTAGTTAATTGATGTTTTTCCTAAACGTTGACGTTCCATGCGTCTTTTCCCGAGAGACCATTTTAACAGCTTTCTCTCCGATCTGATATGGTCTCCGTAATTTAGCCGAATAGTTTTTGTTGAAGGCGCACTCTTGTTAAAATAACAAACATCTTATAATTCTTAATATATCCAAGCTTAGTGACATTTCTCGCTTAGTCTATTGACAAGCACAAATTAGGTGAGACACTCAAGCTTGCTTTAACCAAGAAGTAGGCTACATGTTGTCGTTCTATTGAAGTGCATTACTATGACGGGAGGCGGAATCAAACTGACAGCATTAAAAAATCAATAATCAAAATAAACAAACGGTTCATTGGGTTGTAACACTGGAAATGTATTCTAGATTATATAAATCTGTATCATAATGTGTCGGTCATTCTACTATACCACTTCTTGCCCTATTTAGGCTACTTTGTGTGGAATGAAAGTTATGGACATCAGCAGCATTTATCAAGCGGTCACTCTGATTAACCTCAAACGTACAGGTCTTTGAGTCTCCCCTGTGATACCTACAGTGATGTAGCCTAATGGAGTTCTGGGGTAACACCTCCACCCTAACACCATTCCAGATAGTATATTATCCTGTACAATGCGTAGAATCATCAGCTTTCCTCCTGATGTCCTTGTAGCTAGGTGAGGGCAGTGTCTCCAGTGCAGGTCTGAAGAGCCCTGCTGATGAGTGAGTCACTGCCTGCCTCAGCTCTCCCACTCTCTGGAATGGTCCTTTCAGCTCTTGCTCAATGGAAATGGCCTTGTTTCCTGTGTCTCAGTTAGGCATGCCGTCTGTAAAACAGCAGTTTTACAGACGTTTTTGTTCAGGCCCACACTTTGACTACCTGGTAGAGAAGCATCATTGAGGAATCGACTGGATCAAGGCATCGTTTCTTGAGGCAAAAGACAGGAATAATCTATAACTAGGGCATTTGGAAATGGCTTTGTACTTCAGAAAAACAAAAGCCCATCGAATCCCTTATGTTAATTCTCGGGCTCGATCAACCGTACAGGATAACGTTTTCTATCCCTCCACAGTTCAGAGTTAGTTATATGTAGTGAATCACACAAGCACAGCACTGGGAGAGAGACGGGTGCATGTAGGGAGGTCAGCTGCTTTTCTTTTCATCCGTCGGTCTGAACTGACCAGATACATCCAATTACTCAGCTTCCAAATAGCGGTTCAGCTGAACGCCTACAGAGAGATCACACATTTCATCCCTTCTTTATTGGTCCATCATCACAACGCTGAGAAGGAAGGCCCAGGTGTAAGGCAAGCTGTGCTCTCCTGAGAGGGAAGAAAGGTTGAAGGAGAACCCCCTTTTTGGTCAATAAAGGAGAACATTTCTTTTTTCTGGTACCTAACGGAGGACGGAGAAATATTGGGTCTTTCAAGCTAACCCTCTTTTTCTCTTTTTCTCTCTTTCCCTCTCGCTTTCTGTTCTCTCTGTCTTCTCTCTCTCTCGCTCTCTCTAGCTCTCTTTTTTCCTTTCTACCCCTCTTCTACCTCAGCAGTATAGTGATGCCAGCACCTTGTCCAGACATGCTTACCAGTTCAGACCAGTCCCTTCCCCTCACCCCCAAACACAGCAGCCCTCCCATCTCTGGACCCAGGGGCTCCCGGGGGCCCATCAGCAGTGGCCGATCCTCCCTGTCCCTCCCTGAGCCCGAGGCCTGGCGAACCCCCAGGACCCCCAGCCCGGTGGCCCGCCAGGGCCTGGCCCAGGGCTCGCGCTCCTGCTCCCTGCAGGTGCCCCGCACCGTCCCCGAGTGCCTGGGGCTCCCTCCCCGGGCAGCCAGCTTCGACGTGTCTCCCTACGGGGGGGACGAGAGCCCGGGGTCAGTGAGCCCCCACAGCATGCTGCGGAGACGCGGGGGCCTGGTGGACCAGCGGGATGTCGTCAGGGCCCACGAGGCCCACAAGATCCAGAGCACGCCCCAGGCCCGCAGGAAAGAGTGGGAGTGAGTACGCAGGGGGGGGGGGGGTTCCCCTTCATGTGTCTGCCCAGCGCAAGGACGAGACAGGGACGGGGCGGGCGGGGGGGATAAGGGTGGACGTGCAGATGGAGCACGATGTGGATGACGACACAAACCAGTATGACTGTTAATCCTGTTTACTGGAGAGCCATGTTTTGTCATGCACTGTGTAGATGCCGCCATTTTGTGTTGAGGCAGAAAGGCGATGGCAGAGAGTGCAGCCCTGGCTGACGTGCTCCGTGTTCCATCTGAAAGCACTTGCCAGTTCATTTGACTGTGAAGTGGTCTTCATACCTGCCGACTGTTGCTGGCTGTGGTTACATCTGATGCGAAATATTAACATTATTAATGGTGAGGCTGAACATGCTTGATTGTGGAACTTTGAGATCTGTAGTCTTGCTCTGATTACCTTCTTCCAGTCACTCCAATGTGGAGTGGCACTCCATCACTGCACCCCCTCCCCCCCCCCGTTCCCCCTCTCTCCTCTCCTCTCATCTCCCTCGGCCGCCCCCATCCTCTTCACCTCCGCAGTCTCACTGCGGAGGTGAAGAACCCTGGGGTGTGAGAACCCTGCCTTTGTTTCTCTACCGTTTGTGTTCGGCATGCGTGCGTGTGTGTCTCCACACCCAGCGCACCCCCACACCCAGCGTACTCACACAGAGACACGCTCACACACACACGCACGCACACTCTCTCCCTCTTACTATTAAGCCTCTTCTACTCTCCCTCCCCCTTCTTTTTCAGTTGGGGTTTGGCTGAGTGTGTGTATTTGTGGCAGATTTCACTCAGATCTGTCAGGTATGCACTTTGTGTTTCTGTTCAAGGCTGTCCAGCAGCAGGACATTCTTTAACAAGACTTGCAGGGAGCACGTCTGGCCGATAGAGGGCACCACATAATCAAACTATAGGAAGCCGTCAGAGACCAAACATGGCAGCTGCAGCATGAGGTCATTCCAGATGGACTTCAAATAGATTGGCCGGTTGATGACTTTGTATTGACAGTGTGACAGGACCTTAGAACTATTTAAATTTGAGTGGTGTGCAGCATGCAAACATTGACTGAGGAAATCCTTGTGTTATGGGTATTCAGACCCCAGCTAGAAGCAGAACTTAGTGTTTACAGTCTTTGATGTGTAGTATTACTCCTGGTGCACTTAGACTTGCTAAATGTCCCAAACATTTTTACAAGTAGGGTGACTTTGCAGTGACATTTACTTTTATCTTAATAGTTTTTGTTTCATTTTTGCTCTGTCATAAGTAACATTTAACCATGATCAAATTGCAAGTTTGTTGCGTAGCAGAAAGATGTGTTTTTAGTGTAGGTTATGATTAATGTGTGTGTTTATGTAAGCCTTGCTTATCGCTGGAACCAAACTGACACAACTCAGGAATGAAGAGAGTCTGTTGCTTGGTAACGGAGGGAAAAAGACAACACTAAAGCCACTCCAATCAGCGCTGGGGTGAAAGCCTGCCGCCAATTACATAAATGCTCAACAGAGTTATGGCGATAAGTACAACCATTAACGTTTTAACTCATGGTGCCTGTCACCTACAGTACAGTATACCTACCCTTTAAAGAAGAGCTTATTGCTCCTAAATTCCATGAAGGAAGTTGAAGAGAAAAGTGCATCACAGTCTTTGTCAAGTTTAAAGTGAAGTGTAGCTCTGTTATGTGACTGTTCTCTTTGTAGCAGCAGAGACTGCTGTAGCCAGATCTAAATGCTTTTCTGATCTGGCTGTTACCTTGATAGAGTAGAGATGGTGTTAGACAGCATCAGACACCCGTACAGGCTACCACAGAAGTTGTTTCTCTGTTCTTCAGTGTGTAGGCTCTGAATCTTTTGATTATTGACCATTGGACACTATTTGACCATCTAAACAGACTTGGAGCTCAGCAAATTGGAATTTTCTATTTGCAAACGGAATATTGCAAATGGATCACATCCAGCTGTGCTGCTGCTGTGTGCTGCTGCTGTGTGCTGCTGCTGTGTGCTGCTGCTGTGTGCTGCTGCTGTGTGCTGCTGCTGTGTCCTGCTGTGTGCTGCTGCTGTGTGCTGCTGCTGTGTGCTGCTGCTGTGTTCTGCTGTGTGCTGCTGTGTGCTGCTGCTGTGTCCTGCTGTGTGCTGCTGTGGTGTGCTGCTGTGTGCTGCTGCTGTGTGCTGCTGCTGTGTCCTGCTGTGTGCTGCTGTGTGCTGCTGCTGTGTGCTGCTGTGTGCTGCTGCTGTGTGCTGCTGCTGTGTCCTGCTGTGTGCTGCTGCTGTGTGCTGCTGCTGTGTGCTGCTGTGTGCTGCTGCTGTGTCCTGCTGTGTGCTGCTGTGGTGTGCTGCTGTGTGCTGCTGTGTGCTGCTGCTGTGTCCTGCTGTGTGCTGCTGCTGTGTGCTGCTGCTGTGTGCTGCTGTGTGCTGCTGCTGTGTGCTGCTGTGTGCTGCTGCTGTGTGCTGCTGTGTGCTGCTGCTGTGTCCTGCTGTGTCCTGCTGTGTGCTGCTGCTGTGTGCTGCTGTGTGCTGCTGCTGTGTGCTGCTGTGTGCTGCTGCTGTGTCCTGCTGCTGTGTCCTGCTGTGTGCTGCTGCTGTGTGCTGCTGCTGTGTCCTGCTGTGTGCTGCTGCTGTGTGCTGCTGCTGTGTCCTGCTGTGTGCTGCTGCTGTGTGCTGCTGTCTGTCTGCCTCGTAGGCCAGGAAGGCAGCCTTGACATGCTGTGTTGAAAGGGTTTCTTCTGGAGGACAGACAGATTTCTGTAGGAAGAGGTTGCTATTGTGCAACATGCCTTTTGTTGGCAAAATGAAAAGAACAGAGCAGAAATTCAAGCGAGCTGGGTCGCTATGGAAACCACTGTTAAGAAATGAAAAGGGAAGTAATGATGATAGAAATTGACAAATATTTGAGACCGACAGAGGATGTTTCTTTGGGGTGTTCTTAATGTTTGAGTTTTCATATAAAACATCTAATTGTCCCATGGAATGGTTTCCCCTGAAAAGTTATGGACTTTATGATATAGTACCTGACTTTGGTGTTTGTTTCGTTCACTTTCTCCCAATTCTGTCTTTTTCTCTCTTTCTTTCTGTGTTTTTTCTCCTTCTCTTGCTTTTTTGTTTTACCTTTTGAAACAGAATCGAAGAACAGGTCCGTGCTACAAAACTGCTCTCTCTCTCTCTCTCTCTCTCTCTCTCTCTCTCTCTCTCTCTCTCTCTCTCTCTCTCTCTCTCTCTCTCTCTCTGTCTTTCCCAGTGTCTTTGCCCCATGATGAGTAAACACATACTTACTTGTCTCCTATAGGTTGATTATGTTTCTGTTATTTTGTCTATACAGTATTGGCCTGTTATGTCAGTATCCTCCTGCCTACACAGAACTGATTCACACTGATAAATACAACACTGTAAGTTGAAGGATAGCTCAAGCTTCATTTGACAAAATGCTTTCAGGAATATTATTTTTTTATGTTTATAATGAGATGAGGTACTCAAAGACAGGAGTTGACTGATTAAAATCAATCTCTCCTCTCTAAACAAGTTATGTGTTTGATGAAATGGTCCTAACTCTTGAATATTCCCACAGTGGCCCTTAGTGGACAAAATGATATGTCAATACATACTATACATAAAGTCATGGTAATATCATTCCTACTGGTGTGTGTGGGTGGGCGAGTGTGTGTTTGTGTGTGAGAGAGAGACAGACGGAGAGAACGAGCAGTAAGGTGTGTGATGTGGTCATTTTGATAAGAGTCACAGCACCAGTCTCTGTAGGGAGGCGTGGAGGGTGACAGATGGAATGATTGAGTCTGGTCGCCAAATGAGGTCTTGTTCACACTTTGAGTGTGTGTGAGCGTGTGTGTGTGTGTGTGCGCGCGCGCAAAATCCTCAGCTTTTTCTCCTCCCCCTTTGAAAAGAGAGCAGGCTTGAGATCTATTTCATGATCTATTTATATTTCCGACATATTTCTCTGATATTAGCACAATGACCCGTTTTTTTGAAAACATGTTAATAGTACAAGTGGGTCTCCATGAATGAAAATGCATCAATCCTCTGACTTTTGAAGTATTATGATGTGGGGCTATGTTCATAGCGACTGGGCTGCTATGTTCATATAGCGACTGGGCCAAGAAAACTTGTCCATATCATCTTGCCCCCCCCCCCCCCCCCCAAACCTTAAAAAAACATTCAAAAATGGTCCAGTTGATTGCAAGCTTTTCACAAGATCGGACAAAGTTTTACACTTGAGATGTGGTTTTGAAGACAAATAGATAATCTTTGTTCAAGCATTGTTATATCACTGTAATGTAGACAATCCATGTAGGCTGTGCTCTGTTTTTTAAATATTCGTGCAGCCTACACATTGATTGACACACAGATATTTCCGTATTTCTTTATTCATTTATTCTTCTCTGCTGAATGAGATTAAAATGAGGTGGAGTGGTCGTAATGGATTTAATTCCATATCCCCACGTAAAGGCTATTTACAGAAACAGTCAATTTTGAGAAAATGTCAGTATTCATCATGTAAAAGGTAGATTGCCATGACAACGGAACACTACTTTTTCCCCATCTCTTCTAATTCCCATTCAGATGAATTTTTTTAAATTACTGTAGTGAAATAGCATACGTGGGAGGGGGCTGCGCATCGTTTGCATGAGCGTGATGTCTGTCTCGATCAGTTGGGAAACAGGTGTTAACATTGACAGATCAGCGAAGAGCGCGCTTATGAAATCAAGCGTATTCGATACAGACAGTTTCATATGCCTGATTCATTTACTGCAAGTGGATACATGTCTGTGAACATAGTTTTGGAATATACCAAGTGATGGTCACCTGGGATAAACACTCGCCTTATGCACGTCTATTCGCAATTCAAGAAGATGCCTAGTCTAAAGTTTGTGGAAGCAAACGTTCGATCAGTCGGTTTGAAGATGAACTAGTTCAGAATAGGTCTTACGATGTACTAAATTGAATTTCGATTGTGTAAGGAAGTGTCAATGGGAATCTCGATGGAACGTTTACCTGTTGTTACCTGAACATATAACGGCGTGCTCATTTCATCACAAAACTTGTTGGCAGAAGTACTGCTCCTTACTGCGTCTTTTTCACCAACCCTACCTGATGGATATTGATAGTAAAGTTGAACAGTTTACATAACCGAAATATTATTTGGATTAATAGATTTCTTTTTAAAAGGCCTTACTAAAAAGATTTGACCGGAATGCATTTTTTTATGGAATGAGACTGCAACTTTTGGGATATCTGTGCGCTCTAAATCGGCTGCCAATGGATTAAGACATCAAAACATTTAGCCAGTGTTATCATTATTTTCTTCCTAGAATGGCTCGTTTTGGAGACGACGTTCCGAACACCATGGATTCCGGGGAGGGGGATCCAGAGCGCGGGGGAGACGGTCAGGACGCCGCTTCAGGTGGGATGTCAGGGTCGCTGAAACAAGCCAAAGCGCAAAGAGCGCGCACCATGGCACTCTATAACCCTGTTCCCCATCGGCAGAACTGCCTCACCGTCAACAGATCGCTCTTTATATTCGCCGAGGACAATTTCATTAGGAAATATGCTAGGAGGGTGATAGAATGGCCATATCCTTTTCCCAAAATAAAAGTTTGTGGGTGCGTTAGTGTCACTATGCAACTTGTGATTTCTCATTCGCATTTTTTGAAGGTGTCCCCATACATAACGGGTTGTCAATTTGTGATCTTACATAAGTGATACAGCACAATTAGTCAACTTTTTAAATGTTTTATCTTTGCAATCCGTTTCTGGTTGTGATTAATCAGCAATAGCTGTGTCTGTTCAATGTGTGTGTTGTGTCTGACAATCATTTGTAAGTTAAGTTGACATTTCTATCATCATAAGGGGAATGAGAACTGTTATTGTGGCAACTTTGAGCATGTCTTAAAATCAGTCTTGAGGCTAGCTAAGCTTGGTTGAGCACAGTACCTTCTGATCACACACAGTTTGTTGTCAGTTAGGGCTCTGTTAAGGCAGCAGGCTAGGTGAGAGATGATCTCTTGGAACAGCTCTGCATACAGTGGGAGGTGGATGTAGGCATAACTCTCAGCCTACACTTTGGAACATGAACTTGGGCATGCGTGGGTATCAGGACAGAAGCGTGGTCTCTCGAGTTCCTCTCTGGTAGTGTCGAGGCATACAACTGCACGTGTCCTCACCAAATCACCTTCAGTGCGAGATAGAATCCACACACGTTCCCTGGACACCTTTGGCGCCGTCCACATATAGCAAACCACCACAGGCCTCTGGGAGGGTTTCCACAACGTTGTTGTGTACCTGCTCTGCAGGGAGACTTTGCGGATGTGAAGCTGGGTGGCTCTGTTGCTTTCAGGCATTGGGTATCTGAGGTTGTGTTGCTGTGCGGCTGTAAGTGCTCTAATCTGTTTGGGTGGGAGGCTTGCAGTGTTGAGTTCTAGAGGTCAGAGGTGTGCTGTGAGTCGTGAGTGTTGGCATGCTCTGTGACCGCAAGATATTCAAGTGTCACTTTCTCTGTGTTGCCTGTGTTTGGGACTGAAACCAAATATTTCTCTGTCGCCATTTCTGAAGTTCTGAAGTGGTTAGAGAGCGATATTGTGGAGCCTTCTCTAGATCCGCTATTTTTGACCAGTTTGAGTGGTGGAGATGCAGACTTGTCAATGTGAGTCACTAGAAACCCCTGAGGGTCTCCATCACAGGCCTACTCAGTGAGCTAATGACACCATTTCCACTCGAGTCAAGAATGTAATAATTCAGGAGAAAGGGTTTGATACAGGAATTCATAGCAATGAGAAACAGGCACAAACTCTCTCACACACGTATGTGCACATACACATATGTGCACATACACATTAGAAAGCGTCTGGTACAGGTATTTGTATGACACACACAGACGGCCTACTCTAACAAACACACTATCTCTCTCTCTCTCTCTCTCTCTCTCTCTCTCTCTATCTCTCTCTCTCTCTCTCAAACACACATACACACGGCACACTGTGTGTGTATAGTTTCCAATGCAATTTGGTATGTAGACAATGTGAGTCACGTTGATAGCTGTATTCCAGAGGTCCTATTAGAGGGCTCTGCCTGGGGAGTTAGCCTGCTGGGAAGCCGCTCTCTCAGGCCAGAGGGACGTTGGAGCACTCTTTCCATCCTCCTATGAAGCATTAAAAGCAGGTTGCCATGGTTACTCCATCCCCTCACGCACAGTGTCTCCAACGGTAGCGTATTTGCAACGGTTCTTCATTCCTCTGTTCCATCATCTTAATCATCCATCGAATGATGATGTTTACTCATGCTATACCACCACGGCCTGACGCCACCATGCATGACGTGAGCTCTCGGTGTGTGTGTCACGTGGTGTGTCGTGTGCAATACATGAACACAGCTTGTGACCTTGACCCTGGCCCTTTACGCCGTTCGAGTACATGATCCTGGCCACCATCACAGCCAACTGCATTGTGCTGGCCCTGGAGCAACACCTCCCTGGAGAAGACAAGACGCCCATGGCCAAACGTCTGGTGAGGAACGCCCCTGCCGGCGACAGACACACAGTACTGACCCATGCACATCCATGCACGCGGCCAACGCGCACGCAGGCACGCACTGATACAGACGACGATGTAGACACCATCACGTAGGGGTTTTGCGTATGGGTTGCTCACGCATTATAGGGGTACCTATCTATGCCCCCTGTGTACCCATGATACAGTTGTCCCTGCATGTGTGTGTGTGTACAGGAGAAGACGGAGCCTTACTTTGTTGGGATCTTCTGCTTGGAGGCGGCGATCAAGCTGCTGGCCCTGGGCTTTGTGTTCCATAAAGGCTCCTACCTGAGGAACGGCTGGAACGTCATGGACTTCATCGTGGTGCTCAGCGGGTGAGTTCTCTGTCCAGGTCGCTCACTGCTCCAGTCTCTCCCTGCCCCATTCTCTCCCTGCTCTGGTCTCCCCTACCCTCCAGGGTGGGGGAGACCAGAGCGTGATGTTCTCAGCAGATGTTCTCAGCAGACTGGGCTGAAACCGTCTGCAGACTTGTGTACATGCCATGGTGGTAGTTGTTGCTGTTACCGTCAGAAGAGGTTGGAGAGTACACTGTTGTCTCCTTTCAAGGTGGATGGATGGATTCTCACTGTCCATCAGTAGACGCCTGGCTTGTTGTTTCACATTGGAAGCTTTAATGTTTGACATGAATAGTTAGCAGTACATGGGAGTTGTCTAATTAAAGAATGTTTAACAGGCACAGTCGCCGTTACCTGTTCTTGACATGGTTTGCACACGACTATGTGTGCGTGTGTCTCATCTCATACAGCCACTGTGGGTGTGAGTATGCTTCCATTGCTCAGTGTGGTTTTGCAGTCAGAGGAGAGGTGGGTGGGTAAGTGGATTGGCAGTCGTGTCTAAAACCTGTTTCGTTTAGCCCCCAGGACCTCTGTCGAATAAATGTAAATGTAGCCATGGAGATTTCAATGCTAAAGGAGCGCGAGAGAGGGATGAGAGGAGAAGAAGAGAGACATGGAAAAGAAAGACAATGAAAAAAAGAGAGAGGTGGAGAGGCAGACAGCTCTGTTGTCCCTCACAGGACTCAGTTCATTTATTCAGGTGTTTGCACAGTTATGCGCCGGCCATCAAGTGAACACGACAGACGAGGGGTCTGTTGTCTATGGTTAACGGTACGAAGACTATTCAGGGAAGATAGCTGTTGGCATGTTGACTTCTCATTTCACCCCAACACCCACGTCAGTTCCTCTCCACTCTCTCGCACTGAATGCACTTACATAAAAGGAACAGCATCACGTTGACAGAGCAACGAGAACAGGTCCAAGCTGAACAGATGCTCCAGCTCTGTGTGGCAGCTTTCCCCGGGCTCGTACGGGGGGTCAGAGTGTCGACTGAAGCGAATTAAGGAGGTCACTGACAGAGAAGGACAGGAATCGGGGATTTTCAGGAGCCATGGGAGATGTTGATGTACTGTAGTTGGCAAATGTGCAACTGTGCGGTTTCTGGAATCTTCTAAAGCATGCTCTGTTCATGCTCATGCTCAGGAAGCTGTCAGTGCTGGAGGTGGTTATGTCAAACTAGCTGTCAGCAGTCATCTGTAGTCAGTTTCTTGACTGAGAGACATCTCTGGTTCGGGTGTGTGTGTGTTTGTGTGTGTGTGTGGGGGGGGGGGGGGGGTAGATACAGTTGGTGTGTGTATGGATGCCCCCCTCCCTCTGTAGTGCTAGAGTCCAGGGAGTTCACAGAGTCTGATGGAGAGTCGACTACTTAGGCAGGCTGTTTCCATGTTGAACAAAGAGTCATCTGGTTCATGTGGAAGATAGGTGGACCACTGAGTCTCTGTGCCCCCATGGTGCACTAGCACAAACACCATCTGGTAAACATGAGAGTGGCTAGAGTGTGTGTGTGTGTGTATATGACTGTGTGTGTCAGTGTGTGTGTGTATGACTGTGTGTGTGTTTCGTGCCATTGTCGCTGCTGCATAGCTGTACTCCATATGGAGGGCATCTGGGTGAAGCTAGATTTGTGTGAATCATAACTATTTATTTGAGTTTTAAACTGCTAGTAAGCGCACCAGTGTGACCTGTATTTTCCTTTTTGTCATCACAAATTGTCATGTTATGCAGCTATGTATAGCATAGCACTCTATGATTAACTGGAGATGTTACTTGGCAACGCTCCACATTAGCTGTCTGTAGTTACGCTCCAAAGTTATGATACAAACCATCAGTCGATATTCCACATCCAGTTAATCAAGAGATGGTTGATCATTGTTCCATGGAATGTTTGAAGACCGTTCTGAAGTACTTAATTATCTGAAATGAAATAATTAAAGTCAAAGTTAGCATGAATATTAGACAATATTATACAGGGACACCATTGCATCTGTGTGGGAGATGAAATGATATCTGGAAAATAGTAAATATAATTATTTCAACAAAAAGGGGGAAATATGACTTCTAACGTGTAGTGCAGGGTCCCCTTAGGCTTTAATAAACTGCTACTCTACTCCACTCTAAGCTCCTGTCCGTTAGTTTATACTGTGAGAGGAACTTATGCTCTGTGACCTGGATTCCCTTCTCTCCTGCAACATATTTTGGGGTGACACACATGTTGGCCCATAGCACAGTCTGACTAGAGTAAGTAAGTCAGACTTAAAAGAGAAAGCACACATGTATCACAGAGGCCGTCTGGGAATGAAAACAAGGCCACTGGGCCAACTCTGGTGGCTCTCATTCCATCAGAAATTAATGAATAGCTGGAAGCTAATCTGTGGGGACACAGAGCTCAATTAACATTCATTTAGCGGATGGTGGCAAAAAAACAAACGTCAGTCGCCTCAGACCGGCCAACACAAAATCCTATTTGAATCTCCGGGATTCCAAAAATGGTCAATTATAGCCCCCAGGAAACAAGTATGGCACCGGTGGATTTGGCGTCTTTGATTAGCACCGTCTCGGAGGACCTTAAAACTGTTACTCCACTTCTGAAGCTACAGGTTCACACTGTGTACAACCTGTGTCTTCTGAAGCTACAGGTTCACACTGTGCACAACCTGTGTCTTCTGAAGCTACAGGTTCACACTGTGCACAACCTGTGTCTTCTGAAGCTACAGGTTCACACTGTGCACAACCTGTGTCTTCTGAAGCTACAGGTTCACACTGTGCACAACCTGTGTCTTCTGAAGCTACAGGTTCACACTGTGCACAACCTGTGTCTTCTGAAGCTACAGGTTCACACTGTGCACAACCTGTTTGTAGGTCAGAGGGATTCTCCCGCCACCTCGGACTTGCTCCCAGCAGGCCTCTTGGCACGGAATTGGTGTGTGTGCGTGTACTAATCAGTCTGAATGACAGATTAGTTAACCAACCCACACCCTGCTCTGCTGTCCTTGTTACAGAGTGTGACACTTTACTAAAAATGATGCTCTTTAGCCGTGATGAATAATTGATGTGGATGGCTGTTCTAAATGATTTATTAGCCATCCGGCACCAAGACAGCTAGTCAAGAGTAAGACAGGCCACACCAGAGCAACGCCGCTCCACACTGTAAATTGCGTGTGTGTGCGTGTGTGTGTGTGCATGTATTGAGGGAAAGTGACCTGTACTGGCCTGGTCTCACACACAGCTCTGTGGTAACTCTCTGTCTACCCTGCATTCTCAGTGTAGTGTGTCTAGTTGAACTTTTCACGAAACCAACTGATAGGGAATTTAGCAGTAACACTATTTTTGACCATGGGGACCCATAAGTGTTTCTAAATGAGGGTTTCAGTGGTCTAATTTCTAATCTTGCTCTAATGATTGAACTGGATAAACAATGGATAATGGTCTCTTGTGATCACATGGTCTTTGGGAAAACAAAGACCAAGCTATTTATTGTGTGACTAACAGTGAATAAACGACTCTCGTTTGTTAATCCTTGCGGAACCAAACTCCCGTTTTGTTTTATGGACAGACAATAACGGGATAACAAATGGGTAATCTACTGGCTTACCTTCAAGTCATCTAGCACTTTGAATGGGTAGATTAAATGATTTTGTCTTTCGCCACTGAAGTTCCGAGCTGAAGCTGAGGAATAGGTCTGTGATTGATGGTCAGTGAATGTGTCATGCTAGAATACACAAAAGCCACCCACTGCCTGCCTCTGTCTTTCATCAAGCTAGTATCTAGAAAGCCTGTGCAAAGCGTGTCATGTGCACTTCCGCTTCAACAATGGAATTTGGGTCTGTACCAGGCAGTATGCAGACTTCTTTAGTTCAGTGTCCACACATAATGCTACACAACGTGATGTTGAGCACTCTGTTTCTCTCGCTCGCTCGCTCTCCTTTTCTCTCTTTCTCTCTAGTGTTGGGTGGTTTTCACCGTGTAGGTGGAGGTGTGTGGGTGAGGCCACATTCTGTTCACGTAATGAATTCCGCCTCTTTAAAGTCCGTTTCGTACAACCCAGTGTAACATATTGAGCCTGGAAAAGCAGATCAGCTACTTGCAGTACTGTGACACGCCAACATGGAGGCAACATGCCTCATCGGTGTGGTAGCCCTTGTTCATCCAGATCTCCTAGCTGTCCTACTGGTGTTTTCAGATGCGGATTTGCTTAGCTGTTGTTATTTGTAGCAGCTAAATATGGATGTCTTCCACATTTAATAGTGGTTCTGAGCCTAATGCTAAATATCATTAGAAAATACATATTTGTTTTGGTTTTTTGTTGTTGTTAATCCACCAATTTTCCATGGTGGCACTGTACTAGGCTCTTACTCTTACAGAGTGTGGAGCCAAACAGATATTCGTTACTGTATATGGTCTGGAGAGATTCTCAGTCCTTATCAGCTTTGATTTAGCAGAGCCCATTGTTCACCATGTTAGATGGTTACAGACTCCCACGCCCCTCAACTCTCTCTCTCTCTCTCTGCTCTCTCTCTGCTCTCTCTCTACTCTTTCTTTTGCTCTCTCTCTCTGTGCTCTCTTTCTGCTCATCTTTTGCTCTCTCTTTCTCTGCTCTCTCTCTGATCTCTCTGCTCTCTCTCTCTCTCTCTCTGATCTCTCTGCTCTCTCTCTCTGTGCTCTTCTCTCTCTCTCTCTCTCTCTCTCTCTCTCTCTCTCTCTCTCTCTCTCTCTCTCTCACTTTGCGTGGGCTTAAATTTGAGTTCCTGCCATGTGCTTTCTGCCCCCCTCCTCACACACACACACACACACACACACACACACACACACACACACACACACACACACACACACACACACACACCCTCTCCCACACTTCCAAGTTCTATCTACTCATGTGTGTGTGTATATGTGTGTGTGTGTGTGTGTGTGTCCATGTGTGATCCCTCTTTATGCCGTCTCATAGTCCACCATTCAGAACACTATCCGAAGCTTAAAACCAATCTGTGTTGAAACAGCATAACGATTTGTTTACTGTCCTGTGGTTTTCACCATTGGGTATTTTTCACTGTGGAAAAGGACTATACTCTTGCCTCCAGTTGGAGGGAATGTTGTTTTCAGAGATTGTGTGCGTAGGCGGAAGGCTGTCAATATGTGTGTGGGTGGATGTGAGTGGAAAATGCCCGTAAGGTGTATCGAATTGTATTCTGTTTATCTCCAGCCTCAAAATTGTAATACATTATTTAGTTGATTCTATGTTTTCCGTAAAATAAAGCTGGACGTGCCAAGTGTTGAGAAAAGGGACATTTAATTCATTACATTTCTACAGCTTAAACTAGACCCCCACCTTAAAAAGAACACAACTTTTTATATTTCTCATCGGTTACTTGTTACCTTTCAGAGTTATTACAATGATCCCAACGAAGATGCTGCAGGAATACAAAAGATATTCAAATGTCATGTTTACACACAACCCAAGGTATAGATGTGGTAGACATACAATGTATGCATGAATGTGTGTGTGCGTGAATGTGTGTGCGTGAATGTGTGTGTGTTTGTGTGTCCGCAGCATCCTAGCCACTGCGGGGGCTCATATGAACATTCCAGTGGACCTGCGCACCCTGAGGGCAGTCAGAGTCCTGAGGCCTCTCAAACTGGTGTCTGGGATCCCCAGTGAGTAGCACACTCACCTGAACACACACACACACACACACACACAGCACAAGCAGCACACACACAGCACACACTGTGGAACAATGTCAGCCAAGGGCACCTTCACATCCCTTATGTAAGCATTTGAGTCCACTGTGTGTACGTATGTGCGTGTGTGTGTATGCCCCCAGGTCTGCAGATTGTTCTGAAGTCCATCATGAAGGCCATGGTTCCTCTGCTCCAAATCGGCCTGCTCCTCTTCTTCGCCATCCTCATGTTCGCCATCATCGGCCTGGAGTTTTACAGCGGCAAGCTGCACCACACCTGCCTGCCCACTGCTGACATCCTGGGTACTGACTAGCTGTGTCTCACGCCTCATGTCCCCTGCCCTCCACACACACACAGACAAACACGTATGCACACATGCACACGTACAGCCAAACAAAGTAAGACTTTCTCAGGCTGTGAGACCTGACTCTCTCAGGCTGTGAGACCTGACTCTCTCAGGCTGTGAGACCTGACTCTCAGGCTGTGAGACCTGACTCTCAGGCTGTGAGACCTGACTCTCTCAGGCTGTGAGACCTGACTCTGCTTCCTTCTCTAAGGCTGTGAGACCTCGACTCACTCAGGCTGTGAGACCTGACTCTCTCAGGCTGTGAGACCTGACTCTCAGGCTGTGAGACCTGACTCACTCAGGCTGTGAGACCTGACTCTCTCAGGCTGTGAGACCTGACTCTCTCAGGGACCTGAGGCCTCCCATGACACTCTCTTTGTCTTCATGTTTTGAACTCAGATGACCTCACATGTCCATGTCCTTTGTCTTCAGCAGAACTCGTGTCCCTGATTCTTCATCACAAACCCTCCCCACTGTCAGTGGGGTTAGTTATAGGCTTTCACCTTTCTTCGGCGAAGACGTCGAATTTCCTTGTTTCTCACGAAGGAGAGTTTGATAGATTATGATAGCAGCAAGCCAAAGGTATTATTAACGCTGTGCACCCGCAGGGACGATGGCCTGCCTTTTAATTAGCCAGCCGCCCCACTGTAATCACACAGACCCAAAATGGTGTTTAATCCTGTCTGTGGCCAGAGCAACACAAGCAAACATCAGCCTACAGGAAAGACACATACCCAGATAACTGTCTGCTTGTTGCAGTTTATGGCCCCACACCTTCCTAGTTTCCAAGTGCACCCAAACATTTTTAAACACTTTCAACAAACTTTTAAACAAACCATCTCTACCTCCCCTGTGACCCCCCCCCCCACATCAGACAACGAGACGGTGGACACGTCCGAGGCAGAGTTTGCGTGCGGCGTGCGGAGGTGCCCTGACAAGTACGACTGCAACGGCAGCTGGATTGGTCCCAACGACGGCATCACCCAGTTCGACAACATCCTGTTCGCCGTGCTCACTGTCTTCCAGTGCATCACCATGGAGGGCTGGACGGCCGTGCTCTACAACGTGAGTCCCAGCACACACACACACACACCTTCTGTCACACAGACTCAGGTTCTGCATCAACACCCGGATCATTTGCAATGTTCTGTATTACTCAACAGAACCTGGACTGCATGTTACTGTGTCTGTAACTGCAGATACTACAAACAGCAAACACTCCTCATTCCCCTCCCTTTCTATAACATTTATAAAAGTTGTTTTTACTACACTAACTGCAGGCTTATTACAGATTAAGAGTGATATTTTTTGGGGGGGAATTTTTTTAGGCAAATGATGCTCTGGGATCCACGTTCAACTGGATGTACTTCATCCCCCTCATTATCATCGGGTCCTTCTTCGTTCGTCAACCTGGTTCTGGGAGTCCTCTCTGGGTGAGCCACCTCCTCCCCCCCTCTTCCTCCTCCCCCTCCTCCTCCCCCCCTCTTCCTCCTCCTCCCCCCCTCCTCCTCCTCCTCCTCCTCCTCCTCCTCCTCCTCCTCCTCCTCCTCCTCCTCCTCCTCCTCCTCCTCCTCCCCCTCCCCCCCTCCTCCTCCTCCTCCTCCTCCACCTCCTCCCCCCCTACTCCTCCTCCTCCCCCCCTCCTCCTCCCCCTCCTCCCCCTCCTCCTCGTCCTCCCCCTCCTCCTCCTCCTCCCCCCCCCTCCTCCTCCTCCTCCTCCTCCCCCTCCTCCTCTCTGGGTGAGCCACCCCCTCCCCCCCTCCTCCTCCTCCCCCTCCTCCTCCCCCTCCTCCTCCTCCCCCCCTCCTCCTCCTCCTCCTCCTCCTCCCCCTCCCCCCCTTCCTCCTCCCCCTCCTCCTCCCCCTCCTCCTCCTCCCCCCCTTCCTCCTCCCCCTCCTCCTCTCTGGGTGAGCCACGCAACTGGAGGCTTTGTACAGTCTGTGTGTGTGTGTGTCTATCTATTTGTGGGTGTGTCTATCTATTTGTGGGTGTGTCTATCTGTTTGTGGTTGTTTGTGTCTGTGAACATGGTACGTTTAGGTGCATTGACACAGTGATGACCATTGGGCTGAATGTCCACTCCTGTGTAGGGAGTTTGCCAAAGAAAGGGAGAGGGTGGAGAACAGGCGGGCCTTCATGAAGCTCAGACGTCAGCAGCAGGTGGAGAGAGAGCTGAATGGGTACCGAGCCTGGATAGACCGAGCAGGTACTGGACACCACACCACACAATGCTGCTACGCTAATGCTAGCATGCTCACATTTGCACCATAAAACAAACTAGTACACACCGGGAGGAGAAAGTGTCATCACTGAGGCTCATCACTTGTGACTCCAGTACAATGGAGATGGCACAAGATAAATTACTTGATGTAATTACATTAGGGAACATTAATGAAAAAATTAGCAAATGTTGATATTTCGAGAGGCCATATGTTTGGATGACATCTACTAGGGAGAATCCGACTCTGAGTCTCTGTTGATGGGTTCCTAGTTTGACTATCGTATTGGTGCTACACGGTGGGTTTGGTGGGTTTAAAGGAGCTATGTGGAACTGCACAGTGCTATAATGGCAATCTACAGTATCCATCTCCCACGCAATGAGAGGTTGAGAGGAAGGTGAGACTGACTCACTGACTCAAGTATGTATGTGTGTGTGTGTGTGAGCATGCGCGCGCGTGCGTGCGTGTGACAGAGAGAAAGAGCGAGCATGAAGTAAAAGACATAGATCGCCTGTATATGTGTGCGTGTTTGTGTGTGTGTGGGGTGTATGGAAAGTGAGTGAGTGTAGGCATTAGTCATAGAAATCCATAAGTGCCGTGTCTCTGAAGGGGGTTGTTCAGGGCCCTCAGAGTGAGAAGTTGGCTGCTGGTGCTGCAGGATGTCCTACCTGTGCCTCCCTTTCCTCTTGGAGCATTGCCCCCCCATCCCCAGGGCTGGACTGGGACAAAAAAATGGCCCTGGCATTTTTGATCAGACCGGCCCGCCACAGTCGGTCGGACACCAACCACCAGTACACCAAAAGGGTTAAGAGATGTGATTGGGCCAGCCCATTGTCAGTATGGAAAATTAACCAATGGGCCGCTGTCCCTGCTTTATAGGCCAGTCGTTGGCCAATTTTAAGTTGATAAAAAAAAAAAATGATATAAAAGATTTATATATTAAATATCATATCGGCCCCAAGTGTGTCAGCCCACCGGGCATGTGCCCGGATTGCCAGATTACTAGTCCAGGCCTGCCCATCCCCCAAAACAAACCTATCAGAACCACAGAATGATTCAACATTAAAGATTCAAGATATTTATTGTTATGTATACGGTTTAACAAAATTACTCTGTACTTTGAAATTCTTATCGTGCAATGTACTCCTTCCACATAGTTACAATAAAAACACTTAAAAGAGAGAAACATATATAAATATACAGTAAACTAAAATAAGGCACATAAATTACGTTTTCCTGAGTGTTAAAGTGCATTGTTGCAAATATCGCAAGTCATGGTTCAGTATGTGTGTGTCTGTGTGCGCGTGTGTGGAGCCTAATGCCAGACTTTTGCATTTGACATTTTCCTTTGTACATTATGTTTTTGAAGCAATGAAATCCTCATGAAATCCTCAGACTCTATTGACACTGTGTATATGGAGTGATTCTGTGTTTACCATTAATTCATTTTTTTTTACAGAGGAGGTTATGCTTGCTGAGGAGAACAAAAACTCTGGGAGGTCTGCCTTAGACGGTAGGAACATCCAAACTGCCGATATTTAGCTCTGTCAACCTGTTAATTTGCGTTATCTTGCTTTGTACAGTTGACCCTGTGACCTGTTTGACTGCATCCTGTTTCTCTCCCAGGAACATAAACCTCCTGAAAGGCTTATCCCCCTTCATTAACAGATAATTAACTTTCCAGAGAAAACACTGCTAAAGGACAGTCCGTTTACTCTGATAGTTCTGGACATCATTGTTGTCTTGGTAACAGACACGTGGCTTGGCATATGACTGCTGTGATGAAGGCTGTTTGCAAGTTTTCCTGTTGGTTTACTCCCATCTTTTTAGCTTTTCAAGCTAGGCGTATGTCGGCCATCAATATGCACTGTTTTCCTCCGTTACTGTATCATTATCGTATTGCTTCCCGGTTTGTTTGCACGCATACCATCTGGGATGGGATCATACACATCTGTTGTCCCAAGTGTTTCTATACTATGTAATTCGAGACCGCGTGTGCTTGTCTCATAATTCTCCGGACTGTTCAGTGCTGAAGCGAGCCACGAGCAAGAAGAGCGCGACGCGTCGAGGTGGTCCTGGAGACGACAAGCATGCAGAGATGTGTACTGCAGGTGAGGAGGGAGCCACACCCACCTTCTTCCGTTCCGCTGCCTTCCTTCCGTCTTTGCTGCTCTTCCATCCTCCTTTCTGTCCATCCTCCCTCAGGAATGTCTCGAACCAGGGTCAACTTCCGTAACGGCAGACGGGGCCCGGCGGCGTACATGCGCCGTAAGGAGCGCATGCTGCGCATCTCCATCCGCCGCATGGTGAAGACGGACACCTTCTATTGGACCGTGCTCAGCCTGGTGGCGCTAAACACCATCTGCGTGGCCATCGTCCACCACAACCAGCCAGACTGGCTCTCCATCTTTCTCTGTAGGTCTTCAGTTTAGCTCAACCTAATGACAGGCCACAGATTTGTAAGAACTAGAAAAGCTAAGGTCGATCCCAGCTTTGCTTGTCTCATGAGCAACAAGTTTGCAAGGTAGACATTGAAATCTTGTTGTGACGCTAGTTAGCATTGCTAATGCTAAGGTTATTTGTCAACGACAGCTACATGCAATAGTGCCAACCTGGGCTTTTCATCTGAAGGCCTAATTAAAAGCCTTAGACAGTCACTAATAAGTGGTGAGATGTACTACAAGGCTATTGGTTCACCCTGAGTGCTAAATAATTAGTTAAATATTTGATTTGTACCTAGAGCTCAGTGTTCACAAGTAAACACCGCAAGGACGTTCCATCCATTAACATACAATAACTGAGAGCTCAGCACAAATGGTTTTACTGCGTCTAGTGTGAACGGCCCTTTATACAGAGAGTCAGGGAGAGAAGCTAAACAAGCGTGACCTCACGTTGTTTGACCTGAAATGTCTGTGCAGGTCTTGATTGGATGTTGATTTTCCGTTGCTCTCCAGACTATGCAGAGTTTGTGTTCCTTGGGCTCTTCCTGGCAGAGATGTTCCTGAAGATGTACGGTCTGGGTTTCCGTCTGTACTTCCACTCCTCTTTCAACTGCTTCGACTGCGGGGTGAGTCCACTAACCCCAGCTAGGGAAACGGCTGTTTAAACACCAAAAACAGACAGGCTCCTTCACTAATATTCATGAAATTGCCCTTCACTGCAATGCTTGATAGCGTGTCACTGGTGTGACTTCATAAAATGTGACTTGACGATCTCCATGCATGTTGACCAGTTCTACATTGCGTGTCCATCTGATCCAGGTCATCTTTGGCAGCATCTTTGAGGTCGCCTGGGGCTTCATCCGGCCTGGCATGTCTTTTGGAATCAGCGTTCTGAGAGCTCTACGACTCCTGAGGATCTTCAAGATCACCAAGTAAGTGGGACATCAGCCAGAAAGGCCTGTCTGGCAAACAAGCGAAATACAGTGAGTTAGCTTAAAGCTTGCTGAATTCTGCGATTACTTTCTGAATGCAGAAGGCTTGAAGCATTTCCTGTTTTCTTTGTTGCCCAGGTACTGGGCCTCCCTCAGGAACCTGGTGGTGTCTCTCATGAGCTCCATGAAGTCCATCATCAGCCTGCTCTTCCTCCTCTTCCTCTTCATTGTGGTCTTTGCCCTGCTGGGCATGCAGCTCTTCGGGGGCAGGTGAGGAGTGTGTGGGAGGTGTGTGGCGGTGGGTGCTTTGCTAGAGGCAGAGCTGTTGACCAGCTCTCCATGCATCAGGCCCCCGACTGGGCAGTAAGGACGTGACAACATGTTTACTCTCTCCCAAGTCTCACTTACATCCTCAGGCCTTTGTTCAAGTCTACTTTGACTAATTACTATATGGCTTTGCATTTTCCATGCCTTACTATGTTATGAAGCAGATCTGCATTAATGACATGTTCTGGGGATAGAAAGGACACGTTTGGTAGAGGGAACAATGGATGTGTCAGCCGTGTCTTTGAGACGAGAGAGATGGGGAAATGAATGTCGCGTCTGGACAGAAATAGCTCCACCTCTTCTCTTCTGGCCTCTTCCTCCTTCTTCGTTTCCGAGTTATAATCTCTCTCTCCCTCCCTCTCTCTTTCACTCTCCGTCCCTCTCTCTCCTCTCTCTCTCTTTCTCTCTCTCTCTCTCTCTCTCTCTCTCTCTCTCTCTCTCTCTCTCTCTCTCTCTCTCTCTCCCTCCCTCTCTCTCTCTCTCTCTCTCTCTCTCGCTCTCTCTTCCCTCTAGGTTCATCTTTGAAGATTACACTCCCACCAACTTTGACACGTTTCCAGCTGCCATCATGACAGTGTTTCAGGTTTGGCTTCCACAGTGCATTTCCTTCTCTCCCTCTCCCTCTTTCTCTCCCTGGCTCTCCCCTCCACATGACACATTGCACCCTGGGATACTTCTCACCCCAGGCAAAGATTAAACAACCCAGCTCGACTTCACCATGCCCCCCCCCCTCCCCCCCCCCCCCCCACCTTCTACTATCATCCTACACATCCACACACGTATGCACATTGATGTCAGAGAGCTGAAACATGAAAGAGTGTGGGCACCATACACTAGAAATCTCTGGAACATGATTTCCGGAGTAGATCAAATGTTCCTTGTACAGTGGTTGTGGGATGTTGGCAACATCTTATTGTGTTCCTTTCTCTGTCTCATATTGTGAATATTCTGCGGTCATCTACGCAGTTAGTGTTTTTTACATGCAGTTTAAACGAGCAGACTATAGGATCTTCAGTAGACCAAGTCTTCCTTATGGATATTACGTGCAAAGTATACACATCCAAAGTATGTTGACGTATTGTGTTTTTGAGACAGCACACTGCAACATGTAACACAGTTGTAATTGTGGTTGTTGACTGAGGTTGTGTGTTTGTCTGCAGATTCTGACCGGTGAGGACTGGAATGAGGTGATGTACAACGGGATTAGGTCCCAAGGAGGCGTGCAGTACGGCATGTGGTCATCCATCTACTTCATAGTCCTCACTCTGTTTGGAAACTGTATCTTTTCTTGGCTCCATTAACATCTATATTCAGCCTAATGTAACGGGTGTGAACCTGTGAAACTCACTCCTCAGGTATGTAACAGGCCACCCGCGTCAACGAAGAGCTAACTTTTCTTTGGCGTAGCTGGTAGCGGTCACGCTTGGCAAGTCAGAGGTCGTGCGTTCGAGCCCAGCGAGTGGCGAACGACACCATGTTGTGACGGAGCGTGGCTACGTCTGTTACATACCGTCACACCTAGTTAGCATTAGGTCGCTGGGTGGTTTGTGTTAGCTTGTTAGCGAGGTCTTCTTAAGTGTGCACTGTTGGCTCCTTGACCAGACTGTGAACAGATACATTGCTGAATGTGTTCTTGGCCATTGCTGTGGACAATCTTGCCAATGCACAGGAACTGACCAAGGTATGTGTGGTTTATTGGTGGAAAGCATCACATATATCCTCTGGATTCCACTCCTATGCTGCTGCAGATGGACAGCAGTAACTCCATTGTCGTTCTCCTCTTTGACAGGATGAAGAGGAGGAAGAGGAGTTTTTCAACCAGAGATATGCTCGGGGCAGAGACGGCCCGATGTCTGAGTAAGTCATCAGTTTACATCCTCCAGAACCACACCTCACCGTCTCACTGCACCCACAATAATAAATCACTGGATGAATATATTTTGATATTGACATTTTGTGTCAAATTACCACTACCACTTTTTCAGTAAATGGAACCATTTGATTTTACACTGAAAATGTGACTCTTAATATGTTCATCTAACATTTATTTTTGCGAGTTTACGAGTGTGGTTTCATACTACCTATTTTATGAAAGAGATTTCGAAAGATTGATTGATGAGGGATTATTTGTCTCATCGACACAGCACGCTTTATTGGTGTAGACCAAGCACAGCACCGCCATATTACAATATAAGAACACACTTTCTTAATATTTTATAGTTTCTTTATATTCATCCTCAGCGTAGTACATATGCATCCGGTTAGCCTGCCTGATATTCTGGTGTCTCTGGAAACAACAGAATAGTTGCATGTGGAACTGATAACTCAAGAGGCCTGCTTTGAATGAACGTGTCCTTGCCCGATGAAATAAGCATGACACTACACACTACCTCAGAGTAATGAGGGCAACCCTTTGTGCCAGTTGCATTGTCGAATGACTGACAAGGCAACACCTGTGTTAATAGTTTACAGGGAATTTTCTCTTTAGTGGTTTGGCTGAATCTGACTATTTCCCCCTCCACAAACCTCCCCGTTTGTCTATTTTTTCCAGATCACTGCACTAGTCTTCTAGAGGCAATATACAGCAAATAAATACACTGTCGATTGATTACATTTTGCTGTTCAACCAGATAAGCTTTGAGTGAGAGTAATGTTAATGTTAGGAAGGTAAGTGGTATTGAGGAGAGAAGATGAAAGTAGTTATACCCCACTGTCATTGTTATTGGAAGTGCCCCTTAATGTACCATTTGTTTGTTACATATATGAGTGTTAGTCCTATATGTTTCAAGGCTGTTAATGTGGTGCTCTTGATAAACGCCCTCTTGGTGAAATGCTGCTTCCATCCCGCTGTCTTGTTATTGGACACCTGTTAAGTGACACTTACCAAAATATTGACATGCACATACAACATAAGTATTATATATTTACTATATTCATTATTATGAATTCATCAATTTAGCAAAGGCTACTTTAGTTCAAAGGAATTGCACATTAATAGTTCCCTAAAATAAATCAAAACTATACCTTGAGTTAATTCCACAAACACTGACCCCTGTCCCTCAAATTGAAAACATAATTTAGCATGTAAGTCATTTCCACTTGAGGCTAGAACTACACTTGTTTTGGATGGTGTCCTAAGGATTGTTCTGTGTCTGTTCAAAAACTCTAATGTCTTGTTTTCAACCAATCACTCATTGATTACATGGACAACAAAAGGGTCTGAATACGAGTAAGTAAAGTTGTCTGTCCGCTTGGCTCCTAATTTCTCTCTTTAATTTCCCTTCCTGAGTAGAAAAGTTGATTTTTCTAGACCTCACAGTTTCCCTACGTTTATCCTGCACTCTTTTGTTTTTGTGTGTTTTAATTTAATTGTGTCCCCTCTTCCCAGGTATTTTCATATTTTGAGATTTTGGATGTTCCTGTTGTGTTATTTGCTGTGATAAACTAATCATTTTTACATCTGCATTTGATTGATTTCAAGTTCTGTTTATGAACAACTGATGGTTAACTTTGTAGTTCTGATAGAATATACTGGCTTCAGTTGTGGGTGACTGCATACAGTATTGACTGTGTTTGGATGGAAGGCCGTATGTTGGGCCTGTTGCTGCCCCCTAGTGACGGTCTGTATGCTTGTCAGGAGGAGGAGACGGCCCTACCTATACAGGAAGCGAGCTATCCACAGAGGCCGGCCCGCCTTCCCCGAAGACGAGGAGAGCGGTGGGGGAGGCGGAGAGGAGCCCCCTCTCAACAGCACCAACGCCTTCTCCAACCGCCGTGAGAGGAGACGGAAGGTCAACATGTCCGTGTGGGAGCAGAGAGCCAACCAGCTGCGCAAGCGCCGCCAGATGGACAGCCAGGAGGTGCTGTTCAGCAGCCCCACGGAGGACACGGTCGAGACCCCCACCAGCACCCACCACGCCCCCGCCCTCTCGCCGGAGGCCAGCCCCGGACACCTGCCCGAGTCGCCCATGTCGGTGGCCATCCCTCTGCCCGAGCCTCCGGACTCCGTCCCCCTCCCTCTCGTGACGCTGACCGAGGAGAGGGCGGGCGGAGTCAACCACCGGGCCGCCGGAGGGGGCAGGCACAGGGTGGCGCGCAAGTGCCGCCCCGGCCCAGAGGAGGGGGCGAGAGTCAGGAGGCACCGCCACCGCGAGGCCAGGGCCGAGGCCAAGAGCAGAGAGTCTCCTCACGAGGAGGCCAGCCGCTCGGTCAGCCGGGAGAGGAAGCTTCTGGAGGAGAGGGAGGAGAAAGGGGAGAGAGATACCACTGAAGTGGAGGGAGGACAAGCCCAGGATGAGGGTGGAGTCTGTGCCATGAACCCTTACGGCGATATGGCAGAAGATCCTCACCGGTAAGATAGCGATAGCATTGATCGAATGAGGCTTAAAGGGAATGTAAAAATCCTAAAACTGAATTTAAGGCTGAAATAGCATTTCAAATGACATGCTCCGTGAGATGTTTGTCCTGGTTGATGAAGAAACCCTCTTTTCCAGGGTGAGCATCCCTGATCCTCCTCTGAGTGAACACCTCCCTGGTTCTCTGCCCGCGCTGCTGCTGGACTGTGTCCAGACGGAGCAGAGCGAGCTGGGGGAGGACGGCCAGTACGAGCCCCTGGCCCAGAACCAGGAGTCAGCCTCGGAGCCAGCCACGGAGCCAGCCTCGGAGCCAGCCTCGGAGCCAGCCTTGGAGCCAGCCTCGGAGCCAGCCTCGGAGCCAGCCTCGGAGCCAGTGGAGCCCAGTGGAGGCAGTGACTCGGAGAACAAACCTGCCTCCTTGAACAGAGAGGGGGCGGGCCTCGAGGGCAGCGTGGTGATAGAGATGTCTGCCCAACCCCTCCTGGAGCTCACCCCCATGACAGGTACAACCCCTCTCCCACCTCCATGCCCCCCCCCCCCCCCGCCCTCGTCTCTATGACATCGGACCACGCTCTCCACAATCTGCCTCCGGGCGACGAGGGGACTGACCCTTGGGTTCTGTGTTCCGTCTCAGTGAACAGCAAGCTGGAGCTGGAGGCCCTCCAGCCGTGCGGGCGAGACGAGGACGCAGCGCTGACGGAGGAGGAGGACACCGCCCTCGCTCCCCAACCCGTCCTCCCCGACAGCATGTTCATCTTCAAGTCCACCAACCCGTAAGAGCCTCTAGGATCAGCTCCACGTCACACCAACCATCCGGCCCATCCCACCCCCAGAACCGCTCTCAAAAATGGGCTCTGCGTCGGCACAGACGTCATCACCTGGCTTGTCTGGCATGTCTGGCTTTGTGACGGCGTTGACCCTCCTCGTGTCTCTTCCCCAGGATCAGGCGTATCTGTCACTACGTGGTGACCCTGCGCTACTTTGAGATGACCATCCTGCTGGTCATTGTGGCCAGCAGCATCGCCCTGGCCGCTGAGGACCCCGTCTGCACCAACTCCGAACGGAACAAAGTGAGACGTCGTGCCGTTGAGCATTTACCAACCAACGTTGTCCTCCTCCTCTTCATCCTCCTCCTCAACATCAGCCTGAGTGGCTTTCTCTGGTGTGTGAAACTGTGTTGTCGTTCCACAGGTCCTCCGCTATTTCGACTACGTCTTCACTGGAGTCTTCACCTTTGAAATGATCATCAAGGTGAGCCGCGTGAGGAAAATTCCAAGCAGCGCGCCCAAGTGAAAACAGCTCACACTAACCATGAGACGTTGTTCTGCCGTTCTGCATGTTTGTGTGCGCGCGCCTGTCCCCCGTGGGTGTCTATGTGGGGGGGTGTGTGTGTCCCTAGATGATCGACCAGGGCCTGATTCTGCACGACGGCTCCTACTTCCGTGACCTGTGGAACATTCTGGACTTCATCGTGGTGGTGGGAGCGCTCATCGCCTTTGCTCTGACGTGAGTCCCAGCCCCCGCCTGGTGACTAAGCTCTGAATCACCACAGCTCTCCTTGCGCATGCAGTGTACCGCACATGCGCCATGCAAGTTTGTCATAGACATCCAAACATCTTGTGCGAGGCGCAGTTAACCCCAAGGTTAGGGTTAGTTTGTGATGCGTTCATCTTGAATCCACTAATGTGAAGACAGCAGAGGAATCTTTATCTGAATGCTTATGCATGTTCATTATATTTCAGTTTTGAGGTATTACAGGGTTTATTGACACGTCATGGACTTGTTTTGAAGTTTGATCCCCTCCAAGGGCCGAAACAAACGACAAACCTGAAATCAAAAGAAAACTTTTGATTTCAATTAGATTTCTACTTTTGAACCAAATCCCCTGTGAGCTGTTCAGAGAGCTTTTTTAGGACCCTTGAGTCCTTTCCTTGCCATGTGCCCTAAATAACATGTGTGTGTTGATTTCTCTGTTGTGAATATAACTGTGATCCTCTGAGCTGTGCTCACGGTTGATCTCTCTTTATGCCTTGATTTCTCTGTTGTTCCTGTGGATTGTATCTCTGTTGGGGGCTTCCAGGAATGTGATTGGGTAAAAGCAGATTCCTCTCCCATACACCTTTTAAACACATCTCTCATAACTCTCTTTAACTGGCCAATAACCTTCTGTATGTCTTAACACTTGTGGTTAAAAATAATACCCTTTTATGCTCAGTAAACTCTCAAATCTGTATGAATGCAGTGTGCATGTGTGTGCATGCGTGGGTGCATAATGCGTACACTGTAAACGTAGACTTTGTCCCTAATATGTTCACACCTGTTTGCTCACTACTCTACAGGAATAACAAAGGCAGGGACATCAAGACCATCAAGTCCCTCAGAGTGCTGCGCGTCCTCCGGCCTCTGAAGACCATCAAGAGGCTCCCCAAACTCAAGGTCCGTCACGTCCACCTACCAACACCCACATCTCCTCCACTGTCCAGAACATAGAAATGTTATGTGAGAAGCAAAGCCTCTTGTCTTTTTGTTGGTTTTATGTTCTTCGTCACCTTCTGCTTCCTCCTCCGTCCCCCTCTCTTGTTCTTCTCCTCTTCCTCCACCTTCTCCTCCCCCTCCCTCGCCCCCTCTTTCCTCCCTGTGTCTCCTCCATCTCCTCCCTCTTTCTACTCCTCGCCCCCCCCCCGTCCTCCCTCTCCCCCTGTTCTCCTCCTCCCTCTCCCCCTGTGTCCTCCTCCTCCCTCTCCCCCTGTGTCCTCCTCCTCCCTCTCCCCCTGTGTCCTCCTCCTCCCTCTCCCCCTGTGTCCTCCTCCTCCCTCTCCCCCTGTCCTCCTCCTCCCTCTCCCCCTGTGTCCTCCTCCTCTCCAGGCTGTGTTTGACTGTGTGGTCACCTCCCTGAAGAACGTGCTGAACATCCTCATCGTGTACCAGCTCTTCATGTTCATCTTCGCTGTCATCGCTGTGCAGCTCTTCAAGGGCAAGTTTTTCTACTGCAACGACGGCTCCATGAACACCGAGAAGGAGTGCCAGTGAGTGGCTGTCCACCGCACACACACTTTCTCTCTCTCTTTCTCTCTCTCTCTCTCTCTCTCTCTCTCTCTCTCTCTCTCTCTCTCTCTCTCTCTCTCTCTCTCTCTCTCTCTCTCTCACACACATATACACACAAACGCTGTATACACTCACACATTAATGTACTGTATGTACAAGCAATATATATATATATATATATACAAAAGCCCCCCACTTCTCACCACTTACCTTAACCCACACATTCCGGAACAAACATGCACTTCACACACTCTCATATTCTGTCACTCAAAATCTATTTTGATGCACTGTAACATCCACTCATAAACCCACAAAGCATAGATGACCTGTATCCCATCAATGGTCCTCCACTCTAACCTAATTCCTCCCATATTAAAATGCCGTACTATTTTGGAGCTCGCACCACATAAAGGAGGTTGAATTAAAACGTTGTGAATGGAATGATTGGTTGCCTTGGGCCCCCTCTGGTCCCTGCAGAGGATACTACATCGACTACAGCCGAGACAAGAAGGAGGTGAAGAGGAGGGAGTGGAAGAGGCACGAGTTCCACTATGACAGTGTGTGCTGGGCCCTGCTCACTCTCTTCACCGTGTCCACTGGAGAAGGCTGGCCTCAGTGAGTCCCCTTGCCCCCCTCTCCTGACGGACACTGACTCGCCATGTGATATTGGGTTTCTCAAGCCTAAGTAGTGATTTCAGAGTTGGTTTTCTCCTTTGATGTTGTGTGACATGTTTGTTTGTTTGTTTGTCTCTCTCCCTGCCGTCCTCCCACTCTCTCCTTCCCTGTGTTGCCACCTTCCTCCCCTCACCCCCCCTTTCTGCCCCTCCCTCCCTCTCCCCTCCCTCCCTCCCTCTCCCCTCCCTCCCTCCCTCCCCCCCCCCCCCAGGGTCCTGCAGCACTCGGTGGATGTGACGGAGGAGGATCGGGGTCCGAGCCGGGGGAACAGGATGGAGATGTCCGTCTTCTACGTGGTGTACTTTGTGGTGTTCCCCTTCTTCTTCGTCAACATCTTCGTGGCCCTCATCATCATCACCTTCCAGGAGCAGGGGGACAAGATGATCCAGGAGTGCAGCCTGGAGAAGAACGAGGTACAGGGCCGTCGGAGGGTCTCATCTCATGTCTGGAGGATTTGGGTGTAAAACGGCCTCATCCTCCAATTCATTTCCTTCTGCTACAGAATGATTTGGCATTTAACATTTGAATCTGTGCTGATTGACGGATGGTTGGATTTTCACCCCTGCCCCCCCCCCCCCCCATCCCCCCCCGCCTCACCTCAGAGGGCATGCATTGACTTTGCCATCAGCGCCAAGCCCCTGACCCGCTACATGCCGCAGAACCGGCAGACCTTCCAGTACCGGCTCTGGCACTTTGTGGTGTCGCCATCCTTCGAGTACACCGTACTGGTCATGATCGCCCTCAACACTGTGGTCCTCATGATGAAGGTAGGTGCTCAGAGGGAGACAGAGCAGACGGGGGGGATATCAGCGTCCAGTCGGTGATGTCAGAGCTCTGTGATGTCAGAGCTCTGTGACGTCAGAGCTCTGTGATGTCAGAGCTCTGTGACGTCAGAGCTCTGTGATGTCAGAGCTCGGTGATGTCAGAGCTCTGTGATGTCGGAGCTTCAAGGTGCCGTGGTTCCCAGTCCTAACCCTGCTGTGTTGTCGTGCTCCTGTCCAGTATCACTCTGCCCCGGCGGCCTACGATGCCGTCCTGAAACATCTCAACACAGCCTTCACTGTGCTCTTCTCCCTGGAGTGCATCCTGAAGATCATGGCTTTTGGATTCGTTGTAAGCAGCAGAACAATTGTCAGGATTTGAACCGTCAGTGATGTAGGTGAGGTTGGTCGATCGATATGGAGTTTTCATGGTCGACTTTTGTTTCCGTGCTTTCCTACAGAACTACTTTCGAGACACCTGGAATATATTTGACTTCATCACGGTGCTGGGCAGCATTACGGAGATAGTTGTGGATTTGCAGGTGAGATGTTGTTTCACTGAGGTAATATTATCCTTAAGGGGTTTTGGATGCAAATAATGTTTACAGAAAATACATATGATATATCATGTATATTATATAAATGATGTATAAAATCCCATGATTTTAATCAAATGTAGCATATCTCTGCCTTGATAACCCACTTTCTAATTCTCTCCCTCTCTCTTTCTCTCATACCATTTCTTCCTCCCTCCTCTCTCCATCTCCTGTGATCTGCTCTGTATCAAGTCTGTCAACACGTTCAACATGAGTTTCCTGAAGTTGTTCCGAGCAGCCAGGCTGATCAAGCTGCTGAGGCAAGGGTACACCATTCGCATCCTTCTGTGGACCTTCGTGCAATCCTTCAAGGTCAGACGGCTTCAAGTGCTCAGTTCACAAAAACGAACAATAAACCCCGAATGTGGAGGGAAACGATCAGCTGTCAACTGGTGACAGCGTTCCTATGTTGTCTTATCTCCAACAGGGGGCAGTGTTTTGTATTGAGGTTTTGTTTTTTTTGTCAGAGATGTTTTTATGAGGAGAAATGTTTGCTTTTTGTCCCAATCAGCTGTTTGTTCCTTCTTCTCTCCAGGCTCTCCCTTATGTCTGCCTGCTCATAGCCATGCTCTTCTTCATATACGCCATCATTGGAATGCAGGTACAGTCAAAAGCAGATAAGACGAGAGAAAACATACATCTCTACCAAACAACCCGCTTTGGGACAGATTGTACAGAAAGATAAAAGAAACCCATAATCTGTGGTAGAGCCAATCAGCAGGTAGATGTTATCGGTAAATTGATTGCGAATGTTAAGAAACACGTAGGCGTTCCAGATGTGGAAGGGGTGACCTAGCTACCTTATTGTACGCTGCTCTCCTCTGACCTGCTCAAGGTGTTTGGAAACATCAAGCTCAATGACGAGAGCCACATCAACCAACACAACAACTTCAAGACCTTCTCGGGTGCTCTGATGCTGCTGTTCAGGTAGGGCACAGTGAATCACTGACGCTGACTCATCAGGTCAGGCTCAGAAGATTCCGGTCAAAAAGAGTCATACTTTATATTCTGTGTAAGAAAAGGGCTGTAACACACGCACAGAGGCAAAAGGGAGTAGGAAATGGCTTTACCTTCCATCTGCTGTTTGATTGGTTGATCAGTTGACTGATTGATTGGCTGTGTTATTGGCAGGAGTGCGACGGGGGAGTCTTGGCAGGAGATCATGTTGTCGTGTCTGGGGGGGCAGGAGTGCGAGCCAGACCCCTCCCTGGCCCCCCTCACCATGTCTCCAGACCACGAGGGGGGCTGTGGCACCGAGTTTGCCTACTGTTACTTTGTGTCCTTCATCTTCTTCAGCTCCTTCCTGGTGAGAGACACGCTCACACACAGAATCACAGATTCACACATTCACACAAACAGCAAATGTTTACTCCTCGACAGGTCTGCAAACGCCTTTGTAAACCGAGATTTGTTAAAACGTTTGTTAACCGAGACCGTAGGTCGAGGTCGGTTACAAACCAATCGTTTTAACAAATCGAGGCGACAAAGCGTTTGCTGACCTGTCGAGGAGTAAACATGTGGTTTCTTATATACTACAACAGTATGTGGGAAGATCCCAAATCAAACACGGCGAATCTGGAGCAGACGCCATGTTGTCAGAGCAATCAGCTGCACTTGCACTGGTGACGTCACTACATCTCCAACGCAACATATCAACAACATCAATTCGTCTTCTGTCTGCTTCAGATGCGTCTTTAAAACGGGAAGCGATTGGACCTGTGCAAAAACCGTATTTGGTTGTTTTAGGCTTTTTTTAGGCTTTTTAGGCGACTTTGTTGCCGAGCAGATGCCACGTTGTTAAGGTCAATGGCTACATCTCCAAGGCAACCCTTTGTTGCTAGGTCCGTAAAACGTTTATTTACCTCTGCGAACTTTCAGGAGGTATATAAACGGATTTTTTAACTTTTGAGAACATCTTCTAGACCAATAGGAACAGCGTATTGGTTCAATTATTACACTAGTATATAAGAAACACATTTATACATAATCATTCAGCAGGTATGTTTATCCAAACTGACTGAAGTTACAAATAGTGCAAATAGCAGGTGAATAAGTGAACAGTTCTAACAGTGTTACAGAGGTTAATGCCAAGGAACAAGCTGTTTTACGAGACACAGTGCAACAACATTCTCTCAATTACAACACTGGATATATTTGCAGATACATTAACAACCGAACATACAATCCTCTCCTAGAACTGTTTAGACTCCGAACCTCTTTCCCGTTGTGTGCTGTGTGTCCAGATGCTGAATCTGTTTGTGGCTGTCATCATGGATAACTTTGAGTACCTGACCCGGGACTCCTCCATCCTGGGTCCTCATCACCTGGATGAGTTTGTCCGCATCTGGGGAGAGTTTGACCGAGCTGCCTGGTGAGGGAACCACTGTGCACACACACACTCAAACACACACACACACACTCACAAACACACACACTCAAACACGCGCACACACCCACTCAAACACACACACATTTAAACACACACACTCTCAAATACACACTCAAATACACTCAAACACACACAAACACTCAAACACACACACACACTCAAACACACACTCAAACACACACATACAGACACACACACACACACTCACAAATACACACACTCTCACCACTACCAAATCTTCTGCTATTCTAAACCCAGTGTCTGTGTGTGGTGGTGTCTCTCCCTCTCCTGCTGTGCTGTGTTAGTGGCCGTATCCACTAC
This sequence comes from Osmerus mordax, assembly GCF_038355195.1. Classification (NCBI taxonomy): domain Eukaryota; kingdom Metazoa; phylum Chordata; class Actinopteri; order Osmeriformes; family Osmeridae; genus Osmerus; species Osmerus mordax. The sequence continues at coordinate 14,070,747 of NC_090065.1, forward strand.
ACAGCCATGTATGAGATGCTAACACACATGTCCCCCCCACTGGGCCTGGGGAAAAAGTGTCCTGCCAAGGTGGCCTACAAGGTGAGGGAGAACCCTATCTACGTTTTGTAGCTACTGTCAAGGTCGTTGTCAACATCTCTCCACTTGACCCTTGCTCTTTCTTGGTCTCTTTCTCTCTTTCTCTCTTTCTGAAGAGGCTGGTGTTGATGAACATGCCAGTGGATGAGGACATGTCCGTCCACTTCACCTCCACGCTCATGTCTCTCATCCGCACTGCCCTGGAGGTCAAGATCGCAAGAGGTCCGGTGTCGTTCCAACCACACAAGGAAATAACCTTCTGCTTTGTGGGAGTTGTAGTTCATATCATGAACAGTATATCATAAGTAACAGGATTATGGGACTACAGAATAGTGTATGGTTGTGTGTGTTTAGGAGGGGAGGACCGCATAGCCCTGGACACTGAGCTGCAGAAGGAGATCAGTGTCATCTGGCCATATCTGTCTCAGAAGACCCTGGACCTACTGGTGCCCATCAATAAAGGTCTGCAGCACATCACTGACCCAGCAGGAAGGATCGACCAGAGACGCAGGCATTGACCAGACTGTTTTGTGTGTCTGTGTCTTTGTATGGTCCATTTCTCTTCCAGATACTGACATGACCGTTGGGAAGATATATGCCTCCATGATGATAATGGACTACTTCAAGCAAAACAAAGCCAAGAAGCTGAGACAGCAAGTGGAAGCCCAGGTCAGCTACATCACACACACACACCATCTGTCATTTTTGGAGAAGATTGAGTCTCTTGAGTGGGGATGGTTGGGGTTAGGAGAAAGGCCAAACGTTGTGTTGCTTGGTCTCTGCAGAAAAGCAGTCTGATGTTCAAAAGTCTGGATGCCTCCACCCTCCCCGATGACATCCTGTCCAACACCCAGCCCCTCTCGCTCATGCCCCACAGCGCTGGGTCGGCACTGTGAGTTCACCCTCTGTGTGTATGTGTCTGGTTGGGGTTTACACAACAGCGTGTGCGTGTGTGAGAGCGCAGACACATTTGTACTCGATAGCGTGAGTACTTGTTTTGGTCTTCCTCTAAGTCTCCTGTTCCTCTGCAGGACCAGAGGAGGCTTTGTGGCCTTGAGTCCAATCTCCCCCCAGGAGCTACTCTGCATGAAGCCTCGGACCTCAGACCTGGACACCAAGCAGGAGCTCTCTGGGGTGAGGAGCCCAGACTAGACCCAAACACAAGCCACACATCCCCCAGTCTCAACCTCCTGGCACACTGGGACAACTACTACTAGACTTAACCAACAAACAAGCGAAGCAGCCTTCGAAGAGATTCGAGCTACTCAGTCATGTGAATGAGTGACATATCGAGCAACGCGATGAGATGAGAACCGCCATGCCGAAGCCTTGCTTTAACAGTTTCATCTTTCTCGAGATTCTCTTGAAGCAACGCCTTGATAATATGTACCTAGACTGGGTCTAACGTCTGTTTAGAGTGCTGATGTTGAGTTTCTGTTCCGGTGCTTTTCCAGAACACGACATTCTTGAAAAGCAGAAAAGCAGAACACGACATTCTTGTTTTCTTTTTGTTCTGTGCAACGTTAATCCAGCGACATTCGGAAGTGCGGCCAAATTGCTGTGTCTGCCTGTGCTTTTCTGGTTGAACTGGTCTGCAGTGTTTACCAAGGGAACTGTCAAGTTTCACTTCAGATATTGGTGTTTGTCTTCCACTGTTTCAACTTCTACCATGGTGTACTGTGAGTGGCTTGGAGGCAGGTAGATTTGTTTGGCTCATGCTGATGGCCAAGTGCATGCCTGTGGATCCCGGAGGCCCCTGTGTCATTCCTTACCCCTATATTGATGTAGCGATGCGCTTCTGTTGCTGCTGCTCTGCTGTTCCTGTGTCCAGTCTCTCGTATACTGTCTCGCCATCGGTTCCTACTTCCCTCAGAAACAATTTCCACCCGGGTTCAGTCGGCTTGTTGTCGTTGGTTATGTCTCTCTGTGTCTGGAATGGCTTCTTACTGAATGGCCCATGGTTCCTCCATGCACCTGTAGGTCGTCTCTGGAGGATATACATATATAGGATACATAATACACATGTAGCGAGCTTCTCTTCTCGCCCTCTCGACCACGCCCTAGCTGTAAACCCCTCCTGGGCTGGGACCCGATAAACCGACCGCCCCACATATGGAGCAGCCTGACGTGTACCATGTCTTCCCTCTGTGTGTGCTCACCTAGGTGGGGGGGTGCAGTGGGTTGACTTGGGGCCCACTGGAGCTCCCATTGGGTAGGGGCCTGTGTGTGCGAGCCTCCTCCATGCCCCGCCTGGCTGTAGATCCACAGGTACTGCCCTCTGAACACACACACACACCTCCAGGGACCCAGCCAACTCTGGCCCGCGTCCCCCGGATGTGCATGAGTGTGTGACAAGGAGCGGGACTGAACTCTGGGGTCCCTCGGATGGAAATCATAAAGGGGTTTTTGTGTCTTGGTGTTTGGATGCCTGTAGAGGGGTCATTCAAGGGCTTTTTGTTTTCCATTGTTAGTGGCTGAAGACGAGGTTTGGTGTTAGGTTACCGTTCGACCTGACATTTAGGTTTTGGTCTCCAGACATGAGCAAGCTGAGCACGGGGATGCATAGAATTGGTCGGTGGTTTCCCCTGCAACAGGGAGCATACGTGTGAGGAATGAAATGCTGCATGGATCTAAGTATGCAGAATTCATACAGAGTAATAAAATTGTGCGTACTGTGTTCTGTGGCCTTTGGCTGTCTCTCCCTCTGTATTGTATGTGCGTGTGCGTGTATGTTTGCGTGTGTATGTGTTTGTGTGTGGTACAGAAGGATATGTCTGGGGGCTCTTTGAAGCGCTCCTTATCTACCATTGCTGACCAGCGGGTGAACGGGCTGTGGCAGGACGAGGAGAAGAGCAGCCCTGAGAGGCTGTACCGACCGCGCCACAGGAGCTACAAGGCTGCAGGTCAGTTGTCCCTGGACATCCCCAAACTATCCCTGGACTCAAGTCATAACGGAACTCACAACGCTGCATGTTTTCATTTTCATTTTACGTCACGGAACGATGTATGACTCTCACACTCCCCCCTCCCCCCCTCGCCGTCTGTGCAGTCTCGCGCTCGGACCACTGGCAGCAGGGGGGCAGGGACAAGGAGCGCGGGCGCTCCAAGGAGCGTCGTCACCTCCTTTCCCCGGACACGTCCCGCTGCAACTCGGAGGAAAGAAGTCAGCAGCCGTCCCTCTCTTCCAGCGTGGGCCGGACACACCCTCTGGACAAACAGGTAACAGGCACGCCCACTGTTTGCTCCCATGACACAGCAACCTAGATCAAGAATAGACTCGCTGTAATATGTGACTGAAATTGACGTAATTCGACAGTTTGAGCTCTTTTATCTTGTGTCTGTCTGTGTGTGTGCGTGTATAGGGCAACAGCTCAGACAGCCCGGTACCCTCCACGTCTGAGTCTAGCACCCCTAGTGGCCGGCGGCCTCTGTCCCAGACACCCACGCGCTCCCACCCGCACATCTCCTACTCCCCTCTGGTGTGTCGCACGCACCCCTCCGTGGGCCAAGACGAGCGCGGCAGCCCAGAGACCCAGAGGCGCGGGGAGCCATCCTGGGGGCACGGAGACGGGGCAGGGAAGGGACAGAGTGGGGCAGGTTTCCGGCGCTCTCCCCCTCGTCGCTATCCATCGGAGCCCTACCTGGCCATGCAGGAGGATGACCACAGCCCCGACCCCTCCGGCCACATGGAGACCCTCACCTTCGAGGCAGCCGTGGCCCACAGTTTGGGACGCTCCAACACTGTCAGCTCGGCCCACCCGCGTTCGCGGACCGGCTGGCAGGTCCCCAACGGACACTTCCGGAAACGCCTGGCCCAAACGGTCTCTGTCACAGGCCCCCTCAGCGACACAGAGGAGGACGACAGGTGCTAGGAAGAGGAGGGTACATGAAGAAGCTGCTAGGGACAAGCCTTCTACTGGGATGCTGAGGAGGGACACTGTCATTATTATTGCAAACAAAACTATGGTTTTCACCTCTTGAAAGTGGAATCATATTGAAATTCACACAGTGAAGGACTATTTATTTGATAACTACTCTGTATAAATAGAGAGTAATAATAAAAACCTTGAATAGCCTTTGATATACAGTAAAAAAAAAATGAAATGAAAGGATAGAAATGTGGTTCATGTCAATAGGTATTGCCATTTCTGAAGGTGTTTCTCTAACATTGATTCAGTGTTGCTCTTAACAGTGTGTCTGTGGAGTGTGTGAATTTGTTACTATGTGCAAAATAATGAGAAACAATAACTTTTAAAGCCATGGTTTTGTAAATACATGTGATTTGTCATACAATTACCTGAAAGATATATGTGGCCATATAGAAGGAGTTTCATACCAGTTTAACTGGCAACATATATAGGATCTATTATGTTGGTTAACTGTTTAATACTATTTGTAAAGCTTGTTTGGAGCAGAAACCTGTTGGAAGAACAGTTCTGTGGGTTTCTGCTTCGGCCTGCCCCTTGGTTTTTGTCATTTGTTGACATTTAATCACAAAGGGAATTGGCCAAAGCAGGAACAGATTTTCAAAAATGCTGTGAATACCGAAATGTTTCAAAAACTGTCGGTTACTGACATTTTTGTAATCAGTTTTACATATTTATTGTCCCTTTAGACTCTATTGTCAGCAATAAATGGTTTATATGCTTGTTTTTCACCAAGCAGTCAATCAATCACCCCCGACACTTTCACAAAATTACATAATTGGCTTCTATAGCAGTATGCATCCTTCACAAAGAACCAAACTGTGATTTATCAGCTGGGCTACACAGGACCAAATAACAGAAACTGGCTTAGGAGCATTGTTGATCAAGTGACATGAGCAAGCACATTTCTTTTTGTTCCTTGGACTTTTCTTGTTTCTGGTTTTATTTTTGGCTATTTCATAATGCCCATTAGTTATTATCTTTAGATAATATGTTACTGCTTAATTACCATTTTATATTCCGCATCATTGTGGAATAATTTCATAAAGCATATTGTGCAATGTAGCTGTCTGTTTTTTCTCTCCTTTTGATTTAGCCTGCTTCATTCTGGACAATTCCATCTGCAAATGTTTACCGTGCATTTTTATTCCACAATGTGAATATACTGTATGAATTAAAATACACAGAGACTGTAGAAAGATGTTTTAACACAACACACTAATTTACCTGTTGAGATGGTTTACTAATAATGTACAGTACAAATATCATGCTATAAGATGTAGAGAAAACACACTGAAACTCACCTGCTTTAAATGGAATAGAGGGGTGTATGGAATGTTACTTAAAGGTTGTAAATGTTTTATTTGCCTGAAAAGGGTAATTGTGAAACTCACTTAACCAAAAACACTAATTGAATCAAATGTTCATGGAATGCAAATAGTTGTTTGGTTTATATGTGTATAATAGTTGTATATATGAATAAAAAAAATCTCATGCAACATTTTTACAGTGATTTTCATTCAGATGTCATTAGTTAGTTAGTATATATTTTTATTTGTATTGATTGTTAGTTATAGGAAAGAAAAGGGAGTGGACCTAAAACATTCTTGGCTTTATTAATGAATGCAGTAACCATCACTGTCAAATGCAAGGTCAAGAGTGGATTGTGCCACATCCTTGTACTTCATGCATCATTAAAACACACAATTTGTTATCAAAGCTTGCCACTTCCATTCAATTAAATAACTCAATAAGTTGTGAAATACCAGCAAAGTACTTAATCAAACATTCAGAAAGTCATTGCCTTTAGATGTAAGAAAGATAATCGATAAACCATGAAAGGTAAACATGAAATTAGATCTCTAAACATACAAACTCCATGTAAAGACTATAAATTAATATATACAGTATAATATTTGTTCAGCTCATATCATCTCATTTTACTTGCTCAAAATGTACTAGTTCTAAATATGATATATAATAGTTCATATCATCTCCTTTTACTTGCTCAAAATGTACTAGTTCTAAATATTATATATAATATTTTAGATATATTTTAGTATGACACAAGGGCATACTTTTGTGTCAAGGGCATACTTTTGTGTGGCCTAATATCCATTTACATCCCTGGCCTATATGTGTTTATGTATAAATATGAGTGTATGTACATATATATGTGTATATGTATAACTATGTGTGTATATGAGTTTCTCCTGCCTCCAGAGTCTGCAGCCTCCCCTGTGACCCTGCATCCAGAGTCTGCAGCCTCCCCTGTGACCCTGCCTCCAGAGTATGCAGCCTCCCCCTGTGACCCTGCATCCAGAGTCTGCAGCCTCCCCTGTGACCCTGCGTCCAGAGTCTGCAGCCTCCCCCTGTGACCCTGCCTCCAGAGTCTGTAGCCTCCCCTGTGACCCTGCATCCAGAGTCTGCAGCCTCCCCTGTGACCCTGCATTCAGAGTCTGTAGCCTCCCCCTGTGACCCTGCATCCAGAGTCTGCAGCCTCCCCCTGTGACCCTGCATCCAGAGTCTGCAGCCTCCCCTGTGACCCTGCATCCAGAGTCTGTAGCCTCCCCCTGTGACCCTGCATCCAGAGTCTGTAGCCTCACCCTGTGACCCTGCATTCAGAGTCTGTAGCCTCCCCCTGTGACCCTGCATCCATTGTCTGCAGCCTCCCCCTGTGACCCTGCCTCCAGAGTCTGCAGCCTCCCCCTGTGACCCTGCCTCCAGTCTGCAACCTCCCCATGTGACCCTGCATCCAGAGTCTTTAGCCTCCCCTGTGACCCTGCCACCAGAGTCTGCAGCCTCCCCTGTGACCCTGCCTCCAGTCTGTAGCCTCCCAGACACTTAACTAGTCTAAAGCATGCCAGTTTTATAGTTGCTTAATTAGCCTAACTGTTATCAACTGTGCTAGCTTAATTGCAAAGGGTTTTTCTAATGATCGATTAGCCTTTTAAAATGATGAACTTGTATTAGCAAACACAAAGTGCCTTTGGAACACGGCTGATGCTTGCTGATAATGGGCCTCTGTACACCTAAGTAGATATTTCATTAAAGGTCTGCTGTTTCCAGCTACAATAGTGCTTCACAACCTATAATGTCTACACTGTATTTTGCATCAATTTGAGGTCATTGGGTGTGCTCAAGCCTTCGGCGAGAGCACAACCTTTGTTCTCTCACATATATATTTATTATTTATTTTCGCCCCCCTATGGATCAGTCAATATTTGGACTACATACACAACGGCGGTGTCAAAAGGTTCGTCTTGGTAGGGATTGCGTTGGTTGTATTTTTATTTACGTTCCGTTGCATGGTTTAAGTAGAAATTGCGTTTTTGTGGTGAAATGTGAAGCTAACGGTGGCTAATTTGCTAGCCACAGTCACTGACGTTACTAACGTCACTACGTCACTAACGTCACGAAAACACGCGTGACTACCTGTAGCAGAACATTTGTTTCACATCTGTTAACTTGGGGGATAGCTAGGCTAACTATAGCTTTACTGCAAGGCAGCTGCAGGAACGCCACAAGCAAAGAGGCCAGGGTGATAACTATTTACTCATTTTACTTTGTGATGTGAAACACAATTATGAAATGTTATGTACAATATTAGCTGATATTATTAAGGAAGTAGGCCCACATCTACTTTTGGAAACTACTAACCTGAACTTCATTGCTACAGCCTAAACATTGTCAATCTGTTCATGAAAATAATTAATTTCAGCCTAAACCGTACAACGGAACGTTAAATCCAATTCAACCAACGCAATCGCTACCAAGACGAACACAGCAGTAGTCTAGTAGTACTGTACCGCAGTAGTACAATTTACCGGGGTAGCTTCTCCACACAGGGCTATATCACATTTTGCGTTGTTACTGACAATGATCGCTACCAGTGAGCTTTTTATGAATGAGCGATTTTCCACTAAATAAATGTCAAGCTTATTTACGTTTTGGGGGGCATATTTTCAGTTAGCAGATGGGACTGTCTGAATCGCGATTCCATCTTCTACTGCCGGGTAACGTTGTAGAATAATCTTCAAAGGGGGTTCTTTATGAATGCAATGAGTAGGCTACATGCCTGAAAATATCACGAGAAGGGAAAAACTTAAAATGACGTTTAAGTCATAGAGATTAGGTCCATTTTTACACCGGTCTGCCAAATTTATTCGTTTTGATTCAACGATGAGGCTGCCTCTTGCAGGGGAAATGAGAAGACATCTATTTCATTCTACACTTCACTCGTATTTTCAGTTGTAAATGAGCAGCAAAAAAAAATGCTTTTAAATCTATTTAATCTTTATAAATAATAAGTATGCATTTTCATATAAAATATACAGAAATCAGTTGTAAAAATGTCATTCAAAAACGGACCCCTGTGCAACCGACGCAAGCAAGCACACCCTACAATTTCCCCAGAAATTGTACCCTCTCTAGTTTTAATTGACCAAACAAATATATACTTTCTTTTGAAAACAAGTAAATAATTAAGTGACTACAATCTTTTGAAAAGTATGTTGAAAAAAATCAGGGTCTTTTTTTAACATCATGTGCCCAAGCTAGTGGCCAACAATAATAATTTACTGCACTGAATCGCTCAACATTTCCAAAAACAGGCAAAACACACAGGAGGGTCTTCAATGCTGGACCAGTAATTTACTTACTTTAATGGTAGCTACACCCTGTGGCTCTTGCTTTCAAGGTGTTGCACCTTGTAAGGTGGATACAAACTAGCCCGTAGCCTGTTTTATTTTTTTTACTGTTATATTTGAATAGCACAAATGGCTTGGCAATGATTATTTCCATTTTACAAATAACTGCTTCCTGGTGGAAAAGGATATTAGACTTTCCCTCAGCAAAATTTAAGGCTGTCATAGATAGGGTAGGAGCATTGAGCAACCATGACGTTTTGGTTGAAGGGTCTGTAGATTTGCTTTTGCATCTTCTTCAAAAGCAGATACACTGATCTTAGGGAAGTTGTTTTGAAACATTATGAACTCACACATATTAAACGTGTATAGAACAATGACCCATAGGCAGACATCCCAAGTCTCCCGGAAGGTCCTGGAGTCTCCCGCATTTCAATAGCGGCTCCCTGACGCCCGCAAACGCTGTACAATCTCCCGGAAATTGGGGATTTTGTATTTCGAGCGAGCGAGAGACTGTCTAATGGTCATTTCTGTTAGAGATAGGTGCATATCGCACGTCCTGATTGCGTCCGGGGGAGCAACCTCCCGGAAATGAGTCTCTGCAGGTTGGGATGTCTGCATAGGTATGGCCGTCTTGCAAACTTCTACGTACTGGATATACTGTGGACATACAGTATTTTGGGATTCACACACTGGTACACGTTTTGTTGGTGTGACGTCTCATGCAGCCGTCCAATGGAAGCGCAGAAGCAGAGAACGTCTAATATGGGGAAAACTGTCACTCTCGGGAAACTTCCGGGTTCTGAACTGTTGCAGTTCCACCAAAGAACTTATATATTGAGACAAATTTAGCCGTCTAGCTCCATAGACTCCCATTCATTTTGCACTCATTACCTCATGCCGGCGATCACCCCCGGTGGTCCACCTCTGGTGGAACTGCAACCAAATTAGGTACAATGGGGCTTAATAGGGAGTAGATAGGCTCTCCGTAGACGGGCTCTGGCAGAACCAACTCTCCCCTGACAAAGCACAACAACATTAAAACCCTTACGTCATATCCAATGGACGGATAGCTGTCCTGGGTTGAAAAAGAGAACATGATTAAATCCTTATTTGACAATAGACAACTGAGACCATGACCTATGCTCGCATAAACATCACTTTGTAAGGCTTGTTGCTGTCAGATGCTGTTAGGTGGGCGATTTCTATTCGAAGTCGTAAACCGAGGAATGACTGACATTAGTCTCGTAGGAAGTCGCTAGCAAGTGAAAAAGTAGCAACCAGCTACTAGTAGCTGTAGCTAGTCTAGTTAGAACCAGGGTCCTTTGTTTTCAGATGCTATGATCGTAATAATGTTGTTGAATAGCTAGGAATCGCTGGATGTTCGGACGCTAGTGCTCGGTTATATTCGTAATAACATGTATCGGATAGCTTAGTAGGTTGTTTAACAATAATAACCATTGTCATTTAATTTGAAAAAGGAGAGAGTTGTATCTTAGCCAGGTAGCTAAACGGACAACGGCAAGTTTAACAAGCTATTGGTCTGTAGTAGCTAGTTGTAGCCAGGTAGCTAAGCAGAAATACAAGGGCTATTAAGAAGAGGATATGGGCAATTGTCTCAAATCGCCGACGTCGGACGATATTTCTTTGCTTCACGAATCCCAGTCAGACAGAGCAAGTTATGGTGACGGGACAGACCCAGACATGGAACCACCTCCACCTTATCAGGTTAGACTTCAGATAACGTTAAAGTTAATTAAGAAGTACTAAGACTGCGTTTACTGGGCGGAATCGTTTTTAATGATGTCGCGTTGAAAATTGTTGAATTACATTTACAATAACATTATTTAAGTTTTGATAGACTGAAGTATAAGAAAATAGATAAATAGATATATAATGTTTAAGTTCCATGCTTGTGACCCATGCCTAACTCTCATGGCTTAACTAGCTATATTATAAAGGTAGGTTAGTTGTGTTAAAAGCTTTCCAGTTTTACTTTGACATTTGCAAAGGAAACATTTAAGTCTCTTCGTCAACCTTCAACAATAGCTGTATATCCACACAAAGAAAAAACATGCTTGGCACTTTTTGCTTTTCAGCCTCACAAATGTGTTACAAACAGGCTTGCCAAGAATGTCCAGACAGAGCATTCTTTTAAATTATTATTATACTTCTAGTCAACAGATCCATTTAATCTAAAGATGCTTTTTCCTTAAAACTGGCCAAAATGCCTGCGTTGCATTTTTTCTGCAGTTGGTTTGCAATGGAATGAATGCTATGTACACCACAGTTACTGTATCTCTCATGATGTTGCCACTCCCAGGTGTTTACTGATCTTGCCATGGGTTTGTATACTGCTGTGTTGTAGCTGACATCCCTCTGTACTTGTGATCCAGGAGCAGGCCCACATGCCCATGTATCACCCCACCCCCAGCCAGGCCCGGTTGGCCACCCAGCTGACAGAGGAGGAGCAGGTTCGTATTGCCCAGCGAATCGGCCTCATCCAGCACCTCCCCAGGGGTGTGTACGACGGCGGGCGCGACGGTTCGGAGAAGAAGATCAGAGAGTAAGCGTCCCCGGGATAAGTTGAGGGCCAGGTCCGTTACCTTCATCCGAATATGGTCATTTCTAACCACTGCCTCTCTCTGCAGGTGTGTGATCTGTATGATGGACTTTGTGTACGGGGACCCCATCCGGTTCCTGCCCTGCATGCACATCTACCACATGGACTGTATAGACGACTGGCTGATGCGCTCCTTCACCTGTCCCTCCTGCATGGAGCCTGTGGACGCCGCCCTGCTCTCCACCTACGAGACCAACTGAACCTGCGCCAGACCCCCCCCCCCCAACCCACCACCCTCTCCCCACCCACCGCAACCCAAAGGGCCGCCTTCAGAAACACTTCTTCAGAAACACACTTCAGTCAAACACACACACCCCACCCATACAGCCTTGCCTGCTCCTTCCGCCCTCTCGCCTCACACGTACAGTGTGAGATGCAGCAAGTTGTTGAGGCTGTCGACTAGATGAGAGACTTATGTTAACACTCGTGATGCAGAACATGCTGGCCCATCCGACGGCATGGGCTGGCTGGTGCAGGGAAGGCCAGCCGAAGTCAAATCTCGATAAGACAGTTGCCTGTTTAGGACATACATGCATGTATGTGTGTGACTTGTGTGTTTGTGTGTCTTCGTGGTAGGGGGCGTGTTCCGGAAAGTTCATAAGACTGGATAAGCTTGGTGTTGATGAAGAGTTGTGGGAGTTTGTGTTGGGATGCAGTTCCGCTTGAGCAGGTCTCAGTGGTTTTCTTTGTCTGTCAGTCATAATGATTAGTGACCACATGATTAGTAGATGTAAATGAGATACTTGTCCACCTTCTGTATTTGGCAATAGGGAAGTCCTGTCAAATTTCAGAAATTGCATCAATAAGACCAAGTGCATACTCATCATCAAAGGTAATTTCCCCCAAAAGGCCTACATGGTGGATATGTAGGTAAGCAGACTGAATATCCTGTGTTAGTTTTACATCGGTGTACAGTATATAGGAATTACAACTTAATATCCTGAACATCGACAACAACAAACATTTGCACACTGCAGAAATCGCCCAATGTCCATCCTTTATTGTGTCTAAATGGGAGATATATGTATGTAAACATTTAGCTTAACCTTTTGTCCTCATTAGGTTTTTATGTTACACCACAATGGCTTCACTGCTAGAGCTAGGTGGACAATAATGGGACCCCTTACGCTAGTCCAAATGACCAGAAAAGAAACTTAAGAGCTTTATAGCACTGTGTACTGTTGGTGAGTTACACATAGGTGGAGTGGAATAGCTGTCGACCAATTGTAAAGGGCTCATTTGTGCATGGTCAGGAGGATCAGTCTAAAGTTAGGAATGCTTGCAAACACATTTATCTGATCCAGAGATTTGCACTTTACTTATAGGACAATAACGGAAAACATTATATTAATATATAAAACTATAACCTTGCACTATCAGTATGATTTCTTGTTTTTTTCCGCAATGCAGAAATGACAGAACACTCAAATGCTTTTGTCAGTGCTACCGTTGGTCACCTACCACATTGAAGTAAGCCTGAACACCTGGACTTATAAGTTGTGTGATTCGATAGTGTGACTTTGTTTTGATTCGCTTTTTGAAGCCGTGTGTGAATGGTAGGAAAGGGACAGAGGTTGGAGAAGACCCACATTTAGATGCAAAAAAAGCGGAATCTGATCTGCTCACAAGCAGAACCCCCTTTGAATCAATACCCTGTTGGTATGTTCAGAAAGAGACTCTACAGTTACATCTTTGTTTGCCTTTTTGTAATATGCTGCAATTATTTCCATTTGAGGTGTTGCATATGTTAGTAGTGATACCTTCTTTCTGTGTAGCCGTCTTAGATTGTGTGATACCATTGTGTAATGTGTCTAAGACAACAACCTTCACTATTAGTGTACACTGTTGAGTCTGTTTGCAAACCTCTGTCCCGTTGCAGTTTCAGAGTGAGAGAGATGTTTCTCTTAAAGTGTGATCGACGTTGGAGATGACACACTTTTTCAATTAGCTTTTTTGGTTTGGAGTGTTTTTCTCTTCATTTCAGTTCTGCAGGATACTAAAAGTAAATGTTATCTCCTGTAATCTTTGTTTTTGGGAGGCAACTAGACCTCATGTAAAGATAACCAATAAACAAGAAAGCACACTTGTCGGTCATCCTTGTCACTGTTTTCATGTTTGTAATAAATAAAGTATATGAACAAACTTAAACATAAACCTTAAAAATACCTATTTGTGTACATGTGCATGTCACAAGTAATCATATATACATTTTCCTTTAGGACAATGAAAAGGAGTTTCCATCTGACATTGCCCCATTAGCTGAACCTCACATCTACATTGCCAGTGTAGTAACGTTGGTTGCTCAGTAGAGGTTAATCTGAATCGGGTCAACTTTATATCCTGGATCAGACCACTAACAGTGCAGAATAACTGATGTTCAGGGTCGGTATGGTGTTTGCAGAGTCTTTAAGACCATACAGTGTGCACATAAGGATTTTAAAGGAATTATGATGATCTGTCATTGCCATTGCTGAAATGTTTCATGAGTTTCAACACGCTTGTTTGGCCCCGCTTTGTTCTCTTGTTCGTGTAATTAACCGCCGGCCCAAGTAATCATCTTAAAATGTCACCTGCTTGGTTAGCAAGATTATGATTGAGAAACTTTGACAACCAAAAAAAAGATCTTCTGAAGGGAATTCATTGCAAAACATAGTTCCTAGCCCCCTACTGCATGCCTTATGAAATAATGGATAAAAAAATTATTTGGTCAGACTTTTGTACTTATTATGGTGCACAATAAGCCTTTGAACACTAAATTTAATTTATTTTGTGGGGGTGAGGTACATTTGAGTATGTTACTTTGGGGCAACAACATGCAATAACGGTAGTAAATGGTAAAAATACATTTTATTGAAGATTCATATTTATTTCAATGTTTTTATCACATTTCATGAAAGTACTTATTAAAAAACACAATAGATGGAAACATCTGTACTGAAAAAACAAGACAGTGGCTGTCAATGATACTTTTAGAGGAGGTTTGTTACCTACAAGCAACAACGCGCAACAAAGGAAAACACTTTTACAAAATTAATTTAAATTTAAATTTTTACATTAGGAATTCACACAGTGGCTCTAAAAGAGATTGGCATTTCATTTCAATTTCATTATATTTAAAAAAATCTGATAAACTGTAATGATTTTTGTATCATTAGGTCAACAGCTTCACTGTGTGTGGAAGTAAAAAAATAAGTTTTTCTCAGGTGTTAACTTTTCTCAGTGTCTGACTTCTCACTCTCCCTTTACCATAGAACATTGATGTGTTCATTCTCTAAACACAGAAAAAGGAACATTTTATTAAATTGGGTAATGGAAATGAACACAGATACACCTGTGTACATGAATGTGTGGGTGCATGCACGCAAGAACATCCACTGACATGGATGTGTTTCTTACATTATCGGGATACTACCAATAGCTAAATCAATAAACAAAGTATAAAATATTGTTATTTATCATGTTAATCTCCAAAACAAGTTATGTAGTGGTAGTTAGTAAAATAATTATTGATTTACTGACATCTGTGTCATTTTATAAACATGCATGGCTACATGGAATCCTCAGTCCACTATTGCATGTTGTTGCTTTGAGGCAACATAGCTATTTTGTCAATTTACTCAATAAATATAAAAACATTATACATTTACATTTAGCAGACGCTCTTATCCAGAGCGACTTACAGTAAGTACAGGGACATTCCCCCGAGGCAAGTAGGGTGAAGTGCCTTGCCCAAGGACACAACATCAGTTGGCATGACCGGGAATCAAACTGGCAACCTTCAGATTACCAGCCCGATTCCCTCACCGCTCAGCCAACAGACTCCCAAACAAATCAAATCAGAACTTACTCAAGATTGTGAAAATTTTCTTTAGTTGATGAAAATCTTCAGGAAAAGGCCCATTTTGACAGTTTTGGGGACACCAAAAACATGGCTGCCGTGAATGCTAAATGTTAAGGAAAGGGGTTTAAAAAAAAGGAGGGACAGGTCATGTGATCAAATGTAAGCACACTATTGGTTTCCTTTACTTCCTTTCTTTTACAAAGAGCATTTTTAATTGGTGACTGTCTTTTGTAAGTTTGTCATACTGGGGGGAAAAGAGTATGTTACCCTGAAGCAACACTATGAAATACAGGGCTAGGGGCCTCAAGGCCTCCCCTTATTCAAGTGGAAACATAATCAGATTTTTTATGGTGAAACAAATCTATGTGACCATCTAAAAAAAAAAACATTCACCATGAGAAAGCAAGTCATTGTATTAGTATTTTTTCAAATCTTGATTGCATCTGCATAACGGACAAACTTTCAATGAAAAGGGTGTTGTGTTGATTCGATGTTTTTATTATTCCAGTACTTAAAGAGCACAGCATGTGAACCCATGCACTGATTTCCATGAATAGCACGCCATTCTGGCTGTGAGTGAAGCATTGTTTTTAACACAGTAGGGTCACTGAGAAATCACAAGGGGTACATACCAAAGCCCTAAATTTAAGCAGGCTTCATTTAAACAAAATAGCTAGTAACACATTTTGGCATCAATGCACTCTTTATGGCTTGTTGTAGCTATCCTGATCCTGTGAGTCCAGATCCTTATTCACTCGTATTTTGTATTTTTTTTGCAAGCTTGGTATTCTGACTGCCCTGGAATGACTACACTTTCACCCTGAGAACAGCCAGGTTTCCTGTCGCTTCCACGGTACATTTCTATGGTTTGTACATTCCGTGGAAGGTAACAGGCATGCTGCACTCCACTTCTGCCCTGGCGATCTCTGACAGGTCCTTGGCGTTGAGGATCAGCATGTACCCTGGTCTGGCAGCGCCGGGGGCGACAACAATGGTCAGCAGGACACCTGTGAGAACAGTACCGGCCTTGGGTCAGAAATCCACACCCAACACCCATATGACAGTCCAGCAGCCTTCCCTAGCAGGAGTATGACATACCGTCGTCCTCGTCGACAGCATCTGGGTTGGGCACGAACAAGGGCTCGGAGGGGTAGGAGTCCGGCTCCTGCCACACCCAGGTCTCCTTGGTCTTCACGTTCAGCTTGCAGATCTACAAGCAGGCAAAACCGAAGGTCACCAAGGCCTGACGATTGATTTGAAGGGCTCGTTTCATTTTCACGATCACACCCTTTCTGTAGCTTACCCTGTCAGGGATGAAGTGGTTGAGGCCCAGTGCGTAGGCATAGGAGTAGTTCTTTCCGCCATACTTCCCATAGTTGATCTGGGGGAACTCAAAGGCTACCAGAAGACATAGCAACAGTAATCTCAAATACCTGTCTGCCATCATGAAAGACTGTAGCCACGTCTAATGCAACAGGTAGTCATGGGATCACAGCTCATTTTGTGGAAGTGGATGAGCTTCCGTGACGGTACGCGTGTTCTCACCTTGGCGAGGCCCAGAAAACAGAACCTCAGGCTCCAGCCAGATGGTCCCATCAGCGCGCATCACTGCTGTGGCCGTGGTGTACGGCAGGCTGATGAGGTTCTTCCCCTGCTCCTCCTGTCAACAACCCCCAGAGTGCACATGCGTGAAGAGGAGAACGTCATCAGTGGCCGTCGGTGGATGATTCCTGGGTGCCGCTGTTCCTGAGGTTTCAACCTTACCTTGTGGATGTCCAGCGGGATGACGTATCTGCGCACCTCAGGCTGAGGTGCCATCATGGCCGCCTTCTTCACCTCGTCCCAATTGGCTCTCAGATTAGACAGCCACAGGTAGTTGTACACAAACTCAAACCTGCAGAGCATCAGGAACAAAGGAAGGTTGTGTTGTTGTTAATCAAATCAATGCACGCTATTTATCTATCTATATATTTACTTCATTAAAGTCAATGGGAAGGCGCAAACTTCATCCACTTACCCTTTCCATGTGCACAAGTCAAAAACGACGAAGCCTTGGTCCTCGTAAGTGTTGATGTGATGGAAGACGTTGATGGCAGCGCCCCTGAACTTGTGATCGATGTACTCTCCAGGGTCTTTCTTAGCGATGTGAAACCATGTCTGGGAGAATTTTCAAACGTTAAACAGCATAACATTAAATCACATGATAGTTATGCCATGTAATGTATTATGGGGATTCCTATATGTAATGTCACCATCTATCCACTGTCAACTTCATCCTACTGAAACCTAGAGAACAACTGTTACAGATGTAGGTTTTCAATATAGCAGAAGTGTTTAAGGTGAAAAGAAATTGTTGCAAGGAAAACAATAACAACACTAACAGCAGTCAACTAGATTATTTGAGTGATCAGAAGTGAAGGCAGTGGCATGCATGGATGGATGCCAAATGTGCTAACCTGAAACCAATGTCCTCCACGGTGGAGAATAAAGAAATAGCTGGGTCTCAGGTTACACATCAAACCATGGTGCTTACCCCAAGGGTCTCATTGGACTCAAAGCAGTCCATGTAGTTGGAGCCACGGATGCTCCAGGCACTTAGGAACTTGAGCAGGTTGATTTTCACAGGGGTCTCCACAAAGACAAAGTAGTTGTCCGACATGCCAAAGCTGAAAGAAACACATGACGTTCAACACTGCAGCCCTGAAAAGACTATTGAGGTACACACAGATTCTTGTGAACGTCCACTGCTGTATCGTTGAACGTGTCCTGACCAGAGGCATCACAGCGTGGTACAGTTACACCACGCTCAGGATAGGAAGGCTCTACTTCAGTGCAGAAGGTCATCGGTGCAGAGCTAGCGGCCGTCAGGGACCTCTACACCCCACACTGCTGCAGCAGAGCCACCTCCTTCACCACAGACACCCCTCACCCCGCCTGTCATCTGGCCCACCGCCTACCAGAGAGAGACTCCAGATGGTGGAGCATCATGACGAGAACAAACAGGCTCCACAACAGCTTCGTCCACCAGGCGGTGCACATATTCAACGATCAGCAGTCCATCGGCCACCCCTGTCAGGACTAAACCCCTGACACCGGACAACCCCCTACCCTGTTACCCTGTCACCCCTTCCCCCTGTCACCCCTTCCCCCTGTCACCCACCCCCTGAGGTGTCTGCCTCTTCCTGCTCCAGCTGTTCCCGCTGAACTGACCCATCTGACCGAACAAGATACTTACCTCCATTTAAATGTACGTATTGTTAGGTTATTCTTAGTTATTAGTTAATATTCTCAGTTTAGGTTATTTTCAGTTGTCAGGTGAATTATTCTGTGTTAGTCTAATTTTGTAAACTCTTATTCATAGCCTATTATATTTATTGTCGTTAAGTATAGTAGCTCATATAGGTTAGGAATGATTCTTTGAGGTTTAGATTATTTATTAGCGGTTTAGATAGGGTGCTAGGGGTTTAAGAGGAGCTGGACCAAAGAATGTCATTGTGTCTGCACCTGTCATTTTAATGGCAATAAACTTGAAACTCGAGGAGCCACAAACTGTACCTGTGCACATAGGAGGGCTTGAACCTCTCAGCACTTGGAAACTGCACCACCACCTTGGACTTCTCAATGCAGTCAGACTTGTCTGAGGAAACATTCCCAATCAGGGTACAGGTTAGCGACCTTGGTGTCCCAGAGAATTCCGCTCTAGATTTCGTGTTTGAGGGACAACCCACCTGGCTGTGTAGGGGGCATTCGGACAATGTTGTAGGCCAGTGACGCTCCTTTGCCCATGCAGTTGCCGATGTTGTACACTGTCCCATCTCTCTCAATGTGCGGGTGGGCTGTCACTCCATTGATGTTAACATAGTTACACAAGTCCACCTGTGTATGGTAGGAAGGTTGGCAAGTGAACAGGCTAGCCAGACAACTGAAAGATGAACAGTCCCTCTACAATACGCCAAAAATGTCATGTCCATTCAGTTTGCATGGAATGAATTCCTTTCTCAGTCTTCCATCTCATAATAGAACATCAACAAAGAGATCAGAAGTTCATTGCTTTATGTTTTAAGACAGGTGAACGGAGATTTAATCTGGACGAGTGAGTAAAGAAATACAATATCTGTGCATAGCTCTCTTTAGGTAATAGGACATGACCTTCTTCAGGGTTTCCAAGGTGTCAGTGTTGACTTTAGTGATGTAATTGGTTTCAGTGACAGCATAGTAATCTTCTCCAATGGGGTAAACGTTCACCAGGCAATTGTCTGTCACTTCAACACCCTTGAAGTAAGAGAAAAACCTGCACATACGCAGAAAACACGCATATGCAAGAATTAATCAAATACATTTAAAAAAATTACAGCTGAGAATTGGAACTTAAAGAATTAAATGAGCAAATATAGTGTGCCGTGGATCATTACAATAGAAAATAACCAAATGACATAATCAACATGTGACAAACCTGGAAAAAATGTTTTTGCAGGGATCTGGATAAGCGAATGTTCCAAACTCAGTGATCACAACACGCTTCTCTGTAATAGCCCTCACGTAGGCATCTGTTTTTATAAACCTAAGAGAAAGATCAAGACAAGGAAGCGTTAGAACTGTGTAATATATAAGAGGCTATGAATAAGAGGCTGTGTAAATCAGTGGAGTCATTTTAGAAAAACTGAGTGAAGACAAAACATGCTCGATTTACAAATCGATTTTGTGGTTTCCATAACACGCCACTAACACGTCATGTCACTGTCTGATAGGCAGTGTCCAAACATGTGAAGTGTCTGCTTACTTGCGGAAGTAGGTGACCTGCCCATTCTTGAAGTCAAATTTGTGCATCAAGGCTTGACCATCAAAGAGGTGGTAGAAGGGCTCATCTGCCACCTCAAACAGGCCAGGGCCCAGGCGCAGGAGACTCCCCTTTAGGAAGGAAGGAATACGACCTGCACACACCCACACATCTGGCTTTAGTAGTCCAGTAGTCCATAAACTATTTTCAGACATCCTTTTTTTTTTAATATAAAATGCATGTGTTACAAGACATATGCATGAATCTTCACATGATGTAATATAGGTGTGGATCAACAAACCTGTGACTGTCGCAGGGACAGGCTCTGACAGGTCCTCACATGTCTCAAAGATCTTCTTATAGCTACCAGCAGGGTGTTCAAATCTACAGCCACATTGTAAACAACCAGTTAAGCACTCAAACCAATCAGATAAGAATAATTCAGTAATTAAGAAAAAAGCATTTACCGGCTGACCATAGTTCCTCCTTGGTGTGGTGGCACACAAACATACGCTGGTGTCCTGCAATAAGTTCAGAACTGGGAGATTTGTACCACTGAATATGTTCAGGGTATTTATATTTGTAGCCTGTTCTGAGTCACTGCCTAAGGGAATTTAAACCTTTCCACCAACCAATCATCTCACACCATGAACAAGAATTCCATTGTAGCAATATCTTTAGCTGATTGACACAATTCCCAACCTCTGTGAAAACGGATTTATTACGCTGAGCAGTACACAAATTAGAACTTTGTCTGGCCTATGTGTTGTAATATCACAAATTATAAATTAAGGTGAGCATCAACACAACAATGCCAAATGTGATACAATCATAAGATTTTGTACAAAGCATGTTGATTTGTATAACGTGAATCTACAGCAAGTAAGATGTAAGTCTTAGATATTTATACTCTAAGAGAATTCCAAGACATGTAATCCTTTAAAAACTAAATGAATTGCTCAAATAAGTGTTAATCTAAAGTAAGGACAGTTTTTAAATTTAAAGATTCTAATGTATTAATTTACATTTCTAATATGGAACACAATCCAGATCAAAGATGTTAAATGTTTCAGACTTCCCACAAGGTTTACTATGATGTTACTTTAATATGGTAATTGGCAGTCTATGAAACATTCTTTGGTCCAAGTGCCAAAGGTTCCTTTGTCAATCTAACGCAACCATAATCCAGGTTGAGATTACTCTGGACATGGTCTGTGGACAGAAAAACCATTGTTACTCCCTCCCTTGGGAAAAAGTCAAGGAAAATGTGACGACAAAAAGTGTGTGTAGCCTAATTACCAATGTTTTACTGGGCTCCGCTAATTACAACGACAAAAGTCTTTTCAGGCCTACTGTAGTTATGTGGAAAACAAACACCACTGAGTCTTGTCTGCTGGAGGGTTTTAACACTGTATAATCATGTGATTTTGTGTTTGATCTGAAACTCTGCTGTAGTGTTTATTTTATTAACTGTTCGTTTATCAAAAAATGGCTTTAGAAGGTAGTTGTCATAAAGTGTTAATGAAAAGGACCCATTGCCTTAATCACACGACATATTACTTGAAACATAATGATGAGAGTTACAACCAAACTTTGGGGTTATATTTTAATGCTTGTTAGGATCATTTGGCATTATGTGTTTTCTTATAAATGCACATTTCTCATCAAAACAGGGTCATGAACAAAAGAGAGAGAAAACTTGGTTGTTTTGTGAAGAATGCTAGTTCAAAAAAGGTAAGGTTTTGTGAACCTAATACAAGTGCTACGTCATTATCAGTCTGAGAATATAAAGCCTATTGTTGAAACGCACACACAAAAGTTGGCTCTACACAGCATTCTTGCAAAGCTTAACATAAACCACTCTTGACCTAAATTGGCACAGAATAGAATGAATGATTAGAGCATAGTATAATACAAACGTATAGCCAATTACAGCAGGGCAACCAAGTCCATTTCAAATGTGACTCCAATCTTAAGGCATTGATCACACAAAATGTTAAAAATAATAGAAAAACTGTTTTAGTAATGTATTTACCTCGGCTGCCACTTTTATCTGAATATATAAGCATCTCTTTCTGCAGATCCCAAAATCTAATAACCAGAGGTTTAGACTGGGCCGGAGCCCCGTATGAAGCAGTGTGTTTTGCCTGAATCCAGAACCTTGTCCTTTCTCCTCACAACCTGTTGTGGGAAATGGATGTTGAAGAAACGACCACTAGGTGGAACGCAGGAGCATTATGCAAAACCTGGCCAAGCGACATAGGCCTACAGGAAGATGAGCTATCCAAACGTAAATTGGCACCATTTTTTGAAAGGTATACATATTAACATTAATTGTATAGGTTAGTTTAGGTTTAAATTCAATAGAATGAAATTGTAATACAGTATAATAGTTTTCCAAGGTTTCAATATAAATATGCGCACACTTACACTTAACATGTTTTACTTGCATTTACAACTAATGTTTTATTTTATCATTTTGGTAAATTCTGTTTCAAAGTCTTTATTTTCATTCAAAAAAGTCCCAAATCTCACTCCATAAATAATGCACAGAGAAACAATGTGTGGCTTCATACAAAAACATTATACAAATAAACAAACACTTTGCTGTCTGCTTGCACGACTCTAAATGTAGACTTTGAAAATGCCCAAATAAACCTTATCCAAATTTGATTTATATTGTATTTACTAACAACCGTTACATTTACACAATTCAAATCAATAAACTAGTGTTGAGGGTTTAAGAGATTTGCACAATAACATAATCCCCACTTCACATACTGCGCATGCTCGTTGATTCTTGACGTAATGCTAGCCACACGCATTGCTAGCTAGCTAGGTTTTGTCAGTCCCGAGAGCTGTGCTTTTAGCAAGCTAGCCAACCAGCTATTGTTGGCAACTAACTGCGTCGAGTATCGAATATTCCGTCTATTATAGACATTTAGCCTTTTCTTTATTTTAACTTTTTTATTTGGTAGAATGAATTGCACAACCAACGTTGTTCAAGTGACCAATGTGTCGCCAAGCACAACATCCGAGCAGATGCGAATGCTGTTTGGGTTTCTTGGAACCATTGAAGAACTCAAATTATTTCCACCAGAGTAAGTTATACATTGCAATTTATTAGTATTTGAAATGTCGGTGTTCTGTTTATGACGATATTTTCGTGCATTTTTAACAGAGTTGGCAATTACATTTCCTACGCTAGCCAGCTAGCTTGCTTACGAGTTTCGGATTGCAGGGCCAGAGCAAGGCCTGGCCTAGGCCAGGAGTTCAGTCTATTGTGTGCCAGCTCAGTGAATGGTGAAAGCGCATCGTAATCTTGCGGTCTAGATTAGTTGAGTGCTTTAACAGTTACGCCTCCGTGTCTTCTGCTATAGAAATTGCTTCATTTGGCCCCGTTTAAATAGCAAACCTTTGGTATTTGTGAAGCTAAACCTGGAAACCTGTCAATACAAATGTTTTTAATTTTCTGCAGCGAATCCCCTCTACCGGTGACGTCGCGTGTCTGCTTCGTCAAGTTTCAGGAGACCGAGTCCGTAGGAGTGTCTCAGCATCTGACCAACACTGTCTTCGTGGACAGGGCGTTGATAGTTGTCCCTTTCGCGGAAGGTTCGTTCCCCATGTTTCCCATGTTTCAGTGGTGATCAGTTGTATGCTGTATTAATGGGAGAGTGAAACCACACTGATCACAGAAAATGTCTTGCTTGTGTTCTTGGGAAGTTGATTTCCTTCAGATATAGCTACTTATCATTTTAAGGATTCCTAAATTTGTGATCAGTGTCACTCTCCTTGCTCTATATGCTTTAATCAAGAGAGGTGTTGATAGCACCTCAACTTAGACTTTTGCTATGCTCTTGGTATACTGTGGTGCCATAAATCAAGTCTTTAGTCTCCCCGACTGCTCACCACGAAACCTTTTCAAGTATGGGTCACACACACAATGTGTGTGCTTTAACCTAACTGTGCCATGCATTGATTTTGACATACTCAAAAAACAAGGCCCAACGATCCCTCCCAGTAATATCACAGTATACCAAAGTCTTCTTTAAGGACCGGGACCTGAACACGCCTTTACCATGGGCAGACACTCCTCATGAGGCAGAGGTGAACTTGATGGTGTAAAAGTTTAACCATTCTTTTTATTTTCTCCCCCATATCGGACTATCCGTCATTAAATTTCTCTCTGTTATTTGTGTGTGTGATTTTTGTAGTGGAGAAGGCAAAAGCAGAGCCCCCCTTCCTTGATGGCTGAAAGTGGTCCTCTGCCTGTAGCCGCCAACAGGGGACTGTAGGCAATTACAAAAGGCCAGCCAGCATTCAAGTCCCCCCTCTCCCCCTCTCTCTTTTGTGTGTCAACTCTTCTTTCTCTTTCTCTCATTCTCTCCTCTAGGTGTTTTTAGTCTTTGCTTTGCAATGCAAATACATGAGCTCTGTTAGAGGCATCATTTGTCAGGTCTCATTTATCTAGTCTGATTACGAATTCAAGATGACATGGTCATATAGTGTAACGTTATGGTCTAAGCCAGTGTGTTTAATCAGAACTGTGGAATGTCCAGTCTGTTTTGCGCAATGAATTGGATCCCAATGGTAAGAGAGAACCCATAGCAACAAGCTGCTCAAAATACACTGGCATGTTTGATTTGCACACCAAGGCACTGGTTAAGGGCTGTATTTTGGGGAACAATTGTCACAGTGGACCACTTAAGAGACCTGGGAAAAACAAAACAGCATTTGGTCAATGACTACCCACTATATCATCAATATACACTCAATACCTAGCCAACCAGTCTGTTTCTGTGTTAACAAGTTGCTGTATCTTGTTACTTGTCTCACATGTCCACTCCACATAACATGGCATTGGTTCAGTACTCTCTCTTTAACAGTGGTCTTTTTGTTGTTGTTATTGTGTTTTACAGTTGTTTTTCCTGGCTCTGCCAGTCCTGTAAGCCAGGCCCTGCTGAAAATACCACCCATCCCTTTTGTCTCCTGCAGCTAAATTCTCTCTCCCGTGTGCCCTTTTCTAAATGTTGTTGTGAGTGTGTGTGTGTGTGTCCTTTCTTGAAAAAGGCAACATTTGTGTTAGGGGAAAATCAATTGTGATCATTTTAATTTTTTTTAACCAATGCATCCTAATTACAGTACGTTCTACCAGAGAAAGTAGACATTCATGGGCTTTCAGTTGCCTGAGCCCATTGTTATAAAAGGTGGAAACCAAGGTCATTAGTGATTCTTTTATTATTCCACACTGACTCCTGTAAAAAGGTGCAAGTTATCGGCATTGGTTGTAGACCAATTGCCATAACAGGTAAGCTACTTAGAAAAACAGTGTGCAGCTCTTAATGAAAACCTGTATCCATTTTTTACTGAGTGTTGTTTTCTCTCTGACAATTTACTTTCCGGTAAGTAGAAACTGTCAACCTGTACAGTATTGCTGCCAATTTCTCTGAAACTCTTTTTGTTTTGTGTATCTCGATTTTCTCTGTGTGCTTTTAGTAGCGAAGCCGGCACCGTGAGTCGCTTGTTCTGTAAACATCAATATGAAAATTGAGAGCACACCCCACTGGAGAAGCCGCTGTGCTTGCTAACGTTTGGTTCATGACTTAAAAAACAAGTTCAGGTGATAACATCTTGGCAGTGTTTATTGGAGTAGTGTATACTGTGATATCTTCCCCCCCCCCCCCTACGTAGTCATTCTACTGCAATGATTAAATGAGTAAAGGGGACTCTTCATAGATCTAGCAGCTTTTGAAGGTAACCATAGTAACACCACTGCAAATGTTTTGTATGAAGTTGTGAAAAGTCTGTTTTTTTTTGTGTTTTTTGTTTGGCCTTGAGAAAGTCATTTTGTTTCTCTTTCAGTTTTTCTTTTCTTTCTTTTGTCTTTCATTTGAAAATGTCTCTCCTCAAGTTGGAGTGTAGCGACAGTTCAGTTCTCCTTCTAACACTTGTGTTTTCCCGTAGGCGTTATTCCAGATGAGGCAAAGGCTTTGTCACTGCTGGCTCCAGCTAATGCCGTAGCAGGGATTCTACCAGGAGGAGGTCTGCTTCCCACTCCAAACCCAATGGCCAATCCATCAGTACGTCCACACCATCTGCTGCCTAGGCTGTAACTGTAGCCAGGCGCTTTGCTATAGGGGGTGGGGCTTGGAATAGTATATGAAGTTCCTAACCCATTGCCGACTTGAATGTTGCTTTCCAATACGCAGCAACCCCAACTTAACGACAGGCTCGCCTATGTGTTTTGCTGCGTTGCAGATGGGAGGCAATCCATTCGGTGGACCCAACATGGACCCCATGGCTGCGTTTGGATTTCCAGGAGGCAACATGAATCCCCAGGTGACCGAATGCTTGCTGGACTTTCAAACTATTCACATCTTTGTTACCTTGAGTTTGCCACTGTATCAAATTAACCATGGTGTACAGTCACAACCAGGGATAATGTGCTGCTGTGCTTGTCAATAATGTCACTGTTAGTTGTATAATGTCTTCTCAACATTAATGACAGTCTCTGGCCGCTGACCAGCTTTTGAAGTTCATGACGTCTGTGGACCCAAAGTAAGTTATAGATCCATTCAGGCTGTACACACACACACACACACCTATATTTTATAACCTGAAAACTTTTGACATGAAATATAAGCCAGTATAGAGTGAAGTGATGGTTGAAGTCAGCCAGCTGTCATGGGATCATCATCCTCTGACGTGTGTACCGTCCTCTAGACTGAATCACATGACTGCCGGGATGAACATGAATCAGTGCATGAAGCCGGACCCCAACAAAGAGATCGAAGAGGCCATGAAGAGAGTCCGAGAGGCCCAGTCACTCATCTCTGCTGCCATCGAACCAGGAAGTAAGTAGCTCCAGCTCTGTTGACATTCAGGCTGTCGGGGGGGGGGGGGGGGAGGATCACTCGTGTTCTGCACCGTAGTTGTGATGTGCCCCTAATCTGCCCCTCCCCCTGCAGATAAAGAGAGCAAGAGGAAGCATTCAAGGTCCCGGTCCAGATCCAGACGGAGAAGATCCCGCTCTCGCTCCAGACACAGGTGAGCGGCCCGGCAGGGGTGGGAATCTTCTGGTACCTCACAATTCGATTCCAATCGATTGTGGGGGTCACGATGCGATTACAAATTCGATTCGCGATTTTTTCATCAAATTTCGATTCAATATATGCTTACACTTGATTCCAGTTTGCTGTTTAGTGTTACTTGTTTCTATTTCACTGTGATAGGCAGTTAAGTGTTGAAGAAAAAAATCCCAATGCATCAAAACCTTGACATTTATAGTTTTCTTGCAGTTTAGTAAACTTGTTGTTATAAAAAATAAATATATATATATATATATAATTGTTTTTTTGTAACCTTTTTTGTTTTTGAAATTTGTGAATCGCTAGAAGACTGAATCGCAATTCAAATCCGAATCGATTTTTTCGACGGTCCTGCCTCCCCTCCTGACCCGGGGCGGGGCCTGGGTTTGGGGTAGGATTTAGGGACGGCCCCTGACTGTGTTGCGACCGTGTGTGTGATCAGGCGCTCCACCAGCAGGTCGAGGCGCCGCTCCCACTCTCGCAGCCGGAGGCGCTCCAAGAGCCCACGCAGGAGGAGGTCCCACTCTAAAGAACGAGGCAGGAGGTCCCAAAGCAAGTCCAGGTCAGACAGCAGATTATTTGAAATTTTTTACGACCCCCCCCCCCCCCCCCCTAATGTAAATTCTTACAGTAAAGTATAAAGTCTTTATTGCCCGTGCGCTAGTTTACTAGAACTGGGTTAGATAACCTCATCCTCCAAACATTCATTGAGGGCACGCATACCTTTTTAATCTGTGTTCTGGATGCTTCCCTGGACATGCCAAGTGCCTAACCCCCCTCCCCCCTTTCTTGACTGTCAGGGATAGAAAAAAGGAGGAGAGGGAGAAAAAGCGCTCGAGGACGCCGCCGAAAAGCTACAGCACCACCAGGAGGTCGCGGAGCGCCAGCCGGTGAGTGCGGCTGGGGACATGGGGGCAGATGGGCGGCCGCAGATTAGCGGCGGCCCGCCTCTTTCTGTAAAGAGGGCCGGCAAGCCGTTCCTCAGCCTGGCCTCCGACCGGGTTAGCGGCTCAGATGCCCCCCCCAGGTCACAGCCTCACGGTGGGAATTGCGTTTGTGACTTACAGGAGGCACCGGAGGAGTCGCAGTGCCAGCCGCTCCCCCAAGAAGTCTCCCAAGAGGAAGGTCTCCAGGACTCCCTCACCTCGGAGGTTGGTCTCCTTTTGTTTATCGGAAGGGTTTACAGGAGCGGATGTCGGTATCTCTGGAAATGTTTACCCCCCCCCCTTTCCGTACACGTGGTCCCCATTTCATGTAGCTTGAGAATAAATAGATGCTAGCTCTGTGAACCCCCCGCCCTCTGTCCCCTCTCCTGCCGCAGGCATAAGAAGGAGAAGAAGAGGGACAAGGAGAGAGAGAAGGAGCGCGAGCGCAGGAGCGAGAAAGACCGCAGCCGGGAGGAGAGGGAACGCTCCACCAGCAAGAAGAAGAAGAGCAAAGACAAGGAGAAGGAGCGAGAGAGGGAGAGGGAGCGCGAGCGCGAGAGGGAGCGCGAGAGGAAATCTGACGGCGAGAAGGGAGACGTAAAGGTTGGTGAACGTGACGCGGGATGCTCATAACAGATGGATCTCCTTTTCATCGCAGCTTTTGAATTTCTCGCGAACGTGGCTCGCGATCAGCTGTCGCCAAGAAGATCACAAATGCTCCGCGGCAACGAAAGAAATCAGGAACCTGACGCTAACTTGTCTTTCTCCACAGGTTACAAGGGATTATGATGAAGAGGAGCAAGGCTACGACAGCGAGAAGGAGAGGGAGGAGAAGAAGGACTCGGATGATTCCGGCATGTCTCCTAACTCCGTAGAGGGCAACGGCACAGGTCCCCCAGCGAAGGAGGCCAAGGTCAACGGGGACGATCACCACGAGGAAGACATGGACGTCAGCGAATGAGCTGGCCGCGCCCCACACCCACCCCGAAACATGCTTTAACCTAACGCCATCCATTAATCTCAATCTCTCATCTGATAGAAAAACCGATCAAATTGGTGAATGTCTCCGCCTCCTATAGTTATGTCCCTGTCTGTGAATGTTGTGTACATGATTATTTTGACGTATTTGCTGAACAGATATGTGAAAGGGTATATTCTGTAATTTTATATTAAAAGGTTACCTTTTTTTTTCTTTTTATGTGCAACCTTTGTATTTTTTAGCATAAGCTTATGTCTTGGTAATGCAATATGTATCTTATATTATTTGTTGGTGTTTGAGAGATTGCTGGTTAGAAGCAAATTGATTTCACTGCTAAATTGCAAGATGTTAATGTTCCCTTTTTCTTTTAGATTATATGGTGGTCAAAAATGGCAGTTTGCTGTGGGGTTTTCCATGCATGTGTGGTCAGCTCAATGACTTCTCTGTCCTGTGCTGTACGTGCTCATGTCCGCAGCCCGTCCAGCAAGTGGTTTGATTGTTGTGGTGCTTTCTAGCTTTTCTCCCACACAGTCACAATGTTCTGTAGATCTTAACCTTATTGTCAAGAATGATGTATTGTGTTACCATTTTTATACAATTAAAAACCATTTGAGTGATATGTCTGTCCTCCTGGTACAGTGTTTGAGACCCAAAGAGCTGGGCTTTTCAGCTGCTAAAATAATTATGATTGATGGTGTCTGAAATTCAAAACTATATTAAACAGAATCAATGCTAGAATCTCAACAGGGGAAGCAAGATGTTCCCCAGAAACTGAGCCTGTGCTGAAACATGGTGCTGGTGCTTTATTTAAAGGGATGTCAAGGTTGGTAAAGCTGCATTACATTAAAGACCAGCAAAGCCCAAGCCAGACATCTTGATGAGCCAAGTCATTACTTACTGCTGGACACTTATAGAACATATCGCAAGGTTGGTTTCACAGTATCATTTCACAGTATATATCTAACAAAACAAACTTGTCTATAAGAAGAGTGTCATACTGAAGCTGTGAAGTGGGCTGAGTGGAACTGAAAATGTTAGCGTTTGGTCTTTAGAATCTATACAGAAGATAAATATAATCGAGTAAGAAATATAGCTTGAGGATATATTTGTAATTAAATGGGACAACCATAGCATGCGTTCAATACATTAACGACTGTGCAGTATCAAACTAGAAGTGTTCCTGATACCCCGCATCTGGGTTTGCACATAAACACACTCACACATGTAGACATACAAACTACCCTCGAACTAGTTGGACCGCACTCACACAGAACAGATACATTCAAACGATTACTATTGACAAAGGGTGACAGCCAGGAGGTAACATGAGCTAACCTGAAAATGCAGGTGTGTTCATCCTGCACCACAAAAAAGGCTTGGGGTATTGATCTTGTAAGAAGTTTTTAACACCATTATTTCTCCCAAACTGGTTAAAAAAAACATTCTTATGTTCTTGAAATCTATTGCTACACAGTGTTGCTCCTTTGACTAAATTGTACATTAGGTACATCCTTTACACATGAAAAAGTAAGCTCAGTTCAATATGGAATATGTTTATTTCTAACGCTATTTTCCTTAAGTCATATATAGTGTTTCAATTTACAGACGCTAAATGTCAGTGCACTTTTAAGAGTACGGTACTACAAGGTGTCGTGAAAAGGTGGGAGTTATCTTGGAATACAAGATCCAGCCAAGCTTCCCCACTGCCCACAGGAGTGCTGCAGGGAGAGTAGTGGTCCTGTAGGTGAAATCAAAGCTGTATCTTCAGTGACATGTTTTTTAATTTAACTTTTCTCCCCCCCCCCCCATGTCTCGTTTCCCATGTGATTCCAAAGTCATGTTGCGCTACATCATGTGTTTGCATTGATTAGATAAAGATTTCTACAAAAACAAAAACTCAAACTAAAAGGACCATTCCCTTTTTATCGGAACACACAGACATAAAACGTGATAATAGAATTCCACTTCTTTCCTGTTCTTCGTCTTTAGTTGGTTATTTCCTTCAGCGTAGAAAGAGTTCATCTCTCTGTCGAAGCGGGAGGTCGGGGTCACCTCTACAAAGATCCCCCAGGTCAGAGGTCAGGGAAGCGACTGGGGTCTTCCTTGTAATCAGCCGGGATGGAGAACAGGGACTCGTCAAACTCGTCGTAGCGGAACTCCTGGAAGGTGACGGTGGCCGTGATGGTGGGGAACACAGGGATGTCTGAAACACAGCGGCAGAAACGCACACCAGGGAGTTGCTAAACGAGTTTCAAGGAGCACATTCAGAAACCCTTTCTGATGCTGATAGGCTGGAGGTGCCATCTCTCCTACCCAGTTTGACAGGGAACCCGGGAGGAAGTTTCATCTGAACAAACTCTCGGAGTTTGTTGAAGTGCTTGAATGGAGCGATCACCTCCAGCACATTCAGTAACCTGGTGGCAAAAAAAATTCATAAAAGGCAAGTCAGAATAATTTCACTTTTCAACCTGAGACATTTCTCTATTCCAGTTCTACGTACGACTCGATGCCCAGGGGGAAGTCTTGGCTCATGGCCACATTGGCTTTGAAGTTCTTCTTGCTCTCCTTGCACACCAACTCTCTCCCAAGATGGGGTGGTCTGTGGGGGGGGGGGGGGGGGAGACACAGACACTCCTATTTAGGATCGGGCAGCAGCATGGATGTTGCGGTTGGAAGCTAGCCTCAAGTGTTTGTGTAGAGAGTGTAGAGGGCGGCTGGCCGGTGCGGGGAGGCAGGCCTTACTTCCCGTGCTCTGCGGAGATGTATTCCTCCCAGGAGATGGTGTTGGGGGCCGGGGCAGTGAGGGACGGCCTCCTGGCAGGCTGAACACAAGATCACACAGGTGGAGATCAGGGCCCTGTCACATCTTCAACCTAGAACTCCTGCAGATGACCACAAACCTCCTTCCCATTCCCTCCTGCAGCCAGCGGGGCCAGCAGCCCGGGGGGGCCAGAAGCCAGGGGGGCAAGAAGCCAGGGGGGCAAGAAGCCAGGGGGGCCAGAAGCCAGGGGGGCCAGGGCCCAGGGGGGCCAGAAGCCAGGGGGGCCAGAAGCCAGGGGGGCCAGAAGCCAGGGGGGCCAGAAGCCAGGGGGGCCAGAAGCCAGGGGGGCCAGAAGCCAGGGGGGCCAGAAGCCAGGGGGGCCCGGGGCTCACCTCGTAGTTCTGCTCCACCAGGTTGCCCCCTTTGCTCAGGCTCTCCATGATGGCCTTGTTCCTCAGGATGTCCTCCTCGCTCAGGTGCTCGCGTCTCTTCCTGGACTCCAGCACCAGGCCGTTCACCGCGTACACGTCCGCCACAAAGTTCCCCACCCTCTCCTGTAAGGGGGGGGGGGGGGGGGGGGGAGGGGGGGAAGACCGATCGCGTTAGGGTTCTGGGGGGTTGAGGGGATGGTCTCAGGACTATGTTGCGCGGGGGGAGGGGGGGGCTGACCGTCTTGTCCTCTCTGAAGAGCCAGCCGATCTGGCTGCGGGAGAAGCTGATGGACTTGGTGGAGAGCGTGGCGGAGTACACGTCGCTGCTCATCAGGATGTCCACCTCCTCCTCCGTCTCCATCTCCGACTCCTGCTGACAGCGCGGACGCCACAGGACCAGTCAGCGCTGTGTATGTGTGTGCGCGCGCGCGGGGAAATCTCCTCTCATTTGACCTCAGCGACAACACATGGCCATCACCTGGTGACTGCTGAACGCCCTCCCCCCCCCCTCCCCTCCCCTCACCTCGTGGTGGATGCGCTGGTACACCTTCTGCTCGTTGTCCAGGACCACGAAGGACTGGGCGGGCGGGGCGTCGCCCGTGAAGATGAAGCTCAGGTCCCCCCTCTGACACTTCATGTCGGTGAAGTCGATCAGGGTGGTGTCCAGTCTGGGGAAGGACAACACACAGGGGAGGAACTCATGTGGACTTCTTTCAGTCTGTCACAAAGGACAGTTGGGCTGGAGGGGAGGCTAGGAGAGGAGGGGAGAGCGCTCCGAAAGTCTCAAAGAGAGCCCAGCCGTGAGGGGTGTAGCCGGGTGGCTACAGACTGCTACCAGGCGCCCACCTGATGTTGATCCCCTGCTTGTAGATCTTGCACGCGTCCGACGGAAGGATCCGGGACAGCAGGGGCACTGGGGGTCACAGGAGAGAAGCTGTGTTAGGGGCCTGTCGTGTGGCTGTGGCCGATTAACAACACACATCAGACGGACCCTGAGGTAAAGTCTGACAGAACCAGGCAGTGATCAGCCTGGTGAAGGTTTTGTTACAAATCCCGGGGCCCAGCGGGCCCAGCGAATCCACCAGGCAATTAGCATATCACAGGAATATAATGGGAACAGAGCAAACTATAATTAGTTGGCGAGAGGAGAACTTGGCGAGGCGTCCTCGACTAAAAGCCCCGTGTTTGTGATCACAGCCTCCTCTGGTGGACAACTCACCCCAGCTCTGAAAGTCCCAGTGAAGCTCCAGGTAGAAGTCTCCGAGCTGTGAGGTGGAAAGAGAGATCAGTTAGCACGCGCCACCCAGCCTGCTGTGCTCAACACGGAACAAGCTGTTTCTATTGGTGTATGCTAGCCACGTCTGCCAACAACATTTCACATGGGAGGTAGAAAATACATGTTGGGGTGGACGGGGGGGGGAGTGGTGTGGCTTGAGGTGGTTGGGGGGTGGTGGGGAGGGGGCGGGGGGTGGACGGGCTGTGACCCAAAACGTAGTGCGTGTCGGGGGGGGTGGAGTGATGCTCACCTCCCTCAGGGCCTTCAGCAGCTTGGGCCTCTTGTCCTCCACGCTCTCCCTGGACTGCTGCTTGAGCTTCCTCAGGATGGCTGTGACTGGAGGAGGGGAGACAACAACACAGGCTTGGGGGTGAGGAGACCACGCCAGACCACGTCAGACCACGCCCCTAACAGACACGCCCCGGGCGGGCCAACGCACGGAGCCAGAGAGATACTCGAACGAGAGGCACGCGCAGCAAACGGCCCGCTAACACGCTGATCTAACGACTCTAGATCTGTTAATGGGCTGCGTCCCAGATGACACTGGGAGATCGAGCTGCTGTTTAGTTAGAGTGGGACGGAGGGAGGGAGGGAGAGAGAGAGAAAAAGGGGGAAGAGAAAGAAAGAGATAGAGATGGAGAGAGCGAAAGAAAGAAAGAGAAAGAGAGGATGATTGACGAGGCTTGTGAGGGGCAACAGGAGAGCTGTGGAGCCGGGCTCCAGCCTGTGTGTGTGAGACAGGCTGCGAGGGGAGACAGGAGAGCTGTGGAGCCGGGCTCCAGCCTGTGTGTGTGAGACAGGCTGCGAGGGGAGACAGGAGAGCTGTGGAGCCGGGCTCCAGCCTGTGTGTGTGAGACAGGCTGCGAGGGGAGACAGGAGAGCTGTGGAGCCGGGCTCCAGCCTGTGTGTGTGAGACAGGCTGCGAGGGGAGACAGGAGAGCTGTGGAGCCGGGCTCCAGCCTGTGTGTGTGTGAGACTGATATCGGAGGTTGATATGGGCTTGCTGCAGCGCTGCGGCAGACAGGAGATAAGGTGACCTGACAGACGGCTCTCCAGAGGGGGGCACACGATACATCCCGGACCAGGGAACACGCGTGTGTGTGCACGCGTGTGTGTGTGATGTGAGTGCTTAAAGCTGATGCTGCAGGTCTAACCAACATCATGTCGCGTGTGCCGCCCCGTTTCTACCAATGTTGTCACGCTGAAATATTAAATATCCCCTTAATGGATCTGTATGACAGGAGAGATATTTAGCTGGGACTGTGCCATAATGAAGAACAACTGAGGCAGTGGCTGCTGTACTCTAGTCATCTTGACCAGGATAAAAAGCCCCTGGAACGGGGATAGTGGTGTGAGAAAGTGCTGACAGAGTGCTCGCTGCAGGGCCAGCACTGCACTGAGCAGTGGATATATACACATATGCTGAGCTGCTGGCGCAGTGTGGGAGTGTGTGTGTGGGAGCGTGTGTGTGTGTGTGGGGGGGGGGGGGGGAGTGTGTGTGTGGAAATGTGTGTGTAGGAATGCGTATGTGAGAATGTGTGTGTGTGTGTGTGAGAGAGAGAAAGAGGAAGAAAGAGAGACACAGAGAGAGAGAGATAGATAAATGATTTCTCTCACACAAAGGACCAATTCTCCCATTAACATGATAAAGAAGTACCGGTACATAAAATACAAAAACAAAGAGTGACTTTCACCCCACACCCTCTGGAGTTTGGATGTCTTTGTGTGTCTTTGCTTTCAACTGGGGATGCGGCCAACCCCTCCCCCCTCTCCGTGACAGGACCTTCCCATGTCTGACCTCTGAGTCCCCAGCCAAGCAGCCAGCCAGCGTATGTTTACAGCAGGGCAGGAGTTGCATACTAAGTCGACGGGGTCAT
Organism: Osmerus mordax; assembly: GCF_038355195.1. NCBI lineage: Eukaryota > Metazoa > Chordata > Actinopteri > Osmeriformes > Osmeridae > Osmerus > Osmerus mordax. Next base: position 14,105,976 of record NC_090065.1, read on the forward strand.
CTGCCTGACTGTTGTATGCCGAGCAAGAGCAAATTATGTCTCATCGTCCCCCCCCCCCGTGTCCCCCCCCCCTGTCAATGTTGGTCTAGATATTGTAGTCAACGTCAAATGGGAGGTTGAGATAGCTGAAGGACGATGCATGCACGGCCCGGCCTATGCATGGGCTTCATCAGCAGTCCGAGGTGTGTTGTCAGGATGGGACACACATTCCGACACACACTACACCCAACGATGAGAGCTCTGATGTCCAAAGCCGCTGTGAACAGTCAGCCCACCCCCGCCCCCTCCCCCGCCCCCACTAAGCCGTGATCCAGACCGTCTGGATCCTGGACGCTCACAGAGAAAATCCTCTCTCTCTCCCTCTGTCTCTCTCTCTCTCCTTCCAGCAGCACAGATCCAACCCCCCCCCCCCCCCCCCCACTAGAGAGCAATCACACTCATCTGTGCAATCCCTAATAACTGCGGGAGCCAGGTAGAGTCAAATGGGAAACTGTTTGAAATCTGATTGGTTACGAGTGCCAAAAAGACATGATTAAAATATCAACAGATAGGAGCTTCTAACTACAGGAATCTAGGCTGCATGAAATATACAGGCCTAGCTTGGGCTAAACCCTGCTTTGCATCATCTTTTACGTCGTTGATTGGTGAAAAAGTCCTTCTAGCCACATCAGACAACCTGAAGCTACATTAGTGAGGTAGAACAGATTACTTACTCATCTGTCTGTCGCCATAGCTTATGGCCTCTGCTAGGGGACTCCACCCCTGAGCATTCTTCACCTTCACAGGGGCATTATGGGCCAACAGCAGGAGGGCACACTCTGCATTGTAAAACAAATACATGCAATCAACAATCATAAACACAGGTTCCTATTTGGCCCAGGAGTCCAGTTATATCACCCTCAGTGAACATCTCTCTCTGCATGACGTCATTGTTTTTTCCCCCATTAACTTCTTAAGTTCACATTTGCATCACGATAGACGGTTGTGTGTCGGAGGCCTTCATGTTACATGCTCAGGAGCCTCGTTCAGTCAGACTAATCAGCAAGATTAAGCCATCCCAAAGGACCCTCACCATCAGAAATACCACTGACATAAAGCAACTACCAATGCTATAGAGGTCAGAACGGACGCTCAGCCCTGTGGAAAGTCTGTCTGTTGTGTTTGTGTGTGGTGGAGAGAGTACTTTACACAAAAAAGCTGCGTGTCAACACATTTTCAAAGGGGGAGAACATGCTGCTACTATGGATGAGCATGGGCTTTGAGCCTTAATATGCCAGATGGGACCGCCTGATAGGCCTCCCTCCACAATCTTAGGCCAAACTAAAAGTCAATAGATATGAAGCCATATTAAAGAAAACTCGTAGAGCTCTACCATTGAGAGAAACTATTTCAACAATCCCTTGTTTAAGCTTTAGCTGGGTTTATATAAAAACGTTACCTTTGTGGCCCAACATCACTGCTAAGTGGAGTGGTGTGTTCCCTGTAATGAGGAAAGTTTAGGACATTTTAATAAATTGACAACAATGGTTGAAATGTGGACATCGTCATACATCCTGGATAGGCACTGCTTTACATAACCACACACTGTTTTGCCTTTTACTTCTAGTCCAGATAGTCTTTAAAACTTACCATGTACATCTTTTTGGGAGATGTTCTGGGTCCGAATGAGTGAAGATAAGCGACGCACATCTCCTTTGAACACACATTCGTGAACAGGGAATTCGAACTCCCCATTTGTCAAAATGATGGGATTTTTGTTATCATCAACGATAGTTCCATGAGATGAATTCGCGTGTACGTTGTTTACATTGATATTTGATATTTGTTGCTGTGATTTGTTATGGTACTGTTGAAAACCCTTGTTTGATTTAAATGCATTACTGGTCCCGTTTGAAGATGCATCATAGGATTCCATAATATCGTCATTTTTATTCTGTTTGTTGTGGTCCTTCCGCAACGAACGAATCTTCTCCCCAGTCATGATTTAGCTAGCTAATAACACCAGGATTCTAATAGCAAAACGGTATATTTGTCACGACTGCCTACTACAATATAGCTAGACCTAATGCAAAAAGCTAACATTAGCTAGCAACTAGCTAGTTTCTTACACTGGGAAGAATGAATGTGGGTGCGGTGTTGTCAACAAAAACAACGCCACGAAAAATACTCTAACACACACTCTTGTGCCAACATTCGGTTACGAATGTAATCGTCTAGCTACCGGTTACATCGTTATACGCATATTTCTTACAATACGCTTCTTTTTCAAAATCTCCGTTGCCGTTGTTTTTCGCAGTAAAACGGGTTGCTAACGTTTAGCTGTGCTAGCTTGACAGGACCGAACCAGCCTGTTTAAGGAGAGCCTGGCCACTCCCTATTAAGCCCCATTGTACCGAATTTTGTTGCAGTTCCACCAGAATTCCACTGGGAGTGATCGCGGTCGAGTGCAGAATGAATGGGAATCAATGTAGCTAAACGGCTAAATGTGTCTCTTTCACCTGATTGTCATTGAGAAATCTCAGATTTGATTGTAGTTTTTGCATGTTCAACATGGATTACAGGTCGAAAGTTGAATGAACGAGTACTTATGTCCTTTCGATTTTTTACAGGGTAAGTCGTTGTTGCCCATAACACGCTAGCATTCTGCTAACGAATGCTGATTGGTTAGTGAAGGACTGACTACGACCAGAGATCCCACTTGATGGCATCCGAAGCAGAACCAGAATGTCAGAGCATTAGCAACATTAGCAACAACATTAGCAAACCAAAACTCTTTATAGCATGTGTATTGACAGGGAGAGCCTAACCTGTCAGCTGTGTTGTCGATGCCTCGAGAGAAAAGTGGAAGTAACCAGAGCTTGACGTCAAACAGTATCTCAGGCCGTACAGTGTATGACGTCAATTACATTTTAAAAGGCTTTTTAGAACAGAAAGGCAACTATAAAAAAATCTATCACCCAGCGGTGTGTATTTTTTTTGCCTCCCCTTTCGAATTCAGAATTCAAATTACTAGACAAGAAATTATATCCTGAGAAAAGTGGATTTTGAGGGGTATAGCTCCATAGACCTCCATTCATTCTGCACTCGACCGTTAGCGCCCTCATATGGAACTAGAGTGGAACTGCAACCAGTTCCGAACCCGGAAGTTTCCCAAGAGTGGCAGTTCTCTCTCTTAGACATTCATTCTCTGACCGAACGAAAACCATTGACAGCCGCATCTTCCGCCTTTCCTCTCGCGTGATACAAGTGTATCGCGATATACCGATGTTCACCAACCTTTTTAGTCTGTTTTTTTATTATCACAAATAAATACAATGTTCGACATCAGATATCTGAAACTGTGTTCATGCATTGGAAATGCAGTAAAATAGCTTTTTTGACGGTTCTATTTTGTGAGATTAATCAGGCAGTTTTAGAGACGCCTAATAAGTGGTATTTGAAAAGGGTCCATCCACTCCGTCATATTCCTGAGCCTCGTACAAATATATTTCTTCCTTGAGTTTGTAGAAGCTAGCTAATTAACAACAATGTCCACTTCCAAAAAAAACAAGGGGAAGAAAGTAATACACCAAGACGAACTTCGCAGGCTGATGAGAGAGAAACAAAGACAAACGACGGATAAAAAACGAATCGAGTCTCCTTATGCCAAGTACAACAGTCTCGGGCACCTCAATTGCGTAGTCTGCAATGTGCAGGTGAAATCAGAATTATTGTGGCCGACGCACATTCTCGGGAAGCAGCACAAGGAGAAAGTTTTAGATCTTAAAAGTTCCAAACAGTCGACTGCAAGCCAAGGACCCCAACCCCTTTTGAAAAGAAAAGCATTGGTTTCTGAAGTCACTAATGCTGAGAAGAAGTCTAAATCCCAGTCGTCTGCAGTCATTCAGTCAGGACTGCCTGTAGATTTTTTTGAAAACGCAGAGAAACCAACTGGTTCCGTTCCGAAGAACTCAGGATTGAGTCTTTTGGCTGGAACCTATGATGAGGATGACGGCAATGAAGAGGAGAAATCTGATGCAGAGGCACCAGGTTCCAGTGTCCAGAAAGATGTACCTGCCCCTGGACTTCCAGCGGACTTTTTTGACGGCTCCATCCCACCCGTTCCAACTGCTTCTCACTCAGGGTCAATCCTCAAAGCAGATGAACCAGAGATGATCTTAGAGAAGAAGGACAATACAGCCGAGGCCCTACCAGAGGGCTTTTTTGATGATCCAGTAAGAGATGCTAAAGTTCGCAATGTGGACGCACCCAAAGATCTGCTGGACAAGGAATGGGATGAGTTTCAAAAAGAAATGCGCCAGGTGAACACCAAATCAGAGGCCATTGTAGCTGAAGATGACGAGGAGGGACGCCTCGAGCGTCAAATCGATGAAATTGATGAACAAATGGAATGTTATCGAAGGGTGGAGTTATTGAGGAATAAGCAGGATGTTGTGAGAGGGAAGTTTGTGAAGGAGAAAACTCAAGGGTCTGGGGCCTCTGGGGGAAGTGATGAGGAAGAGGACGAAGAGGAGTTGCTTCACTTGCTATCACGAGACTGGAGGGCCAAGGGCGCGCTTGCATAAAGGTCTTGGAAGCCCTTGACAACTGGAGAACGTTTGTGTTTGTAAATAAAGTTTAAAGTTGAACTGAACAGAAAATCCTGCCTGTATTAACACTACATCCCTTTTGATGTTGTGAAAATGCTCTTCTTGTAGTCCAGGAAAATCTGAAATGTTTCCTTTTATACTGTCAGTCAAAGCAATGCTTATTTTCTAACACCACCAGTTGTGTAGTAAAAATAACATCTGAAGCCAAATTGTAGTTTTTAAAGGAATGGATGTTCAGAGACATGCTGTGAACATCCTTAATTTCAAGAGTGTGTTACAGGCAGTTACCTACAGGCAGTTACCTACAGGCAGTTACCTACAGGCAGTTACCTACAGGCAGTTACCTACAGGCAGTTACCTACAGGCAGTTACCTACAGGCAGTTACGTTTGTGATGGTCCAATATTTTGTGCCTATTTGTATGTCACTTGGGATAAAAGTAATAAATGAATACATGTAAAATGGTATGGGGAAAATAGACAGTTGGATGTGTGAACCTCTACTACAATGACAAGTACACGAGACATGACATCCTTGTATTTACATTTATTTAGTGCTCACGCAAAACACAAGTCCCCATAAACATCACGGCGTTGAAGGGACAAATCTGTTGAAACATTGTTGGCTTTCATTTTGAATTCCAGTTCTCAACACACTCCTCTAAAACAGTCTGTTAAAAATTATAAATTACATGCGCAAAGCACAACCTAATAAAATAATTCTCAAAACAATGTACAAGGCTAAGAGCAGTTTCTACAGACTTCATATGCAACCCATACATCCCTACCCCCAAGACATGTTTCATAAGCCATGTTAAAAATTCTACCATATTTACATAATACAAGTGTTGAATAGTTTGTATATACATTGTATCATTCTAAGCCCCACAAAGGCCTGACAATCAAGTAAAGGGCGATCAGTGCTTCTCTTACTACCTGTTATAAATGTGAGCCAGGGGTTCCTTGTCTCTTCATTTGCAAAAACCACTACTGAAGTAAATTGAAGCAAGCACTATACTAATCCTGTAAGCCAATTTATTTCTGTATTATTGCTACGTAATATGCTAAAGGAGTTACCACTATAAAACAATTATTATTGTTATCATTAAGTGTATTTATAGCCCTTCAAATCTTGCAGACTTCATAACTGCTGCACTCTGGGGAGTAAAGTGAACACGTTTATATTAAAGCAATAAATCCTAAGGGGGTTTCAACTATACAAATAACATGTGAGTTGTGCTCCTGTCGTAGGCATGAAGCGCAGCCGATTACAATGATATAAAGCTACCAGATAAAGAGACAGGGAACTGGCTGACTGAACCTTTCTAAATATGGCAATTTAATACCTCTTACCCGAGCTAGGATTGATGACATACACATTTTTTAGGTTATGTTTGTGACATTACGATGTTAGCATTCCTTAACTCAATTTAAATAAATACGATAATAAATTCTTAACTTGTAAACAATTCTGTAAAATGGGACAAAAAGAAAAGAAAATCTGGGATTCTGAAGAGTAGATAAGGGTCCTTGAGTAGAGGGACCGATGAGGTGGGCATGCTAGTGCCACTGTTCCACAAATAAGCCTGTTAAATACTCAGTTCGGAAAAAGTGCAGCGATTGCTGGGATGCGCTCCGTACACCAGAGCCTTCCCTAGTTCAATACTGTTCACTGCCATCCACCCGACCCACTCACAAACTAACAGCAGCTTTCAGCTCAGCCAGTGAGTACCTCCTGTTCCCATCTTGGTCGTAGCCCTCCAAGATCTGGGAGTCAGGAGTTGCCGGTCCTAGGAGGTTCCTCAGGTCCTGGTACGACATCCCCTGTGATGTGGAACCAGACCCCGAACGCTGGAAAAGGACCTCAAGATCTGTGGGGATAAAGTCCTTTAGTCCATTGTTTAGCGTAATCAAATATGATTCCTCATATTTTCCTTGACCAAACATTGCCGATATGTCTCCCCTGCAATATGTTTGTCTTACCAATAATTATATATTATCTATGTTAATGAACGTAACATTATCTATGTTAATGAATGCAACATAAGACAGCATGGTGAAAAGAAGAAGAAAGTACCTTTCAGAGAACGGACCCCTGGCAAGGCCAACGTCTTCCTTGTCCCTGCATCTCTCCTGACACGGCTTGGAGTCAAGAATCGAGGCCTTCTGGTCGGCTTTGAGTCTGTAGATGGAGTGGATTTTTCTAACAGTAGGGAAACGATAAATATGGTTATTAGTAACACAAGGGAAGGGTTGAGATGATGTCAGGGGGATAATAGACACCTAAAAGGTCTTCTGTTTGCACGTCCATACCTTGAATGGCCACAGTGGTTGATCCACCTGTTTTGCTATCTGGCACCATCGCGCTGACTTTTCCACCAATATTTTCACTCTCAATGATCTCCACAGAGTCCTTAAATGTCCCCCCAAAATACATATTTGATACAGAGCAAGATTCGCATGCCAATCAGGACAAACCATTATGTGCATTTGAATAAACTATGGCTTTAGCTTCAAACCATGGTTGTGGGCCTCACGTGTGGTGCTGTCTGGGCAGAAGCTTGCTCCAAGCTGGACACCCTCTGTGTGAGGTTGGAGACAGAGGAGCGGAGAGACAGAATCTGGCCGTCCGTCCAGGAGTGGAAAAGCTCCTGGCTCTTGTTCACCTCACTCACAACATCCCTCAGATCTGCTACATCCTACAGGTGATCATCAGGGTGGAGAGGGGCTACTGGTCATTGTCTTTGAAAAGATGCAGATTTAAACTATAACATAAAATCTTGAACCATAAAATGGTTTATAGTATGAGAGACATTAGTTCACACTGAATGTCCGTTTAGTAGCCATCGTGTTTTACAGGACAATGGGATTGGTCTCTGTACCGTATTTAAGGCTAAGGATGAGAAGTTGCTTGCATCTTTTTCGGGGGAGGCTGTCGATTGGGCATTGGATTGTGTGTCCCCGTCATCCTGTTTTATCCATGGGGAATAAAGTCAAAAGAAATGTGAGTCTTGTAGTCTGTGCTAGTCTCAGCTGTGCGACCCAGATGGAAACTGAGCCGATTCCAATCCTGAAATAGAGGTCAGTCTGGAATTCATGTAACATGGATTAAAACCGTTCAGCCAATGACTCAGAGAACCTAGCTTGATTAGGAAAATTTACAGGAAATGAAGGCCTCAAACATAATATCTGAAAATATATAAACTGGATAGGAAAAGAAGAAAATGGCGGATTCGTTCAAAGACCTCTGTTACAATACAGTCTACTTGTGACAACTTTGATTTTTTTTACAGATAATAAAGGTGAGAAGGTGAATTTAGCAGCCTTTTACCATTGTCTGTTTCAAACCATCCGTTTCTTTCCTCTGTTCCTCTAACGCCGTCTGCATCGTCTTCACATCGTGCTGGACACTTGTTAAAGTGCTTCCAATTGTTGCCACACTCTGCAAGTGAAACCAACGTCCACTGGTGTTACATACAGGCTGTGCAAATGCTACTGTGTCCTTACGACCAAAAACAACACCATCAGAAATGGGCACTTGTAATGGTGAAACGAGATAAACGAAGTCCCTCTCACGCATCAGTAAATATTATATACATTAAAGATCATTTTAAATAGAATACCCTAGTTTCCCTGACACTGACTTAATTCAAGGCAAATTTAACCTTTTGGAGCTCCTCAACTGTAGTAGGGAGGGTGATGAGATCTGAGGCTGACTTAATATTGGCCTTCAGGTTGTTCACTGCAGTATCCAGCAAACTGATCTGAAAAACACAGCAACAAAGGATAGTCACACTACACTTGGAAAACAAGCTTCCCTTTCCTAGAGGGTCGAACTGCAAACTGCTTGTGTTGTCGTGAAGTGCTTATTTCAGAATCAAGGACACTGAGAAGCAGCTGAAGGGTGGGAAGCAGAGACGCACCTTTCTGTTCATCTCGGTGAGGTTGGACCATAGTTTGTTGAGACCTTTGTCACCGTTTTCAATATCTTCTAGCCGTCTCTGCCTTGTCTTCAGGTCTTCACTTAGCTTTGGGATCTCGTGTGATGACACCTTCTGGCTGGATTCCACTGAGAGATAAGGCAGTAAAACAATCAAGTTAGCTCCGTGAAACAGCATCCTGGACCCTATGACTGAGTGATAAAGTCCAGCTCCCTCCTACTTTAAAACATGAAATAAACGATTCAAACATTAACTTAAACTTTATCCACTGTCTTTAACTATACTGTTATTGAACTCAATCTAAGACTAAATATCTAGTCCTATACAAGACTTCTCCTGTGATACATGTCAGGGTTAGAATGAGACCTTGCAGTGTTCCTTTGGAGAAGACTTACATGTGTGCAACTTCTCTTTGAGTGAGTCCAGGTCCTCCTTTAGGGCAATTTGCATCCATATCAGTCCACCACATGCCATTACACACGCAGCAAGTATTATGAACAGGAAGAGGGGGTAGCACATATTGCAGCACTGCGTGTAACTCCTTCTACGAAATAAGACAAAACACACAGTCAGTATGTTCTATATTCTATGGCTGAGGTTCTTGTATTTGCAATTTGAGGTGGTAGCTGCCAGACCAATTCCATTTTTAGCTATTGAAGTTTGTTTTGTTTACTCACTTTCCAAAGGCGGCGACGGTGCCTAGGTTGTTGAACTCATCATCGTCTGAACTGGACTCTGATTCCGTGCCTGGCGGCTCGGTTCGGAGAAGCCTGTGACCGGAGCCCTTCTTGGTCTTCTTCCTCTTGCTTTCCCCAAGTCCAATTAATGCATTGAGCTCCTTCCTTTTCTTCATTTTCTTCTGAGGGGTCAGCGATCCCGCTGAGCCCGACTTAAACCCGACCAAATCCAATGTTTTATCCAGTTTTGTTGATTTCAGTAATCCTTCCTCAAACCAAATCTGGTTACTGTCCAACGGTGCCTCGCTAGGTAACTATCTAGGTGAACATAAGACTGCTAAACCAGTGTATTTTTTGTAGATGACCACACAGTAGCAAGAATCCCACTAGCAGGCCTGTAAACCTGTTGGACAACTGTGTGACATATCAGTGCGTGTATAGCCTAATTACACGGGCATGTTAACTAGGTTACACACACCATAAGAATCCACGCTACTAACGACGTCTTCTTGCTAGTGCTAGTGATCTGGCTAGCTGTTTGACAGCTTGAAGCGCTGGCTAGCCATTCGACCGGTTATTCGCCACACACAGAAGTTAAAATGGCGTTGACGAGCTTCAAAAACACCGACTTTGTCTTCGCTGTCTGTCATTTACGGAATAACTCACTTTCAGGATGATTTGATTCGGCTGTTTGAAGCTTCACAGCTGTTCAATAATATCTGAATTGTCGTAAAACACTAGCCAAGCTAGTGAACACAATTTGGTTTTGAGTGAGAACATCTGATCTGAAGGCGTCGTAATAAGCCTCGTCTGATTGGTGGAATTGGCTTTGCCAGACTGGGGCGCGACAGTGCCGCCGTCTGGTCATAGCTGAAAATTAATTATACAACTTCTGTCTTGATACTTGTGAATTAATCAGTGTTTTAAGTTAGACCTCGAATACAGCGTGTTTCAAATCTATGCTCTTTGCAGTCAAAGTATTCAAAGTGAAAAACATGTGTATGTACAGCCGTGGCCAAAAGTATTGGGAGCGACATACATTTTGTGTTTGCAAAGGTTGCTGGGCCTAGGCATTAAATGACTGCTAACATAATTGGGTGTGCTCAAGCCTTCGGCGAGAGCACAACCTTTGTTCTCTCACATATATATTTATTATTATTTATTTTCGCCCCCCCTAAGGATCAGTCAATATTTGGACTACATACACAACGGCGGTGTCAAAAGGTTCGTCTTGGTAGCGATTGCGTTGGTTGTATTTTTATTTACGTTCCGTTGCATGGTTTAAGTAGAAATTGCGTTTTTGTGGTGAAAAGTGAAGCTAACGGTGGCTAATTTGCTAGCCACAGTCACTGACGTTACTAACGTCACTACGTCACTAACGTCACGAAAACACGCGTGACTACCTGTAGCAGAACATTCGTTTCACATCTGTTAACTTGGGGGATAGCTAGGCTAACTATAGCTTTACTGCAAGGCAGCTGCAGGAACGCCACAAGCAAAGAGGCCAGGGTGATAACTATTTACTAATTTTACTTTGTGATGTGAAACACAGTTATGAAATGTAATGTACAATATTAGCTGATATTATTAAGGAAGTAGGCCCACATCTACTTTTGGAAACGGTAGTTTACTATTTCACTGAAGCATTAGCATCATGACATTAGCCTCTGTTGCCCGGGCAACACATACTACAGTGGTCTATGATGCATCTGTTTTCAATCTTTAAAATAAACATTCCTCACAAATACATTTTCGTTGTAGGATTTATTATGACATTACATTACAAGTAAACGATTTGTGGGTGAAATTATCATTACCTGTGGTTTCAAACCAGTGTTGCTCACTGCAATGCTGTAGCCTACGCGAGACACTACAAAAACATCTACACAGCTGTAGGAAGTTTAAACGGCGACAGAACATGTTCGGCACTCCCCTTACTTAATCAAAAGTCTATCTAACTACTAACCTGAACTTCATTGCCACAGCCTAAACGTTTCCAATCTGTTCATGAAAATAATTAATTTCAGCCTAAACCGTACAACGGAACGTTAAATCCAATTCAACCAACGCAATCGCTACCAAGACGAACACAGCAGTAGTCTACTAGTACTGTACCGTAGTAGTACAATTTACCGGGGCAGCTTCTCCACACAGGGCTATATCGCATTTTGCGTTGTTACTGACAATGATCGCTACCAGTGAGCTTTTTATGAATGAGCGATTTTCCTCTAAATAAATGTCAAGCTTATTTACGTTTTGGGGGGCATATTTTCAGTTAGCAGATGGGACTGTCTGAATCGCGATTCCATCTTCTACTGCCGGGTAACGTCGTAGAATAATCTTCAAAGGGGGTTCTTTATTAATGAATGAATGCAATGAGTAGGCTACATGCCTGAAAATATCACGAGAAGGGAAAAACTTAAAATGACGTTTAAGTCATAGAGATTAGGTCCATTTTTACACCGGTCTGCCAAATTTATTCGTTTTGATTCAACGATGAGGCTGCCTCTTGCAGGGGAAATGAGAAGACATCTATTTCATTCTACACTTCACTCGTATTTTCAGTTGTAAATTAGCAGCAAAAAAAAAATGCCGTTAAATCTATTTAATCTTTATAAATAATAAGTATGCATTTTCATATAAAATATACATAAATCAGTTGTAAAAATGTCATTCAAAAACGGACCCCTGTGCAACCGACGCAAGCAAGCACACCCTACAATTTCCCCAGAAATTGTACCCTCTCTAGTTTCACTAAGTAATATCATCAGCACAGGGGAAAGTGTGAACTAGTTTTAGCCAGTTGAAATCACTCTATCATTCTGATTGGATTTTAAAAGCAGATTGACTGCTGTAAAAGAGGGGACTATTTGCATATATTGAAAATGTTCGTCCCAAAAAAGAAATGTGCCTTATTGTATTCCAGTAGGCTTATTTTATAGAAACATGTGAAAACATTTTCGTCAAATACTGAACCAGCAAACTTTGCAAAACACATTGTGTCATTGCCAAAACTTATGGCCATTGGTATAGTACCCTGGTTGTGTTGCAACTTATTTGCACTTATTTGATGCTGGTTGGCTATAAACGAAGCATTCCTGTTGCGTGACCTTGACCTCCCTGACTCAGCCAGAACTGTCTTCCTATTTTATGCTCCTGCTGTGCATGACCTTGCATTTGTTTGCCTGACCCCTCAACTCACACTGCTTCATCAAGTCTCACTGGAGTCAACATAACTTATCGAAAAAATACATTTACATAATCCTGTTAAATGTACAAAATAATAAATAGCTGGATTAGCAGAATCTCTAAAAATGCATGGCCACTGCGACTTCAAACAGTCCAAAGACTGACCCCTAGTTGACAGAAAAGGCATGGTGTCAGGATGCCATCCTCTGAATTACTTAGCAAAACCTCGTATGACTATTACTGACACTAGACACCATTCTAGCCTGTCAAACTGTACTAGCAGCCGGGAGACTACTGTCTGAACGTAACAGTAGCCAGCAGCGAGGTGTGGGTGGTAGCAGGATGAAATTCAATCAGCAGCTCATCTTTACTCAGAACACCTGGTGAGGGGACGCACAGCACCCTGAGGGTCTGTGCTAAACCCCCAGCATGAGGCTGCAATTCAAAGCATCAGTGATGTTTCATCTGCTCACTGGCTGGATTTCCCGTTTACAAAAAAAAAAAGAAATCTCCTGTGTTCAGACCGATACTGATAAGACAGCACTTTCACGCGCATCACATCCGCAGCCACGAGGCAGGGAGCAAGGTTTTACCAGTCCATGACAATAAAACACTTGTTTTCAGACTTTGTTCTCAGCAGGGGTACTCATATTCTCCGCAGGACTGATCCCTGTGACTGTCTGGCAACGGTCTCCTGTGCTCAGAGAGAATTTAAATGGTGGTGGCATGATGAGAAATACTGAATAGAATTGACTACTAATTGGATGCTTTCATCTGACATGACAGACTGTTTGAATACAGATTAACATCAGTTGGAGGTTCAGCTGCTCTTGGAATACCGATTTATTTTCTCTCTGGGGATATTTGTGTACTATTACGTTTAATGACTCCATTAATAAATCTTTCCAGACTAAAAATATTGGGTCTGTTATAGAAATAGGCTACAGAATTAAGGAATGTAAGAGAATTCACTGGATTTAGTGCACATCATGCTGGTGTGTGTGTGTGTTTAGCAGTGTGTACGCGTGTGCACGTGCACAGGTGTGTATGTGCATGTGTGTTTTTGTGTGTGCAATACCATTATACAACTATGTGCTGCATTTAGCTGAACAGTATATACCTTCCATAATGTCCATGACCCAGAAAGGATTTTCTTGTGATGTTGTGTTAAGTATTGGCAACAAGATGTCGGCAGGGGGCAACCTTCTCATATTGCATAGATTACAGGAAGTGTGGTGCAGAGCAAGCACTACATTGATCTCCAAGCTGAGTTCCACTTCAACACATCAGCAGCTGTATGGACTAACACAGCAGGAACCAATGCAGCAGGCACACCTATTGATCAGAGAATATGATGTTGGAAATGATATGATTTATGGATGTGAATAATAAATGAAAGTGTAAACATCGTCCTACTGTATATTCACTGTATTTTGATGATGAACCTCAAGTTGGAATTTCAAAAGACACCACAAATGGTGGCATGACATGGTTCTGTAACCTCAAAGTGGATCAAATACTATTTCAAATACTGTCAAAAACTTCAAGTATAGTATCGTTGTCACAGCAAAAAAAACAATGGTGCAGTTACAGTTGCCAACTATGAGGCAAACCAAGCACACCTTGATGACTGTACAACTCAACATTGTAATGTAATGGATCTTTGTAATTGACCCTGGTCTTGTGTGACCCAACATTAAAGAATACAAATAGGCTTTTCACCATGTTGACCTACATCACCTGCAGTAGCACTAGCTGTAGATTGCAATCACAGCTATAGAGCAGGTTTACTTTAGTCTCAGATAGATAAGAGAATAAATTAATAAATTGGGCAGAGAAAATAGAGAGAAAAGGAGAGGAGAAAGAAAAAAATGTAGATGAGAGAGAAGCTGGGTGGGAGAATGAGACTCGATTTCATTTTATGGTAAATGAAATTCAAAATGTCCTCCGATGTGTTGCACTTTCACAATGCAGAGCAGATATTTGTTGTTCTTTCAGTATGTCCAACCACCACAATGACAGAACCAAAATATTACAATCATACAGTCCATTACACACTCTCTTGGTGATTATGTATCTAAGACTTTAGATACATGTTAAATTAGATAAATTTAGTCAGTCAAAGCGATACACAGTTGAATAAGCTGATCTGATTTATTATTTGGTTGGTTTGGAGTGTGGAGCATAAAAATGCTTTCCAGTTCAAACCTAGTTCCATGTTGTTCAATATGCCTTTTGTTGTATTGACCCTAACTCTTATCCTTACTATTTCAGATTATTTTGCCGATAGAAACTCCACCCGTTAAAGTAACTGTTTCCCAAACCTTCTTCAAAATTCTCAATGGGATTACTTGGTTTTGCATGTAAACGTTTCAAGATTCAGGTTTCAACCCAATGATGAATTGTTATAAAAAAGCTACAAAATGTAATTTCATAAAAATTGTATGATGTATCAAAATGACAGGTTAATCAACGATAACATATTGGATTCTGAGAATAGGATTGGATGTAGGACCCAAGTGTCCTGTAGAGACATAGAAATCAGTATGCTTTGCTACTACATTTGAAACAGTTAAGAAATGTGATCCCGCTATCAAACTAGTTTTCTTTCCATTGTGACAAAGTGACAAAGCAGAGCTCCACAATTGTCATACTAATTGTCAAATAGATCAAATGGAGAACATTTGGGCTCCCCTCCATCACCTCATACCACAGGATAAAGAACTCCAAGCTACAGTGATGATTCATTTGTATCTCTAAGAGATAAAGAAGAATCGCACAAGTCTCATAAATAAGATCAAACCAGAACATTTAGAGTGATATAGATTCACTGCATTGCAGCACATAAAGAAAGAAAAAATTTAACTTTCCATTCTATGCAAGCATGACTTTTTCTTAACAAACGTTGTGCCAAATGTGATTTGATGCCGTTCCTAGTTGAGGTAGAGGCCTCTCTGTTTGGGCCTTTTGTCTTTGACTGTATTCATGCTGTCACACTGTGGTTGATCTGGGATTCTCTTTGTACAAGGCTTCTCTCCTCACACGGCTCAACAGGCCAGACACACAGAGAGAGAGAGAAACCTTGATGAGGTGTAGGAGAGGGGAACCAGCACATTGGGGTATAACTAAACCTTTGAAGCATTCCCAGCCAACTGGATCATTTATGCTGCTGCTATGAGCCCCGAGAATCAGCACAATGTGCATTACAAGCGATGTACCACACCTTGATGTAGTGTTGTGTTTTAGACAGAGCAGTGACTCATTTCCACCGAAATGAAGTGGGAGTTTGCGCAAGTCCCAATCTTCAACTGCTCCTCTGACACACACTCCACTGACACACGCTTGAGGAGGATGAGGAAGCACGAGGACTCAAGGTGAATGTGCAGAATGCTCCCACTAAGTTCTTTGTGGATTGTTGGATATGGGGGGCAAGTGATTAGATTGAGATAGGGATGTTTAGAATAGTGATGATTGACAGACTAAGACAAAGGGGTGTGGAGAGGACACAGGAGAATGTCAGCCATCATAGTGACGTGATAGTGATGGGAATGGCGATGAGGAAGATGAAACTGACAGCGCAACAACTATGATGGATAATGGTGGCTGGTATTGTTGCCCCACACATGGTACTGCTGAAGGGAAGCAAGTAGGAAAATATACAAAAATGTGTTCTATCGCCTAAGCTTGAACATGTGTTGTGAGAGACAGCATGTCCTTAAACAGTTGCTTTTAACGTTGAACACAACAAGCCTTGAGGCAGTCTAGACAGTCTAGTCTTCGAGTTTTACTCATAAGAGATGCAAAAGTTAAGGCTTTGCCCTTCTGGGACAATTGCTACAAAGAAACGTGCTGGTTTTTGCATATTCATGAGACATTGATGGTAATCACGTTATCACAATCAAAACAAACATTGAGGCCATCATTATTGGTTTCTAAATTACATTGCACCAGGAAATGTAACCAAACAGCTTTACAGCAGATGGACTCCCTACAGCCTTTTGCACATTTAAAATGGAAGCCGATTGGTAATTTTTAACTAGGCAATGACACAATGATTTGTTTTCACAAAATGTAATGTGTCAGTTTGCAATTTATTTATTGTGGTGTGTGTTCCTATCTTCTGGGATAATACTGTTTAATGCACCTGTGCAGGGGACAAATATTTTATGTAATTATTATTAATATAATTTATATAATATATAATACAATTATTGCTGGTAAAAACTAAATGGAAGCAAGTTACATTTTGGAGTCAGAGTAAAAACGTTATATGTTTAATACAACTGAATGAAAACTGTTTCATACATATGATGCTTTATACATCTTTCTAGATATATTTGCAATTTAAATTGGCAAAGAGAATTGCACCTACAGTGTGCCGTTTCTAATCAAACTAATCAGTTTTCTTCTAGTGATTTTACCAATCAATACCATCACACATAAATGGGTTCATTTGGATTTCAGCAGTCTTTTTAAAAACAAGGACATGGATCTCCAGTAAATACTAATCAACTCACTCAAGCAAGCTGAAAGGACTGCATTTTGGCCTTAAAAAAAAAAATCCCGATAGAGTTAAATGTACTGGGAGTACTGCTCAATGAAGCCAGAGGTTAAGATGTTCTGGACATTTGCTCCTACTAATATCTCATTATCAAATCATGGAAATGATTGGCTTGGTGGATAAGCTTTTTGGCAAAGCACAGTGAAAATGCTATGACTGTATGCAACACGACCTTATTTGTGCATTCTTAAATGCAGTTAGTGATTTTGATCACGGTCAGACCTACGCTCTCCGGAAGCAGAGAAAGAAATGAATGAATAAATAATTAAAGACATCAAAAATCCATTATTTCTGTGTGGCTAGATTTTACTGAGGGTTTGTGGTGACTGTATCGTTCTAGCATATTGAAAGATTTCCTTCAACATGCCTTTAACAGCTCAAATCATGAGTCCATCAAATCCTGTCAATCAGCACATATAGGTCTTTCTGAGGACTGAGGAAATACTTATAAGCCAGACCACCCTCTCAACTACCTCTCTCAGCTGTGGAGCTGGAGCCCACACTTTAGGCACAAATACACAACACACTGAGAACATTTCCAACAGCTGGATACTGATCCAACTGGGTAGTTAAACATCTATTGAGACCATTTAGTCACTAATATGGATAGACAAACCTATCAGAGCTAGTCATTAGAAAAATGGTGGGTAATCAAACAATGCTGTAAAGTGTCACATCTAACAGCTAACATCTTTAACATTGTGAGACATGCATATTCTTCTTCATATCGATTTGTCCTAATAGAAAATGGGATTTACATACAATGGATTAACCTTATGTCAAACCTATTTGAATATGTGGACGACATTAAAACCCAATAGTCACGGTGACACAGCAATGCCGAAGATACAGGAGAATGTGTTTAGGTTTCCCTGGAATGCAGCGACTCCTCAGTAAGAGGGATTACTGGAGGAAGGAAGAGCGTTTAGTGCCATCCAGTGCATGATTCTTAAATAACGGATGCTGGGTCATTTTTCCAGGGAGACAGTGGGCCTGCAGCGTATCTAATTCTGCTATAATACCTCCAGAAATAGAGAATCTTCTCCTAGGCAGCATCCCAACATGCCTTTGTCTGGATCTCAGTAACAGAAATTGCTGAAAACTTTTGTTCGAAATCCCATTGGCTGTATTTTACAAACAATTGTGCCGAAGCGTTCAAATGGCTGTACTCTTTTACTGACGTCAAGAATAAAAAATTGTTCATCAAAATATTAGTTGTATTATATTTGAAGAGACAAAAAAGCTTTATGTGACATAATAACAATACAATTCTCTGCACTGTCGGAGGATTGAATCCTTGCCTCTGTTCAATTGACATTACAAATATTAATTTTCTTCTAGTAAAACAAAGAAACAAGCGAATCAATGATAACTTTCCAGGATTTCTCTGTTTTTATTCAATATTATGATATAGTTTTTTTTTTTTTTTGAAATTAGATTTAAATAAAAGATGTAACATGATTATTGATTACTTTAAAAGTTATGTAATGTGATCCGTTTCTATTCTTTTTTATCTAATGGTTGGAGTCACAAAACAGATAATTAAAAACAGATAGATCTGTCATAGCAAGCAACATACAGAATCTGTAAATTACTGAAAGATTTATTTCAACCATCAAACATAAAGCGCAAAATCCATCTTCTCAACATAAAATATAATGTAAGCGTTGGTGTATATCGACAGTAAGATGAGAAGATGTAATTTGTTTTCAATGTTATCATTGCAAACCTTTTCAGCTCAGTGCAACATCGAATGCCCAATGTGTTCATATAACTTGGTTCATACAGGGAAAGTGAGGTCATGTCTTTTAACAAGACAGTGACTTTGTCTAGAGGGAATTTTTAAATCTCTATGGGAAGGCTGTCTGGAAAAACATTCTCTCAGGTGTTATGTCAATCATGCCAAGGCTGCAACATCAACATTTCTTCTGTGCTTTTAACTTATTTTCCTCTGATTCTGAAAGGAGGACAATGTCAATCTCATTTTCCACCTTTGCCATCCTTGGGCGTTTTGCAAAATTTTTTTAGGAGCAGAATATTCTCTATTTTTCTCCAACGTGTAGCAAGACTTGATATTCGTTTTGATTTGTTTAGTTAGAGATGTTTGAAGGTCTAAAGTGCAACTACATCCTGTAACCATAGATACTATATATGAGGATGGCTCGGTGTGCTGGTTCAGTAAACACTGCAGTTCTCTCTTATCTGGACTACATTTACATTTAGTCATTTAGCAGACGCTCTTATCCAGAGCGACTTACAGTAAGTACAGGGACATTCCCCCGAGGCAAGTAGGGTGAAGTGCCTTGCCCAAGGACACAACGTCAGTTGGCATGACCGGGAATCGAACTGGCAACCTTCGGATTACTAGCCCGACTCCCTCACCGCTCAGCCAACTGACTCCACTAACATACAACACTAACATACAACACTAACATACAACACTGCACCATGTTCCTTTGATAACCAGTGGGAGACGACAACAAGGTGATTGTATTCTTACGGAGCAGAGACTATACCATAGCTCAATATGATCTTCAAGCAAATACTGAAGACAGTGGTAAAGGTTCCAATAAGCCCTTCACTGTGTTACAAAGGTTAGAGATTGAGCTCGGTAAGAAAAACTCAAGGTGCACAGTCTTTTTTTAATACTTTGCTGTCTTTGACATGATATCATTCATTGCTACACCTGCTATTTCTTTATTTCAAACTTCCCATCTCAAAGATAGAAAAAACAATCTTGCGTTTATTGCCAGCTAAAACACTCTGCAGGGCTAATCAAGCTGGCCTACTTTTCAAGCTCTCCTGACGGTTTCTTTTTCTGTCTAATCCGCTGAATTAGCATGAAGACCATATTCAACTGACACTTGGAGACATGCCTTAAATGTAGAAGATTTTTTGCAACATTCTGTAAATTTACCCTGAGTTTTACTTGTGATGATATGAAGACATTCAATCTGGGAAAGACATATTAGTACTACCACAATATTAACAGTTAAAGGAAGGATTCACATGTGGGGTTTTTTTGTAGTGAGGAGCAGACCAAAATGTATCAGTTGCCCTTTCTTCAGAATCTTGTTTTCTCTGTCTAGTATAGTCAAGCTTAACTTTGGCCAAACCTAAAGACTTCTGCCAACCATTTACATACCCAGTTAGGTAATAAGACACTTGGGTGCCAGTGCAGGGATGCCAAAAACAAAATAATTGTGAGTGAAATTCCTTTTGACACTCATCTTGTGCTTTGGGCACTCCAGAAGTATGGGGTATGTTCCTAAGGTGGCTTTCGTCCTTAAACGACTCGGTGCTGAATAATTTCCTCGCACCCTATGCCAGAGCAGTGTTCTATGACATGCTCATCATGACACCACACATTTGTCAGTTTTCACCGCCTGTCTCGTCTCTCCCATCACCCTGTGTTTGGATAAACATTCTGAGTTCCTGGGCACATGGAAATACAGCTGTCAATGTTGCAATTATGTTGTTGCTTACACAGCAGCAATGTACACAACGTGGCTCCAAACACATGTTTGTCATGCGAGGAGATAAACTGTTGCCACAGGGAGGCTGAACAGCAACACGATAGGACGAAGGAACAACAAAATACCCAATTGACTTTTATTAGTGTCAGGTCCTGTGTCAACACAAGGCTGTAGGCTATCTGTAAAACAGGCCATATGAGGAGATGGGCAGCAGTATTTGGATAATAGTTGCAAATGCTAGGTCATTGTTGAGGAGGTCATTAAATGAAGCGGTTGTTTTACCAAATAGTAGGATGGACCTGGATTCTTGGTTTTCTCTCAAATGGCTGTTGATGGGTCCATTATAAAATCGACTTTTTGGAAAGTCCGCCTGTAAAACGAGGAATTTTGACTTGGTACATTCAAGTTGCTCTCCACCATCATCTCCACGATCATTATCTTCACTGTCTATGCTTCACTTGAGACAGCGTGATGGAAATGAGCAAACATAACCTGTTTTTTGCTCTGAATAAAATGATCGGTTCTGAAGGTAGTGAGTCCAGCTCTGGATAATCCTTAGCATATGAACTCCAAATAACAAGAACATATCAGCCTGTGAAAAAAAAGTTGACTGTGAGAGAAAATAACGTAATAACAAATGCTGGGGGGGCCTCGGTCTGCACTGCAGTGTGCAGTCTGACAAGAAAATGTATAGCCTAATCAGATAATTGAGTCCAGTAATAGAGAATGAATTCTCTGCTTGTTGATGTCACTGCCAATGATAACAGTGTAATTTGGATTTAAAGGCATAAAAACATTTACTGGAGGGTCTACCGGACCAAACTTTTTTTTATCAGATATGAAGAATGTCTATCAAAAGTAACTGTTGGCATGTGGTCCAGAATCCCACCACAACCTACCACAAGAGATAACGAGAGCTATATTTTCAGTAAAGTGGCTACTCTCAGATAACGCCAGGTAATGGATATACAGTATTTGTTGATTTAATACATAATTTGACAACAAAGATCTGTGTCCTTGTGCAATTATTGCAAGTAAAACATCCTTTTAAGTCAAGTTTTTACCAAAAAAAAAAAAATCATTCCAATTAAAAAAATATGTCAGAAATGTTTGTTCTTGTATGAAAGTTTTAATCCTCATAGTACTATCAATAAATTGACCTGCATTTTGTTGTTACTTATAATAATTGAACTATAATAGCAGAACCAATTGTAAATGAATAGATGTCCAGGCATGTTGCAGCCAAAGATGGTAGATTTTTGAACAGAGATGTTGCATCTGTGTTCCAGTGAAGATCTCTGAGACAATGCCATGGGGAACGATGAATCCTCGACGATATGCTGTTTGAAGTGGTGGTTTGAAGTAAAGGGTTGTCAATACACACGCTACTCTCCATACTAATCTAGTATAGGTCTAGGTCTTCTGGAAGAATGCTAGTACGGTCTATAAAGCTAGTGCTTTGGAACTCTCCATCCGAACATTTCTCTAGCCAAAGGTGATGTTACTTCTTGCCCTTTAGAGAAGTAATCTGTCTCATGTTTGCCTGAAGGGCCCTTTAGGAAAGATCAGTCTTTGATAGTAGTCTTTGTAACACCAAATCGAGCCTGCTATAAACATTCGGCTAACACACTTCTCATCATCGTCATTACAACGAGAGAGAGAGACTTGGCCTTTGGGTTATATGTTGTTATCTTGTGGTTAAATGTTCTAAGTTGTTGCAGACGATACTATCAAAAGAGAAGAAATGCCAAGCCATGCAAGAAGTGAAATTATGTAGGTCGAGATGAGATGCTCACACACACACACACACACACACACACACACACACACACACACACACACACACACACACACACACACACACACACACACACACACACACACACAGAGACACACACACACAGACAAACAGACACACAGACACACAGACACACACACAGACACACTCAGACACACACACAGACACACAGTCACACATAGACACACACACAGACACACAGACACACATAGACACACACAGACACAGACACACACACAGACACACACTGCTCGGCGTGCCACTTCCTCCTCTCCTGCTGCTCTGTCCTAAACCCCTTCACCCTCCATGCCGGGAGTAGACACAGATCTCTTTTTCTCTTTGTCATGGTAATAACACTAAGCCAAACTGTCCCCCCATTTTGCCTGTCAACTTGCGTTTATTTTGCTTTTCTTTATTCTTTTCTCCTTGCAGCATGTACCGTCAGGTTTCTTGTGGTATGTATAAGTGTTCACCTCCCCTCCCCCCACACCCCTGGAACCAATTATATTATCCAAGCAATCCTTTCAATTCTGACAAAAAAGGAGCAAAGAAATCTATTCTTTCCCCCAGAAGTTTCACACCTTAACAAACCTTCTCGAAATAACTGCAATTTTTTTTTCTTTCGCTTATTCTTTCTCGCCGTTCCGTCTTCGGTTGTTTCCATGAAGGTCTTGACAGTTTTCGCTGCACATTCCTTGTTTGTGACACTTACCACTGGTGTATTCTGCCGCTGCAGCAGGATGCTTGCCTGAGAGACCATTGTTTCGTGTTGTAGCCAGTAGCCATCACTTCTCCAAAGGCCATCCACATCCTCCCAGCGCAGTCTAGCTGGAGGCTTATCCTCAGGCTGGTCTCGAGCTGCCAGGCAAGCTGCCATCAACAACTTTTATTTCAGCCATTTCACATTCACGGTTGTGAGTATTGTAAGTTGGTGGTAAAATAATAACCGCTTTTATGACATTTACCAAATTAAATGATTAATTTGCTCAAGTATGTTTTGGGAAAATGCATTCATTATTTGGGATTTCAAGAGCCCTGGCCCTGGATAGAAAATATGGACAATCCCAACAGGTAATCATTTTTTTAATTTATTTTATTTTTATAGCTATGTTTTGCATTTCACCTGCCTTGATAATAACATGGCAGCCATTTTATGTGAGAATACTCTTCTCTCAAGTTCACTGCTGAGAGGGAGCAATGAATCCGTTTTTTCAAACCTATCAACATCCAGCCACCTTTTCAAATTGCACAGTATATGATAGACAGCCTTACACATGAAACTCCTTTCATCTTCCCTCAAGCCAACTATCTCCATGAGGCGAGATATCATCTAAATAATCCACTTAAACATGCACCATTCATTTGCTTTGATATACGTAGATTCAATACCGCCGAGATTTGTTCTCATTACCTAATTCCTTTTTTATCCTGTGTTGAGATGCTCCATTCTAGGACATGGGTATATACTGACTCAGTTCCATATTATTCTCTCCTGATATTCTTATTGTCCCTGTCGAGTTCCATACATGGCCTGAGTGTGAGGTTAGGCGGAAGAATCCTGAGTGAGTGTGAACCTTATTGAAATTCAAGTGCTACATTCAAGGCTGTCCTGGGTTTCAGCTGAAAGCAGCCCTATGTAATTACTCCGACCACAGTTTAAAAAGCAATAGCCTTGTCAAATATCCCCAGGAACATGTACAATATTGGTTGACAAGGAGCAATTCTGACTCGCCTACAATTTTGACAGGCACGTCCCACTCTGAGCAAGGTGCCCTTTCCCATTGAAAACAATCATGATGCTCCTCCTATGGTAACGTTTTTGGAAAAATGTTATAATTAAAAACCATAGAAAATGTTTATTGTTGCATGAATTCAAATGTTTGTGTCAAGTGGAAAAATCCAAAGATATATTTTGCTGTCAGAAATGAATTAAAAAAATCTTTGTAAATTAAATTGTTAGGTTTTTCCCAAATACCTGACAAACTGATGCCAGAGATTGAAAGGAATAATGTGTTACTTTATCTCTTCCAATCAACAACTGCAGAAAAAAACATTTGATGGTGAATGTTAGAATACACACAGATTTGAGATGTAAATTGTTCTTGTTAAATATTAATACTACATGTTGTTGATATTTTCAGAAATTGTTTTGCAACAAAAACTTACTTGCACTAAAAAATGAATGTGAAGATTTTACTTCTATGCCTGTCTTTAAAAAAAGCTAAATGAGATTTACCCCAAAATACATAGGTACATTCGACTACCTCTTGTCACAAGCAGCTCATGGAAATTGAGATGAGTGAGGTGGGTTTGTTCCCTTGTAAGGTGTGGCACTGGGAGATGAAACACTGAACCTATACCACACATTAAAGGCACGTCTCATCATATCAAAATACAGGCTTCCTGACAAACGCAGGCTGCCACAAACCATAGAGCATTCACAGCTGCATGTGTTTAAGATGCTATTAATCCAAGAAATGGCTGCCGAAAGATGAAACGTCTGGCAATAAACTGCAGACAAAATTATGCAACATGAAATTAAAAAAGAGCCATCTGTCTTTGTTTCAATGATTTTTATTTTCTGTTACGGTATAATCTCTTGCATTAGATCTCATCATTCTTCTTTCCTCCCCCCCCCCCCCCCCCCTCCTAATTTGTCACAATTTATGACAAGCAGTAGATCATATTTTATCATCTAATGGTTCACTTGACGGTTCATTGTGATTCCTGAAGGATGTTATGCGAAGGTCTGTTTCAGAAAAGGATGTGGTAAACATACAAGATATTTAACATACTCGCTTTTGCAGCACAAGTCACATGTTCTGGTCAGCAAAGGACTGTATTAACCTTGCCAGACATGATTTATTATTAAATAATCTATTTTTAGATTCTGTCATTGCATTTATATATAAAAGTCAAGTCTAGAATTCTATTTAAAAAAAATCCCTTGTAACTGTACACACAATAATCATCAGAACAAGCAGCTTTAAATAATCTTGAATATTAGGTCTAAACGTGGTTTTTGTAGTCTGGCCTTGAATTCTTTTTTTTCTACTTTTCATCCATCCTCTGAACTTACCTCTGGGGGGCAGTAGAGACATCGCTACTTCCTTTCATCCCCTCCTGGCTGCTGGGAAGGGGGCAAGGTCAGAGGGGATTTAAGCTTGGCTTACCACCACATGTTTCTCTGCTAGCCCAGTCTTGCTTTAAGGCATAGATTATCCCCCCACACTGGCTACTGTTACAGCAAACCTTTGTGGCTGTGTGGCACAGCAGCCACTGCTAACATGCACAGATCCTATTGGCTGTCGGGACTATCTCTATCCTACCTTGACATGTTTATGTAACCGTTGTGTCTTCACTGCTCCTCCTCGAAGCACTTTATTAATAGGGGATTAAAAAAGAGCATCTTACTCTCAAGATTGCAACCAGGCATTTGGATGGCCACCTCTTTTAAGGCCTTATGAAAGATTAATGGAATGGCGGGTATGTTCATCGCTTTCTGTTAAAGTAACATCCTTTATGTGCCCTACATTTGGATCATGCTGTTTGAATTGAGCAATCGTATCACAACCATAACACACAGGCTGAGTTCCCAGTGGCCGGTGAGGTAGGAGCATGTAGCTTGACTCTGTTAATAATTTGGCAGTGGAAACACAGACAGGCAGATGGAGGCTAAGAGAGAAATGTTCCATTGAATGAAAAATGAAATCCACTTATGTTTCCTGAGAATAGAGAGAGAGAGAGATTTTTTTGGGGGAATGTCTGCTTTTTTGAAACCGAAGACTCCACAAAAAAGTTAGGCCGAATAGAAACTAATTAGGTTTGACTCCTATCCGTGTGAAAACGACACCACTTACAAATTCATTATTCCTGTTCCTTTGAAAGCAAGACTGAGGTAAAATTTGAACAAAGAACACAAACAAACCGAGTGATAGAAAATGTGTAAATGTCTGAATAAAATTTTTTATATGTATGAGGTGGTTAAATGATCCTAGATATTCCTTGTGTGGATCCTTTTGTTTGAAAAAAGCACAACTTTTCTGTGTTGTAAAGGCAGCATTAGCCATTCAGGTGAACTACTGATGTTAATGCTTTTGTTTCCTCTGTCAAGTGATTTCCTGTCTGAGGGCCAACATAACAAGGAAGCTGATATACAATTGAATATAAACCCGAGTACAAATATTGGCCCCACACTACAGTTAGTTACACAGACAGAAAAAAGGCACCCTTGGACCTAGTAACAATTCTGCCATTGTTCTATAAGTTGGGTTGATGGAGAGCGTAGTCTCTGGAGGCCCAAGGAGGAGCGGGCTCACAGACCCAGTCTAACTGTGTGTAAGTCATCCAGCAGTGGCCTCCGTCTGGCATTCTACCCAAAGCACATCCTGTGGGAGGGGGAGTTTTGGAGCGGGCCGAGCGACCACATCAAACAATGGCTTTTTGTTGTAAACAAAGCCAGGGCAGCTTGCCTGGGGCCTTCTCTCTCTCTCTTTCCTTGCGGCCTGGATCCAGACTGCCCACCGTAATTCTGGACTGTCAGACAAATGTACGTTGGTGCTCCATGAGTCTTTCCATAGTGTTTGTGTTCGTACACAAGGCTGTAAACTTGGCAGTAAAACAAACAAATAAAAGTATGCTTCGGAAACAGTCTGATGAAAAGTCTGCCCAGAGACAGAAAGCATGGGTACAACTCATTTACCTGGGCAGGTGGCACTTTTTTTTCTGTGCAAAATAATACAATGACCATATGTTTGCTTATTAATGAATTTTAAACACTGTAAGAACCAAACACGTAGCCTTGGGGCACATTGCCATCGACGGATGACAGACAGCTTATGGTTACACTATAATGCGAAACTATATTGACTTATGGCAATTAAAAAAGACATGAAACTTGGAGTCATCCAAACACGGAAATATCCGTTTAGAAAAGCTTTGTTCTCTTTCTCACGTATTTGCTCTACTTGTCTGTTCCCGAGTACACAGGTTGGACAGTGTTACAGGCCAGAAAAGAGGAGAAACATTGAGTTCTCTGAGTGTTTTCCAAGACATTCTGATCACTTCCCTTTAAAAGTACCTCACTGAGCTGTTACACCAATTACTTTTGCAAAGAATGTTGTATGACACAGGAAACCCTGAAGGGACTTGATTTCTGGTGGTTAGGGTTAGGGTGACCAGTATGAATAATCAGCAACCCTCACCATGAAATGACACGTACCAGCAAGGAACAGCATGTTCATCTTTGGGTAGCGAAGGTGTTGCACTGCATTGTCATTCGTCTTACTGAAAAACCCCTCCAGATATGGAACGCTTTAAAACACACGCTGCAACACACCGCAATCCCTCGGTTTCATCTCAGCGCCATTAGCATAGCCTCTCCTGTGGCAGAGCGGGAGTAGCAGGACTCAAAGGTGACAATGTGATATGTTTTCTCAGTGTGCGCACTGCTTAGCCTGTGATTAGCGCTGTCGTACCGCAGAGCTCAGCTGGTACAGAAGGGCCGATCGCACTTTAGGTATGATAATGAGAGACTTAAACACTCGTCTGTTTGGGATGCAGTAGCCAGGCAGCAGCTGGGATGTGTGCTCAGTCATTATCACTCTAATGGTTAGAATGGGAAAGGAAAGCAGGAGGAGCGCATTACTCAGTCTTAGGGGCCTCGGAGACTCACCCAGGTTATTAAGTGGCAGTGTTCTTCCATTATGGCACCTATGTATGTTTTACCCCCACATCCTACTCTGTAACCAACACACACTGCATTGGATTTGGAAAGCGGGTGATTTTTTTTTACTTTACTGATAATTGTTTAATTAAGGCAAGCTGGATCTCATTGTTCCTGCCAGGGCCCAAGGGCCCAGGACTGGAGAGGTTCTGGGAGACGCTGTAATGGAAGGGGGAAATGGAACGTCCTGGTTCACTGCCCCACTGATCCCTGGGGCTTCACTTCGTTTTGACTTTCTCTCATACCTAGTGTGTCAAGGGCATTCGCCATTTCCGAGCTTCTGAAATACAACATAGGTCAACCTTCCCAAACTCTGGAGGAGGAACTGTGGGTGCTGGCTTCCTCTCCTCTCCTGCTCTGTTGTGTTAAGAGCCAGACCCAGGGTGTTGACACTGGAGGCTGGGCAAACGTTATATTAGGCCATTTATTTATTTCCGAATTTGTCACAGGGAAAGGAAGAAAAAAATAATACTACTGACTGGCACGTACATCATTTACTGTAAACTCAGATGTTTGCTTGAATGAGCCACAAATGATCGTTGTCTGAATCCTGTCCAAGTAACAGAATACCAACCATTCTAGAAAAACACTGTTTGAGATGCCACATGCTGAGCGCCTGGAGGGACAAGATTCCATTGAATGAATTTGAATCTATTGGTGAGAAAATATTAGAAGCTTTACATAGAGAACAGGCTCTTGTGAAGTGTGGACAGAGGGAAGCAGATTGGAGGGCAGAGGCCAGGCGCTCTGGTGTTATGTGGGCCACTTCTGGAGGTCTTTGCAGGAAGGTTGGAGTCAGATATGCTTCAGTACATCCCAAGATGAGGACTATGCAAATTTGAGGAGTTAAAGTATCTTTATGTGTGCGAGTCCATTCAAGGCTTTTCCTATTGATTCAGTTACCATTGGGGCAGCCTTCTCTTTCACTGATAACTACAGAGGGCGTTATAACCATGGTGCAAGGGCATGACGGGAGTTGGCTTGTTAGCAAGCCTTATCTGTTCAACATCAGAGACAACATTTAGATCCAGAAGATTATTATGGTCAGGTTCTAAACCTTTTGTATTCAACAATCTGCTTTTTCTGCTGGAATTAACTCAGCGTGGAACACCTTTTAAGTTCTCTGAGCTCCCAAAGACAAACAGGAAACCTATTTCTTTTGATTGATCTACATTTACTCCAATTCCCTCGTAGTGTGACTCAGAGCACGTTTCTGTTTAAATGCTGCAGGCTGCCGCTGGGTTCATGGAAGCCTGCATGCTGGCGCTGCCCATACACCCCGAGTAAGTCCCCCTCCCTGGGAAACAGCAATCCTCTCCTGGCTGGTGGCTGTTTCCTTGAACTGCAAAAACATGTTAGTGAACCGAAGCGCCTCTGAGTCAGAGTTAAGAAGAAGGAAAAAAATCTATCATTTATTATTCAAATGAAATGAGGTCCGGCAGATGGTGGGAGAGGGGCCGTGCGCTTGCGGCAGAAAACCTCCTGCTCTCTACCTCTGTGATTTGCTCCGCCTGCGACGGGGAAAAAAAAAGTTCAAAGGGAATCAGCGATCGTGACGGATCCCATTAGCATATTCCCAATGAGGGAGTTTGGAGGCAGAAAGGGGGAATAGAAATATTCCATGCAGGAACTAATCAATGTATGCTGTGTACACACAATGCAGCTGCTGCACCAAGGGCTGTTCGTTTACGCTGCGCCGGAAGAAGGACAGACAGTAGACTCTTCTTTCATCTCCCCATCACTCTGGTTGCCATATACAGCTTGTTCATTCCTCGACTGGTTTCCAGAATCTTCACACTTTACACTGGACAGTAATTACGTTTCCGTGAATCTCCTATCAAAGAACACTATACATGTTGCAAATGAGGTCTCAGACGTGTGCAATGGCTGCATTCATTCCATGACAGAGCATAATGAAGTTAAGGCGCAGAAGAGTGCTTTCCAGAGAATTATAAAATACAGCCATGTGTTGGGTGAATCCGGCATAAAATCGGGGCAGGTCTTGTAAAAGAGCGGAGAGCTCTTAAGCTTCCCTCCAGACACACAAGACCTCAGCACCTGTCCAGGGTTCACTCATGTGTTGCGCTGTAGCCATGGGCACCCAGCAACAAGTAGCCATCCAATCTCTCATTACGTCTTTTTATTTTTTCATACCTCAGTTTCTAATGCTGTTTTAATTCCCTGTAGATGAGCCCTCCTGCTTTAAAGCTGTGGACTGTACCACCCCGTTCTCTGATGTGAAATATTGGACTGGGAAAATGCTCTCATCCCCTGGGCTAAGGCTGTATTTCAAAAACTGAAATCTGAGTGAGTTTTTCTGGAGCTCCCTGCGGTGCTGTTCTTTTGGACCACAACAGGCCACAGATCTGGCAGAAGTAGCCTGCTCTCAGCAGAACTACAGAGGAACACTTACCCATTTAAATAAAAGAGGAATCTGGTTAAAGATGGAATGCAATAAAATATAAAAAAAGTCAAATATGACTTTAAACAAAGGATTTCAGAACGTCAAAAGTCCAAAGACAGATACTATAAAAGAACAGACAGAACCAATTAAGCGATTTATTTATGGAATATAAAGAAATAGAGGCTGTCAGATGATGTTGGTTGCTTTTACACAATCACAAAATCTTGGAAACGTTTTGTTCAAAGCACATAAAAACAAATGAGTAAAGAACCAACAATTTATTGAGAGAACAAAGAACATACAGCCCAGAAGCATATTATTTAATAAGTAACAATATATTTTGCATCTTTAAACATATTGTCATTTCTACATTTGTAGGAATCAAAGCAACACAAATGAAAAATTCCCTTCCCTTTCAGACAATTACAGAGACAATCAGATATACAAATGTCTTTAACCAGGAACAATCTAATCAGATTTGGCAGTCGTCTGTATTTTTGTTCTGCACTGATGAAAAATGGCCCTCAATGCTATGGAACCAAAATCCAATTGCTGGGCAAACTCCCACTCACTTGGCAACAAGCTATTTACTTTTAATATTATTCAAGTGTGTTTAAAAAAAGTGAATGTATTGTATTTTAAAACAAAGACAGAGAGCTTCTACAGAGGATCAGGCCGAGAGGAGGTTTATGCATCTGGAAACCACTTTTGTAAATTTAGAGAATCCTATCTTGGAGAAAAGCAGATAAACGTTCAGTGCATTGGCAAGACCACAGGCCGCTACAGAACTCCAAACTCTGTCTCTGGATGTGACATTGAGTTGGTGCAGATATACATCAAGCTATTCCTGTGGAGTCAATATGTAGCTCTTTAAATCCAAAAGAAACACAGGCACTTTCCAGTGTTGTAAATTCCTGTCTCCTTCCCAGCATACTCAACAATGCGGCGTAAAAGAGGAAATGACGGGACCACCATGTGCTTCAGACATACCTTCACCACACCCACCCACCAATCATCCCACCCACACAACCATCCATCCACCCACTCACTCCTCTTGAATTAAGGGACTGGAATAGAAGTGCCAAACTGACACTAACAAGCCCAGTGGGCCTGTGAGTGCTCAGGGCCCACCCCGGGATGGTAGAGGACCACCCTGGGCTGCTTTGGAGACCTAGGTCCCTGGCCCAGTTTACGGCACCCACACCAGCTGATTGCAGACCTGCTGCTCAGGCCGTATCTGGCAGGGAGACAAACACAGGGTGTGATTCAAAGTCACCCGCTCACCTGCTCTGTGCAACGGTCTGGCAGCACACATGGTTGCAGGGCTGGACTTGTTCAGCCATCCTCGCCTGTGGTTGTCACGGTCATAGCAGGGTTTCAGGGAATTACACATTACTGCAACATAACAATAAAATGTATAATAATAATAATAACAACAATAATAATAAAAAAGACTACTACTGCTACTACAACTACTACTTCTAATTGTGTAACTATAATAATAACAACTAAACAGTAAAGAAATTGACAATGACCAAAAAAGTAAATAATAACATCAATCAACATTATGACTGATTGTTTCATATTCGATTATTATAATTATAATTAGTATTGTCCAATTGATTATCATTAGCTTCGATCAACTATCATCTATCATCCGATCAACATTGTCATTTTCATCATTATTGTGTTTCCAATTTGATGAGAACTAAGTCTGGATTATATTACATTGCTTTGAGCCATTGCCTTCAAAGACGTACAGTATAGGAAGCAGTCATTCCGACTGTATAAAGGCATTAAAATTGAGACCAGACCATCCCAGATATGGGCCATAATCCACAGCAGATTCTCCCTGTGCTTGAATAAGGCATTGTGGAATGGCTTACACAGACTCGCTGCCTGTACTGTTAACAAGCTTCTTCTGTGAGCAGAGGGGAGAGATGGAATTCATAAGCTTCAACAAGGTGGGGGTGACTCCCTCCCTCCTTCCCTCCTTCCCTCCCTCCCTCTCACTATAGAAGACACACTGGCATGCTGAGCTTCACTGGAGGGCTGGAGGAAAAGGCACCGGGGACCAAGCGGGCCCCCCACCCCTGGCTTTTTAACCAGCCCCTGCACGACCCAGTGTGCACGCAAGGCAAGCCAAAATAGATAATGAGGAATGTCAGCCTAGAAAAAGAACATCACCTCTACCAAGACCAAGCAGTTCCAGAGCACTGGCCTGCATTCCTCAGCAACCCTGAGTGATTTATTGCAACCAAAAAAGACAAGTCTTCCAAAAAGACATTTAGCCACACAGCTGGTTAACGACAACTGGTAGTGACTGCTGATGAGTAATGACGTCCCTTTGAATTAGTATCTTTGTTCTACCGTGTCGGAATGATGGATCGTTCGTTTGGATTTGTTTTCAAGATGCGCAGATGATCCGTTTCATAATTTCTTACAACAAAATTGTATATGCTATACTTCTGCTCTCTAGTGGGTTGGTTATGTGATCACATTTCCTGAACCACTGGCAGAACCAGGCTAGTCCACTCTTCAGTGTGCTTCAGTGTGCTTCAGTGTGCTCACCAACAGTACATTCAGGGTCCATACAAACCCAATTAAGAATCAATTTCAGCCAGTGTCAGACAGCCTGGCGCCTGTAGAGGGGTAAATGCTTTTGATATGAACATTTTACCGTTGTCTCACAGTCTTCCATTGTCTAACAGTCTGGCATGTGTAAAGTATCTGTCATGAGGCCTTGCACCTCAGCACTACCGCACCAACACCACGTCAAACTGCTTCCCTCCACACATGGTATGCATAAAGGGAAGATGGAAGTCCTGTTGTAGAAATATTGATATGCTAAGCAATATATACTGTTTATATATGCATAAATATATGTCCCACTGAAAGGCAGAAGTCATACAATAGTCCAGAACAATGACGTTTTGACAGTGCTCGTGAAAGAATTGGCATGTTTATTCAATAGTGTCTCTAACTTTCAGCTTGGCCCGGAGGAAGTTGTCATAGCATGCCCTTTGTTGTTTACAAGTCATATTTGTCTCTTTTTTCTTCTCAACCACTGGAGATGAAAAACTGACACCACTAAACACAGGATTGTAAACATTTCTTACATATGTAAGGCGATACCCGGACAAGCTATTGGTGAATCTTGGGACATGCTTTTGCTGGTACAAAGAGCAGAATTAAAATGCAGATACACTTGACACTCAAATATGCCATCTGGCATATTTGAAGTCATGCAAGGTTTCCCACATAGTGAACAGTGTTTAAACTACTTATCTGACCATTTTGCCTGTCACTTTGATGAGTCCAAACTAGAACGATGCAGCACACAGAAAACAGAGACCAACATCAGCAAAACAAGTCATCACTAAATCCCAGCTCTGCACTTTACACAGTACAAACTCCTGGTCTATCAACACTCATCTCTGACTGTGTGATAGCCTACTGAAATACTTTGTGTCCTTTTCATATCTTCCCTTCAAGTGCCTCTTTATTATTGTCATAATTTTTTATTTTACCTTATTTGGACATTTCTTCAATCGAGTAGTCAACAAAGCAACCCATTAACTTGTTAATTAACTAATTATAGTGATCCTATTTTTTGTCAGGCAATTTGTTGGTTTATTTTACCTCAACAGGTAAATCTAACACAGGTGAATATATATAGTACAGAGACATAGATAATGTTAGATGCTCAGAAATGGAGGAAGTACTTTGGCATTGAGTCACTGACTAAAATATTGATTGAGGCAGTATATTTCATTTACAGAAAAAAAGTATATGTGTTTATATAGATTTGTAACACCTTTAGAAAACCAGCAATGTGGTCTATTAAAAAGGTCCAATGTCTACCGGTGTTTGTTCGGCCAACAGGTAGGGTTATATTTGTTATTGATTCCTTGCATGAGATGACAAGTTGCTGCACTTCCAGTACATGGCTCACTAAGTAATGTCTCTTCTCCAACCTACCCTTCTTCACAAACTCTATTGAGCAGCTCTATTTGCACTCAAATTCTTGTGGTTCAGAAATGCTTCTCTTGTCCTTAGAAGCTGAGTGTAGCACAAAGGCAAGTGCACGGTTCCAGATGGAGTCTGGGAGTCGCAGGCGCTCAAGGCTGCACCCCAAAGAGAGGCTGCAGGGGAGGGAGCCAAACAGGCTTGAAGAAAAGGTACTCTAACTGATGGTTGACATTGAGGTTGAACATAGAGTTATTGAATAAACTAATAGTTTGGCTTTTATGGGCTTAGAAATAAGTCAAAGTGAAAAAGACTGAGAGGGAATGGACTCAATTGTATGCACTCTGACTGCCAGTTTCCTCCAATTCTAGAGGGACGGTACAGTTTTGCAATAATTATAAATAATTATCTGCACAATGTCTGCAAAATTCAGAGTGACGTTATAGTCTCTTTAAGTTGTATCTGTCCATTTGAACGGTGTTTGGTTTCATAGCATTCGTAAATGAAAGTACTTCATTACACCAATGCAATTAATCCAAATGTTTTACAAGACTTGTACATTTCAGTCTGCACTTTCAATACAAAATATGTTTTTGCTGTATTAAAAGCACTTCTTTGGTATGGACAACTCATTTGGGGTCATGGTTAAATGATCTCAAAGTAAGTTTAGTTTGTTTAATGATTTATTGTGTCTGTGTGCGTCATTGTTACACTGAATGGTATGTTATGTTTCGAAGCTCCAGGTGCTAAAATTAGAGACAATCCCAGAACACAGTTGAGTGACAACAGATTCCGATCTGTGGCACGCAAAAAGGACCTTGTTTCCTCGTTCCCAAGAGTTGAACATTACCCCTATTTAAATTGTGGTATTTGTAATGCACTTATAATGGTAAAATGATGTTATCTGAGAATGCCAGGTAGCTAAACATGCATATTTTTAACCCTTTTTGAAGCACATTTTGAGCAGTCAATATTTTGCAACCCCTCGTCTCCATAAGATAATGCACATCTCAATAGAGTGAGGCAAACTGGTGGGTCAGCTACTGTATAATGGAATTATTTGACACTGTAAATCTTTTTTTCTCTTCCACTTTGTACACTGGAGGAAGCTGCATCTGTTTCCATTTGGCAATTTCTACAGAGACTTGAGGGAGAAAAGG
Source organism: Osmerus mordax (assembly GCF_038355195.1). Lineage (NCBI taxonomy): Eukaryota > Metazoa > Chordata > Actinopteri > Osmeriformes > Osmeridae > Osmerus > Osmerus mordax. Next base: position 14,141,463 of record NC_090065.1, read on the forward strand.
GACCGGCATCAACAACAGAACATTAACCTCCACTTTCCAACTTGCATAAATACACACACACACACACACACACACAGTACATTTTGAAACCTTTAAAAATGTGCTTGTTGTTACTATCAAAGGAAATGACAAACAACAAACATCTACATTTACATTTTTATTATTATTGAATAATGTAGATTATTCACATCCAGTGGAGTGAGGATAGCTTAATCTGGCGGTAAATCAAAGGCTTTAAAAATACAGTGAATTCTAAAAATGTTGAACTATTCATTGAGGTTCGAAGAAAAAGAAAAGTCTCCATGAGTCGAAGAGGTCGTGAGAGTGGACAAGTCTATATCCGTGTTGCTTGTCAGATTTCATCTGATGTGGAGGGCTGGATTCTTTTTCTATGCTTGATCTAACTTCTGTCAACTACGTCTGCAGTCGGCAGAGGACCCATGGGAAAAGAGATAGAGGACTACATGGCTCTCAGAGCATGGTGCAGCCATGCTTTTGAAATACCAAAAAAGGGTTAGGAGTAGATCTACTGCTACATCCTGAGGAGGGCAGTTGATTTAATTGAAGTCACATTTTAGAACAGATTTTAGATCACGTTTTCACCAATCTTTACTTAAAATTGGTTACATCAAAACTATATAAATATATATATACTGTATAAATATATATATATTAGGATTGCCTGAATTCTGTAGCATTTTTACTGGCAGATCAGGTGACATGTTTAAAATATGCCCTCAGGTGGAGTTCACCTTGAGCTCTGTTTGACTATGTATGGTGACGTGACAACATAAGTATAAACAGTCTCACACAAAGGACTGAAATAACAAATATGGACGATCCTATGGGCACATTAGGAATGAGTATGACTTCAACACAGCCAAAGCACATTGTGTTTGTCGGTACAAGCATTTATCCAGTGCCAGAGCAAATTTCCCCAGCTTGTTTTTTGACTTTTTTTTCATAATTTTGATGAATGTCTTTTCCCCTTTATCATTTCAGATTGCCTTTGAGTTTAGGGCGTTTGATCATAATGAGTCAAACCACCAAATAATGACTCAAGACATATTTACCACAACACTCTCCAGTACCCTCTTATTAACCGTGTTGAGGTTTGCTGAAATGCTCTGCAATCCACCATGAGGTTTCAGCCATAATGCGAACAACACATTTGGAGGGACAAACATTCATGGGAAGATAAAATCAAAGAAACGATGTAGGGGTGGAGGAGTGGGACTGAGACATGCTCACTTTTGGGGGGTCCTTATAATAGCGGCACAAATACCACAAACAAAAATGTCACATTGAACCCTCTAAAATGTCTCACATAGACTGATCTGTAAGATAGTATTTTTCACAAATGATACAGTTTATTGTTGGCTACTCTATGCTTATGGGGCATGTAGGCCCACTAAAAATGTTGCAGTTAATTTTAATTTATTTTATAATATTATTGCACTGAAATATTTTTACGCAGGGATTTCCTTCAAAATTATGTTTCTTTCATTTCCACACAAGTGACAATGCAGCCATTTTGGTGTACATATGATACGTATACATGATACAATATGATACTTAGTGATGGTTTGACATTGATACCTCTTCAGCACAGAGAAAAGAAAGGAAACTTAACAGTTGTGAGAATGACTGCAGAGGAAGAGGATGCTAATGTATGTGTGGGAGCTACTCTTTAGCTAAGTCTTCACCAAACCCAAATATGAATACAAAATCAGGAGACCCATATTGAATAGGGGCAGCACAACAAACTGCAGGGAAATGGCAGGAATAAGCATTTTCTAAAAGCTTCAGAAGTACTCTAAAAACACAGAAAGGGGCCTTTTGTGTTTCTTTGGTCATATATAGAGTCGACCACAAGCATGAATGAATAAAACATACAAATATTTCAGCCACTCACGGGTCACTTCAAATAAAGTAGAGCGCTTATACTTCCAGTAGTACTTTATACATAAACATTATTTCTCCAAATAAGAATGTCCTACCAGTGGATTACCATCATTACATCTGTTTTCTCTTAGCCCGCTATTCTTTATTATGTAAAATTATGCCTTGGAAAACATGAGAGCTATGCACTAATCCTCTCACTTTCCACCTGGTGAATTTGACCCAAATTCGCATTTCCCCTGTGCAGGCAGGGAACTGGTTTTTATTGGAGCCACGTGTAACCGAGCCCACTGACCTGCCTGTGTACTTTGGCTTCTGAGAAAAAGAGGGGGAATTCATCTTCAGGACAATAACAGTTTCAAACTTAACATTGTATTTTTTTTATTGCTGACCCCTGTTTAAAGGAATATGTATTCTGTGCAAATGTTCGGCAGGAAATAGGCTCTGCTGTTTTAAAATGTTGAGCGCAAAGCTTAGTTCTAAAAATAAAGGGAACTCTGGTCAGAACTGAATACTCTTATTAAAAGTTTAATATCACATTCAAAGGAAAACTGCATGGGGCCTTGCTTTCAGAACCTGAGAGAAAATTACCATAAACTTGTTGAGCATTATTCATCTGGGTAGATCTTTTTCACTTCGGTGCCTCCTTTGTTGAATAATAGTGACACAAAATACAGTTCACATACTATTTGGAGACAAAAAGGGCCATGGAAAAACAGTTACACTTCTTCTGAAATTTAAAACGACATGTTGTCATCAGTGGTCTTAATCTCAGGGTTATGAAGTGACTTTGGTGGCTGTGTTGACATGTAGCCACAGCTGGTGAAACTGAAGCAGGTAAATATTTCCTCTTGGTCCAGGGATAGCAGAAAGGATGGTGTTGGTTTTAGTTTCAAATTTGGTGCTGGATATAATTTTTTTTTCCAACATAGCTGGGACAATGTAATGTAACCATATGTTGATCCAATTGGACACCATGTGGAACAGTGAGGAAAACCAGTACATAATGCTAATGCATTCACATTCAAACCTACTTATAAACCCTAACAATGAAGTCTACTTGATCATTTTATTTACAGTAGTGACATCACCTGAATTGTTTTGTATCCAGTTCTTCAGTCGATGTCATAGCTTTAGGGTAATGAAACATTCCCTTGGAATGATCCGCGCCGGGTTTTGTGGTTGTCCCGTTCAAAACCAGCTGCTGCAGAGCGGGGAGCCGGCTCATCGTTTCTCCCAGTCTCGTTTGCCTCATGAATCCGTCTGACTCGAGCTGGCTCGCTCGGTGTACGAAGGAGCGAAGAAGCAATTGCTTTGCAGTGAAAGACCAACGCATTGAGCCCGGACTCTGAACTCTCATTTGGGCTGTTTCGGTACAGTTTTCGAGACTTCGTCAGATAAAATTGACATTGTGGACAATAATTGTCTATTTCAATTGAGGATGTAAAACGAGTGCTTCTCATTAGTGTCCTATAGTGTACTGAAAGATTGAAGTCGAGTAGCTTAAATTTCGCAGCGTTGCCTTCCTGGGAAAGAAGACGGTGGATGCATGCGTGGGCTATAGTGAAAAACTATTGCGATTGTAGTTTCAAATAGCCCATTGCCATGGAACATTTGGTCCGGTCCTTGGAGATACACGGACTTAAGGAGCGAGTGATAACTGCTTTAAGAAAATTCGTACTTTTCCACCGATAATTAGAGCATGCATCGGAACCACAGACGTCTTTGTGTAGCCCACTGCGCACTGCGAGTTTCGGGGGGCCTCAACTAGAGGGCTGACCGTTCTCTGTGCTCCATCGGTCGAGCAACACTCTACGTCCAAAACCATTTAGGACTATACATCCAAAGGTGGGTTAAAATGTTACCTCGTAAAGTGTCTACACTGCAATTGTCTTGATGCTGAAGTAATCTGAACAATGTTTGAATGAATGGCTTTACTTGGCACTAAGCTTTTACTACCTCAAATGTGGGATTCGTGTAGGATCTCAACATATTGCAATGGTTCTTTTCAACTGAGCAGCTCGAGCCGTGGATAATACAAAAATAAAGTTGCATGGAGCAACTATCCAGATGTGGCTCTCAGCTGGCACTTCAGGGTTGAATGCAACTCGTATCTGAATTCAGCTCATCAATTTGTCTATCTTAAATAGAAAAAATAGATAGTTTTCTGCCCCCCCTCCCAATAATAAAAAATAAATAATAATAAAATACAATATTCTTGGTTTGAATAGGTAATGGATTTTGTTGTTGTTGCATTTAGTGTCTCACACAAGTCGGCGCGCTCCAATTAGTTACATTATCAGAAATTAATGATAGAGCTGACGCTTAATAAAATACTTATTATATAAGGCTACACTGAAAAGCAACAGCCTATTATGCCAATTGTCTAAGAGGAATAGAGTGATAGTGACATTGAAATACAAAAATATCTCCCATTACACAAAATATTGTGGACCATAAACTCAACAACCCAAGTAGCTGCATGTCTTCCTTTTTCTCTCCATGCCTGGCTGTAAAATAAGATCATTTCACTGAACATGTATAATTCACAGACATCCAAGCCAGCCATGTGTGAACAAACACACACACACACACACACACGCACACGAGAGAGAGGTAGAGAGACGGGTGTGTGAGGGGGTCTATTTATGTTATTAATGAGCGCAGAGCTCACCCGTTATCTGGAGTTGGGGCGTCCTATGTACACCCAGTCACCTTACACTTTAGTATAAGATTTGTTCAGCTATTTAATTGTGGTTCTTTGAAAATGTTCACAACTGGAAATCTTAAAGTAGGTCAAATTAAAGTGAGTTTACTCCAGGAGATTAAGTTAGCGAGTGTCCTAAGATAATTGTTGCCCGAACATGATTCGTTAGTGTGTTTTTATTTATTAGAGTTGCTGAAGGAATTATCCAGAACAAATGTTCCGTTGTCCCCCCTGCCCAACCCCCCCCCCCCCCCCCTCTCTACCCGCCGCACTGGGTTGGTCCATTTGTCCGCATCTCAGATGGCTTGAATGCTCGCTAGTGTGATTTCTAGCGGGTTTTTTGTAACCGTCAATTTACATATCAAAGTGTTTGCATTTCAATAGAGAGAACTTGAGCTCCCAGCCCCCTTCCTCCAACTAGTCATGTCCTAAAAAGTAAAGGCTAGGTGCTGGGAGACTGGCTGAAGTGGCAGCAGCAGTCACCTACGTTTACTGGAAACGTTTTTTATTTTTTATGGCTTCTATTGTCCATGCTCATTTGCTTGTGTTGGATCGCACGTTTGAGTATAAAAAATAAAAATAATAACACAAAGTAGAACTGTTGCAGCCCACCATATTTAAGCCCTTGCTGCAGTAACCAAGGCCTACTGTAATAGAATTGTAAGGAGCGTTCACGTTGACAAGAAACGGAGATATTCTTTCCTACATTTTTATATTTCAGTATATCAAATTGTGTAGTTATGGAATGATATGAATGCGTTTGTAACCAAGGTGTTAGCTAATGCAATATGTTATTTTTTTTTTACTAATAATACATTTTCCATTTGGTGCTGTTATAAAGGTGGTCACAGTGTGCGTGAATCAGAGGACCCGAGTTTGGGCAAGAAAGGGAGGAAGATATACTGACTGATATACTGAAGATATAAGCAATAACACGGGTTACAAATTCTTGATTTTCTTGTTTTTCAATCTACTTAAAAAACAAGCCGATTCATAAGTAGTTTCTGTAATTCAGCAAGAACATGCTTGCATAGACGTTAAGGGCTCAGTGGGAAGTACTGGTTTTAAGAACCAATGGTCCTGCTTGTTTTTCTGTCATGGAGATAATGTTTGTTTTCAAAGCAATGCAGCTGTTACTTGGTTGTAAAAGAATACAGTGCTGAGTTTAGTCCCAATGTTTATTTTGATTTCTTTCCTCATTTAGTCCTGTGTTGAAGTGCAATGATAGAAGGAAAAACGGTCTTTCTCCCACACAAGACACACACCTTCACAAAGAATAAAAAGTGCTTTCAAAAACAATAATCCACCCTCAACTAGTCTAGAACAGTCTCCCAGACTTCATTTCTCTACACTGCATTGTTATTGCTTCATGTCCCTTTGAAGTAAGGATGCTGTTGTGCGGGGGCTTAGCCCAGGGACTCAGGAACCACATGTCCTGGATGCAGTGAGGACTAAGGCAGGTTAATGGCTGTAATCTTTTACATTGATTTTTCTATCTCTTTTTTGTTATATATTTCTGGCATTTTCATGCTTTACTTGACAGTTAAAGTATGAGCTTGACAGGAAAGGCTGGAGAGAGAGAGAGAGAGAGAGGAGAGAGAGAGAGATGCAGAGATTGGCCCGGGCCGGATTCAAACCTGGGTCACTGCGGTAAAGGCCTCAGCCCATGTGGTGCGCTCACTCAAGCGGTGAGCCTCCACTGTGACGAGTCTGGGTCGTGTGCAGGGAGGGGAGCCTGGCGGTAGGGCTGAGCCCAGAGGCAGAGAATGTAGATGCCAGGGAGACTTCCATGTCATATTGACGTGGCCACTGGCGTGGTCTGCTCCTGGGTAATATACTGAGCGGTGTGCCCCCTGCCCCACCCTGCCAGGTAATGAATAGAACCCACCGCCTCCTGTGCCGGACGCAAACAAAATCACTTCAGAGGGCCTCAGAGATGAGGTGGAGGGAGGGGGTAGGTACCTCACCTGCCATCTTCAATCACAGCAGGTTGGTTTGACAGCTGTCTTGTTGTGTTTCTCTGACACACTCACTGTCAAAAGTTAGGTACAAACAGATGGAGAGAGAGCGAGAGAGAGAGAGAGAGAGAGAGAGAGGAACAGGACAGAAGCAGCGAGGAGGACGAAGGGGTGGATTTGATTGGCCGAGTTGTAAATGGTGACATCCGTTGTGCTAGCTTCCCTCCGCCCCACTGAGATGAATCATCCTAGAATGGAGCCAATGAGGACAGTCGACCAGTCAGATGAATGTATGCTTTACTGGGCATCTGAAGGGGATAATGTTTCTCCCTACCTCCTCCTGTGCTTTAAATGACAGTTAACTTTCCCCCACTGCTTTCAAAATGGATGTTTAATGATCAACAGAGGCCTGGAGCGTAGAAACGGACTGGATAAGTTCTCACCAACGAGAGACCTTTACCCAGAATGGATTTTCCTCTATAAGAAAGCGACCCCCTCTCTGTTTTTCAAGCTCCCATCGTCGGAGGGGCTGGTTTTGAGTGATGGATAGTCTAAGGTCTTTTGGGTCTGTGTTAACCCTTTGGTGTGTGCAAAGCTCTCCCAGTTGGAGCCCAGTCGTCTGTGTGTGATGGATAGTCCCAGGTCCTTAGGCCCCATATATCAGGAGATTAGCACTGACCTGTGAGTTGTTGGAACCGCCTTCCAAGCTTCTTCACCACCCCTGGCATCCATTAGCATAAGACAGGACACTACTTTGTCTCTGGGGATACTAAGATAATGGGCTTTATTTGGTGGTCCGTCCAGCTTGGGTCACAGGAAGTGTGCAGTCTTGGGCTCCAGGCTTTGTGTTGGTATGTATCTGACAGGTCATCTGTCTTTTAGGCGTGAAACCATTTTTCTTCTCTCCTGAAAACGCATTGTGTCGATGATGACACAGATTGCGGTAATGTATGCCTTTGTGAAGACTATGTTCTCTCCGTCCTTTTTGCGGGGTCTTATATATATGTAAATGATTGCCTTATGCCTGGATATCTCATCACATCATTGTTTGCTGTTTGGATATTTGCATTAATGGGCAGGAAAAGAGACTGGTAATCACAGATAGCCGTGCACTGTCAGTCAAGCCTGAGGTCCTTCATTGTCTTTCCATTGAAAAACTGTCTAGGGTCTGTACAGTACTTGTGATAGGAAGATTGAATTCTGTAAAATGGTTTCAGAGGAATACTCAAGCAATAGCTTTTGGACAAAACATTTGGAACATCTAGAACAGTTAAATGGTCCCATAGGTAATAGATAGGATCAGGATGTTTTCTTGCTTTTTAAAAATAAAGAATGGCAGATCATGAAATAAATAATAAGTCATAAGTAAGTAATATTGTCTCATAACATTGCGTGTTCCTCCTGTAAGGATGGTTGGAGGAAAGTTGCTGTGTTCATATTGGGCATCTTCCGTCCAACTCTTAAATGTCACCTCCCACGATATTGCTGGCATTTGATGTTATTGTTGTTTTTTTCAGTCTTGGGAGGATTGTTGATGGGGATTTTTAAAGCTCTTTCTTGGGGAAGAGAACAATGCCTCAGAAACTCAGTCAGCTCTGTCGGCCTCTCCCTACCGTGTCTAATGACCGTTCGCTGCCTATTTTGTGTCCTGTGTGTGACTTGGGATGGGGCCATTATGTTTTTAAGGTGAGGAGATGTTGTCAAAGCCCTTGAATGGTCCTTGGGCTCTTATAGACAGCCCCTTGTCACTCAAGCAGTGAAGCTATGAGAATCACGCACCACAGAGAATCTATTACCTCGATGGAAAAGCCACACTTTTACACTGCGGTATTCATGCAGTGAGACATCTTACTCCTTTTCTTTGTCTGAATTGTACAGCTTGTTCAATTCACATGGAGACTCACTTTTATAAATAGGGCAAAACTCAAAACAGGTTCTGAAGTTCTGGTTTATCGTCTTATTATGTGAAAGCGAGACTTATTCTTATGCATTTTACAACCTCCGCCCCAAAAAAAGTTTATCCTGTGATCAGACGATACTTAATGGATTGCCTTTGGCCTGGCGGGGCCTAGCAAGAAGAGCTTACTGTCTCTGGTGGAGATCCTCTTCTATCTGCTTGTGGAAAACATTATATACTACCTGAAACAGAATTCTAGCCGAGCAGAGCGTTGCCGAATTGGGAGTCAGAGCAAGGCTTCTTCATTTCCTCTCCTTCAGGAGCCAGGATGATTTGTTCCATTTCAAAGGCCTCCTGAAGACTGGGAAGGCTACAGGCTCTGTGCTCAGAGAGAGAGGGAGCTTGTTGTTGATCAGCCAAGCAAATCAGATCTTGATATTTGGAGAGTGGAGTTGTGATTGCTGATTGCTCTCTGAGTTTTAATTAGGAGAGTCATAAGCAGCCTGTCAGCTCTCAGCAGAGCATGGTTAAGTATCAAACATGCTTAAAGGGAACAAATAATTGCTTTTGTTTGTGTTGTTAGGGCTATAGAAGCACTAACGTGTTGGCCCGATGTTGTATTAAATATCACGTTGAATGTGCTCACAAGTAGGTTTATGCTATGTTTGACTTATTGTTTCAAGGTAGTACATTACTTTACAGCTTAGGTCTCATGTGTCTGGGGAGGTACACCCATCTGGGCTATATCCATCACAAACGGAAAGAACCTGCAATAAAACTACTTGAAATGAATTCTTTGGAGTTCAGTGGAATCTGAACTTAATCATAAGCTGTTTTGCTTTCAGGTTGTAATATATAGATTAGAGAGCCCGGCGTATTTTTCACCATGCAGGTTCGTGTCCCAAGCTGCAGGACCTTTGTTAGGACGTTTTAATTACAGCAGAGCCGAGTGTAATTGATCCCAGCTTAGAAGGATTTTCACTGTCAATGAGAATGGGCCTAGGCACTAATACAGCCCGGTGTGTGTCTTCACCTCCTCACTCCAGCTCCACAGCACCTCCTCAGTGTGGGCGCAGAACAGACCAGACACGGCTCCTTGTCTTTCATTCTCCTCCGCGCCTCGCGAGGCATCTGTCCTTCATGTGTAATGTGTGTAATGGCTAAGTTGCAATCTGAGGACTAGCTGACACATCAGAGCGTGTTGGAAGTGTGACTTCTCCAGCTCCGCCACATCTGTTGCCAACCCTGTTGCCACCTGGAGTGTCTTCTTACTGAGCACTTTCTTCATGGTTCCGTGTTGTCACCCACCATTTTGAAAAATTCAGCAGGCTGTTAGATAATGCTTCCCGATGATGGTGAATTATTGATGGTCTTGTTCGTATGAGTGGGACAGGGCAGGCTTTTAACTCTCTGAGCAGCCGGGACTCTTATCCCGTAACTAAGGGACACAACACAAACACCCACAGGAATGATGTACTGGAGGAGGAAGAAAAAAAAATGGAGGCAGGGGGGCTGAAAATAAAATAAAGAGAAGGCGTCTTCTGCTCTTCTATTGGTCTGAGCCGCAGTATAAAGGAAACTTGGCAGCTATGCAGAGAAAAGCTTGAATCCTGTAGTTGTCCCTCCTCTCTCCCTCTTTTTATTTGAAGTATTAAGAAGTGGTATATGGCTGTTTGTGTGCTTTCTTTTATCTGGGGTGATATATGCAGGGCCGACAACTTTCCGGTTTGAGTATTTTGTGATTTCTTTCATTTTCTTTGTTTAGCATTTGACAGAGTTATCAAATGGGCTTCTTTTGAAAACTGCTTTAACATATCCATTATAAAAGGTACCAGTTTCAGTGTAGCTTGAGAGCTGGTTCTGAGGACTTAAGGTGAAAGCAAGAAGAAAATGATGAACACAGTGAGCACAGGAAAAACTAGTCTAACCGGGTTCCCCAAGGAAGCAGGCTAGTGTTTAATGCAAGGCTCGGCATGGGAAGCAATGGAACACACTGCCCTCCCCCATTCATCTAGTGGAGTACTTCCACTGTAAATTGGTGGCATTTGAATGGATCCTTTTACAGGTACTTACACTAAGTAAGTCCTTTGTTTGATTTACCATATGGTGTTTGTGTGGCTGTATAGCTGGAGGGACTAAGAGTGTGTGTGTGTGTGTTGTCACCTGTGTTTGTGCGTGTTGACTGAGTGTGTGTGTGTGTGTGATTGCTTGTGTTTACTTGAGTGGATGTGGGCAGAGGAGTCCATCCCTACTGCTCTGTGACCTCCCGCCATGTCTGTGAGTGCATGCATTACCACACCTCTCGGACATCCACTTCTGTCTCATTGTAAGAAACCAGGCCAGGTGTGTCTGCGAGCGCGTCCGTCACAGCATGCAAATACGCCTCACCTCGCTGGGTGTGGACCGCTCCTTCCACATCACCTGCCGCCAATCGTGCGGCTTCCGTCCTCGTACCAAGGTCCCCAATGTGTTTCTACATTCACAGAATGAACACAGGCCTTGGCTCTGCTTATTCCATTTGTCGTGAACTCGAGTGCGAGTGAGGTTGCCAAGCCAACCACAATCTCGCGAGTAAACGGTGATTGAGTGTTTGATTGAGGGTGGGTGTGGGACGGTGGGACGGGGGGGGGGGTTAAGGTGGGTGGGCGTGCGTGCGTGCGTGTGTGTGTTGGAGCAAACGAGCGAGCAAGGATAAAGGGCGGGGGGAGTGTGAGAATGGGTGTGTAGCAGGAGCGAGGTGTGTGGCGGTCTCTGAGATGTCATTGGGGGTGGGGGCGCGCGGGGGGGGGGGGGGCGGGGCGCGGGCGCGGGGGAGGACTGGTAGGAGGAGGTTCAGTGTGTTCTGCCTCCGACCCCCCCCAAGCCCTCTCTGCTGACCTACCTGTTAAACAAACCCAGTCAAGGTCAAATGATTCACTCACTCCCCCAGCCAAGGTCGCAGAGCCACTGAGCTATGAGGAAAAAGAGACATTTCAATACTGTCTCTGTACTTGCTATTGCGGAGAATACATTTCAGCTCATTAAAATCAAGTAACCTTTTACAAATTGCTCGAGCTGTGTAACCAAAGATGGGCATAGGGCTGTGTTTTTAGCGGGAGTTTCATGTGGGCTTTTCACATTCAGTTTTCATTAGCGTGTGTTATGTCAAGGCAGACTCCGAGGGCAGTAATCAGGCTCTATTCTTGTTATTCTGGGGGGGTGATTTTAAGTGATCGGTGATAATAGGGTCGGGGATGCTGAGATTGAGATTGACAGGAAGCTCTCGTGGCTTCTTTATCTCGTGGATTTAGTTTTGAACCTTCTCCAAACACACGTTGGCTTGTCTCCTCCGCATTGGTGGTGTGTGTGTGTGTGTGTGTGTGTGTGTATATATATATATATATATATCTGAAATAGCTGTATAGCTATATATATATATTATTTTTGCCACTGTATTTTGTTGCTAAAGGCCTTTGCAGGCTTTAGTATCCTGTCTCTTTAAGCCCCTTCCTCCCCGCCATAGTATATCTGTCCTCCTCTCTGCCACCTATCTGCCCCTTGCCACTCCATCTTCTTTATCTTCACCATCAGTTGGTGAAGAACCTTGAGAAAGACCAACTGTTGTCGGGCTCGGAGCGAGCTACGACGCCTGTTTGCTGCGCCGCCTCCCCCATCCCAAAATATCTCCTCCGCTCCGTGGCGTTCCCTCCTGACTGGCGCGGCGGACGCGGGGGCCGTCTCCGTCACCGGCGGCAGATGACAAGCGCCGTGCGCCCCTGACCGAGTCAAGGAAATGACATCACGTCCCCGAGAGAGGCAAGAGAGGGCACCCCTGCCAGGGACTGTCAGGACAGAACGCTTTCCCCGGGAGCACGAGGGTACACGGAGGACACGGAGCACCAGTCACGCCGCCCGTGTGGTTTCCCTGTCCTTGTGGCTCGGCTCCCCTCGTCCTCACAGACACCCACCGACCTCTGTCCTGGGTTTGAAATTCCCCTCTCACATATTTGCCTTTTTTGTGCTGAATGTAGGGCATGGGGGAGGGTGGGAGGGAGGGAGGGTGGGGTAGGGTAGGGCGGAGGGGCGCAGCTACACAAATTGGCTGGGGGAGCGAAGGACAGGGCATTGTGGGCTGTGAAGGTCCAGCTTTCACCGACCGAGCCACGTCTCTATTTCACTTGTAGGTTTTGAAGCTTACACTACACTCCTACTTCTAGTTTTGTTCCAGGTCTCACTTGATATGTATATATGCACTCTTTATTTCTCCCTTCCCCTGCAATGACAATTGAAAATAAATTAACATTCCAGGCTTTATTTTTTCCTTCTCTAAGCCTGTTGAGAATACTTTGGGGTGAACCCGGGAGGTCAAGCCACACTCACAAGCTGTCAATCCTCCTCTGTGACCCGACCGCCCCCTTCTTTCTACTCCCTTCCATTCTTCTCTCCTTGTCCTCTCCCTCTCCCATCCATTCAGTCATTCCCATCTTAGAAAGCCTTAACCCCCCCCCCCCCTCTCTCTCTCTCTCTCTCTCTCTCTCTCTCTCTCTCTCTCTCTCTCTCTCTACCTCTACCTCTACCTCTCTCTCTCTCTCTCTCTCTCTCTTTCTCTCTACCTCTACCTCTACCTCTCTCTCCCTCTGTCTCTCTCTACCTCTCTCTCTGTCTGTCTGTATTTCTCTACCTCTCTCTACCTCTCTCTCTCTGTACCTCTCTGTTTGTCTCTCTCTTTACCTCTCTCTTTCACTCTCTCTCTCTGTCTCTGTCTCTCTCCCTCTCTCTGTCCCTCTCTCTTTATCTCTCTCTCTCTCTCTCTCTCTCTCTCTCTCTATGTCTCTCTCTCTGTCTCTCTACCTTTCCCTCTCAGGCTATTCTTTCACTGGCCGCCTCGCTAGCTTGAGAGGCAGCTACAAGCTTTGTCAAAGAAGCATCACATTCACTCAGCCTGCTGTCTCCAACCGGCCTCGTATTTCATGCTAGGACGTGTGTGGGACTGTCTCTGCCTTCATTCATTTATTCTAATTACATTTTAATTGCTTGCCTTCCCTTTTAAAAGGCTCGCTGCTTATTTTCTTTTCTACCATGCCACTGATAACATGAAAAATTAGGTTGTCGTTTGTTCTTATCCCCCCAAACTGTAGGCCAATGATGAATTTGTCTCCTCGATTTCTCGCTGTCTATGGGTGGGAAGGTGAAAAGGAAAACAGATGTTGTGGATGTTTGTGTGTCATTTGTCATCCCGTTGACAGTTTTTTTCATGTCAAGGAAGACTGTTCATACAGAGCATGGGGTTCACATGCATACCTTTCTAATCCGATGGGACTGTTGAATGAAGTCACTCCCATGAATAGCTTTTGATGGCTCTCAAGACATCAGGTTTGTGAACGTTCATGCAGTTAGATTTAACGTGCACAATGACAGGAAGGCCACAACTCTGAAGGCCTACAGTATTTCATCTGTCTCTGCTGGTGGATGTTATGTGTATATTATTGGTTGAGCAACAAGTAACCTCGATTCCCACGCTTGAGGGAGTTCTACTGTAGATAATTTCCCCCCACAATCTCTGAGGGGTTAACTACGCCTCACTTACCTCTTTAAATCATTTTCTGCTTGAGAACACCGCTACCCCCCCCCCCCCCACCCCCGGCATCTCCCGTCATTTCCCCCCCGATGTAAAATTATGATACGTCTGTCAGCACTCGTGAAAAGCGTCTTAATGTTAATCGGCTAATCCTTTTATCTGAAGTCGGACCAAATCCAGTCCAGAAATCCCCACCAAACAAAACGGTGTTTAGGGGGGGGGGGGGGGATGAGTGCGGCCTGCTCCTCAGGCAGCTTAAGGGAAAATGGAAACGTGTTACTCAGCGGGGGCGACGTTGCGGGTGGGTCTGATCAGGAGAAAGGCCCCAGGGCAGGCGGGACCCCCAGGCCAGGCTGGCCCTCGCCCCCTGGTGTCTGGAGGGGATAAGCGTCTCCGCCCGCCCAGCATGCCAGGAGGGGGGGGGGGGGGGGGGTGGCGTGGGGCCTGACCCCCTTCCTCCTCAACCCACCACCATGCTCCGGTTTCCACCCGACAAACACCATTATGGTTCCCTGCCTGAGCCCCACCCCCACACCAGACTCATATTTGGGGATGATAAATGGTTGAGCGCTAAGGGAGGGCACCGTCACGTGTGCCTCTGGAGATTTGAAAGGGGAAAAACACTTGTGGTCTCCTGCCCAGCATGGCTGGTGACAGCCCTGCTCAGAGATGGGGGATTATTAGGAGCAGAAACAGCAGCGGCAGCAGCAGGCTTGTCAGGCGGCCGAGAGGCAGAGCTGCACTTTTCACTGCAGGCTTTTCTTATCTGATGTGGTGGTCAGCGATGGTTAGATAAGCAATTTTCGGGACAAATAGAATCACATGACACTCAATAAAATCACCTCAGGTCGACTGAGAAATGATGGCCCGGCTCGCCCAGCGAATGGCACAATTGTTTGGCGACAGTGACCTCAAACGCAGACAAATACCCTCGGTGCTATCAGGTTCACACGGGCCTGCAGTTAGCCTGTTATAAACTGTATTCCCAGCCAGGAATTGGGCAATGAACCCATAATGGTGATTTAGATTATAACTCTGTATGCTAATGTGGTAGTTCCCAATGTTTTGTGGTTCTTTTATGTAGGCAGAAATATCCTGGAGCATTAGAGAGGCCCAGAAAGTGTTCACAGCCCAGCACTGGGCTGTTCAAATTTAGCTTCATTATAAGATAATCACGGTGGCTGACAAGTGACTCTAGAGAGCAGAAGTGCGCATGGAAACCAAAGTTGTTCTATTCCTCGTACAATTAACTTCAAAGTGTGAGATCCAGTGTACGATGCAGATGAATGTGTGTTGGTCTGTGTGTACCGAGAACATACCGGATGTGGTACACGGGGGAATATGACCTTTAGGGAAAAGGAAGTGTGTGTGCGGCTGTGAATGTGTGTGTGTTTGTGTGTGCGTGTAGCCGTGTTTGTGCGTGCGTGCGTTTGTGTGAACAGTATTTGACACATTCTCCCATCCGGTATTTAACTTGTGTTCTGATGAGTGTTAGCTTCTGGTGTGTCATGTCTGGGTTTCTTAACCTTTGCCGAGGCAGACAAAGCCGTCTGGGCTGTTTGTGCCGACCCTCGAGATAAGGAAGGAGACAAAAGTAGCCCACAAAGACGCTGTAGCATTAACGGTGTCCTGTGCGAGCACGTTGCCTGAGCGACAGGCCTTTTCCTGTGGGGATGGGACACGGAGGCAAGTCTGGGGGGAGGTGGAAGAGGTTGGGGGAGGGGGGGGGGATAGGCGAGTACGAAGGTGGGGGAGATGGGGGTGGGGGCTGGTGTGTAAACACTCAGACTGCAACATGGAGAAGATGAGACAGGATGGGGAGACAAGTGCTTTGCACTGTTCTGCCTCGTACGCCTACAAGGCACCGGAGCAGCTTGCACTGCTAGTAATATTGGGTGTCCAGTCAGCCATGAACGGCCATGCTTTCACACACCAGCGAGAGCTAAAATGCAAAGAATTTGCGTGCGTTCGGACAAGATCAGTATGAGCGAGCACGCACGGCCGCTCCAGTGCTCGCTCTCTATTTGATTTATTTATTGATTTATTTATTTATTGAGGAGCACCCATCCAGCAGCATGGAAACATCAAGTCAAATGACGACATGTTGACTGAATGATATGTTCGATGTCTATGGTTATGTCTCTAGCTTATGAAATCTTTCTCTGAACGTTTCCCCAGCAGTAACGGCGATGGCCCGGCCCTATACAAAGATGATGATGGTGATTTTGAATGTCTCGCGCTGCTCATTTCTTCCCATCTTCACCATTTCTCTTCCTATTCTTGCAGATGAGAAGATGACTGGTGAGGCTTCTCCGAGGACCACGGATCGTTGACGTCTCCCAGCTCTCTCGCTCCGTGTTTTTTTTTCACCCCCCCGTCCGCAAAACGTCGAAACGCTGCCATCAGACAGCAGTCATCTGGAGCCCATTTCCCCTGAAAGCACAATGGCCTCAACACAGTGGAGGTGTTCCCTGTTCCACTGGCTGCTACTCACTCTCATTTACCTTCATTGTTCCGAAGGTAAGTTATCACACGAGGGTGTGTTTCCATGAATATATATGAAATATCTCTTCTTACTCAATGTACCAACACTTTTTCCAGAGACCAAAAAAACCCGACAAAAAACGAAAATGATCTTGACTCTTGTTGCACCTCGTTTATTCAGTTTAATATGTTTGAAATTATAGTCAATATAGGTTCTAGCCACCACATGAGATGCAATGGTACAGGTTCATGTGTTTTTTATTCTTTCGCTGTTTTTGTCTCGTATAGATAGCAATACACCATGTACCACTGGACAAAAATACATCCGTTAGAAAGAACTGACATTGGCATTACATGGCAATTCCCATCTCTAAATTGCCTTATTTACTTAAAGTGGACAATTGTCTCCTGTCCAAGTGTTTATTTCCCTCTGACATGCTGCCAGTGTATAGTCTAAATACGCACCTTGATTAGACAATCTGAGCAGACTGTGCACCTGGTTCCATCAAGCTGGCACTCTGCCAAAGCCATGAGTTTTTGGAGAGAATTACTGATGTTTTAGAATGTTGTGGAAAGAGATCCCCAAGGCTCTATTTCATTTCCCTCCATCACTTTTGATTAGTATGTTTGGTTGTAATTACAAGTTTTGTCTTAAAATACTTTTTCTGTTATATACCCATCAGAACCCCTGATGGTGGTATGTCTGCTTAATGACAATCATTACATTTCTGTTCCCTTTCTTTGTCATTGTACTCTGAAACAAAGTAGACTGAAATCACATACTGTGTGCCAAGCATTGATTACAGCAAAATGTCAAAGTGCATCATTCCGGAGGTTTCTTCTGAAATGTTTTCCTGTTTTTATTACAAACTGTCATCAGCATCCCTGTCTCCGAGCTGTATTTGAATCGAGCTGTGGGAAGTGATTCGTTAACAAAGAGAGATGGTGCTGGAACAAACTGTCAGACTCTGCGACAGAGATACACTTTCTTTGTACATTTGAACCATTGTACCACAGTGTGAAAGCGTTCAGAGATTGTGACTCAGAAGAGGAAAATCATCCCAGTGAGTGAAGCATGTGAAGAATAGGACTGTGGCTTGTTGAGCTCCGGAGCTCGCCTGGGCCGAGTGCTTCCCGTTCGTTTTCTCATCTCAGACGGGAGGCTCTGCGTTGGTATGCAGAAAGTCCAAGGTTTTGGGTTTCACTTGACGCGAGGGCTCTCTGCTGTATGAATGCATATTTGCCCATTCATCAATAAAGGAATGTGTGTGCGGGTTCCTCTGAAACCAGTGTGTGAGCCGTCCACATGTCACTCACCTTCACCCTGCCCGGCCCCTGAGGCCCAGCATTTTTGGGAAGTATGGAACATATCCCAGGATGCCTGGGAGAAACAGGCCTCGCTGTAATTAACTACCCTTCTTGCTGGCAGATAGTATCACAATGTGATCATTTACACCCGAAACATTCCTCATGCTCAGACACCATTAATGGCATACTTGAGCGGGAAAGATGTGTTTTTCTCTGCTGATTATTGACCTCTCGTGGTGTTTCCTGAAGCAGAAGGAAGGAAAGACGTGATCAAAAATGTTAAGGACATGATTCAAAATGGGGATCGATTGTGAAGCCAAGACGAATGTGTGGAAAATTACGATTTTTCCTTTAATCAAACCCATTCATAAATATCCGTGGCCTTAATTAGATACACCAACAAATTGCAGTCACAGTTATATTAGCATAACATGCTCTATTTCAATTCAAAGAGACAATCAGCCAAGATATGCGTTCCACGTAAGGTAGGTGGCACATATTTAAGATGACGTTTTAAACGGAATGAGGAATCCTCTTTTTCTGGGTGTACTGTGTTCACATAGGCTATCTTCTTTCATGGTTTCTTCTAGCCGTTATCTAAGTGCTCTATATTGACACTGCTTGAGAAGCTAACTAGATCATGGATGAGCTGGTTTGTTCCGAGGTGTTTTTCAGACCTCCTCTATTAGAGGTATGGAGATGGATGTTCACATGGTTCAGAGTGAAAAACCACAAAGGCTGGGCCAGGACACAGGCTGATACCTGCCAGGTTTTCACAATGGCAGTTATTGTGATCTTCAAAGAAGCGGAGCCCATATTTGGGTGGATTATGTTTTGCGGTTTGTTTGTGTTCGACACTGAGCTGGCTGTTGTGTGTGCGTGTGTGGTAATGCCGATTAATATGAAGCTTCACTGAAACATCCAAACATGAACGCGAGGTAGATGAAATAGATGGTGCCATTTGTCTGTACTATCTGTGTGATCTCTGTGTAGACATGGATTGGATAACTTAAGAAACCATGTTTGTTTTGTTCCTAACAAGTGTTTGCATTTCAGGAACTTTCCTTTAGGTGCGGTTTCAGTCCTCTCTAATTCTGTTTGCCAAGTGCATTACAGAGATGTAGTAGAGGTTTGACACACAAGTTTAAATATTTAAAGTATTCTACCAATTTGAACATTATTGCTCTACCACACAAATGAGAGAATATCAGGATAGTTGCCCGAGAAGTGAAACCCTGTCACCTAATGTTGTACTTAATTTATGAACACGTCTTGACAGACATGGGTAATAAGCCATACACCATTAGTCCTGAGCTGCTGGAGATGGAGAAGCCGTCCCTGTGCACCACACTGGTATTTCCAGTCTGAGTCCAACAAAGGGAATGGCCCTTGTACCTCAGCTCCAGTGTGGCCCCGGGGCCCCAGACATCCTGTCTGTCAACCAGGGCTACACTCGGTTTTTGTTTTTTTAAATTCCTATTTGAATGCTATGAGGCTGTGGCAGGGATATCATGAGTGATCAACAGAGCCGTGGAAGATTCACAGATGACTGGACAAACTGCGTGGCAAAGACAGGCACACACACACACACACACTCAAAAGATCAGATTTATCAGTCTCTTGTGGACTTTCTGCCAGAATGTGAAACCGTCCATGAAACAAGACTGGTTTTATCACCCGGACATTAATCTGGCCATGACGGACGTGTTGGTAGGTGGGGGTGGGGGTGGGGGAGTGTTGAAAGACACATCTCCTCCAGACTCTTCATTCTGTTGTCACGGCGCTCTGTTCCTTTCACTAATGACTCTTATGACACACACTGTCCCATATCATCTGTCACATGGTTTGTGGATTTGTGTTTTACTGTCCAAATCCGTTTCACCGAAAAAGAAAAGAAAGAAAAGTATTTTATTTGTTGTGGCTGTTTTACAAATTTGGCTTTAGGATGACTCAAACTACACTGAAAATAGAGCAGTGTGTTGAAACGACCACAGAATGAGACGAAAATGAAACCGTATTGCGTACAAAGTGTGGATCTGAATTTGGTTCAGGGAAAATAAGAACGAAATGCAATATCACCCTGGATGGGCTCACTCCAGATTTAGAGCCATACTGGTTTCCTGAGTGGGTCTTCGGTAAACCAAAAACAGCAAAAATGTTCTCGTACGCGAAGAGAATTTAGGAGAGCACGCCTTTGGGAGAGGCCTGCTTTATTGTGTATTTACATGTGATAGTAAAACTCCCTGCTATATGGCTTCGATGATGAACAGACCCTCAATCTAATAGGCTGAGAGCTACAGTTTCTGACAGTTTGATTTCATTTGCTAAGCATGCCTTAAATCTGGTGCCCTGGCAGCGACGCAACCCTGCTCAATTCACACCCCTCTAAGTCACAGGAGTATAAACACCAGACCAGATGCCTCCCTCACTTTTTCCACCCAAATGTATGTGCTCTGTACTGACTCTACTCCACGACAGCTCCGTGCAAATAACACAGCAGTCCAGCTTTAGTGTTCCCTGTAGTAACACCCCTTCAGAGTGTAAACTTTAGGATTTGCTTTTCACAAGTGACTTCTTCCCAGGACTTGCAGCTGTCAAGACAATGTAATGTATTTAATCCAGAGAGGAAACAGAAAGCTTTTAAAGTTAAACCCAATGATCAGACTATACCGGTCTGCAACATTGTATTTATTCAATTTATTCCAAAATGTTTGCCAAGATTGTTAATTATAGATGGACTGAAACAAAGACATGCAAATCAAAGAAGACAGGACCTTCCTATTTACCTTCGTGCTGCTTGATACGTTTTGTTCAAAGATTTCTTGTTGGTAGATTTATCATTAGTTAACAATAAGCAGAACAATAAACACATGTGATGCTAGACAACAAACAAGAACAAAGGCACATTATATACTGGGAAAACTAAAAGATAAGAGAAGCCATGATGAAAACAAGGCTAATAAATCATGTCTCAGCTGTTTATACCTGCATGCGAACACAGTTTTAAGACAGCTTCAGTTTCTCTGTCATGTCATATTAAATTTACATTTAGTCGACGCTCTTATCCAGAGCGACTTACAGTAAGTACAGGGACATTCCCCCGAGGCAAGTAGGGTGAAGTGCCTTGCCCAAGTACACAACAAAATGTTTGCATGGCCGGGAATCGAACCAGCAACCTTCAGATTAATAGCCCCCTTCCGTAACAGCTCAGCCATCTGACCCCTTTAAGTAACATCATGTTTGCATAGGAGTATACTTTTCAGACACTAAGAACAAAAGTCTGCATTCAGATATAAATGGGAAGTGGCCTACAATTACATTCTCGGTATGAAGATTGTCCAGACATCATCCCCACTTTGAGACACATTTGTCACTGGCATTTACTTCTCGTCACTTTTGCAGAAAAAAACCCCCAGCAACATTAATTCACTCTTGGCTCTGCGAGATGTGATTTACACAGCAGATGTTTGTTTTCTCAAAGACGTCTACAGATGACGGAGAGTGTTTGAAACAGATCGGAATTGCACAGAAAATGGCAAAAACGTAGCGGGAGAAAGAAAAAAGGTTCTGAGAAATCCCGTTGGTGCCTTTGCAGGCCAGCTTTGTGTCTTGTGCCCGTGTGGCCTGGTGTTTGTGTACGCCTCGGTCAGTCTGCCGGTTCTGTCTGGAGAGAATGAATGCAGCTCTGTCCCGTCCCTTCAGTGGTAATCCCTCCAGGCAGGCCTGGGCCACAGAGCATGACAACACTTTTTTTTCTGTCTTTTTTTGGGGGGGGGGGGTTCCAGGAATTAAATGTCACCCCAGGGTGGGTCACCTGCAAACAAAAGGCAGCTGGGTGATTTTCAGGTATAAACAGTCCGAGATAAGGGAGCCCTTTGCCGCTGTGCAGGAAATTGAATAAGTGAGAGGCAGAGAGGGGGAAAAGTCCGGCGAAACGGTGTGGCACAAAGAGCCGTTTTGTTTGCCGTGCGTTATCAGTATTGACCTCCTCTTGTAGCATATTCCTCGCTTGAGTGCGCGGGGCACAATGGCCTCATCGAAGAGGAGGGCAGGAAGGCGTCCGTCACCAAGGTCCCCCGCCTGTGGCTCTTATCAGGGGACCTGCTTGTTGTTGGTATTGACTGGGCCCCGTGTGTGTGTGTGTGTGTGGGGGGGGGGGCAAGGTCATCACGCTCAAGTCAATCAAACTGGTCAGTGTTCCAGAGATAGCAGGGCCTAATGCTGTGGAATGTGTCTGTTTATCACCGACTTCCTGGACCAGCCTCTAGCAGGGACACCTTATTGGATAGTTGTTAAGGCTATGGCCCTATAAGGACTCACATGCCAAGCCCTGCCAAACACAATTGATTAAATCATTATGAATACGTTTGTTGGTGCGGCGTGTTTGTGTAGCATTGTACGCTGGCACGTGTCTTTGCGTGTGAGTTTGCTGAGGTGTGTGTTTGTTAGCGTGTGTGTTTAGCGTGTGTGTGTGTGTGTACTGGCACAGCCCTGCAGTCTCCTGGGCTGCCTCCGTCCCCAGTCATCCTTGGCTGTCTCAGCCTCATTATTCTGAAGCCATGTAATCTCTGTTCTGGTGGCGGCTCGTCATGACAATCTTGTCTACGTGTCGCACTGAGGGAGCCTCTTGGGCTTGTCTCTGAACGGGGGGGGGGGGGGGGGGGGGGGTTGCTCTGCCTCAGCAAGCATGCACAGAGACACAGACATGTGACGAACCTGCCCCTCCACCTTCCCACCGGCCCAGCCACCCTCAGGGAAGCACCTGACTTTTGCAACGGGGGACCTTAGCCCTTTGCTAAGCCCAGCTGGGGTTTTAAGTGCAGGGGCAGGGGGAGGGTTGGCATTGGGAGGGTTAGCGATGGACCTTTCAGGGAGTTTAAGTAGCAGAATCATTCAGAGGGGATCAAGACACCAGAACTCCGCCCTGCCTGCTCGCTACGTGCGGGTGTTAGGGCTAGAGGGGAGATTCGTTCGCGTTTTTCTCGCTTCTCCTCCAGACTCTGTTGTTTCTGTGTGTTTCATCAACTGCTGGATTAAAGCCGAGGTAAACAGTATGAACCCTGTGAACAATATGCAGCTACTCCCCTGTATGGCGGTGAACTAATTCTGTCAACTTGTCTGTCTCCCCTGTGCATATAGGGTGTTTTATATGAACTCCCAATAAGAATTTTATTGCTGTTAAATGTTTAGACTCTGTGACAGATATTTGTATCGCTTTGAGGGGAGTGTTTTATTCGCATAACTTGTGGAATTGCCCAGCTTGTACAGCAGTGGGGATGGATGGTTAGATGGAAAAGACAAAAGGGAGAGGCAGATTAATTTGAAAAATCCTTGCCCTGTGTCATCCCTATCATGATGAGTCATATTAATGGACGACCCTCCACTGGCCTTCAAGGATTATATGCATTAGCAATGTAATGAAGCGCTCCTCTTCCTGAGACGGCTTGCTTAGATGTGTCTCCAGGAGGTCAGGGGTCACTCGGTCCATTGACAGAGAAGAGGAGCTTCAGTTTGAGCAGGCATGCTGAGATAACCCTATGCTCGCCCAGGGCCTGGGTCTTAGTGCTCACTCCCTTTAGGGAGTACTTGATGTGAGAAAGTCCACAGCTGGAATAGACCCTCTCGCCTCCTAGCAAGAGGAATTAAACAGAGCCACTGAACTTGGACAAAGGAACTCAGAGAGTGAACACCGGCGATGCGGGGCAAACAGATCGCGCTGCAAACACAACGACCCAAAAGAAACGGTCTCGACGTTAAAAGAGATTTCTCTTGAAGAGGAAATAGACAAGGGAGAGTGTGACGTTTTTGGACGGTTGAAGGGGGGGGGGCTCTCTCGTGTGAGCATGCCTGCCGCGCGTTTGACCCGGAGCCAGAGAGGGAGCAACGGATGAGGGACAGCACCCAAGCATCTGGCGTGACAGGCTCCAAGTCCGTCTGAATAGACCCACCTGAGCGCATAAAGAGCACTACACCTTGGGGAAGAGGGGGGGATGGGTGGGGGGAAGCTCCATAATACTTAGCCCAGGTGATATGACAAATCCTTCTCTTTAAAAAGATTCCC
The DNA here is from genome assembly GCF_038355195.1 of Osmerus mordax. Lineage (NCBI taxonomy): Eukaryota > Metazoa > Chordata > Actinopteri > Osmeriformes > Osmeridae > Osmerus > Osmerus mordax. The sequence continues at coordinate 14,165,337 of NC_090065.1, forward strand.
CCCCCCCCCTCTGGCAGACACGCTTCAACATGCAGTACATGGCATGCTCCCCCACCTGCCCACCCACTGCTCTGAGAGGGGAAAAAAAACATCACCCAGGAGATGAACTGGAGAAAGCATCACGGTCATGAATACAAATAGTGAATTTGGAACCTGAAGCATCAACGGTGTGCTCTTGCACCACGAGAGACAGAGAGAGGGAGGGAGAGAACGGGGGAGAAAAAGAGAGAGAGAGGAGAAAAAAAAGCAATTGCCCTGAACGTGTCTTTCACCACAAATGGACTGGATCATAGCTCCGGGTCTATTTTCGAACACTTCTATCGGAATTGTGAGTGTTTGATAGCAGTTGGCTGGGAAAGCAGAGTTTAGCCTTTGGTTTTGTGGTCTTGCCCGAGACTGTCTTTAGAAACCATTCCCAGCAAGGTAAGGGTTGAGGGAGGGCTGCGTGTCATATGTCCTTGTAGATTCTCACAATGACATTTTGGCGGTTGAGATGAAATTGTAGCCGTGGTGCTGTGGTCAAGCTTCTGCTCAGGCTATCGCATGTGTTTGACAAGCAGATGTTATTTTTGCAAGTCCCAAATCTCTCCCCTCATCTTCCACCTTATTCCCTCGAGTTGATAAGTGTCTCGCCTGAGATGGTTGGATGTATAACTTTGTTCAGCACGTCAGACAACAATCGCAGTGCAGGGATGTGTGCGTGTGGGGGGGGGGGAACCCGAAGGAAGACAGAAAAGATTATAATATGTAAAAAAAAGAGGTTGATTGCCTTACCATCATCAACTTTAAGAAACGTAATTCTAATTCCCTGGTAGCAAGGAGGAACAAAGAGACCGTAGGAAAAAGAGCCCTAACTTTGTTGAGGGTTTGTTCTCACATGTTAAGCATTCAGATGTGCTTTGCATTTTTTTCTTTTTCTCCTGTTTTTCTAATTCTCTTTGGAAATCTTGACTTCATCTTTGGAAAACATACTGTACGCCGGCTCTCAGGCCGGATATTGGATTATGGAGGCATCCACACAGTTGGAGGAATGCTTGACTCTGAGATCTTGTCTTTCTTCCAAAGATGTTGGCTACCAGTAATATTGAGAATAAAATGACAAAAAAGACAAACAAATCTTGAAGCGCTCCCGCTGTGTCCACTATGGGGCCACTCTGATCCGACTAAAGGCTACACCCTCCTTTATCCCGCTGAGAATGAGTCCCTGTCAAGCACAGAACAATGGGGCCCAGCCTCAGGGAACAGGGCCATTTGCATGCAGCTGTTTGCCGTTTCCAGGACCACAAAAGCCAATCAAAGGGGCCTTAATGGAGGATGACAAGCGTCAACCAACGCCTGCGCTCTCTGTCTGCCCCCAGCCCTCGCCACTCAGTCTCCCCTCCAAAAAAACAGCCCCGTTTTTCGACTCAGATCAAACATTCCACCACTTTTCTCCCCCCCCCCCCCCCCCCCCCCCCCTCCTTCCCTTCGTCTGAGGGCTTGGTGGAGGGAAGTTTGGGAGGGGCGGGGGAGGGCAAAGGTCACTAAGGATAGGCCTCCTGAGGACAAAGCAATCCTGGGAAAAGTACTGCAAGGATGGACCTAAATGTGACAGTATGTGTCTAGTCTTGTGCTCTTTACAGCTCTCTCCTAGATTGCCAAATGTCGATAGTTTTGTATCAGACCTCCCTTTATCGCTGTATTTCTTCTCCAGGGTTTGAAAGCCATAGATTGTGCCACTGCTGCACTGGCTGGGACTGAGTTTTTCACATTCACCCATCTGAGCCACAGTGCCAATTCCAATTTCAAGGGTGTTGATAGAAAACAAAATATGTATTATGGAGGAGGGATTGTTGCCAGTGAATTACAGCCTACAGACTGAAAAAGAGAAGTGACTCCCAGAATGCAACGGTATTGAGTGGCAATATTGGCCCCTGCCTTGCTCTCTTGAGCTCAGTAGCAGGCTTAACGCGCTGGTCAGGGGGAGGGATCTGAAAAGCTACTCTTCTCCCAGTCCTTCACTGACCAGAATGCCTGATAAGGCGCCGTGTCAACAAGGCCGGAGTAGGGGATCACAGCCAATTATTTCCCAGCTAAGGCAGTTGCCATGGTGATTTGATTGAGCATTCCATATAATTTATTATTTACTTTGCTTGGGTGCAGCCTTGGTGTGATGTTAATGTTAGCCTGGAGGAATGGGAAAGACTGAGGAACCGCAGTGTTTTACACTCAGTTTCTCTCTGGCAGCTTTCTTAAGCTGGTTTCTGAACTGAAGCTGGTGTCTGTCTGTATGCTGCTGCGAAGTTGAGCAGTCTAACCAAGCACGGAGCCCAAGATGAAAAGCTTGTCACACATTCTGAAGACATCGACACACACACACAACCCCCCCCCCCCCCCCCCCCCCCCCCCGTCTGAACTGTTTCAAAATGTTTTTTGAACTACGCTGACATGAAAAATCCTTGCAACATTGAAAGTACCTTCCCGTGGTTTGCAGGTCCAAACTTAAAAACAAAAAGAAAAAGTTGGAAAATGTAATACCAAAAGCCAGTACTACTTTGTATACCCCTGGTGTATAAAGCACCCTGTAGAGGCCTGGTTTTGGGCACTGTGTTGTGATGAGGCAGCCTTGACTGAAATGGCTGCTTCAGACCACTGTGGTCTTGGCATTTTGGTAAAAGCAGGAATTTTCTACTGACAAAGTAAATAAAATCCTGAAATCCTTCGACGTTTTTGTCATTATCTGTCCGATGAGTGTAAGCTAAGACACGGCTGAGGGAACCAGCAATTTGTCCAATATAGGCCTCCAGCACAAACTGAAGATACTCCCCTTAATTGATGTCCTTGTGCCCTATGACTAGGGAGATCCATACCGTGCAAGGAAAGAAGGAGATAGGCGAGCACCAGGCTTAATCAATCGCTAGGCCTCTGTTGGCAGCTGGGTGCAATCACACCGCCGCAGACTGATGGATGGCCAGAGAGCTCGGGGAGGGAGGTTACAGTGAGGGGGGTGGGGTGGGGAGGGGGAGGGGGGTACAGTCTTGAGGAGTGTTCTCCAGTCACTGTTTAAAAACCCCATGAAACGCATTCTTTCTGTCTGCTCTCTGTAGCCAGCGTGATAAACCTGTCACTCGCTGCATGAGCAACGGCCGAGCGGACCGTTCATTAGTCTTTGTGGTGAGGCAGGGCCCCGCTCCGTTTTTTTTAAATCATTCACTATTTTGGACAGGTTTTTCTGAAAGGCGTGGGTAATTATGGTCGTCATTTCTATTACTTATTGGACAAGATGTGAAGTGAAGCCCACTCCCTCCCCACACACACACAGCTGTGCCACACTGCTATCTCCATTAATCCACCCTAAACACCCGGGCTAAGCAGAATCTACAGGCCAGCAGATCCATCATGGTGTAATGCAGTGATGGAATGCTAGAGGTCTTGTCATTGTGCGTGTATATCTTGCTGTCCATCCGTCCATCTATATCTGTCCAAGTATGTATGAATCAATCAGCTTTTCAGTGGTCTCACATGTACAGTGGTGTTCTAAGACCAAGCTCCCTTCATTGATAACTCGTTTGTTAACGTATTATTATTCTAACCCTGTATTGTTGCCATCCCCATCTCTAAGGAATTAGCATCGACGTAAAAAAAAAAAAACGAACCCCCACTTGGGTGCGTTAGTCCACTGTATGTGACAGGCTGTGCTGCCGTTGAATATATTTATAATGAAGCGAGGCACAACAATCCAAAAAGAGCGAGCGTGAGAGGTTGGGGTCGCAAGGTAGGAATTTCAAGCAGGAATCACTTCAACTTTCAGAGGTTTAAACCAAACTAATTGCGTCAGGCCCCGGCTGTCAAAAGTGGGAGGGTAATTAGCGCGAGGGTGCAAAGCGAACCCGGGGTGGTTAGTGTTAGTACATGACAATGCGGCGCAGCCAATAGGAGCATGAACAAGGTAACAGGCTGAAAGCGGGGCTAATTAGTGGAGCGCAGAGCAGAAAACACAAATGGCAGCTGCCCCCTCTGGGACCCACTGTTGCCATGAACAATGGTGATTATTGACAGTTCATGCGGTGCTCTGCCTCGCACTTTTGCAACAGAGTGCATTTGCATTTTTGTACTTGGACTTAATCATTGTCTCTGAAGTCCTTTAGTACTCGTCATTAGTTTATGACAAGTACTGTATCTGAGAAAGGTTGTAATAGACAGTTACGCGTTCAGTATTTCTTACTTCTCTTTGTGGAGTTTTTCTCTTGTTCTTTTTCTCTCTAACCCCCCCCCCCACACACACACACACACATATACACACACATAATCTTTTACTGGTATTCTAAGCATTAATGGTTTGGCGTTTACTTTCTCTAGGAAAATAAATACATCTTTTGGGAATCATTTGTTGAAGAGGAACAAAACAAATTGTGAAACATTACATTTTTCCCAAGCCTAGCTCTTTGGTTGAGCTCACATCTGCTAAGTCCCATGTATAGATTTTTCCTCTTGTGTGGACACCAGACGGCCCCTCCTTCGATTGCCGACACTGTAAAATGGATTAAATTACACTCCATGCTGCTGAGATTCTGCTATTTTTCTGTCTTACTCCACTGATAGAAAAACAGTTCAAGTATCCCAAAAAAAACAAATCAGGAACCATGTACCTATTGTAAGGGAAGCATTTCTGAGTGAACCTACAGTATGCGTGTGTGTGTTGCTTAAGGGGGAGAGGTGGTGGGAGGGTTTGCTCCAGTGTCGTCTCAGTATTTTCTCAGCGCTTTTACACAGTTCCTTCTTGTATTCCCTGACTTAACATCTGAGGCCTCTGCCAACAAGTGAAGCGAATAAATTGAATTAATTTGCCTTTTTCCCTCTAGCCGTGTTTATGTGCTGCCACCTGTTTCGCCTGTTGTCACTATAGGCCCACTGCACGCTTATGAACCTCTAAAGATATATTTCTGGCCTTTTCTGCTTTATTGTGATAGTTGCAGTTACAGAGAGACAGGAAATGTAGGAGAGAGAGACAGGGAAAGACATGCAGGAAAAGGCCCGGGCCGGGTTTGAACCCGAGCCCCTGTGATGAGGCCTACGTGGTTCGCGCTCTGTCACCGGTGCGCCTATATTTATATTTAGTCATTTAGCAGACACTCGTATCCAAAGCGACTTACAGTAAGAACAGGGACATTCCCCCGAGGCAAGAAGTGCCTTGTCCAAGAACTCAACGTCATTTTGCACAGCCGGGAATCGAACCGGCAACCTTTAATAGCCCGATTCCCTAACCGCTCAGCCATCTGACTCACACTCCATCTGACTCTCACTGCGCCTCCATGCTTATGAATTTTTACGTCTATCATAAACACCCCCCCCCCCTTTCTTTCCACCTCCCTCTCCAGGGTTCAGCAGAGCTGCCTTGCCTTTCGGCCTGGTGAGAAGAGAGCTCTCCTGCGAGGGCTACGCCATCGACCTGCGCTGTCCGGGGAGTGATGTCATCATGATCGAAACAGCCAACTATGGACGAACAGACGACAAGATCTGCGACGCTGACCCCTTCCAGATGGAGAATGTCAACTGCTACCTCCCGGACGCCTACAAGATTATATCACAAAGGTAAAAAGGCAGGGCAAGGGTATCTCATATCCCAAACAAACCCATGGAAGAAGGGAGGTGTGGAGAGAGATTTTCTTTCTTTCCCTCAGATCCTGAACCTCTAAACTTCTAGCGTTTAATTAGATGTAGTTTGACTGGCATCTGCTTCAGCAAGATTGAGTTTAAGATATTGTCGAGGGGGTGGGGGCAGGAAACTAGTTTATGTGTTAAATTCAAACAGGTTGAACTTGGCAACCTTAGAACCTGGCAACCCTTCACCATACTTCTTTCGTCTGCCGCCCTAGTGCAGATGTTGAGGCCCAATCAGCTCAGAGCGGCTGAATCACATGACCCGGCGCCCTCTTTATATCCTGTTTGGAACGTTTGACTTTCTTTGTTCAAACACTTGTGCTGCATTGACACTGCAAGGCCCCAATTCCCCCGAGCACTGCCCCCTTATAACAGCATTTATATTAGTGCTGTTCTCCCAGGACGGTTCAGCCCAGTAGAGCACACGCATCGCCTCCCTTCTGCCGCTCGGCCGCCCCCAGAGGTGTAGATGTGTGTATTTAAAGGGCTCCGGATTAACTATTCATAAGTCACAAGCAGTCGTGCTCAGCCAACGAGACAGGGCCCTGCCCCGGCTCCCCCTCCTGCCGCCCCGCTCCCCCCTCCTTCCCCCCGCCCCCCCCCCCCCCCCCTTTCCTGCCGCCCCGTTCCCCCCTCCTTCCCCCCCGCTCCCCCCCCTCCTGCCGCCCCGCTCCCCCCCCTCCTGCCGCCCCGTTCCCCCCTCCTTCCCCCCCGCTCCCCCCCCCTCCTGCCGCCCCTCTCCCCCCTCCTTCCCCCCCCGCTCCCCCCCCCCCCTCCTGCCGCCCCGCTCCCCCCTCCTTCCCCCCCGCTCCCCCCCCCTCCTGCCGCCCCGCTCCCCCCTCCTTCACCCCCGCTCCCCCCTCCTGCCGTCCCGCTCCCCCCTCCTTCAACCCCGCTCCCCCCTCCTGCCGTCCCGCTCCACCCTCCTTCACCCCCGCTCCCCCCTCCTTCCCCCCCGCTCCCCCCTCCTTCCCCTCTGCACCCCCCCCCCCCATCCTGCCGCCCCGAGCACCGCTAAAGCAGGGCCCCGCTCCCCCATCTCTACCCCCCCCCTCCCTGGCCGCGTCTGCCCTCCGTCCCCAACCGACGGTTCCGCCGTCAAACCCGCTAATCAAGACGCCCGGTGTTAGCCCGTCACGCTGGGTTTGCGGCACAATCATAGAATTCTCAAACAGACAGACAGCACTAATCGCTCTCCGAGTCGTCGTCCCCCCTCCTCCCATTTGGCTGTGATCCGTCACACTCCGGTAGCTACGCGTTGACAGTCCCTCTCTCCCCGGTTTGCCCCAAACCCCCTGAACAGCACTTCAGACTAATCTGAAACAATGACTCGGAGAGTAGAGGTGCGAGTGAGCCCGGCTTCTCTGCGCCGCCAATGTCCCCAGCTAGTGTACACGATTCTAATTGGCTGGATCAGAGGAAATGGTTCCTGATAATAATTAGCATTGATATAACAACCCAGGCTGTTTCTGTAGTCCTACTACCACGGTGGGATGAATATCCAGTCGACGACACACTAAAACAATGAGTACAACTGCTCACACATTCACACTGTCACATCAACCTGGACACCCAATATGTGGAAATTGGACTTTCAGAGAAGTGTGGAGGATAGTTCATGCATACAAAAGCATTTGGAGGGAAGGCATCAAGGAAGCAAGTCCTGTAAATGAACTCAGAATCCTAATTTCTGGTGTCATTGGGGTGTCATTGGAGGAAAACAGGAAAGAGGAGGAGATTAATTGCCAGTGTTTTGTAAAAGGGAAGTTCTAGGGCTTTCTGCATCCTTCCCAGTGCTATCTTTTCCCTCAGAGTAGCGCAGGGTAATGGCCTCGGGCAGAGGATAATGAAATTGTTCTTAATTAATATTCTCTGGCGGAGGTTGCCTGAGTGTAGCTAGCAGAAGCAGCTACGGCGTAGCCTCCCAGACACCCCCAGTAATATGATCATGTGGCCCTGGTGATGGTGATGGTGATGGGTATGGGTATGGGGTTGGGGGGTGATGGTGATGGTGATGATGATGGTGATGATCTGTAGGCTGTTATTGTAAATTATGCCATGGAGAAACAGTTGAAAAGGAGATAGGGGATATATCATTACTGTTTATTAGGTAGAACTGATGGTTCAATATCTCAGCAGCAATTACAAAGTTCAAAGCAGACATTCAGTCACTAGTTATGGAATATTTGCTATTTGACACACTTGTACTGTAAATCACGCCGACGTGTCATGTTAGATGAACGGGTCGCAAGCTAGTTTAAGTAAAACTGGCTAACAGTTTGGTTTTCAAATGGACAGTGGTCCACCTGGGTTCCTCTCAGTGATCTGTCTGGCTTTTGTGACTTTGCATTTGACCTCCTCAAATATTTATCATCAACCTTCAAATTGTTAAGTCTTTTTTTTGGCGGGGGGGGGGGGGGGGGGGGGGGGGGGCTTTTGCCCCCTCCTGAATGTCTGTTTGGTTCTGCGTCGATCGGCAGCCCTCTCAATCCTCCTGTCTCAAGAGAGCTTGATTGAAGTGGGGACAATTTCACCCCGTGTTTGCACAAAAAACGCTCATCCCTTTTCCATTTTCTCCCACTCATCCGCTCGCAAAACATGCAGACACAAACAGAGACACACACTCATGCGAACACACTCCGTTTTAATGCAGTCGTCTCTCGCACAGTTTCAAAGGCAATAAGTAATATGCTAATGAGTCCAGTGGAATTTGATGTGTTATGTGGTTTTCCTTTCCAAAGAATCTCTTCTCCGGTTACCAATGAAAGGCAGCCATTTCTCTCAATGACATGCCCACACCCCCTGCGGGGCTTTTTGAAATGATTTCCCCTCTCACGAGAGAGTGGCAGAAGGGTGCTTGTGTAGATGTGGCTTGGAACCACCACCAAAACCTCCACTGACGAGATAACCTGCCACTGAATATGTCACCTCTGGATGTCTCTCATATCCTCTTGGTCTAATGAAAGAGTTTAGGTGTGCCGTTGATGAAACACATATTCTGACCTCCTCTCGACACATCCACCACTCACTCAAACCCCAGCTCTCCAAATGTGGTTCACCATCAGCATTTTCTCTCTCTCTCTCCTCCTCTGTCTTTCGCTGGTCTCTTTCACCCCCCTATTCTCCTTCCACTTGCCCAGGGAGGCAACTACAGCACATGTCATTAAGGCTCCCCCACAGCAGATAAGATTATCATCCCAGAGATGTTTTCAATATCCTCGATTTGTATTAGATGACGGCAGCCCCGTTCACTCTGTGTGGTCTGTAAGCACCCGGCTGAGGACATCCGGTCCCACCAGCTCTCAACTCTGTGGTCCGTCTTTTTCAGGTGTAACAACCGTACCCAGTGTGTGGTTGTCACAGGGTCTGACGTCTTTCCTGACCCCTGCCCGGGAACCTACAAGTACTTAGAGGTCCAGTATGAGTGTGTTCCCTATAGTAAGTATTCTGTCTACATGTTTGTCCTCATGTGCCTCAAATTGCACCGCACCTGTCTCTCTTTCGACATGTCATACACACTTTAATCTGACCTTTTAGCCGTTGACAATCGGGTTGAGTTAATCCCTTCTCTTTTTCGACTGACCTCTTCTTTCTGTTGTGATCCTCTCCCAGATTAATCTATTTTCTCTAGTTCCTTTAACGTCCAGGGTTGCGTTCTCTCTCCAACAGTCGAGCCAGGGCCTCCTACCGGGAGTGGAAGGCCATATTTGGGCTGATGCTACACTCTTCATTTTGTATTTGCCATTGTGTGTTTTGGCTCATTAAGGCAGTTGAGCCTGTAACATTAGCGGCAAGTTATGTTTTGTGTGTGGGCGAGGGTCTTTGGAATCAAGTTGAGATCTGTGTCTGTAACGTCGGTCTATACACCACCCCCAGTTGAAACGGCCAGAAATAACTAGTGCTCTGTTTTCCTGAGAATAAGATCTAATCTAAACAGATATATCAGTCAGCGCAAAAGCACACTGGATGAATCAAGGATTCCGATGGGACTTTTTAATAGCACTACTTGTTGTAGACATATTTGATTTTAACTCTGCCTTGTGTGTGGGATTTTAAAATGGGTTTCACGACACCAGAAGAGGAAATGCACAAACACATCATCATTCTCAAGGGCAACACATTGTGAAGTCCTCGATGTGATCCGTGTCCATTTTTAAATCGCAGGAGCAGAGGCTGTCTAACACTGTTTCTGTTTTTCTGTTTTACCTTTTGCTTTCCCCCCAACACAGGCCTGCTGTCTCCTCCTCATGTCCTCTAACATTCTCTACTCGTGTACCTGCATGGTAGTTGACTCCTGATAACCTTTCTCTCCCTTGTGCACTTTTTTTTTTTGCTTTCTTTTCCAATGCCTAAAATAGAAGTGGAACAAAAAGGTAAATGAGTGGTTTGGCCCTCACCACCGCCCTTCCCCCCCCCCCCCCCCCACACACCCTACCAAGCTCCTTGTCCTGTGGTGTTGAATCCAGCCCCCCCTATCCCCCCCCCAACCCCACCCCCTCTCCTCCAACTCCCCTTGTCTTCCTCCCTTTTGATTGCCTCTCTTTGTCAAATGCCAAAACCCATGGGGGGATTGATTGCAGCACTGGGAGGCCAATTTTAATTTCGAAACCAGATTTTTAAAAGGAGCCCATATGTCTCTTAAGAGATCTCAGTCCAGACGGGTAACGCACGGCATATCATAAGAGAGATCAGCAGCCGATGTCTACAGCGAGAGATAATCGCAACCTTAGCGAGAGAGAGAGTAGTCATCGGTGTCCTCGTCCTCGGGGCCCGTCGCGGTATGCTTGGCCTCTATCACACCCTCTCTGCATGTGATGTTCAGTAGCAGGGATGGCTGAGGGAGGCTAACCAGGTTGGAAATGGAAATTACAATAAAACGAAAGGTATTTTGGGGGATTATGATGGATGCAGTGATTTGGAACTTGTCCGTTGCCTCCCTCACTCATCACCGTGCGACAGAAGCAGACTCGAGGCCATCGGTGCTAGCCTTCATTCTGTCTCCACCCCTCTGCCTCCCCCCCACCCCCCATTTGACCTCCATCCAAACTCTCTGTCTGTCGTTTGGTCCCACCGCAAGATGTGACGTCTTCCCCTTGTCCTTTAGTGTCACGACCTGAGCCATGTGTGCGTGCATGTGCAGCGTGTCATTTACCCAGCTGTCAGTGCGGTACATGATTCCAGCAACAAGCTGCCATTAAGAGTGCCTCTCCCCCCTGCAATCCTACTTAGGGACCCTTCTAAGCACTAGCTTGTCCCCAACCTCTCCCGTCTCCCAGGTCTTGCATTTACAGGTACCCTTTCTCCTTTGATTTTCCTTACATTTGTTTTTGTCCCAAACAGTCAGCGTATGGCAGAATCTTAAGAAGTCAACCCTTTGTTGATTCCGACTCTTATCATACTACACCGCCATCTGGACATAACCATTTGTTTTCCTCTTTTTCCTCTTCACAAACAATAGCACAAAACGACAGTATAAAAACGACTCCCAAAAATAGACTCCGACACCGATGTCCCTGACTCGGACAACAATAGATTTGGACAGCAGCAAAAAAAATACAATTAAAAGAAAAGAAAATCAACTGTACTTTTTGCATTATACTTCTCAGGTGTTTTAACCTAAATTCTTGATTTGTTTCGTCCCCCCTCTCTGTCACTAGTTTTCATTTGTCCCGGGACTCTGAAGGAGGTCGGGGAGCCCACCTTTGTGTTTGAGGCGGAGCAGCAGGCAGGGGCATGGTGCAAAGACCCCCTCCAGTCGGGGGACAAGGTCTTCTTCATGCCCTGGACGCCCTACCGCACCGACACGCTCATCGAGTACGCCTCCTTGGAGGACTTCAAGAACAGCCGCCAGACCACCACCTACAAGCTCCCTCACCGCGTCGACGGCACGGGCTTCGTGGCCTACGACGGCGCCATCTTCTTCAACAAGGAGCGCACGCGCAACATCGTCAAGTTCGACCTGCGCACGCGCATCAAGAGTGGCGAGGCCATCGTCGCCAACGCCAACTACCACGACACGTCGCCGTACCGCTGGGGGGGCAAGACGGACATCGACCTGGCGGTGGACGAGCGGGGCCTGTGGGTGATCTACGCCACGGAGCAGAACAACGGGCGCATCGTGGTGAGCCAGCTCAACCCGTACACTCTGCGCTTCGAGGCCACCTGGGACACGGCGTACGACAAGCGCTCGGCCTCCAACGCCTTCATGGTGTGCGGGGTGCTGCAAGTGGTGCGCTCCACCTACGAGGAGAACGAGAGCGAGGCCAGCAAGAGCCACATCGACTACACCTACAACACCAAGCTGAGCCAGGGCGAGTACACCGACATCCTGTTCCCCAACCAGCACCAGTACATCGCCGCTGTGGATTACAACCCCAGGGACAACCAGCTCTACGTGTGGAATAACTTCTACATCCTGCGCTACGACCTGGAGTTCGGCCCTCCGGATCCAGACGAAGGTAAGGCTCTGAACACCCTCTCTCCTCGCTCTCTCCTCCCTCGTTCTCTCCGATTTGTCTTTGTCAAAATGAGGATCTCACACTGGAAGCTAGCAGTGTGAGAAGTCACGGGGACAACTGCCTTTTAATTCCGAATGCAATCCAGGTATGATATGGGGAAGAGAGCTTTGTTAGTCTTGGGGAAAGGGCTCATTTGCAAACAGAAATGTCAGATTCACCTTGGACCGAGGGCTGGCTTCTGCGAGGACCTTGATGGCACACAGCTCCTGGAAGCCCTGCCCCTTTATTACCATACGCCAAGTCCAGACACTCGCTCTACTTGAAGCTTGGACCCCATCAAATTCTCTAATCTCAGGCCTTATCCCAATCCATTATAAACACTGCCCTTGTGAACTTACTTTTAATGCTAAGGAATGAGATTCTGAAATATTGCTCGCAGTATGATAGAAGGTTATCCCGTTCCTCTGCCTTTGGATTCGGACATCTGTTGCCATGGCTACCCCATCAACTGTACAGAGGTCCCCACTTACAATAGCTTGGTGGACAATCTCCATAATATCGGGTGGGAGCTAAAACCCCAAATCAAAGTGCATGTGTGTGTGCACTAGGTAGCGTTATGGTGAATCATGGCGAACCACCGGATGAGGAGAATGTCTGCGCCGTGAAAAGAGAGATCAATTACTGCAGAGCGTCCTGTCAGGAGGCGAGGGGCTTCGGATTAATCTGTGAAGTGCTGAGGGGAGACAGACGTGTCGTCAGACAGGGCTCTTACATCACGGCCATAATGGCTGTAATTACCTGCCCGTATCCTCCTTATCCCTGAGAGCGAGGCTAAGTCCCCGCGCTGGGAGCTCCACGAGCCAGACTGGGGATGATGCAGGTTCAAGTCCCCGCGTTCCCTTCCCACCGCCACCGCCCCAGCAATCGTTTCCCTTAAATACAGCGTTCCAGTCAAAGATCTGGTTTTAGTCTGCACTTCTGAACGCTCCGGGCTAGGCTGTCGGAGAGAGAAGCGCGACCCCTGACCTGCGCCGAGGGCCAAACGTCTCCACGCGGGGCCATGTGCTCTTGAACTCTGACCGCTTGTCAACACGCCTGTTTGTTTCCCTGCTATTCCTCCGCTGATGTTTCTCCCCTGCAGAGAGAGGGGGGGGGGGGGGGGCAGGGTGCCGGGGGGCCTCGAAGGTTGACCCTGGCTTATCCCAACTTGTCAAAAGCCTCAATTAAGACCATGTACTGTACACACAAGATAGTGTCATTTTTAATGAGTTCTCCGTGAACTGACTGCGCTGTGCGTGTGAGCTGGCTGCTCTTGTGTTCATGCTCAGATGTATGTAAATGTAATTAACAACTGAATTATCATAATTACCCTCCTCTTCTTAAAACACACTTGTGGAGGGGGGTAGAAAGTGCGCATAGCTGTACGTTTTCAATGAGGGGCTTTCATGGGCACTCAGCTAACTGCTGTAATGCCTCGGTAAATGCAAAACGTAATAAGAAACTCCACTGGAGCTTGGGTACATGTAATCAGGAAGACAGCAAACAGGTTTCACCTATTATTTTTAGAAGCCGTCTCCAGCTGTGCCCCTGCTAAGCTAGTCTCTAGTGCGAGCACTGTGTTTCTGGGTGTACTTGCCACCACAAACCGTTAAGTTCACGAGAGCACTTTTTTCGTTCTTTTTTAAGGCACCTCTGTTAAAAGAGGGGCCGCTACAAAGAACAGTGGGCCCGTGCAAGCAGCTGTGTGCAAGGTTTTGTGAACGGTACGAGTAATTGCTTCATGTTTATTAGGTTTCCCAGATCTACACCTTAAACTGCTGGAGTGGATAGCCATTAGGATTTATTGCAGCTCAAAATATAGTGTAGAGTGAGACAACCTGTTCCACAGGGTAATCTAATGGCGTTGAAATAATGTCTCTCTCACTGAAACTGAGAATCACTTGAGGCAGGGAGAAAATTAATTGTGTCCATTAAGATTCATGTGCCCCCTAGTAAAGCGCCACAAAGAGTGAATCACTGCAATTTGTAGTTTCAGAGAACTCAGTCAGCACAGTGTCATAGAAACTTCCAAAAACGGTACTCTTCCAATTCCACAGAGACCACACGAGCCAAGACGATCGGGAGTCTATATTTAGAGGAAAGCATGTGGGAAGAGCCATACTCACCTTAGAATGTGAGCTTTATCAGTTCCAGGAAATGAAGGGGCTTTTTACAATTCAAGTCACTGTAGATTGCCTAGGATGAAATGATTCCAACACAAACACAAGTACCACGTTAGAAGTCCAAAGTCTTCGAATGCGTTAGGAGTACAAAGACACCCAATGATCAATGCTCAGATAGTCTCAACTCCTTAGAAGTGCCACTACTAAAGCAATGCGTGCCAATAAAAAGCACACCTAAGTGGCGGCCATTACTAAATTTGTAGGGACACTTACAAGGTATTGTCTGCAATGCTCAAAGAACTCGTCTGGTTTCGGTCCAGTGAATTCAAAAAACCAATCAGAAGAGCAAATAATTGCCAGGGGGATTTCAAAGTAATGAGGAGAAAGAGGAGGAAATTAATTTGCCTTCGAAGTAGCATTGATCTGAGGGCTACAGAAGGGGTGTGTAAAATGAATGGCTTTGCTGAGGGAAAGCCGTCAAGAAAAGTAGGATTTCGTCGAGATTTAGACAATAGAGAGCAAGAGTCATGCTGCTGCACAGCATTAGAAAAGGTTAGTTAGCCAGATGCTAATAGACATCTTCTGCCTCAGAAGGCTAACGCCATCAAGGCTGCGTTATGCACATTCAATTTTGCTGCTCAAAATCAGTTAGCCTTATCTGTATGTTTTCAAACCATTGAACAAATTCAGTGGAGTGAGCCATCACGACGCAGCCACGGCCTCGTTAGTGAATGCATCGCGTTGAAAGCCGCGCATCCATGGGGGCTCCGTGTGGCAGACAATAAAACAACGTCAATGTTTTCCAGGACTGCACAGGTTTCTTGCCCCTCATGGAGAGGGAGGTATTAGTGAAGCCGTGCAAGGTCAGGGGTCAAACTACCACAGGCTGGTCGGAACAGTTCTTTCAGTCCTGTCTGTTGCCCAGACTCCAACGCGATCGGTTGGATGTGTGGCTTTTGGGTCGAATGCAAGGTTTTAGCTCATGCGAGGGTTGCGTGAGGCCCCCCTCCTGTCTCTGGTGCTGCGTGGGTATATGGTATGGTATATACTGTATACGGTGTTGGTACCCAGTGTGGGGTGGGCTGCCGTCTTTAGTTTCAGGCCTCATAAATCAAGCAGAGAGATGGATACTGGTCCTGGCTGGCAGAGCTTTTTCTGTCCCCTGCTCTTTAAGGAACACTAGATACTCACAGTGTGACACAACACCACTCAGTCTGCCAAGGGCTTTAGGAAAGCCTATAGGAAGAAGAAGAAGAAGAACACTGGATGTAAGAAAACATTATCACCTGTCTCCTTGGACTATTATGATGGTGTGTTTTGTGCCGGCTTAGCCAGGCTATGTGACCAGATGGTTTACTTTGGCCTATTCCGGAACACATGACTGATGTTCACAGCACTGGGCCTTGAATACAGCAGCACGAGTCTGCATATAAACAAGTTCATGTAAAATTCATGGCTTGTGGGATCTGTAGTTTCTCTGTCATTAGCTACTGGCGCAGAGAACTTCAAGAAGGAAACAACCCCACAACAGTAGCCCAGACTGCCTTTTAACACTGGCTATTTCAGTTTCTCTCGAGTGTGTCCAGTTAGACTGGAGGTCTCTATTCTCACACCCACAGAGGACGTGAGCGGTGAGAAGTACATCTGCTAAAAGGGGTCATTCAAAAGTTTGTAATTATTTCTTTGGTTGGTCTTCACTCTTCACTGTGAGAATTTAATAGCACTCAGTATTTGACATTTTCATTTTGAAGACCATTTCTGCAAAACATTCTTTGCCGTTTGTACCCACTGGTAAAATTAGAAAGCTCCTAAATCACACAAGACCCTCCATTAGAACTTGTTTGGCTGCCAATCCTCCATAGATAACAAGGATGTTTCTTAGTTATCTAGCATGTGTGATGAGCTGTGAAGATGTCCTCCCTTTTTCTTTGTTCTTTAAGGAGAAGTCATCACAGACAAACAGAATTGCAAGGCATCTGATCATCTCCATATAGTGGATTTATAAAAATTTAATTTCCGGATGTTTCAGTACGGGAATCTGCATGCGTATAGATGATAACCCTTACAAAAAAGAAGTATATTAAAGTATACTATAAGTATACTAAAATATGGGTAGTACACTTTTAGTTCACTTTTGATGTACTTTTAAGTATGCTTTGAAAATAGTTCACTTTTGATATACTTTTAAGAAGTATGCTTAGAAACAGAAAATGGTATACATTTCTTCTGGAGTAGCATGTACGTTTTCTATTATTATATAGCAAAAACAGTCAAAATAATTTTAAAGTACATTACATTACATTAGGGAGTCATGTGGCTGAGCGGTTAGGGAGTCGGGCTAGTAATCCGAAGGTTGCCAGTTCGATTCCCGGTCATGCCAACTGACGTTGTGTCCTTGGGCAAGGCACTTCACCCTACTTGCCTCGGGGGGAATGTCCCTGTACTTACTTTAAGTCGCTCTGGATAAGAGCGTCTGCTAAATGACTAAATGTAAATGTAAATTACAGGTTACATTTTTTTGATCCATCTCATTCTAATTATTCATGTCTATGAACATCTATTATGCATTGCACATTGAATCTTTTTTGTTACTGAAGCTGTAACCTTAATTACTGCCAAAACATTCCCATAATTCCCAACAATCCCTATAATCTTATATTAATAATTATCAATTGGAGTATTAATGGAAAAAAAGAAAAAGCTACTTGAGAAAGAAGCAGACAGAAGGGTTGCATTATGCATTTGAAGGTTATACTGTCAAACTGACTGAAGAACGAAATAACGACGTGAAAAAATGAAGATAGCGTGGCTCATTGGCTTGTCAATTCCCATGATGCAAGGCGGTAAATAGTGTTAAAATTTGCTGATAAGTTTGCCGTTTGTTCGAAATACAAATGTAACTTCATGAATTTCGTTTTTTAAATGTGTCTGCTTAGAATGTAGTGTTTTGTTGCGTGGTCATTGTTGTGGTGGTTTACCATTGTAACCATGAGTTAAATTACTGTTACATTTCATAAGGAAAGCTGGATTCTTAAAATATCAACGCTTGCGCAGTGAATAGCTGCTTTCAGCTAAGAAACTGCAGTGTAACTTTGCAAGGGCCCCCGTTGTCGCTAAGTGATTTATAATCTGAGGCGTTTGAGGGGCTCCTAAACATTATAATATATTAGTAATTAATAGTAAAATTTAATTTATTAAGTTTATTTTTTGAAGTACTTACACTAATTGAAAGTGCACTTAAAAGTATTGCAAAGTATACTTTGAGGCTCTTTAGGAAGTATACTTGATGAACTGAAAGTGCACTACACAGGCTACTTTACAGTATTCAAAAGTAAACCTTGAAATACTCTATAAGTGTACTTGAAAGTGTAGTAAGTGACCTAAAAAGTGGGACAATTCAGTTTACTTAGTACAAAAATAGTATATACATAAGTACACTGCTAGTATACTTTAAGTAACATGATAATAGTATACTTTTTATACTAAGTATACTTACAAAACAAACTTGAAGTATACTTCTTTTTTGTAAGGGAATATATGCTCGATAAGTATAATTGATTTAACTTCAATTCTGTCAAGTAAACTTAGTTAGGCTTTCTGACAGCTAATGCCCCCGTTTGGTGCCCTCTTTGTTCCCTGATCACCTCACGCTACTTATAACTGCTGCCACTCAGCATATGCTGCACAGTATGTCCTTGCTGTCGGATTTCTCATGAAGAGTGACTTAACAGGCCCTTGAGTGAAATGACGGCTAATTGAGGTGCCCCCACTCTGGGCTGAGAGCTGTTAAAAGACGGCTAGCTTTTACCTCTGCTGGAATAGCTTGTTGTAATCAAAAGAAAATTGTGGAGGGCGGCCTGAGATGAGACATGAAGAGAATACACGATTGCATAGGTTGCTGTGAAGTGCCTTACTTCCTATTCATCTATTTGTATATTTATTTGTTTGTTGCGGTGGCATAGGTCTGCTCTCCTCTAATAGCCTGCAAGGCCAAACTTGACCAAGTCCTTTCAGACAAGATAATTATCCTCCAGAAGTTCCTCGAGTTATTTGACACAGGCCGGTGACTCAGCACCAAGTGTTTCTCTGTTTGGTATAATTGTATAGATGTTTTCTACTCTCGTATGGTCTTCATCGCTTGTCTGCTCAGAGACCAATTGATAGAGAGAAGGGGGAAGGCAAGAAAGAGGAGGACAAACACACACACACACTCACACACACACACTCACACACACACACTCACACACACACACACACACACACACACACACAAATAGACAAATCAAGAGGAAAGAGGAGGGAGACAGGGACACAGACGAGGAGAGACAGGGATCTTCCCACAATTTGACACGATAAGCTCTTCGCAACATCTGTCTGCAACAATAACCGGACATATGTCAGCCGTCAGATCTGCATCCACACAGCTTAGAGAGGTGTGAAGGACCGGGTGGGGGACAGGCACACAATAAGCAGGGTGAGCGGAGGGTAATTAAGCTCCGCTGGTGGAAGGTGGCAGTGAGGGGGAGAAGGTCATTGAGTGAAATGTCATAACACAACAGCACCGCGGGGTGATCCGGCCGCCTTTTATTTATAAATATATATATATTTAAAGCTAACTCCAGCAGGAGCGACACTCTCTCTCCCACTATCTCGTGAGTTGTGGCTAGTTAGCTGTAAAGCCTACTGCTTCTGCTGTCTTTCCTCTCCGAGCTTTTGAACCGGCCCCAAACAGAGAGCTTCTTTGTAATGAACCTCCATATTTGACTGGAACAGGAAAACAAGAAACAAAGGCTCCCCTGATCTCCTGATTGGCTCCAGATGCAAACTGTGGGCTTTGTCACCGTTCAGTCTCAGGAAATGGAGATACGCATGTGATGATGGGGTGTCAGATAGCGTGATATTGCATTTTTCCCAGAAGCACCGAGGACTCCTGAAGACAGCACAGCAGGGTTTTTCATGACGGCAGACCTCATTGTGGGAAGCTGTGGTTATCTCCACCGCCGATCATGCGGCCGTGGGTATAATATATGATCACTCAGGCAGGAGACAACCACAGATGCACTGATGGTTCCTTGCACGGCAGATGAATACATTTGACTATTTCCACTCTGGTTTACTAGTTCTCTCTGTCTTGTTTCAAAAATCTGCATCCACAGTAATGATCACCGATTTAGAAACACACCTGCACACAGGGGATTTTACGTGCACTGAGGAGGCAGTCACATACTCGCACGTAAACACACACACATATCCTCTTTAAGCTGTGCATTCAGTGCAGCATGAGGCGCATTATCGCTGATGTATGGTCTTCGCCTAGGGGATGTGGAAGGGGGGGGGGGGGGGGGGTTAGGTTGCAGTTAAATTTCCCAACGCCTGCTTTGTCAAATGGGGCCAAAAGAAAAAGGTAAGATGCAGGCAGGCTTTGTCTTCCTTGTTGACATTTAATCAGCCCCAGGAACTGCCCCTCTGCTGGAGAAATCACAGGCAGGCAAATGGATGCTTCCACCTCCTGTCTTTTTCTTATTTGCAGGTTAAGTCAGGTAAAAATGGCTGAGATAGTGTAGTGTTTGCAGGTTCTCCCCCTCCAACTTTGTGCTGTGCTTGGACAGAGGAGTTATAGGTCCAGTCCTGCCCTGGTCGTTTTATCCCCAGGACTTATGGCTGGGGGTAACTCAGCACTGGTGTGATCGCTCGGAGCGCTGGAACTGAAGCTGCCAAGCTACCATGAACGTCCCATAGCTGACTGATGGATGTGGAAAGTTCCAGGTAAAACATTTTCGATAAGTTCTAACAGCAGCCATTCTCTCTCTCTCTCTCTCTCTCTCTCTCTCTCTCTCTCTCTCTCTCTCTCTCTCTCTCTCTCTCTCTCTCTCTCTCTCTCTCTCTCTCTCTTTTATTTCTTCTCTCTCTCTCTCTCTCTCTCTCTCTCTCCCCACCCCCCCCCCCTCTCCCTCCGCAGCACCCACCACCAACGACTTCTTGTCGACGGCGTTCCCGCCCGACACCACCACGACGCACCTGGCCACCAGCACCCCCTCGAACAAGGGCCAGCAGAACACCACCACCTCCGCCTCCGCCGCAGACCCCCGTGACGGCAGGGAGCCCAACCGGGCCCAGGACTCCCACGTCACGGCCGAGCCCTCCGCCCCAGAGATGCCCCCCACCCCCAGGCGCTTCTGTGAGGGCACGGCGAGGAGGGGCATCTCCTGGCCACAGACCCACACCGCCTCCACGGTGGACAGACCCTGCCCCAAAGGAACCAGAGGTATGGGGCTCTATAGGCGTTCGACAGCATCACTGGCGTGGCTGGCTGGGGTGTTTCTGGAACAGTTTCTTCTTCTTTCTTCTCCTTTTTTCGTAATCAAGCATACCAATGACAGGTATGGGCTGCGTCCTGCAGTGAGATTATTTAATCATAACTCAACTGTCATGAAATAATCATCACCCATACCACTGACAACTGTCATGAAATAATCATTGTGAGATAATTATCATCCATAACTGTCACAACAAAGAATATATTAGGATGAAGAGAACAGGGAGAGAATGTTCTGGAGCCGTGTGAGAGAACGTCTCGACACAGCTTTGTTGACACAGCTTCATTGTTAGTTACCGATACACTGTTTACGTACCGTTTATGTAATCGCTAGCATATTCATACATGTAATGCACATGTGACAGTAGAAGCCTGGCAAACAAGGAGAGGAGAGTACAGCAGCTGCAAACACGTCGAGCAATTCACCAAGCAAGGTCCAAGCTCCCAAATCTTTGACAGTCTCTCAAACCTGGCAACCCTGCAGTGCGGCCAGGCGGCTTTCCTTTATGCGTCGTCGCCCCGTCCTTCCTCTGCACAAGGGGAGCCGGGTGGGGGGTGGAGGAGGGAGATGGAAAAGGGGAGGGGGGTGGTCTTCCTGCTTAGAGGGGCCTGCTGAATGGAGGAGCAGCAGGGGTGAGAGTGCCTCTCTAATGCCTGGATGTGTTTGTGCCCCTGCAGGCATCGCCTCCTACCTCTGCACGGTGACGGGGACCTGGAACCCGAGAGGGCCCGACCTCAGCAACTGCACCTCCCATTGGGTGACCCAAGTGGCACAAAAGGTGAGAAGGTGAAAGAAAGAGAGGGGGGAGGGGGCACAAAGTACAGCAACCTTGTGTGTGTGTGCCCTCCCCCCCACCCCTCGTACTTCTTTGTCTGTGCTGTAGCCGAGCGCATCTGCGTTCCGTATCGCTCCGCATTGTGAAGACCGCAACTGCGCGTTTGCCGATGCACATGAGTCATCCCTTTGTGGCTTTGTGTACCAGAAATACACGGCGAACGCCGCTGTTTACAGTTTTCCCACCCACGGCGAAGTCGTTCCCCCGTAAAACGGGCGGCGTCGATAACGATTTCAACTTAAAGCCTGTGTTCCAGACGCATTACAGGGTTCACCCCGTGCGCCGCGCATATCTCTTAACGGCACGCCCCTCCTCTCAGATCCGTAGCGGCGAGAACGCGGCCAACCTGGCCAACGAGCTGGCACGCCACACGCAGGGCCCGGTGTTTGCGGGGGACGTCAGCTCGTCGGTGCGCCTCATGGAGCAGCTGGTGGACATCCTGGACGCACAGCTGCAGGAGCTGAGGCCCAGCGAGAAGGACTCGGCCGGGCGCAGCTTCAACAAGGTAGGCTGCCATCCCTCCACAACCCCCCCCCCCCCCCCCCCCGGACCTCGTTAGAACTCCGCACCCCTGCACCACACCTCTGCCCCAACCATGACATGCACACAGGCCAGGCCGATCATTAGACAGTCGCACCCGGAAGCAGAGTTCCTCCAGGTGATGCAGTGGGGAGGCAGACAGACCCACAGCCCTGAGGGGGAAACTTTGACTGTTGGGAGGCAGAGCTCCCTGGTCATTACTGGCTTTCCACATGCAGCCGTTACCTGGTGGCTGAGCCTGAAAGAGCTCATGGTTAGAACCCCATCCCCCATGAACAGAATGACTCGCCAGTCCTGGCATGTGCTGTCAAGAGCTGAAACTTCCCTCCCCCCAGAACCTTGACATCTCCGCAGCAGCCCCCTGCGAGGGAGGGGGGAGGCCCCAGGACCTACGTCCTCACAGCCGCTTGTCAAATGACTGACACGTTGAAAAGTGTGTTTTGTTATTCCAACTTTGAGGCAAAATAAGTTGCAAATGCGCTCTAAAATCTTGGATGTTTTTTTTTTTAAAAGCTTTTCCCGCGTCTTTGGAGTGGTTTGGCACTGTCCTTTGTGTTTCGTCGAGTCGCTCCCTCGACTGAAGTTGTTTAGTTTACCTAGCCTGCTTACTCTGCTGTGGGGGGCGATGCAACATTTTCATTTGACTGAAAGACTAACAAAGGCCTTTAAAAGCCTGTGCTCGCAGACCATCACAACCATCATGCCACAAAGCACAAATGACCCGCAGTCCAACATTGTTTATTGACTCTGTGCTTTTTAAAGCATGGTTAATGCAAAGTGTAGGAATCTCATCACATTGCTTCCCACACACTGCCAGGCGTCTCGGAGCCCAACCCCCAACCTTGACGTTATGTAAGCTGGATACATATAACAAACGGCACCTCAGAAAGGCATTTGTAATCGCTGCATTGTTTCAAGGTCGTCGTTCACGGTCCTAAACAAAAGAAGGTTTTTGTTTCATTTTAGCAACGGAAGAATGGTAAGGGAGTAACTTTACTCGCCAAGACGTCTGCGATTTGAAAGACGCTTTTATTCCCAAACTCTTCTCTCCCCTCTAATAGAGTGTCTGTTGTTCTCCGTCCTCCCATGAAAAGCTTCAGAAGAGAGAGAAAACTTGCAGGGCTTACATGAAGGTAAAACCTGTGGATGTACAGAGCGATGCACTGTTGCTCCCTGTGTCTGCCAGGCAGCATGCAGCGCTGGTGTCAGCATGCAGCGCTGGTGTCAGCATGCAGCGCTGGTGTCAGCATGCAGCGCTGGTGTCAGCATGCAGCGCTGGTGTCAGCATGCAGCGCTGGTGTCAGCATGCAGCGCTGGTGTCAGCATGCAGCGTGTCTCTTTGTCTGGGACCCGCTTGTGTGTTTGCTGCAATCTCTGTCTTCCCTTTTCCCTGTCTGCCTGTCTGTCTGTCTGTCTGCCTGTCTGTCAATCTGTCGACGCATGGCTCTCCTGGCCACACTGGTTTTGTCGATATCCCTCCGCTTATCTGCCCATCCTTGTCCCTCCTGGGCCTATTTTCTCGGCTTTCATACCTCCACTTCTCCCCTTCCTTTTTCTCTCCCGTCATTCTCTTCTGTCTTCTTCCCTCCCTCCCTCCCTCTCTCCTGTCTGCTCTCTGTGCGTTGTATGAGTAATTGCCTTCCCACGGCCATGATTGCACCTCCCTGTCAGCTAGAAGTGTGATCAAAGTGGCAGTGTACTCATTTTTTTTCACTTGCTAACATTTTACAATTTCCATCCTCTCTTGTACCTTTTCACCATACCAACGTAATTTATTTCTCCCCTCTCTCTCTCTCTCTCTCTCTCTCTCTCTCTCTCTCTCTCTCTCTCTCTCTCTCTCTCTCTCTCTCTCTCAAGTGATGGGTCTCATTTCTGTCCCATTAATGTGTTTGTGTTAATATCTGATTTGTTGGTCCCTTTCATCCCTCCTTCCTCCCCTTGTCATTTTCCTTTCCTCCGCTTTTGTTTATGTCTCAGACGCGGCTCTGTTGAAACACGCATAGTTTGTGTGCCGGGGCCGACTAAAAATCGTGAGAGAGCACTCGAGCATTCCGCGGTGACCGCTGGTGGGTCTCGGAGAACTGAAGCTTGTTTTGACGGAGTACATTTTTACTGCGAGGAACGAGAACGCAAACTGCCTCCATTGATTTAGACCTTGTCCTCCCTTTCCCGCATCCACATTCGTCAACTGAGGGCGTTCCGCCGAGTCAGCCCACGCCCACGTATGTGTTTCCTGTCGGCCGGTGTCGGGGGGCTCGCCCGAGGGCCCTCTGTGATTTGTAGCTTGTTTTGACCTCCACCCGGGCAAGAATTAGAGAGGATTCAGTCACAACATGGGTTGCTTTCTACGTTTGGCAAATTAGAGACACGGATTCTCCCCCAGCAACCCCACACCCCCCTCTCGTCCTTCGAGGACAGCTCACCAGGAGGGCAGACCATTTAGTGTCTGTCTGGGAGGAATGGTTCCGGCCCTGTAATCACTGCTGCGCGCCTCTCTCTCACTCTCTCTTTTTATTTCTTCTCTCTCTCTCTCTCTCTCTCTCTCTATCTCTCACTCCTTCTCCCTCCTTCCATCTCTCCGTCTTCCTCTCTCTGTCTCTCAATCTCTCTCTCTCCTGCCGCCCCCCGTCCCGTCCCCCTTGTCAGAGTTAAGGTCAAGACCGGAGTGGTTCATTCTCACCTCTTTGTTAGGACGGTATTTCATACCTGGAGGCCCCTGCAGAGGATGTACTGTAGGACAGCTGTGGTTTATGGTGGTGGTGCGGTTAAGTGCTGTGGTTGTATGTCAGCCTGCATTCGATTGCAATTGGGATTAATCCCCGATCTGGTTAATCCAGGCAAAAGGGGTAATTGTGCCTGTGGTCAATTAGTGTGGTGGATAATAACAGCTGTGGCTAATTGTTACAGGAAGTGGGACAGGTTTTTGTGCTTAATTACCGGTGTGGTGAGAAGGGTCTCAGTGGTTAATGGCACCTGTGGTTAAATTGTCACTCTGGTTTATCGGGACACGGGTTGAAATGGATTTGGGCTAATTTAGCCATGCCTGGTCATGTTTGGTTTAGGGTTAAATGCTGCTGTGGGTATACTGGGCTAGGTAGGGAGCCGTGAACTCACCCTCACAGGGTCAAATGGACCTCTGTTTTATCAACATATGATACTTCTCTTGTTTGGAACTGGAATGTTTTGCTTACTTACTGCTTATCAGAAACCAGGAAATGAAAGGATTTGCCTTAGAAAACAAACGGCATGATCCGTGTCTTGACTGAGACTGCCACTCATGGACAAGTGGGTTGCTTGCAGTGATAAGAACTTTCCGGAAAGCCGTGCATTTTCTAGTCTGTTACGATTGAATCCTGTTATGGAATAAAGTCATTGTCGCTGAAGACAATTGTTTTCTGGGAAAAAAAGGAATTTAAGAACGTGCGAACTAAGATCTGCTCTATGGATGGCAGCTCTAGTCTTATGAAAAACCATTTGGTTTGTATTACTACTTCCCCTCCAGGCATAGATTTGTTATCCTGAGAAAGACAGCGTTCTAAAACGGGCAGTAAAAGGAAGCTTCCTCAAATTCCATGTAATCTGTAACCAGCATCTTTTAAATGCATTTTGAGTCATGTTCTCCTAAATGTCTCCTTCATTTAAATGGTATTTTGCTGTTTTCAGTTTTACTTGTTGCAGCCCCTTGCTTGCCATTCTCCCGTGCCCTCCATTGCTCCCTGAAGACGACAGCGTTTCAGAAGTTCTGATGAGCGGGAGGGGGAAAAAAGTGTGCTGACATTTGACTTGTTTCCACGGATACAGGCCATTGTAGATACGGTTGACAACCTCCTCAGGCCGGAAGCTCTGAAATCCTGGGAAGACATGAATTCCACGGAGCAAACGCACGCCGCCACCATGTTACTGGATACCCTGGAGGAGGGGGCGTTCGTCCTTGCCGACAACCTGATCGAGCCAGCTGTAGTCAAAGTGCCCGCCGAGAATATCGGTGAGTTCCTTTTCAATCCTACATAAAACAGAGAGACCAAAACGACTCGTCTGCCAGTCACAATCCACAATCGTAACGATGACTTCCCTTCCGGGATAATCTCCCGTGTCTTCGTGGTGAAATTGCTTTGACCTTGGTTGTTTAAATGGGATTTTTTCGTCCAGAGAAGTAAAAGTTAACATTTACAACCATCGCATAAGCATACTGGGAAACTAAAGCCCCCCAGGCATCGATACTAGGCTTAGTCATCTAGACACTGATAAAGAACCTGGACAGCTATTCCTCCAGGAGAGAGAAAAGTGCTATTAAAAAGACCAAATTTAGTTAAAGTCACAGTAGGAGGTTTTGATGTCTCGTCTGGCGCTAGCGAGCTAACATGTTCTCACAGGAAGTTTATTAGCAACGTGACCTCATTCATTTAAGTCAGCTTTGTGCGGTGAACTGTCATAAAAATAAAAAATTCACGTGGCTTTCTGTTGCCATGGTTATGGTTTCCAGCTCAGTTTTTTTTTTGTCTTCCTTGATTCCTAATCTATTTCTTGCATAGTTAAACATTCCAAGTGAGTCTCTCAACTACAAGATGAAGTTCCCGGTTCGCCCAGGGAAAACAAAGGAGCCAATTGAAAAGTATTACTCTATAGATGCTATTGTATGAGTCCTTAGACCATTTCCATTAAATGATAATACATCAATCTAAGTAGATAAGGAAGAAGGGGTAGTTATATAGGACTAATACACCGATTAATATGTTGCGTAATACGCTGTGTAGTAAGAAGTTAATGGCTTAATGCTGTTTCTTCCCATGCAGTTCCCTAGCTCTGGGTAAAGGTTATTGTAGCTCTGGGTAAAGGTTATTGTAGCTCTGGGTAGAGGTTATTGTAGCTCTGGGTAGAGGTTATTGTAGCTCTGGGTAGAGGTTATTGTAGCTCTGGGTAGAGGTTATTGTAGCTCTGGGTAGAGGTTATTGTAGCTCTGGGTAAAGGTTATTGTAGCTCTGGGTAAAGGTTATTGTAGCTCTTGGTAGAGGTTATTGTAGCTCTGGGTAAAGGTTATTGTAGCTCTGGGTAAAGGTTATTGTAGCTCTGGGTAGAGGTTATTGTAGCTCTGGGTAAAGGTTATTGTAGCTCTGGGTAGAGGTTATTGTAGCTCTGGGTAGAGGTTATTGTAGCTCTGGGTAGAGGTTATTGTAGCTCTGGGTAAAGGTTATTGAAGCTCTGGGTAGAGGTTATTGTACTATTGTGGCAACAGAGTGAAAGGATTGTGGACTGTGCCAGAGAGCAGCCTGGTGTAGAACCAGCCAGCTCAAGGCTCAGAAGAAGTCGCCTGACCCCAAGCTTTCCCCAAAGCCCAGAAGAAAGGCCAAAAGGATCCTCTCTCCCAATTAACATTCTCCCCACCACCACCACCACCGCCACCAAAAACACAGAAATGTCCGCCTGTCAAGGGGTAGGGGGAGTTAAGTTAAAGGTGGGGCGTGGGGGGGGGGGATTGGGGGGGTGGAGGGGGGGGGGTGGGTGGTTGGGTATGTTAGGAGGACAATTCCTCATCTCCATCTGTCAAAAGCCATCTATCTGAAGGAGGCAAGGCTGTTTCTGACGCGAGGGAGCGCGCTGATACGTGTGTCCTCCTGACCCCTCTGTAATTTCACACATCAAAGGGAGCACCACCCGGCAGCTGGCACGCTGCAGAAGAGAGAGGAGAGAGAGAGAGGAGAGAGAGACAGACAGAGAGAGAGAGAGAGAGAGAGAGAGGCTGCTGGAATTGGGTAGCTTTTCAGAGATTTGCTCGGCGAGCCCCAGAGTTATCTGAAGGTGGTGGTGGTGGAGGTTGGGGGGGGAGTAAAAGCCCAATGATATTTTTGATCTTATGAATATTTGACATTTATGCTGCACCAGGTTACGCGCTCGCCTGCTCTACCTCTCCCCTGTCCTCGCTCTCGCTCTGCCTCTCTATCTCTCCCCTGTCCTCTCTCTCTCTCTCGCTCTGCCTCTCTATCTCTCCCCTGTCCTCTCTCTCTCTCTCGCTCTGCCTCTCTATCTCTCCCCTGTCCTCGCTCTCGCTCTGCCTCTCTATCTCTCCCCTGTCCTCTCTCTCTCTCTCTCTCTCTCTCTCTCTCGCTCTGCCTCTCTATCTCTCCCCTGTCCTCTCTCTCTCTCGCTCAGCCTCTCTATCTCTCCCCTGTCCTCTCTCTCTCGCTCAGCCTCTCTATCTCTCCCCTGTCCTCTCTCTCTCGCTCAGCCTCTCTATCTCTCCCCTGTCCTCGCTTGCTCGCTCTGCCTCTCTATCTCCCGATGTTCTCTCTTTCTTCCTGCCCTGGCCTCTTCGCTCTCTCCGTCTCCTGTTCTAGTTCTCCCCGAGGAGCTGCACAGTCTAGAGCTCACTACCTTTTCTATAGTAAATAGCACTGGATGGGATATTGACAATAAGATTGGATTCTGTTGCTGGTCTGCTGGACTTGTGTTCTCCTGTTTCACCCCCCCCCCCCTCCTCCCCCCCCTCCGACCTCTATATTGGAGCTCTATTAAACACAACGTATTGCTTTTGTAACGTGACCTATGAGTAATGCCTTCCCTGTGCCCCTCCCCATCCCCCCAGTGCTGGACGTGTACGTGTTGAGCACGGACGGGCAGGTACAAGACTTCAGGTTCCCTCAGACCAGCAAGGGCGAGGCGTCCATCCAGCTCACCTCCAACACGGTCAAAGTCAACAGCAAGAACGGTAGGCAGCTCGACTTTCCCTCCCCCCTTTCACGACACGCCTAAGGACTGCCGTGTTCTTTTATTTATTCTTGTTTTGAGACGGTCTGTGCCTCTGTGTACAGGCCGTGCTCAGCTTGCTGGCGAAATGAGCGGGAAAACCGCAGAAAAACTTGTTCATCCTCGTTTTCCCTGTGTTTGCTTTCAGGGGTGGCCAAGCTGGTGTTTGTCCTTTACAAGCACCTGGGCCACTTCCTCAGCACGGAGAACGCCACGCTGAGGGGGCCGGGGGAGGCAGGCCGTCGCAACCTCTCCCTGACCGTCAACTCCCACATCCTGTCCGCCTCCATCACCAAGGAGTCCAGCCGTGTGTTTGTGTCCGACCCGGTGATCTTCACCCTGGAACACCTGGATGTAAGCTCCCCCCCGAGAACCAAAACAAAGCCCCGGAGCCCCACAACCTCCAGCCGGCTCAGGGCTCAACCAGGGAGAGAGAAATGGCAGGGTGGTCTTTAGCAGAGGGAGATAAATGTCAGTGTCATGAAACCCAGCCTTGAACACCGCTGTCGGAAGAGAGAGAGAGAGAGGGAGGGCGGAAGGGAGGTTGGCGAGAGAAGCAGAGAAAGAAGGGAGAATTTTTCTTTTTGTGGTATTTCAAATGTACGGTTTGAAAAGCATTGGTGTTTATCCTGGAATTTTGATGGATGTGTAATTACTTGAGTCAGGGCTCGGTTGCAGAGCGTACAGCAGTTGGGCTTGCACATACTACTTTAAGTGTTCTGCCCTTTGATTACCATGGCAACCTGTGCTACAACCTGCTGCTTAATTGACAGTGATGAAAAGGATGAGAATATCTAGGAATGAACATTACGTGGTAGTGTACCTATGATGCTTCCGTGTTTGAGTTTGGATTTGGCCATACAAGTTATTTATTTGTTGTTTCTTTGCTTGCGGCCCTGTAGAAAGAGCACTACTATAACCCCAACTGCTCTTTCTGGAACTACTCGGAGAGGAGCATGATGGGATACTGGTCCACCCTGGGCTGCAAGCTGCTGGACACCAACAAGAGCCACACCACCTGCTCCTGCAGTCACCTGACCAACTTCGCCATCCTGATGGCCCACAAAGGAAATGTGGTGAGTGGCCACAACCAACCAATCCCCCTGTTCCTCACACTCTCTCCTCCACGTTATCTACCCATGATGAGAACATGCTAGGTGCAAGATAACGTACACATGATTAGTTCAGAGCTGTGGGGTGGAGGAGTGGGGGGGGGTGAGGTGGGGGAGGGGTGGGGAGGGGGTGGTATTGAGAATAGCAGTGAGGTTTGATTTGAGGAATGTACATTTAGTCATTTTAGCAGACGCTCTTATCCAGAGCGACTTACAGTATGTATGGAGTCAGCTGCTTACTGCTCCCAGAGACACGGGCCCAGATTCAGGAATAAGATGGTCTGGAGCTAAGACTGTTATTGGAAATGAATTACATTTTATCTATGGCCCGTGACTAATAGCCCTCCGTGCACATGTGTGTCCCTGGGAATCATGGGATACGGCGTGCAATAAGCTTTCATTTGCATTTCCACTCGACGTGAAGTGGACTGGATCCATATGCTGGCAAATGCAATTACAATCCAATTACATGATAAATATTGTGTACTGCGAGCATCTAGCCAGTAATAAATGTGGAACATAAGTTCGCGGTTGAAATAATAGCATATCCCGACTCGTGAACTCTGTTCCTCGTCATCCGCTGCAACCCGAACCTTTACCACAAGTTTGAAGCCGAACCTCCGGGGCTAAGCCTTAACTCTCACCAACCCCTTCCAACCCACCTCAACTACAACTCCTGCCCTCAATAAAATTACAAAGCTAGGAAGAGATGACCTCACTTTTAATACCGCAGCTCTTGAATACGATTCTGTGTGGTGTTCTATTTCGGCGCGCTACCAGATTGAAATGTGTTCAGTGTCATAGCCTGTGACATGCGCTCTGATCTCCCGTTCGTAGAGAGAGCCCACGCCTGCCTCACACAGAACTGCTGCCGTGTGCGGCGCGTTGCTAATGACTTAACACGCCGCAACACGTGCCAGAGCACGCCAACATGCCGCCACGGCAACAACTGGCTGTGACATTGGGAATGTCTAGTTTGTGCGCTAGAGGTTGTGCTCGATGCCGCTGCCAGTCTTTATTAGGTATGGACATCTGGTCCCTGAGACAAACCTTGTCCCTTGCTGATGCGAGTCTAGCCTGTGTCACAGACATAGTCGCACCTGTCATAGTGTCGCAATTACAACTAAAAACGGTGGTATTTATACTTTTTGAATGGCTTTTTAACACCCAGAGGTGTGTTTAATTCCGTGCGCTCTAATAATCCCCCACCCCCCCCCTAAGCCTTCCTGCTGTGTGCCTGCGTGTCCTGCAGGAGGAGGGCAGCGTGCACGAGCTCCTGCTGACAGTGATGACCAGGATGGGCATCGCCGTGTCGCTGGTGTGCCTGGCCATCAGCCTCTTCACCTTCTGCTTCTTCCGGGGCCTGCAGAGCGACCGCAACACCATCCACAAGAACCTCTGCTTCAACCTTTTCATCGCAGAGCTGGTCTTCCTCGTGGGCATCAACATGACCGAGCCGCAGGTAAACACACACACTCCCACCCCCCCCCCCCCCCCCCCCCCCCCCGACCCGACGATAGACTAACCGATCAGGGTTGTAGGCCTGTTCTGTTTTTGAGGATTTCATCATTGTTCATCATCAAGGGAACAAACACGTCCTCATATTTTAATGGAATATCGAAATATAATTATATATATATCTATATAAGTGTGCTTGCCGGTTCTCCCCCCCCCCCCTCCCCCCCCCCCCAGGGGTAAATGTGTTCATCATTACGCCACTATAGGGTATAGCGGGGTCACAGTTTATCCTGCCATGTGTGCAGCTTCTAAATGTGTCCCCCTCCCCCATCCCCACCCTGCCCCTCAGCTGATGTGCTCCATCATCGCGGGGGTCCTCCACTTCTTCTTCCTGGCGGCCTTCTCCTGGATGTGTCTGGAGGGGGTGCAGCTGTACCTCATGCTGGTGGAGGTGTTTGAGAGCGAGTTCTCCCGCAGGAAGTACTACTACGCGTCCGGGTACCTCTTCCCGTCCCTGGTGGTGGTCATATCTGCAGCCATCGACTACCGCAGTTATGGGACTCAGAGGGCGTGAGTGAGCCGTCGCTTTGCGGTTTTCTTTCTCGATTTTCACACTGTGCGCATGTAGCAGGTTTTCCCGCCGTTGTGGCACTTGTATAAGGAACTGCATTCTCCCCCATACATGTATATGTATGGGGGAGAATGTGCTAGATATATGTGCTAATGAGAGCAACATCACACAGCCTGGTCTCTCCTCCGGCTGATAGCAAACGTACACCCTTGTCAGTGCTAAAAAAGAGGGCTGTGAGCAAAACCGCTACATTAATGAATGCTCTGGCTTGTTGCGCTGGTCTACTGGGCTGTTTTCCCTCCCTCTGTGTGAGGCGAAGTGGGGCTTTTTTCCCTTCTCTTTTTTCTTTTTTTTTCTTTTTTGTAATTCTCCAGTGGCCTTTATCCAAGAAGCAAAGCCAAATGATTTGTTACGTATATTCTCCACTACCTGGATGTATGTGGTGTAGATGACAGCACACTCACTTCTCCGGGGTCGAGGGGCACTGATCTCTTCATTTGAAGGGAAGTTCCCCTAAGATAATACACACATCTCTGATGAGAGCCATGTTATTTATTTTTTTTCCGGGAAGGTTCAGAACACAGTCAAGAGTGAGACCGGCTTCTCATTTGTAGACATTGGTAGACTCTGATGTCATGGATCCGGTACCACAACTGCTCAGTTCAGGTCCTTTATGGCTTGTAGCCAGCATGTTTTCAAGGTCAGGCTTTCATCACTGTAGCGGCGGGAGTGGGGGGGGAGGTTAGAGATGGGGGCGGGGGGATCATGGCTGCTGTAGTCTGTATCACACTGCCACCATCTCTCAAGCTCAGCTCTCAGCTGGGACTGATCGATGAACCGTAATGGCTTTATTGTAAGGGTGAGTGTAGGGAATGTGGGGCTTTCACAGAGAGCCAGAATGGGGGGGGGGGGGGGGGGGAGGGGGCTGTTGGTGTAACTGTTGGTGTAAGTGTGCTGTGGGTTGCAGGTGCTGGCTGAGGGTGGAGAACCACTTCATCTGGAGCTTCATTGGACCCGTCACCTTCGTTATTACGGTGAGGCTTGTTGCATCCAGCGTGCAAGGGGGTTTCACGGGGGTCTCTGTCTGTCTGTCTGTCTGGCGTTTTTTTATGAGATGAAAATCCCCCTTTCTCTCCTTTTTTAATATTTATTTATTGGTGCTATTTCCCCTGCGCAGTCACTTAGCTCTGCTTTTGCAAATCAATTAGCATGAATGGATAGTGGTCCATTACGTCCTGACATGAGGACATCAGGAGTCGCCCAACTATGAAATCCTCCTGAAATCAAAGCCGGGGCAGAACGGCAGCGGCCGGGCTGTTAGGTCTGGAGAGCGGGCACATCGACGATGCACTCCTCCTCTTCCTCCTGATTGCAGGAGGGGACGGAATTGTCAGCGGCGTGAAGGTCATTTGCTCAGCAAAGGGAAAGAAAAGGGTGGGTTGGTGGGGGGCGAAAGCTAGAGAGAGAGAATAGAGAGAGTTGGAACACAGAGGTAATGAGTGGGTGGCCAAGACGGCCATTACCAGCACGAACCCGAACCGTGCTCCGGATCATGACACATCCCTAGCCAATCCCAGAACACGGACGTCTCCATCTTCACCTTTTAATATTTCATGTGCTGGCTCACAAAGTTCATGCACAAGCGCGCGCGCACACACACACACACACACAGAGAAACCACGCCAGAGCTCACATGCTGGATATCTATTGATAGATCAAAAAGAGCACATGTGCACATGCTGTACATGTGTTGTACCGTACACAGGCTGTGGGGCGCGCCCTGCAGCGGGAGCTTGTTTTTTTTTGTGGTGTATTTTGGAGAAGGTGAGAGTCCCAGGGATGGTGGTGGAGGGGGGGGGGGGTGTCCCTTGGAGACTGGGCGTGGGGGACAGGACTCGTTTGCCTGGCTGTCTGGCTGTCTGGCTGGCTCATCAGATCTGTGTCATCACTCGCGGCCGTGTTAAAGGCATCTCCAGCAGCTCGACTCATGCACACGTAAAACGGCCCCGGTGGCCGGGAGACAAACACCACTCCGAGTCGTGATCTAAAAGCCCCTCTCTCTCTCTCTCTCTCTCTCTCTCTCTCTCTCTCTCTCTCTCTCTCTCTCTCTCTCTCTCTCAGTTCAGTTCAAAGGGCTTTATTCGAATGAAAACAATAATTGTTCATATTGCCAAAGCAACGGAAGAATTACAGAGATATTTATCAATTTAAAACATGGCCTTGTATATACTTATATGTTATACCCTCACATACAGAGAGACTCTCTCTTTCTGCACGCTCTCTCTCTCTCTCCTCTGTCCACTTTCTCTCTCTCCTTTGCCTTCTATCTCCATTAACTCTCTTTCCGTCTCTCTCTTTTTTTTCAAAACCAAGGTCTGTTTAGCTCCTGTGTTTAAACGTTTCCATTTTTTATGAGTTTAGAGGAGATGAGCAGCTTTTCTCAGCAGATTCAGGCCCAGATACTGTTTTGCGTGGCTTTGCGGTGTTGTCCTCCATTGCGGCTCCTGATATTTATTTTGGTTCGTATATGGATTGCTTTGGGTTTCTGAAGACACTTGCTTGAGGGCGGATTACAGAGGGAAGCCTTTAATAACTTAAGAATCAGGATATAGATTTTGTCCTCCTGAATATTCACCAAAGTGCTTTTTATAGGTTGGTGGTGAGCGAAATGGAAGCATGTCTTCTGCCTGTACTCCGGGTAGTAAGAGACCCTTCCATGCCACAAAAGCATCCAGAAGTCATAAAGTTAAATAGTTATGTATGGTTTAGATGCGGCTGTTTTTTCTGGCAACAGACAGTTGCTGAAATATGTCTGTCTAAATGCATCCCTCTCTCTGTCACTGGCTGTCATAACTGCTGTCCTAGGTAGACATACCTGTTTGGCTTGATTGTGGTTAGATACACATCAGCCTAAAATATGTGTTCTTTCTCTCCTTTCTTTCCCCCTCTTTTTGTCTGTCTCGTTCTCTCTCATCTAATGAGGAATAACACTCTGTACGAGGCTGCTTGGCCAAGGTCTGGGGTTGTGCATTACATGAGTTACAAGAGAGGAAGGGGCCTTGAAGGCCGTTTGTCAAAGACGATACAAAAACACGAACCCAGACCTCTCTTATTTCTTGTTATATGGTGCGCTTTATTATTTTCACCGAGGCCACAAAGTTTCATATCCATCTGGGTGAGTTATGCCAGGGTACATACTGGTAAGCACAGTAACACCCACTGTATGCTCAGCACTGTCTGACAAGCCCTGGATGTCAGGAAATGAACGCTTCACGTCCAAAGTGCGCTGCTTTAACCTTGACATGCCTCTTGTTTTGACAGCTCAATCTCATCTTTCTGATGGTGACGATGTACAAGATGGTGAAGCACTCCACTTCCATGAAACCAGACTCCTCCAGGCTGGGGGGGATCAGGTGAGGGCGGCGCGCCGATCACAGCGGGGGCTTCTGGGTCATACCACTGTGTGTGAGAAAGGGGGGGAGCTTCAAAATACAAAGAAATATAAAGTGCACTACCTTGCCTTGGCTTTGTTTATGTCATATTCAATCTGTATTTGACCTTTTACACTTCCTCTTATTTCTCTCAAAAGTGCCCCGGCACCAAGATATGCTTTTCAGATTTGATGTCTATCCTGCCTTTTTACTTGGTTTTATAAGGCCAGTGTTTGCACTCTGCTGAGGTTATATTGGCTCTTTTTATTTCTACCATAACTGCATCTTTGACCTCATGTATCAGTCGCTCCTGTGCTGGCATGGTTTACAGGCTCCCCCTGGACAGTTGGCCCAAACATATGGCTCATAGATTTAAGGGTGGAGAAACTGGAAATGGGCCCATTCCCTCCATTGTAAAAGCCAGTCAGGGAGGCGGATAAATAAAGACCAGTCCCATGCCATGTTTTTGTCCCAGTTACTTGATCAAATAGTCTCAAGACAAAACAACATGTTTTATTCCTTCTCAGACGTAACATGATGCATCTCCCATATGTGTTTCTTTCTTTAGCTGTAGCAGGGGAAGGAACAAAAAGTAATTTAATCGACCTTTGCGTTGTGCTATCTGGGCAGTTGAGTTGAGTTTAAAAAGAGCCTGCATTTGTAGATAGCGACTCTTTTCAAACGCAAAAATTCAAAGTGCGAAAAACTCATTAACTGTCATTAATTGGGGTCCACCTCCAATCGAACATGTATTTACTCCAATGTCAAAAGCGGGAAAACTTTCCACAAAGGCTGTGGAACCAATCGGTGGCGCTTGAAAGACAAAAGGCGTTTGCGCCCACGCACAAATACCATCAAATGAAAAGGACGCCCAGAAATGCCTAGCACAGTAGAGCTAATCGGTCGCATCTCTTCCTTTTTCACCCATCCTATTCATCTCACTGTCCATGGAATTTCTCTCACAATCGTGCCACAATGGTGCCTCGGCTGTCCCAGCGCTCTGCCTTTCTTCTCCGTCCTCTCTGTGTCTCCCAGGGAGACAGCTCACTTCTGTCCCATGTATCGATGGCTCGCTTCACCACCTGTCGTCATTGGAAGATCACCGCCGGTTATCTGATTTCCTCTAGGCGTTCCTGGAAACCTCTGGAAACCGGCTGTCTCTGCAATTGTTGAAGCCCGAGCTCCCGGGAGGAGATATTGTTTGACTCGGTGTCGTAAGCTCTGTGGACATTCCAAAAGCAGACATCAGCAGTTCGAACGTCCAGAGCTGTGCTGTGTGTAAATAACATGTCTAGTTGAAAAGGATTCAGCAGGCTTATCTTCCTGCACAGGAGAAACCTCGGGGAGGAAGCGCACACTTTTGAGATGAGGAAACGGGAGAACGGGAGGCTTCATGGAGGATGTCGTTTTAACGCCCACCGTGGCGCTCTGCTGTGTGTGTGTGTGTGTCGTCAGGTCCTGGGTGATGGGGGCCTTCGCCCTGCTCTGCCTGCTGGGGCTGACCTGGTCGTTCGGCCTGTTCTTCCTCAACGATTCCTCCGTGGTCATGGCCTACCTGTTCACCATCTTCAACACCCTCCAGGGCATGTTCATCTTCATCTTCCACTGCCTCCTCCAGAAGAAGGTACTGTGTGTGTGACCCAACCCTTTCTGTGTCGCATCTCCCACGAGAGGAGCATACACACACTGACACACACTGACACACACACATCTCGAACGGAAATATTTGCCTTTGAAGCACAGCTAAACTGACTTTTATTCTTTTTTATTTTGTGAACAGCATCTCTTGACATTTAAGTCATCTCGATTCCAGGAACACCAGCTGTTCATATTTGTCAAAAATGCCCCCTCTTTATGGTATTTTAGTGTCAACTTTGAATATGGGCCAGATTTATCTCTAGAGATATGCCATTTTGATCTGCTGTCAGCTGGGTGACATTTAATAAAGATTTAGATCCTGTGTGTGTGTGTGTGTGTGTGTGTGTGGAGGGGGGTTCACCTGTCATGTCTACATTGTTCTGACTCCCCCTTCCTGGCCGTCCCGCAGGTGCGTAAAGAGTACAGCAAGTGTTTCCGCCAGTCCCAGTGCTGCCGGCGCCTGCCCTCCGAGGGGCCCCACAGCGCCGCCAAGACGGCCACGTCCCGGTCCACCGCCCGCTACTCGTCCGCCACGCAGGTACAGGACAGGGTCTGTACCTCCCCCGCCCAGTACCCTCCGCTCAGGCCTGCTGGTCCTCTCTCTCCACCCAGAGGAGCTTGTTCCCCTGGCCCCACCACAGCCCTCATCACAGCAGATGGTTCTGAACAGTCACACGTGAACACGTGAGCCCCCGCCCCTCACAGTAGAGGGATGGTGCTGAGCGTGTGATCGTAGACGCAGAGAAATGACACACTGCCTGTACACACTCCAGTATTACTCGAGTTTTTAGTCACGTATACTAAATGTACGAAGTCATATATACTAACAGAAATACTTTATTTATATGACCGCGTTTACTCATTCAGCAGGTACAACGACGTGCATGTGATGCCCATTCCTGCACGTTCAGGACTGACTCCCACCAGGACGGGGCTTGGCGCTGACATGTCTGCTTTCCCTGTGTTCCCAGAGTCGCATCAGGAGGATGTGGAACGACACGGTGAGGAAGCAGTCCGAGTCGTCCTTCATCTCAGGAGACATCAATAGCACCTCCACTCTGAACCAGGGTGAGCTGACACCGCCAGCCACATATCCCATTCTATTTGTCCCAGCAGCAGGAGATGCACCAGGGATATATATATATATTTCTATTTGACAATGTACATTTTATTCATTTAGCTTGAATCCAAAGCGACAATATTTTTTGGGGTATATATACATATGTTAGTGTAACAGAACCATTATCTGAAGTTACACAGTTCAGAATAAATATGTACAAGTTGGTCAGTTTGGTGGACTTGTTTTGGCCAGCTACCAGCAAAAAAAAACCCACCTTAATTGTTCCCATCCCACCTTCAAAGTCCGTGACCAAGGCGTTGTTGTCAGAGGAGCACAGCTGCTACTTGTTGTGTCGTTAGGGGATGGTGACGTGTGCTGTTTAGTTTGGCGTGAGGTGTTGGCTGACGAGGAGATGGTTTTCAACTCTGGGCGACCCAGGCCCTCTGGATCTAGCTGCTTCCATGACTCACTGCTGAACGGCAGGCATCGTCGGGCAGCTGGCGAGGAGGGGGGTCACAGCTGGGAGAGTATCTCCTCAGAGTCTCTTCAACGTGTACCCCAACCGAACTGGAGCTGCTCGCTAAAGTCAAATGCCTTCCCAATAAATATTTATTAAAAATAATAATATGGACGATAATTAATCACACTAAAATGTTTTCAACTGAATTTTAAAGGAATGTTCATCTTTTGGCAGGATGTTTGTAATAAGAGTCTGACTTGGCTAAATGTCATCGCAAGTTTTGGGTTCATAACTTTTCCCAGAACATAAGTATTTTGTACAGCAAGTCTGTGATGATAATGATGAAACGGCAGAAGGGAGTTAGACTTCCGTGTCACTTTTGTGAGCCTGCTCAACGATGGGAGATGCAGACGTGTTTACACGGCTAACACAGTGGGTAATAACCACGCGGGGCTTCGACGTCTTCACTTACATCAATTATTCCTCTCTTCTCTCTCACCCCCTTCCTGTCTCCCTCATCTCCCCCCTGTGTCCTCACTCCTTCTTCTCCCACTCCCTCCGCTCTCTCGCTCTTCTCGCAGGAATGACTGGCAACTACCTCCTCACTAACCCTCTGCTGAGAGCCCACGACACTAACAACCCCTATAACAACCTGCTGGCGGAAACGGTGGTGTGCAACACCCCCTCGCCTCCGGCTTTTCACTCTCCAGGTGCTCCTCCACCTTTCACCTCTCTCCTTTTCTTGGTCTAGATGCGTTTGTTTTTGCCCGCTTTTGAAGTTAATTGAAACGGCGTACTTCGGGGTTGTCGCCCCTCGACCCCGACACAGCATGAAGTGTTGAAAGGCCTCGCTGTAGAGCCCCCCCCTCCCCTTCCCTCCCCTCTATCTTTACTCTGTCTCTATCTATGCAAGTGCTTTTTTTAAAACACAGCGAGAGATAAGGCTCGGAGCGCTCTGAGCTATCTGCCCAGACTACATAAGAGCATGTGGGGAAATCAAGTCCGAATTTCCCCTGATCTTCAGCACGCTTTCCTCGTATCTACATGTCTAAATGATATCTTTACAACATAATTTTTGTATAGTATTATTTTTGTTACCACACTTCCTTTCTCAAGCCAGATTGATGATTGGAATGCTGTCAGTGTTTTCCGTGACCTACTTTACCCTCTGTCATAGCGGGAGGAGGGGGGGGGGGGAGAGGAGAGGAGAGGAGGAGGAGGAGATAAGGCATGCTACGGCGCACACGCGCGCACACACAGTCGGAAGAAAAGGAAAGGGGAGGGAGAAAAAAAAAAAAACACACAGAAGCACATGACGCAATGCAGGCAGAATTCTACACCCCGAGATATGCAGAGGCATTTGATGATGAAAGGGGGACGGAAGGCGGTACGGGGCAGGGTAAATGCGAGAGGAAGGAAGGATTCATGATAACGTGCATGCCGCAGCAGCTCTCTTGATTCGGAGCGTCTTGGAGCTCACACTCGCATCACAATGAGAGCACTTCCAAGTCTGGCTCCTGCCTCTTTCCACGGCGCAAGGTTGGAGCCTATCACGGATTTCACAGAAATCAAAGACACGCCGCTAATCGCGTCGCGAGTCCAATCTCGGCATCAAACGGCCCGCATATTTAGAACTCCCCGTGTGCAATCAAACAACCTTTTTAAAGACATGAGATGTTTATCTTCACAGTCACAACAATGTTAGCATATTTTATCGGAGTGGCATAGATGGATGGAAAGTGGCAACAGCTAATGAACAGGTTATTGTACGTTTCATCATAATTGGCATCTAACCTGTAGAGACGCCGCTTAGTCAGTCCTCTCGTATGAGCAGAGTAACCATGTGGAAGGCCAGCCGATGCAGAATGGCAGAGGAGGTAGGGAAAACACTTCAAAGCATCTAGAGCCAAGAAAAAACATTTAGCACACAACCCAGGTCCAAGAGTTGCAATATGGTCCCAACAAAAATGGATGTTTATGAGGAAGTGGTTCAGGATTAGTCACTGGTTGTGGCTGTAACAGGAAGATCATACTGGGATGATCAACTACCATGTTTCAAGGCTGTAGTGAGAGAGCCTACCTAGTTCTGACTTGTTGGCTTCTTTCAAATGTCCCCTGCAGTCTTCATATTGGCCAAGAGGATAAGCATGGCTTCTATTATATATGTATTAATATGAAATAATACTCTGCAGATGTTCATTTGATGCAGTAAAAAATGGAAGAGAGAACATCTTGGATGAATCTCCTTTGGACCGTTTCCCAGAATGCAGCTGTCTCGGTGTCCTGTTAAATTCTGTTCACATCACTTCCCTCCTCCCTGTAGATAATACCTGTCTGCATTAAAATGATTGCTGATGCATAAACAAATGCAAATGTTCACCCGGTTAAAAAAAAAAAATATATATATATACTTCTCAACCCCAAAGAATCATTCCCCCTTTTTGCCCCCTCGTTTCCCCCCTACTCCTCCCCACCCCGTCCACACTCTTTTTATTAGAAACGTCTTTGATGTCTGTTTTTACTCTCCTTTTCTCTCTGCTAAAGAGACGCTCCTTATCTCCACGGCAATGACATTGTAGCGCTTCAATCCTTCCCCCCCCCCCCCCCCCCCCCCACCCCAATCTCACATTCGCGTCTATTCAGACTAATTTAGCTGAAATCTTAGACTTCCATCTCCCTTTCTCCTGTGCATGTAGGCGACTCGGAGACAGCCAGTGTTCTCTTTCAACCCCCGCTCAGCCTCTCATTCCGATTCCTTTCACATCAAACCACCTTGTAAAACCACAGCACACCCACCCGGACCCGCACCACTGTTTATTAGGGCCAATTATGGGGGCTTCACAAGAAGTTATCAATGTAATCTACTGTGTATGTCATTGTCTATCTATTAAGTAGGTACTTGTAGAAACATTTAAGCCCCCCCCCCACCAGTCCTGTTCTAAAGAGAGAGAGAGAGAGTAATGATATGACAATGTAACTGCCATTTAAACTGTGATCAGACTGTGATTGCTTGCCGCCGAGCCCCACCACCTGCCAAGTTCTGGATTCAGTCGTCCTCAGGATTCACCGTCCATTTCCCCGAGCCATTCCTTTCCA
The DNA here is from genome assembly GCF_038355195.1 of Osmerus mordax. Lineage (NCBI taxonomy): Eukaryota > Metazoa > Chordata > Actinopteri > Osmeriformes > Osmeridae > Osmerus > Osmerus mordax. The sequence goes on from NC_090065.1 coordinate 14,206,856, forward strand.
AAGCATTCCGATTCAGTCATGACAGAGGTTCATAAGGGCTCTGTGAAAGAGCACTCATAGGAGCCATTTTGAGACATTGTGGGGAGTTTACCCTCAAGGAGCCCAATCCGAGAGCGGACTGACTGAATCCAGACCTGGTTTTTGAAGCCCCCCCTCCCCTTTTGTCTTATTTCAGTAATTTCTCCTTTCTGCTGCAATTGAAAAAAGGCATCTGTTTTTACTTTTTTTTTTTTTTTTTTTTTTTTTTTTTTTTTGCACATCAGCAGTTCTTAGGCCAGATAGCCTGAGCAGACACACTTGATGTGAGTGGTGGCAAAGTGAGTCATTGCACCCTGCCTGTGTGTCGTGGTGTGTTGGGGGGCGTTGCTGTGCTTGTGGGTCCCCATGCTGAGAGGTGGCCTGGCATTTGTGTTGGACATAAGTCACTCTTTGTCTTGCATTTTCTTTTCTTTCTCTCCTTTCTTTCTTTCTTTCCGTCCTGAGAGTGGAATGTTTTTTATTTGTTGTCATTTCCAAGCCACCTCCCCGCACAGCTTCATTCTTTCCTTTTCTCATTTCTGTGGATGTCGTATTGTGAGCGGTTGTTACTTGGCCCGTTGCATTTCAGTGTGTCGCTGTATGTTTTAACATCTTTAATTTCGTCTACTTTCTTGTGGCCTAATATTGTTCAGCAACACCTCTAATACTTGTTGTGACTATAACAACTAACTATTACATCCTCACATGTTCTGTAAACTTAACTGCATTCAGATATCTACATCACAGATAAGCAAACAGATAACACCCAAAGCGGTGATAGAGCGGAGGTGTCCTGAGCAGTATGAACCCCCGGATGTCATAGACTTGTTTGTGGTTCAGAGCAGGTCGGGAGCTGCACGTCTAATCCACGCCTCTCGCCTGTCGTTGCAGGGCAGCACTCTCTGACCAACAGCAGGGACATCAGCGCCATGGACACCCTCCCCCTCAACGGCAACTTCAACAACAGCTACTCCCTGCGTGACGACGACTACGAGGACGTGGGCGTGCGCGCCCCCGGCGACCTGGGGGGCCTCAGCCTGGACGACGCCGCTTTCGAGAAGATGATCATCTCCGAGCTGGTTCAGAACCACCTGAGGCCCCGCGGGGCCCCCAAGGGCCACGACCTCCCCAGGGAGAAGGGGCGGGACAGGGCCCCTCCCCCCCAGACCAGGGCAAGGGGTGACCGAGGTGGGGGTGGGAGCGGCAGCGAGGACGACGCCATCGTAGTGGACCACGCCCAGACCTCGCCCCCCCAGAGGGGGGTCGGACTGGGGGGAGGCCACCCCACCCTGGAGCTGCTGCTGCACCCCCACCACAAGGAGGCGCTGGAGGCCCCCCTGCTGCCCCAGAGGACTCACTCCCTGCTCTACAGCGCCCAGAAGGCCCCCCGCAGGGCTGAGGGCTGCCACACCTCAGAGACCGTGACGACCGGGGAGGACATGGACCCCCATTCGCCGAACAACAACAGAGACTCCCTGTACACGAGCATGCCTAACCTGAGAGACTCGCCCTCCCCCCCGGCCTCGCCCTACCCCCCCGAGGAGGAGGAGGAGGAGGAACTCTCCCCCTCCACTAGGAGCGAGGGCGAGGACCTCTACCACAAGAGCATGCCTGAGCTGGGCGATGGGCCCCAGCCCCTGTCCTACTACCACATAAACCGGGGCACCAGCGATGGGTGCATCGTCCCACCTAGCGCTGAAGACTGCGTGCCCGAGGGAGAGGGCCCCCGGGACGGACAGATGCAGCTCATCACCAGCCTCTGAGCAGGGGGAACGCCATCCTTCTGTTTGCACCGGCCTGAACATATCTGGGCTTTTGGTTGATGTCAAAACGGTTTGCCAAGCCCTCCTCTGCACCCTCAATACACTTCCTGTCAGTACAGGATGTTTGTGGGTAGGAAGGGAGGAGATGGATGACTTTTTTTTCCTCACACAGACGTGATTAAAATACACGAAATGTCCTTGTGAAACCCGGCGTCTTTTCGAACTGGAACTGCTCTGCTGTTCATCTAGACGAGGAGACAATAGTGCACAGACCACTCCGAGTGTTAGAGAGAAACCTGGCGCCACTCCTGTCCAGCTTTCATTTGTATTATATTAAAGACAGCGAGAACAAAAGACATGGTCCGGGTTTAGAACTGTGGAATGTTCCTGATGTTCTGGAGGAGATTCCAGAACCAAAGTCCAATAACCAGGATGTGTTTGGTCCTGAACTCTCATCACCAGAGAACTGCTACCACTCTGTCAGGACTGGAGACATTTAGATACCACTAATTCAAGACTCAGGCCTTATATTTTCTCTATTGCACATTTAACTGTTGTCAAAGTAACAGCTGAAGAAAATATATTTTGCTGTACCACAGGTGTAAAAAGTGAACAAAAAAAGTTACGGCAACCATTCAGTGACTATGACCTTTTAATGTTGAGGCAATCATTTTTGAGAAAAAAAAATAAGGTTGTTCAAATGGTGGAAATGTGGTTTTCCTTTCACACTTGACTCATTGTAGTATGTTTGAACAAAAAAAAAAAAGTTACAAATCCCTTATGAAACCATGCTCACATCTGCTTGTGAAGTGCTTTGCTTTCATGAATGGTGAGTTTTGCCAGTAATATATTTGTCAACACCATGCCATGCACAGATTTGGAGTAAATTGGATCGTTGTGTAATTTATTTTACTTGAAGAAATTTGTCAGGATACTTTTTATGTCAATACGATATTCAAGTTTTATGAACGTATTTCAGAGTTTGACACAAATTAATTTATTATTTTTGAACTATTGAAAATTGAAAAAGAAAATGGTTGGACTGTGTGACTTGTTTCAGCACTGTTTAGTTTCATTTCATTTCTTTTGTAAGAGCCCATTGTCAGACAATATACAATTCAACTCTTGTTTGATATCAAATAAATGTGAGATTTTTCTTGTTTGCAAATGTCTTTTTTTCTTGATTTAAAATATTTTCATGCAAAAACAAAGAAAATACATTCATATCTATATTAGCATCAAGTGTTAGTCCACTGTCAGGCTTAGTTCAAGGTTGATAGCTTTGATTACAGGGACAGTTTAGCGTGTCAGTCAACCCTCCCAGACAGTAAGTGCTAGGGTGGATGAGACGGCTTATGGAGTCAGCTGATGTGCTGCACTATATAAATTGCACTGTGTTCCTCCCCTGTGGGTCCTGGTTCAGCTGACCACCCAGCTGTTTGGAGCAGACACTCGTCTAGTCGCTTCACTGTGAGCTGTGACACACACTCTATTAGCCGGCGCTGGATGCCAGTTCTCTGTCAGCCTCTGCATCTCAAGCCAAGGCAGAGCTTCAGGTCCAGAGTGTCTCTCCGCCTCACTGTTTTCAATGTCAGCCTCTCCGTTTACACAGAGCCATCCAGCAGGCCTGCAGGACAGTGAGTGGAGCCTGGAAATGATATGGAAACTTGGCTCCAGTTCAGTTGTAAATCAAATGAAATGCAAAGCTGATGACCAGCTCCTCTAACAGTTGGTCTGGAAAGAGCCCGTGTGGTCTATGGAGGCTTCTTCAGGGCTTCCTGTCAAACAGGACTGGTGCGTGGTCTGCTGCTCTGCCATGCAACACCTCCCAGGTCACTCAGAACACAGGGCCAGCTCAGAACACAGGGCCTGCTCAGAACACAGGGCCTGGGGGCATGCCAGCTCACTGACCATGTTCTGCCACAGGCTGATTTCCCAGTGTGTCCGTGTGTGAGTTCATCATAACTCAAACAAAATAATTATGATGGAAATCTCCAGCTTCCTTCAAGAAGCTTTAGGGCTGGTTTTGCATGATGCATATATATTGGTTCATTATCGCTCTGTAATCTGTCCGCTATATTAGCTTTCTCACCTTCAAGTACAGTGGATTGTGAAATTGAACAATATACAGTGCAGGTGACGGTGCCTGGTCTCAAGATGAGCAGGAGAGCTTCTGGAGGGTTCCATCCTGTACATCCAGTCACAGGTGAGGGAAACAATCCTGTCTGAGAGTCCGAGACATGCTGCAGTCATGTCCTTGCCTCCACCCCGGACCTGGCCTCTTCACCTTGAGAATCCCTGCTCAACCCTCATCCCTCCTCTGTCAGTCCCTCGGGTTCCCTTCCTGGTTCTGATCTCAATAGCACATCAACGATGGAGGGGTTGTGCTGTAAATGATCAGCTCTTAAGGTTTGTGAGAGAGCGCGAGTGAGAGATGAAAGTACTTAACTAATCAATCCATCTTTTATCTGTTCCCAGCCGAACGGGAGATCTCGTCTCGGTGGCAAACGAAGGTGCAATGGAAAGCGGAGGCTGAGGAGACATTAGCTGTGTTTTCATTGGAATCTGTTTGAAGTTTCAGCCTCTGGTGAATTGGACATTATTTCATGTCCATCTTCAAAAGACATCAAACAAGAAGCTGAATTCATACTCAGATCATAGACCCTGTTCTAAAATGTACGTGTTTTGAGGGCGTTTTTTTAACCATCCCCAACCTGGGATAAAATGTTTTTTGCCTTCACATTTTTTCCTATAATTCCTTTTTCTCCATAGTCTTACTGAATGGTCGTGGATAATAAAGAAAAGGCCCCATCCACATTAGGCGTTCTTACGGACCACTGTTTATGTTTCAGTATAGCAATCTTTTGCCAAAACGGGAACTATGCATAATTACGTTACTAGAGACACAAAGCAGGGGGACTATTATATTACCTCTGGGCCCCTGTGAATGCACAGCTTACATTCCTCCACATTTGACTCTGCAGCAGGAAGATAAAGAACATCTGACTGTGCCTCCCTGCGTCATTCCTATCCTGCCTCCACAGTTGGGCTGCTGCACCAGCGCGCCGTGCATTTAGAGAGGAGGGGAAAACAAGACTTCACTAGAGAGGAAGAATTTACAAAACAGCCCCCCCCTCCCCCCCCAAAAAAGAGTGAAATCTGATTCGCTTGAATTTCCATGGTTGTTGCCAGCTATACGATGCACATTGTGGCTCACTGTATTTGTAAGTCCTGTTTTTTAAAGGTTTTTACATCAAAACGCAGGATGGTTAAACCCCTTCCATTGGCTTGTGCAGTAACCTAGAAATCCTGTTGGGCTGCAAAAATGTGTTGTGTGTCTTTGTGTTATTTTACTCAGGCACTTTTCCGCCATGATTTATTCATTTGAGGGTGCTCGTGCTTTGCTATTTCAAGGGTGGTGAGACCAAAGCCAGACGAGGCAAAGAGGGAGAGAGAAAACCAGAGGAAAACAGGATCTTAGGCTATCCCTTACTGAAGCCTATTATGAGATTACGACCGTCACGGCTCAGGACATTCACACGAGGCCTCCCCAAGTTCACAGCTGAAGACGGACTGATATCATTTCATTTTCGTGTGCGTGTGCACGCGAGGGAGAGCCCGAGTGACTCAACGTGTCCACATCCATGTGTTAGTACTCCAGTCAAGCAATCTGTCCAAAATCATTCCACTCCAAGCGATACAATTGTGAAAGTGTCATCCCTCATATGAAACACCTCCACTGAGGAAGAAATTGGGCTGAGATGACCTGTCACCCTCATTAAACTGTAAACACTCCGCTGAGGAGTGTGTTTTTGTACCCTTTCCGGGCTGTGCAGGTGAGAATACAGTCGACTGAGAGAAGGACAGGTGACATTTTGTTGACCCAACAGTAATACATCGACATCGTCATTTTCAGAACCAGATCAAGACAGTTCTTTTTCTGTAAGCGATTGTCCCCCAAAATCTGCCACCTTGTGAAAAGGCCAGATTCAAATAATTTGTTTCCTGCTTTTTGGGTGATGTTCTCAGCCCAAAACATTTGACCAAGGCTGAGAATCCAAAACACAGGGGCAGACTTAGTGGGGATTGAGTGCATTGAGAAATGCACTTCAAAATGCTTAGAAGATGGTGTGCACATGACATCAAACATATGTGAACATTTTATCAGAAGACAGAATATGGTGATTTTGAATTTCACTTCAAAGTGTTGTTTGAAATGACATCTCAAAGATAGGGTTTCTTCCAAGCACATCACTAAGGACTAAAGGCTTGTTTGATATACAGTGGATGGATTTTTTTATTTATCCTCAAGACGTGCCAAATTAAAAATGATTTCTTTTAATAAATTAATTGTATCAAGCAGTATCATTTGTAAAATGGAAAAGGCACTGGTAAATGTTGGGAATAATTTCCGTGCAAACTCCAGTTACTCCAACATAACCCAACATTACAAGACACAAACCGTGCTTTCTGAATGCTACAGGAGTTCAACGGTTTCCTAAACTGACATTCTTAGGGAAATGAGTGGATCAGAGAAGGAATCTGACAATCAATTTAGGATTTGTAACCATTAAAGTTTATAAAAACAACCATGAGCCCTCGTGTTTTGGAGCTCAGTGCGTGTGCGTGTGTCCACGACTGTGTGCGAGTAAGTGTGTGTGTATGTGTGAGAGAGAGAGAGGGAGGGAGAGAGAGAGAGAGAGAGGGAGAGAGAGGGAGAGAGAGGGAGAGAGAGAGAGAGAGAGGGAGAGAGAGAGAGGGAGAGACAGAGAGAGAGAGAGAGAGAGAGAGAGGGAGAGAGAGAGAGAGAGAGAGAGAGAGAGAGAGAGAGAGAGAGAGAGAGAGAGAGAGAGAGAGAGAGAGAGAGAGAGAGAGAGAGAGAGAGAGGGAGAGAGAGGGAGGGAGAGAGAGAGAGAGAGAGGGAGAGAGGCTCAGCAACAGAATGGCTCCACTACCAAGCAGAACTATTGTTCACACATGTCCTCTCAGCAACAGGACCTTCTGATCTGAGATTGATCTCTGCAGCCGCCTGGAGGCCCACAAATTGAATACCCCAACAGAGGACAATCATACTTGATTGCACACGGGGGGACTGTTGGCCTTTGAAAATAAAACACAGCTCCAACGACTTTACGAAAGCATTATGTAAATGTGGGCAAGTGGAATTTGCAGATGATGCTGGATCGTTGAGGGTTCACAGACACTGGGCTCATGCCTTAAAATGTCTTATTGAGGCTAATTTACACACAGTAGGTAGACTGCTTGGCCAGGCTGTGGAGTATGCGGTATCAACTCAATGTGGAGATAATCATGAAACTAGGAAATCAATGCAGGTAAGGATTCTATAGCATTCAGAGCTTCTGTTTCTCTGTAGCTTCTCTATTAACTTGGGAATCACGATGATGGCAGGTGAGAGTGAAACACACACTTGCATGATTGCACAAACACACACGTAAAGAACAAACAAAAAACACAACCCGTCCACACAATAGCTGTTGTGGGAGTACCCCGAGTGTGTTTCTGACCTTGAGCGCTGCGTCAGTCACATGACTGGGAGCCAGGGAGAAACAGAGTGCTCTCCCAGTGAGGAACAGCAGGACATGATGCTGCCACGTTACCTGGCAACAGGTGGTGACAGAAAGAAATAACGGTAATGGGCCAGGGACTGAGAAGTTAGTGGTGAAAGTCATCAATACCTCGTGACAGGCAATCTGTCTGAGTGTTCCATTATGTGTGTTTTAAAAAACATAGCGAGTGATCGCTCTGAAAGATGTCATCATTGACAAAAGGCAATAGTGAAACAGTCAACAAAAGAGGAATGTTTGCATTATCCATCCATACATTAACGTCTCCCTGACTTTGCCCGGTCAGTCATGTTCACGTGGCAGCTACAACTGCAACCCATGGAGAGAAGGCACAGAGGCGACAGGCAGACAACTGTAGAGAGGGACGTGATGTCTTTTAAGAACAGACTTCACTGCAGCGCTCTCTGGGTTTTGTGGAAGGAGCCAGACAGTCGTACTCAAAAGCAGCCGCCGCTGCACTTCATCCTCTTAGCGTTCCGAACATTCATCACCTTCACTGCCTTCCACCTACCTTGCTCGCTGCGCTTTCATAAAGCTGCACTTGTCGCTTACCTTTGCTAGCTCTTGTTTTGTGACTGTGGCATAATGAAAAATAGAAAGCTTTTATGTACATTTGAACAGAATTAATACTTTAGCCGAGACAAATAATCACAGTTCAATGCTGTGAGTTCTACGCTTCTCTTCTGCGCCTCTTAGTTCCTTGAGTTGGGCCACTTTTATTATTTCCAATTTTCTATAAATTTTTTCATTTCTAATGGGGAAGGCCGGGTTTAAGGTTATCAAGTGATGGTATGAAATGTAAGAACATTTTTCTGAAAGCCTTCGTGATTAGTGAAAGCTGTTCTATTTACACACACACCAGAAATACGTCTTGCGTAGGTATGAACTTCCATAAGAAGGAAATGTTCCAGAAGCATATGTTCTTGCTGGACCTATTTTATATGATGCCATACAATTGGGTGTAAAAGTACTGGCCTTATATGCAGTGCTCCGCAGTGGTGGGATGACCTTCCCGTTCTGCTACGCACCTCTCTCTGTCCATGCGGTCCTTCCATCGTGGCCTGTTGTTGCATTATAGTTAAGTAGCAGGCTAATTGATATGCTATTATTGCACTGCAGGATAATATTTTGTTCACCATGCCTTAATTACACAGGTACTGTAACTGAAATGTAATTGTTGCACTGTAGTTAGATAATTGAGATGTTATTTTTGCACCATAGTATTATTTTTGTTCACTGTTGCCTGATGGCTGAAATGTGGTTAATTTACACTGTGGCTAGAAAGAACATACATTTGTGTTACTTTACTCAGACCACCAAAATACTATGCATTTCTGATCTTTGATCCTGTTTCTGTATGCAATATGTGTACATCGCTTTGGATAAAAACATCAGCAAAATTAACTCAATGTAAAATGTAGATATTTAAACTGCTTACTGAAGAAATGTCATCCGTTTCATTAACTAGGCTTACTTTGTGCAGCCCTACCTTGTTATAAAACACAAAATACACAATGGATATTTTGTATGGACATTTAGAAGATATTGCAATCTTTCCAAGGTTTTTTTAATGAAATAATTCACTTCTGCAAAATAAAATTAGGACTAACGTAACCATAATATCAACCATCTTTGTCTCTTTCGAAACCCTATCAAGGTCCATTCATTCTGGGGGGAAAAAACAGATGACAAAGTCCTGCAACGGAATTGTCCTTGAACCCACTTGATGTTCAAAGACCATCGCTTGTTTCCCCTGGTGGCTTTTAGGGTTTACCAGAGTTTAATGCACCATTTCAGAGGCACAGCTGGAAAAGTGAACAGGAACATGTTTAACAGCCTCACAAAAGCCCCTGAAGCCGAGGGCGGGCTGTGACTGCCCTCCTCCCGCTGAAAGCAGGAGGCAGCATCATCTCTGCTCAGAACCCCTCGGAAGATTCTGTCCATCTCCATTGCCAGAGCCTGCAGATGTCATCCATTCTCTGCTCGTTGTGCAGTATCCCACGACTTATTGACAGTAGGAAGAGAACCATCTGAACACCCAAGCCAGATAGTATTAGAGAGATTTAAATTAGGATGCCATAGAAGGTGTCTGAAAGTAGCCTAAGATGATGTGAAAAGAAATAGCTCCCTATTCTTGTTTTCAATTGGGGGTGAGGGACAATATCCAGCCCCCTCCGAAATTCAATTTCTCCTTCATCCTTTGGGCCTATATTTTCCATGGCAACAGCAAATCTTGGAGGAGCATTCATAAGTGGTCGGAGCAAATTCATACCATCATAAAGAGGATGGCCAGTTTGCTCCAGAGATTTGTCTGTGTGATATGTGTGTCTGAGGAGGCAGAGGATGTCCTAGTTGTCCTTGGGAAAAGCATATACTCAAAGACCCAATCCGAGACATAAACAGAAACAAGGGCACACAAGCACACCAACAGTCTTACAGGAGTGTGCAAGCACACACACAAACACAAACACACGCATAAACACACACATATGATTAACACACACTTAACACATAAACACTTAGGCTATGTAGGCCCTCTGAGTGCGTGTGTGAGTCATGAAAGCTGACAGCTTGGTAAGTGGCACAACCAGGAGCGCTAACGTCCAGATTAGATCCAGGTCCTGGGGCAGCAGGGTGTCCAATAAGTTTAGCCTTAATTGCTGCCCCTTGGGGGACGTTTGTTCTTGATTTAATGAGCAGGCAGTGGGAAACCTGAACTGTGGATGAAGCCTTGAAGACTGAGCTGCCTGGAGAATGACACACATACCTTAATTCTAGCTCTCAGTGATCGGGCTTGCTGTTGACTGTTTACAGTCAGCTCACTGACTTTGCCAAGTCTGAAGGATTCTCTTTACTAGCGAGTCTCTTCATGGTGTGATAAAGTCAATTTGATGGATTCAAGTTTGTCTTTCCCTCCTCTGCAAGTTAATCGTCCTGCGTGACTGTTTGTCATGCACCCTCCCGATGCACGCACGCACACACACACCCCTCCCCCCATACCCCCCCCCCCCACACACACACACACACATACACACACACACAGGGAAAACGCCCCGCTGACTACGAGGCCTTGTGACCGTCTTGTCCATCTTTTCAAAGGCCGTCCAGGCCGGCGAAAAAACCCCCGGCCATCAGCTCTCCTCTCCGAACCTGTCCATCACTGTCACTCTGGATCAGTGGTGCAGAACTCTGCCTGGCTCTCCCGCTGGTCCCTGCCGGACCGGACTTGTGCAGTCTAGCTCCTCATATCACTGTCAGGAGGCCCCTCTGACAGACTGCTGCTGCTGCCTCATTTTGTAGGCCTCGTGCCTGCGGATCCATGCCAGCGGTACGAGTCATCGTGGTGAGGTGGTGCCGAGGCAGGGTGGATACGGTGTTCACCAGAGATGGGTGTCATAATGCCCACGTTACTATGGGCCGGCTGTTGCGCAGGATACAGGCAGGACTGGTAAGCGATGACGGTGTCGTGACAGAATACACTGAGCATGCGTGTCCTATTGTTCCCAGGCCCAGAAGGAGGTGGGGTGGTGACTGGAACATTATCTACAGGCTCGTGGTGACTGGGGTAGGTATGGCAGAGTAATGCATACAGCAGTCCTACAGTGTAGGGTGCGAGCTTAGCAAAGGCCCTTCCTCACGCCACATGTGTGAATTCCATCGGTAGAGTTGGAGTTTCCAGAGAACTCTGGAGCTTTCAAACAAACCACAACAGGCGTCAATCCCAACTTCTCAACCTCCCACGGAGATGGGGACAGCCAGCGGAGAACCGAGAGCAGGGATTGGAATTTAATTACAGCCCTAAAGCCCTCTGAGTCCAATATGAGAGAGAGGATGAGGCATGGAGCTTGGGGGGCTGCCTTTGTTTGCATGGAGGCTACAAGGAGAAAAACCACTCAAACCGACCAAGGAGACACTCCAAACTGCAGAGAACCGCAATTCTGTTGTTTTGTCAGACGGACTACCTGGCTGACAGACTGACAGACTGATTCATTCACTCCAGCTTTCTTTCATTAAACGGTTCATTCTTATTCTGTGGGAGCTCAAAAGGCCCTCTGTGTTTCAACAACAAGCAGGCTGTGGCGAGGAGCAGCAGAGTGCTCTGGGAGATTCTGGAGCACGTCTGTTTCTCTCATGTAGAAGTGTCTTGTGGGAGGTCATTTAATGACTGCCTTAGATTGAGTGTGTCTCAAATGATAAGGAAAGTCAGAGAGATTCGATAAACGACCAGTAAATGTGTGTCGGGGGTAGACTAAGAGGCTAGGGCTAGGCTAGGCTAACTACTGGACAGATGTCATTTATATCTATTATTCTCTCTCGAAACACAGTACTGTACGACTTCAGATTTTTTCAACTAGAATCTTTTTCCACATTGCTGAACATAAACGCAATTCCCCCGTGCCTCCCTGAAGGAACATGGATGGGCTATTACATTGGGAACCTATGGCCCTATGATTGGATTCAAAGCTGTTCTGGCTGACACATCAAGGGAGTCTCCAAGACGCATATTGGCCCAACTGGCGGCAGAGCATGGAATCTGCAGAGTGAGTTAAAAGTCACGGGCCTGCTCTCAATCCATTGTGCATGGGCCAGGGTGGGGCACCAGGGATGAAAACCAGACCAGGTCTGAAGTGAGCCCGTCCGCTGTCAGAGAGCACGGTCTGTCGGACAGCTTTCTCTGCTGCAGCGCGCTTCAAATCCAAACGCAAGAACAACAGGAAGGGTTGCTGTGTCGAAAGCAGAGATATAGGCGTGATCGAAACATCCTCGGGGCAACGTTTTTACAGCTCAGCGGGACGGAGTGTTACTTTGGAGAGCAGCTTCTGAGGTCTTTGACTCCAGTTCAGGGACGTGCTCTTGAGGGGGTGGGGCACCCCTGCTCACACACACAATTCCAGATGTAGGTCATTGGCAAAGAATTCCTAAATCCTGATGTGCTGGCCAACAGGGAGGCTGCAAAACTTTCCCCATGTAAATAACGTCAGAGAATCAAACCACCTCCCCCCCTCACACACACACACTCCCCCCACCTCCCTCAGTCTCAACCCTTTATACAAATCTGGAGACGTTTAGGCCGAGACAACCATGAGAATATGAACCGCATGTCTTTCTCTGTTAGAGATTCTTATATCACCTTGACACCGTTAAAACAAAATATGGGAGTCTGTTTGGACCGGGACATGTCAGACGATGGGCGCGAAGGATGATGTCCACAGAATCAGGGGGTGGGGTGGCGTATCTGACCTGTGAGTCCTGATTGGCTTTGGCACTGAGCGTCATGCTAATAAAACTCTTGGTGCTCGCAAGGTTGTCCCAACGAAATTGCAAACAAACTTTGTTTGCAAAGCAAATCCTCGGACAATTAGGAGATTTGACAGTGTTCTGTGCTGAATCCTCCACCTCCAATCTTCACTGTCGCATTACTGGCCCTTGGCCAGCGATGAATGAATAGCGTTTCAAAGCTAGCAGTAGACTTGTGGGTTCCATGGTGAGGGCTTGCCTTGCATGAGCCACTGGCATCCACTCTAGAAAGGCACCAGGGGAATCCTACTATGGGTTTGGAAGCTTATAAGGGAAAATGTCAGTTCTAAATATGGTCAATTCCCTTTCAAGACGTCCTAAATGTAATGCCCAGTGCTGTGTGAGATGTCTGCGAAAACGCCTGCAAAGAATTAACCATGCTGACAAGGAGCAACGCACAAGCCAAGCCCACCTGTTTTCTATTCATTTGTGTAATCGCAACCCTGCAAGTTTCATCATTCCAATTTTTCAATACCATTCTTGAATCCATTTTTCTGACACATTTAATCTTTTCTACCAATGTGATGACTTTCTTCTCCAGGAGCTGTGAGATGTTATCCTACATATGTTTCTCTCTCTTTGACTTTTTACATCAACCTTCTCCTTTTCTTCTGAGCTGTGGCTTCAAAATGATCTAGTCAGAATGTAGCAATATGTAATGATGCTGGGGAAATGTGGAAGTGTTCAAAACCTGGAAAACGTTCCACATAAATGTTAATGTGGCGTAAGGGAGGCTACAGCTTCCAGGGCTACCTCTACCTTGCTTGAAACTCTCCTGCTACAGTAGCCAACACTCCATGTTCTCAAACCACAGTGGCATCCCAATGTAGCAGGCCACTGGTCTCTAATCTATTGTACTCTCTGGTTTCTCAGAGTCCACTTTACTCAATACAACAAGAGTAGAAAAAAGGGAGGGTGTTGTGTGGAGTCAGATGGCTGAGCGGTGAGGGAGTCGGGCTAATAATCTGAAGGTTGCCAGTTCGATTAGTGGCCGTGTCGATGTTGTGTCCTTGGGTACTTCACCCTACTTGCTGGGGGGGGGGGTCGCTCTGGGGGGGGGTGGGGGGGGGGGGGGGGTGTCCCTGTACTTACTGTAAGTCGCTCTGGATAAGAGCGTCTGCTAAATGTAAATGTGTGCATCCTTTAGAAGGCTATCACAGCCCCAGTCCTCCACACAACACGCAATTCTTCATACTTCAACAATTAACTGAGATGCTGTGGTTCACAGAAATTGACAAACATTTAGATCAGTAAGTGGCATAAAATTGTTGCTCTTTTAAATGTGGATTTGATCATTTTATCAGTTACAACATATACACTGACAACCGTCAACATCCTACTCAAATGTAATCAAGTAAACTTTTGCCGATCTGCAGTCCTTTTGACCTAATTAGAAAAAAGTGACTCATGCTGGTATGTTTGTATTACATTATGGCAACGCACCAAGTACACGGTTTTACTTTTTCGGGGCTAAATTCCCTGTGAGTTCACCTCTAAACAAAGCGTGAAGGGAGCCAGTATACACAGGTGACATGTATCAGCAGTGACACGTCCACCTGAATGGTTGTATTTATCCCAGCACTCATTGAGACTGACTGGCCCTGCAGGACTGCAGGACTGCAATGCCAGTCGCTAAGGTTAATTAACTATCTGGAAACTATTTCAGCCCTGCCAAGTTTATGTCACTTCAGGTATGTCTCCATTAAAAGTCTTCCGTTCTAAGTATAGGCATCTGGCACAGACTCAGAATGCTTTTCCGTTGTGCGTAATCATAATGACAGCACCAGGGATAATGTGGGGGCCTTAAAAACAGATTTCACTCACAGGTTCATTGGAAGCGGTGTTTTCAAAAAAGACTGCCAAGACAAACATTCTCAAACAAGGACACCCATGAACTGTGCCGTGCGCTCCTACAAGCAAGGACACAAGAACAGTGCTACTTGTTAGTCTGTGTGGTTGCTTGTCAGTAAAGGATGATTTTTCTATTTTTTTCATTACGTGTTTAATATTCTATTATCCTTTCTTGGTTACCAGTCTCCTGGTTTCAAGCACTGGTCCACAGCACAGATAAGGAGGATTTTATACAGAGGATTCATGTCTGGGCACGTCTTTGTTTTTTGTTTCATTAGCATAATCAAATATCGCTGTTTGATATACAACCGTCATATCTGCATCGTGTGTTTTGCATTGTAAATATACATGCCATGGGTTGATGTTATCACTTCTGTTCAGGCATTTCCAGCATAATTTACAGAAAGAGGCGTCAAAGCTTTAGTTCTCTATGTAAAACTAGGAACGACTTTCTGCATCTCCGTCTCTATAACAACGTGCATCGCTGTCATATTGTCCAATTTAACAAAAATGGTTTATGCTCAGAAATTGTGCATATGAACATGAACTGAATTATTGTTGAATAAATAATTCAAAGAAGGATGAAATGTTGATGTGTATCAAGTTGATATGATTATTTTCACTGTGTGTGCCATTTACAAGACTTAATATTGAGAGTAGTGTGATTTTTTTCTGACTTAATGTGAAACTGATTACGACTGTCACCCTTTCTTGTACAATTGTGCAATACATTTTCATGTCCTCACTTTCATATATTAATTTGAATGAAGTCTGCCGATGAACACAAATAAAAACTGAATGCAAATGAAAGAAAAGAACACCATTGTTAAATGTAAAAACTATCTTATTACTGAGGGCTTGCACACACATTATTTGTGGAATATGTTATGATCATCGACTAGAATTGTTCGATTGCAAATTAATTTTTCCAAATACATTTAGCCTCGAAGCAATTTCTGCATTCAAGCCCTCCAGAATACTACAAAAGGGGCCGTTTTGCAAGTCAATCTAAATGTGTTCAGCATTTACTGTAGGTGAGGTTCTGGAATGAAAGTAGATAGATGGAATTGATTATTTCCATCAAATCCTAATTCAAAACAGTTTTTAGCATTTTTCACAGTGAGTGAACACTGTGTGGTGTGTGAGGCATTTGTCATACCAACTGCAGAATCATAAATTGTATTTTATGGCTATGTGTCCATTAGCATGAAGTGTGGATTCTTATTCTGGGGGGGAAAGATTCCCATATCTGCATGATCCTAGTAACACAAGCCATCTGAGTGGAATACAGATCAGTGTCTCTCCCCACCGCTCAATGTCATCAAACAACACTGCAAGGCAACGCACTGCAACCTTGGCTGATTAAACCTACCTTCCTGGTCTGCTTTCAGAGAATCATGTATTGAGTGTGTTTGGTCCACAGAGAACAATAATATACATTGAACAATCTGGATGAATTGGAATCTGATTGTAGAGTGGATGGGCGGTAAAAAAAAATTGTATGCTTTTTTCTTCTGTCTGAATGTGTGTGTGTGTGTGTCTGTGTGCGTGTATTTTTGTGTTTGTAAACAAGAGAGACAGAGAGCGAGAGAGAGAGAGAGGGAGGGAGGGAGGGAGGGAGGGAGGGAGGGAGGGAGGGAGGGAGGGAGGGAGGGAGGGAGGGAGGGAGGGAGGGAGGGAGGGAAGGCAAGAGAGAGTATGTCAGTGTGTGTTGGAGAACCGCAGAACCATTCTTCTATTGTATAGATAAGAATTATATGAATTGATATGCATATGCTGTTGATGTATATATCTATAACTCAATATGACTTCATTGCACGATCACGGGCTCAGGGGGACTTATTATCATCACTCACTTTAATGAGCTAGCAACTGATAGGGCAACAGGAGCACTAAGGCTAATAACGTGTCAGAGAGGGTGCAAACAGCGCCACCAAATGGTTTGTCGGCACAGAAACGTTTGACAGAACGGCACAAGGAATCAAATAGCCGATGGTCTTCAAACAACATAATTCAGCATTTTTACGCTTAATCCAAAATAATAAGGGATCTGGTAGGCCCAGATGCAATGACCTCATTTTGGAGTCATCCATGTTCATCCAGTGTACAGATTCTACATCCAAGGGACTTGCACATTATGCTTTAATGTGCTACAGTATAATATTTCTTTTGCGGGCCACAAGTGGTTCTGTGGTTAAAGTTAATGGAGAGGAAGTATAGTTGAGTGCATGGGGGAATGTTAGTCCCGGCCTCTCTAACCTTAGGCAGTACTGACGAGAGCATTACTTATTCAAGACTAGATCCAACTTGGAGATACAATATCCTTGTAAAATGCATACATGTTTCATTTCACATGGAACCAATGAGTCTTTGAAACCTCATATGGCCATTTGGTGACAATGGAAATGGTAATTTCCGATACCTGTGCGGTTGTCATTAGGGCCCTCCAATCCCTCACTGCGTCACACCCTCTGAGGGAACAAAGGGAATAGAAATCAAGGGGATAACCGAGCAGTGCGTTCACATCCGTCTTTCATTCCATTTTTCTCTATCTGAACACTTTCTCTTAATTACAATGGTAACAGGCAAAGCTCTGGTCTAAAAGAGGACATTGGACACGGGAGGCTGACTTATACAACGCATTAGACTGAGATACCCACTAGCATTGTCAGCCGGGCTTCCTCCAGAAACCGAGTGAGGGGCCGAGAGAACTGGAGTGAAATCCACCGAGACCGAAATAATTAGCATGCATGACAGACATCTACCGTACCTTGATCCTACGTAAGACTTTGTTCAAAAGTTCTCTCCGTCCGGCAGCAGCTCTACATAGACAATTATTTGGCCTTTAAATCCAGACTAACAGACAGTTACGCAATTTGAAACTTTGAACATCCATAGGAGGTATGGCGCGTTTTGGCTTGACGGTCACATCTTGTTTAGCGAGACACGAGGCAGATGCTGCCAGATCCCTATGGCCAGACATGGAGAGCAGAAGCAGCAGCAGTCTTATGTGCCTGGGAGTCTACTCCCTCGCTCCACCGTCCTGGCGCCAAACACAAACTCTTCCCCTGCGCACAGATCTGGATGTACAAAGGAGCATGAGAGGACACGAAGAGTGGAGTCATGTCCCCGTCTAACTAGGGAGTCAGATGGCTGAGCGGTGAGGGAGTCGGGCTAGTAATCTGAAGGTTGCCAGTTCGATTCCCGGCCGTGCCAAATGACGTTGTGTCCTTGGGCAAGGCACTTCACCCCACTTGCCTCGGGGGAATGTCCCTGTACTTACTGTAAGTCGCTCTGGATAAGAGCGTCTGCTAAATGACTAAATGTAAATGTAAACTAGGGCCATGGAGGAACCGGGAGATGTGTGTTCACTGCAGGTCTCGGACGGTGCAAAAGGCAGCACAAATTGAGACTTGAGAAGGAGAGAGAGAAAGAGAAAATGGAGACAAAAAAAGAGAATGTAGAAACTGGGAGAAGGAGACAGACATATTGGCTTCTGTGCCGCTCTTTCAGTGAACATTATTTGGCCTCAGTGTTCCACTGGAAGAGAAGCATACGAACAAACAACCCTCTTACAAGTAATTAATGTTGACAGCTGTTAAAGTATAAACGGAATAGCCAGAGACATGACATCCTATCTGTCATTGGCAATTGCCTCTCCAACTGTCACACAAACAGCCCAAGTTTCGAGCCAAATGCTGGGGAAAAGCAACATTCAGTAGCCTGTTGGACAGTGTGGTTGTTTTCGAACAAGAAGAAGAAGACCTCTATTTATGTATAATCACACAGACTCAGTGGACCTCATCTATTGCTATGACTCATCCGACACTGACACAGCAAACCAAGCAAGAGCCCACCAAAGAGAGAAGTGGGGAGACTGAAAAAGAGAGCTTCAAACAGATTGATGAAATGAAACATCATCAAAGGGAGGGCTGCCCCCCCCCCCAGAGGGCCCAGCTCATCTCCTCTCTTCACACACACACACATCATAAGTGCTCCGAAAGCTGCCGTCTCTGGAAGTGACAAGCAGTACCAGGTCACAGGATTTGGTCTCAATCCTTATTTCTCGAATTCTCCTTAATTACCGAGTTTGTTTTACTCCGGCATAAATCCACGCAGGTGTAGAAAACATCTTGCTTGCAACATGTTGCTCCTTCCCTTCTCATGGGGACATGGTGGCCACACCTAGGGAGAGAGATCTCCTGCCACACCTAGGGAGAGAGATCTCCTGCCACACCTAGGGAGAGAGATCTCCTGCCACACCTAGGGAGAGAGAGCTCCTGCCACACCTAGGGAGAGAGAGCTCCTGCCACACCTAGGGAGAGAGAGCTCCTGCCACACCTAGGGAGAGAGAGCTCCTGCCACACCTAGGGAGAGAGATCTCCTGCCACACCTAGGGAGAGAGAGCTCCTGCCACACCTAGGGAGAGAGAGCTCCTGCCACACCTAGGGAGAGAGAGCTCCTGCCACACCTAGGGAGAGAGATCTCCTGCCACACCTAGGGAGAGAGAGCTCCTGCCACACCTAGGGAGAGAGAGCTCCTGCCACACCTAGGGAGAGAGAGCTCCAGCCCTGCTGGCTGATTTTGATCACAGGGATGTTATCAAAGGACATACTCCAGGGTGTAAAACATGAGGTCAGTGGGCGGTTTGCTCTAATCTGTCCCACCTCAAGCCCCATTTGATCTAATCTCACCTCAAAGGAGCCTTGAATTCTTTGTAAAAAAATAAAATAAAAGCACAATATCTAGATATATTTGTGTTCTAATTAACAGCTGAGACAAACATACGCGACGCATGCACAAACACAGACGTTCTTGCGCACATGTAGGCACACATACACATGTAGTTTCACATGAACAGGAGATGAGTCATTTGACAGCGAATTATATTTACATCCCACATTACAACCCATGTGGAGGAGGTTTGGGTAACACAAAACTCAGTGACGGCGCAGTCTGTGAGCTCGCTCGCCGTCTCAACCTCCTACGTGAGTCATTTGTCATAATATATCCTGTCATAAATGATTATGACCAGTGTCATGTCATGTCTATAATGGCATTACGTAGGCTTTATGACATGGCAGTTCAAGTTTTATATTAGCTACGGTCATTTGCTGTGTTGTTTGCGTTGGTTTGAAGGATTTATGCCTGGCTACTCAGTGTCCAGTTTTTGTGCGAGAGACCCAAGAAGGGCCCCCCAGAAATGGAAAAAGTTGGGGGCGATTGGAGCCAGTTGAGGAGAATGATGTAACACTGTAGATGGGATGGGGTAGGCAGACATTTAAAGGGGCTTACTGAGGCTGTAGCTTTCACTCTGGCTTTGATTGTCTTTGCTTTGATCTGCCATGTTGTGCAGTGTTATCCTCCCATAATCTGTGCTCTGTCTCCAAACTGCGGCAGCAGACTGAGAGAGACCCGAGAGTCTCCCTTCCTGCTCTGCCTCACTGTAATTGGCTGTGATAAATGTGGACTATGTGATAGTTCAGAGTGAAATATGATGGCATTCACTCTCACGTTCAAGTTTGTTTCTCTTCTCGGCGCACAATCAAAACAACATCTTCATAACCATATGTCAAAGTCACCGTAATTCATTTCATACACAATTAGACCAAATCGTATTTAAACTGGAATATAATAGGTCCATTTCCACGGTGGCATTTAACATTGAGGCTACAGGTAAAGACTGTCTGCAAGAATAAGATGGCAAATTGTTACCAAGTCTTATATCACATGAAAACCTTTATTTTTAGGACAGTGTTTAGATAAACTCGGCGTAGACTGTGTTCTGAGACCATCTCAAGCACAGGGACTTCTAGTAGAACTCCAGAAGGCAGCAGCACATTCAGTCACATGAGCTACTTGCAGAGCTGCGTGGACATTCGGGATTCTAGAACACATTTAAGTTGGTGGCAGACAGATCACAGCCATTTATGTCGCTGGGCTGCGTGTCTCTCTGTAAGTATAGGACTACACAGGATTGCTGCCAGCCACAGTCATAATAGAGGCCTGTTTGGTGTGCTGGGAGAAACTGAACAGACACAAACCATACCTTCTGGTTTTCAGATCAACATTCCCAGACACACTCAGACTGCAGGAGAGCCATTTGTGCCCGGAGAGCGCTCAGTCCGGAGGTGGCAGAGAGGAAGAGGGCACTAAACTGCAAATCCCTGGCTCAAATCTCTTACCCTCAACAGACAAGTCCTTTACAAAGGTGTGACTGTATGAGGCTCTGGTAAGCCTGTCATAAACGCAGAGGGAAGCAGAATTACTTCTCGTTTTCGAGAACAACTGATGACTCACTGTGCTCAGCATGGATTCAAAGAGAACAGATGACTTGTCTTATCGAGTTGAGCCTAGTCTATGTCGGTGTCTGTAAAGATGGCCCACATAGTTTAGAGATTCAACATGAGATGTTTGAAATTAGTCACAGCAACAACTGTACAGGATTATTCCAGCTTCCTGCGGGCTGGGGTGAAACCTCTGATCACTGGAGCGATAGGTCTGTTTGCAGAGGAACGTACACATGCACATACTGACATTCACACATACAGGGACACACTTGGAAGAGCCAGGCTTATATCACCTGCACATCACTACGCCATGATTCTGTACTTGGCAGAAATAGCAAGGAGCCCGGCACAACCAAGTTAGCTACTATATCGCACTGAAACCTCACTTCAGACATTGGCTGAGAACATATAGGAAAAGATCTTTGGCTCTGATTCCTTGATCTTAATTACATAAACAAATGCATGATTGGAGCCGCTTTGCCGTTGTATTTCAGGCCTTGTACCAGCTGGTGGAGACAGGCAGACACAGCTGTATACATGTGTCTTTGCACACTAAATCAAATGTCCCATTGTGCTCATCTGGAGTGAATTAGGGGAGAGGGGGAGGGGAGGGACTCTGGAGGCTTTGATACACAGAGTAGGAAATGGGTAATGTCCTGGAACCACATGCAACATCCTAATAGGAACTGGTGATTGATAATAAAGAGATTGCCAGATCATCTCTCACAGTCCCGCCTCCTTCTCTTTTCTTTCCAATTGACTCCCAACCTGGGACTAGTGCATTAACCCTGTTTTTGCTGTATTCTTGTTTAGCTACATTCTGCTGCCAACAGACAACAGGTCTGTTGCCACCTCTACAGATATTTCAGTCTCTGATTAGTGATGCTTTTTGAGGTTTCGTAAAAACAAACGGGATTATTGAAAGACCATAGTAAAAAATCAAATGGCTGTCTTCCAAACACAGCATACAAACATGGCCTCTGACTGGAAAAGGTGTGTCAAAATAAGATGACGAGATACTAAGGTACACAAACTTAGATGTTGGATAATGCATGAGCCTTCTTTATGAAATTATATTATAATGTGCCATGCAGGCAAAGTCTTCCAAATTCTATTATATTTGGAGGTCAAAGAAGGAATAGGAGAGGAATCATAGAATACTTGACAGGGTTACTGTACTTCAGTCAAAACGGCAACCGGGAAATATGCGTCCTTTTCATTCATTCACTCAAGGTCATCAATCATTCCCTTTGAAGAATGTCCGGCCACGCTTGCAAGGAAAATATTGAGAGCAGCTGGCCATTTTGGATGAACATTACAATATGTTTGTTAGTGAGAGGAATATGGATGTAAAGGCTAAATGATGGGATAAAAGAGCGAAAACAGACATCCTTCACATTTCATGCACGTCATCCCCTCAAAACCTCGCACACATTTTCTGAACAAGCAAGGCAACAAGCTTTCCATTTCTGTCATCATTAGGAAAGAAGAAAAGAAGTTGGAAAAATGTTACGGAGCCAATGTTGAACACCAGTCAGCCTCATCAACTTTTGTTGACAAAATGTGTAAGGAGGCAAACACATTTTTTTCCTGCCACAATTTCAGCCAAGGAGGTCGACCTACTCACAGGACACACAGTTGTCATTTCAGTCAGGATGGAGGATCATCTTATCCACCATGATAGACTGCTCAAAGCCCTCCTGTGTGTTCATGTCATGTTCTGCTAGAACCACCCTGTAGGTGTGGAAGCTGGACTCAACACACAAACACATGTGAGATGGACAAGCAGCAATCTATCTGAGATGAATAACTATCCCAATGATTCCTCCTCTTTGGTACAGTAGGCTATAGTGCTCAGTCTTATAGCACCACATGCTGGTGGCCTGAAATAAGAATCTGAATTTCCTAAACTAGAGCCAGAGAAGCAGTCCAGTTCATTGTCTGGTAGTTTCTGTAGTGTCTGGAGTTTCAAGGGTCAGTATAGAAATAAAACAGGTATTATGCTTTAGTCATTCACTCATAACCTCATTTCATGGACCGGGAGGAATATCGGGATCTTCTGCATAGAATGTACTGTGGTGAATCCAACCCAGACATCTCCTTGACTGACAGGCTGTGCTCACGTGATGCAGTGTGCGGCAGTCATGACCCAGTTAGGAGCGATGAGAGTCCCTCCACAGGTTGGGAATAAAGACTCCAGAGAAACCTGATTACAAGAGGCCAATCAAGTCATGACCCAGGAAACAGCACTCAGTGACTGTCACCAGGATTGAGGTTATTTCAGAATACTAAACCAAAAACTGAAATGAAACATATTGCTGTTACCAGGGTATGCATTCCGACAAGTTACAATATACATGTGGGTTAAGTTAAGTCCGTAGGTCAAAAGTGTACTAAAAAAGTTACAAAAAAACAGTGGGAAAGAATATAATTATTTTCGCTTTTGTCTGGCATTGTACATTGAAAATTGTATTCACGCATTGCCGTAAGTACAGTTCTATGTTGTTCAGCATGCTGTGTGGAAAAATAGAAGGAAGTAAAGGAAGTGAAGAAAATACAATTGGACAGCAGGAGAGAAAGAACAAGTGGTTGAGATTAAATTGAGGTATTAGTCTATGCAGTCTATGCATAGTGCTTTGTTAAGGGTAATTAGGCCTACCCGTCATACTCACAGCAAATATGGAATACAACCATTTGGACTGGATTCCCTTAGGCTACTGTAATACAACCTTTAAAGCCAATCCTCAGCCCACAGGCTGTCACATTACTTCCTTCACATGCAAACAATGCCCCCTGCTGACATGTTCAAGTTTTACAGACGAGAGATCTCCAGGTTAAAGACTTCTTGATATCACAAAAGTGTGTGAGATAAAAATGAAAAAACTAAAAGCTGTGCAACATGTTTGCATAGTCAGTGAACATTGAAATGAATTTGAGGATTATAGGTCACATGACCAAAAAGCTATTGAAGTTTGAAGATTTCTTTTGAATAAAAAAATGTTTTTAATAACCTGAGATGAAAATGAACAAAATAAAGGCTGTGCAGCATAAATGCATACATCTTCACATTTAGTCATTTAGCAGACGCTCTTATCCAGAGCGACTTACAGTAAGTACAGGGACATTCCCCCCGAGGCAAGTAGGGTGAAGTGCCTTGCCCAAGGACACAACGTCATTTGGCACGGACACGAATCGAACCAGCAACCTTCTGATTAATAGCCCGATTCCCTAACCGCTCAGCCACCTGACTCCCTGCCACCTGACTCTTTAAACAGTTTAACATTATTTTGATCATTAGTTCATGTTGTTGAAAAGCTATTGACTTTTGAAATTTTTCATTTGTTGACGTCCCTAACATACGTGTTGTTTAGGCAGCCAAAAGCATTGGCTAAGCAGCCGGTCATAGCGGTGCTAAACACCGGTTAAAATAACACAATACTGGGCGTCCGAACATCTGTTGAATATGGAACTTCAAACTAACTTTACCATGGTCATCTTTGTTGTTGCTTTCCCAAGAATTCACGAGTTAACGTTATTAACCTCAATTCAACAGGAAAAGTAACGTTGCAACGTTAACCCTGCACTTTTCTAATTATTCTTAGTCATTAATAGATAATTGCACCTCAAAACCTCATTCCTCCGGTGTGGTCTGCTGTCCGTGCTGACGATTGCTTCCCTGAGTTGGAGCCTTCTATGGTGAACTGAAAAATGAAAAAATAAAAGCAACTTTGGTGGCGGTGTGGGGAGGGTGGATGGCGTCATCTCATGCTGCATTTACATGCATTCGGATATTAGGATATTAGACATTCGCTCTTGCAAATGTCCAACTTCGCAGAGTGGAGTGGGGAGGGTGGTAGGAGTCATCTAGTGCTGCATTCACTTGCAGTGGGATATTAGAAATTCGCTCTCGCAAATGTCCGATGAGCCACAACTTTTCTTTGTTTTCAAAGCTGCCAACTGGGGTGGCAGCTGGGGTGGCAAGGCTATTTTAGGGTGGCATGCCACCCCTTACCAACCCGGTATATCCGCCCCTGCTGGATATACGAACGAATCTGCGAGCTCATGTTTGGCCAGGCGTAACTCTTGACATGCAAGCGTTGTCTATATCTTGACAGTTTTAAGAGAGATGGGAAATGACCCGCGGTGCCCTGCTGATGTGTTTAAAAAAACTAAAACGTTAAGGTTAAGGAAGGAATTCTGTGTACGTGTAAAAAAAAGTATACCTCCTTTAAGCATAAATTATCTGCCTCAATTATTGCGGTGGGTTAATGTAACATTTGTTATGCAAATCCAACCTTCTCACGTCGGACAGTCAGCGGACATCATGGATCCAATCACAAGCTCGCGCTTGTGCCAAGCCGCCAAACTGACTCCTCTCGATCTGCTGTCAAACGTTACTATCTAAAGTGGATCGAACATGGCTAGCTTAATAGCTCGATTTTATTAGCCAGGTGGAAGGCATTGTACAAAGATCGGTGAATATGGACGGTATGTGTGAGAATATGAACGAACCGTTTTATTGTGTAAACAATCTGTAATTAAATAAAGCGCAGCAAAGCAGTCATGTCAAGTTAGCTCTACTAGTAGCTATCTAGCTACAGTACGTTCATATGTACAGTATGGTACTGTAGCCTAGCTAGCTAGTACTAGGATACTGTAACGGTTTGGTTAGCTACAGTAGATTAGATTCTACTTCTTCTGCTGGCTATTTATAAAACTTCTGCTTTGAGTTCAAGGTTGGGATCGATTGATCTTTGATGGTAATGTATAATGCAAACTGATAAACCATCAAGTTAGCTAGTACAGGCGCACTTTTGCCATTGGACAAAGAAGGAACTGTTGACCTTTTACTGTGATGTAGTGTACTGGAAGGAATTGTTGGCTTAATGTGATTTATCGAGTCCCTTAAGAATATTTTTTTCAATGGTGGGTCATGCTGAAATGTCTGAATTCAGTGCACTGATTTGAAGTAGCTTGGCCTTTTTGCTTTTTTTTTTACATATGCAAACACATTTGTAACTCAAGACAAGTCTCCTTGGATTTTGGATTGGAAAACTATAGGTTTTAGTAACTCGGCAAGTTAACATGGAAAAAAGTGTTCTGGTGACCCTAAATGAACGGAGTCCAGTAGTTAAGGACTGACACCAGTGAGCGAAAAAATTTGGGTTGACGTCCCTGGAAAGAGCTTCTGGTTTCATTTTATCCCGCCTACTACTGTACCGTGTCCTAAAGCGTGAGAATGTAGGTTACGCTCATCTCTTTGATTTATGTTTGAAAGTGAGCCCACAATCCACACTCTGGGTTGAATAAATGTACTATTATGTATTATGGGAGTCAGGTGGCTGAGCGGTGAGGGAGTCGGACTAGTAATCCGAAGGTTTCGTTCGATTCCCGGTCATGCAAACTGACGTTGTGTCCTTGGGCAAGGCACTTCACCCTACTTGCCTCGGGGGAATGTCCCTGTACTTACTGTAAGTCGCTCTGGATAAGAGCGTCTGCTAAATGACGTAATGTAAAATGTAATGTATATAGAGATATGTTAAATTTACAGTATATGAACAACTTAGAGGCATGGCTCTCTCACTGGAGGGGGAGCACTTAGGCTGTGCAGTGGGGATTGTGTGTGGGTAGCAGGTAATATAGGATGGGATTGCTTGGACTGCTCTGTCCAGGGGTGAGGTGGAGGTGAGGGTGTGTTTCGGGAAGGGGAGCAGGAATCGGGAGGGTTTGGCTGCACATTGGCAAGGGAGGTGTGGGCGGCTGGGAGGACTGCTAGGCATTAGTCCTAGTTTTCCTTTCAGTCGCCAGTCAAACAGGAGAGGGAGGCTCTGGGGGCGGTAGGATGAATGCGTGTTTACCAGATGAAAGCTGGGGCACTGTGGTCTGGGCTGAGCGGAGGTTTGCAGTTTGTTTTGTGGGTTGGCTGACCCTGCTGGGGGAGTGACTGCTTGGATGGTCCAAAAGTTAATATCCTAAGGCCTGTACTCTTGGCCTAGGCTGGGTATAGCCTGGAGCAGATATTTAGCGCTATGCTTTTTCTTTCGCCTGTAGAAGGCAGTAATGCGCCGATATCTGTCTAGACCCCCGCTAATTTAAAAGAAGAAGAACTTCGAGAGGCGGAAGTAGATCAAGTACGATATCTCGAAACCAGAGATCTCTGCCTGAGCAAAGCGTCCAATAACAGAGAATGCTTGTGGGAGAAGTGACCGCTAGCTGGATGTCAGAGATAGTCGGGGCGGAAAACATCGCTAGCAAAGGGGTTGAATAGGGCTGTTGACAATATATTTCATTGTAGGTTGTATCATTACATTGCTATCGAGTGGCAATAACATTGTTACGTTAAAATCAAGGAGTGGGGGCATATTTCTGTAGTTAGCTACCACCATCTCCCGCAGTCTTAGCGATCGCCGTGTCTTCCATACGATGGGAAACGCTGCCACTGCCAAGAAAGGCAACGAGCTAGAGAGCGGTGAGTTAAAATATGTCAACACACTCATATGTATTTAGATACAGAGAACAGCACCTACATCAAATGCAGTTCAGAGAGCCAGTCTTTTCAAATAAGGTTGGGGCCACTTGGTCTTATTCTGGAATTTGGTTAGTCTTACCCAGCAAAGCTACATTTTTACATGCATAACGTTCGATTATGCATTTGCTGTGTACTTACTCCAGCTGTTCTTGCATTTATAGTTATAGGAAGTGTCCATTATAGGCCAACTAATTGGAACATGCTGGTCAAGTTATGTGATCATTACCAATCTTTTTTAGACGATGTTGTCATTGGCAACCCTATTTTAGCGAGGGGGCTGGGTTGGCTAATCTAGCTAGTTTTGCTACATAGGAAGACTATCTAACTTTACAGATTCCGAGTGTCAGCTTTCTATTTAGCTAGCTAGATAGCTGTTGGTCTCTAAACGATATGCATGTGTTAGCCACTTGGTTTTAAGACTTAACGGCCTAGGGAAGATATGATATGTGTAGCTAGCCTGCCTGCTATCATTATACTTGGTGGATTAAGTCTGCAAAAGGCCTTAGCTAACAAGCGAGAACCTGGCGAACCTGTTAGCTTAACAGTTATCTGGTATTGTTAGCTCTAACCTTTTAGCTGCCTCTCCATTTGTCGTCTGAAAGCTAACGGTAACTGGCTACTGTACCGGGCCAGTGTATTGACTGGAGACGGCCCCGAGCCTATAATCCACTGTTGGTCGCAAGGCTAAATGCATTGCTATTACCGGGGTCGGGGTTTTAGACCTAGAAAGTAATTCCGGCGATGATGGCCTGCTGTTTGTATATTGTGGTTGCTGCACGCAACTGTTGTATAGCTATCATAGCTTGAAGGCTAATATGGGTGGTTCTGCAACACATCTTCATGTGTACAAATGCTACCTAACTGTATTAATGTTGGAGTAAACCATGGCCACACAAAGGTCATTGTAGACAGCCATGACGTGTTATATCATTAGAAAGCAGTTTCCTTATTTTGTTATTCTTGATTTACTGTATGAACACAGCTTTCTCCCTGAGCGCACCAGCATGACCAAATATGGTGAAGATATGACAAATGCTCTTGTTCCCATTCATAAAACCAGGCTTTACTACAACCACCCCGAGTGATTTACCACAGAAGTCATTTTTT
Organism: Osmerus mordax; assembly: GCF_038355195.1. Classification (NCBI taxonomy): domain Eukaryota; kingdom Metazoa; phylum Chordata; class Actinopteri; order Osmeriformes; family Osmeridae; genus Osmerus; species Osmerus mordax. Next base: position 14,235,297 of record NC_090065.1, read on the forward strand.
TGTTTAGAGTTCCTGTTTAATCTAGGTAGAGCTAAGGTTCTGTCTCTCACACACACATGTACTGTGTGTACAATCACGCGCACACACACAGTTTGTCATTGACTGGAAAGGCTTGTCATCAGACCTTCGTCAGAGGATAAGCTGAATTACAAGCTTTGAAAGGTTTGACGTAGCAAGCCCTTAGCCTGCATTAATTTGCCATGGTATGCTTTGACGTATTTTGCTGATAACCAGTGTCCATTTGATAGTGATAAGGCAAAAATGATTAGGCTAAAGTTTAGATACCGAGTCGGTGTTGGTTTGTAGTCGAATTTAAGTGGGACAACGCTTATTAAATTGGTTAGACTTGTTAACACCACTTAATTTTTGTTAACTACATACCTCTTTGTTTAGTCATTCTGTTTTATGTTCTGGAAGCCTACATTCACTTGGAAATAAGTTTAAGTGATATAGTATGCTACATGCACTTGGATGTGTAAGTATTTATGGCCGCTAACCTGTATCAAGGTTGTTAAGGGGTGTCATTTCATTTTATGACTCTTATGAATCTGTTGGTGTGAGATTTATTGGGGTCCTGAGACAAAGCGAACTAACCTGGTTGCGTTTCCAGATGCCCGCTGGCATCGTGGACCAGATGAGCATGGCGCTCTGCTGAGTGGCTCTAGCAGTGTGGCCCTGAGCAGTAGTGTCCCAAGCTGGAGCTGGGTATTAAACCTGTGTAAGCTGACACAATGCCCTGAGCTGCAGATTTGTCTGAAGGGTTGATTCACAAGGCGACCTGGTTCCCTATAATAGCTCTGTGGGTGTGCATGTGTGTGTGACTTTATTAGAACATTTTTTTTTTATTTTTTTTTTACAACACGAGTACACATTTCTGTTATCTGAAGAAAAGATGATCAGACTGGACCTATAATCAGCTTGTCTATTGTGTTACATGTTAGATATGTCTGTGTGGTGCGGACTGGTACATCATATAGGCTACACACCTTTTTTTGTCAAACTTTGTCTATTCCAGATATACAGCACTGAGAATGTGGTCATCTTGTGTGTTTTGAACTTCTGTGCACCATGTTTTTCAGGGGCCATTCCAAGTGCATCGTCTTGTATTTGAGTGGCGCGGCTGTCATTGCCTCCCTGTTTACTGTTGCTTCATCATTGCAAACTGTATGCTTCATGTTTGTTGATCCGAGATTCTTGAATGTGCATAAAAATCGACCTCTCTCCCTTTCTCTGTCTTTTTCCTTCCTTATCATCCCATCCATGTGGGTGATTGTTCCTGCAAATCCTTGCTGATCTATAGAGACTTTTGGTATGCCCATATTTTCCACTAGATTCCCAAAATGACAGAACTTTGCTCTCTAAAGACATCAAAATATGACTTGTGATTCAGTACTACATGCATTTCCAACACCCTCCCCCAAATCTCAATCGTGTCGTCGTCTGCACTCTGTCATTCTGGATGTCTGCTGTGTTTTCCATGTAATGTTGGTTTGTCCCTGCTTGTGTAATCAGTGTGGTGATTCTGTGTGAGTTTCTTAGGCTTTCATTAAAACAGTTTTGCTGTGGAGACAGTGATGAACAACAGCCATGCATGTCCTGGGAGTCCGGCCTCTCCTTTCCTCGTCAACCTCGACCGCCCTAATAAGACGGGGGGGGGGGGGGGGGGAGAGGCCTCTCACGGTCATCACTTCTCACCAGTCTGTCTGTGGTGGTGGTTGTCGTCTTGGTTGTTTGTTGTGTGTCGTCATTCTGTGCCTCTTCAGATAGAGAACAGTGCATTTGCTGTGTGTGTGTGTGTCTTCCTCAAGCCCCCTTATAAAGTGGATATTGTGTGTTAGTGCTGCTTAACCCCTCGTTGTAAAATATCTGTTGGTGTTTGTTGCCCGATCCATCCAGACCTTGTCTAAGTTGACAAAGTTTGATGTTCCACGGGATTCACTCAAGTTTTTTTGGTGTACTTCTCCTTCCAGTTAAAGAGTTTCTCGCCAAAGCCAAAGAAGACTTCCTACGGAAATGGGAGTGTCCACCACAGGTGAGCAGTGTTTTCAGGCGTTTCCCCTCCTGTGGTAAGCGGGGGGAACAGGAGTTAGAAGTGTATTTGGATGTCCAGTTACCCCCTCGAGCTGACTGTGTTTCCATCACAGAGCACCACGGGCCTAGATGACTTTGAAAGGACGAAGACTTTGGGCACAGGCTCATTCGGCAGAGTCATGCTGGTGAAACATAAAGGAACAGAGCAGTTCTACGCCATGAAAATACTGGACAAGCAGAAGGTCAGGGAGGAAAAACACTGTTTCCCTAACGTGCTGCCCCCCCCCCCCCCCCTCACACCACCCACATGGTTTTTATTGCTGTGAGTGACCCACATGTTAGAAATGGGGCACATACCTGGTTATTGTATTAGAAGGTCTGTTCAGCACAGGTTTTGTTATTTCAGGGCAGGATTAACCCTTGTGCTGCCTTCGGGTCACATGACCCAAAGGTTCATAACGAACCATCGTTGTGTTTACCCAATTTTACCCAATACAAAAACAAATAAAAATAATTTTCTTTTAACCTTTGCAATGTGGGGGGTCTGAGACAGCCCAACGGTTAAAATAAATTGCTTTACTTTGTTTTTGTATGCGGTAAAGTTGTCGCAATACGACGGTGGGTCACAACGACTGATGGGTCAGAATGACCCGAAGATAACACAAGGGTTAAGCAGTGTCATGCCTTCACCGCAGCTGCCTGTTGATTCATATTTTTGTCTTATCAGGTGGTGAAACTCAAACAAATAGAGCACACATTGAACGAGAAAAGAATCCTGCAGGCTGTGTGTTTCCCCTTCCTCGTCCGGCTGGAGTATGCCTTCAAGGTACAGTCTTTACATTTTAATTTTTATTTAAATGCAGTCCTGAAATACAAGCAATGAGAAGGTTACAAACAAATGATCTAAATAGTAGCATCACAAATACGGTATATGAGAATAGCAACAATACTATACAGATACGAAATAAACAAAAGGCCAGGGGTACAAACCTTTTAAACAAAGACCTCAAGGGACAAACATTTATCAATTTAAGTGTTTTTTGTTGGTATAGTATTGGATTGTTTTAAAGTATTGATCCATTTCTTTTTGCAAGACAAGAAAACAGACTGTACTTTCAAGGTACAGTCTCTGCCCTGTGCTGTCTGCTCAGTGACAGAGCCTTCAAGGTACAGTCTCTGCCCTGTGCTGTCTGCTCAGTGACAGAGCCTTCAAGGTACTGTCTCTGCCCTGTGCTGTCTGCTCAGTGACAGAGCCTTCAAGGTACAGTCTCTGCCCTGTGCTGTCTGCTCAGTGACAGAGCCTTCAAGGTACAGTCTCTGCCCTGTGCTGTCTGCTCAGTGACAGAGCCTTCATTTGTCTAGCAGCTCAATGACACTGGAGTGGCCTGTGTGTTTGCTTAATTTCTCTCCCAGGACAACTCCAACTTGTACATGGTGATGGAGTACGTACCAGGAGGAGAGATGTTCTCGCATCTAAGACGAATCGGAAGATTTAGGTGACCGCCGCTCCTTGCCACAAACAATGTTTCAATTTTTATGTCGTTCAAAAAAGTCTTACCTTGTTCAGTAAGAAGATGTTTGCTCATGCAAGTACACGGTACATTCCATACGACAGTCCCTATAACAGTCTTTTTTCCTCCATAGTGAACCACACGCACGATTTTATGCAGCCCAGATAGTCCTGACATTCGAGTACCTCCATTCGCTCGATCTGATCTACAGAGATCTTAAGCCTGAGAACCTTCTCATTGACCAGCATGGCTACATCCAGGTTGGTAACATTGATCACCGGAAAGGACGGTCTCGGGTTATCATTTGGCTCCTCCTTGACCCCTGCCTATGTGCTGTCGCCCTGTCAGGTGACAGACTTTGGGTTTGCCAAGAGGGTAAAAGGCAGGACTTGGACGTTGTGTGGCACACCAGAGTACCTGGCCCCAGAGATAATCCTCAGCAAGGTAAGAACCACATCTCCGTGTCACGACTAAGGAAGCAACCATTGAAAGGCGTTGTTTGTCTTGTGTCATTTCTGTGTCGTGGCGTGACCTACGTGTACCGCTGTTGTTGGAATAGGGTTACAACAAAGCGGTGGACTGGTGGGCCCTCGGGGTCCTCATCTATGAGATGGCAGCTGGCTACCCTCCATTTTTCGCCGACCAGCCCATTCAGATCTACGAAAAGATTGTGTCTGGAAAGGTAGGGAGGCGTCCTCTTAAAGAAACGTCCACATCAGTGCTGCTCGGTCGACAGTGCCAGTCGTGACCTTTCTCACCCCGGGGTTGCGTGCCACTGGTTCTCCGCAGGTACGATTCCCCTCCCACTTCAGTTCCGACTTGAAAGACCTGCTGAGGAACCTGCTGCAGGTGGACCTGACCAAACGCTACGGGAACCTGAAGAACGGCGTCAGCGACATCAAGAGCCACAAGTGGTTCGCCACGACGGACTGGATCGCCATCTACGAAAGAAAGGTATGCGGCAGTGTTCCCTCGCCGTCCGTCTCTGTGAAACACTCGATTGGCCCCCGCCGGTGTCCTCCAGTGCTGTGTGCAGTCTTCAGGGTGTGATGTTCTGTGCCTGCAGGTGGAAGCCCCGTTCATACCAAAGTGCAGAGGCCCGGGGGACACGAGCAACTTCGACGACTACGAGGAAGAGGAAATCCGGGTTTCCTTAACGGAAAAGTGTGCAAAGGAGTTTTCTGAGTTTTAGGACACAGGAACATGGATATATCAGGGCTAAAACACATGAAATAATGGGATCTTTGCACTCTTCTAAAGACATGGGATTGAAGCAGAGACCGCCATTGTTCAAAACTATTACGTAGTCCCTTCATTCCACAAGGCTGAATGAGGTCGCCATGATCCTTTGGTGCCGATAACACCTCACTGTTACACCCACCTGCAGTCTACAGCAGACACGTCACTACCCCAGTGTATTTTCTTTCTATTCTTTTCTTTTTTTTATCTTCCCACTACTTTTTTTTTTTTTTTTAACTTTGAAGCAGTTGTTGTAGTCTTGGATGTTGTGCTCCCCTTTAAAATGTGATACTTTTCAACCTAGGAGGAAAAACTGAAACATCACTTTGAAACCAAGGCCAATGTTGCGTCCACACGGTGTAACGTCAAAATCGATTCTTATGAGGCACAATCACACATGGTTTGTAGGGTATTGCCTCTAGTTGTTGATTTCAGTGTATATTTATGGTCTGTTACAAGTCAAATGCTTTTATCAAGAGAATAATTGTATCTTGGACTGAAACAGGATTTTATGTTTGGCCAGCTTTCAGAAATAGTATTTGTCCTATGTGCATATCTGTTCTGTCACTTTTGTAAGACATTTGAACACTGGGTGTTAAAAGCATGACCAAAATAGAAGCAATTGGATGATGTGTTAAGAGAGGGCCCCTTTCCTTTCTTTGCCTTAGAGTGCAGATTCCACTGACCCCATGAAGTCCCATTGATCCACTGACCCATTGATGTTCATTGTACACTACTACAGAGAATGGCAAAGCTGATAGACACAAAATTGTTTTTTCCTTTGGGGTAAACATTTTGTTAAACATTAAGCACATGTTGAGTTACTTCATCTTATTTCAGGTCCAGATTTCAAGTACACAAATGAAAAGGGTTCTTTTGTATATTAATTTGTGAAGGGACGTTCCTCCAATATGTGGGGATACAAGCAAAAGGAAATCCTTTTTAGGGTTTTCAGAGTGTACTGTTTCATTTATCAGTTCAGTGTAAAGTGTTGTGGCGTGAGCCTCAACCTTGTTAGTAATACCTAAAAAGTCCACACTTCCTAACATATTAATGCTATGCTGTCTTTTTGCAAACTTTGAGGGATTGCAAAGTAACAATTTTCCATGTTTTCCCTGTTGATGTTTTTAAATTGCCATCCCTGTTTGGCTCATTCTTTTGAAAGAATATAGAGTTGAAACTTTATAGATATGCATATTGTCAAAAAAGAAAAAAAAGAAGATGCTTGATTTGAAGGTACAGTTTTCCTCTCACATACACTGGCTAAAAAAACAAGACTGCTCCTTTGTATCACATATAATCCAGTCATTGTTCAGCTCATTACATTATACGTATATACATTGTTTCATATATATGTTTTTATTTATACACATTAGAGATGCTAATAAATTTTATTTTTAAAAGTGTCAACTGTTGTTCGTTTTATTTTAGTAACCGATTTGATATGTAGCGCAAACCTGCTAGTTGAGGTTTAGACCGTTATTAATAGACAGTTATTAAATATATTTGAGTTTCTTAGATTAGAATGTATTTATTTTTACCCCCATTTACTGTACATTAGGGCGTCTGGGTAACGTAGTCCTTTGCTTTGTGCACACGCGTTTATCACGGCGACACACAGCGAACATGGCAGGACTGGAATTACTTTCCGACCAGGGATATCGTCTGGATGGAAGAAAAGCCACAGAACTTCGCAAAGTTCAAGCCCGCATGGGTGTTTTCGCCCAAGCCGATGGCTCTGCATACATAGAGCAGGGAAATACCAAGGCCCTCGCCGTTGTGTATGGTCCACATGAAGTAAGCATTAGCTAGCTAGCCACCATTTACGCTAGCATTTAGATAAGTTGCTGCCTACTAGGTACTCTAGACCAGAGTTGAGAGTATTGGCGTAGGGAAATTGCATTTACTATACTATGTAATACTATGCAGTATGACTGTCTTATCTTTAAACCAGCAATGACAAAAAAAAAATGCAATCGATTGCACGCAGCATCTCATGATAACCATTAAGTTCCAAAACTTAAGCTGCACTTAATTGTAGGCTACATTCACCTCTTATGGTAGGCCTACATTTGAAACTGACCAAGGAATTACTATTAGAACTGTGGACAGTGTTTTCCTCTTGATTATATGCTGCACATACTGTATTAACTGTAAGCACTGTAGCTGTATAACTTGGGATAGAAGCGTCTTTTAAATGAAATATGAATGTAAAACTTCTAGCCGAGCTCCTTATGTTGACGATCAACCAGGAATAGCTTAAGGATCAATGAGACAGATGTATATATCTGTCAGGCATATGCCTGCCTGTCTTCGGTTCAGAGTAATATCTGATGTCATTTTGCCCCTGATATCACCAGGTGCGTGGAGGCCGCAGTAAGATTCTCTATGACCGAGCAGCGATCAACTGTCAGTACAGCATGGCCACCTTCAGCACTGCAGAGAGGAAAAGAAGACCCCACGGAGACCGAAAGTCCACAGAGATGAGCCTTCACCTCAAGCAGACATTCGAAGCCGCTGTGTTGACTCAACTGTACCCTCGCTCGCAAATAGACATCTATGTGAAGGTGCTAGATTTGACGAAGCGAGGATGTTCCATTTTATTATACCTTTATTGTTGTACACTCATGAGTTTTCCTTTCTCCTAGATCTTGCAGTCAGATGGTGGGAATTACAGTGCGTGTGTGAACGCTGCTACCCTGGCAGTGATCGACGCAGGCATCCCCATGCGGGACTACGTGTGTGCCTGCACAGCTGGCTTCGTAGATGAGACGCCCCTGGCAGACCTGTGCCATGCAGAGGAGAGCGGAGGAGGCACGTCGTTGGCCTTGGCTCTGCTGCCCCGCGGGGGTCAGATCGCTCTGCTGCAGATGGACGCCAGACTCCACCAGGACCACCTGGAGACGCTGATGGAGGCAGCCATGACTGCATGCAAGGGAGTGAGCAAGGTTTTGGACGAGGTGGTCCGGCAACATTTACAGGAGGTGTCGGTGCTGACTGGAGAGTGATGTGGGACACAGTACTTAGACTGATGGGTTGAGAGCTGTGGAGGGGCTGAGTCTGGAAGGTCTTTTTTCATTTACCTATGCATTTGTAATAAATACAGTAAACACATTAAACTCGAATGGATGTCTCTTGTTTAAATTACACATTCAACTAGGAACGAATAGATGCCTAAGACAAATACCTAAATCCGAATATAAAGCATGCATCAAAAATTATGAACGTTTCAACAGTTCACGTGTGGTGTACAAAATCGCTGTTTGTGTCAGACCGCCGGTAATTTAATTTGGGAGATCTCGTTTTTGATCATCTTTGCTTCTACGGAAATTGGTACGCAGTATTGTAGTTCCGACAGGGAACACGGAAATCACGTTATAGACCAGCGGCCAAAACAGCTGCACCTGCAAAAACCCTTGGTGGTTTACCGGTTTTGCTGTGAACGAGGTAGGTTGATTGTATTTCTGTTTCTAAAACTGAATGAACGTTTATCTAATTAACGTATCTTACCCGTTACCAGTCACAATCTGTCAGATATGTGAAGCTTGCGTTAGGTTTGATGCTCGCTTGCGCGGTAGTTAGTTAGCTTGCACGTTAGCCAACCGTACTTTCTATATCAATGTGATTGTCTTTTTTGTGTGTATGTGAATTCGTGTTGTCAAATGTGGCTATTCCATCCTCTTCCGTTCTTTCACCATTAGTGCAAGTGCATTAAGAAAGCGTCGTTCCACACTGTGTCCCCCTTGCCCCAGCCAGGGTCCTGCGCTGAGACAACCCTTGGAACTGGACCATGGGTCTTCTGTCGGACCCTAACAGAAGGCGCGCCCTGACCAAACTCCTTACCCGCCTCAACGCACCAATCTGGTAAATAACTCATCTTGTCATTCATAAAACGGGATGTTGTTGAATGCTTGGGATGTTGCCTGGTGCAAAAAAATAAATAAGCACTTTTCACTAAAACGTTACACTGCCTAAACATCAAAAACAGGTATATGCTAGTGTGTGAAATTATACGACTACATGAATCAATATGAATTGAACCCATGCCTCTCTTTTCAGTGTGGTGTGTTACATGGCGGGCGTGGCTTGGTTCATGGGGCTGGCCTTCGAGCCATTTACGCTGCGGACCTACATGTCGGAGAACGCCATGGGTTCTACCATGGTGGAGGAACGCTTCCCAGCTGGGGAGAGGGCACTGGCCACGGGCAAAGAATTTGCCGCTCACAAGAGGAAGGCAGGGTGAGTAAGACAAGCCAGCTCTACCAGCAAAACTCTTAACCCAGCCAGTGTTAGCATACCTGTCCCGACTCTTGACGTGTGTGTGTGTGTGTGTGTGTGTGTCTAGAGGGATGCCGGTGGACTGGCTGGTGAAGACCATGCAGGCTCGGGGGCTGGAGGTGTTCACCCAGAGCTTCACTCGCACCTTGCCCTTCCCCGATGAAAACAAAGAGAGATACGTGAGTGTGCGATGGGAGAAACGTGGAGCCTACGTGTACAATGAGGCAATGTTAGCGATAGCACACAGGAACACGCAGCCCTCCGCACTTCATGTGGCGGCCATCTTTGTAGTCCACTAGTGTTCAGGCACCGACGTTTCCCCCTAAAGTGTCCCTTGGCCTCTCTCTGTGTCCTGTGTGGGTCAGATGGTGCGTGGCACCAACGTGTACGGCATCCTGCGGGCCCCCAGGGCGCCTCGTACTGAAGCCCTGGTGCTGACTGCCCCCTGCAGCCCCGGGAACAGCAACAACCAGGCAGTGGGGCTCCTGCTCGGCCTGGCCCAGTACTTCAGGAGTGAGTACAATGCACACACACACACACGCACACACATGCTCACACACGTGCACGCTCCTCGACACCTAGTTACTCTACTAGCCCCACACATTAGCCTTCAGTGTTGTGTTTTAGACGTATTTAAGTTGAAATGTGGATCGGGACAACCATCCAACATCCAATGCCTGAAGTCGAAATACTATTACGAACCCCAGTGTCTCATGTTGATGAAGAGCCTGTTGTGTCTCGGTCAACAGGCCAGATCTTCTGGGCGAAGGACATCATCTTCCTGGTGAACGAGCATGACCTGATCGGTACGCAGGCTTGGCTGGAGGGATACCACCACACCAACACCACCGGTGAGGGCTCCCCCCACACACACACACACACTCACACCTGTAACTTTTCGAAAGAATGCGTTGATTTCAAACCCCCCCGCTCCCTCTCCTCCGTCGCGCCTGTCCCTCAGGTATGGATTGGTCGCCACTGCAGGGGCGGGGCGGGTCCATCCAGGCGGCGCTGTCGCTGGAGCTGAGCAGCGATGAGATCACCAGTATGGACCTGGTTCTGGAGGGACTGAACGGACAGCTGCCCAACCTGGACCTGGCCAACCTCTTCCACGCCTTCTGCCAGAAGATCAGCGTGCTCTGCACCATCCAGGGCAAGGTAGGACCACGCGGACGTTTCCTTCTGCATGATCTATGTCAATGGAGACGAGAGAGCAGGAAAATTGCCCCCCGGGTGGATGGAATTGAACCCGGGGCCCCTCACGGTTAAACATATGGGATACGCTCGCTGACCCGGTTAAGCACCGGCTTGGTCATGTCCTGTGAGGGAGCGGTGGTGGAGACGGCTGTCGCTCACCCTAGCCTCCCGTCCTCAGCTCCAGAGGAACGACTGGGACACGGCGTCGGGCTACAGCCACGCCGTCCAGACCATGAGCCTGATGGTGCTGAAGCAGGCCAGTGGCCGGCCCTGGGGGGACCACGGCCTCTTCCTGCGCTACCACATCGAGGCGGCCACCCTGCGAGGCATCAACAGCTTCCGGCAGTACAAGACGGACATCACCACCATCGGCAGGTCAGGACCCAGAGCTGACATGTCGTTTTCTTTGGGGGGGGGGGGGGGGGGTTAGCATTTGTTTGAACCCAAAGCGATCTTAATCTGCAGACGTACTCTACACTCACTGAGCCATACCCATCTCCATGTAAGTTACTAAATGCGCAGTCTCCTTATGTCTGTGTGTGTCTTTGTGTGTGTGTGTGTTTGGGCTCATCGCCAGGCTCCTGGAGGGAATGTACCGGAAGCTGAACAACCTCCTGGAGCGTCTCCACCAGTCCTACTTCTTCTACCTGATGCCCTCCCTCTCTCGCTTCGTCTCCATTGGCTACTACATGCCGGCCTTTGGCCTCCTGGCTCTCATCCTCGTCTTGCGTGTATCCTCCCCCCAGCGCCAGCAGCTGAGGACGCCACGGCACCGCCACTGAAGGCTGCCTCACAGGCTGCCTCACAGGCTGCCTCACAGGCTGCCTCACAGGCTGCCTCACAGGCTGCCTCACAGGCTGCCTCACAGGCTGCCTCACAGGCAAACTGCAGTGTGTGTGTTTGGGTGTTGTGAGGGTTTGGGTGGTTTGAGTTGTTTGCTTTGATGCTTGCGCGTGTGCATGTTCCCTAGTTCCGCTGCTATCATCCGGGCGTAGCCCTGTACTTGTAGACCTTAACCCCCCGGTGTAGGCCTTGGACCTGTGGGTCCAGCTGGGTGCCGCCGCCCCCAGGACAGAGGAGGGGCAGGTCGAGGCAGAGCAGGTCAGTCACACTCAGTTATCCGCCTGCCCTGGGGGACATGCTAAGGAGCCCTGACCCATGGAGATGGGAGATGAATCAGATCTGAACTTTGACCCCTCTCTCCCCTCCTGGTCTGTCTTGTCTGTCTCGACACCCCCGCCTCCTCTCCTCTCGTTCTCCTCCTGGCTCGCAGGCGTCCAGCCCTGGGATTCTGTCCATACTGACCCCGGTGGTGATCAGTCACATGACGGGCGTGGCCCTCTACACCCTGCCCATCCTGTCTCAGGACACTGCGGTGGAACACTTCCCCGTGTCCAAGACCGAGGCGGTGGTCTTGACGGCCATCGCCATCTACACAGCCGGCCTAGCCCTGCCACACAACACACACCGGTACACACACCACACACCCCTCACCTGGTCGCACGCACACACACACACACACCCCTCACCTGGTTTTCAAACACACGACTCACACACACACACACAGACACACACACACACACCCCTCACCTGGTTTCACACACATGCACACACCTCAGCCGGTCTCACACACACACATACACTGGTACACACACACCTCAGCCGGTCTCACACACAGACACATACACTGGTTCACACACACCTCAGCCGGTCTCACACACAGACACATACACTGGTACACACACACCTCAGCCGGTCTCACACACAGACACATACACTGGTACACACACATCTCACTTGCCCTTCCACATGCCAGCACAGGAGTCCACATCTAACCTGGTCTCTCTTTCACACACACAGCTCATTAGCTCACGCACACGTTTCACACATGGTCTCTCTCTATCCCACACACACTAGCATACAGGGTGCTGAGCTGCGGTGTGTGTGTGTGTGTTCCAGGCTGGTGTCGGGAGAGGGCACGGAGCAGGGCTGGAGGGTTCTGAAGCTGGTGGCTGTGCTGTACCTGGCCGTGCTCCTCAGCTGCACCGCCCTCATCAACTTCTCCCTGGGCTTCATCCTGGCCCTCACCCTGGTGCCCCTGGCCGCCTTCATCACCCCACACGTGCCCAAGTGAGCCTCTCGCACACACCAGCTGTGCCCTCTCTCTTCAGTTTGGTAGCAGTCTCTCGTTCAGTGATGCTCTTTGGCGTCGTTTGTTTTCTAAGTCCTTGTCGGGGTCTCTCTCTCTCCCCCTTTCTCTCTCTTCCCACCTTTCTTTCTCCCTCTCCCCCCTCCCCCCCACTTTCCCTCTCCCCCCTCCAGGGTTCTGTCTGCCTTCCTCATGGTGGTCCTGAGCCCCGGCTGCACCCTCCTGTTCTGCGTGTTCCTCTTCCAGGAGCTGCAGGAGATGCCCGTGTCCCTGCTGGAGGGCTGGGTGCTCTACCTGTCCGTCATCTCCCAGGGCATCCTGGACCACGCCCTGTACGGCTCGCTGCTCTACCCTCTGCTGGCCCTGCTGGTCTACCCCTGCTGGCTGCTGCTCTGGAACATCCTCTTCTGGAAGTAGCTTGCCCCAGCCACAGCCATCCCAGACCCGGGGCCAGGGGAGGTGGGGAGGCGGCTCTCCAGCTGCAGGCTGTCCGAGCTGGGCTGAGGACTGGGCCTTCCCAGGAAAGGGAGGAGATGACCCACTGGCTGAAGAGGACAGGGGAAGGAGTTGAATGCTTTGGTTGGATTTGTATGCAGACACTCATATAGGGTTGAGGGGTTAAAGGTTAAATGCTCGAGCGCATTTAAAAAAAGAAAAAAATGTTGGGGTGGTGTTGGGGGTTTGGATAGCAGAGGGAAAATTCTGGCACTGGTTTTTATTTATATGATCAATGTGTTTGTCTGTTTGTTTGGGGGGGGGGGGGGTACAGGCCCCGCAGGCGTGATACCAGACAACTCTCTGTCTGACGCTGGAGAATCTAAGTTACACGTATCCACTCATCCACTGTACAAACATCTTTTGCTTTTAATGTTTTTATATTCGTTTGTTTTGATAACTTTATTTGAGCCCTCTGTGCACAACCACATTTCTATGCCAAACTAATAAATCTGAAAACTGACCAGGAGTTTCATTTGAGTTTCACATTTATTCCCATAAATAATGTGGAAGCCAAGAGCCAATTTATGAACATGTGTTTATTCAGTTAACACCGGTTACAGTATTATGTTCTGACGAAACAAATCATTCCATCACAATCACAGTTCAGAGTAACTTATGGCAAATAGGTCAAACGAATGAACATCAATAACTCTAGACATTCTGATACAGAGAATACACAATACAATGTTATAAAAATAAAAGCACTTTGAAAACCCTGTCAACTTCTGCAGCCGATGCCCTAAAAGCAAGCATGTTCCTCTCAATGTGCCCAACAACAAATGTTGGCCCTTTTTCTTTCTTCACCTCACCTAGCATGTCAATGTTCATCAGCCGACTAGTCGTATGACATCCTCTCATCTTCATTGGTGTTAAAACGAGGGGAGAGAAGTGAGGCATCGACCCCTCTGTGTTTAAAATAAATATTGGGATAGTCTGCTTCTTAGGCAACAGCACATATCATCCAACCCCGACCCACCCCTTTAGAATAAATATTGAAACGGTCTGCACCCGGAGACAGAGTGAGCCTCAGAGAGAGAGAGAGAGACACGGAGGCATCCTCTTGACACCCTTCCGGCCGTAGCTCAGTAGGAGCCTGCAGCATCGTGACAACCTGACCGCCAGCAGGCCTGTCGCTGCATGAGGGTGAGTACGTGGTCAGTAGTTCTGTGGGTTTATCCTGGCTGCGACGCCGCCTCCAGTTTTGTGTTCGAGGGAGAGAGGAAACAAAGAGAGTGTGTGCGTATGTGCGTCGGGCTTCTGTTCAGGGAATGACGGTCTGTGCAACAGGCAGTCAGCTACTCTGTACAGCCACTTCTCCCTGGTCCTCTTTCCGTCCCTTTTCCTAAAGCACAGGAATTCAAGCTGAGTCACTGGACAAATACAGGAAGTGGACTTGCCAATATGGACTTGCAGTCAGGTGACCTACCTGTTGGATGCGGGCCTTGCGCGTGTCGGGTCTGGCCGTAGCACAGATCTCACAGCCTGGACGAGAAGGCTTGTTGATGAAGGTGCACGAGGGACAGGCCCATTCAGTCTGCGGGGTGAAGGGGTAGAATGACTGTAGCATCCATGACTAACTCCTCTAACAGAAGCGTTCCTGACTGGGAACAGGGGTTTGGTTGGAGCCCCACCGGCCCTTACCTGGGCTTTGCCACTCTTACTGGGTGGTTTGTCGTTCAGCTGCAGCGTCTCCAGGTTGAGGGCGTCCCTGATCTCGGCCGCACCCGCTCTCTCAGCCCCGCCTCCACTCCCTACGACCAATCACAATGGGACTGTTATATATATAATAACAAGGTGGGAAGAGAGAGAGACAAAAGGGGATGGGGGTGTGGGGGAAATTCACAGAAACAGAAAGTTAGTCAAACGGAACAGCAACATGTGTGTGTAACACTCTGGCCCCCCCCACCCTGGCTGCTGTGGCTCAGTCTGGAGGGCAGGGTGCTGTAGCCCCTCCAGTCCTGGGACGCGGGCCCGTTGCTGGGGGGCGGAGGGGGCGCCAGCAGGGCGCTCTCCTGGTCCTGCTGGAACAGCTGGCGGGTGAGGCGGCTGTGGCGAGCGGAGACCAGGTAGAGGTAGGCCGTGTCCCCGTCCTTCTGCGCCCCGTAAGAGGCCAGCGACCTGGGCTCGGTGCACAGGCACTGGCCAATCACCCAGCGCTGCACCCGGGGGTGAAAGCCATACTCCAGGAACACCTGCCACAGAGAGCGTTCTCTTTACACAGACTGAAGGGAAGAGAGCCGGCTCTGCTTCTTTGTGGGGTGCTTGTGGAGACTGACTTGAATAAAACCGAGATTCAGTTCCTCTCTCACCTGCTGCTTGAGTGCCGCAACGGTCATGTGGGGGAAGACTTTCACCGTCACGCAACAGGAAGAGGAAACGTCCTCCACGGCCACGGATAAACTGGAGGACAGACGGGAGGCTTTTGTTAGCGCGTGCTAGCTAGAACGGCAGCGGCTGCTGTGGACAGACCCCCCCCCCCCCCCCCCCCCCCGGCCCGGACGGGCCGCCTCACCTGATCTCTCCGTCAGTGTAGCTCCTCCCAGACAGCTGGATGGTCAGGGACGGCTTCTGCCGGGCCAGGGAAGACGCGTGCTGGGAGGCGGCCTGGGTGTCGCCTGCCTCGATCGCCCGGGCCAGCTCTAAGCACAGTTCCTCTGACAGAGAGAGCGAGGGAGAAAGACAAAGAGAGAAAGAAAGACAAAGAGAGAGAGGGGGGGGGGGGAGGCTGATACAGTGAGATACAGACAGATCGAAATGTTCTTCACATGTTCTGCGGTTGTGGGAGCAAAGACAGGGCCAGGCAGGCTGGAGGAAGGGCCTCACCAGTGAGGGGTAAAGAGGCTGAACTCCACTGCTCTATGGCAGCTGTGTGCTGCTGCTGCTGCTGCTGCTGCTGCTGCTGCTGCTGCTGCTTCTGCGGCTTGTCATCCAGAGGATGAGGGGAACTGTTTGCCACTGAAAAAGAAAGCAAGGGTTCAGACCACGGTTTCTAACACTGAGGGTAGTGTTCTCAGACCAGATTCCCAGAATTTGGGAATACAAGTGGCAGGGTGAGGGGCTGAAAGAGAGACGGGACAGTGAGAGAGTTGTCCCGCTGACCTCTGTGAGCTTCTCTGAGTGATGACATCACCACAGTGGCCCATTCCTGAGCC
This sequence comes from Osmerus mordax, assembly GCF_038355195.1. Taxonomy (NCBI): domain Eukaryota; kingdom Metazoa; phylum Chordata; class Actinopteri; order Osmeriformes; family Osmeridae; genus Osmerus; species Osmerus mordax. Next base: position 14,251,352 of record NC_090065.1, read on the forward strand.
TCTCTGTCACAGCGGAAGTTGAAACGGATGCAGTCGTGTGGAGGCGTGGCCAGACGCATCTCATGACAGCGGGGAGACTTGATTTCATACTGCACAGAGCGCAGATCAAATTCGGCTATGAACTGTGAAAGTAAAGGAAGGTGCCATGTTTACCTTTGTATGTGGACATTTGTATTCTTCACAAAACTTATGAGCTTACTTGGATTTGTTTACAAAGGAATCTATCCAGTATATAGTCTGGTACTTTCCAAGTGTGACTGCTAAGTATGAGGCAAGACAAACATTATTTTTTTGCTACAGTAAATGTGGATGTGCCACACAGCTAAGAGTAGTAGTAGTTCGACTGTTACAGGGCATACATATTATTATTTCAGATGATAATCAACTCATGATCGACTTGTAAGTAAATATGACTAATTAACTCAACCATGTAATTACAAAATCGTCTAAAACTCGTGTAAGGTGAAAATTGTTACCACACTGCGGCCGCTTCTGCTTGAGTCTCGGAGAGCTAGCCTAAACTCCCCAGCCCGGCTAGGGTCCATGCTAAGCTGAAGACGAAGAGCTTCATCACCAGCTCCAGGGAGACACAGCGGCCGAATACCCGAATGGCAAACAGACACGCGTACCGACATTAAAACGGTATTGCAGCTAGCCATTGGAGGCCCACCGTGCGCAACCTGGGACGGGGCTGCCACGGGTGTAGGAGCCCATCCACCAGAGCTCAGTGCCATCTCTGACACACCGCTCGGAACGACAGGTGTCAAAGCGGATCGTTGAGAAAGAGTAATTCTACAGCCTACCTGTGTGTAAATAGATGTAGTTTCATAGCTAGTAGCTAGATTGTTGTTAGCTGGTGCCTAGAATGGAGGATCGCTAACTGCCCTGTTGACAACCAGAACCGAAACCGACCTGGAAATCAAAACAGGAAGTAGAAATGTACGTCCTCTATTTACTTCCGATGCAAGATTCTACCGCTAAACAATTAACATAACGGTCCGTGCAAAGACTTGCTTCAACTATGAGGCCAAATTTCCCACACATGGATTTAGCCTAGTGCTAAATTAAGAGAACAATTCAGTGAAGATCTCCATTGAAAGAGATTTTGGTCTAGGACTAGGCATGTCTGGGAAACTGGGTCTTAGAGTACATACCCAGCTTCTGTTGATTTCAAGATCTCCCAATACCCACCAAATTGAGACAATTTGACAACTTTTTCCGTTTGCAATAAATATTTATTGTACAATAATTCACAAAACAAATAGTTGATATTGATTTACAAAAACCTTACTACGTTCACATTACTAAACATACATGCTGGATTTTTCAGGCTGAAAGCACCCGGTTTATACCTAATAGGCAGGTCTAGTCCCAATATGTGATCAGTAAATGTAGAAATCAATAAATGTTGTGACATCCTACATTTCTCGAGTGAGTGAGTGAGCGAGTGAGCGAGTGAGCAAGTGAGTGAGTGAGTGATTCTAAGTCATTCCTCTAAACCTCTAAGTCTAAACCTCACTGCCTGACATATATAAGCTACGTGTTAATGTGTGTCTTTCAAGGGGTGTTCATTTACTCACCAAAAACACTCAATTCAGCTCAATGTCCTTGATGATAAACGTCCCTTTAAGTACCTGTGACTAACTGAACACCTAGAAACGAAGTCAGTCACAAACCGGTGAGGAGAGAATCTGTGACTTGCTCTCTCTCTCCTCAGAAATACAGCTGGGAGCCCTATAGACGACCCTGTCAGGGAGAATCACAGAGGCAGGCTGTAGACGACCCTGTCAGGGAGAATCACAGAGGCAGGCTGTAGAGAAGAGGGGGCCAGAGGGGACCAGACGTATTGGACTACGGACGATCTTAAAGAGAAGATAGAGCCTTACAACATGACCCTCTTGAGAGAGATCAATCAGAATGTGAAGAGAATCAGGCCGTCGCAGCTGGAGAGGCTCATCCGGCGAGCGGAGCAGCTCAGAGAGGAGCTCAGACACGTGAGTCTCCTCCGGCTCTTCTGTTCCAACATCGGAATTCCACTTGAAACCCGCTGCAACTGGTTTGTCTTCCATGTTTCCGCTAGGGTGCGAAGAAGCCTTATAAAAACCTGACGAATGTCTTCTGGGGTGATCTTCAGGGAGGAGGAGTGAGGCCTTTGTCGTTTGTTCGACAGGTAAAGCTTTCTGTCCTTAGCAACTGCCGCTCTAATAAAGCATGTTTCCATCTGTTGCCGTTGGCTCGTCTGTCTGTCCCACATCCTGTCTGACTGTTGTGTATTTCAGGTTCTGGCAGCCTGCTATTACCCACAGCTTGTCCACAGTGACAAACTTCCAATCGATGTCAGAGAGAGGGCTCAAACACTGCTGGGTGCTTGTGAGGGAGGGAGTGTGGGTAAGAGAGTTTGGTATGGGGAGGGAGTGTGGGTAAGAGAGTTTGGTATGGGGAGGGAGTGTGGGTAAGAGAGTTTGGTATGGGGAGGTTCACTGGTGAGGGGTGAACGGTTCAGGACTGTTTCGTGTGATGTGTTGGTAATGTATAAAGCCTGTTGTTGTTCAGTAGGCTTCTTTCGCTTCTGTTGTCTGTCTTTAAACTGTAGGTTCCTACACAGCCACAAGTGGCATACGTCATGTTCAGGAAAGTGTAGCAAGATTCATATGTCAGAGAGATGGAGGTGTACCATCCAACCCTGACAACATCTACATCACCACTGGCTCCCAGAGGTCAATCATGGTACCGGCCGCCATCACCCTCCTCCTCCATCATCCTCCGTCATCATAATGAAGGCCACTCCCATTCACCTTTGCTCTTCCGCTCTAGAAAGTTCTCAAGCTGCTGGTCCATCGTGAAGGCTTGCCCCCGACCGGTGTGTTGACTCCAGTGCCTGGCTACCGAAGCGTCACCATGGTCCTGGAGGCGTTCGGAGCTGCCATTGTGCCCTACTACCTCAGCGAGGGCCGAGGCTGGCAGCTGCAGACACAGGAGCTGCATAGAGCGCTGCGGGCCTCTCAGGGCAGCTGCAAGCCCACTGTGCTCTACGTCATCAACCCAGGAAACCCCACAGGTGATGAGTTGCGACCCTGTTCTGGTCCTGTCGATCACAGTTTCGCCTCTCTATTATTCCATTTCCTTACCTCGCTTCTTGAATCGTGACAAATGCACAAATGGATTTTCGCTAGGTCATGTCCAGAGCAGGAAGTCTATTGAAGAAGTCATCCGGTTCGCTGCAGAGAAGAAACTCTTCCTAATGGCTGATGAGGTGATGGATGGTGTTGGGTTGAAAGTTACCTGATAAAAGCCTCACAAATGAAGCCTGACAAACTTTTTTGTCTTTTGTCTTCAGGTGTATCAAGACATGATGTTTGGGAAAGGTAATACGTTTGTCTCCTATAAGAGAGTCCTGGCAGAGATGGGCCCCCCCTTCTCTCACACAGTGGAACTGGCCTCCCTCCACTCAGCATCCAAAGGCTTCATGGGAGAGTGAGTTTAATAGCTCCCGAGCACCGATTCAATCATTTGTAACCGGCACTACTGTGCAAGAACTTGAACTCCAACTGTCTCTCATTCCCCCAGGGCAGGTCTGCGAGGAGGCTATGTGGAGCTGGTAAACCTGGACCCCAGCATCATAGACTATGTCCACACCCTCTTCTCCACCGATGCTGGGGCGCCTGTGTCTGGCCAGTTGGCCCTGGAACTGATGGCTCAACCACCCAGGCCGGGGGAGCCCTCGTACCCCGTCTACACTCAGGTGGGCTGGATCATCTGTCCACATCACCTCCAAAAAGCAATGACCGTTTTTCGGTCTTGTTTCCATAACTAGCAATGCATCTCCCGATAGTTTATTGGAAGCTGGTGTTATTTGGGGGCTCTTTCTCCTCACCTGCAGGAGACCCAGGCCATCCGGGCCATGCTGGTCCAGAACGTGGGCCGGGCCCTGGAGGTCCTCAACAGCCTCCCGGGGGTCAGCTGTCAGACAGTGGAGGGAGGAGCTTTCGTCTTCCCCAGACTGCACCTCCCACCCAGAGCAGTCCAACAGGCCCAGGTCAGACAACGGACAAACGTTACATCATTACACACGGGACATTTCCTGTTAGATGGTTGACTATATTAACAGCTGAGCAGAGGGGAGTACAATGGAAAGTATTTCTTTGTTGTGCGGTTGTGTTGACCGTTCAGGAGGCTGGCCTGGAGCCTGACCTGCTGTACTGCTCCATGCTGCTGGAGGAGGAGGGGCTGTGTGTGGCACCGGGGTGTGAGCATGGGCAGTTAGAAGGGACACATCATCTGAGGTACCTCTTCCTGTCACCAGTCAGTCTTTACATACAGTACAACCATCAACTGTCTCACTGGCCCACCCAAACCAACATTTACATTTAGTCATTTAGCAGACGCTCTTATCCAGAGCGACTTACAGTAAGTACAGGGACATTCTCCCCGAAGCAAGTAGGGTGAAGTGCCTTGCCCAAGGACACAACGTCATTCTGCACGGCTGGGAATCGAACTGGCAACCTTCAGATTACTAGCCCGACTCCCCCTACATCCATCCCTACCCAAAGCATTACATAGAATTATCATAACATTATTTCATTATATTAGAGTAGTTTTTGGACAACCCACTAAATGACAATAGTGTCTCATTGACTGACCAAAGAACCTTCATATAGACCTCTGAACAGCGAATCAATGAGGCACCCTGATGACCCTGTTTTTTGTTGTTACCGTGTCATGTCCTTGTAGGCTCTCCATGGCGACATCGGTGGAGAGGGCGGAGGAGGCGCTGAGACGTCTGACAGCGTTCCACCTGCGCTTCATGGAGGACTTTTCCTAAGCAGCAACCTGCCAGAGACACACCAGCACCTCATCACACTATAACCCTGTGATCAATCAGTAACATCCACATCACGTTTCTAAGTTCTGGCTTTATGGAAAGAATCACACACACAAACCAATGAGTGTTTTAAAATGTATTTGACATTCATATATCACTTAAATACGATGAATAATTTGCAACAATAAATTATATTGTTTGTCCATTGACCACGACGTCTTCATTGAAGGAGGTTCTTTTCCACTTGGTCAAGTAATGTACAATCTCACCTCCTCCCATCTCACCATACTCATTAACAGAGTTCAATTCTTCAACTCCTGCTTTTAAGAAAGCAAATACCAAGTTCAAAACCCACTCAAAGCAAATGGATTTCCTCACCTGCCTTATTTCACGCTTCAAAGTCTACAAGGCTTTGCATTGACCTACTGCACAGCTTTCAAGGCCGGATGGAGCAATGACAGCATGATGCAGGACAAACAGAGACAGTTTAGTAATAAGGGCAGCCATCCAAACATTCTGTAATCCCTCTACCTCATGTTCCAGCTTACAAATCACACTACTGTTTCTTAGTTGTTGTTTTTTTTAAACTGTTGACTTGATTCTTCTGTATCCGTTGACCATGTCCATGACACGCAGGCAGGGCCCCCTGCAGGCTGGAAGCAGAACTTCACCGTCCAAATCAAAGGGTATTTTTGAAGTGCCACTAGTCCACTTCGCTGTCGCCCTGCTGCGAGTCTGAGTCTGTGTTGTGGAGCAGCTCCACCAGCAGGGCCAGCAGCTGCCCGTCCTGGCCCTGGGTGTGTGCGTCTCCCCGGGCCCTCAGGCTGCGGTGCACCATGGTCTGGATGGAGGTGCGGAGCTCCCACAGCAGCTCCCAGGTGGGGGCGGACAGCTCGCAGCGAAACAGGGAGTGGCCCGGGAAGGACACCTCCACCCGGTCCCCCAGCACTGGGACAGAGAGAGGGGAAGGAGAGGAGGGGGAGAGGAGAGGAAGGGGAAAGAGGAGAGGAAGGGGGAAGAGGAGAGGAAGGGGGAAGAGGAGAGGAAGGGGGAAGAGGAGAGGAGGGGGAAAGAGGAGAGGAGGGGGAAAGAGGAGAGGAATGGGAAAGAGGAGAGGAGGGGGAAAAGAGGAGAGGAGGGGGAAAGAGGAGAGGAGGGGGAAAGAGGAGAGGAGGGGGAACAGGAGAGGAAGGGGAAAGAGGAGAGGAGGGGGAAAGAGGAGAGGAGGGGGAAGAGGAGAGGAAGGGGAAAGAGGAGAGGAAGGGGAAAGAGGAGAGGAAGGGGAAAGAGGAGAGGAGGGGGAAAGAGGAGAGGAGGGGGAAAGAGGAGAGGAAGGGGGAAAGAGGAGAGGAAGGGGGAAGAGGAGAGGAGGGGGAAAGAGGAGAGGAAAGGGGAAGAGGAGAGGAGGGGGAAAGAGGAGAGGAGGGAGAAAGAGGAGAGGAAGGGGAAAGAGGAGAGGAAGGGGAAAGAGGAGAGGAAGAGGAAAGAGGAGGAGGGGGGGACAGGTTAGTTGAAGCGGCCTGCTTTGTAGGGCGTGACGGAAACGTGGTTTCTGAACGCAGACTTGTTCAGTATGGCTCCAAGGGGGTGATTTTGAAAAGTCTTGTTTCGGTGGGGCGCGCGGGGGGGGGGGGGGGGGTGCCTACCTCTCTCGGTGATGTCACAGTCGGTGAACAGCAGCAGGGCCAGCGGGTGCACGGAGGAGGAGTCGCGCATGAACACCTGGCCGCTGGACTTGACGGCGGTGAAGAAGGTGAGCCAGCGGCTCGGGAGGTCCTCCCTCCCCCTGGGGAACGCGGGCGGGAGCTCATTAACACACTCACTTGCTGATTGGTCCACAGCACATTTTCCCTCCAAAGCTTTGTGCGGCCAAACATTTCCCAATATAGATACAGGTGGGTGGGAGGAAGAGAAAGAGACACACACACACACCTGTTGACTGAGGAGCGGTGGAGATGCACAGGGCCGCTCTGTGTGCGGTAGCCCAGGTTGTTGGGCCTGAAGCGCCCTCCTTTGGTCACCAGGCCCCTCTTCAGCTGGGACACAAACGGTTGGAGGAGGGTTAGTGACAACACAAAACAGCCCCTAGACAGGCAGTGAGTAAATCCTAGGTGCGGACTGGTGTGCATGCTATGTGTGTGTGTGTGTGGCACCTGTATGAGGTTGGGGTAGAGGCCAGCCAGCAGCACAGCCTTGATGAGTTCCTCCTGCTGGCTGTGCTGGTTGTAGAGGGAGAAGGGCCTCTGGCAGTCGGGGGAGGCCGACACCATCTGGGCCTCGTACAGGTTCTCACTGAACTGGGACGTCAGCCCTGGGGACGGGGCACAGCACACAGCTGGGTCAGCACAGACGCAGCACCAGGAAACACAGACACCCGTGTGTGTGTGTGTGTGTGTGTGTGTGTGTGGAATCTGCTGTGAGGCTCTTAAATGACAGACAGTCGTCATTTGAAATGACCGTTATTCGTTAGACACAGTTATAGCAAATGTTTTATACATTCATTTGAATGTATTGACCATAGCATACTGATCTGTGCCTTTGACATATAACCCCTTGCCAGTGAGATTTTCAGTTGAGTGTATGGACTGGGTAAGCCTTTATTGGGATCGCTAAAGTTGTGTCAACGTGCTGTTGGGCTGGGACAGTGTGTGTGTCGTGTGACAGTGTGTGTGTGTCGCGTGACAGTGTGTGTGTGTGTGTGTCGCGTGACAGTGTGTGTGTGTCGCGTGACAGTGTGTGTGTGTCGCGTGACAGTGTGTGTGTGTGTCGCGTGACAGTGTGTGTGTGTGTCGCGTGACAGTGTGTGTGTGTGTCGCGTGACAGTGTGTGTGTGTGTGTGTCGCGTGACAGTGTGTGTGTGTTTGTCGCGTGACAGTGTGTGTGTGTGTGTGTGTCGCGTGACAGTGTGTGTGTCGCGTGACAGTGTGTGTGTCGCGTGACAGTGTGTGTCGCGTGACAGTGTGTGTGTGTGTCGCGTGACAGTGTGTGTGTGTGTCGCGTGACAGTGTGTGTGTGTGTCGTGTGAGTCGTGGCCCACCGTGGATGAAGCGCAGGCTGGCTCCAGACAGCGTGTGCTGGGTCAGGTAGTCCTGCTTGTCCTCGCGGCCTCCTTCCCGGAGCACCCTCTTCCAGCCGGCCACGGCTCGGCTCAGGGCCAGGTAGTCACTGTGGCTGGAGCCACTCAGAGCCTTCTTCGACTGGACACAACACAGGGACGCGACACGCAGGGTCACAACATACCGTCACTCGCCCTCGCAAAGCCACATTCCCCCACCCGGAATACACGTTCCAGCACAGTTTCTTTGAAAGGATTTCAACGCATCTCTGAAACATCCCCACAGAGTGCCATTAGAGGGGAGTAGGCCGGTGTTTCGAGGGGAAGTGGTACCTTGGAGACCAGGGCTCGGTTCTGCATGCTGTTGTGGAAGGGGTCTCTGGTCAGGCAGGCTGCCACGGACAGCAGGGGCAGCACGCACCGGAACACTGCCGCCAGCACCAGCACCTTCCCCAGCCGCGGGTCACATGACATGCAGGCCACGCGCTCCCCCAGGGGGGTCAGGGCCTCGCTGGTGTCCAGCACTCCTGCAGAGAGGGAGGATTGGAGCCGGGTCACAGAAGGTCATCCGAGCACGCAGAGCAGCGATCGAGACGACCTCGGACGGAGTTCCATTTGAAACTTGATCGGACACCCGCTATCCTGGATGCAAACGTTTGGATTTTTCGACCCCCAACCCAAATGTCTTTTTCTCTCACCGATTTCCTGCAGGTTGCGGACTGCATCAATCACCGCTTGTTCTTCTGGGCTGTCCAACACCTGGGACAAGAAATCTACCGCCTGCACAAAACACACCAGCACAATATCTCAACATTAAGTAGGTAGGGGCAACAAAAAAAGAATATCTTTACACCCCTATATCAGAGGTTTTCCCCCCCCGTCCTCACCACCCACCGTGAGATGAGGGCTGTGGATCTTGGCCTGTACCACCAGGCTCTCCAGAGGGGTGCGTAGGATCTCTGGCACAGGGAAGTGGCTCATGTTCTCCAGCCGGGCCTTTGGGAACAGGTGGTAGGAGTGTCCTGGCTGACAGCGGCCCGCCCTCCCTCTGCGCTGGGTGATGTTGGAGCGAGAGACCCACACTGTGTCCAGACAAGATACCTGCACGGACCCCAAACATTACGCAGCTGAACCGTGGCCTTCCGATACGTTTATCATGATGAACCTTCGATAACGAAGAACGCCATTGGCCTCAACTCATTTCCGTTCCTTTCTACATTTACAATTATTCGTTTGGCAGACGCTTTTATCCAAAGCGACTTCCAAGAGAGAGCTTTACAAATTGCATAGGTCACTGATCATAACGAGATGGCCCCAAAACATTGCGGGTAGCCAAAACATGAAGCCCCCAGGAAACAGGTGGCACCCCCCGGTGGCTCACTGGAGTAGTGCGCGTACCAAACTGTCAGGGATTATTGCTGGGTTTGAATACACCTTTTTTTCTGTCATGGCCTCCATTTCTCCCCTGCTTATCCAGTCTCTCCATACTGTCACCATAAACATAATAAAAAAGGCAGAAATGCCCCCCAAAAATCGATCTTCCAGGGTGCAGAGATGACCCACCTTGGTCCGGGGGTCGTAGTTCTGCTCCTTGTGGGAGCCTGAGTCCACCACATGGACGATGTCATCGATGGTGATGGAGGTCTCGGCGATGTTGGTGGCCAGGACTATCTTCCTCCGGCCCTCCGGGGGGCGCTGGAACACCGCCTGCTGGTCGGCCACGGACATACTGGAGTGTACTGGGCAGAGGAGGAGGAGGACGGCTCAAACCTAGCGAGCGCTCATGTAGTCCAGACCAGGGGTGTTCAATCCTGGCCCTTAGGACCCACTGTGCTGTATCTTTTCCACGCTTCCCTGCTCCAACACACCTGATTCAGAGGTTGTTATCAAGCTCTGTGGAAGCCTGATAACGAACACTCATTTGAATCAGGTGAGCTGGAGAAGGGACACGTCGGAAAATCTACAGGACAGTGGTAGGACAGCCTCTTACGTGGTAGGATGGTGTGGGAGGCCGAGCGGAAGGCCGGCCTCTCCTCCAGACGCTCCTGGACGGCCTTGATGTCCTGCCAGCCGGGCAGGAAACACAGCACGGCCCCTGGGGGAGGACAGGAGCAGACCGGGGGATGAAGGGGAGATTTGGGGGGGGGGGGGCGTTCGAAGCAGGGGAACTGGCGTTGAGACGTTGCCTCACCTGGCTCCCCGTGACTGTGGATGTGCTCGATCACGTGAGCCACCAGGTCCAGGTTGGGCGTGGCGTCGTCTTTTGGCTCCTGGACGAACAACACAAACACGCGCTCAAGACGAGCTCAGGTTGTCTCACAAAACTCCATAAACAGTACTTTCGCCAGCATATCAAAAGCACACAGACAATTTGGATGAAATGCACGTCTTGGTCAAGTCCAAGTCATTCGAGTCCCCCCCCTCCCCCTCCTCACCCGTCCTTCAGGGTTTGCCCTGACCGGGCGCGGCGGGGGGCGCCCCAGCTCCTCCAGCACCTCCTCCAGGTAGCGGTCCTGAACCGGGTGCATGAACCCGGGAACCTTGACCACCGGGCAGCCTCCAAAGTACTGGGCCAGCCTGAGGTTGTCCCCGGTGGCGCTCATCAGCACCAGCCGCAGGCGGGGGTTGTCCCTGAGGGCGGAGCGCAGCAGGGCCAGCAGCAGGTCCGTGTTGACGTCCCGCTCGTGGACCTCGTCCACCACCACGTGGCTGACCCCCCGCAGGGAGGCGTTGCCCTGCAGCTTCCTGAGCAGCACCCCCACCGTCAGGAACAGCAGGGCCCCCCCGCTGTGCTCCGGGGGACGGCTCTCCAGGCGCACCTGGGGGAGGGGAGGGGGGGAGGAGGGGGTGAGAGAGGTGCCGTTCGGGAAAGACCCCCTGCGGTGACCCGATCGAGCGGTTTCCCCCGGCTTTACCCGCAATCCTCCAGACTCACCTGGTAGCCCACAGAGTGTTTGAGGGCGGGGCCCATCTCGTGGGCCACCCGCTGGGCCACGGACACGGCGCTGATCCGGCGGGGCTGGGTCACCAGGATGTTGCAGTCGGCCCCCTGGCCCCCTCGCACGCGCCCCTCCAGCAGGAAGCGTGGGACGCGCGTGGTCTTGCCGCAGCCCGTCTCCCCGGCGATCACCACCACCCTGGAGGCCTCCACCTCCGACACCAGCCTCTCCCGGTGGCCGTCGACCGGGAGCTCCACCCCCAGCCTGGGGTTGGCCCTCTCCCACTCCTCCCGGAGGTCGGTGGAGAGCTCCTCCGCCTCGGACACGGAGAGAGGCCGGTGGGGCCGGCCTGTGATGGCGTCGGTCACCAGGTCGTCTTCCTCCTCTCGGTCCTGCTGGTTCAACCTCCACTGGGCCCTCTCCTCCTCCTCCTCCCACAGCCTCTTCACCTCCAACGCCGCCGGGTACTGCCGTTCACAACACGGGCACAACAAGCATGGCTAAGCCGGTCTGGTGGTACGGTGGGTACTGTGGGTACCGCCGCGAGCAGCCAGGCAGAATACGGCACGTTACAGAGTAGAGAAGCAGGGGGAACTGACCTCGGCCAGGTATTCTCTCATCCTGTCCTGCAGGTACTCGGGTATCTCCAGGGGGCAGGGCCGCCGGTCTTTCTCCCCCGCCTCGCGCACCTGCTCCTTGTGGTATCTGGCGTGAGTCAGAGGGTTGTTTTCCTGGTCCAGAAGCTCCATCTCCTACACAGGTTTAAGGGTTGCCGTCAGGGGAGGCCTGTTGAGAAACGGGGACCCCTGGAAACTTGCTGGTCACCTCACCTTCAGCTTGAGACAGGCCAGCGCGGACGCCCGCTTCTCCGCCTCCACTCTGCGGCCAGCCGAGGCCACGAAGGTGAGGTTCTCCGGCCACCGGACAGTCAGCTCGCATCGCTTCATCTTCCCTCCGGTTGTCTTGTACTGCACCAGCTCCTGGAGCCCAAACGTTTTAACATGCCAGGGCAGGGATACGGAAGTGAAGTTAATGATTGGGTCCTCCAGTGATTCATAAGACAGTCAGTCTCTGTGTGCTTGCTCGTGTGGACGAAGGAGAGGGAGAAATACACACCCTAAAAGAGTTGGAGGACGTGGCCACCTGGATAACCCTGGCCAGGAGAGCTTTCGGTTGGGGAAACATTGAGAGAGCCTTATACAAACTGGTGTCCTCTTCAGTTGACCTGTAGACACCAAAACCGATTTTTCAACAAACAGCGAACACAGATTTGAACCCCATCCTAAAACTATTCTTTTCCAGTAACATCCTTAATACCTTGTTAGTAGTTGAGGGTGTGTGGGTTGACTCTGGGAGACTCCAGAGATGTGGACCTGATCTGTGACAGGGTCCTCCTCTGCATCAAACAGGGCAGACGGCCGAGCTCCTCGGCCCCGTCCGGCTCCCTTTCTGGGCAGCTGGTTATCTGGACCAAGCACCCCCAACTCCTGGTTGTGTGTGTGTGTGTGTATGGAAGAGGGAGAGGGAGAGAGAGCGAGGGGGCAAGGAGATGAAAGGTAAGAGAAAAAGGTACAATAGAGTGCAGTGAAGCCTGAGGCGAATCCTTCTCTGTAACGGTCAGAAACATTTCATTAGATCCCAAGAGTCACCAGGTGTCTTTTCTACCTTCAGCTTCTGGCAGGCAGCTGCAGCAGCAAAGCGTTCAGCATCAAGTCTCCTGGATGCAAAGCCCTCCACCTCAATTTTGGTGGGCCATAAGACCGTGACAGTGGCTTTCTGAAATGAAACACAAAATGTTCAACCATGAATGTGAAGGAGAAATGGCCTTATGGTGAACTGAGCAGTTTACATAAATACTGACCTTGACATCTCCATTTTCTGTGCAGTGATACTGTATGAGATTAGAGAGGTCTGACACTCCAAGTGAACGGGAAATAGCATTGTTCAGCAAACCCTTCGGCTCAGGAAACTCCTTCAAGAGTTTGGGGTTACCTGGTTGGGCACGAATAAGGAAACATGACAATCGGACTAAAATCGGACATGTTGTAATTCGCAGGTATTACGTTAAATACTAACTTTACACTTATCAACACTATAATTATTACGAGGCATATTTATTTGGTTTGTCCTTGAGGTTACACGCAGTTGTGATGGTGACCTGGCTGATCTAGGCAGTTATGTGACTCATTGTAGCTCACCCCGTTTAGTTGGCTCTGCTGGCGTTTCTGAGTCCTGAAAGGTACGAGCTTTTGTCTTGTACCACCTAACACTACTGCTAACATTTAATCCAATTTTGCTTTTGGAATAAAAACCAAGGTTGCAAAACGCTCTAAATTGCACGAGTACTGTGCCGGGTAGCGCCATCTTTCTTTTTCTTCGTTTTGGTTTACGGTAGTTGGCATTCAGCTTATTGGTGCATTATCGCCACCCTTTGTTCAGGAGTGTGCATCAGACAGTAAACACACAAACACAGACTAGTAGCACCATCTTTTTACTACAAATTAAAAAGTTTTGTGTGCTGAGTGTAATACTGGGCTATTTGAAGATGTTGGCGGTACAAACGGTTATCAGAGATCTCGCGTCAATCCCAAGAGATCAACAAAGCAATAAGATTTTTTTTTTTTATACATTCAGACATGAAGGTATTTTTGATAGATCAAGTAGTGACAGCGAAGATGGAGAAGATCTCCCCCCGATCTGGTAGCCAATTGCTAACCCTGAGGCCAAATACTCCCGAGGGTCACACGGCGATGGAGTTTATATGGAGGAAGTCATGGATGACGATGTGGAGGTTGTCTGCTCTACCTGCTGGAGGGCTGAGTTAATTCACCTTGGACTTGCAGTTTTGTTCGAGGATACGGTCTGGAATGCAAACTCTCCCTGCTGCAGCTCCAACTGGGATGCAGTGCTTCAAGATACTTGTTTACTGAAGAATTGGTTGTGGATATTGTCGAGGAAACACATCGCTATGCCTTGGAGCAGCAGAAGACCGCTCCAGGAATGGGCAGACAGACACAGGAGCTGTGAAACGGTGGCAGACAGACAGAGCCCTGGATCTCCTACAATGAGACATGGTGAGGCGGTGGGCATACAGACAGACTAGAGCGCTGGCTCTCCTACAATGAGACCGGGTCATGGAGCTGATGGCTGTGTGTGAGCGCAGGCAGAGGAGCTTGGACTGTTCTACGAGGGACAGAGAATCACAGACACGCAGGCACACATATACACACACACACACACACACACACACACACACACACACACACACACACACACACACACACACACACACACACACACACACACACACACACACACACACACACACAGCCTGAGCCTTACTCGAATCACACTGGTCAGTCCCAGTGTGTGATAATGTGTTTATATGTGTCCATATGTGTATTGTATAACTAATCTAAGTTTATGTGAGTTTTTCCCTCACTCCAGCTCTGGACGTTCCCTTTAATAAATGAATGGTTTCACCCCTGCTGGCCTCATATATAGGTTCACATTTCTAACTGTACGGCAGGTTGTAAGTGACAAAGTTTTGAGCGGCATATTTCACGGTTGGCTGACATTTGAAATGTGCTATGAGAGAGACAGCTGGGGGGAATATGGCTGTGTAATTGTTGTGTATCTGGTTGTGTTTTTCCCTTTACAGCACCTGGCAGGGCCACAGATAATAACGAGGTGTAATGACTGACAGAGAATCACACGCCCAGAACAACACCTTCACAAAGACTTGCTTATAGGGGCCGAATCCCCAGCGCTCCGAGGCCCCACTGATCCATGTCAACTTCTCAACGCATTAGAGGGTTCAGCATCTGTAAACATCACGGCGAGGACTGTGTTTTGAGCTGCACTCACATTAACATTTACAAATATGTTGAAGGAAATGCCACTGGAAACACAAGGCGCATGCCTACGGTATTCATATCTACGGTTATTGTTTAATTTCTTTAATCCTAAATGACATAAAAACGGGTTACGGAGACCTTGACTTACAAAGTTATCACACTCTCACTGTACAGATAAACTCACATACAGCACCTGGTACAGAGAACATTTATCCCAGGGCGTTTGGCTATTTAAAGGAATTGTGTCAAGGCAGCTCACACAAAGATGTCATTAGTTTGGGTATACGCCATGAAACAGGACTACTAGGAGTCACAGTGGGTAAGCTAACTTCCAGTGCTCTCGAAATGTCACAGCCCTGCAAAAAAACCTGCTTTGTTGAATCGACAAGTATCTCTGTGCTTCAGTGTCTGAACCCTGTCTACCAGCCCCTCACCAGCCGGGTGGTGGAGGGGGAGGAGGACCGGCCGTACAGCTGGCCATGGCAGGTAAGGGAAAAAACACTCATAAACAAATGGTAGTCCACGTCTACAAGCCGGATAGCCTGAGTTAGCGACATCATTTGAAGTTACGGAAACTGGTTAGCCCAACTGTAGTTTTATAAGGCATTATTGATCTACAGACCTTAATTCACTGACGAGTAAATTGTAACTTATCCGTCGAGCGCACACCAGTTGGTGACAGCAACATGCATAGTTTTCATTCCTCTCATGCCAGAGGGATCAACTGCAGTGAACACACTCACTCATTACAACACATGATACACAAATGGTCACATACTGTTCAAGCACTTAAAACAGAAATTGTTTCAAAGATTACGTTGGAATTAAACATAATCAGTTTAAGTTAAATCACCTCAAATACATTTTGATGTTACAAATCAAATCCGCAAAACCATTTGAGACTAAAATGATGACATCCTAAATGATGTATTAATTCAGAGTTGGCCACAACCGAGGTAACTGACCACAACCCTATGTGCTGTTTCCTGGGTCATGACTTGATTGGCCTCTTGTATTCAGGTTTCTCTGGAGTCTTTATTCCCAACCTGTGGAGGGACTCTCATCGCTCCTAACTGGGTCATGACTGCCGCACACTGCATCACGTGAGCACAGCCTGTCAGTCAAGGAGATGTCTGGGTTGGATTCACCACAGTACATTCTATGCAGAAGATCCTGATATTCCTTCCGGTCCATGAAATGAGGTTATGAATGAATGACTAAAGCATAATACCTGTTTTATTTCTATACTGACCCTTGAAACTCTACCAGACAATGAACTGGACTGCTTCTCTGGCTCTAGTTTAGGAAATTGAGATTCTTATTTCAGGCCACCAGCATGTGGTGCTATAAGACTGAGCACTATAGCCTACTGTACCAAAGAGGAGGAATCATTGGGATAGTTATTCATCTCAGATAGATTGCTGCTTGTCCATCTCACATGTGTTTGTGTGTTGAGTCCAGCTTCCACACCTACAGGGTGGTTCTAGCAGAACATGACATGAACACACAGGAGGGCTTTGAGCAGTCTATCATGGTGGATAAAATGATCCTCCATCCTGACTGAAATGATAACTGTGTGTCCTGTGAGTAGGTCGACCTCCTTGACTTAATGTTGATCTCGTTATACGTACCAGGAAGCGATATCGACCTGTTAATGTGAATAGTGAAGAGAAACAGTCACGTGTGGCTAAGTGATATTGTTGCTCTGTCCATGTGTAAGGTATCCAACCTGAGAACCTTTTGTAGATAGCAGCTGTGTCAATAACAGGGTCAGTGGCAAAAGGCCACACAACAAAACTAACTTACAACATACGTGACATGACAATGCATCGTTCTGGCACTAACAAGTGTCCCTTGTGCTTTTGTGGTGATATCCTGTATGTAGAAATGACATAGCCCTGCTAAAACTGGAGAGGAGTGCTACTATCAACGACAGAGTCCAGGTGGCTTGCCTTCCAAAGAGCGATGCCGTCCTTGTCAAAACCAGCCCTGCTACATCACAGGGTGGGGCCGCCTGTCCTGTGAGAGCCACCCCCCCCCACCTGCCGGAACACCGCTAGCCCACAGAGCACAACGGACATGTTGTTGAACGTCTTTCACTTAAACTTGCAGTACAATAATGCCCTGGTGTCACTCGTCTACACTGTTGTCAGCTCGTTGCTTTGTCCACTTATATGGAGTCAGGGCCCAGCCTAACATCCGAGTGAACCCGAAAAGGATCTTTGTCATGAGTAGAAGTGAATGATCATTGAATTCCCACTTCCCTGTGTGCATCAGCTGGAGGCCCCAAGGCATCCAGGTTCCAGCAGGCCTTACTTCCTGTGGTGGAGCATGACGTATGTAGTCGTAGCGACTGGTGGGGGGGCTCTGTGAAGACCTGGATGGTACGCGCTGGAGGAGAGAGCAAGTCTGCCTGCCATGTAAGCAACCACCCCCACTGGGATGCCTCAACCTCAACACTCCGGATAGTATCCATGAAATATCTTATCATGGGTTAAATGGGAAATCAGTGCTTATCAGTATCTTGTCTTCCTTCCATATTTGCTGTGTCTCCAGGGGGACTCTGGAGGGCCCCTGAGCTGTGAGGGCCGAGATGGGAGGTGGTATGTCCAGGGAGTCACCAGCTTTGTGCATGGGGGCGGCTGTGACACCCCCCAAAAGCCCACAGTGTTCACCCGAGTGTCTTCCTTCATCCCCTGGATCAGTAAGGTGAGGAGGGCCTGGATGACATGGCACCACAAACATGGCACCACAAACCCTATCCTATTAGTTCACACTGGATGTCTTAGTGTCACCAGGTGGATAAATGGTGCTCATTGTGCAACAACTGCATTCAAAACGATGATTAAAATCATGCTCGGAACAAAAGATAAAATGGCCAGTACAATTAGTTTGATACACATACATGTTTATTATTAACAATTTTAATATCTGTTTTCCTCCACTCTGTAGACAATGGCTGAGAACTGAAAAAACTCCCACCCAGAAAGAATCTACATGCAATTAAAAGGCTTACCGCACAAATTGACTGATACTCCTTATTGATACCGGTATCTACATTTAGTGCAGCAAAGGGTGAGGAGACAAGACCGTATCATAACATCATAATCACGTCGTGATTCTAGAATCTCTAGAACATAGAACCATTTCACATACGTGTACAAGTTGGTCTTTGAGTGTTTGAGTGACTGTTTTGGTGTCAGCCTCATAAAAAAAAAAAAACTCCAGCAACATGAGACATGATCTCCACCAGCACGTGCCCAGGGTCAGAGGTCAGAGGTCAGCTGGTGTCCAGGTGAAGAAGTCGGTCCCCTGGAGCTCCTGGGGCAGGTAGTCCTGCTCCACCGGAGCGCTGAAAGCAGGGTTGTACTTGTAGTCCTTAGCGTAGCCCAGCTCCTTCATCAGCCGGGTGGAGGCGTTGCGGAGGTGCAGGGGCACGGAGGGCAGGGGGCCTTTGTGGTTCCTCAGACACGCCTTTACATTGTTATAGGCCTTGTAGATCTCCACGGACTTGGGCGCCCTGGCCAGATACACAGCACACTGAGCCAGAATAACCTGAGTAGATGGGGAGGAGGAGAGGAGATGGGGAGGAGGAGGAGATGGGGAGGAGGAGAGTAGATGGGGAGGAGAGGAGATGGGGAGGAGAGGAGATGGGGAGGAGGAGAGTAGATGGGGAGGAGAGGAGATGGGGAGGAGGAGAGTAGATGGGGAGGAGAGGAGGAGAGTAGATGGGGAGGAGAGGAGATGGGGAGGAGGAGAGGAGATGGGGAGGAGGAGAGGAGATGGGGAGGAGGAGAGGAGATTACAGGAAAAGAAGTGAGCTTGTATGATCAAGAAGAAAAAAAAGAAAAATATAATACATACATACACACGCGCACACACACACGCACACACACCTCACACTCTGGCATCCCTATGAAGTGGCAGGCCTGGAAGGCAGCGACAGCCTGCGGCAGGGCAGAAGGATCAGCCAGACCTGAGCAAGAGGACAACACACAGTCAGAACCTCAACCAGGAGCCGTCCAGGGCTGCCTGCTTTTCAGCTCCCCCAGCTGTTTCCAGCTCCATTTCATTTGATGCTGTTTGGAGTAGTGAGGGATCTAGAGAGGATCTAGCTGACTGTAGAGTCCCCCACACACAGAAACCCCTCAGTTACATTTGCATGAAATAAAGACTGTGAACATGACCGACTTGGGTAGTAGAAAAATGATCAGAACAGTGTGACACCCTCTTCTCACAGTACTGAACCTTCCAAGTTCAACTGGTTAATAATCCCAGCCAATGACTGCCGTGGAATGAGGGAAGTGTCCGAGTCACGCACCCACGTCCTCGCTGGCGAAGCGCACCAGCCTGCGTGCCACGTACAGAGGGTCCTCGCCGCCCTCCAGCATGCGGCCCAGCCAGTACAGAGAGGCACTCTCGTGGGAGCCCCTCATGGACTTATGAAGCGCGGAGATGCAGTTATAATGCTCCTCACCTTTAGGAGAAACAAAAGTGCACACACACACACACGCACAGGGTATTAAATACACAGATTGTCCAGACAATGTGTCGCCTCATTTAGCCCCGATCTGCAACCTTGTCACACACACCTTGGCGTCATTAGTCAGGCTGAGGGGGGAAGTGTCATCAGCCAATACAGCAGGGTACAGTAAATCTCTGTGATAACTGACAGCTGGATGTTACATAACGCGACACAGGGAGGACTGGTTGCGTCTTAGCCGGGATGAGAGGGAGGGATTCATGTTGACGAGCTGTTCCCTAGCCTAGCTAGCCGGCCCCGCCACTCTCGTTCCCCTCCGCAAGCCATCCGTCTGAACCCCTGAGATAGCTGGTGCTGTCGAACGACAGTTCAGCTGGTAGCTTTACAAAGTAAACAACCATAAACTAAGGGGAACTCTGTTGATGACTGAAGATGAACCCATGGCTTTGGCCCTGGATCCCCCAGCCTGTTTTGTCACGAACATAAGCAACATAATTAAATGTTTTTCCCCAAATGTGAGGAAAGGTTTTGAAGGACCGCTTATTACCCACTGATAATGACAGAAAAGAAACGTCTTTACAAAGAAATACAATCATTCATCGTTAATGGATCGTTAAGTGTTCTTTTATGGCCTGAACATACCAGTCTTCCCACTGTGAAACAATCCTCTTCACATAAAAGCAGGGGCCGCATTCCGTCAGATAAAAAAGTATACTGCAAGTTACTATTACCATGATAACACATCACACAAAAGAACATTATCTAGAAGGCTTGAGATAAGATTCCTAATTCTTTCTTGAAAGGGATCTGATTATTTGTGTTCCCGAGGCCTCAGGTACTAAATCGTTTTTGGGGGGTCCGAGCTTTAACCGAAGCCTCTGCCAGCGCTGCAGATCCCAGCGCTGCAGGACCCCAGCGCTGCAGGACCCCAGCGCTGCAGGACCCCAGCGCTGCAGGACCCCAGCGCTGCAGGATCCCAGCGCTGCAGGACCCCAGCGCTGCAGGACCCCAGCGCTGCAGGACCCCAGCGCTGCAGGATCCCAGCGCTGCAGGACCCCAGCGCTGCAGGATCCCAGCGCTGCAGGACCCCAGCGCTGCAGGATCCCCGCTCCTCCACTCCGCTCTGCCCGACGGGTCCCCCCCCCTGCGTGACCACCGGCTCCCCCCTGCGTGACCACTCTCCTCCCAGTGTGGCGCCCCATAGTCACATCCACCTGTCATTTGGGGGTGCCTTTCTGTGTGATGGATGGACGTCTGCTATCCTGGACAAAACCCTGAGGCGTTAGTGCGTTGACACCCGCTATTCTGGAACGGGATCATTCTTAATCCCAGGTCCTCCCCCCCCCCCCCCCCCCCCCCCCCCAAACAATGCCGGTGCTCTGCCAGGAGCTCTACCATGCCAGCTGGCAGACACTCATCATTGTCCCCTGGCAGCCAGGGGCGTACATCAGACTATGGGAGCGAGGGTGGTGGCAGACCTGAGGACCGCCCACTGATACCATGCACGGAAAGCATACTAAAGTATGCTTTCCGTCTATAAGTTCAGTAACAGTTTTGGACCAACACTCTGGTTCATTAGTCAGTGGTAAGCCTATTTATAAAAACTGCCCATCATCTGGGGTGACTCGAGCTGCAGCATCGTTGGTAACACTGGGCACCACAGTATCACCACAGTATCACCACAGTATCACCACAGTATCACGACTGGTGAGGTGTGGGAAGATTCGGCCTAATTAGACCTCCGCCCGACGACCTCATTAATACTGAAACTGATACTAGACGAGGGTTCAGGAACATTCTGTTCCTTGGCTTCAGTCACAGGAGCACGTGGCGGCGCAGCTGCCCGGGGGGGATTCTCTGGAGACTCTGAGCCCACCTGCTCTGTCGTAGAGGATGTGGGACCTTTGCAGGCCCTCCTTCACGTGCTCCTCCCGCACCACCACAGCCCGAAGGCCTCCGCCCGTGCCGACCCGCGCCTGGACGGCCAGCTGCAGCCCGTTGAGTCCGGAGCGCGCGTCTCCGTCACACAGGTGGGCGATGGTGTCCAGAGCGGTCTGCTCTATGTACACCTCAGGCCTGGGAGGAACCACCACCACACAGAGGGAAGGAGCATGACTACTTCTGCTACATAGACCAAAATGTACTGATATTGGTACAAAAATATTAATTTTGAAACAAACCTTAGGCAATATTTAGAGAACATGCTGACTCATTATATACATGTTAAATGCCCTACAGACCATGATTGAGTGATTGAATTCATGCAATCATCAATAAAAAAAAAATGGTGGTGCATGTGTGTCTCAAAAATGATCAAAGTCAAGGTGTTTACATTTGACAAACTTTAGACAAGCACTGTAGTATGGATATTATATAACCTGTTTTTCATTTGAAAAGGTATCCTCACAAGTTAGCCTAGATTTAATCGGGACACATTGTAGCATAATATCACACCTATATTAAAGCTTGCTGATTTAGTTGCTACTCAGATGACCACATTGGTATCCTCCAGACGGCTGTGCCAAGGAATGACCCAATCCCTCATCCAAGTGTTGCCCCAGATGAGAAGTGGACCAGGTGCCGCCCTCTCTTGCCCTCATGAGTGTCTGGCCTTCCCCCCAGGTATGGAGACATTACCCAGGCCCCAGTGTCTGGCCTGCCCCCCAGGTATGGAGACATTACCCAGGCCCCAGTGTCTGGCCTGCCCCCCAGGTATGGAGACATTACCCAGGCCCCAGTGTCTGGCCTGCCCCCCAGGTATGGAGACATTACCCAGGCCCCAGTGTCTGGCCTGCCCCCCAGGTATGGAGACATTACCCAGGCCCCAGTGTCTGGCCTGTCCCCCAGGTATGGAGACATTACCCAGGCCCCAGTGTCTGGCCTGTCCCCAGGTATGGAGACATTACCCAGGCCCCAGTGTCTGGCCTGCCCCCCAGGTATGGAGACATTACCCAGGCCCCAGTGTCTGGCCTGTCCCCCAGGTATGGAGACATTACCCAGGCCCCAGTGTCTGGCCTGCCCCCCAGGTATGGAGACATTACCCAGGCCCCAGTGTCTGGCCTGCCCCCCAGGTATGGAGACATTACCCAGGCCCCAGTGTCTGGCCTGCCCCCCAGGTATGGAGACATTACCCAGGCCCCAGCACAGCTCTATTTCCCCCAGGTTGCACGGTCAGTGTTCTCGCCAGTGTCCCCACCTGCTTCAAGTACAGCAGGTGTTTAACAAGCCTTTCTGCCAGCTCTGTACACTTCTCCCAGACTGACGTTGTGTCTTGAATCGCTCAGAATGTATTCAAATAAGGATTTTGCGCAATGCAACAACATTAGCATGTATCAAGGCGGTAAATACGAGTTTT
The DNA here is from genome assembly GCF_038355195.1 of Osmerus mordax. NCBI lineage: Eukaryota > Metazoa > Chordata > Actinopteri > Osmeriformes > Osmeridae > Osmerus > Osmerus mordax. The sequence goes on from NC_090065.1 coordinate 14,273,863, forward strand.
TATCTAGATATTGATGGAACTTTACAGATCAGAAATATATTAAATATGGACTCGCCTGCGGTTAAAACACTTTATTTTGAATCCCTGTTTGCACCATTAATATCATGCAAGGGATGTTCAATAGCTTAGCAGGCCCAGCCTTATTTTGTGGCCTCAAATAAACCAGTCTCTTAATTCCCATGACATCATTTATCCCACAAGGTGATAAATAAAATGTTGATCCTTTTACCAAGAAACAACAAGTCAGCAGCAGTTTGATCCTCCGCCTGAAATGAAGCTGTGTGGCTGGTTCAGTAAGGTTCTTGCCCGGGTGAGAGTGTGTTTGTAGGGGTCAGGTGACTGTTGAGTCCACAGTCCCCTGACAACATGAGATGGGGAGATAGGACGGAGCACCGAGCACAACCCTCCAAGTGGGTCACGACCAGGGGCGGACTGGCCGTCGGGAGATTTACCGAACGGACGGTCCAACGGCCGCGGCATAATGCAAAAAAAATATATAATAATAAAAATACACGCCCCTGGGCAGTTTTTCAGTCCCAGTCCAGACTTGGTCATGACATGTCGACCTCTCAGATTACATCCCATAATGCCTATCCAAATAGACCACCAATACGTGCCTCCTTGCCAGGGACAAGGCATGCAAACACATCCATAATTTCTGAGGAGGTCAGGCTGTAAAAAGGTTCTCTAATTTTAAAATTGGTAACCTACTTTGATGTTGACAAACTTTTGACTCGGGCAACTTTTGAATCGTTTTAAATTGACACACTTCATGGTTATCAGTGTTTCCCCTACCATTATATTAGGGGGGGGCGCCCCGCCCCCCCAACGGCCCCCCCTGCCAGGTAAAGTTAATTTAGTAATTAATTATAATTTTTTTATATAGCGTCAGATCACAAAATAAGTCATTACCTTTCCTATAAAACAGGTCTATAGCTTGCTCTTTTATTAAACAAACTAAATGGCCTTATGTTAATGATATTATTTACACGACGGCATGTCATTTCTGTCTCTACATGGTCGGGTGGTCATGTCCCCCCCCTCCCCCCAAAGCTGTAAACCTAGGAGAAACACTGGTTATACTATACTATCAACAAACTATATTTAAAATACATACTGTAGAATAAATGAATTGTCACACCCCACAGGCACATTTCTGTTAAATAAGATAAAGTTGCTATTGTGAGTGACAGCCTCAACAGACATGACACTTGCATGAGAGATTATCAAAGTACATAATATGAGGGGCAAGGAATGAGGCTATTGCCTTTACATGTTTACATTCAAGGCATATACTGTGGCACCTTGTACTGAATGCCAATGCTACCCGATACCAAACACCTCGTAAAAAATCCTCTCAGATCACAATTCTATTAATGACTTTGACCAACAGGGGGGTCCGCCCACGAAAAAGTGGGTTAAGGAAAGAACTAATTAAACCCTGTCGTGCTTCGCTGGTGGGACTTTACCCAGTACTAAGTGGGGCCAACATTCCTTCTTCCTCCATCAGGCTTGTGTGACGCAGGACAGCAATAGGCTTGTTTAATTTGATAGGGGATTCCGGACGGCAGCCAGGGTTCCACTCACTTGTGCTGACACCAGGTGGAAAGTGTCTGATAGCCTCTTTTGCATTTTTCAGCGTTCAAGAAATCTGACAGAGACGAGCTCACCTTCACAACCCAACAACTCACCATGGAACCGTACAAAATGTCCCAGAGCCATGAAGAGATGGCAGGTGTAGGCAAGTTACAGTAGACCTACACACAGTACTAAATAAACACTGATCATCAAAGGGTTTCCATGGGAACACACTGTACACGCTGTGGACGGACAGCCATCGGATGCATCGTCATCCACCCCGACTGCCCGGTGCTCAGTCCCAGACACCAAGCAGCCGGGTGGGCCGGCATCTCCGTCACACTGACATGTTTACCATGAGCCTGGCAGCAGCAGGGCTGCTCAAACTCAGCTCCTGCCAGCCATTCACAGCAGTCCCACCCTAGTCGCACCCACCACTCACTTGCCCCCCCCCTCTCCTCGGTGTCTGTCAACAGATATAGAGCCCCAGGGACAGGGGGAGGGTTTTAGTTGTAACTACTGTCAGGGTGCCCAGCCAATAGCGTGCCTTGACCATATATAAATCACCTTACTGACATGCATCAGACGACTACAGGAGATGGAGAGGGCCTCCCACTCGACCAATCGGAGCCTGGGGATGGGGGGGCTTCCGGGGTGACACGCGGGCCCCCTGGCATCCAGCGCCCTCCGTGATAACAAGGGGCGCGTTCCCGGAGGAGGGGGCACTTACTGGGATCCGAGCTGCGCCGAGTCCTGACGCTCGTCCTGACCCGCCACCTGGCTGTCGTCCCGCCCCAACACGCCGATCCCCAGCGAGGCCACGGCCCGCCGCAGGATCCAGCCCATCGCCTCCACCGACAGCTTCTCCAGCACCAGCACCCTGCACCTGCTCAGCAGGGCCGCGTTCACCTGGAAGGAAGGGTTCTCCGTGGTGGCCCCGATCAGAGTCACCGTCCCGCACTCCACGTGAGGGAGGAAGGTGTCCTGCACACACACCGAGAGAGAGAGAGAGAGGGAGAGAGACATAAGGAAAACATGGGAGGAAAAGAAAAGATTGTGTTGAGCATCCCTACAGTTGCAAATGATCAAGGGTAAGTTGTTATAGACATGGTATAACATGCTTAGCTCATTCATTGTACAAAGAAAAATATGAAGAGATGTATACAGAATGTATAACACTATCTGATGGATGCACGTGGGGTACGAAACACTTTTAGTAAGACATGTACACAGAATGTATAACACTATCTGATGGATGCACATGGGGTACGTAACCCTTTGGCATCTCTTTAGCCCGAGCAGAGTCAAGAAAGCATGGTTATTATCAGGATTTACAAAGATCTCAAATGTCAAGCAGCAGACAACTTCAATCCTTCACTCCTTTGTGGGATCAAAAACTAATTACAGATTACTCGATTCATTCTTTTAGTTTGCAATTTTTGGTGACAGAAAACGATTTCCAGCATGATTTACACAGCCATGTCAGACAATTGTCCATTTTGGAGGTGTTACAGACCAAAGGGTTTTTTCTTGATCATATACAGTTAGCTAACATCTGTCCTCTGACGTTAGGCTACGTCTGATGGATCAATAATGAGATATGAGATTGTTTAAATACCCATCTGTTTACCAATTTAGTTGTATGGGTTCTGCTACGGTGGTGTTGAGCTGATGAAGTAGCCTAACATTACCATTACTTTATGTCAACCACTTAAGTATCCTGGCTGGAAGGATTATTACATTGTTGCATTCCACAAAGGGGAACAACTCTCTCTGTCCTCTGAGAAGATTAATGACTAAATGAATTCCACTGTGTGGGGATGGGTATTTTGTATGGAAATCAGAAGGTGTATTTTGGGGTTGCACATTCCCATAGTACTGTTGTTAAGACCATGTTGACAGGCCATCACCACAGCCATTCACAAGTGTGGGGAGTCAGGTGGCTGAGCGGTGAGGGAATCGGGCTAGTAATCCGAAGGTTGCCAGTTCGATTCCCGGTCATGCAACTGACGTTGTGTCCTTGGGCAAGGCACTTCACCCTACTTGCCTCGGGGGAATGTCCCTGTACTTACTGTAAGTCACTCTGGATAAGAGCGTCTGCTAAATGACTAAATGTAAATGTAAGAACACAGAAGAAGACAAAATGTGTGGCTGCTGTCTGGAAAGGGCAATGAAACCATTAGCTGGGCCTACATTGAGCACACAAATGGCAAAGGGCACAGTCGACAACAATAGAAGTCATGATCAAATGCCACTCGGGAGATTCTTAAGTTTAAGGGTGGGTCAGGGCGAATGGGGTGGCATACCTGTTGGGATTTGTTGAAGCGATGGATCTCATCAATAAACAAGATGGTTTTCCTCTTGCAGAGACGGAGCTCGTTCTGGGCTTGCTTTATGACCTCGCGCACCTCACTGGTGGATGTGCTGGTGGCGGACAGTTTTACAAAGCGGGCTGTGCCCTTCTTTTTACTGGAGCTGGCAATGATGTGAGCAAGAGTGGTCTAAAGTAGAGAGAGAAAAACACAGCGGCAAAATAAAGATGAATACATGGGAGTTACTGACACCACCTCAATAAGACCTGCTCTCAATATGCCAGTTCCTAATTCCTGGTAGACCCAGATGCTGTTAGCGATCATACAAATGAGCCTGCCTATTTTCCTGTATCAATGTATCTAGGTAGGTCAGCCTGGTGGCTAAGTATGCTCATCTAACATGCCACTTTTTAGTATCCATTATAGGTTTTCCAATCCATATAATCTGTCTGTCACAAACTAGTCCCCCAGACCCTGCCCGAAGACAGCCTCATAAATATGGTCCCCAGTGTAAATCCTTCAGACCAGTTCCATAAATAACCAAAATAACTCTTATGAAACCTGACCTGGACACAAGGGGGCTGGCAGAGGAAGAGATGCAACAAAAATGTGAGTGGTGCGTTTTGACTGACAGTCCAAAACCAGCGATTATACCATCAACAACGCTGTCTGAAAAGCCCCTTTGTACAGTCCTGTCAACTTGCAGAATTCCCACAGGGACATACACCGCCCACACAAGTCTTGCTTTGGAAATGTAGTTAACATCTGTGCAAAATGAGCGTGCCAAATGCTCACAGAGCAGGATTAAAACCTTATAATCCCTTAAATCAAACTGGGATTTACTGGTTACAATGCAATAGAGCAAAATAGCAAGTTCAGAGTGGATGAAAGGTTTAAAATGTCAAAATCTATAGACATTATAACATTTGGATTTAATCGGATTGTCTTCTGTCTCAGGACAATCTCAAAGGCAAGAATGGATGCGCGTCAAATCATATGTACCTTTCCACAACCAGGTGGTCCCCAAAGGATAAGAGAAGGGATCTCCTGTAAATCTAGAAGTGACCGAAGCAGTGTGTGTTCACCCACAACTTTATTTTGTCCAAAGTATTCCTCCAGCGTGTTTGGTCGCATCTTCTCGGCCAAGGGTTTGTCGGTGTTCTGCAGGGCGAGTATGGTACTTGGCATCTTCAACGGTCCATTCATGGCAGGTGAAGGTGAATCGCTCTTCAACCTTCCCATATCTTTCTCCCTGTCGTTCGGCGAATTGCGTTTTATTCCATTGCTGACAGCCTCGGCGCTCGGTTTGTTAGAAGGAAATGCGTTCCGTTCACTCTGAGATGAAACCATAATCTTGTTAGTTTGAAACATAGAAAATACCGAAGAACCTTTACTCCTGGAGGAAGTGGAAGTGTTCGCTTTGTTGACATCAGGACTGCCTGGGACAACTTCGCAAGAAATGCGAGATTTCTTGTTAGGTGGTCCACTCTCGTCTTCAGTCGTTAATGTCGGACCATCATCAGTGCTCAGCAGACATCTGTCCAAATGGGCATTTATTTCTGAAGGCGCAAAATCGCTCGAACAAACAGGACATTGCACCCAGTCTGAAACAGTTTCGCTCGCCATGCTTTCTTTTCCCGCTCAACTATGACCCCAACGAGTGACCATATCAACAAATTATTTAACAAAAAGTCGTCTTAATAAAATCTCACTTCAAGTTTTACCCCCCTTTAAAGATAACAGAAAGTAGAACAGTCCACCAGGATTTTATAAATAAATATCAAGCCTGTCTTGTGACAAACGCAAGTGTTTGGTGCCTAAATGCATTATGGGTCATGTAGTTTTATGCTACTACTCTACGTCTCTCACCGTATTCTTTTTGTATTATCTCTCTGTGTTGGCCCTGTGTTGCCTACTGGAGCACATTTATCCTTTAACCACATGTTGCAAATGCATCTTAGTGTTTCACCAGTCAATATAGTATAAGTTTGTCGTTGAAAACATTATCGTTTCACTATTCAGGTCAGACAAAAGGCCCAGCCATGAGGTGGATGTCAGCTCACTGGGTAAGAATGAGAGGGCCCATGGATGTGGTGGCCGGATTTCCCCCCCTGCTAAGATGGCCAAACTGAAGTCAGTCCGCCAGTACTCTGACAGCCATGGTGTGGGCAAGCTGGCCTTCTTCCACTACCTGGAGAGGGTGGAGACCATGCGCTGCTTCTGGGAGATGAAGCACATTGAGCTTGAGGGAGATTTTCCAGAGGTAGGCATCACTCTGTTGCACCTCACTCTGTCTCTTTCCTCATTTCCTCTAGAACAGAACATTTAGTTATTGAACGTGTCTACTTAAGATGAAAAACATATTCAGAAAAACGTTTCTGAACACGTAATTGAAAAAACAAACAAACATATTCTTTAACCCCTCTTACATATTTAGTTTTAGGTTTTCATTAGGTTCAAAATGCTGTCTACATGGTCGACTAGCACCATCTAGTGTCCTCTCCTAAGTGTACATTGTTATTTATTTTTTATTTATACAAGGCACTGCTAAAACTCAACATTGATTTTCAACATTAACAAGTAGATGGTTTGTGTGTCACCTTTACTAACTTACAGTTTACTATAGACCATACATCAATAAACAATCATTTGTTTCCAATACCTTTTGGTCTGTGAGTTTGAGTTAGATACTACATGGATTTGAGACATAGAAATTGTATCTATAAACAGTCTTGGCTGGAATAGTACTCCAGTTTCAGACCAGACAGCAGAGTCCTGTCCACACATGTCACATGTTCTCACATTGTTTTGGTGTTTAGTAATGCCAGGCTGCTCCCCCCCCATTGGCACCACTGGCCAGATTATGTTGTTTTAGGAATCCTTACTGGAACATAATTGTCCCCTGGTCCTATCGATATAGTTGGTAGTAAGACACCACGTGAATGTGTGTGTGTGACATCTGAAACAGTCATTCAATAGCGCGGGATATTTACACCACTACGCCTCTACAGTTGCAGACAGGCCAGACCGTCCATCATCACAAATTGTGCCACCTAAATCCAATGTCCTCCATTCCATTTTCTGACTTCTGGTAATTAGAGAGAAAGAGATAGGGAGCGAGAAAGAGAGATAGATTTAAGCACATCCCCCCTGACACCCTTTGCTGGCACCTGTCACTCTTTAGTCACATGGTTCAACTCGCCTGTCCTTTGGGGCCCTTGCTGAGGAGTGTTGAAGTGTTGGAGGTAAGGTCGTAAGTTTGGGCGTTCCTAGTCCAGGGAACCCTGTCTCCTAATCAGCCTACTGCCATCTCATACTACGAGCGAGTTCTCTCTCAGAGGTTAGAGAGGCCCTGAGGAGAGAAGATTCAAACCTGGACAGAAGAAGAAGAGGGTAAAGGGAAGTGAGAAACCATGAAGAGCTTCTTCAAGGGCAGGGACATGTGGCTAGTCAGCAGCTTGTGCGTGGTGGCGTCCTACCTCTGGTACAGGCTGTGGGATTTACTGTGCTACAGGAGCAAGCACAGAGCATCCATTCCATCTGACGTGCAGGTACAAGGGGTCTTTTCTTTTTGAATATGTCAACAGTGTGCTCTCAGTTTTGTTATGATTTTTTTGTAAAATGTACAGATGGCTTTGTCACGTGACCTGCGACGTGAGGTAGTTTGCTAATTGTTTGTCTGTTAGCTAAGCAGTCAGATGTAAAGTCAGATGTTCTCTCGTACCCTGTATTTAGCACATTCCCATTGTAGTTGTCAGTATATTTTAAATGCAACATATGTCTAGCACAGAAAATGTATCAATTTTTGTAACTTCTATGGATTTACTCTTTATACAGAGTATAACACATCAACAGTTTTATTCCGAGGCTCCTAAGACATCAGACCTAAAGCACAGCACCTCAGCACTAAACATAACCACCAGTTCTTATTGCATGGTAGACCATGCACTAAACAGAACCACCAGTTCCTATAGCATGGTAGATGATGCACTAAACAGAACCACCAGTTCTTATAGCATGGTAGACCATGCACTAAACAGAACCACCAGTTCTTATAGCATGGTAGACCATGCCTAAACAGAACCACCAGTTCCTATAGCATGGTAGACCATGCGCTAAACAGAACCACCAGTTCTTATAGCATGGTAGACCATGCGCTAAACAGAACCACCAGTTCTTATAGCATGGTAGACCATGCGCTAAACAGAACCACCAGTTCTTATAGCATGGTAGACCATGCGCTAAACAGAACCACCAGTTCTTATAGCATGGTAGACCATGCACTAAACATAACCACCAGTTATTATAGCATGGTATACATTTTCACATAGGTCCATGTCAGCATTTGTGTGTGTAAACTACAGATCTACTGAACATGTTCCACTTTCAACAGCATCATTTGTCTCCGCTTGAAAAATAACATGCATCCTCTATCAGGCAAACACTGGAAATAAAGCAAATTTCTTTTCCTATCTATCTTACTTATATATAGTGAATTCAGTTGATCAATCTCATGATAGGTTGTGTGCTGCTGTAGCAAGCCAAACAGTGGGGCCCCATGTCTGATCCAGACAGTTTAGATGAGGAATTTTGGAATATCCCATTCCTACTCATTCCAAAATTACCTCTCTATCTCTTTCCTTATTATTTCCTCTACCTTTCTCCCAGTGTTCACCGTGCTTTGAACGATTGTATTAAAAAATGAGTGAGTTGTAAAAATCATTGAGTTGTAAAAATGAGTGATTTACAGTTTGGATTTACAGTGAGTCATGATTGATATCTTAGGGATGTGCTGTTATCTAGGAGAGTTAACTGAGGCATGCACATTTTATATTCTTCTGCCAGTAGTCCTTCTGCCTATGACTGAGATTTCCATCTAGCGCAAACAATCATTATTCCTTTTGTACTGACAGCTCAATGTTTATTGATTAAATGAAATCCATGATCCATGTTGGATCTGGTGTGGAAAGCACACACTGTCCTTGTTTACCTCCCCCCAGTAGGTACCATGAGAAATGCAAGGTCACTTACATTAGTAGTCAAAGTTCTTTACTGGAGTACCTGAAGATAGAGGGGTTGGAACTAAGATATTGTAGTTGTTACACCTTTATTTGATAAATGCAGACATATTTTAAGAAGCCCACATATTTGACCTGTACTGTATTCCAGTCGGTATGATAGAGAGCCATGCAGCTGCCTCACATGGCTGGTGGAGGGGCAGGTCCTGGAGACTGTTGAGTTCAGTGCAGGGGGCAAGAATGTTGTGCTCTGAAAGGCTGAGGTGTTTTATTATAGCATCAGGTGTCTTGTGATACTGTGCACACAATGGGACATTGTCAGCCCCCCTCCCCCATTAGGACTCTCGCGAAAACCACAGGAAACTAGTTTGCTTGTTAATCAGTGTCATAATTACAGTCAGCCCTGCCCGTCAACATTCAGCAGAAATAGCTTCTAGGATATGTGATTGTAAGTCCCACTATATGTGTCCCTGTATCTTCACATTACCATCAGTCTCTTTGATTCCAGGCCTCATCCATTGGATCTGTATTGCAGTCATACATGAGTCCATTTGTGATGGTGAGTCCAGGCCCAGTAACCACTCACCGTATTGTGGTGTGTTATCTTCTGGAACATTCCTGAGCTAAATCTCAATTTGAATTTAATTAGTGAGCTCAACTCATAACAGCACAGGAACGTGTGTATGTGTACAACAGTAATATGACTCATTTGAGGTATTTGTCAGCGAATAATTATGTCTCAATCTCTTCATAATAACTCAAAAAACACACATATGCAATAATTATGAGTTTATATGGTAGTTTTTCTTATAAGAAATATTGTCCTGATTGATTTTCTACGCAAGTACTGTACGCAGAAAGCTGTAGTAATACAGTAGACTGACTGGCACAGCTTGTACCCTACAGTGCGCAACCAGAGGCAGGGGCGCAATAAGATGGCTGCAGTTCTCTCATGTAAGACAGGGTGAGCTCTCAGTCGGACATCAAGCAGTGTCTCTGTGTGTGTTTCTAAAGTTTTGACTTACATTTAGCAGACGCTCTTATCCAGAGCGACTTACAGTAAATACAGGGATATTCCCCCGAGGCAAGCAGGGTGAAGTGCCTTGCCCAAGGACACAACGTCAGTTGGCATGACCGGGAATCGAACTGGCAACCTTCGGATTACTAGCCCGATTCCCTCACCGCTCAGCCACCTGACTCCCTGACTTAAGTACCTCTGTCATTCCAGGGGATTATAGATGTGCTCAGAGAGCAGTTAGTTATGTCTAGTAGGCCTACCACTAACCATTTACACATTGTATGTGTAACAAGGTTTTGTCTGTAATTGTTAAAAGGTAAACTTTAAAAGTAAAGCTGCAAGGCCATGGTGAAAATATGTTGTTCTTGTCAACTGTTGTTCTGTTTTTGTTATACCGTCCAGTTTCATTGACGAAAACTTCAAACACAAAAATGTTCTTTGAGACAAGAGAGGAGATCCATCATCCTCTCATGTTTCCATTCCTGTAATGGTGTTTGAGAGACAGTCACTATAAATATATGTGACTAAGCCCTCTCTCTGTAACCATCCAGTCACTATGCATCCTTGCATGTCAGTCTGGAGGGTGTCCTCTGCTTAAAGATGCCTTCCTTCACAGACTCAATACGATATAAGAGTTGTTTTATGGAACACTAAACATGTATAATTGACAACCATCAAGCCTCAAGACTCAAAGTGTTGAGGCTTCCAGTCTCATGCACTGTATGCCGCCTCCCCTTTGGCCGTCCTACCGCCTGCCTGTGAGCGTCCGCCTGTCCGCCTGATGCAGAGCTCCCTCAAGTGTTCAAACAAAGCCATACAGGACAGAATGCGATCTACAGTGTTCATCATTTAAGATATCGTTTTCAACCGACTTGAAAGCAGGTTGCTTGTGTTAAAATATCCTTGAAAAAATATTAGTCCACCCCTTCTTGTCTTATCATATATCTGTTTAGCTTTTTTGTGTGTGATTTTTGACACTTAGCTGTGAACAGCAACGCAAGTTGTGATCGTGATCCATCCTCCTGTTTCATCATCTAGAGGACATTGTATTCATTAGGCTCTGATCCTGAAAACATCTTGAGAATGATTCCAACTCAGAAGATCCGGCTAAGTGTTCCGGTGTGTTATGTGTACAAGGCTCAAGTGAGAGAGTACATGCACAACCTGAGAGGGGACGGGGGGACGGGGGACGGGGGACGGGGGGGAGCGGAGGGTGAGGAGGGGGAGGAGGGGTGGAGACGTTTAAGACGGTGGTGGGATGTGTAGGCTTGTGTTTCCTGGCTGCCACTCACGTTTCTGCCCACTAGTTTCCAAGAGACTCAGCTATAGCAGCCCGGGTGGTGTTAGAGAGGGGAGGAGGGGTGTGTGTGTGTGTCGCCCCTGACAGCACACGACCCTGGAGCGTCCCAGGACAGTCTGTTCTGGATGAGAGGCCCACTGCTCGGTGGTTTGTCCCTCTGCCAAACAAACCCCCTAATGCCACTCAGGTCACTGTCCTCCAGAACTCCCTCCCTGGCTCCCTAGCACGGACTGTTAATACCGTTTTGATTGAGATGTGGTTCAAATGAACAGTATTTAGTATTTAACATAGCGTTAGGTTGCTGTGTTTGTCTGCCATGTTGTCTTACGGTGTTGTGTATTCAATACAGAAAAGCAACAGGTGGATATTGTTTCCTTTCTGCGTCTGACAATGCTGTTGGTAAAAAAAAAAGAGAGGATGACAGAAGTGTGCGGCCGCAATATCTATTTTTGTTATAAGCGCTATGTGTAATATCCATTTACTTGATACCAGATTTCAGCTGACCAAAGAGGACAGTTTGTTCCACAGATGAAGGGACCGACCCTCACAAACACACGCAGGGATAAAAACAAGATTTTGTTCTGTTCCCTTTTGTCATGTCTGTGTGTGTGTGTGTACTTATGAGGGGAACAGTGGCTCAATGACTTACTGTCACATTAACGGAAACGTTACAACCCTGCACCGTTAGATGGCGGCAGCAGTCGTTCCGCTGGTCAGGACATAGCTCCACTTGGCACCACAGGTCTGCATGTGGAAAACGCGGGCAAGACTCCCGTTGTGGCTTCTGAGCTTCCATTGCTCATGTTTCACTGTAAGTGTGAGTGATATAAACTCAACCTCTGGTTTGTGTAATGAGCACCATCGTAAGCCGTTTATATCTCACTGTAGACTTTAATGGCCTCACATTACCCCCTCCAGTGCTCAGAAAGAAGGGAATAGAGAGGGAATAGAGAGATATATTGTGTTTTTAGAGAAATACAGTATTAAATATTCCTATTTCTATAGTTATGGTAAGGGTTTTGGGTACCTGGTGTGTCTGCTACAAACAACAGTGGGATAAGCCCACATTTTGCACCATTTAACATCTGAAGTGTAGCACCCCATCGGTATAGTATGTGTACAGTATGTCCCAATAGTTTCTTCAAAGTGGCAGTTGATTTACGCGCGATGCGTGCGCATCGCTTCGGTTGCAGCCTTGACTTTCCCCTCATCAATCTCTGTGGATTCTTTTGAATTCTGTTCCTTCCATGAAAGCATCGCAATGCGTAAGGTAACCCTCCACGCCTCTCATAGTGACACAAGCTGAGCCGAGTGTCCGGCGTGGTCGAAATTGCCTCTCTGTCATCTGTTGGCGCCCAAGGACAGGTGTTGCCGCCCTCCCCCCCCTCCCCCCCGCTCAGTGATGCCTGGTTACGTTCCCATCTGCTACAGCCCGCCACAGAACACGAAAAAAAAAGTGTCAACCTCAGCTCACAGGGGGTATGGAGGGCACTAGAGGTCAGGTAGAACACTGGGCTGGACCCTCGCCCTCCCTTGCAAGCATGTCTACCTCCGTGCGAGACAGGAGAATAGAGTGAACCGCCTTCTAAGTCTTTGCTTGTGGTGAAACCGGATCTGAACAGCCCCCCCCCCCTTTCACAGGGCCAAACCTCCCCTGTGCCCCCCGTTGCTGGCCCCACATGCCCATGAAGCCCATTGGCCCATTTGGCCTGGCCCGCCTGAGCATGGTGAGCGCTGGGCTATTTTGGGTCAGGTCTGGGTGGCTTAGTTAGCAGTCTGTGCCTTCTTTGTGAGCTGCATGTTTCCCAGTGAGCTGGGTGCCTCCTTCACCACATCATCTGTCCATCTAGGAGGGCGGCATGAGTTAGCACATACGCAAACGTTTATCTGAAGCGGCCTCTTTGTTGAATTCAAGTGGTTAAGACTTAATGTCACACGTAAGTTAATGCAGTACTTCCAAAATTAACAGAGGAATTTCATTTTGTTGACACAGGTTTGTTAGTACTAAATACCAGTCACCCAAGTAAATCGGTTGAAATGGAGCACAACAAAAACATTGAATAAAACGTCTATCATTAAAAAGTTTCTCTTTCCTTGTTCATTGGTGGTTGGAGGATTTGTTTTGACCGTTAATGCAAACAACATATGTCCACTACTACAACACGTTAAGCATAGTTTGATAGGTTTATAGGGTTCTTGGCTCAGGCTCAAATTTCAAACCCTAAGTTAAAATTGATCCGTAACTGTCTTAACTGTGTATGAGTAAGCATGTGCAAAGCCTTGAGCTGGATGGGTTTGTCAGTGGAGAGACACTATATTAATCATCCCTGTCAACCCTCTCTACTTTCAGGAGAGGGGCTGAAGATCTCTCCCAGAGACTACAACTGGTGTCATTTACCTATGCCACCGGGTACAAACCCAGCAGTGCAGGTGGCTTTGTACAATACTTCTAAATACACAAGTGCACGTAGATTCTGCAATAGTCTGATATTTGTCCAAAGAGGCTACTTTGAACACTGTACTGCATATGTGCTATAAGTTGACTGACAGATATCAATATACATAGCGGCCCCGTTCCAAAACACAGCTGTTCATGAGCTTCTTTTAACCTGATTGTTTGATATTTAGAGTTGACCTTAACATGTCTATCACTACTTATAAATAAAACCCCTTGGCACCTCGTTCCCCTCCCTCTTTTGGGGAACACCTGTCAGGTATGTCGTGTGAGAGCGGCAAGCATGGCCGGCTGCGGTGACACGCATCCTCGTTCGGGTGTGAACAATGACAAGAAACGTTGAAAAAAGGGCATCGTTACAGATGAAATTCCGCCCTGCCTCGAGGTGGAGTTGTGTACACTGGCCATTTTGACACTTGGCAGGCGGTAGACGATGGTGGGCTTAACATTGAAAGCCTCTCATGTGTCTCACAGCCCCCAGCAATGCCAACCCCCCCCCCCCCCCCTCTCTCTCATAGCCTGGCCCCTGCTGACGTCGGTGGTTCCGTTTTACATTTAGGCAGAGTGACTTATCCCATTCTTAATACCATCCTGGTGGGGAGAGGGACAGCCACATTAGACAGTGGGTGCGAAAAGGAGGGACAATCTCATGATCCGATGACTCTTAGCATAGTGCAAGGGTGCTATACAAGGGATTAAGAGTTCTGTCTGTTGGAAGGTCAATTCCAACACTCCTCATTGGATCTTGGATTTATAGATGTTTGAGGACACAATACGGTGAAATCCTTTTTTATCGGTTGTTGCCTGCGTTCGAGCTTTCAGATAAGCCTGTCTTTCCACTTGAAGAGGAGCACCGAAGGATAGAACTGGCTGCGTTTGTTGAAACCGTTTTTCCGTGTGTGCCGCGGACCTCGCTGGTCCTTCGTCTGTCTCGGCTGGGTGTCCTGACGTGATCCTGTCACACCTGTTCCAAGATTGTAAACACTATGGGGGACCTGAACGGCACCGGCTTCGACCTGATCCAGAACCGAATCGAATCTCTGAGCAGCAAGATGGACCGGCTCATCAACATCCAAGAGAAGGTCCTCAACAGGCTGGACGGAATGTCTCAAGACATCGACGGCATCGAAAGGGACGTGGAGACTCTCAAGGTCGACAAGGAGGAGATCCACGTCCCGTCCAGGGCTGTGATCCTGACCTCTGCCCAGTCGCAGAGCCAGGCCACGGGGGGAGAGGTGAGGGAAATGTGCCAGGAGATGAGCTCCATCATGTCTGCCGTCAACCAGCGCTCCCAGCAGCAGGCTCAGAAGCTGGAGGGGATGGAGAAGCTGGTCCTGGGCATCCAGCAGGTCATTGGCTTCATCGGGGAGACAGTGAAGAGCTCCAGGGTGATGGACCTGATGTTCAAAGGGCCGGCCGCGCGCAAGGCTCAAAGGCTCAAAGACAAAGGCAAGGTGAGAATTAAGAGAAAACATTTTTCTGCTTGAGGAACCAAGAAGGTTGACAAAGTGCATCCTTGAGGGCAAAGTTTAATATTTACAAACGTCAGTGCTGCAGAATCCATAGAAGCTGCATTCCATCATTGCTCAATGAAAAGGTTTTGGATGACGTCATATTGACAATACAATACAAAACAATACAATATTGACGTATTGTATTTAACACGTTAACATATATTGAGGTTGTCCAACAATGCCAGAAAAGGGGCTCCACGTGTTCGGTGCTACAACCGTTACCCGCAGAAGCCTTATCTGGCACTTCATGTTCTTGGCACCACATGCAACATGTAAGTGATCAGAGCAGTCAAGCTCTGTCAAGAGTTCTATTTCCAAAGATCGCGGCTAGGCACAGGTTTACTGTTCCTTCTTCATCATAAGAAAGCAGGACAATGTGATTAATCAGCAACGTAGCAATGCAGATAGAGAAAAGCATTCATTCACTTTGTAGGTTCTTCATCGAACCCATCAACATCCGAATCTGAGGAGGAGTGCAATTGCGTACTGGAGTATTTGAGTTAATAGTTGATCATTAGCAAACGAATACGTCATCTTATTTGCACAAGCTGCACCACTTTAAAAACCCACATTTCACTCCTGTCCTGTACTGTATGCCTACCAGCTGTAATGTGGCCTCACAGGCATGTGACATGCACTGGGACCCCCTGGAGGGCATGAGAGGGCCACTGCGGGGCCACAGGTGGAGTATTATGGGCCATGTTTGGTTAAGCTGAATGTGGATCTGGTCTCAGTCTGTTTGTGGCTAAAAGGGCCTGAATATAAGAAGTCAAATGTCCAAAACTTGTGATGAGCTCTTTTGAGTCTATCCACATGGTGACACATTATGTGCTATCTCGAACCTTTTTTTCCCCGCACAGTAAGAATCTCATTCGTCTCTCATAATTGTCCTATTTTGGGTGTTGACCTATTTTGTGGAGAGCTATTGCTGGTGTTAAGTTCACTCACCTGTGCATCAACATCTCAAGCATGTCTGTGAGTTTAAGTGCTGCTATGGTTACTGTGCCCCACAACAGTTGCTCTAGTAAAGGTCCAGTCTTTATCGTGTGTGCTACGTTTTAGCGAGGTTGGCACCGATTCAGAGGTGAGAGTCTGAAAATAAGCCGGACGTCGTAGAAGAATGTCGAAAGCTCAATCTGTTCGATTCTTTTTTAGGTGCACGGTCATCCTATGGGACGGAGTAGAGTCTAGCTCCATAGTTATTCGATTCTCCATCTTCTTTACTAGGCCCTCAACCAACTACTGTGTGTTTTAAGCTCAAACCTGTCGGGGCTAACTCTAACAACTTCAATGACCACTTGTGGTCGCTAGTCCAGTGCTCACAGGAACAGGTGGACAGGGTCACAGACAGGGAAGAATCTGATGGTCAGTGAGTGCCACGCTGGCATTAAAACCAAAGGCTAGACTTAAATATACCACAAAGCCCAAATGTCATCACATTCCACTGAGTGTAGATACCAGAAGGGGGGGCTGTTTTAATGACAGGAGAGAACCCGGCAAGGACATTGAGAGGAATAGCCCTCTTATAAGGATGAATGTTTTCCCAGTAGAAGTGAGGAAGAGTTGTTATTGGTGTAATCAGATTAGGTATTACGTATATGTAGCAAGTGTTAAGCTGCTGTGTATATCCTGAAACATCATTACCGTGGTCACACATTATTTCCATGCAGTCGAACACATACATATGTAACGGCTACTGAGTGACTCAAAATGTCAGGAATCCATGTGGTCGTCACTGCTCGCGTCACATGTTGTCTCCACCTTCTGGGGTGTGAGAAGTCTGGCTAGCGACACCAGCTACTTTAGCCTCGACACCGCCCCCCAGCTCCCATCCTCCGACTTTTCCTCTGGCTGTCGTCACTGTGGAAACCCCATACTCAAAACATCTCCCCTGCTTTACCAACAGCCAGTGTTTACCTCCACACAGTGCTGTGTGCGTAGGAAAGACACGCTCACGCTCAACGGACCTCCTTGATTTGGACCTGCTCATAAAAGGAGTGTGTCATCGAGTCCCTCTGGGTTGAGTTGGAGTAATATTTTCCGCTCAGGGCCGACATTGAGTTCCACTGACTGTGACAAGTGATAAGCTATAAACTCACAGCCTTGCACCTCTATGGACATCCATCCACTATGAATATTCAGAGGCAGGCCTTTACACATCCAACTTTGTCTGCGCATTGAAATCAGGTACATAGTACTTTCAGGAACACAGCAACTGATAAATTGTTTTATAGGCCATGACATGTGGCCGTTTAGCCTTTCCATCACAACTAAATGTTCCGTATTACGTCATATATTCTACTGTTTATCCTCCTCGTGTCTCCTTCCAGACCTCTGGGCTTTAACCCTCATCCCTAATCAATGCCTGCCAACCTATCATGCACTGCCATATTGTCTCTTTAACAGAAAACGACCTCTACTAAAGCCTCTAAAGGGACTCAAGAAATAACTCCTGCATGTGAACCCACTCCTTCGGAGCCCACTCACAAGATAAACCTCCACGGACCAAAACATTACATCTCCTCCCGCAAAATCGGCAACTTTGTAGGTTTTTTGTCGTTCCGAGTGCCAGTTGTCATATGGCATTTTGACATTCATGAGCCATCTCATGAATGCGCCTTAAAAAAAAAAGGCGAGGTTTACAACATTG
This sequence comes from Osmerus mordax, assembly GCF_038355195.1. Classification (NCBI taxonomy): domain Eukaryota; kingdom Metazoa; phylum Chordata; class Actinopteri; order Osmeriformes; family Osmeridae; genus Osmerus; species Osmerus mordax. The sequence continues at coordinate 14,291,708 of NC_090065.1, forward strand.
TATGTACAGCACTGTTCTCTGTGAAGATCTAAAGCGTTTGACAATTTCTGTACTACAGTATACACAATTCAAAAAAGACATTAACCATTGTTCCTCTCTCTTTATCTTCATTTTCTTTGTCTGTTGTTGCGTAGCTGAAAGACAACAAGGGTAAGGATGGAAAAGACAAGTCCCGTCTGAGCCTGAAAGGTCTGAAAGCGCAGAAGAAGAAGAAGCCTCCGGATCCTGCAGGTGCTCACATCCAGAACATTCTACACACTCAAGTCAACGGGAGTTTGCACCACACAGACCTGAACACACAAATCACTCGATAGACACACAGTAACAACAAAAGGAAACAGGGATCAAAGTTCCCTTCCACTTAAAAGCAGCAAGATAGTCACAATGGTCTTCCTGTAGAAATAAACAACAGTGGTCTAGTAGTACAAAATGATACAAGAGCATTGATTAAAAGGTTAGGTTAAAATATTACACCACCAATCCTTATTTACTATCAGTATTACACTTAGACAACAATACTTAGGTTGTTTCAGCAACCTCGAGACATGGCAAATAACTTCACAAAGGCGGTTGACATGTAATAAATCTACTGCTGCACTGTTTGAACCTTGGCAGATACCATCTCCCTGAAGAAGCAGGCTTTGCTGCTGGAAGAAGTGCAGAAACTCAACCGGGAAAATGCTGAGAGATCAGACCCTAATCTCCCCCCTGGACTCCTGGACCTGGAGGCTGGGGGGGCCCTGGAGCCAGAGCGGGGCTCCCTCAGCCCCAACTTGCTCGACTTCATCCTGGAGGTCCCCAAGGCTCCTGTGGCAGAAGAGGAGAAGGAAGAGGACCCAGGTGACGGGCTGAAGGAGGGCGTTACAGAGGTGTCAGCTTCAGTGGACGAGACAGATCTCCGCGAATGCAAGCTCAGTGAGGTGGATGTTCTGAAGGAGAAAGAGGAGAAACAGAAGGAGGAGGAGATCAAGTCTAACGCTTCCTCCGAAGACCCCTCAGAACCTGTCATACTGCCGGAGCTCCCTGTTAGTCCCCATACTCAAAACGAGACAGACTCCATTCCTGACAGGTACTCCTAATCCATTCACTCTCTGTATTAATCACCCCATTTCATTGTCTCTTCGCCTTGCCGTATCGATGTGTGTGTCCGCTTTTCTCACCTCTGAAACGTCTACTTCAGCCGTGAAGACAACAAAAGTGCCTTCCCATCTCTGGAGGCCGAGCTGGACCAGATGGAGGAGGTCAACGCCAGTAGCAAGCGACGGGGCACCGAGGAAGACCTCGGCGTGGAGGACCACAAGAAGAGTCGGGTGGAGCGCGGAGAGGAAGAGGAGGAGCAGAGGGAGGAGGACACGGAGGAGGAGGAAGAGCAGCGTGCCGAGTCTGAGGGCTGGGGGGTCTTCAAGGCAGATGGAGTTGAAATCCGGGTGAAGCTGAAGGAGATGCTGGAGAAAGCACAGGAGGAAGACACAGAAGGGGAAGACAATGTCAATGTCGAACGGTTCTTTATCGGTGAGTCCCTGGTTTCTTTGTGAGTAATGCACATGATAGAGGGGCCAGACACAGACTGTACTTAATAGCCACTGAAGTCGTTTGCTCCTACTTGTTCTCTGCGTTGCTGTAGGTGTACCAGCATGCTCACTGGCAGTTTGACAGGCAGTTACACATCAGAAGTGTATCATGCTTACCACAGTGTGTTAGCAGGCCTGGGTGCTAACGTGATTATGACAATCATGAGGTAGCATTTCTGATGCCACATGCCTCTCATTAAACAACCAAGGCTTCCATCTTCTCACCTTTCAGTCTCACTCTCCCGTTTTCCTTTTTTTGCCCCTTTGTCCAAATATCTTTTTAGACACTGCTCCCCCTCCGGCTGCTCCATTCAACCACCGGATAGTGTCTGCCAAACCCAACCAGATCAATAACTTCTACACCATCAACCGACAGGAGATCCTAGGGGGGTGAGGCTTCCATCGATGGATTTTATTGTCAACTTCAGCTTTTGGTTCATTCAAAATAAACAGTTTCTTATATACTAGTGTAATAATTGGACCAATACGCTGTTCTTATTGGTCCAGAAGACGTTGTCAAAAGTTAATAAATCCGTTTGTATACCTCCTGAAAGTTTGCAGAGGTAAATAAACGTTTTTACGGACCTAGCAACAAGCGGTTATTGAAACTCCACAGAGTTGTTGATATGTTGCCTTGGAGATGTAGTGACGTCCCCAGTGCAAGTGCAGCTGATTGCTCTGACAACATGGCGTCTGCAGACCTGTTGAGGAGTAAACATTTGCAGTTTATCAGACGAGGCAAATGCAGAGAACAAGGTTCTCAACCACCGGCAAAGACTAATTGTGTAACCCTCTCCCTCCTCTCCTCTCACCTTGTTCATAGCTTCAGAGTCAGCCCAGTTATTTTTACTCCAGGCTTTCAGGGCATGTGAAACCATACTCCTACTGCCAGATGGTAGCTAATCACTAAGTGTTAATCCAGCTCTTCAAAGAGACGCCCTCACTCCCATTTAATGGAAAAGAAGAAAACACAACACTGTTCCAAAACGTTGGCACTTTCTCGTATGTAAAGTGATCTTATTTCCAGTTCAAGGACATTGAACCGTGACAGATATTACTATCAGTGCTAATTCATAGGGTCATTTGCCCAGAGTGTAACATTGTAGGATTTGCAGCTTACAGGTGATAGTTTTGGCATCTCTTTAGACTGGCGCCTGTAGGGGAGTACAATGACATGGAAAGGTGACATTATAAACCGAAAAATGAGATAGACAGACGTCATTCAGACACTTGTACTACTTTTGGACTAATTTGCCTCTCTTTCCATTCTAAGGGGTCGTTTTGGCCAGGTGCACAAATGCATCGAAAACTCCTCTGGACTCACCCTGGCAGCCAAGATCATCAAGGCCAGAAGTCAGAAAGAGAAGGTACAAAAACAGCTTGTGATCATGACTGCTGAAATACTACAACAGTAGTTACATTAAAAGGGGAGAGTCCTCCACTGGACACCTTTCTCCAAAGTCAGTGCACTCCAAAGAGGTGAATGGACTGTTCTCTCTGAATCTCGGTGAGATGATACCTGTGTGCGTGTGTGCTTGGCAGGACGTGGTGAAGAACGAGATCCAAGTCATGAATCAGCTGGATCACGCCAACCTGATCCAGCTCTACGCTGCCTACGAATCCAGGAATGACATCATCCTCGTGCTCGAATTGTACGTTTTCAAACTCCCAAAACAATTGGTTTATGCTTTACATATATAACCAATGCTAGACAGTCCAACTTTGATTGAAGAGAATCCAAACATGTGAGGATTTGAAGGGGGATTTGGATAAGTTGCACACACTGATTCCCAAACGTTGTGTTTGTCTGATCTGCAGCGTGGATGGAGGCGAACTCTTTGACAGGATCATTGATGAGAACTACACCTTAAAGGAGCTGGACACGGTGGTTTTCATCCGGCAGATCTGTGAGGGCCTCCAGCACATGCACAAGATGTACATCCTCCACCTCGACCTGAAGGTAACCACAACCACACTTTAGGAATATAGATTGTATGCATGCAGGGCAGTATCTATTTTGTCTCCTTTTGTCAAACGGAATCCTTAAATCCTTCCTTTGTGTCCATTTCAGCCTGAGAACATACTATGTGTGAGCAGGGTCACAAATAAAATCAAGATCATCGACTTTGGCCTTGCCAGAATGTAGGTCCCCACTTGCAGTCAGTAATACTTTTCACTTGTGTTGCCTCAAGTATGTAAGACTTATCGAACACGTAGAAATATGTGATTTATACACCCATTTCTACACCCAGTGGCTCTCAGAATGACGGCAATTCTCCTCTCACAGATACAAGCCCAGGGAGAAGTTACGAGTGAACTTCGGCACTCCAGAGTTCCTGGCTCCAGAGGTGATAAACTACGACTTTGTTTCCTTCAACACAGACATGTGGAGTCTGGGAGTCATTGCATACATGCTGTAAGTGTAGACAGACGTGCACACACACGGAGGTCCAGTTTGAACGCACACACATTAAAGACGTCCTCTCTTCTCCAGCCTCAGCGGTCTTTGTCCTTTCCTGGGGGACGATGACAACGAGACTCTGAACAACATTCTGGCCTGTCAGTGGAACTTTGATGAAGAGGAGTTTTTACACATCTCCGACCAGGCCAAGGACTTCATCTCCAAGCTCCTCGTCATCAACAAAAGGTGTTTTTCTTCTGCTTGACGGGACTGCCTGTCTGTTCGTCCCACTGTCCCCCCTCCAAGAGACTGTACATCAAGATGATGCATGAACCACTGCCTGTGTTTGTTTGTGTTTATCTGCAGCTGGAGGATAGGAGCCTCAGAGGCCTTGAGGCATCCTTGGCTCTCTGACTCGGCCCTCCATCACCGGCTCCATGAAAAGGTACAGTCCTACGTTGCGGTGGTGCAGTGATATTTACAGATGGAGTGAGTCTCCATTTTGTATCACCCGTAGCAAGTTGGTATTAACTAGCTTTGTGGTAATTGCCTTTTTCGCTGTCTTTTTACAGAAGACAATGTGCCGTTCCCGCCGGTCCTCATGCGTGCCTCCTACAGATAGTTGAGGTGAGTGTCGTTCATACGTGAACACATTGCCAACTCTGTTTAGTAAATAAAAAATGTTTTAGCTGCCGTCGTACATCGTTGTAGTTCAACATTACAAATAGTACCCCATCATGTCCACCAGGGAGCAGCAAGACACAGTGTTTGCGCAACGAGGCACGAGAATCTCGGCGTTGCACATTGTCCTGGTTGAAACTGATCTCTTTCATCCATGTTCTGTCTCGATCAGCGCGACGACTTGATTGCCCTAGCTGTGGCCAACTGGACCAATCCTGCTGTCCTCCTGTAGGATCACCTGCGCATCTGTGAAGATGATAATGTGTTATCACATTGTCGTTGATCAAGTAACTGCATGGCAATCAAGTATTATGTCAATGTATAAATGAAATTGTATCAAAAGATTGAAGAAAAATACATTGCTATTAATTGCAGTAGATTTGTGGTTTGATTATTCTTAAATTGGAGTAAATTGGAGGTTTGTTTTTGTTTTAAGCCCTACAGCAGATCTTCTGATAGTTCTGCAATGACTTCAGTGATTCTTCCCTTACATAGATTAGACATCCAGTTTACATTTACCTTTTAGATATTTATCAGTCGCTTCTTATCCAAACTGATGTACAAATAAAACATGCTCCACAAGGAAGTGGAGCAGATAATCATAGGCAAGAAGTGCACATTTCTCTACCTTTTGCTTTCTATTCTTGTTAGACACAAAGGATGACAAGGAATGTGGTATGCTATGATGATAAAGTGTGGATTGTGTTCAGAGGTTCAGTACTGTTCTCCACATGGCACTGTGGAATGATGTAAGAGTATGTACACTAAGGAGTTTTCCTCTCAACTTGACTGATTTCGTTTTTTGGTTGTTTTTGAGCATTTGACATCCACCTTAATTTATAATAAAGGATACTGCGTTCAAGCAAGGAACTGAATAAAGATATTTCTAGGTCTCTGAGGCCATACAGCCCATGTCAGGTTTGTAAAATATGTATTTCAGTTTTCTGTTTTCATAAGCTGTAGGTGCACTTTATATTGTTATTTATTTGAACATTTCTTTTTCAATTTAGCTAATCCTAGCAGTCAAGAAATATTATGTGTTAGAATTTGTACATTTGTTGTCATGTCCTATATTTTTTCATTCTTCTGTCTGTGTGTATGGAAAAAATATTTTTACTTTATATTAAAATAATTCAAGTCTTATGATTCTCCATATTCTTTTAATCGTTCATTTGTATTTGTGTCAATATCAAAACGTTTTTGATTGTTGTGTAATCTTGCTTGCATGAGCTCAATATTAAAATCAATACATACTCAAACAACATATTTAGAAATGTAAAAAAATATGTGCTTATTGACTTGCACTTATAAACAGTTTTGTCTCTTGTAATTTGTATTAAATGTTTGAATGCATGTAATTGTGTTTTAATGTAATCCAATGTACTTGTAATTGTTCATGCTACCTTCCATGAAGGGTTACTGTAGCTGTTGTATACTACCTATGAATTATTAGTTACCGTTTGAAAGTGGAGTAAAGAAACATTCAACATTAGATATTTGTCATTTTTGTTAAATATTTTCTTTTCTTATAGTTTTTATTTGTGTAGACTGTGTGGAATTACTTGATTTCATAGTTGCTACTTGTTTTTAACAATTGGATTCTTTGTAAACACAAAACAACATAACATGGTTAGTCCTCAACAATGGGTAAAACCAAGACAATTATGTGTGCTTTTTGGGGTGTGTAGCAAGTCAAAACATTTAATAAACATAGCATAACATCTAAATCTTCTTCTTACAAATTGTATTATTTGGGATTTTGGAGCAAACACTTCTGTGAAGTACCTTTGTGGAACTTGTTCTTGTGACTCAAACAGTGAAATAAACATATTAATGAACACATCCTATGTCATATCTTCATTAGGCTAATTATGTACATTGTATATTGTGGTAAGATATACTCTTATTCTACTCTTAATGAAAGTATTTAAAAAACTAGACTGCATGTGTTTGTCATTGAACAAATACAATGTGCCATCAAGAACAAACCCTTGACTGGTGAACTCTCCGCCTTCAGACGAGTATGGACAGAGAAACAAGGGTCCTGACCCCTAGAGAGATGAATGATATGTGATGTGTGGATTAGCTTCAAACCTTTGCCCCCATAATACCCAAAGGCAAAGATCTTAGCAAATCCAGTTTATCCATCCGTGGAATTTCACTTTTGAAATATCTCAAGAAACCAACCCTTGAAAAAGATCTGTTCCGATTTAAGCTTGGAATGAAAACAAACCTTGTTCATGATGACTTGTGTTTTAAAGGTTAAAAGGTTATTTGCGAGTGGTCAAGCATCAGGCTGACTCACAATCACTTTGTATTTATAATTTCCCTGCTATGTTGGACATTTACACATTGCGAATCATGTAGTTTCTTAGCAAAGACACACACACACACACACACCAGACACACATGTGCATCCATTCAAGATGGAAAGCTCAGATGATTCTGGAAGCCTAATTAAAAGCAACTGAGGGAGCCAGTGTGTGCGATACAGTTTGTTCACCTGAGAAAATAAACGTAATACTGGAGTTTGTGGGCTGGTGCTGGTGGTGGGGGTGGTTTAGCTGAGCTATGTTGGGAAAAAGTGGGAATAAGGGATTTTAACAAGGGTCAGAAGAAGGGCTGAGAAACAGAGAGACAGGAGAAGGGATACTGTGAGAAAGGGTTAGAGTGCAAACATGAAGGACACCCTATGCAAACATGTTTTTGCCAATGTCTTCATTGTGAACACGTATTTCAAATGATAGAATTTGACTCTTTCACTTGGAGAAGAGGAAAAACAGAGCACACATACTTGTGATTATATATAGCTGACAGGCTATGTCCTTCGGGTGGCTGCGATAGACAGGTCAAAGGTCCTTTACGGTATCTTAGATCTCACTGCCCAACTAATAAAATCCACACAATCACCTTCTTATCCTCTTGATCCATTTCTGCTATCTCAGTGTGTTTTCCCATCATCAGGATTTCAATTGGGCTTACGAAAATGTTGCCTGGGAAGGGCCGGCCTTGGCATTCAGCTTCAATTGAGTTCTGTACCACACAGGGAGAAATAATCAAATGACAACAATCAATCCTGTACGCTCCAACACTCAGACCGTGCCCCAGGCAGTGACAGGCCTGCTGGGCTCCATGATATCATGAGAAACAATTAAGGGGGACTGCCCGAGATAGACAGCGTCTATCCCAGCAGTTAACTGTGACGTATCCAGTGCTTTTTTCTAAGTTGATTAGTCTGGTCTGGTGTGTTTATTACATCCTGTGATCTGCTGCTGGCTTGTAGGAAAGAGAGTGTTCAGTAATCGAAATGAAATGCCGTATTATAGTAAGTAGGTCTATAGCTTTTACACAGTAGATCCATAGTTGTTGTAGAGCAGGACAGTAGTCAGTGTAATGCTGTGGGTACAATCTACAGAGTCTCTCTGAAGACACCTTGGTCTACATTTCTCCCTGTTGTCTAATAAATCATACAATTCTGGTTAGTTTCCATTTTCTGAGGATGAGGACGTGTGATAATGACTTGTAAAACAAGGACATTTTCTTCAAGATGTAATCAATAGTCTAATACCAGCAAATATCCATTTACCCCCCTACTTCCCACCAAGAACTGACAACCTTGTTTAGTCTATTATTTGTTTATTTTCACACATGGTTTCATCAGACACAAAGAGTTTTATGTCAGGAATGGTTCAGGGAGAGTTCAGCCATTCCTCCACTGCAAGCATAGGCAGGGCGAATCAGATCTGGCTAATAGCTCTTATTACTTTGAACATGCAGTCATTTGGCTGAACAGGTGAAACTGATTTCTGCCAGAATTTCTTCCTGCGTTGCGTTGGAGAGCCCGAGGGCTGGGAGCTAAATGGAGTTTTGTGTGACAGGCTCCAGCTCCATCGCTGGGCTGAAGCCTGGCCTGGAAGGGTGAGAAATTCAATTTAAGAGGAGAACAATCCTCCGCCCCGGAGTCCCCTCCATCCACATCTCCAGAGGCGATCTCGAGCTGCCAAATCAAAACCAGATGGACTTATTGAGCCTAAAGATAACAAATAGTGCCTGAGTTCCTGTCAGTTAGAGACCACCCTAGCAAGGAAAGAAAGAACAGAGCTTACCGACTGAATGTCTGCCTACATGTCCTTGTTTGTGACTTATGAACATGTTCCCGGACGTACAAAACAGTCTTGGACATCAATACGAATAGGGATTTGAGGAGGAGGTGGGGACATGAGCATGCTGTTCAGACCAGTGGTCCCCCAGTGACTGTTAGGGGCCAGCTCCAGAAAGCTGCTGGGGGTGGGGTGGGGGGGATAGACTGGTTACTTGTTGCAGAGGCTGGCGGGGGGTTTGTTTTGGCAGGGCGGGGGGTGGTGAGGGTGATGGGGGGGGGGGGGGGGGGGGGAGGGCAGGCCTGGTGGTTTGGGAGGAGGTGCTTGGAGAGTCCAGGTGACATCTTGGCTGTCAGCAGTGACCTGAGTCCCTGGGTTGCATGCTCCGCAACCTGTCAGTCTACACGCCTACCGCCCACACACACATCCAAACACACTGAGAGAGAGAGAGGGAGAGGGGGAGAGGGGGAGAGGGGGGCGCGTTTGGAGAGAGCAAGCCTCAGCAATGTTTGCAGGAGAGAAAGAGAGAGTGTGTGCGTGGGAGAGGGAAACACAAGAGTCGACCCCTCATAGCCTCCCCACAGATCAACTAGGAGAGTGTCCTTTGTAACAGGAGTTTCCTGTACGTAATTAAAAAATATTGGCTCTCCTCATAAGGGAGGCCAGGGTGGGCCAGGGGTGGACTCGAAACAAGACCTCCTCTCCTCTCTTCCTCTCTTCCTCTCTTCCTTCTTCCCTTCTTCCCTTCTTCCCTTCTTCTCCCCTCTTCTCCCCTTCCCTCTTCTCCTCTCCTCTCCTCTCCTCTCCTCTCCTCTCCTCTCCTCTCCTCTCCTCGCCTCTCCTCTCCTCTCCATGGAGGTCTGGAGAGAGGGCCAGCTGGGTTTGTGAGGACCCAGGGGGCAGGTGGTTCTGATTTGCGTGTGGTTGGGGGGTTGGGGGGGGGGGGGGGATGCAGGGTGTGTGGGAGAGACAGAGCGTTTATGTTCAGTTAATGGCAGTACACGTGTCACACGTGTGGCAGCGTCCAGCGGCTGGAAACACGCCGGGTGACGGATCTGTTTTTAACACTGCGGACGTTTGTCACCAAGGTGCAGTGGCCTCATTCAATGAACCCTTTCTGGGCACCCTCATCTATCACCTTCCACCTGGATAATATGATGTCTTTCTATGTTGTGATATCACGTCCCACAGTGTTCTGTTAGCTCTCCTGCTGTAACGCATACGAGTAGACCAAGCAAATGATCAAGAAGCAATTATTATTGATTGCAGCTTGGGCAATTTCTGTTTAAACATGATTAGCAAGATGGATTTTTTAAATCAACTTACATCCACAAAAATCCATAATAATGTGGCTTAGTACACACATGCGGCACATTTTATGAGCGAGTTGCTTTTCGGCAAACGGTCAAACATGACTTATGAAATGAAAACAGGGGCCTCCCACCCACACACTCGCACGCACGCACACACACACACACACACACACACACACACACACACACACACACACACACACACACACACACACACAGAGACTGGTTCTCAGTGGTAGAGAAACACAGCGGCTTGCTGTGTCCAGTGTTTTCAGAGCGCTGATCAAATGGCCCTGCTGAAGCCTTTAATGATTTGAGAGGGCCCCTGCTGCTGGCTCATCTGTGTGGCTCCATATAATCCCCCAGGTTGGGCCCTACCGCTGGCCAGCCTCTCCCACAAAGGGGCCCTCCTCCATCAGCCCTGTATTTACCCGTCCCCTTGGCTCACCCCTCGGCCTGCACGGGGTCTCTGTTCAGTCTGCCAGGCGTGCTGAGAGGCCTCTGGGCAGCGCTGTGGCAGGGAGAGGCGGAGTGATCCATCAGGAAGCCCTGTGTGCTGAGGTTCACACATGGGTCTGGGACTGCATGGCCTGGCTGCTCAGTCTAATGAGTCGACGAATGAAGGATCGAGGAGGAGACCAATAAGCTGCCTGAGGGATTGCGTGTGTGTGTACAGTCTGTGTGTGTGTGTACAGTGTGTGTGTACAGTGTGTGTGTGTACAGTCTGTGTGTGTAGTCAGGGAAGGAGACTCGAGAACCTAAAACCTCCAGATAACCCAGACAACAGAACATATTCGGTATCCTTTTTTTCCCCTTCCATGTAAATGACCTCTCACCCCACAACCCTGCCCGGTAACGTACCTCTGCCTTGGGTTTGTCTACGCCAGCCTCTCACCCACACACTCGGTACAGTACACATCCATCTCTCAGTGGCGTCCTCCCATCCCACCCACAGGGTCTGTCCTCCCTCCGCGTGCTGAGTGATCGATGAGCTGAGTCCTGGTCTCGCTGCGGCCGGACCGTACAGTGTGTGTGTGTGGGGGGGGGGGGGGCGGGGGAGGAGGAGCCCCCCAGCTTGCTCTCTGTCTGACTCTCAAAAACAGCAGCCGGAGCCAACACAAACACCACACAAAGGCACCCAATGGCAAGCCAGGCGGCTAGCTGCTAGCGGCTAGCTGCTAGCTAGCAGCGGCGGGGTTGAGGTTTCCCACGATGGAGCTCAGACGGGGAGAGGGAAGATTCTCCGAATAGCTGGGACCAGGGACGGTCGACACGGCCACTGAACGAGCCGGGGTCAGAGAGAGAGCGCTGAGGTGAAGTGGGAGAAGAAGCAGTCAGGCTCGGGTGGTTTTAATTGGCTTTTCTCGCTCGGACCAATTTGTCCCTCGTTGATGCATAAAAAAGCCCAGCGTGATGTGGGGAATGCAACCTTTGCACTACAGACTGTCGTGAAGCTCTCTGCGCCCTGCGCCTGTGCAGCCAGATAACCCTCCCGTGTTGGTTCCAGATGTGCGGTCTGTCATACATTAACCTGGCTCAACCCCATTAGCCTATTTCTAGTGATGAACAGGAGAGGGTGGGGTTGTGGGGTGCGGGCGGGGCAGAGCGGTTAGTCTTGTGTGGGATCACTGATCTTTGGCAGTACTGTCTTGTCAGGACAGGGATAAGATTCATCGCCGGTCTTTTCTAGGACCAGCATTTCTGGTCAGAACGGGCTGGTCTAACCTCCTTTTAGACAGGACAGACAGGAAGCAGAACCACTGTGGTTCATTCTTAGGACCAGATTCACTTAACCACACAAAGAGATTGTTTAAGAAAGAGACGTTTATGTGTTGTGGGGCAGCACAGACACAAGATTTACGGTGTGCCGGCTACTATGAGGCATTTTGGATGATGACTGTGCTGTTACTGGTAGGCCAGAAGGATTTATAGCCGTCGGGAAATACCGCTTCACAGCAGTTTTATTATTGTTAGAACAATCCTACCTTGTCCATCACTTCTATGGAATGGAGCAGCGCTTTTGTTAATTGCTGCATCCTTATATGGCAAAAGAAACATTATATATCTACCTATTATTTTTAAGTATGTGACAACATTTCCTCTGAATATTTCATGATTAACGTGATCTGAAAGGGTTAGGGCTAACCCTTAAAACATGTAAAGAACATTGACATGGTAATTTAACATCTACAATAAATAAAAAATAAATAAAAGGCATTAAGTAATGAATGTACTAAGTTATGAGACAATTTTAGGCCTCTACCTTATCACTGAAAGATTCAACCAATTAATCAAATGATGGAATTGTAATGGTTTACAGCTGCATCATATACTTTATTGCATATTTACAACTTTATCAACAAAAGAAACTACTAAGAAATTGTACAAAGCCATTTCAAAATGGATTACTGTTAAGATAAAAAAAGGGTTACAATCCAGAAAAGCTGTATATTGTACATATAAAAATATATGGGGATTTTTGTTCCACAGAATTTTTCCATCTTGCATTTGGTTCAGATTCTGTAAAAATGTACTGTCGGTAGGAACATCTTCATTCATCTATGTTCATCTCTAAATGATCATGCGTGTATGTGCGTGTGCACGGGCATGGAGGTCCACGCGGTCCGTGGGATAGGAGGAAGCAGAGCCACGGAGGCATTAGTGAGAAACAATGACCCACACACATCCTGCCGCTGCTGTCAGAGTCCTCAAGACCCTACACAAACACACACGAACCAGGAACCACAACACCCTTCCCACCCAGATCCAAGCTTTGTTTCAGACTCCATATTGACTGCTCGTCTTGTTGGCTCAAATGGGTTTGCTTCTCCTTCTTTTTTCTTCCCTGAAAGTGCCCATTTATTTTTAGCCGCTTTTAAAAATGTCCCCCTCTCAATTAGTCTTGGTCCGGGCGAGAGCATCCAGGCGAGGGGATGACCACAGCGACAGCCGGAGGAGGGGAGCTTCCTGTCTGGTTGCTTGGGGTGGCAGTAGCCGTGGTGGAATGTAGAGTAGGGATTCGTCTGGAACACGGTCCGCGAGTAAACACACAGACCCCTGCGGGACCCTGTCTGTGTCAGTTGCTGCTTCTACAGTACTTACAGAAGTATGTAAAACACTGGCAGGATTTTTATGTTTTAAACCAGAAGTCCAGACCTCCACTCCCCATGGCCTTCGCATCCCGTAGCCCCCCTTTGGGCCCGAGCACTTTCTCAGCAGTCGCCTTTCTCTCTTTTTCTCAGGCTCACTTTCTTTGGCTCTCTGTTTCTCTCTCTGTTTCTCTCTCTGTTTCTCTCTCTGTTTCTCTCTCTGTTTCTCTCTCTGTTTCTCTCTCTCTCTCTCTCTCTCTCTCTCTCTCTCTCTCTCTCTCTCTCTCTCTCTCTCTGTCTCCCCCTTTCCATTTCTCTCTTTCTCTCTCTCCCTCTGGCAGCTGGGAGGCCATCGGGGCCTTGGGGCCCACGGAGCACACATCAGCACAGAGCGGGAAACGCTCCCCTGATTGCCTTCACACAGAAACGCACTTTCCAGAAACTCAGCAGAAATGAGTGCCGAGCGGCTGTGTGAGGAGGTTAATGTGCCCGCACCTGCAACCCCGACCCCCCCCACCCCCTACCCCACCCCCACCTCACCCCCACCACCCCTCCCAGGGCTGCTCCTGCAACCTCTCCTCATCCCTGTCTGGATAGCTGGCAACCTCTTCTCAAACAACCCTCAGACACTTCATAACCAGGACAACTCTTCCAAAACAGAACGCTTTCTCTGTCAAGATCCCACAATAGCAGCCATTCTGGTGGAGAATAGAATGTCCTGACCATGAACGCTGTCAGGAAAGTCCTCAACGTTTTCATGCTACGTTTGCCCAGTGCTGTGTGCTCTGATGAGTTGATGACAGAATGACCCCAACAGGAGTTTTTTTTCCACTGCTTTTTTCATTACCTACTACATGGTTCGAGTTCAACATGGTACAGTAAGGAGGACCACCCATGTTTTAACAGGCAAAAATAGAAGAAAAAAAGTTAGCGGTGGTCGCGTTTGCGGTAAACTTTTGCTCAAGCTCTGTAAAATGCTGACAAGCGCCAGAGAACAATCTAACCAGCAGAGGGCGACCAAAACTGTGGAAAAAACACCCTTCCATTTAGACCAACATGACCTCCTGTTTTCCTAAAGTGTCCAAAATAACGTATCCCATTACATTCACAACCAAAGGAGACATTTAAGACGGAAGGTATGGACAGTTTTGCCCACCAAATGGAGAGCCTTATCCACTTAAATGGTTTACTCAGAGAAGCAGAAAATCCAGTTTAGACTTTAGATTTTGTAACTGAGAAACACTACCGAATATCTACCTTTCCTTTCAGAGAGTTACTGGCAGTGTAGGCGAGCGGCATTGCTCAGTGCACAACATAACCCCTTCGTTGAAGCCCGTAAACGACTGTTAAACTTGAAACTGCTGCACAGCTCTGTATGGGCCTACTGTTCGAGCAGAGGTCACCTCGCCACACAATGTGCTGCTGTGTTATGCCTTCAACACATTTGATGGAAGTCAGGGACCAGTCCAGTTTAATCATACCTTTCCTCCCTGCCTGCCTGGCTAGCCTGGTCCTTCACGTACAACATCCACACCGCTAAGTGACCGTCCACGCCGCTCCTCCGCCCACTCCGGCACCTCTCCCCGCCGTTCCCATAGCGAGGACCCGCCACTGGCCTATCCCACGCAGCCGCCAAGACCTTGGTGGTCTGGAGTGACTCCGAGGTGGCATGGCCGCAGGGCTGCACAGAGTAAACAGGACACAGGGGGATGGAGGGATGGCGGGAGAGAGAGAGAGAGAGAGAGAGAGAGAGAGAGAGAGAGAGAGAGAGAGAGAGAGAGAGAGAGAGAGAGAGAGAGAGAGAGAGAGAGAGAGAGAGAGCGAGAGAGAGAGAGAGAGAGAGAGAGAGAGGGGAGAGAGAGAGAGAGGGAGAGAGAGAGGGAAGGAAGGAGGGATGAAGGGATGAGAGTGTGCCGTCAGCAGCCTTTTCCTCCTGCCCGGGGGGGGAGGAAAGCCTTTAAAGCCCACAGATTCAGTGCTCACACACAGAGAGGACTGCACTGAGACTAACAGTTTAGAGGACAGGAAGGAGGGGGGGAGTGCATGGGTGTGGGGTTGTGTGTGGGTTGCCTTGTTAACATTTATTGTTATTGACATATTTGGACAACTTCTCAACATATTTTTGACTTTGCTTGTCCATCCTCTGACACAGGACAGGATGGTAAATGTTCTTGTCATTTGACTGGGAAAAAAAAGTTATATCTATATATCCACCAAATTCAATGTACTTTCTAGATAATCTATAAAGAACGTTGGATTTCACCAGTGCTCAGGCTTGAACTGTGAAATGAGTAGCCAGCATTCACATCTTAGACACACCGCCTGTTTCCAATAATATTACCCCTGCTGGCGATGACAGGTTGAAAAGTGATTTACCTGAACAGACTTTTATTACAAATCTTTTTTGTGTGCAGTTCCTTGTGCTGCTAAAGCAGTATTGCCTGTTCCACTCTAGCCTTGGAGTCCACAACCACTGCTTGGTTTCCGGCTTTCTGACACCGGTGATGGAGATCGATGAGGTGGAGGCGGACAAAAGATTAGCCACTGGAGCTGTCGCTGAGCGTTGTACAAATGTATACCAGTTATTCGTAGGATCAGCATACTTACCCCATCCTCGGCCACATCATCCCATGTGAGGTTTGTCTTATCAAATACCGTCAAAAAAGAATTAAATCCCTTACAGTAGTGTGAAATAGTATTTTCCATACAAACAAAAGCAGGACAAACTCAGAAAATGACAATGTGACTAGGCCTGACAGAAGGCTGCTTCTCCTCAGATAAATTGTCCTTTGGGAACCCATTTTTCCGCTAGTGGCTTTTTCATTATTTTCGTTCAGAATCCACATCCAAAGCAGTGTACTTAGTCAGTGTTTGGATAGATTCAGAACCAGTCATCTGGGTTTTGTCTCTGTGTTTAATACGCCAAGGGGGGAAGACAAAGATGGAACCCTCTCAACCAGGAAATATAGGTATCTAATGAAGCTACTCCCTGCTGGAGCCCTGTCAGAACTGGCAGGCCTGGTAAACTAATGACATACTTGTCTCTCTAGCTGGAAAGAGAAATATACCACCACAGAGGATGCCTCAGTCCTAATAACCAGTTTGACAGAGACACAGGGACGCAAACTGCTGAACTCCATAAGGCCACTCCCTCAAGAAGACTCTTCTGTTCGGAAAAACACGTGAAAAAGAACGCTATTCAAGCGGAATCAGCTGAGACTTGTGTGATTCATTGAGAGGTTTGAGGACATTGGAACGATCCGTAGCTAACCTGAAATTGATCATATTTCAGCCGGACATGTGCTTTCCCTTTCCTGGATTACTGAGGCGTGTAATAAAACGCACACTGTTGAACAGGGTTCCTCTGAACCCTAAAGCCCCAGAACTGGGGTGTAATATGATGAGGATGCTTATGAATTTCATATTTCAGTCAAGGATAGAGTGCCCTAATTAGAACTGTAGACAGGGTAAGGAGCCAAGATATTGGGAGATCGAGGAATGCGTGTATATGTGCATGTGTGTCTTTGTTTGATGGGGTGAAATCATACGAAATCCTATGTGATTCTGCTCTGTGCTGTTATTGCTAATGATTGAGTCGAGTGATCCAAAGACAAAGAGTCGTTTCTCTCAGACATTAAATCAGACTTGCTAAATCCATTTGCTTCTAAAGCATGAGGCATTGGCCAGGGTTCAACTGACCAAGAGGACTATAAATAGACTTTCTGGCTCAGCTGAACTGTGTCCATAAGTATGGGCCACACGGCCTGCCTGTAAATAGAGATTTTCATAATCGCTAACAGTCCAAAGCAACAGCCTAATGAACATAATGGATGCAAGCATCATTAAGATGGTGATTCAGGCTGTTCATTTGATGTAATACTGCT
Source organism: Osmerus mordax (assembly GCF_038355195.1). Taxonomy (NCBI): domain Eukaryota; kingdom Metazoa; phylum Chordata; class Actinopteri; order Osmeriformes; family Osmeridae; genus Osmerus; species Osmerus mordax. The sequence goes on from NC_090065.1 coordinate 14,308,747, forward strand.
GTGGCTGCTTGCCAGTGGGGTTCTGACTGGGAGAGGTGACTCGGAGGTGACTCGCAAGAAGCTGACTTGGAGAATCCAGCATCTGATTAAATTCAAACTTTATTGATACCTCCCTAGTAACCTTTTTACCTAGTTTACCTAGTAAAACCAGTATGTTGTGCACCATCTCCTTAGATCAATGATGATGAATGGTTCAGTTGATCAGATATGATGTAATTTAACTTTACACCTCGTGCTTTTAGTGGAATATTTCGTTGATTCAGGTAATCAGTCTCTGATACGGGCCCCGATAACTCTCCCATCTACAGGCAGGCCACGTTCTGAGCATGCAGTTGCCGTTAAGGTGAGTTAGTACGTTCATTCCGGCGTGTCGAGATAGTTCTCCGTAATTAATGATCTCTGCAGCGTCCGTTTGGCTTGGAGAAGGACGGAGGGAGGGGAGTGGGGGAGCAGAGGGAAAATTAACAGCTGCGTTTCATAAGAGAGAAAAGAGCAGAATTTAAAGCACGCCTGATTTGAGAGCCCATAAATGACTGCTCGTCTGCTGGCGTGGGTGGCCTCCATGCAGGCCCCTGGTGTGCCGGAGCGCAGAGCATGAAATGACTCCAAATTGGCAGTGTTTGCCCCTCGGAGGAGAGCTCTTTCAGATGCTATCCTGGTCCCACAGAGAGGTAGTCCATAGGGTCGCCGCTTATTCAATTAGTCCTGAAACCATGGCTCTGGCTGGAGCGCGTGAGAGGTGAGACCGAAGAGTCAAGAGAGATCGTTCTAAAATGGAGTTGAAGGGCTGGGGGGGGGGGGGGGATGTAGATTGTATGTAGATGCATGTAACATTTTTTACTTCATATGATTTCATTTGAATTACACTTATCTCAGTTGTGACGTATTTAATACCTAGACTCATTGTGAATCTTAGCAAGTGACGGAAGAAGCAACATGAAGGACAACAGAGATTTTCAGGCTGGACGGACTTCATAATCTGCTGCATATTAGGCCTTTTGCCAGAGGGTGGCGCTTTGATGTCATTTCTCAACCTCAGCTTGAGCGGAAATTGACATTGTGGACTGTTCCAGAAATGCAGAACTTTCATTGCAGGAGTATAATTCACTGGAGTTCACGTATGATATTTTCTGAAATGAAATACCTCCCCACCAAAAACCCGTTGGGGCTAAGCGCTCATCTCGACTGGGATACGTGCCTGGCATGTCTCAAGACGTCCCGGATCTCATTTTCACGGGACAGTCTTCCTCCCTGTCTGTAAGGAGAGAGGGATATTTTGGTGTTAGTTTGAGCTGATAGACACTGACACCCAGACTAAACATGGACCAGGTGATGACAGGGTCTGTGGAATCCAACCATGGACGCTCCACCGCGCCCAGGCTATGTCTCATGGCGTGGACAGTCTTTGCAGATAATGGCAGGCTGGCTTGTGCCACGTTCTCCTGGACACTTATGCCCCCTCGTCTTCTCTGGCGTGTGATACAAACTGCCAACTCAGTCAGGTCACGTGAAGGTAAATGCTCCGTTAAACAGGAGCAGTTGAGCTGTTGTTTACTTACTTCAAATTCTGAATTCCATCCTTTTGGTGGGACCTTCACTCTAGAACTATCATTACAAGTGCCCAGGTCTGGTTTTCATAAGTCTTCATTTGAATCATCTAAAGCATCTTGGAGGCCCCCTGCTTAATCTTACAACAACCTGTCTCATAGTTAGACCTCAGTCATTTTTGGCCACTCTTGTAGCAGTGTTTGGCTCCCTTATTTTGCAGTGGAATCATATGAATAGTTGTAGAAACCTCATTTAACGAGGTACAAATGAGTATGGACTATAAGAGCCAACTAAGAGTTCTCCATTCTGTGGTGAAGGCCTGTGTCCAGCCAGCCAGCCTGTCAGCCAGCTAGCCAGCCTGTCAGTCAGCCAGCCTGTCAGCCAGCCAGTCAGCCAGTCAGCCAGCCAGCCAGTCTGCCTGCCTGCCTGCCTGCCTGTCAGCCAGCTAGATAGCCAGCCAGCCATCCACCCTCTGTCAGACGAGGAAGCCCAGAGTTCGGTACATAACGGAAACAGGGGCAGTTATGATTGAGTTCCTGTTATTGACTGCTTTTTCTTGATAGAGCAGGTCTCTGCCAGGTTCATGTTTTCCCCTGCCAACAGTCAGAACACAGAGTGAGCACTGTGGAGACCTTTTACGGAGCCATGCACCTGAGCCCTGGCCCCCACGCCCATGGTCTCAACTCCAAACACCACTGGACTGTGTACACAACATCTTTCACAGGGTCACACAGAATGTCAAGTTTCTCAGCTTCCTGTCTACTAATGCTATAAAAACCACATCAACTACACATCATCTTCTCTGATCATTATACAGCATACAGTACATCGTACTTGTACAGACATCAGCAGTGTAGTAGCTCTGTACATTTTTGATTAGGAATTTATTTGAGTGTGTTTGTGCGACATTATTTATTATATATTATCTATCCATCCATCTATACATCCATCTATCCATCCATCTATCCATCCATCTATCCATCCATCTATCGAAGATACGGAGGAAGCACATCTGTAGTCTGTAGGCCCTCAAGGCTTCTGTTCACTGAGGACCTGGCAGCCACAGGAGCCTGGAGGACAGTAAATCAGAGTGAGGATTGAGACGTCCCAGGCTGCTGGAGGAGGAACTCTGTGGGTTGGGAGTGGAGCATGGAGGTTAGAGGGTGAGAGGTAGTGTGCTGTTTGGCTCCGCTCCCAGCCCCCCAGTCCAGCCCGGTACAAGAGTCCAGAGGCTGAGGGAAGTGTTTGTTGTGCCGTCGGTTGTAGCGCTGCTGCCATCTGGGTATAGACCTCTGGTCAGAGCCGCACAGAAGTGTGTGCGGGCCCGGCTGCCAGAAATAATACTAATAAAAGAAAGAGGCCGCTCTGTGCCTCCTCCCCTAAGAAGAATCTGCTACAGTAATGGTATTAAAGTTCTAAAACAGGATTAAAGAAGTAGCAGTTTTTTTTTTTTTTCTTCATCCAATGTCACATTCGAGCACGTTCAACATCTTTAGTTCATTATGGGACCCCTGAGGTTTGGAGCTTCGGTGGACAACAGTGCATGTTCTGAGGGGAAGGAGGACAGGGCTCACAGCTGGAGTGGATTTGACTCTTGTGTTTCTCTACAACGATGCTGGGAGGAGCGCTGGCAGAACACAGCTTTGGGAACGGTGGTGGAGATGACCTTTGTTCGTCTTTCCTTCAACTACAGTGACATCTTACTGTAATCATTTTTTGAAACACTCCCTTGTCTCCAAACAGATATTTATTGACCGTTACGGAAACTGAGAGGACATTTATAGTCTGGAATGGAAGGAGTTCTTTCAGAGAGGTGTGGCACTTCCACCCACAACTCCTGGTGAGTGTGAGGGTAAACACTGTGGATATGTTTACATCTTTACATCCCAGACACCAGTGTCTCACCCTCCTTCCATCCAAACCAGTCCAGGCTGACAATGAGTTGATACTGGACCCAGTCTGTTCTTACTAACATGGCAACAAAGGTACCTCCTCAACCTCCTCCCTCTACCTCCTCAACCTCCTCCAACTACCTCCTCAACCTCCTCCCTCTACCTCCTCAACCCCCTCCATCTACCTCCTCCACCCTCTCCTCCACCTCCTCAACCTCCTCCATCTACCTCCTCAACCCCCTTCATCTACCTCCTCTACCTCCTCCATCTACCTCCTCAACATCCTCCATCTACCTCCTCAACCCCCTTCATCTACCTCCTCAACCTCCTCCATCTACCTCCTCAACCCCCTCCATCTACCTCCTCAACTCCCTCCTCCACCTCCTCAACTCCCTCCTCCACCTCCTCAACCTACTCCATCTACCTCCTCAACCCTCTCCATCTACCTCCTCTAGGAGGGGGTTGAGGAGGTGGAGGAGAGGGTGGAGGACCACCCTCTCCTCCACCTCCTCAACCCCCTCCATCTACCTCCTCAACCTACTCCATCTACCTCCTCAACCCCCTACCTCCTCCCAGCTCCTCCACCTCATCCATTGAGTTTCTAATGAGGGGGTAACTGTTTCCCACACAAAGCATGGCCAAGTCAGGACACTGGAAGAGCAAAGGCCTAGCGAGGATGTTCATACTGTACCAACGATGCTTGACTGCTGGATCCTCATAACAGGGTCACCAAAAACAGGCAAATTAAGAAACAAAAGGCCAGTTCAGCTTCATCAGACTTGCATATTTAGCCAGAAGAGAGTGAATGAGGTTCAGCCCCATCGCATCGCTCTTGATCTGTAATCCTTCCTGGAGCACCATCAAGCCACCTGTTTCAGCCAACACAGTCATCCATTAAGCCTTACCCCGAGGTGCTGATTGCTTTGCCCCCGACCCCGGGTGCTTGTTTACTCAGGGCATGGTTGCCAGTGGGGATCGAGGGGGGTGGTGGGGTGGGGGGTAATTAGAATTCCATGGACTGGGGCTGTGGTGAGCCCCTCCCCCCCACCACCCCCACACACACAAACAGCCAGTCAGGCCGTGTGATGGGCCTGTGATGCAGCCCTCTGCCTGGACACTGACTTGTTGTTACAGCTGGGCGAGGCAGAGGTGCCGAGAAGTCAAGTGACTCGACTGGGGTCAAAGCACCTCTCAGCCGCACACGCACAGAGACACACACACACACACACACACACATAAAGATGCGTGTACACATTAGACAAACACACCCTCGTGCAGGCGCCCGAACACACGCGCACGCACGTGCACACGCTTGTATACAACACACACAAGTACAACACTTGTCACACACACACACACACACACAAGTACCTCTATCTTCATAATCGTCGCTTAATCATGTGAACTGCCTCTGATTTTTGTCCAGACAGACAAACGCATTGTCCGGGCTTGTTGATTTAACCCACAGCTCCCGTTGGTAATCTGAATATGAAACACTCGGAGATTGCTTTGGCTTCCTTCCTCCTCACGTTAAACCATCGTTTCAACACATGCAGCAACCAGGCTACCTCTGGTCTCACCTCTTCTGTTTCTTTAGCCGACTTAATCTTTGTGGGAGCCAAGTACAGCTCAGGAAGGCAAACAGACCATTGAAGAGATGAATATCCTCACTCTCTGAGGACAGGAGTGCAGTTCTGACTGTCAACCAACAGGAGGTGCTAACTCTTAACCCAGTAACCCAGAACATGCGTGCCGATTTGTTTGTCAGTGCGTTAGGACATCAATGGCCCACAACACCAGTGGTTTACTATTTCCGCAGTAGTAGAAATTCTTGCTTGCAAATCAGATATATCTCTAATTATCTGTCTGTCTGCCAGTTTTTCCCTGATGGGGAATGGCGCTATGAGGAGTAAGGTTTCAGACAGGACAGCAGCCAGACTCTGTCCTGGTGCTCCATCTCTATCTGTCTAAGTGTGTGTGTGTGTGTATGCGTGTGTGTGTGTGTTGGTCTGGGCTTTGCCAGTGTGACAGAGTAGGAAACTGTTTCCACCTCATGAGGCAGCCTGGGCAAGCCCACCTGTTTTTAATCCTGGTCCTGAGTAAGTCCCAGAGAAGATTGATGAGCCTAGTTACATGTGTCCAGACAAATAGGGCAGTCAGCCATACCAGAGCCAGACACCCTTCAATATGAATGTGTGTGAGAGAGAGTGTGTGTGTCTGTCAGAAAGGGCAAGCAAATGGGTGTGTGATGGGAGAGAGTGGTGAAAGCGGAGTGCGTTCAAGTGCGAGGTGAAGCGACTGTGCAGTACCTAGCAGGTCCAACAAATAAATAACCAACCGTGTTTCTACACTTTTCTATTGATGCAGACCAAAACATTTCCTTTCAAAACACCGACACACACACACACACACACACACAAATGATGCGTTCTTTCAAAGTTGCAGTCAGTCATGGAGCCCTAGTGTCTCATTTTTCTCTGGGCTGCTGTTTTTGATCACCTAGCCCATCAGTGACACAGCACTTCTGAGTTTGTGTGTGTGTGTGTGTGTGTGTGTGTGCGTGGGAAGTGCTGGCACCGAGAGCCAAGCACTATGAGCCCTCCTGGCCTTATCAGCGCCCAGGTCGCAAGGCAGACTGCAGAGGTAGGGGCATGGAGAGGCACAGACAGAAGGACGGGGGGGGTGGGGGTGGGCAGGGGGAGGGGGGGGGGGGCGGGCAGGGGGAGGGGGGGGTGGGGGCGTGGGAGCACCCGGTGCCCTCTGGTGTGGGTTTGTTCTCACAGGGACCCCCGCTGTGCTGGGCAGGAGTGCTAGCGCCAGATAACCGCAGCGCTGGATGAATGGATGTGAGAAACACGAGGAGAACAACAACATAGGCCGGTAATCTCCAGCGAACACCGCTCCGACAGGATCGGGTCCTTATTGTTATTTGGGCCGCTTCGTCTGGTGTTTTCGACGTTGACGCCTTGTTAAAAACATGTCTGTCAAAACCACCTTTAACTGTTCCATGTTTGATACTGACAGGCGACAATGCTCTTCTAAATAGAAAACTTTGGGTTTCTGTTGAACTATTGAAATTCCCCTCAGCTGAGTTTCACTCCTGAAACCATGCTATTCCCCTCCACAGTCTAGCCTGTTAGTGCTCCAGAGGGGGTAAGGCAAGTGAGGGAGTTTGTGTCCATCTCTGCCTCCGTATATTTGGGGCTTTCACATCGTACTGTACCTGTTTCTCCTCCCATCTCACTTTGAGTGTTCCAGAACTTTCTCTGTGGATCTGCAGTTCCTCAGCTGGCTGCTGGAGGGGTGGACAGGTCCGGGGGGAGCCCCTGTAACGTTAGACCCTCCCCTCGTTTACTGTGGGGCCCTGGGGTCTGAGCAGCCAAACCCTGCTCAGCTGAAAACACATACAGGACACACACACACACGCTTCGACACAGATGGACGCACACACACACATTATGCAGACACAGTACACACATGCACACACACACACACACACATATACACTTGCACACACACACCCCTGCAGGCCTGTGCCTACTGCTTAATGCCCCATTACTGTAAACTGCACAGCCACTCAACCCAATTACACCTCAATTGAAGCCACTGAAATGGGAATTAGCTTGATTGTTGGACAAAGTAGTGATTCATGAGGCCTTAGCTTGCCTGTGTACCAGGTAGATGTGCTCTCTCTGTACACTCCAGATGACAAGAGTTGACACGGTTACACTCTAGATGACAAGCAGGTGTGAGGAAATACAGATAGCAGACACATAACTGTGCAGAAGACTGGAAAAAAAGAGAAAGCCAGAGAGAGATAGAGCTGGAGATTCTGAAAGAGGGGAGGGGCCTATTCAAGACAGGAAGAGCAAGAGACAGATGGAAAGATAGAGGGAAGAGGGAGAGGGAACGTTCATGTGCGTACTTCCTGCCTGGGTCAGGTGACCTGCTGGCTGGAGGAGGAGAGGGAAGGAGGGCGGGAGGGGGGGGGGGATGGGGGGAGGGAGGGAGGGAGGAGGGAGGGAGGAGGGGGGAGGTGGAGGAGGTCTCTCCTCTCAGAGGGATTGTGGCGGGAGGCTGAAGAACCACAGTTTCCTCCTCAGGATGTCAAGTAGGAAGGACCACGCCATGTTTGTCTGAGCAGCGGCCCACTCTTTATCACACATCTCTGGCTCTCTCTAGCTCTCTATCTCTCTTTCTATCTGTCTCTCTCTCTCTCTCTCTCTCTCTCTCTCTCCATAGTTTCATCCTTTTTTATATTTCGGCTGTTTTCCCCACCTCTCCTTCTCTCTCTCTCGTGTGCGGTTCGATTCTTTCCAAGACAATCCAATAAATATTCAATGTCCCTTCATCAGCACGATACACTTTAGACATTGTTATCCATGTTCACTCTCTTTGGATGCTTCATCTACACCACTCTTACTTTTAGTGGAAATGGTTTTGTTTAAGTATTTGCAGTATTGCGGCAATTTAACAGTGCTCGTGTGTATATCTTAGTATAAATGTCTGATTAGCTGTCACCTAGCGTGCCCTGAAGGTCTACAATGAGGAAACAATTGAGTCAAGTGGGCTCTCTGTCTTCCTCACCAGCCCCAGTCATGAATCACAGCCCAGCCCAGTCAGGCCTGGGCCACCCAGCATCCCAACCCACCCAGGCCTCCAGGCCTCTCAGCCCCCCCAGGCCTCTCAAGCCCCAGGCCTGTCCCAGGATGTCCCTGGCCCCCCAGCCTGTTGTTCCAGGGCTGAGGTCAGCAGATAAGGGCTCTCTGGAGATGGATGGTCACCTCAGGCGGAGTGACAGGGGAACTCACGTCTGGGTGTGACCCAGTGTGGCACACTGTGGCCACTGAATTGTATTTCATGTAAACGTCTGTCTTTGGAGGCTTTGGATATGAACATCTCGGATTCACGGTTTCCTTCGCTGAAGGCTGGATTTGCTCACTGGTCACTAGATGTGAAAGTTCGGCTCTCCGGATTAGGACGACTGGCATGTGATCGGTGTGAAAGCGACGTCAATAACAGCCACGAAATCCATGCACCCTCTGGTCAGCTCTGTCTAGACAAACACTACACAATCAACTTGGCAAATGGTCCCTGGTATGTTCTTAAAGCCATGACCAGTCACCCGCCTCCCTGCCCTCCTGCTCTCTTTATCAACTGGCAAACAAGTGAAAATGACAGTCTGCCCTCGCTCTGTGGAATTCCAGCCATTCCCCTCGCGGCCAGCTTTCCTGCCTGCTCATGTAATCGGAGGGAAACAGAGTTGGCTTCCCAGCACCATGGCCTCCAGATAAGACCCATTTATCACACAGGGTCCCTCTGAGACCTGCTCTGGCTCACCCAGACCCAGGCTCAAAACCAGACCCAGACCCAGACCCAGGCTCAGGCCCAGACCTATGCCCAGACCCAGACCTATGCCCAGGTCCAGGCTCAGGCCCAGACCCAGACCTATGCCCAGGCTCAGGCCCAGACCCAGGCCCAGGCTCAGGCTCAGGCCCAGACCTATGCCCAGGCCCAGACCCAGACCCAGACACTAGACCCAGACACTAGATCACCAGACTCAAGTCAACACTTCTACAATGAATCTGCAATCTGCTTCAATCCAGCCAAATTCCAGCACAAAACTCAAACTTCCACCCAATTCAGTTGAAGGCCCTGACCTCTCCTCATGATGAATCTCAGACCTGCACTTAGTAACTGTGTGTTAACGCATAGTAATAAAATACAACACATAAATCATTCCATTCCAGCATTTCAACCAAATATTGAGTAATGATGTACAGCGCAGAGCATAACAAGCCCACATTTTGGCTCAAACAAAGGTCAGTGTCATATAACACCTTTACAGTAATCTCATAAACGTGTCTCTAAATTACAAATGAGGGGATCACTCCTCAAACCCGTCGGGAGAAACCACAGTGGGAGTCTGTCGCAACTTCGATCTGTCTTCTTCGTTGGCGGCTGGTGTGGCAAGGTGCCAGTGCCCACTCTGTCTCTCTCGAAACCCCCCCCTACACACACACACACACACACACGCACACACACACACACACACACACTGTACTGTATATGGAAGCATTACATAGCATTAACCAGAGCAGAGGGCTTAGGTCAGGGCTCCCTACCTGGTACCTGGTTTTTGCCTTATTTGATTGAACCAAACAAGTGTGTGCGGGAAGGTTTAAGTCTGTGGCGTGGCCTAATGCTGTCACCTCTGGTGTGTTAACACAGGGGGGGTTTAGGTCTGCCTGCTGTCTGGGTCGACTGGGGGGGTTGGGGGGGGGCAGCAGGACCAGGGTAAAGGCTGAAAAGACCTCTTGTGTTTCAGGAGGTGCCTCTTTCTTTTCCCCTCTCGATGCGTGGAAATTCTTAAAAAACACTGGCAGGGCTTTTGGAAAACATTACCTGAGGGAGGTGTTTGTGGTGAGGGGGGGGCCACAGTCTACCCGTCGGCGGCGGGCACCGGGGTGGTGCAGGGAGGGCCCGTGGAGCGAGCTAGTCGTGGCTTTCCATGGGCAGGACTTGGCCAGCCTATGCTGGAGTGATATCCAAGTTTTCTGTGGCTGTTACGCTGGAAATAGAAACCACAGAACCATAGTCTTGTTCATGACCACAAAGACCAGAACTCCCACCTGGATGGAACAATGGCTGCTGAAACGACCAGGCATCTCAATCATGCAGGTCTGTGGCTTAAATGAGCTTTTACTATGAAGACAGTTGCTGAGTTACTGTAATGAGATAAAAGCAGATCATGGGTCAGAGGTTTGGGATCCTCCTCCAGGGTTTCCTGTGTCGTGGGCAGGGCAGGGCAGGCCAGGGGAGGGCAGGGCAGGGTGGAGGGAAGGGATCCGTCTGATGGCTTGAGCTGTTTTTCTGGACGCTCCCTGCTCAGGGGAATTGTCCTGTCCTCAACATCAACCACTCCTCCTTACTCGCTCTGCTCTGTCGTCACCATTAAAGATGAGGACAAGAAGAACTCTTTCTCACAAAGAGAATTACAGACATGTCCAAAACAAAAATCTATTTGGGGTATTTTGATAGAGAGTCGGAGAGAGAGAGAGTGGAGGACATTGGAAATGGCCCCTGCTGGAATCGAACCCGGGGCCCTGCGATGTGGCTTATGTGGGACTGTACATGCTCAAGCCTGTGATCCACCAGGACACCCCACATTCTGAGATGTTTAATAACTACAGAACACCATGCTAGAGCATGCCATCATTCTTTTGTCTCACTGATGCGACCAAAAAGTTTGCCGTAAAGGAACGGTACCAGACCAACATCTCCGAAGAAGCCCAAAAGGAAAAAGATAGTGACGGAGAGAAAGCGAGCGAGAGGGTGACAGAGTGACAGAGTTAGAGAAAGATAAAGAGCGAGTGTGAGAGAGCGTGAGATAGTACAGGGAAAGAGAGAAAGAGACAGAGTGTGAGACATTACAGGGAAAGAGGGAGATATAGAGAGAGAGAGGCAGTGATAGGCCCCCAGTAACCTGACCAGGCTCCGCCCACGGGATCCGGCCAGAATGCGATGGTAAGCTGCGAACCGATGGGGCCTGTGTTTCATCTCCCAGCCAGAGAGAGAAAGTGGAGGGAGAGATAGATTGAGAGTAGGAGGGAGGGAAGGGGGGTGGGGGGGTTGGAGGAGGAAGGGAAGGCTGGTCAGAGGTGGAGGAGGAGCGAGGGGAGGGGGCCGGGAGTTGGGGGGAGGGTGGGGGGAGGGATAGCACAGATGACAGGGGGCTTCCTCTGAGGCCCAGGCTGTTTTCCAAAGGAAGTTCAGGGGTCCTAATCTGTGTCCCCTGGAGGAGTAGGGGACCCTGCTGGCCCCTGCAGCTCATTGTCCCCTTTATCACCTGGGCCCCTCCTGAAGGGCCCATCTCCTCCAGACACACACTTATCATCAGACAGCGTGTGTGAGGAGGCAGCCAGCTCGGCTTTATTGATAACGGAAGAAATCATTGCACAGACGTAGCATACGCACGCCAGGGCATACAATCCTTTCCAACAGACGTGACTTGGCAATAAACACTGTGCTCGCTCCCATACACGCACGTACACACGTACATACAAAAGCACACCGATTTTCCACAGATGACTGCTTTGGTTGACACGATTTGTCATGCCACAATAACAGCAGTGAAGTGATGTCATTCTCAGACACACAGTAGCAGTGATTCCATTGCATGAACTGGACTAGAATCTGGTTTCCTGATCTGACGGACAGTCTTCCCTTGTGTGGTGTTGGGGAGGATAAGTACATGAGGGGGAACAATGAGGCCTTCGGGGGCCAGGAAGTCAATTTGACCACTACAGACACAGTTTGTTAAGCTGTCACCTTGTAATGAAATGCAGGCGGAAATTGCAAACACTCATGCAAGTGTGCATACACATACACACAGATACACAAACACACACACACACACACACACACACACACACACACACACACACACACACACACACACACACACACACACACACACACAGGAGAGTACAAACTGCCATTTACACAAATACAATCACTGCACTTGCCCACACAAAAATACACAACCACTCATTCCACTTTAGCATTTTTAAAGCCAAAATGGCAAAATCTCAATGCTTACACCCCCTAGCACACCAGAGAGTCTCCCTTTCCACAACCCCCCCGCCCCCACCCCTCTCGCGTGCCTTGTCCTAACACAGTAACATCCCGCAGAATTACATATGCAATTTCTCTTACGTAGTAATAAAGGCTTGACCTTGTTTACCAATGTGCGTATATAGAAGTGGTTGCATCAGTTTCCCCACATCCTTCCAATTCCACTCCACAAACTATTTTGGACACGACCAGAGCACCTCCCCCTTTTGTTCCCGCTGATTAGGGGGTCTGGGGCAGGGAGGGGCCCCTCACTGGGGACGTCCGACAGCCAGGACCCTTCCTCTGGGCTCTGCGGGACCACTCAGGTGTCTGGACGCCGGCTGTGTGTGTGTGTGTTTCTTGAGAAACACACACATGCCATACACACACAGGAAGGCACACACACTCACAAACAGACACACACACACACACACACAGACACGCACACACACTTCCTCGACCTCCCCTGACCTGCACCTGTAGCCATCTGGGCTGGAGTTATTATTATGATCATCGTCATGACTATCATCATGATTAATGCTAACCTAACTAACATGTGCTGACCTCTGGAAGCTCCTCTGACCTGATCAAGACTTTCTCAATAGTACCGAGATGTAGTGGTACTGCACGTCGGGGTTCACTCTATAAATGGTGACTATTTGAAGAGAGAGAGACAGACAGACAGACAGACAGAGAGACAGAAAGTCAGAGAGAGAGAGAGAGAGAGAGAGAGAGAGAGAGAGAGAGAGAGAGAGAGAGAGAGAGAGAGAGAGAGAGAGAGAGAGAGAGAGAGAGAGAGACAGACAGACAGACAGACAGAGAGACAGACACAGAGAGAAGAGGGGGACAGAGAGAGAGAGGTGGGGTTCTCTTATTCTGTATTTGTAGCCACTAAGTTCCATTTTATTTATTGCAACTATTTTCAGTGCAGCCATTCCTAGCAATCCCACATACAACCCTCCAATAGTAGGTCCCACACACAGACACACTGAGGCACACACACACACACAGTCACGCACACAGTCACACACACAGACACACGCATGCCAGAGGCTTTCTCACTCTCCTCTAAAGCTCTGCGTCTGGCGGAGCAGAGAGACGACCTCAGCCCATTTCAAAAGAAGCCACTGATCCTGTAATCTGAACTAGATTACAGAGTGTCACAGTGTCACAGTGTCACATGGATCTGAGAGAGTCTCTCACCTGTCATGGTTCATACTGCTAGCCAGACACAGCCCCCAGGACCGACTGCACGGCACTCTCACTGTTCACCGAACCCCCCCCCCCCCCCCCCCCCCATGTCTCTCTCTTCCTCTGGATAAGAGAGGAGAGTGGCCAGTGGGCCTGGCGCTGGAGGACATAGGGTGTTGATGTGCTGTCTGCTGGTGTGTTGTGCGTGTCAGGGCAGGAAGGAGCAGGACCCACTGGTGGCTCATTAAAGCCCATTAAGGGCCGCCACACATACAGGATGTGCTAGTGAATAGAGGAAAGCAGGGCAGGGCCCGGCCGTTCTTACCCTCACAACCCCCCCCCCCCACCCCCCACCCCCCCCTGCCGCCGCCATCGCACACACACACACACACGCTGTTATCTCCTCCACACAGCGCTTCCTACGGCTTCCCAGAAGCCCCTGCTCTCTGCTCTGCCAAACCAGGCCTACGACCTGCCCGCCCGTGACCCACAATCACGGCCCGATCGCACGCTTCTCGCTCCGACACTCCCTCGCTCCCTCGCTCCACGGCATGTGTTTGGACATCGCTCTGCTCACCTTCACCTCCGCCGCGCTGTCTCTTTAGATAGCTCCCTTTCTTTCTGGCACCCGGCTAAGGGTGATGGACAGCCGTAAAAGTACAGAGAGGCTGGGAGCACGGCCCCGGGATATTGTCTGCTGACCTTGGGGTGGCGTGGATGTAAATGCTGGGTCTGGTGGGTTAGCAGCACGGTGGTGGGGTGTCAGACAGAAGCTCCACCTGCATGTGCCCCGGCTAAGGCCCAGAGGAATGGTTACTATTTGCAGTCCTGACTGGGAATGGTGGGAAAATCTGCTGAGGTCCCTGAAGGTCAACTGGGAGGCCCTGGGCCTCTTTGATGCTAAACTGTGTTTTACTGGGATGTTCCAGGAAGATGTTACCATAGTAAATGTTACTGAAGTTAAAAGCTTCTGGCAAGCTAAGATATGGTGAATTTCCCAGCTCCTTATATTTTCCATGTTTGTATTCATCACTTCCCCTAAATGAACCATCAACCATGATGATACACTTCACTCCCCCTCTTGTTCAATAGCACTCTATCTGACTTTGAAACCATGAACACTGTGGTTACGTTTTCAGAGTGATAGGTTACCTGTAATAGTTGTTACACAGGAACTACTCGTTAATAACATAGCCTACTCCTTTTTCCCAAGATATGGGGAAGGTGCTCCTATAGGCTACAGTATTCTGGTAACATTTAATTTCTTCTACAAAACCATTGAACCCTTTGTCACATTATCCCCCCTCTCCATACATAAGTACAGTGAGCTAAAGGACAATGGTATTGTACTAATATTGGTTTAACAGGAAAGTTAGTACAGTATGTAGCTCACAATCTGTATCAATTTAAGTCCATTCATAATCAGGTTTGACCTAAGATTGCACAATTGGTTAGAAATGTCATAATTCAAAGTAAACTGTGAGGACTTTTGATTGCAAACTTTGTTTTGAACTATTGTAAATATTTACCCGACCCAACTATTTAAAAAATGTCAGAGGTACTATAATTTCACGATGAGCTTGAGTTGATTAAATGTCGCTGAGGGATTGTTAGAAACAGAAACTCCCGGCTATGAGAGGGCTGAAATGGCTGCATTGGTCCTTGCCAAAGACAAATGTAAATATAGCAGCGTCATTAGCCGCGGCAGCTAACCGGGATCATTCCCTCCTACTCACACGTGCTGCTTCCAGGTGTTGCCATAGCAAGTAATCCTGTTTTCTCAACTGTGCTGCTCGTGCTGACAGAAGTTCACCGTGGAGTTTTGCGGGCTTTAGGAAAATCAAATGAAAGGCAATCAGACTGTTTTGACAAGCTGAACTCTGGAGAGCCGTGATGGTCTTTTGGCGCTGATTGCCCTGTCGCTGTTTGTATGAGAGCTGCTCTCAAGTTGTAGCGGGAAGCACTGAGGTGTGTGAGAGTGTTGGGGTGGGGGGTGAGGGGTGGGGGGAGAGGGTAGAGGGGTGGGGTGGGGGAGAGGGGGAATGGGTGATCTGTGTGCATACCTTAGCGTGCAAAGAGCACCGTTCTGAGACAGGATAGTGTTCAGGGTGGTGAGCCGGGGTTTACAGTGGAAGGGGGGGACGATGGGGGTGTCTTAGCGTAGACTGACGTCTCGTTGTACTGCGAGCATTACTCAACACCGATTGGACAGATTGTGCTTAAAAAGAGAAATCCCGACCTGGTCCAAACAGCATGCAGAACAATGGCTGTGATGTCACAGTATGCTCCAGTTGTATCTCAGGGCTCACGACAAACTGTGACGTCAGAAAGTGTTCAGCATTCAGTGTTGTCGGGTCATTATCGCAAAATTGAGTGGCTGTGATGTCCCAATTTATAATTGAGTAGAACTACTCTTGTCATAGAGAGAACTGTGCCCTTAATTGACTGTGCTGCCATGTCATAGTCAATATCAATGTCTTAGTTCAGTAAAAAGTATCTACAGTGGGCTCCTCATACAGGACAGTTCAATGGCTAAACATTAGACCACAATAGAACAGGACAGTAAACACACAACCCAAATGCTATTTCCCACCACATAATGATAAGGTTGACACTGTTAAGTAAAATCTGTGACCAGTTTGTGTCCTGTCATTGAAACTTATCATTTCCTGCTGTTTGGAACTTACTCAATAAACTTGTATTCCACCCATTGAAAAATCCCATGCAAACAGCTGGACATGCACGCTCCAAGGCAATGCTGTCCAAAAACTGTAAATCAATGCAACATGTTTCAACAGACTGATTCAATGGCCAGACACATGTAGTATGTATACTACATTCAGTGCATGCAATACAACCAACTGTAATTGAACCAGGCCTCGTTGGCCAACAAACAGGATCTGACTGGGCCACTTCCTCATCTGTTGGCAGCATTCCTCATCTGGGTCTCTGTCTCAGGTCTCTCCCTCCCTGGGTCTCTGTCTCAGGTCTCTCCCTCCCTGGGTCTCTGTCTCAGGTCTCTCCCTCCCTGGGTCTTCTCTCTCCCTCCCTGGGTCTCTGTCTCAGGTCTCTCCCTCCCTGGGTCTCTGTCTCAGGTCTCTCCCTCCCTGGGTCTTCTGTCTCAGGTCTCTCCCTCCCTGGGTCTCTGTCTCAGGTCTCTCCCTCCCTGGGTCTCTGTCTCAGGTCTCTCCCTCCCTGGGTCTTCTGTCTCAGGTCTCTCCCTCCCTGGGTCTCTGTCTCAGGTCTCTCCCTCCCTGGGTCTTCTGTCTCAGGTCTCTCCCTCCCTGGGTCTTCTGTCTCAGGTCTCTCCCTCCCTGGGTCTTCTCTCTCCCTCCCTGGGTCTCTGTCTCAGGTATCTCCCTCCCTGGGTCTCTGTCTCAGGTCTCTCCCTCCCTGGGTCTTCTGTCTCAGGTCTCTCCCTCCCTGGGTCTCTGTCTCAGGTCTCTCCCTCCCTGGGTCTTCTGTCTCAGGTCTTTCCCTCCCTGGGTCTCTGTCTCAGGTCTCTCCCTTCCTGGGTCTTCTGTCTCAGGTCTCTCCCTACCTGGGTCTCTGTCTCAGGTCTCTCCCTCCCTGGGTCTCTGTCTCAGGTCTCTCCCTCCCTGGGTCTTCTGTCTCAGGTCTCTCCCTCCCTGGGTCTCTGTCTCAGGTCTCTCCCTCCCTGGGTCTTCTCTCTTCCTCCCTGGGTCTCCTGTCTCAGGTGCGTCCTGAGGACCAGCCCTCCAGGGGACACAGCCTGTCTGCTTCTCATCTGCAGCTGGATGCTGGGGCTCGAGCCCTGCCTACAGTCTGTCAAACATCTGTGTGTGTGTGTGTGTGTGTGTGAGAGAGGGACCTGAGCACTGTGGTGGGCTAGCAGCAAGGAGGAGCTTTGGAGACCCTTGGGCTTTCCACATTCTGATAATCATCAAACATTCCGAACCTCCTACACGGTAAACATGACGGCACACTGAATGTCAGCACACACTGATGATAAGCTTCAGTATAAATTGCACCAGTGTTTATGGCACACATTAATCAAATTCATATTAGTAAACACACTGTAAAGTTAGGGGGATATGGTATCAAGATTACCAAACGTTTCTTTTTTTCGTCTTTTTTTCCCGAAGCCCACTCAAACAACCACCTGCAATGGACAGAGTGTTGCGGCATGCTGTAAACTGCAAATCCCTTAAAAAAGCGTGTGGAATTCATTTAAGAAAAACAAACTGTAAATTGTCCGTAACCGACTGCTGGGGATGCTTTGATTCGCTTCGTTAATATGGAAGGAAATCCATTCGCTAATTGATTGGTGCATATTTAGTAACAAAGCCGCTGATTGGTTTACTCGTTGCCTGATTGCTATTTATGTTACAGCCTTGAGAGCTTCCCGGCTGAGGTGTTCCAGTCAGGGTATCAGACGTCTCAAAGACCAAACTCTCTCAGCGGCTCCAACAGTAGAGCTTCAACAATCGTTTACAAAGAATCAACTTTTTATTGAGTCCCAATTTCTGTTGGCGGTCATCTGATGTCAGAACCTATCATTCAACTCCAATCTCTCCTAGTCTATGTTTTTTGGACCAGCCTACAGTACCATGGCATGTTCGAGTCAGTCATTAAGAGGTTAAGTCTGGCGCTTCTCCACCTCAGTTTGTGTGATTATTCAGCAACATTTCACTGATCTGTCTCTCTCTCTTTCTCTCATGAAGGCTCATGAGGAGAGAGATGCCTTTAATGTGGAAAGGCTCGCTGCTATTTTTAACCCTGATGAAATTTTGGGGTAAACAACCTTGAGTAAAAGGAGCCCTCTTTTTAATCTTTCTCTTCCTTCTCTCTCTCTCTCTCTCTCTCTCTCTCTCTCTCTCTCTCTCTCTCTCTCTCTCTCTCTCTCTCTCTCTCTCTCTCTCTCTCTCTCTCTCTCTCTCTCTCTCTCTCTCTCTCTCTCTCACCAACTCTCTCTCTCTCACACCAACTCTCTCTCTTCAGTGAATAAGTTAGTGGTTAGGTTTGAGCTACCAGTGTTTTTTTTCTCCCTCCACATGTGTGGTCAGAGCTTTGTATGTGTCTTCTTGTCTCACTACAGCATCAAGAGGCTGTGAGTTTGTAACTCTCCCAAAGCTGATCTACTCTACCCAGGGGCAATTGCTCTTTTTCCATACAACCCTTCTTATGGGAAACTGACTCACACCCCAGAGGAAACGATTGGACAGCGTCAGCAAGTTGGTTCTGCATGTCAGGCAACTGGCAAGCTTAACCCTCAAGCAGTGCACACATGGCTACACAACCCTGTTTATATTTGCGTTTGCCTCGCCAGCAAAATTCCATGCAAGAATACGTTTATGCTAGGTAACATAGACAGAGACCTGTGATGGGGTAAGCGGTTCTTTTCAAACATTCTGATAGCATGTCTGCGTGAGGCGTCTCTGACAAACCCTCCCGCTCGCAGCCACAGACAGGTGGCAGCAGAGAGCCACAGCACATGCCGAAGTCGTCTCAGAGGCCACAGTAACAGGGTTCATGTCTGTCTTAGTGGCTCTTTTATTCCATGCCAGTTGTGTCTGACTGTCGCTTCTCAGATATTTCAGACTTCCCACAGCATCATACCACAGTGAGATACTAGAGGCACATGAGCTATGAGGTGTGGGGCTGCTCCAGGAGGGGTTTGATGTGTTGCATCAGACACAGGGGAGGATATGGCCTGCTCTGCACAGGTAAGGTCACCTGAGTGTCTGTTCATTTGCCCAAGGAGGAAGAATTGTGAGCATTCAGAATGCCTTAGAAGTAGATTGTCTGCTTTTGTATTTCTTTCTGTGTTCTCATTTCTAATAATAATCTCATGAAGGGAGGATGAACGAGGTGGACGATTGAGTAAATGAGGAAGTGACGACAAGAAGAACAGTGAGTGAGAGAAAGAGAGAGAGAGAGAGAGAGAGAGAGAGAGAGAGAGAGAGAGAGAGAGAGAGAGAGAGAGAGAGAGAGAGAGAGAGAGAGAGAGAGAGAGAGAGAGGGAGGGAGGGAGGGCACGGCAGCAGTTGCAGTAGGCAATTGTTCAATGCTTATTGCAGGCTATATTAGTGCCTAATTAAGACCTCTCTCTCCCTCGTTCTCTTCCTCTCTCGCGCTGTCTGGGAATGTTTTGTCAGGATTCCTCTGTGGTGTCAGCGTTTTGGCACAGGGGAGTGATTTAAGGGGGCATGGCGTGCTTGCTGTGCCCCCACCCCTGACTGTTCCACTCTGCCCACAGTGTGTGCAAACAAATACAACAGACTGGCCCTTTTTTAATTAGCTCCGGGGCAGAGATTGACAGCTTGGGGCGGAGGAGATAGCACAGTAACCAGCTATTACACTAAATATTTGGTACGTTGCACAGCTCAGGCCCTGACTGTGGGATCCCAGAGGGCGTATCGGCGTAGGAACACTGAAAACAATTCAGACACCCAGACATGATCGTGATTAACCACTCCTTATTAACGCTTCAAAATTAAGTTCAGATTTGAACAGAATATCCTGTATGAACTCAGGCTTCCTAATTTGTCTCCGTTAATAGTTTGTCAAGTGGGAATTCTTTTTATTCCTTCTTTTTTCCTCAACTGTGTGTAGGAGGTTGGTCGGCTGGCGCCATTGTGTTATTTATGGCAGGGGGCAGGTTAGTTTGGTGAGGGGTGTTATTTGGAAGGTGATGACCTTACTTATAACCAATTTACAGAGCAGCCCGGTGTTGTAAATTGCCTTATTGTGCCATAGACCATGGGCATTGCTCACCCACACAAGGCGCCTCTGAAACCATATTGATGTTGACCTCAGGTCACGGGATCTCCTGAAACAGTGAGGAAGAGCTGAGGCGACACTTGACACTGGTCATCAGGGACATTTCATGTCTGTGGGATTGAAGATTTAACAACGTTTGAAGATGGAATTTCTAGGAACATGACCAATTAATCTAGAATCTGTATTTATACAAATATGTTGTCAAATTTGTGTTTTCTGCCTTAATTATTGAATTGTTTTTTTTGTTCTTATCACTCATCAACTCATTATATCTTCAGTGCGTCTGTTAAAACTTGTGGGAGTACGTGCACAAAGAATTTGTTGAAAAATTTTCTGCACGATCCTTCTCAATCCTTTCTGCTTATTCCCTAAAACCCTACAACAATGGTTTACCTCTGATATAAAATTCTCTCTAATTGTTTGTCATCAAACCTATGTAATCCCAGGGTATTACATGCACATCTTCTGTGTTGCTGCGAGGTGAGTTCCTCTGACAGTTTTGGCAGGACATCAAAGATGGTGCTTGCATTAGAGATGAAAATTCCATGACTCAGAGTTTAGAAATATAACTGTAGCATTCTTTTGGTTTGGTTATCTTTTATGTTCAATTCCTACTAAAAATAATGCAACAATAACAGTTTGTGATCTAAATCTTAAATTGAGTGACAGTAAATACAAAATTAGGCATGCTGTTTGTGAATGTGCACCAGAGAATGCGGTGACATTTTGATTTGGGGAAAACACGTCACAACATGCCTCACAGTTTCCCTGAATAATCAGCTCCTCTCACTGAAAACCTCATGCTATTTTCCTATTTTGTTGAGCAAGACTAAATAATGGACTTTGTTGCACGACAGAAACAAAATGATATCAAGTTGACATATGTTTTTATAGGCTTTTACGATGCCCAAACCTTGTCAGGAACACCTGATTCATCCAGTGTGTGATAATGTGACTATTCTTCTTGTAGCCTGATCCTGACCTTAGATTGTGGCTTACAGGTATAGAAGTTATTATTTATAGTGTGACTGTGTGGGTGCCATATCAGACACTAGCATCGAAGGGGCCTTAGTTGTCTCTATTGCGACTAAATGACGGGTTTCGGGTCTGCAGCTTCCTCTGCTGTTAAAAGATAATTACAGGGGGATTCCTCTCTGAAACTACATTTGACAGGTCTGTCGAACCTTCACAAGTTCAGGAGACGTTGCTTTAATGGTGCAGTAAAAAATAGTGTTTGTTTTTTTCAGTTAGTTGAAAAGTTGAAGTTACTTGTTTGTGACTGATTTGTCAGTCCTCAAATACCCAAAAGGTGTTTTTTATAGGAATATAATAACACAACAAACATGTACATCGAAAATATTTTGATTAAGAATGGTTATAGTACTCTGGAATAACTCTAGTAGACTCCTCATAACGAGCCATACTTAAAGCGGTCCAGAAAAAGTGTGTTGGTGGTTTGGACCTCCAGAGTTGCAGCTGGGTTGAAGATGGAGACTCTTGCTGGGTTCTGGGTCTGGGGCAGCTAGGAGAGACCTCTGGGTCTGGGGCAGCTAGGAGAGACCTCTGGGTCTGGGGCATCTAGGAGAGACGTCTGGGTCTGGGGCATCTAGGAGAGACCTCTGGGCCCAAGCCTTGGGAATTCTCTCACTCTCTACCATATCCTGTTTACCCCACTGCTGTCAATCTCAGAACCAGGCCCGTTCAGAACCAGGCTCGTTCAGAACCAGGCCCGTGCAGAACCAGGCTCATTCAGAACCAGGCCTGTTCAGAACCAGGCCCGTGCAGAACCAGGCTCGTTCAGAACCAGGCTCGTTCAGAACCAGGTCCGTCCAGAGCCAAGGGCCAAGGTATGCATCCCAGGCAACCAAAAAAGGGTTTATTTTGACTTAGTCTTAAATTGTGTCAAAATAAAAAATTATTAACAATTAGTTTGAACTGAAATTACATTTTAATGAAACACTACAATTAAAATAGTTACAAGATTAAAACTGCAACATAATTGTTCCGGTATGCCAGTTATTTAACAAATAACGTTTATTGCATGATGTTTATAAAACATTTAATCTTTCAGCAATATTAGAGAACACATATGTAGGGAGTACATATGCATTCGACAATATTTAACGTTAAAGGCAATGACAAATAATTTCTAATCAATCAATGAACACAACAGAAGTAAATACACTTTAAAAGACTTGATAATTTCAAACAGTCCATTTAATTTAGTTTTAAATATTGGTTATTATGTTTGTGTAACAAA
Source organism: Osmerus mordax (assembly GCF_038355195.1). Taxonomy (NCBI): domain Eukaryota; kingdom Metazoa; phylum Chordata; class Actinopteri; order Osmeriformes; family Osmeridae; genus Osmerus; species Osmerus mordax. The sequence continues at coordinate 14,330,998 of NC_090065.1, forward strand.
AATAAAAATATTAGTTATAATTTATGTAAGGTTTAAAAGTATAAGATATTTATTCATCCTTCTTAGAGTATCCATTATTTGTATTTTACAAAAAAGGGTTTTCAACTTCTCACACTATGAGAGAAAGCAGCTTTATTTCTTCGCAGAAGACTCAATATGTTGGGACTGTATGACATTCAGACTGTCTTTGTTATCATTTCTCAGCCGATGGAATCCTGTGTGATACTCCTGCTTTCCTTCTGTTTGTTTAGTTTGTCGCTGGAGCCCACCTTCTTCTCCTCCGAGCTCCATGGAGGACGACAAGCAAAAAGATGAAAGAAAAGTGAATGGTCGAAATTATCTATTTGAATATGTTAAAACTTTGAAAAGACACACACACTAATAAGAAACCAAGTTCTTCTTGATGTTAAAATACATGTAGTTTGAGAAAATAATTTTTCTGTAGAAATGTATCAAATATTGTATTCTCATAATGTACTTTAAATTAACAGTTTTATCTATGGTAATAGTGTGAAGCAAAATTCAATGAGAGTCTTTATGAAAATGCGGAGAAATGTTAATTGCAATAAAAAAAATCTATATAAACGGAATAATATAATTAACATAAAAACAGTTTAATCAATTTGTATTTAAATCAAATAAATATTAGGTAGTTAAGTAGTTATTATAGCAATTGGTCTAATAATTATTTTTGCATGGCTTTAAAATAAACATCCTACAATTGCTATTTCTATTGTTGAGTTATGTTTTTGTGTTTTATCTTTATCTTTCTTTGGTGAATTTGTTGTAGATGAACTCATCTACTGCATAAACAACTATAGAAATTATTTGAAGGATTAGCTTTTTGCTGGTTTTTAATTCCAGAAACATTTCTAGCTATCTGTTGGTGGGGAGGGAATTGTGACAGGCATGAGGACAAATGTGCTCGTAAGGAGCCAACCGAGACTCATCTTTGAGAGCTTGAAACAAGGTTGACAATCCTCTTATGTGCACACTGTTTAAGGAGAAAACGAAGAATGTAAAATTATACTTTTACGTAATATTCCACATTTGTAAATCCACAATAGCTTGTGTTGATAAACACCTCAGTGTGTATTTTGTAGGAGTGTGTGTGTGTGTGTGTGTGTGTGTGAGTGGGGTTCTATGAGGTTTTGTGTGTGTGTTTGTGTGCGTGTGTGTGTGTGTATGTTCTAGGAGGGTGTTTGTGTGTGTGTTCTAAGAGGGAGTTTATGTGTGTGTGTTCTAGGACGGTGTGTGTGTGTTCTAGGAGGGTGTGTGTGTGTGTGTTCTAGGAGGGTGTGTGTGTGTGTTCTAGGAGGGTGTGTGTGTGTGTGTTCTAGGAGGGTGTGTGTGTGTCTGGGAACATCGGTTCGGGGGTGTCAGTGCCGGCCTGGATTTATGAGTGTGTAACGAAGCGTCTCTGACGCAGGCAGACTAAACAGAGCCTGTGTCAGCTTCCCCCACCTCCCCAACCTCGCCCCACCCCAGGGGCTAAGCCATAACCCTGTCCCCCTGGACGAGACGCCATAGTCAGGGGCCTGTCCCACAGCCTGTCCCCCTAGACGAGACGCCATAGTCAGGGGCCTGTCCCACAGCCTGCATCCCTCCTGGATCTGGGCTGCTCAGTCACCATGCTGGACATGCTGTAACTCAACTTCCCAGAATAGCTCACTGTATTTTACTGTACTGTAGTTCATCCACTTTTTGATATTCAGGTCAGATGAGAAAGAACGTCTATGGAAACTGAGATTACATAAAATACTCAGTGGAAGTGTCTGTAGAACAGCACATGGTGATGTGATATTGTTGTGCAGTATCAGGTACAGATGCATAATGGAGCCATTAGTAAATTCTTTGAAAGCCCAGAACAGCTAAGTAAATACTTTCTGTCGAACTGCTTAGTTTGAATCAGGATTAAAGTCAAATATGCTTTACTTAATTACAGCAATTACAAATAAAATGTCTTCTTTATTTGGCAAGAGTCTTCACAAAGCAACAGAGAGCAAATTGCAAATACAACAACAGAAACAATGTGTTTGCATTTCGCAACAATCATATGTGTTTCTGTTCTGTTACCGAGACTGGGAACTTTGTTTCATTAACACAGAATATTCCCAGTATTCCCAGCCATTGTGTAGAACTCCTAGACTCCTCATTTCCTCCTCAGGTTATTTGAGGATCTCCTTCATCAGTGGTTCAGGCTTCCATGTCTGCCTCAAGTATCATTTCTCTTCTCACACCTCCGAAAATACCTCTCTTCCTGCTCAAAGCAGGCTCTGCTGTATTGCAGACAAAGGGCCACAGTTGTCCCTTTCGTGGAGAGTGGCCAGAGGGCTTGACCGGCTAGGAGCACGCCTGCTCCAGTGGGATGGCGGAGGCCGTTGGTGAGGGGTTTGGGGGGGGGGGGGGTCATGTTTATGGGTACTTTCCCCCTCACTTCCCCTGATCTATTTTGACGGTCCTGGCAGCCCTCTGACTGCCAGTGGAGCGCGTACCCCACTGGAGTGGATGGGGAACATACCAAGGAGGAGAAGGCTGTCAAAGCAAGGACAGATGTTTCAGGCGTAGACTCCACCTTCACCTCCAACCACCAACCCAAACCACTACCCGTCTTCCTGTCGTATATTTGTTCTGGCTCTATAAATAACTGACGAGGAACTTGGAGAGAAATGTACAGCTGAAGAAGAGCAGACCTTTCGCCTTCTCCGAGATGTTATGAGAGAGACTCCAAACTGGCCCAGAGAACAGATGTAAACTGGAGTTGATACGGTCATGGTAAATGGCTTTAGGGCAAGGGGGAAATGGTGTACACACCCATTGTGTCCACATATGGACCTGGCTCGACTGGCTCGCTTCTCCATCTTATGTAACAGCAGAGCGCAGTGCATGACTGGCAGACGAGGAACGATGCGCCCGAGCCAACAGTCCGGCCACACTTACCAAAAATACCCCGGCCATATTTAGGAGACACTCATTTCATGTTCTTGGAGGCCCTCCGTGTACCTCGGTGTTATTCTCCAATCTGGATTTGGGGATTTATTGAATTTGATTCCTAAGAACGAAGGCGCTTTGTGAAAACAAAACGCAATTTTGTCAAGTCACAATAACATTTGATTTATCATTGTGGAGGTTTGTCCTGACCGGAGAGTGTTAGCCCAGCTTGCTGGATGGATGAATGGGGGGATTGTTAGAGGGTCTGAGAAGAGGGCTCTCAGGGGGCTCATCAATTCTCCGTGGCTCCTGGAACATCAGCCTGGCCGGGCTAGCCCAGGACCGGGGCTAAGGCTTGCCTCACTGCTCTGACCTTGTCCCAGTTACCGCTCAGGACCTCCAGGGCGCACAGCTGGGTCCCTTAAAAAGCCCACACAGATCTCCAGCTGAACGATCACAGAAACACTGCAGCTCTTCTTACTTTGCTGCCTGCGTCTCTCCTTACCCATTCCTTAGAATCGAGATAGAAGATATTGTGCTTTTTACTTGATGCGAAGATCTGTGCTTGCCAAAAAACCCTCGAAACTGTATACAACTCAGCGTGCCCGTTCTTAACCAAAGGGCTGCTTGAATTGGTCCTATATTTCCAAGACACACATGTATGTCCACACGCACACACCCTCACATGCACACACACACACACATGCGCACACTTCTTGTTTGACCCTGCAGCGGTCCTGGTGTGCTGGATCAGTTACATGCGAGCGCCCGTCAGGTGGTTCTGCAGGACATTCTAGAGCAGTGAGAGGCAAGCCAGCACATTCAGCCCTCCAGCTCTCTCTCACAATCCAGTCCCAGGCCCCGCTGAGGCCTAGTCCGGGGCAGAGCAGGGCAGGGAGACACCTGGCCAAACCACAGAAACACTTCCAGCTGCATGCAGGCAGACAGACAGGCCAGCCTGATGTTCACCATGGAGAGAATCCAGGCCAAAGGTGGTACAGTACAGTGTACATTTGTTTTTAACAAAAAAAATAAAAAAAATAAATAAATACAAAAAATACAAAAAATACAAAAAATACAAAAAATACAAAAAATACAAAAAATACAAAAAATACAAAAAACACAAAAAATACAAAAAATACAAAAAATACAAAAAATACCAAAAATACCAAAAATACCAAAAATACCAAAAATACCAAAAATACAAAAATACTAAAAGATTGACTCCGCAGGTTTGCCGTACGTTCGTCTGCACAGACAGACTGGTTTCTGCTCACCGCAAAGCCTACATACAATAATAACACAATCATGACAACACGCTGTTCTCCAAGTGAAAGTGCCTGGGCAGGACACAGAGACTACAGACCTCCTTTTCTCCTCGCAAAGTCAACTTGAAAGGGCGCATTATGTCTCAGATTAGAGGCAATTACACCGGGAGTGTGCTTTAAGACCTTTGTTTGCCAACATGACAGAAGTCAGCAGGGGTGTAATTTGATGAGGGGGCAGTGCGAGGGAGAAGCTGTGTGTGCATGGCTGCCTCACAGAGGCAAAGAGAGAGAGAAAGAAAGAGAGAGAAAGGAAGGCAGAGCGAGCGACAGAGGCAGAGCCTTTCACAGTTGTGACATGAGGTGATGTACGGAAAAGTTTACAATTTCAGGCACGTAGACATGTCTTAGCATTGTTCTGTTTTTGTCAAATATACTTCAAAGGCCCGAACCATTGTCTCAGCTCTATAGGAGACAATGGCGGGGCAAATGTGTTGAAGAAATGAGGCAAGATGAAATCGTGTTTGATCGCTGAAAATGTCAAAAACCTTTCCACTTCTGTACACTGCATGTAATAATCCCATTGTACTGTACCTACCGTCAGACCAAAGCAGCGGGTCCAGAGTCATGACAGTCTCTCTGTTCTCCCTAGGCTCATTGTTCAGAGCCTGAGTTTTCAGGACAGGAAACAGGCAGGTTGTTCCAGACAGGGGCCAAATGGAACGCGTCTTTATGCGAGGGAAGTCATTCCGTTGATGTATAAAACACCAAAGCACCGTTTCCTTCCCCTCCTCGCTTTCCTGGTGTGATTCCCCCTTCAAAAGGAGCCCGTTCTTTCTACTCAGCTTCCATGAACACACGGGATCAGTAGAAAAACAAACAGAGGCCATTTAAATATCAACCAACCTGCCTTCTGTTTGAATGGCCGGCTACCACATTGCAGGGTTTAGCCGCCGCTGTTGTGGTGGACTCATATTATGTGTCTGGACTTGTCCTCCCAGGACCCGGATATGACATGGTAGAAAAGGACGTTTAAGGCTTTGTGATGTGTATTTAGAACTTCCTTATACTAATTAGAAACATTTTGTGGTGTTTTTTGGAGAGCGGATTTAAAGCAGATATGGTGTCGGTTTCGTATCTCGTGGACAAGGGGCCTTTCTTTTGGTGTTTCTTTACTCGGTGACGGTGTGATTGGAGGAAGAGGAGAAGGAGGGGAGGAAGAGAAGGACCACCTAGAGGACTGAGATCTGAGGGGTGATGGATGAGTGCTGGGTGAAGGCCAGCAGGCAGTGGACTCTGCGGGGGTGGGTAGGTGGTGGTGGTGGGGTGCTGGGAGCGGTTTCACCTCCCTCCTCCCCATAGCCTCCCCCTGCGGCCCCTGCTCTGGTGAGGGGATCAACACCTTCGGTGCCGCATGTTTTAAGACTTGCTTTCATTAAGTTTCAACTTTCATTGAGTTTCAATTTTCATTAAGTTTGGTTTCTTTTGACGCTTCACCAAGAACGTGTGCATTTTGAATGTGATACTATGTATCTATGTATCTATGTATCTCTCTATCTCTCTATCTAATCTATCTAGACGTAGGTAGATATAGATATATACTTTTCTCTGCAGACACAAAAACCCAACCTGCTTATTGACCGCATAATGTTAAGTATGAATGCAGTATATATTATATGTATTTTAATTGAATAATAATTTTCCCATAATTACAGTAATTACATGAATAAGAATCTGAGGACAAGATAATAATGTTTTGTATTGCACAGCCTTATTATCCAATTCAGTCCAAAGATAGCAAATTGATGTACATGTTATGACTTGCTGACACAATCTAGTGTTGGCACAGGACTTTTCTGCCTGGAACGAGCTTACAAAAAAGACAACTTAGTCGGTCACATTTCTGCATTCAAATTGGAAGTGTTGTAGGAGACAAATGGAGAAGCTACAGGAGCAGATGTGTGGTTTAACGCCTGGCGTGTGGAGGAATTACTGGCCTGGTAGTCTGTTCCTAACTGTCAGGAAATGACCTGTAATCTGAAAGAGTTTGACTGCTGCAGCATTCCTGTGAAATGACACAAGTTGAGTAGATTAAGGCCTGGGTAATTAGCTCATTAGTCAACATAAACACATGGCACAACTCCTCCTGTCTCCCTCCCTCTTTCTCTCTCACTCCCACACACACACACACACACACACACACACACACACACACACACACACACACACACACACACACACACACACACACACACTCCGCCCACAGCTGCTGGAGCACCACCTCAGGTTCTCATTCTCCTTATAACACGAGCACGAATGGACAAACACACAAAAGCACACTCTCATACACACAGCCAGCCAGCCCCCCCCCCCCCCCCCCCACACACACACACACACACCTCCAACCCTCTTCATCAGCCCTACGACGCCTCTGGTCTGCTCTTTGACTCTTCTTTCTCCACCTTGCCTTGCCTGCTCATTCCTTTTCCGTGTCCCCTCCTCTCCACACAAACCAGTCTTTCATTGTGGGCCTGGGGGCTGAGGGCAGGCCACTTTCCACCAGCACTAGCAGCTTATCAGAGCACTTTATCAGCATGGGGGAAAGGGATGTGGGCTAAACCGCTCCCCTCCGCCACTCTGTGCCTCGGCAAACCTGCAGCCTGTCAGCAAACAAACTGTTTTGTAACCAGGAGCTCTCGAAACCTGTGCCTTGTGACAGAAGGAAGATGTGGGGCTGTGTGTTGGGATGTGTCGTCCCAATGTATCGACGGTGCGACTGTCCGCGTGCGTGTGCGTGTTTGGGTCTCTGCGTGTGTGGGTGCGTGTTTGTGTGAGTGTGTGTTTGAACCCAGGCCAGCCTTTGTGCAGTAAGGTGAGGGTCTCTCGTTGCTCAGGGGACTCCAGCTGAACCCTGGGTCTCCTCGATGGGCTCTGCTCCTCCACACCTCCTCAGGGAGGCCTTCTGGAGGCCTTCGCTCGCAGCTACACCCCTCCTCCAGCCCTAAACCAGCTCCCTCCCTCCAGCCCACCCTCCACCCCGTCCCACATCACACCAGTCCCATAATACTCTCTTTCATCGGCACGTCACAATCCATACGGACGTTTTTGCGAATGTTATCAATGCACTGTCAAAAACGGAAACATTCCTCGGTTTCAAAAGCTGCCACGATTCAAAAATTATTATTTTCCAAAGCTTTGAGAGCATACCTGCTTGGTGATCCCATCACTGACTGGTTTCAACACATTGGGTTTTCCTTAATCCATTTTAGCACCTCTGTCTTTGGTTACGTTTCAGCACAGGCCCTGGGCGTGTGTGAGCCTCAGAGTCCCTGGAAACACAAGGCCTGTTTGATGGTGTCTGCTGGCTGATATGAATGGGCATTTGTGTGGGTCTCCACTGTACATGGCTTGTTGTCAGCCAGACATCTCTTAAGTAGGGTCAAACACCTAAGTCACATTACACAGAGAGAGAGAGAGAGAGAGAGAGAGAGGGAGAGGGAGAGAGAGAGAGAGAGAGAGAGAGGGATTGAGGGAGGGAGAGGGAGGCAGAGGGAGGGAGAGAGAGAGAGAGAGAGAGAGAGAGAGAGAGAGAGAGAGAGAGAGAGAGAGAGAGAGAGAGAGAGAGAGAGAGAGAGAGAGAGAGAGAGAGAGAAGAAAATGACAGAAATGACAGACATGAGGAGCATAAATAATTGTCAAAGTGCCGTGGCGTCCCACCAAATCCAATTGAAGGGAAACTCTTTAGACACAGTCACTCACTGGAGTAGAAACATTTAAGGCCACCCTTCCATCCTCCTCTGGAGAAACAGTCCTCACAGCTCAGAACTGGTCAAATACACAGACCTCTCAATTCAACCCTCCATTCACACAGACGCAATGGGAGCAATCTGCAATGTTCGAGCACTGCACTGCCCCAGGTGCAACGATCCCAGCTCGCTTTCCAAAAATCACAGCCTGCCAAATTGTGGGTCGACGATGAGTAGGCAGAAAGCTGTTAGACGACTGTCTCTGTATTTGCATTACCCAAGGGACTGTACCACAAGGAGAGACAGGGAGGGAGGGAGGGAAATTGTTATTCTCTGTTATCATCCGTTCCAGAGGAAGGTCATCCTTTTGGAAAGGTCACCCTCAGTTTGTCAAAAGTAAATCAAGGCCCTTGTAGGTGACTGACATAATAAGTTACTGAGTATCTACAGACCACACATTGTGTTAGTGTGATAGGAATAGGCTAGTGGAATAGCCAGTGTGTTAGTGGAATAGGCTTGCTTTGTCATTGTTCTTAGTGACAGATGTGGAGGTTGGGTGATGCGGGAATGAGTGGAGAAGGTGAGGATGACAAGCATCTGTCTACAGGGGAGACCATCACCCTTCACCATGACCATTGCGAGGGACAGAGGCCTTATCTGGACTTGATGAATGGCATTAACACCCCTGCTATCTCAATGATCACCCCCTCTACCAACCACCTCCTCTCCCTTCCCCTCACCCTCCCCACCTCCTCTCTCCCTTCCCCTCACCCTCCCCACCTCCTCTCCCTTCCCCTCACCCTCCCCACCTCCTCTCTCCCTTCCCCTTCCCCTCACCCTCCCCACCTCCTCTCCCTTCCCCTCACCCTCCCCACCTCCTCTCCCTTCCCCTCACCCTCCCCACCTCCTCTCTCCCTTCCCCTTCCCCTCACCCTCCCCACCTCCTCTCCCTTCCCCTCACCCTCCCCACCTCCTCTCCCTTCCCCTCACCCTCCCCACCTCCTCTCTCCCTTCCCCTTCCCCTCACCCTCCCCACCTCCTCTCCCTTCCCCTCACCCTCCCCACCTCCTCTCCCTTCCCCTCAACCTCCCCACCTCCTCTCCCTTCCCCTCACCCTCCCCACCTCTTCTCCCTTCCCCTCACCCTCCCCTCCACCTCTCCCCTCGACCTCCCCACCTCCTCTCTCCTCCCCTCATCTTCCTCTCCTTCCTCCCGGCCCCTCGGCCTTGCCCCGGCCTCCTCACCCTGTTTCATTAGCCAGGACCTGTTGTGTGTGAATGAGTGCGCCGGGGGTGGGGTGTGGGGTGTGGGGGGTAGTGTGTGTGTGTGTGCGTGTTGAAGGGTCAGGGGGTATTAGTGTGTGTGTTTGTGTGTGTGTGTGTGTGTGTGTGTGTTGAAGGGTCAGGGGGTATTAGTGTGTGTGTGTGTGTTTGTGTGTGTGTGTGTGTTGAAGGGTCAGGGGGTGTTAGTGTGTGTGTTTGTGTGTGTGTGTGTGTTGAAGGGTCAGGGGGTGTTAGTGTGTGTGTTTGTGTGTGTGTGTGTGTTGAAGGGTCAGGGGGTGTTAGTGTGTGTGTTTGTGTGTGTGTGTGTGTTGAAGGGTCAGGGGGTGTTAGTGTGTGTGTTTGTGTGTGTGTGTGTGTTGAAGGGTCAGGGGGTATTAGTGTGTGTGTGTTTGTCGGCACTTAGATGTTAGGTTAGGCGCTGTGTTTACTCTATATACTGTACTTGATTACTCAAGACACAACATTATGCATGGGGCACATGGGAGTCCCTACAGTGCCGCTTAAAGCAGCCTAAAATCCAGGCTGACTTGTTGCATTGCTTCACAAGTTGCGCCAACGCCAACCTACGGTACTGAGTCACGAAAAGAATGCAGGGAAAACGTGTTCAGAGCAAGAGAGCGAGGGCGCGTTGTCAAGGGAAGAAAAATAATAGGGCACAAACAAAAACAGTTCCCACCTGTCATATCTCCAACGATGACTGAGCGACGGAACTGGAGCAGAAAACCCCAATAGGTATTTAGAGACAATTATAACTTGTTGCTGCTGATGACTTAGGATTGCTCACTCTCTCTCATGCGTCTGCAGAAAACCGTTACTAAGTGGGTCATACCTGTGGTATTTGCTACCGTTGCCTGAAACTGGGTTCTTTAACGTGTGTGGTTACAAACTGTCCTGTGTTGTTATCACTACAGAAGCAGGGCCAAACTTGCTGAAGGACAGTTCTTAAGTGCCTCACTGGTGTGTGACCCCCATCATTAGTGGGGAGAGAGCGAGCAGGCATCCTGGAGGGCCATTTCCTGGTTTTTAAGAGGGCATCCTTCCTTCTCTGACTCCTACTTCCTGTGCCGTGACACCAGGAGAGGACACGCTTGCCCCACCCGCATCTTGAAAGAGAGCCCGTTCATGTGACTCCTCGACAGATGTAACACTTGTTAAAATGCTCTTTGGTTTCAATTTGTCCTAAACAAATGGCTTCTTAACCATCACCACCTGCCTCTACCACACAAACGTAGTCACACACACACACACACACAGTTACACACGCAGACACACAGACACCCACACACTCGCCTGACAAAACGACTGCAAGGTCTGTCTGGGAGTGGAAGAAGAAAAAGATCATCATGACTGTGACCTTTGAAATGTACATTGTGACCTCAATGCATGGTAGAGCGGTCATGTATGTAAACCAAATAGACTACTCGGTGGTTGCAGAAATATGTGCGTTTTGTCCTTGTCTGAACTTGTTGTGGACGCAGGAGAGGACCATGGCAGAGGGCGCTCCAGTGTACACACACGCTGCTGTTATTCCACTCTGAGTGACAAGGACAGGAAAACAGGTTGTCAAGGGTTTACGCATCATGGAGGAACCTCGTTCCACAGATCAGGGTCCATGTTGAAAAACACACACACACACACACACCCACACACACACACGCACACACACTGATGAGCTGTCCCCTCCTTTTTCACCATGTGTCCCCCTGGACGTTGACAGGAAAGGCCTTTTCGAGCACTTCAGACTTCTCTGGGTGCCTTCCCCGACACCTCAGAGGAGGGGTTGAATGACCTCAGATCTGGCAACCTTTGTCCCTGTTCCGGTGATTGCTGAACATACAACCAGTCTGCTGTATCTGCGGGAGTCTCACAGTAGGTAAAAGTATATGTCAGCAAAAGAGTGGCGGAACCTTTACACACACCTACATATCCCAATAGACAACATATGTTGACCTCAAGCTAAGTACAGTTGCCACTCATAAACGATAGGTTCTTGTACCCGTTATCACCGTTGTGATATTGGATGAGAGCAGAGGTATTTGAAGACAGTGAGGGCAGGGCTGGACAGAATCCCTGTGTTCCAATATTTCCAGCCGCAGCAGAACCTCAGCACTGGCCACCCATTGGCCGTGTCTCACACGAACACCAATTAGGCGTGATGTGGGACAGAAATAAAGGCCGGTGCACTTTGCTGCGAGGAGCACTTGTTTTTTCTCGACGTCAGAGGAGGGGAGCATGCGGTCCAAGTCTAGGTCGTAATGGCAGCTCAGTGTTCCGGGAACTACGGGAGTAAAAAAAAGAGAAAGAGAAGGCCATGAGGTTTTCTGGGTAATAACTTCATTCCTCCCCTGTGTTTGGGTAAAGAAGGAAGGAGGAGCGTCTTTCTTTCTCTGCTTTTTTTGGGGGGGGTTCTTTTTTGTTCTGGCAGGTTCTACGGCCACCCCTCCATGGAAAGCCTACTCTGCACATTCTGTAGACAAGAGTCTTCAGGGAGGAAATAGGGAGGAAATTGTGCAGAAAGTGTAAAAATCAGTCTCCTGCACTCCTACTCAGTCTCTCCCTCGCTGCTTCTCTGAATGTCTGTCCTTGACTTCACAAAATGAAAGACGCCTTGTTTGGGAGGCCACTGTTTCACAATTTCCTTGGTGTTTAGATGTTTCAGCGGTTCAATGAGCAATTCCTGCATGGTGGCCCTCTCTGGATGAGACGAGTCATGGCACAGAATCAGTCCTGTAAATTTGGTGTTAAGACGTGATTACAACCTTCACTGTAATACGATGCAAATTCTCCAGATATTGACTTTATCTCCTCATGCCAACGGCTGCTTAAAAAAACTGCTGATTTTCTTGTAATCCAGGGCTTTGCCAAGAATGTCGTACAAGGATATGCTGCAGGGAAACAGAAAACCCAGAGAGCGATGGCTTTGCAAGGTCTTGGCAGATTTCATCCTCTGTGCCATTAGACACATAATGGTGGGGCTCGTCTTGCATACTCAATTTGTCACTTTTACACTTTCGCAGGAGTTTGTTTAAGGGCTGGGATACTTAGAGGGGGTTGACTGCTCCAGAGTCTGTGTGAGTGCGTGTTAGTGTGAATGTGTGTGTGTGTGTGTGTGTGTGTGTAGGGGCAAAGAGCTGACATGGGAGGTGGGGTTTTATGTGAGCTGGGAGGGGGAAGAGGAGGGATTGGAGTCAGAGGCTGAAGTTTCAGATGAGGTGCTTTTAAATCTTCTCAAGGGATCTCATTTGTGCCAGGTGGCCACACTTTCTGAGCTGGCAGTAACCTGTACCACATGCTCTCACCTGCGTGTGAGGTGAGATGGGGGTTGAGCTGGGTCTCCACGGATCCACTAGGGGGTGCTCTGTCTGAAAGACATGTACCTACTCCATGGTATTATTTGCAATTCATCTTACTCTCCTAATGCTAAAAGAACAGCAAACATTTCACCAACATAATGAATAAAATATACAGTATAGGAACATTGTTCCGTTTAGTGGGCCTGTGAGCTTTTCCTATGCATCTTAGCCACCTAGCGCAGCTGAGGAGACATGTACAGCTCAATGCGGGGCAAACATAGATGACCTCTGACCTCCACTGTCTGGCTGTGATTGATGACGGATGGGGGTCAGGGCAGATGTTCCAATGTCTTTATCTGCCCATCAGACAAGCAGGAAGTAAAGGCACTTCCTGTCCATACTTGGCCTGCCACGCTGGGAATAGGACCATGGGAACACAATGCCCCTGTAACCAAACACTAGCCAGAGAGAATGTGAGCAAGGAGATAACTCACTATGCTCGAACCAGAAAGGCATGGATACTCCACTGTCACACAGCACACGTTTACTGGATAGGGATCTGTCACCCCAGCATGGCTGGCAGACTGTTCCATTGTGTCGTTGAATGACAAACATGTTGAAGTGGAGAAGGGGGGGTGGGGGGAGTAAGGGGGCATTTGCTACTGGGGTCTTGCTGCAGCCTGTGACCCCAACATATTCCGCCCATTAAACACACTCATGGTAACAACTAACATTAGCACTCTGTTGCTAACACTTGTCACCTTTGGTTCGGAAGGTGATAACTCACAAAAAAAGCCTCAAAGAAACAACAAAGTAGAATTGACAGCAGGGTGTCTTGCTGCTGAAGACTATGTTTGGGATTTAATGAAAAGCTGGATGTCAAAGTAGGAAATGGGGTTGTGCACGCTAAATGTATCAAAAAGAAATGATAGATAAAGGGAGGATAGAGAGGTTGTAAAGTTCACAGGCTGGGCCAAGGAGGAAGAGACCCCTGTAGTCTCTGATTACTTTACCAAAAACCTCCTCAGGTCTCCATCCATGCTCCTAACAAGGTTGTGGAAGGGAACACAGACACAAGATTAAAGCAAATATCCACCTTCAAAGTTCCTCTCTCTCTCTCTCTCTCTCTCTCTCTCTCTCTCTCTCTCTCTCTCTCTCTCTCTCTCTCCCCCTGTTCTGATCTTAATGAAGGGACTGTGTGGAATGCATCAGTAAACAAACTCCCGTTTTTCTTCCTGACATATTTCCCTTGTAATTATTTTGTCTTTTTTTTTATTTCATCAGGTGTCCAGGTCTTTTGGAAAGCAACCAGGAAATACAATGCATGTCATCTTCAGCTATGTGTTTTTGAAATGGTTTCATCAGCTGTGTACTCGATGGGCCGACTCTTGGTGATACCTCCGATAAGCGATCTTTCCGTACGGATTGTAAACAGTCTAGGAGAGCTGCGTCACAGGCTCACCTAAGAAGCAGCCGGCTCATTTGTTCTGAGCCGAGGGGACATTTAATTGGACCTGGTTCCTGAAGGGGGAGTGGGGTTCAGGGTGGCCAGAACATTTCAAATGTTCTTTTTCCTTTCCAGACTGTTCTGGCTTTATAACTTAGCAACAAATAATGAAAAAAAGGCTCAAAGTCAAATTTTGTGTAACAAGAAGGCTTGTGATGAATCTGTGTGTTGTGCCTTGTGTTGGCCAGGCCTGACAGACCTCCTAATGGAGCGTAGGAATGGTTGAGATTCTTGTTCAGGTACAGAAGGACCTGGGGCCTGGAAGGATCCAGAATTCAGCTGATTACAGAACGTGAGAAAGAGAGATCGTTTACCTGTTGACATGACAAAATAAACAAATGTGGCAGGAAACTCCTTGATCACAACGTGGAGGGCAGTCTGGATGGCATACTGTATTTTAGTTTTTTTTTTAATTTATTTCTCTATTTTTGGGGAGCAAAAACTTTAATTTATTTAAAGATCAGGTAACAAATGGTGTCCTATTTTCGGCATGGTAACCTCAAAGGAATGAATCAGGCCCAAGGTGGGCAGCTATGTGATCTGACTGGAACATTCAACAGGAGGACTTCCAGAGTTTGGTTGGAGCGGTGTTAATTAGAAGCTTCTCAGCGGAGTCCTGGCCTGCACCCGATCACCACCAAATGGTCTGGGCAGAAACAGGAACAGCAGCAGGGGGAACAGCTGGACATGGGGGGACACTGAGAGGTTAACGATACACAGCTGAGGAGATAGGGATGGGGGGAGGGAGGAGATAGGATGGAAGGTTAGGCGGCGGGAAGGAGGTTGGGGAGGGGGGGGGGGGAGAGGGTCTTTAAGTGGCTGTGGTGGAGAAAGAGTAATTAGGGATTTTCCACCTATATTTCAGCCAGAGGCCCATGCTTTATTCAGGATCCCGACCTCCCTCCAACATCAAGTTCTCTGCTAATGATCTAGGTGAATGATTATGTGTGGGGAGAATCATATTATCTATTCATTATAACACAGTTTTGCTTTAAAGGATTGGCCCAGCTTTTGCATCCATCCTTTGCCTTTATCTTTGTCTAAGCTCTCTCTCTCATCAGGTCTTCTTCTCATGCAGTGGATGGGGCTCTCCCACTCCTAGTCAGCTCATTAATCCAGGTTACAGCAGAAGAATGCTGTTTGTCTTCCCCTCACATGATTGGCTGTGACAGACAGAGTGAGCCAGTGACTGTCGGTAGATAATGGGGGCTTTTTTTCGTCTCAGCTCAGCACATCGCTCACTTCTCCCTGCCAAGTTGAAGTACATGACTCAACATTATGACATTCTCTGTGATTTATCTATCTATTTGTGCCTAGCTCTCTCCCTCTTGCTGTCTGACCCTCTCTCTCTCTCTCTCTCTCTCTCTCTCTCTCTCTCTCTCTCTCTCTCTCTGTCTCTCTCTCCATCTCTCTATCTCTCTATTTCTCTATCTCTCTATCTCTCTGTCACCGTCTCTCTCTCTCTCTCTCTCTCTCTCTCTCTCTCTCTCTCTCTCTCTCTCTCTCTCTCTCTCTTCTCTCTGTCTGTCTGTCTGTCTGTCTCATCCTATATCAGTCTTCCCTTCTGTTTTTCAGCTATGTTTTTACACAGTATTGCTGTACAGCCTTTAACAGGCCAGTGGTTTTTAACAATGCTATAAAGAGGCCAACATGTTTGACTCAGTCCCTGAACTGTGGCTTCACACAACAGATATCCAATACTGAAGCTTAAACAGTGGACAATATTACAAAGATTTGAAGTTGGTGCTGTGTGTTGACAAATCATGGTATGTTCTCTGTATGTCTATACAATGATGGATATGCAAATGTATTAAACTTTATTTCAACTTAACAATTAAAATATTTTATTCCCGATAGTAGTACTCATCTTCCATACAGATATTGCAGACATTTTATTATTCGATGAAATATCAACTTTATGTCAAGAAGAATGCCATTGACAAATGGGACAGAGAGAAGAGAACTATGCACTATGTGTGACCTCATAAAGATCAATGCGGAGGTTTCACAGCAAGAAAGGAAATGTAACAATGTAACAATAAGATTGTTCTGGGCTTCCTTTTACATGAAAGCCATGGAGAAAGAAGCCAGGCTATTCTAGGCCTTTAAAGGATCATTCCTTGTCTTATTTTAAAATGTGGTTATTTATAAGGGGGATATTTGTAATATTTTTAGATTGAATGAAAGGGGTTTGAAGACGACAAATTCACATGGAGAATGAAGGTGCATGCAGCTGTCCTGCCCTTCTCCTTCCTACACACACACACACACACACACACACACACACACCACACACACACACACACACACACACACACACACACACACACACACACACACACACACACACAAACACACACACACACACACACACACAAACACATACACAGGCACACAGGCACACAGGCACACAGGCACACAGCCTCATGAAAATACAACAGCAATAATCACAACATCCGGTGATGCATTTTGCAACCTTAGCTCTGTGCAAAACACCTCAGCCCATGAAAGGATCCCGCGGGTGATAACCTCCCCCAGACGGCCTTCATGTTGTCTGGGAGCTCCCAACCAGGTGGACTTGTTTTCCTCCTAGTCCCTTTCCTGTTCTACTTAAAAGCAGGTGAGGCGGTGTGCCCCCACTTAGTAAGATAAGTGGATTACATAGCCTGTATCCACGACTTGCAGTGACCGTATCGATTGGCAGCAGAGCAGCCCTTGATTACAAGTCTGTACACTTCAGACCACGCAACAGCCAGCTACACGGGAGCAGCTGTCAACAGCAACATACAGGAGGAAAACATCTGACCGCGCTGATTCGTATTGCGACTATGACATGCCTTAATCAATGCGGGGCGCTGCCAATTCAAGTTTGTCATCCAAGGAAAACACTTGAGGTAATATTCAATTATCAATCATCAAAGAAAAAAAAGAAGCGATTTACTGTAATATGTGTGGTGAACTTTCTCAAGCTTTCCGTTACTGCATAATCCTCTCCTGGGTTTGGAAGGAGGACAGTGTGTGTACGCAGAGGGGTGTACAAATGAACCCTCACTTACAGTGATAGTGTTGGCTATATATCTCACACACATTCAGAAAGAGACATCTTAACGGGTGGTTGTGGATGAAGTTGTTTGCGTGGTTTGAAAATATTGACAAATCGGAAACAGTAATAATCGTAAGAATTTTTTTATGTACACAGTCTTATTAATCAGGCACGGTAAATTATTTGTTTAAAGTAAGCAACTCCTAGTTGAGATCGATGACTATAAAAAAGTACCTCAGTCATCAAGATTTTTTTTTCTTATCATGTTCTCAAAGCAATGAACCATTGTGACATCCAGAGAGAACCAGTCTCCTGTTTCCCTTTTCTAATAAGGGAAAATATGACCGCATTTATGTTGCCTCCCACACTTTATTTGTTGTCCTTCATTCCCGGAGTGCATATAAAAGGGAAGAATGAATGTGATATCTCTTTCCATCTCTGGGCTTAATGCTCTCCGGTGCCTCAGGAACCCCCACAACCTTTTTTTTTTCTCCCAAAAAGTTGAAAGCTTCTGGCCCAGCTGGGTTTCTCTCTTTGTACGGCCGACGTTCAAAGTATTACACTGTCACTAATCATCCGTGTTACAACTCAGAGCGGCGAGGCCTTTCTCTCTCCTCTCCCTACGACTCCACAGAACCATTATGGTGCCACGGGGTTGCGGGGAACAGCCCTGCTTTGATCTCCTCAGAAGCAGGGCTATGGGGAGACATGTTTCGGCCCCTCCCCCCCCCCCCCCCCGCTCCCTCTGGTGAGAGACTCTAAACAGTAGGCTGGAGGCCGTTGTTTTGGGAGGATGGCGTGGGGGTGAGGGGTGAGAGATGAATAATATCTCGTACTCCGGAGCCCCGACGACTCCCCCAGCCCATCAAATGTATAACAAATGCGCTTACATGCGCTCCCATAAAGAAGAAATGGAGGGAGGGATGAAGAAGAAGAACGAGGGGGCAACATTTTTCTGACACAGTTTTACTGCTGCGCTTATTCCTAGCAGCAGCTTTGGCTCTGGTCCCCCCCTGTCTCCCCTCCTTCATTCTCCTCTCCTGTCCTCCACTCCCAGTCGGCTCTATCAGTCACATCTACACATTCCATCAGGGCCGGAGAGGGGCAGGAGCGAGGGATGGGGCGGCGAAGGAGGGAGAGAAGGACAAAGATCTAGGGAGGAGATGGAGAACGCGCCGACCATTTCTTGACGTCACCTTGCACTCTCTCTCTCTCTCTCTCTCTCTCTCTCTCTCTCTCTCTCTCTCTCTCTCTCTCTCTCTCTCTCTCTCTCTCTCGAGTTTAGAGAAGATATCGAGGGCACAAAACATAATCTCTTTATTATCTCTCACAGGTTCCTAGATAATGCAAAATATAAATGAAACGCAATGCTTCAAAGATCCATTTCGCAGAAGCGCGTCAGTGAACAAGTCGAACCAGGGTGCACAACGACGTTACAAACATTTTTGGAGTGACTTGGGTTTCTGCACTGTCGGCATGTTGGGCTGGAACTTACTGTAGAGGCGTAACATGATATTATTGAAACAACAATAAACGGCTGGGTAGAGCTTAAAAAACAGTAGTTAATAGAGGACAGCTGAAGGGCCTGTCTCCTACACATGTTGACATGAAGCGAGTCTTCTAAAAGCAGAGCTTCTGACCTCTGACGGGACTACAAGCCGTCCAGCATGGCTACAGCAACACCCCGCTTTTAATAGCCACAACGTCATCGTTCCCCGAGTGTCATTTTAAAACCGTCTAACTAGCCCCGGTCAGTCATTCAACACTCCTTGTAAAAAACGTTGAATGCACCCCATAGTAATGCGGCTACCAAAATACTTTACAAAGAACACCAGTGGAGGATTCTGAGTGGTGCCCCTACAGTAACAACACCATTTTGGGTGTAAATATCTACAGTGGAACAACAGCTCTACATCGCCCACCTCTCCTCCCTTCTCTTGGGTTCAGGGCCTAAGGAGAGAGGGGTGTCATGGACCTCGCCGACTGACCAACGATCACAAGGCTCTGACCTCTGACCCCGAGCGTATAAATCTGCCGGCATCCCCCGCCCCTCCAGAAAGGAGGGCAGTGCCGCTAATGGACGTGGTGCTCAGGGTCCGTGCTGCGGGTGTTTGATTAATACAGAGCCAGATAGCTGGCCCTGTCTCTCCTCATTTCTCACTGGCCTGGAGGGAGGGGTGTGCGTGGGTCCTCTCCAGCCCCCCTCGCCCCCTCCCCCCGTCCCCCCGTCCCGTCAGAGTGCATGGCACCCTGTGTCCTGCGCCTCGCTCCCTCGTCTCTCCAGATCGTCTAACTGGGCCATGAATCACAACACAGAGGACCATGTAGGGCAGCGGTCCTCGGCCTCTCTCTCTCTCCCTCTTCTATCTTTCTCTTCTCTCTCTCTCTCTCTCCTCTCTCTCTCTCTCTCTCTCTCTCTCTCTCTCTCTCTCTCTCTCTCTCTCTCTCTCTCTCTGTCTCTGTCTTCCACCTGCAGATCCGCACACAGAGAAGCAAGGTGAGTTATGTGTCTGCTGCAATGACACGCACAGGCGTCACAGAAATGTAACTTTTGGAACTGTCTTTTGGCAAAACAAAAACGAAGCAGTCGAAAGCTTCAAGAGAATACTGGGTCCATCTCAACAGGCTGAGACAGGGGAGGGTATCGATATCCCTCGCTTCCAGCGACAGGACTCCACTCAGACAGAGTGTGTGAAGCGACAGCGTGTCATCCTAAAGGCGAGCATGCGGTGTTGGAGGAGTTCAGACGCTCTTAAACAAGTTAACCAGAACGAGAGGAGGAGGGCGTTGGGGTGGGGGTTGGGGGGGGGGGGGCGGGGTACGTAATGTGAAAACGATGGGCACGCCTGGGAAAACCAAAAAAGGAAGAGAAGTTCTCCCGAGTTCTCATGAATGGAGATGACCCCCCCTTGATGATATCAGATATTAAAACCTCCTAATTCCGTCGCCACGATGCTGGGAGGAGATAAAACAGACGAGGCGATAAGGTTTCCCACTCTTTGTTGGCTAAATGCAGCGCTAAGAGCTCCCGTCTGGGTCGGAGGGGATAGGAGACGTGTCAGAGCGTAGTGATGGGAGGGGAGGGGGGGGGATTGGATTTCTGGTCTGCAGATGCTCCACGTCACACGCCGCCCCCCCCACGCTCTCCCCCACGCTCTTCCCCCCCCCCCCCCCCGCTCTGCTCCCATCCGGCCGTGACCACTCTCCTAATTAAAGGTGACCCGAGGTGAGCTCCGTGTCGTGCCCCGCCCCCTCCCGGTCCCCTCCTCTTGCCGGTGGGACGGGCCCGTCGTGACGCAGGACGGTTTGATCTGAGGCAGTGATTAGAGTCTGCTGATGAACGGGGAGAGGAGAGGAACAGCCTCCTGCTCCGGTGGCATGTCCACTCAGCCATGAGGGGGGAGGGGGGGGGGGAGGGGGGAGAGGGGGGGGAGGGGAGAGGGGGGGGAGGGGAGAGGGGAGGGGCTCCTGTCTCTCATCCCACTCACCTTCTCTCTCTGTTTTCGTGTGTTATCATGCAGACCTGTTAGCTACTTACCTGTGAAATATTATCGTCTCCCCCCCCCCGCCCCCCGCCCCGCCCTCGGCTCCTCTGACGGCAGGGCCTAATGGCACTCTCCTTTCACACACGGACGCCACGGTGGTGCTGTTATTCCTGTCTGTCACTTTGGCCCATTTTCCTCTCTCTCTCTCTCTCTCTCTCTCCTCTCTCTCTCTCTCTCTCTCTCTCTCTCTCTCTCTTTCCCTCTCCCTCTCTAGCCCTCTCCCCCTATCTCACCCTCTCTCTCTCTCTCTCTCTCTCTCTCTCTCTCTCTCTCTCTCTCTCTCTCTCTCTCTCCTCTCCCTCTCCCTCCCTCTCCCTCTCCCTCTCCTCTCCCTCTCCCTCTCCCTCTCTCCCTCTCTGTCCTCTCCCTCTCTCTCTCTCTCTCTCTCTCTCTCTCCCTCTCTCTCTCTTCTCTCTCTCTCTCTCTCTCCCTCTCTCCCTCTCTTCCTCTCTCTCTCTCTCTCTCTCCCTCTCCACAGTACGTCTCTGTCTCATGTGATAGCCCCCCCCCCCCACTGCCCCAAAGCCATTGTTGTTTTGGAGGGTCCATCCACCCCATTTGCTGTCGGAGATTCTTCGGCAGAGTGGCCAGCACGCCGATGGGTGGGGGGGGGCGTTGAGAAACCTTAAACCGTTTATTAGAAACACTTTGCACCCTTCAAGAAGCGTGGAGCCACCGTAAATAATGACAGTAGCAGACCGGCCCGTACCAGTAAGCTCTGAAGAGAAGCCTGATAGGTCGGCGTGATGGGGGATTTGAGCGGGCACATGGATGCACACACATACGTAAAGTCTATGTATAAGTGAGGGCCAGTTAAAGGCTTGTGTTTCATCCTTCTAATTATTCTGCCATTCTCTTCACTGTGTGTAAAATGACTACAAAATATGATGTGATATTTGTCACGAATCACATCTCATTCGACTCTATTTTTTTTCTGCTTCATCTCTGCTGAAGGTCTGGCTTAAAGGTACAAGCATGTTTTCGTAAGAGGCCCTTTACATGCCCCTATATGTCTCAGTGTCAGAGTCCATTACAAGTGGCCACCGCTGAGTTTCTTTGAACACAGCTTGGATGAGAATGGGGGCAACACTGGTGGTCAGGAAATTAAACCAGGGCATGAACTTTTAGGTGGCTGATTCCCGCAAGGAACATACAAGAATCAAAGACAAATGGAGCACATTTTGGATCCCTTTCAGAACATGTAGCAGAGTGGGTTTTGAATTGTACTGTGGATTCTGAAGCAGTATGAAACAGAACTTGAGTAACGTTCTTCCAGATTGTCCTCTCACTGCTGGTGGAAACGCCTGAAACAGTATCTGAAGGGCAAGCCTGGCTCCCGCTCAGTCGCTGTTTGGTATTAGAATACATGATGATGTGGGGATAAAGGCAGTCAGCGAAATGTCAGGAGAGTGAGGAAGGTGAGTAAGGTGGGAAGGTGAGGAGTGGTGTGGTTGTCTCCAGCAGTCTGCCTCCAGCAGACCTACCGGAAAATATCTCCCCTTAACCCATGCGAATCTGGCTGAAAACTAAACACAATGCTCGTTTGTGAAAGAGGTATTACATCTCAGCTGGGGGGGGGGGGGGGGGGGGCTTTGGCCGTGCTGAGTATCACCTGCCACTGGTCTCCTAGGTACTTTACTCTACTTAGCCTGCCTGGGTGAGGTAACATCTATACATGACATCACTGTCCTCCAGGAATAGTGGGGAGGTGGCACACAGTTGCCAGACTTCATTGCCCACATGAGTAGGAAATGAT
This sequence comes from Osmerus mordax, assembly GCF_038355195.1. Taxonomy (NCBI): domain Eukaryota; kingdom Metazoa; phylum Chordata; class Actinopteri; order Osmeriformes; family Osmeridae; genus Osmerus; species Osmerus mordax. Next base: position 14,353,367 of record NC_090065.1, read on the forward strand.
GTCACCTCTCCAGCTTCTGCGACGGGGCCCCTGAAGAGGGGGGGGGGGGGGGGGGGGCAGCGTGTGTGTGTGTGTGTGGGGGGGGTTAGGCGCGCTAAATGGCTGGTTGGTCCGAAAAACTGAACAGTCAATCACAGATTCTGACATTTGCCTGATGTGGAGAGAGGGACTTGAGCCGTAAATAATGTTACATTTGTTACTACAAGTGGTTGCCAAAGAAACTAGGGTTGAAGTATGTGTGTGTGTGGGGGGGGGGGGTAAAATACATCTTTGGAGATGTAGTTCAGAGTGGCTTCAGGGTCTAGTCTGTCCGCCTGACTGCCCTAACCAGCTGGTGCGAGTGTCACTGCACACAACGCAACGTCGCTGACTCATCTTCCGCCGATCACTTCGTCTACCGTTCATCTCCAGAAAATGAGGCTGTCTCAAAGTAACAATGGCAGTGTGTGTGGGTTTGGTTTTCTTCACAAGAGTTTGGGAGGGCAGTCAGGGGAGGGAGAAGGAGGGAAGGGAGCTCGCCAATAAAAGGCACAAATTAGCACCACCCGTCTGTGTGCGGACTGGGCTAACTGTGAAAAGGTCCGAGGCGTGTTTGGCTGGCCGTGCCTCAGCCCTGTGGACAGTCGGAGACAGTCCGGATTAAACAGACCCTGCTGGTGCAGTTTGAAGTTAATTGGTCGGCATGCCGGTTATTCATACACACACACGCTGGCGTGCTTGAACTAAGTTTTGACTTTCCAAAGTCTCCATGTTTTTTCCGCTGCACACAAGTTCATAGGTGAGGTGAACTGAAGAGGGGCCAGCTTTTTCTAAGCTGTGCATAAAGTTGAACAGTGTGGCCAAGTTACTGTTCAGTTTCTTACAATCATTGTCTGATTTGGGGAATTTAGAAGAACATTTAGAGTGGGAAAAGTAAATTTGTGACAGAGATTAAAAGAGGGAGAGAGAGAGAGAGAGAGAGAGAGAGAGAGAGAGAGAGAGAGAGAGAGAGAGAGAGAGAGAGAGAGAGAGAGAGAGGGCCTTTTGTAGTGTGAGTACCTTCAGTTAAATGGTGTTGCTTTTGGCCAGACAGGACGAGCAAATGAGCCCTAATCTCTCTGAAGTTGTCTATCTGGATCATTGACCATGACATGACGTGTCCTTCCTGTCCCCTGGCAGCTTGTTCGGTTTGTCTGCCTGCGAGACTTTCTGCATGTATGCCTGTTTGTCTGTCTGCCTGTCTGCCTGCCCCACTTCCTGCCTGTCTGCCTGTTTTTCTGCCTGCCCCACTTTTTGTCTGTCTGCCTGCTTGTCTGCCTGCTTGTCTGCCTGTCTGCCTGTCTTGCCTGTTTGTCTGCCTGCACGACTTTCTGCCTGTCTGCTTGTTTGTCTGCCTGTCTGTTTGTCTGCCTGCCCCACTTTCTGTCTGTCTGTTTGTCTGCCCCACTTTCTGCCTGTCTGTCTGTTTGTCTGCCTGCCCCACTTTCTGTCTGTCTGCCTGTTTGTCTGCCTGTCTGTCTGTCTGAAATTAAAACACATGCATATAGTCTTACAGACACACACACACACAACTGCTTGTGGCCCCAGAACAATCAGCCCGTATCATTCTTTAGGCTTTGCTCCTATGTTGTTTGTATGGTATTAAATCATAATCAAATAAACATGTTAAGGATATTTAGCAAACCAATAATTACAGCTCAAATGTAATCTCTCTATAAATGTGTACGTCTCAGAGTACAGAATGTTGTTAACATGGGCTAGCAGTAGATCCCCACCCTGGGGGTAGAGGAACTGGGGGGTGGGGGGGGGGGGGGGCATACAGTACTGTCATGCTGAAGTAAAATGTTGTTTTAAGTGTAGACCTGCTATTTTACTGAATCAACAGGTTTTCAAGTAAATGGACCAAGAGAAAGGAGGAGATGGTCAGATCACACCAGACGACCTGCTGGAGATCCTGTAAGATCTGTAATGTTCTTCAGCTGGCGCCCACAGCTTTTATCTCTGCTGTGCCAAAACAAAGAGAAGACTAAAAGACTAAAAGAAGGAAGAAGGATCATGTTTTCAGTAATAATTCATAATCTATGATAAATGATTCTGTGTATGTACTGTGTGTTCAGTAATTGTTCGGTAGCACTTGGCAGTGTTTCTCATCATTTATTTGATTCTTATATGGACTTAAGAAAATGTTTTACAATAAAAAAAAATATAGGGAACATAAAACAAAATGTGGAAATCCTTTGTGCAGTATTTTGAAAATAAATACATTTGAATATTTGACAATCATGTTGAAACTATTTCCGTAGATTATTATTATTAGTAATCTTTAATTCTTCAAAGAGTACACAAGCTAATAATGGTAAGATGTACACTTTTGCACCTAAAATTCCAACAACTATGTTTGAATAAATTCAACATTTGCCTCATAATCTATTATTGTTAATATTACTATAATTTGTGACATTTAGTCATTTAGAAACAACAAACAAAATACTTTTAGAATCAGGCTCAGAATTGTGTCCAGTAAATAATTTCAGTCAATAATTCCTTAGTTCCCACCAACAAAATACTGTTAGAACTGTACACGTTCTACATGCACTCTTTCTATATTGCTTTGGAGAAAAGTGTCTGCAAAATAAATTAAAGTAGTGCAAAGGTAAAAACATTTTGTAAATAATGCAAAATTCAAATAAACATGAACGGAACTACCAATTGTTTGGTAAATAAATACAAAAACGACTTGTGTTGACAATCATAATTTTTTACATAATGAATTCCTAAATGTTAATATATACATACAAATTACATCACAAACGTTTAATAATTGTTTCTTTATATATAAAAACTTGCAAAGGTTCCGAACTCTTTCACATTTGTCTAACCTTTTCTACTTTACAGCTATGTTGCTCTTCACAGAACAAACCATCTTACAACGTCAACGTAATGTCGTACCTTTCTGCTCAGAACCAGCACAGGCGGCTGGTGTGGAAAGTCAAGCAGCCGGCGTTGCGTCACTGGCCATCTTCGTCTTCTCAATAATTCGATGGCAGAATTGAGTTATTATTGGATTTAGCCAGCAGAGTGTGGAAATCTGGCTGCTTGTTTTTCTGGTTCTGGGTTGGCTTTTGGACGGAATCGTGGACTTGCTGTATGATTTTGATTTTGACCAGGAATGGGAGAGTTCAGTGGTGGGGCTGCCTGGTTGTTTTCTGGCCTGGGGGAAGGTTTGAGAAGACTTAGAACCAGGGTGGTCTCATACACCTCAGCGGCCTCTGTGTTACTCTCCCTCCTAACACCCCCCCACCCCCCCCACCCCCACAACCCCCAGACCCATTTGTTCAACTTCTTACATTTTATGCTGATAAACTGACATTCCAATAGATTTTTTTTGGCTACAAGCCAAAAGACCGATACTGAGCTTGTAAATTAAAAGTGTTGTGTAATGGGGGGGGGGGGGGGGGGGGGGGGTGTCCTGGGTGAAAATGGATAGCTTTGACTTCTCCTGTATGAGGCCTCTGGGCTTTTTCCCATGGCTGCTTCATCAAAAATGGATCTATGCTGATGTGGAACTGTGGCTTTATTTTTCAATCAAACTTTGAAAAGAAATTTCCTCTTTTGATTAATGAATGCCTGTATAGATTTGCATATACAACAAAATTATGTGACACGGTGCAGTTCTGATTTTGTAGCTCTTCAAAAAAGACCTGTGGTAGTGAACAAATAAATTATGACACACCGTAGTTCACTTACGAATACATAACGATACACACACACACACACACACACGCATTCTCCCTGAAATGCACATACACGCCCACTTTTGTCCGCCCAGTGGGAATATGTTTTTGTAGATCATTTGAAGCCGACATATTTTAGCTGCATGAGTTCTCTTATGAAGGTCTGCCAAGAGGGAGTACCAAACTGCTCAGGCCCTCAGACAACAACTCCTAGTTCCCAGAATTCAGCGGGGCCCAAACACCCACTTATGTTCCAGATTGCACTGGAGCAGAGGAAACCCAAATGTTCAGACCAAACTGTGACAGAAATATTGGGCTTGATAGGGGTTAACACAACGGGATATCAGGTGGCTAAGCGGTTAGAGAATCGGGCTCGTAATCAGAAGGGCGCTGGTTCGATTCCCAGCAGTGCATAATGACGTTGGGTCCTTGGGCAAGGCACTTCACCCTACTTGCCTCGGGGGAATGTCCCTGTACTTACTGTAAGTCGCTCTGGATAAGAGCGTCTGCTAAATGACTAAATGTAAATGTAAATATCAAGCTGAAAAGGTCCTGATTATCTGGACAATTCATAAATCTACTATTAATCATGTGAGTTACATTGACAAACAAATTGTTTACCTACCGCCAAAAAATCTTCACTGAGTTAAAAAGGCCCACACAAGGTCACAATGTGAATAGAAAACATTTGCAGATCTCTGAAATACCGAGGTATGGACTTTTGGATCTCTTCCATTCTGTCTCCAAGGTTTCATGGTAAATAAAGTATTGTGTGCATCTCTATGGGGATTCTCCTGCTGATTATCATGGAGGATGTTGGTCGGGAACTCTGTGTGGCCAAGCACCATTTCACATCATCTTCCCTTAGGGCTCAGAGCAGAACTGCTGTCTCAATGAGCTCCCTAGATACAACCAACAGCCCTAACAACATCTGAAACCTCCACCAACACTAGCACCACTGTACTGTACAGCACTCTGAACGCATCACTTTGTGGCAAGGACCATCCTTAATTCTGCCCTGAAATATTAGATTGAACAATTACAGATTTGTATATCTTGCGACGTACAGTGCCATAACACGTGATACACAAACAGTATGCTATGGAATGTACTTTAGTGCTGTGTAGAGGACTGAAGGTTTGTTTATGGTGACTCCAAAGGTAGGTTTGAATTACATTTACTTGCTCTTTCCCCCTTGTGCAATTACAGGACCGAAAGTGATTGAAAAACATTGTTTTTATGTCTCCCATTTCATGGCTCTCTATATGCTGAACGGTAAATCTGCCTCAGGTTGTTTAACCAGATAAGGGGGTTACTCCAGGCCCAACACCACTTACTGTAGCCTGATCCCATAGCCTCTAATGAGTTTGCTGGCCATGTTTCTTCACATCGACATACTGTAGGAAATAAACCTTCACATTAGCCCGAGCAGAAACGTCACAGTTGAAAGTATTTTGGACTTGTACAATACTGTTTTGACCTTTTATTTGAAATGTGTGACCCTCCACTCTCCGTCTTCCTCTCCTCCATCGCTCCAGATGTGAACCATGGGGCAAAGCTCACGACCATCTATCATCCCCCAGAAATGGGGGGAAAGAGGGCATGTTTTCTTGGCACCATTCCCTGGCACGGTATATACTGTAAACACTATTCTACTGCTGCAAAACCTCAACCCCTTTCAACCTCGCCGGACACCTACTGTCGCAGTTCTCCTCCAGGTCGTCCTCCTTTCGGGATTCAAAGGGAGTACTGACCATTGGTTAGTGGAGGGCTGGTTAAAGCCAGAGAGAGACCTCTCCCTCCAGTCCAGGGTCCGAGGCCCAGTTCCCTTACTTCCGTGGGCTGAGAAGAGACGGTTCATTGAAGCAATGGTGGGAGAAACCTGAGACACATTTAAGCTGTGGCGCAGTAAACTCTGGGCTGTAAAGTGGAAGACTCCCATGTTGTGTGTCAGCCAGGGCCTCAGAGCACTAGGACTGTATAAAGTCTGATAGAACATATAGCAGAATTTTTCTCTTTATTCATTCCCAGATTCACTCATATTGGAATGTAAGCGGTGCCAAAATGTCGTTGTTGTTCCCTTAAAAATCTTTTGAAACGTCACCCGATAGTATCGAGTTGAGCATGTCATCTGGAAGTTAGCCCCAGAGAGTCTCAGGTCTAAATAGGGCCTGTCATTGTTTTTGTCCATGGAGGCCCTCCCTAGCTGAAAGTGCTTTTCTCAGCACCAGCCTGTCTAGTAGTGCTTCCTGTGCCCCGGCTCTCCCGTCCTCCTTGTTATTAGGCCCAGCAAATGGCCCTGGTTCACTGGTGGTCCCTCTAATAACCTCCACTGATGGACGTGTCTCACCGCTCGTGGCCTTGAGCTCGCCCAGGCTCCCCCCTGTGCACGGCCCTAAACGCTCTGCACTGTAACACACGCACAGAAATCGCCTCATTGCCGTAACTTGAGCATGGAATGCATTACATTGTAATGACTTTAAACACGTCTAATTAAGAGAAAATATTATATGACCACTGGTTACTTGGGGATACTGGGATTGGTTTTTGTAAAAGCTGTGTGGAGGGGCTTTGGGAAAAATGGTAACTTAATCTTGGGAGTTAATCTGGATAAGAAGACATGTTTACACCACAAATGAGGTCTGAATATTCTCCAGTGTACTTTGCTGAATTAGACTTGCATTGGTATAATGAGGTGTACATGTCTTTTAAATGTGATTTACATGATTCCTAAAGCATGTAAAAATTACCTAAACAGAAATATGATCCCCTCAATTAGAGTTGAACACAGAACCAATTGTACCAAATGTTTTCATATGCAGGCAACATGCATTTTTTGAAAGCTTAATGTGTTAATGATGAATATGTGACAATGAAGATGATGATGATGATAATGATGATGATATGATGATGATGATGATGGTGGTTAACCCTTACACCCCTCGGCCATAGATGTACGTCAATGTGCAACGTTTTAAGATCATAGTTTCCACATTAATATGACTCAGATTTTTCTTTATTTAGCAATTTGACCCATTGCGTTACCATACAAGCAAATAGGCAGGCCTCACACTTATCACTCCCAGTATTTCCAGGGTGTCAAGATACTCTTTACTAGTAATTCCCCCAAAGGATCTCTAAAGTCTCAGCTTTCTGCTTGAATGCCCCTGTCTCTCAAAACTAATGTCATAAAACCCCACAATCTAAACAAGGCAATCTGAAACCAAAGTGCAAGATTAAACTGAGGGAGAAAAAAAATCCCTTTACTTCTTTGGGTCTTTCTATTTATAAAAAAGGCACATTCCTTTCAATATTAGTAATTATCATTCAATGAAAGAGGTCTCGCCTAAAAATATGTTCTTTGGGGGTGGCAGGCTGAATTCTCCTTTTCCCAGGGGGGAACTGAAAGTAGACGTCGCAGACCAAAGTGAGAGAAGAGGAGAGGGGAGAGGGGGTGAAAAGGAGGCGGGGGAGAGGGGGGTTGTAGACATGAGTCCGCAGTGCTCTGAGCCTCAGTCCGACCTCACAAACAGGCCCCGCTCCTTCCAGCTCCTTCCAGCTCCTTCCAGCTCCTTCCAGCCTGGCCGCTCAGCTCTCCCTGCTCTGTGTCCTCCCTGGCAGCCGCTGCTTGCAGCCACTCTCAGGACAACACGAGCCCTGCTACCAGACCCCAGTTATAAAGCAGAGAATCAGACCTTCTCCATTGGGCTACACCTCGTTCTCTTCATCTCTGTTTCCCCTTGTTTTCCTTTTGGTTCTTCCCCCTCTATCTTGCTGTCACAGAAACGGCCCTGTGGATTGGTCTTGTCTTAGAGAGGACGATGGGAGTCCATCTGAAGATGCTCCATAGATACTCACTGAAATATCAATGTTAAATGGCCGAAAATGAACCCTAATAGTTACCCTAACCCTAACTTGTTACCCTAGCCCTAAACCTAACCTCAACCAGCTTCTAATTAGCAGAGATGTAGTTGACATTCTTTGAAACGGTTCATTAGAAAGTTTGGGCTCTACAGTACAGATTAGTCTACAGGGGACTACCCAGAAGGAATGTGACAGAGACTGCTAGCTGTTAGCCTGAAGTGAACGTCAGTAAGAAGAGCGATGGGCCCAGCCTGGCCTCAGGGCCTAGAGACCAGCTCCAGACACTGGGAGGCATTGGCAGTAGAGTGTCTGCTCTCTGCCATGAGTGAGGGCATTTCCTGTTTCCCATGACTCCCTGGTTTACTGTCCAGCGGACTCCTGGCCAGCTGATTTAAACCCCTCACTGCCCCCCCCCCCCACCCCACCCCCCAAAGCCATCACATGAATCAACCCACCATATACTTGTGCCAACTCCCCATGCTTCAACCACACTGAAACAACAACAAACGCTGAACGTATTTCATACAATCTTAATTATTCATTGGATCCCACCAGACGTGTTCAGCTCTATTTCATTACTGTCAAAATGACCCCTTTTTGCAATAATTTTTGACATGCCCTGGATGAATTTGTATGTATATCTCTTGGCACTGTGTGGTATTTTGCGAATGCTCGTCTAGACGTTCGAGTGTTAAAATGGACATTCACCTCAACTGGGGCACAGAGCTCCCAGTCCACACCAGCACGGCACCAGCACAGCAGGACAGAACAGGAACAAGCACATCATCCTGAACCATCACATACAGCGCCCAAATCCTAACAAATGGTTGTTGTCGATGACAATGAGCTGAACAAAGCTGTATACTACAACTGACATATAGGATCAACTGTTCCCAGTGGTCAGTTATCAATTTTTCATCAGAGTGGACACTTTCCTGGAACGCAGATGGCTAGAAGTCCTTATCAGAAGGAAGCATGTCACTGTTAACGGGTACATCATAAAAGGTCTGTTGGGCTCTGTTTTTCCACTGCACCAAAAGTGCATGCTGCCAGAATCACTGACTCAGCAAAACACACGAGCAATCACACACACACACACGTCTGTGCACCCACGCGCGCACACACACACACACGCACACAAACACACACAAACACAAGCCTAAACACACTTAGACTTTACAACATTGTTTTCCGTTGTTTCGAGGGCGTTCTTGATGCATGTGTTAGATAAGAAAGACTTCTTTTTCAATCCCGCTCCTGAAGTCCAAAAAGAGAGGCTAGGGGAGGGGAGCAGGGAGCAAGGAAAGGGGGGAGGAATGGTGAGACGGAGGAAGGGAGGGAGGGAAGGGTTCTTTGCTTTCCTGTGCCTTACAGAGTTCAGATGACTGTCATGATTAAGCCAAATGAGCAGAAGGGGATGTACCGCAGGGAGATAAGGGCTGAGCAGTCACTCTGAGTGGCAGCAGCGGCTTGGGAGGGAACACAAGCCACCTGATGGAGCTTTGTTTGACTCGTCAGAATTCGATGATCTCCCTCCCTCTCTGGCCCCAGTCCATCTTCACAGCTCCCCCAGCTCCTCCCAGCTCCTCACAGCTCCTCACAGCTCCTCTCAGCTCCTCACAGCTCCTCACAGCTCCTCTCAGCTCCTCACAGCTCCTCCTAGCTCCTCCCAGCTCCTCCCTGCTCCTCTCAGCTCTTCTCACCTCCTCACAGCTCCTCTCAGCTCTTCTCAGCTCATCACAGCTCCTCATAGCTTCTCACAGCTCCTTCCAGCTCCTCCCAGCTCCTCATAGCTCCTAACAGCTCCTAACAGCTCCTCCCAGCTCCTCCCAGCTACTCACAGCTCCTCACAGCTCCTCCCAGCTCTTTACAGCTCCTCAAAGCTCCTCCCTGCTCCTCCCAGCTCTTCTCAGCTCATCACAGCTCCTCACAGCTCCTCCCCGCTCCTCCCAGCTCCTCCCAGTTCCTCCCTGCTCCTCCCAGCTCTTCTCAGCTCCTCACAGCTCCTCCCAGCTCTTCTCAGCTCCTCACAGCTCCTCATAGCTCCTAACAGCTCCTCCCTGCTCCTCCCAACTCCTCACAGCTCCTCCCAGCTCCTCCCAGCTCCTCCCAGCTCCTCACAGCTCCTCTCAGCTCCTCACAGCTCCTCCCCGCTCCTCCCAGCTCCTCACAGCTCCTCCCTGCTCCTCCCAGCTCTTCTCAGCTCCTCCATGCTCCTCCCAGCTCTTCTCAGCTCCACACAGCTCCTCACAGCTCTTCTCAGCTCCTCCCAACTCCTCATAGCTCCTAACAGCTCCTCCCAGCTCCTCACAGCTCCTCCCTGCTCCTCCCAACTCCTCACAGCTCCTCACAGCTCTTCCTCTTCCTCCACTCATCAGAACCACTTCAAGCAATCGACGGTCATGTGCACCGAACGAATGCGACGTGTTTAGACCCCGCTTCAATGGAAAATCACCTCATCCGTTCATTCCTCTTCATTCACGCGCTCGCGTGCTCACTCACTCAGTCATAGTGACCCCCCCCCCCCCCTCTGTAGTCCATTGCAACAGTGCCTTTTCTGTGTCCCGGCCCCCTCCAGGTCCTCTCCCCTCTCCACAGTCAGAAATAAATCAGCACTGGTTGGGGCTCAGTTGTAATAAATCAAGGGCTGTCCGGGTCTGGAGCCTGCCCAGTCGGCCTGTCTCTGCCTGGCCTTCACTCAGGATTAATTAAAGGCCTGATATAAAGCCCAGATGTGCAGGAGCAGGAGAGACCTGGGTCCCTCAGAGAGGCTCAGCGTCACAGACCTACCTCCACACAATGCACATGCACATTTGTGTGTGTGTGCGAACAGAGGCACTTTTTGGTCCAAATGCAAGTTTGAGTGCGTCCGGTACGCTGGCGTGCTTGCACACACGCACGTGCGCACGCTCTCGGGGGAACGAGCAGACGCTGTGAACACCCAGATACGAACACGCAAGCCACATTTTTTATGGTCCGTCAGAATGTGCAGCTCCCTCGTGGACGGCATCGTCTCCTCCTGCTGCTCTCCTTCCCTCCTCCTCCTGCTCTCCTTCCCTCCTCCTCCTGTTCTCCTTCCCTCCTCCTGCTGCTCTCCTTCCCTCTTCCTCCTGCTCTCCTTCCCTCCTCCTCCTGCTCTCCTTCCCTCCTCCTCCTGCTCTCCTTCCCTCCTCCTGCTGCTCTCCTTCCCTCCTCCTCCTGCTCTCCTTCCCTCCTCCTCCTGTTCTCCTTCCCTCCTCCTGCTGCTCTCCTTCCCTCTTCCTCCTGCTCTCCTTCCCTCCTCCTCCTCCGCGTCTCCCGCACCCTTGTGGTGGGCACGGAGGAGGAGTCAGAGGAGAGGGTGATGGAACTTTGGCTTGGTGTGCTCCTCTGCTCCTGTCCTCTCGCCCCTCCCCCCCCCCCCACCCCTCCCTCCCACCACAACCCCGCAGCATCCGGATAGATAGGCGCAGGAGGATGTGGAGTTTTTTAGGGAGTGGCTTGCCAGGGTCATGGGTCGCAAAGCATGCTTTATCGTATGACAAGCGAGGGCAGGAGGGGGAGGGCAGTGGAGGGGGGGGGGGGGTAGATGAGTAAGATATCACTGCGTGTTCTGGTCACGGCTGAGCGATGTTGACCCCCAGGACCTTGCCCTTAGTCCCTGGGCTGTAGAGGGATGTAAGGGGGGGGGGTGAATCCTGATAGTCGCCGAGCGGTCTAGCCTTCCCATTCCATGGCAAACTCTCACACAGGAAATTAGAGGCCTGGGCTTCCCTTTTCACACGAACCCTCCCAGCGCACAGACTTCCCTCCGTTATTACTAAGACCCTGCACCAAACTGGACTGACAGTTCCGTCCCATTCTCTTTGCTTTTTTCCCCCGACTGAACCTTGCAGTGATTTAATAAGTCTCGAAAACACAACACGACGTGCCGTGGATATGAGAAACTTTTCTTCTCACCGTCCCTCACAGCTTCCAAACGTTGGCCGAGCCCCTTGAGATGAACTCTGCAGCACGGAGGACATCTGTTTGTCTGGTGTGTGGGATGTCAGCACCCGTAACACATTTATTGTTGAAAGTCAGGGCTGTATGGATGACGGTCCTCATCCCTTCTCATATCGCTAGGAGGAGAGGCCGGGGAGAGGCTGAGGGGGGCGAGGCAGACAGAGATCATGGCTAAAACAGATTGAGGCCATTCTCCAGTGTCAGATATGATATAGGCGCTCGGTGCCTAATGGGCCTGGAAAAAGAGGTAAACATGTCCTCGACCCTGTGAATTCCATTACATAAAAGACTTGATTTGTAACTGAAGGTAACTGCAAAGCAGAACTTGAATTATTTTTTTGCAGAAAATGGCTTATAAACCTAAACACTTCCCAACAAGGTCACTGAGTTTTTGAGCAGAAACAGAAAGCTCTGCCTGACAAACACTCTGAGTTGTCGATTCGGTGACGCAATTTGCGTTCTAGAAACGTGTTATGGGATTACGCTGCAGCATGTGATCGCTCGACATGAGCTTTCTCGTGGAGGCCTTGTAGGTACCCCGGCCTTTAAAGTCGGAAAGAAAAATAAACGTGCTGAATAATTGCTGATATGTTCCTAATGTGCCCCCTCACCTCTCTAGCACCCCCCCACCCGACCCTCCTAACCCCCCCGACATACACACACCTCCTGCAGATAGGCCACCCCTGATGGCTGTCACACCTGGTGCTGCGGACGGCAGGGTGTATTTTATCTGCCCAGGGCCGGTTGGGGGGCTGTTCATCTTCCCCCAGACTGGTGTTGGGAGGTCAGGGATGACCCGTCTGTTTACCCCCCTGTCCATCAGCACTGCTCGCCTCCCTGGAGCCTCTCCTGCCGTTCCCCTGTGAAAGTGAGCCCGGTTGGGGAGAGAGGCTCTGTGTTGGGGAGAGAGGCTCTGTGTTGGGGAGGGAGGCTCTGTGTTGGGGAGAGAGGCTCTGTGTTGGGGAGAGAGGCTCTGTGTTGGGGAGAGAGGCTCTGTGTTGGGGAGGGAGGCTCTGTGTTGGGGAGAGAGGCTCTGTGTTGGGGAGAGAGGCTCTGTGTTGGGGAGGGAGGCTCTGTGTTGGGGAGGGAGGCTCTGTGTTGGGGAGAGAGGCTCTGTGTTGGGGAGGGAGGCTCTGTGTTGGGGAGAGAGGCTCTGTGTTGGGGAGAGAGGCTCTGTGTTGGGGAGAGAGGCTCTGTGTTGGGGAGAGAGGCTCTGTGTTGCATTGGCCTGTTCAGGTTTTTGGCCAAATCCAAGCGAGCCAAGCCTGGAGCTGAGACGGAAATGACTCACATGAACACAGAATATGAACATGTAACCGAAGACTTTATTCACTTTATATAAAGAAGGTCAGTTTTAGCGTGGTCCGATCGAATATAAAACATCTGCATATGCAGCTGTTGCTTTGCCTTCTTAAGTGTATTCATGTTTAATGTCATGTAATGGACAGGTCTAGTTTGGTAGTTCTCCGGGCAATGTTTAGATGAGGAGTGCGCCCGGTGGCTAGTAAGTGCCCTGTTTATCTACTCTGTGTTGCACTACTGCTTCTGCCTGCACACGTGTGCCTGGGATTCTGGGATAGGTCCCTTGGGCTGGAGGACCACACATGTAGAGAACGTGAACTCAGCGCTCAACCCAGTATGTCTGAAAAAAAGAAGAAAAACAAAAATGATTCAAACAGTGGCTAGTGAGTCACTGATACTTAAAATGTAGAAAAGTGGCCTGTGTTTGGGGTATTTGACTGAAACACACTCAAATAAGACACATTTTTGTGTCACACTGGACACGTATTTCTGTACATGAGAACTCATATTGCTTAAAAAATAAAAAATAACATTTACTAAACAGTACTTTTGTTTTCATTTATGAATTTGTTGTCTTTTTTAATGACAACAAGACACGGCAAATCACATCGACAGTATGAGGTGTGACTTGATTTGGACAATAGCAAAGATAAACTGATAAATACTTTGCTCAAAACTAGTTTACTGGACTTGTTTGTTAGTTTGCCAATTTTTCTTTTGATATCGAACAAATTGCATATTTTAATGAATAACAAATAGTCTAACATTTTTTGGAGGTTGTTTCAAGATGTGTACATGATTTTGAATATTTTATTACTTCTTTCATGTTTTCAACTTTGACCGAAAGAAGGGAAGATAGATATTGAGAGAGACACAGAGATAGAGAAAGAATGAGAGATAGAGCAAGGGGATGAAATGAAGAAAAAGAACAGAAGGAGGAAGAGAAGAGCAAAGAGAGAGGAAGGGAGGTGTGTGTGTGTGGGTGTGGGTGTGTGTGTGTGTGTGAGAGAAGATGTGTGTGTGTGTGGAGCAGGACTGAAATCTGACTCACAGGCTTGCACTCTTGGCTCTCTCTCTGGGACTCCCCTACTTGGCTTCGACTTAATTGCGTCCCCGATATAAACAAGGGGGTTAGTGTGAGAGCACACCAGCAGCTGAGGGGCTCAAACTGAGGGACTGGGGATTGAGTTCAGAGAGAGAGAGGACTTAACGCAGACACTGATATAAAATATGGGGGAGAGTCAGTGAGAGAAAGAAGGAGAGGGACACAGAGAGAGAGAGAAATGGGCACGGGATGAGAGGATTATTAGCACTAAAAACTGTGAGGATGTCAACACGAAAAGATAGGGTGGAAATGGTGTTGTTCAGATTGGCTGCTGATCAATGATTATAAAGAACTGTGTCAGGACTTGTCCCAGGGAGCCCAGCTGAGAGTCTGCTGTCCAGGGATCTCTGGGTTATACTTTACAAAGTCTTCAATTCACATTCAGTGACTTATTGGTCTGTCTAACCATTACCGACAGAGCAGTCTGGTATACTCGTACTTTTTTCTGAATGTCCTTTAATTCATTTTTATGAAACAACCTCCTCTGCTTTGCAAAAGGAAAAAAGAAGGGGTGAGGGAGGGAGGGAGAGAGAGAGAGACAGAGAGAGACAGAGAGAGAGAGACAGAGAGAGAGAGAAACTGAGACTGGCATTGGGAAAGAAGTAGAGAGAGAGAAACTGAGACTGGCATTGGGAAAGAAGTACCAGGCAGACACAGAGCCGGGTTCGGAGGCCCCAGACAGTAGCCTTTCCCTCTGGCTCCACTGAGGTGCAGGCCGCCTCTCTGGACATCTCTTTCACAGATGCTCCCCTCTCATCGATTAGTTCCAGCCCTCTCAAATGGACAGCCAGGGATTTGATTTCATTATCTGTGATCCCTGTTCAGAGCCCCGGGCCCAGAGCCCACAGACAAAGGGGTTATGTGGTACTGGACCCGATTAGACTCAAAAAGTCGACACGGAAATGTGTGAAAAGGCAAATATTCTTGTCTAGCCTTTGCATGTTATTCTGTGCTAACATGCTAACGTGGAATATTGGTTAGAAACACATTGCGGTGAAGTCCCTAAAAATACATTTATGGGATTGTTTAGTAGCCTCACTGATACCCCCTCATAAACACTGTGTTAACAAGGGCCAGCATGGCATCCATAATTGAAAGCATCTGTTGGCAATTGCAAAATAACACACAAAAGAAACTTGACTTGAGGCAAAGCATACAGTACCTGAGCAGGCAGGACAGTGTGCGAGCACATCTCCTGAGCAGGCAGGACAGTGTGCGAGCACGTCTCCTGAGCAGGCAGGACAGTGTGCGAGCACGTCTCCTGAGCAGGCAGGACAGTGTGCGAGCACGTCTCCTGAGCAGGCAGGACAGTGTGCGAGCACGTCTCCTGAGCAGGCAGGACAGTGTGCAAGCACGTCTCCTGAGCAGGCAGGACAGTGTGCGAGCACGTCTCCTGAGCAGGCAGGACAGTGTGCGAGCACGTCTCCTGAGCAGGCAGGACAGTGTGCAAGCACGTCTCCTGAGCAGGCAGGACAGTGTGCGAGCACGTCTCCCTGGCTGCTGCTGCCTGCTCCCACCTTCTCAACACGAGGCAGAAGGAACGAGCTCCACGCCAGACAGACGTCTGCTATACCTGTGCCAGACAGACACAGACACTGCCTTTTCCCTCTTCATCTGTATACTGGAGATATCACAGCCTCTGGGAACAATGCCATGCATCATGACAGGAATGCTTTTGCTACTGGATATTAATGAGTAATATAAAAACATTAGGACTCTAGAATTACCACAGTACTTCGATGGAAATGTATTGAATTGTAGATACACACTAAATACTGTTCATACTGTTGAAAAGTGTTCCACATTCTATACTTTTAATTTTATCAAACTCAAAACAGACACACATGTTAATAAATTTTTGTGTGTGAAAATAAAAATACGATGTTCATAATTAGGGAAATAGAGTACAAATGTAATATGTAGCCTAGCGAAATTCTATCGAACTTCTAAGAGCTAAGGTAACAAGCAGCACTGTGCCATGTGATTAAGTGAGAGTGATCAATCACATGAAATACTGACATTCACTGCTGATGAGACGCAATTTGCTGATGAACTGCTGTATTTTTCTTTGGTATATAGGCTCTTTTAGAAATGGGATATGAGAGTTCCCAGGAAATTGGTATTTCACGTGGCGTGGCATGGCTATTTTGGCCATGTTGCCCTCCAGACTGGGACAAATTGTGTCTTGGGCAGCTGCCAAGGTGTAAAATGCCCAATTTCAGTCGAAGCTATTTAGCCTGCAATCATCCACAAGGTCGAGTCTGTCCCAGCACTTCGTTCCTCATCCATTTTCTTTTCTCCCTGACAGCTAAATGATGGCTGACGTTTTCTTTTCTCCCTGACAGCTAAAAGAGTGTGTAACAGCCACGGCCTGTGCACGCCCGTGAGAGACTGTATAGGTGTGTGTGTCTGTATGTGTCTATGTATGTGTGTATATGTGTGTGTATATGTATGTGTGGGGGTGTCTGCCTAACCCTTGTTTGGTGACCAGCAGCAGGATTAAGGAACAGCTCATAAAAAATGTGCCTCTCCACCCAGGGACTGCAGCTAGACCAGTCCTTGATTGACATGGTGTTTTCAATCAATAATGCATGGCCGTTGGAGGTGGCCATATATCTCCTGGTTCCATCAAAATTCCCACACGCCACTTTGGAAACATCTGACTCAAATTTTATTGTATCTGAACACGATCCTATCTCAAGTTTGAGGATCTCATTATGAGTTGTGTGTGTGTTTATGTGGTGGGAAGGGGCTGCTGATGTTGAGAAGGAGAGCGTCTAGCAACGACTCCCGCAACCCAAGCATGCAGCCTGTGACGCGAGCACGCACCCCATTCAAAACGCCAAGGCTGTGTGAAGCTCCTAAGTGGCAGCGGTGTTGCCTTACGAGGCGTCCCTCGTCAGACGTGTTTATGTCCGTCAGCGGAGGACCCCCGTAGCGCCCCGGTGACACACAGCCCCAGTCCCAGTAACAGAGACACTATTAGCTGGCCCATGTATCAAAGAGAGCCCCAGGAATAGCTTAGGGTGTATCTGGGCTCCGAGGGGGCACAGTCAGTCTTCTGCCTGGCTGCTTGGGTTGAGGTTAGGGGCAGGGGAGGGAGGGAGGGAGAGCGGGGGAGGAGTGAGGCGGTGGGAGAAAGAGCGGGGGGGTTATGAGAACGGGAGAGAAGATGGGCAAGATGGAGGGAGGAGGAGAGGGGAGGAGTAGGAGAGGTATGGTGGGGAGAGAGGACGGGCAGGGGAGGGGAGGGAGGTGACGGGCAGGGGGAGGGAGAAGGAAAGCAGCAGGGGGGCGCCTGGAGAGAGAGAGAAGGATAGAGAGAGAAAGAGAGAGGAGGTGTGGGGTAATGACAGCAGCTGCCCTCGACCCATACCCCCATACCTCCCTCCCCCACCTCCCCCCACCTCCCACCCCCCCCCCCCCCCCAAACCCCAGCTGGAGTGATGGGCAGTTCGAGGCTGCTCCCCTACCAGTGTAAAGATGAAAGCAGAGGCCCGTTCTTCACCTATTGTGTAACAGGAGCCCTCAGCTTTCACATCGACCTTGCAGGGAATTCCACCAAGTCAACAAGATCAAGATCTTAAAAATCTAGACACAGACGAAAAAAGACTGTTCACAGCTTATGGTTTTACACTTTACAGAGACATTTGAACCAAGCTACTTCATAATAACATTGCATTCTAACACTAAGTATTCCATCTTTTCTTAATGAAACATTCATGGAACGCAATAAAACGAAAGTAAGAAAAATGTAATCGAGTACGGAATTAGCATGAATGGATTGTTTCACAGTTATTCATTTCACTAAGTCACGCTGCACATTTACATCACTTTGAGAACTGATACTCAGTATTGAGATGGCTGTTTGAGAAACACAGGGTTGGAGTCCCGTGCTAATTGTTTATGTTCACCACGGTTGTCTCTTCGATCATGTTGACAGAAGTATTTCCCCTCCACTTGAGAACACTTGAGCAACGCTTGGCTATTAACAGACGGGGTCTTTTAAACAACCTCGCTGCTCCCCACGGCCTTTTAAATCCTCCCATTATCCCTGTCCCTCTCCCTGTCTATCTTTCTGACGCTCTATCGCTACTCCCATGATATCTCCCTCTCCAATCTAACCTTCTCTCCAACTCACTATATCTTTCTCTGTTTCGTTTTCACTCGCTCTATGACCAATGATTTCCCTCCCTCTCTCCCTCTCTCCCTCTCTCCCTCTCTCCCTCCCTCCCTCTCTCCCTCTCTCCCTCTCTCCCTCCCTCCCTCCCTCCCTCCCTCCCTCCCTCCCTCCCTCCCTCCCTCCCTCCCTCCCTCCCTCCCTCCCTCCCTCCCTCCCTCCCTCCCTCCCCACCAGGAGGAGACTGGTGACAAGTCGCCCTCCCACCAACCCCCCACCAGGCCTCTGCAGGGGCCGCCCGTGGGGGCAGCCATTCCTGTCCCTTCCTCTCTTCCACTCTCTCTCTCTCTCTCTCTCTCTCTCTCTCTCTCTCTCTCTCTCTCTCTCTCTCTCTCTCTCTCTCTCTCTCTCTCTCTCCACACTCAATCTACAACAACACTCAAACATGGAAACCAGTCAGAGATGAGGGAATGCATGTCTTGAACCGTGTGCATGGACATTTGTGTATGCGCAGTCACTCATGCTTGTGTGTGTGGGTGTGCATTTGTTCTTGCGTGTGTGTGTGTGTGTGTGTGTGTGTGTGTGTACCACATGTGTGAGTGTGTGAGGGCATCTGGTCTTCATTAGTGGGGGAGCGGTGACAGGGGGTCAGTCCTCCAGAAAGGCCCAGGTCCAGAACCCACCCTGGCTCCGAGGCCTGGGAGTCAACCTGTCTCTCACCTGCCTCTCCACATTCTGACCCCACACTTGAACTGGTATATACAGCCCATACATCTAGCACAAACAGCACTGGAAAACCTGGCAGTGGAGGGGAATTAAGATGGAAACAAAATATGAGAACTGCTTTGTTGGTGCCCGATCTGAACTCTATAGAGCATTCAATGGCAGAGTAATGGTGCAAGGATTCAAAAGTCAGGCATTGGTCATAGGTGACACATGATCCCGTGCTGGCCTTCCATCTGGTGTTGTGTGACACTGATTAAGCAGCCTCTCTGGTTGGTTATAATGGTGAGACAGTAGTAGAGAGTCATGCTGTTTAATGGCAGCTAAATATTGACAGAGGTCTCAGGGTTGAGCCTGCTTCAGGTCAAAGTAAAAAAAAGTTGACAGAGTTTTAGTGTGTGTGTTTTAGTGTGTGTAAAAGGTAATCTGTTTACACACTAGTTTGACAGAGAAATTGGTCTTTGGAAAGTTTAATGTACTTGTTTTATTTACCTCAGTGTAGTGGGTTCTTTGTTGTCAGACAAGGGTTTACTTTAATCCTAAAATGATTACTTAGTGAAAGGCTTTGATCTAGACTCCGCCCCTTTTTACCCACACAGACAACTCCATGGTGTGGTCAGATTTACTGCAAAATCTGTGTGTTCTTTCATATTTGTGAAATCCCCATGTGTCATCTTCCCTCTTCCCCCCCGACACACACACACACTCTTTGAACCCTTCTGCTAGCTTGAGAGCACCCATAAATCCAGCACATTCACAAGAGGGGGCCTGGCCTCTTTAACGTAGGAGCCTAATTGCTGAACTTTGCCACAAGTGATTTTGCTGAGCCGGACGATTTGTCAAAATTCCCATCCCTCTGTAATAAATTTGTCAGGGAAGCTACGCTTTCTGTGCAAACGCTTGGTTTTTAAATAAAGATGGGTCCCATTTGGATAGTGTCAGTGACTTTTAGCAACAAACATATCTGACAGGAGTACACCTTCCTGACTACGCGGGTCGGAACAGGAATCTTTCCGTTTTTTGAATGGGTCACAGTAATGGTTTGAGGTATTTGGACAACGCCCACTAAACAAAACACTTTGGAAATCTAGCTCAGATAAGGGGGAAATATTAAATGTTTCGAATTCTCGACAAGAACATTTTGTTATGATGTGTTTTCTGACTGCTGCGTTTTTAGGCCTGAGAGTGTTGTGGAGAGTGTTTTTGTGTGTGTGTGTGTGTGTGTGTGTGTGTGTGTGTGTGGGTTGGGGGGGGGGGTGATGTTCAGAGTGCTGTCCCGTCAGAAGCCAAAGTGACTGTTTGTTTTGACTTTGAGTCTACTTTGCACTTGGACTGACCCTTGGCTACCCTACTTACCTCTGAAACAGAGCCTTGGCTTCTTTCTTTTCCCTCCATCCCACCATGTTCTTTTTCTCCTGACTCAGATACACACTCTGTCTCCTTGTGGTTAACGGCACGGGAGAAACACACTCCATAATTCTGCGTCCTTCCACACGTTTGTCTTCTTGCTGACGTAAACATGGTCTCTTTCTATCATTTTTAAACTGAAAAATGGCACCGCAGAACTACAAGCACGTACATTGTAACTTTCTGAATTTCAAAAGCAACAGATGCCATCTTGTTGTAAATCAAGTGACATATTGGAGGAAAATGACTGTCCCGTCTGTTATTCTCCAAAATGGCTTGCATCAATGGACATTGGATAAGCTTTGCAACCCAGTCATAGCCTGATATGTGTCTACACTCTATCCACAACTGATCCAGGGGCATGTAGGTTTTCCAGCCACATCAAAATGGGAGCCAACATTCCTCACCCGCTGTTCCTTATGACTGGGCCACTTTGTGCTGGCAGCTCAAAATAGCATCCAGCTCTTAATTACTGTAGAGGGAGAATACACAGGTGTGGAAGCCACCTCTGGTGCCCCCCCACCTTTCGCCGAAGAAAGCCACTGTTGTCCCAGAGAAGGCCGACTAGGAAGACCAGACCCTGGCTGTGCTCTTTGAACTGCGCGGCCCGCTTGGTGTTGGTGGTGCCGGAGCAGAAAGAGGCCCTTTTAGAAGGTGTGGAAATGAAACCTCCCACATCAATCATGCATTTCCACTTTTGAATTATTCAGCAGTCGCCGCAGCCTGACTCCTGTCTGCTTCTAGGACATGGGCCAGTGTGTGTGTGTGTGCGCGCGCGCCTGTCTGTGTGTGCGCGTGGGACGTCGTGTTTGTCAATGAGCACGTGTACGTGGAAAGCACCGAGTGGAGATGGGCTGTAATGGGTTAGACAGTCTCCTGCTGAAGGATTGCTAGTTTGTTTGTGTCCTGTCTGAGGCTGCAGTAACACAGGCCAGTGACTCTGCAGATAGGGGGCGATAGAGCGCAGGTGTCGCTGGCGTCTGCCGCCACAGACAATGAGAGCTCTGTTGGGCTGGCTGCGTTAGCGCTGGACAGGATCAGGTGGTCCTGCTTTGCTCCAGGTTTGTTGGCCGTCCTCCTTGTCGTCTGCTTTTCTCCTCTCAGCACGTTCTTTGCATTTCTAGGCCCGGCGAGTGGGCCGGACCCCCGGGTCGGGTTTCACAGGGCCCGGGCGGGAATGGGGCGCCGACGAACCGCTGACTAATTGAGTGAATAAATGAGAATGTGGATACACACACAGAGACAGGCAGACAGGCAGACAGACAGACAGACAGACAGACAAACAGACAGGCAGACAGGCAGACAGGCAGACAGGCAGGCAGGCAGACAGGCAGACAGGCAGACAGCCGTACTGTAGAGAGGATAAGCTGTCTTGGCTCCCTTCGCCTCTCTCTCACTCATCTAGCTCGCCCCTGGTGATTCCGCTGTATTTTGATAGCCAAAAGAGTTTTCACTGACTCTGTTTTCCCTTTGAAATGTGTAAGTGTTTAATGGTCTGCTTCAAAACACAAAGGATCCCATTAAAGGCTTGGTGAAACCACAATACACTCTGTATGTCGTTAATGCAATCTGTGAATAATGGGTGAAAAGAGATTTTGTGAACTTCACGTGTGGGACTATATTTGAGTCATTCTTTTGGGTTATTTGAGTCATCTTACATCAATACTACAAAACACACCAGACATTGAAAGATCAGATGATATTCCACATCCTTCATTTACAGCATCTTCTCTTTGTGCAGGTTTACAGACAGGGAATTAATGAGTACAGAAAAAAACAAGAAGAAAGATTTCATTCACCGTTGAATTATTTTGAATACATTACATGATAAAAAAAAAATCAAGAGCCGAGACAAAGCCGTCAGTGGAATATATTTTGACAGTGAAAAATAATTACAGAGGATTCCTGTTTCTCAGGTCCAGAGTGCAGTTGTTAGTTCAGGGGTCTTTGTAGTTGTGTGTGGCCCACACAGGAAATGAAGAACCCTCGGCAGCTTGCTGCATATTTTTGTGTGAATTATCTTGGAACAGTGGATTTAAACAAAAGCGGAAAAAGGTTCAGTATTTGTTCATACTAGACCATGTGTGGCCGGATAAGTCTGTGAATGTAAATATGGAGATATCTTTTATCACAGAGCAGGTTAATCCGAGAACAATGGCTCCACTGAGATGAGTTTTGTCATTACCACACTACGTAATGGTTTTCTTTTCAAACTGCTTTTTTAAGGTATAGATAATGTGGTGATATGTCTGTTCATATTTTGCTGGAATTCATGCAAACCTCATAAGAAAACATCTAACATACATAATCAAATTAAATGTGAACTTTGTCATGACTTCGCTTTGTGAACAGAACTGAAGGAAATGAATGTTTTAGTCCTGAACTGAACTCGCTCAATACTTCAACATTGATTATTGTTGTTGCTTATTGATATTTTCATATCAGCTGCATGGCTTTGTTCTTACAGGTGAGAATTACAACAGGATTAGCGACCATCTGTGTGTGTGTGTTTAGAGAGATTAGTACTCATGGAGAAACCACTTCTGTTTGTGTATCTTTGGGATGGGGAGGGGGGGGGGGGGGGTGGACTGTACAAAAAGATTTGGAAACACATTCTTAAGTCTCGGTTAGTTTTGTCTTCCGTGTCCAGAAATCTCTCCTTCAGACTCTCTCCTTCATCCCTCTTTCCAGTAGGAAGGGAGGGCGAGAGGTACCTTCTGATGGGACCTTCGGATACACTCCACAGCACACACTGTCCACTCTCTCTGAACCTGAATTTACACAGATGGTTCTAGTATCACAGGATTACAAAAGCATATTTCCTTAAGGGGGGGGGGGGTGGAGGGTTTTGGGGGGGGGGGGGGGGGACAAAGGTCTCTCTGAATTGGATTATTTCTTAATTGAGGAGACCTACACCAATGTATATTTGTGCACGTGGAGACCTAGGGTTTTCATTTTGTGATTTATATCGAGGATTATATCTCCGAGATTAGAGAGGATTGGTTTATCCAAACAATTTCCTCAAGGCAGGTAGGACCATCTCCATATCGAAAGTCACTACACGAGCAGCCTTGAAAATGTTAAAGTGTTGTGTAAAGATACAGTCATTGTTTTGAAATCAATTTTAAAGCACTGTATAATTTCAAAACAAAGTAAATAAACGAATAGATTTGTACAATTAGAATGGGATTTATTCGCCATTGAAAATGAAGCTCATTCGGTTTCAGAAACAGACAATTGTTGGAGGTTCCAGCGGTTGACGTGCAGCACAGCGGTGGTCCTGGCAGAGGCCCTGTGCCCTTTAAGGTGAGCTCTCTCTCCACAAACCAGAGGCCCTGTTCCCTGTGCCCTCTAAGGTGAGCTCTCTCTCTACAAGCCAGAGGGGACCATGGGAAAGCACACAGGCCGATTAATCACAGCTAATGAGCTGGAACACTGCAGCTCAGACTGCCCTTCACGACTATCACACACACACACACGCACACACACGTGAAGGACAGAACAACAGTCAATCCATTCTCGTAGTGTTATTGCACTGATAGATTAATGTGATGACATAGAAGAAGAAGATCTGGAAAATCTGAATGTTACGCTCAACATGGAGACTGACTTTTTTATCTCAATGTTAAGAGTGCCAATATCTATTCTTTGAGTGAGGCACTTTAAAACTTTAAGGTTGGAAAAAGGTTCACATGAAAGAAACATATATTTTCAATTTAATGATGTACTTAAATGCGAAATCTTTCTGTGCCAGTAAGTCAGTAACCAAACTCATACAAACATACAAACTTCATACAGTGTTCTGGGGCCAGATCTGAGAAGTGAGACTGCCAACCTTTTTCCTCACCAACCATAAAAAAACTGCAAAGTAACCGTTGTACTGTTGTTTTGGCTTTGGTGAGGCTCCTGGAAGCAGTCGGTTATAATGGATACAGTTCAAACAAACACAAACGCAGAGCGATGAATGAGAGAATGAAGAAAACAGAAACAAGTGATGTCACTCTTTGGACGCAGGGCATTGTCACATCCCTACAGAGAGCCTCTCTGTGTGTTTGTGTGGATATTTCAAATAAGCACAAGGCTTGTGAGAATATTGGCATATTCAGAATATTATATTCAAATGTATTTGATAATATCACCTAAATATCTATACTTTATTTCACTGTGTATGACTAAACTAATTTCAAAGTCATCCTCAAGTGTGTCCCGGAACAAATATCTCAGTAATGCCAAAGTAATCATGCCTTCAGATCTCCAAAGATGATAACAAAAATGATTAAACGGAAATATGCAACTACAAAAGATGAACAGTGTACTACCGTATTTCTTCGATTAAATGCCGCAGCGTTTATTACACAATGTTCATTTTTGGTGCAGCGTTTAATCGAGGGCGTCGTTTATTCTAGGGCGGCGTTTAATTAGAAAGAGAGATTTAGTGAATTGTAGCTGCAGTGCAGCCATAGAAAAAAAAAATACACGACAAGGAGGTCAAACACAAAGCTTACTGTATAATTGAAGCTGCGCAACTCCTTTTCTCATTGGCTATCAATTAGGTGTGCGTGGGTAGAACTTTTACTGTCTCAAATACAAGTGTTCTACATTGTGTAGAAATGTGAAGCAGCGTGCCAAAACGTTACACTTTAGCTTTCAAACAGAAAGCTGTGCAAAAAGCACTCACCAGCAGCAACAGATCTGTAGCACGCAAACTTGGGGTTGATGAAAGGCGAATTCGTGAGTGCCAAATTCAATTTTCTATTGTACACTTGTGATTTACTCGTGTAATAAATACTGTGTTTTAATTTAAACGATTAAAAAACGTTTTCTGATTTTTTTTGATGCAGCGTTTAATCGAGGGCGGCGTTTATTACACCATGTTCATTTTTGGTACAGCGTTTATTCGAGGGCGGCGTTTATTTGAGGGCGGCGTTGACGTAATCGAAGAAATACAGTATGTTAAAGATGGTCCCCAGGAGAAGCAGCTGTTGTTATTTTATGCGTGACATGTGACGACCCGATCATATTGTAATGTCTCTTAAACATCATCTCTTGCTACTGTGTAAGCTGCAGCTGTGGGAGTCTGAAACTGTGATCCACCACAATATTGCCCTGAAGCATAACCATGCTTGTGGACAGCATGTTATCATTCCTGAAGGCACATAAGTTTTCAGGGTGTGTGTGTGGGGGGGAAGGGGGGGGGGGGGGGGGTTGACCCCGGGCCTCTTCTCCTCCCTGGCAGATGAGCTTGAAACAGCAGTGAGTCAGTAATGAGAAAGCAGAGACACAGTAGAGGGACAACATAGAGACCAGTGAGACATGGTCTGTGTTTGTGCAAGATGGCTGCCTCAGGACAGTAAATCACCTTGGGTAATCTCCTTGACGACGCAGGCTGCGGGTGTGGCCTCATTCCGTTGCAACAATTTTCTCGTGATTGGCTATGCATCTGACATGCGAGTGTTTGATTGGCTATGCATCTGACATGCGAGTGTTTGGATTGTAACCTGATGGCCAGTTGGCCAGCCGGCCCTAAGAATGTTGTATACAAAAGAATGTATACCTGACCACAATCACACACACCCAAACACGCAGAAACAGATCCACACAGACACCTGTCTGCAGTTTCGGAGAGCAGGAAAGAAAGGTGAGGCGACTGGTCAGGGCCAGGTATTGTATTTGCAGGATTTGTGAATATGTCAACCAAATAAGGAAAGATTTGCCCAATGATGATTCCTCCTGCTATGTGGCATTCTTCCTACCCAGAGCCCTACAAACCACAGAAACCGACTCACCATAACATCGTTGGGATATTTCTCTCCATGCTAATACCAGCATTATTGTCCTTGGATACGATGCTGGCAATCCTAATTGTAGTCATCTGTCTCTCAAGCAGAATCTATCTTGAGGACAGGAGTCAAAGACAATAATGAGTCATGTGTAATAACCCCAAACTGCATGTATTTTAATGAACTAATGACACCCAGCCATAAGCAGCCGTAACAGCCGTATCATCCCAGTGGGATGAGAGCAGACCGGTATGAGGTGAGGTGACCCACTCATGTGTGCTCCCCCCCCCCCCCCCCTTCAAATCCCAAGGGGCGACATCGTCTTGGGTGTTCCAGAGTGGACTCTGCCCTTGTTGTATCTAACGGGTTCCCAGTGTGGAGAATAGTAGGGAGGGGAAGAGTAGGAGAGAGGGAGGGAGGAGAGAGGGAGGGAGGGAGGGAAGGAGAGAGGGAGGGAAGGAGAGAGGGAGGGAGACAGGGAGAGTAGGAGAGACGGAGGGAGGGAGAGTAGGAGAGAGGGAGGGAATGAGAGAGGGATGAAGGGAGAGGAGTGTGGTGGGGAGCTAACAGGAGCCCAAACCTCACTGGAGGAAAAAACACCCTCTGTGCGTGGCTCTGGGTATTAGCTGTCCCTCTCCCTCTCTCCCTCTCCCTCTCTCTCTCTCCCTCTCTGTCTCTCCCTCTTCTCTCTCTCTCTTCTCTCTCTCCCTCTTCTCTCTCTCTCTCCTTCTCCTTCACCCTCTCCCACTCCCTCTCTCTATCTCCCCTCACCCTCCCCTCACTCCCTCTTCCTCTCTGCTTCTATTTGCACTGCGCACTTTACTGCAGCATATTTCTATACATACACATGCTGCGTCTGAATCTATCTCTATCTTCTCTCTCAGTCTGTCCTTGTCTTGGTGGGGAGGGTTGGGTAAAGGTAATGAAGCCTAAGTGAGCCTGGTGTCTGGTAATGTAATATACACAAAGCCCTTGTCAGGTCTGGATCCAATAATGTGTCATTTACCACGTCTGGAACAGATTGGCCCAGATGATGGGAGTGAACTCTTGCCCGGGTGAGGAGTGTTCGGCACCCCAGGGTCCTCCCGTCAGAGGTTTTACATGGGGGCTCTCACCCAGCGACCTTCCCTCCTCTCACCCCTGACCCCCCATGGCCTCCACCAGGCCAGACCCAGTCACTTAGTCCAGTCCAAGTCCAGTCCATCCCTGGCCTGGGGTCATGGATGCTTGGGACAGGGTTAGTGCACAGCAGCATAGAGAATAAGCAGGTGCACTTACGATGACCACCACTAATAAAAGCGATCCCAGGTCCATGGCTATCCTGTTCAACCTCCGTGTGAAATGAAAACGTATCCACTATTACCTCGCTGTTAAAGACACAAAGTGAATCACAGTTGGTGGATTTTCCAGGCAAGAAAATGACTGTACAAACGTGTGTTCATGTGAGCACCCATGTGGACCTGCGGAGTTGGTATAAGATCATATGTCTAATGAGCTGTGGAGGTGAACCCAGTTTTTATTTATTTTTTGAAAGAAACTTATCAGCAATTTGAAGGGGCGCTGGGGGGGCGGGTGCTGTGAGCGTGCTCACGGGGTGGTAATTACAGGCGGGGAGGAGGACTGGCAGGGGGACTGGCAGGAGGGCAGGAAGCTTGGGGCTGGAGGGGGCATGTGTGTGAATTTACCGCCCTGCTCCTGGCTCCCCGGGCCCAGCCTCAGGCCCACACAGGGAGCTGGAGGCCCCGGGGCTCTGCGGCTTTGGCAGGGGGAGAGAGAGAGAGACAGAGAGAGACAGAGAGAGAGACAGAGAGAGAGACAGAGAGCGATAGAGGGAGAGAGAGAGACAGAGACAGAGAGAGAGACAAAGAGACAGAGAGAGAGACAGAGAGAGAGAGACAGAGAGAGAGTGATAGGAAAGAGTAAGTAATGAAGAAATTAAACGGCGAGAGAAAGTGCGCGTGAGCAATAAAGAGAGAGAGAAATGGTAGGAGGTGAGAGGATATGATTTCACCCCTCGGGTTCCCTCTCAGGATCGAGAAGACGCACCTTCACCCCTCCTCTTTAGAAAGGTAGACACTTAGCACCTTTCCACACCAGTCCACCTTCCCCACGCGAGGAAAAGCAAGGTCAGTGGAAGAAAGAGGGAACGCGAACAGAGGCAGTGTGGAGGCCTGCTGGGGAGTTTCTACCTCCCAACAATCCTGTCACCCAGCGCCCCCGGCGCCCTGATGAGCTCACCCATGTAGGGTGATTCTCCAGGCCTCTCTGGGGTGCTGGCTTCGGCCTGGCTCCCCTCACAGTTGCTGATTTAGGACGGTTAATAAACATGATGTAGGGCTTACAGCGATTGTTCCGACAAGAAGGTTTCTTTTGTCCTCGTTTTTTTTCAAGGCCTCCACACACTCCACGCATGTTTGCATGGGGCGCTGAGAGAGAAGAAGAAATCATGTGACTGTGTGTTTTATCTGAGGCTCTGCTGGCTTCTTTAATCATTTAAGCAGAGAGCAGACAAATCCTTATGGGGCAGTTTTAGCACCGTAGAATGTCACTGTGTTTCCCGAGAATTACTGGAGGCATTCTAGGCCCAGGTCTAGTGCTGTACTGTCCAGTAGGGAGTCTTCCAGTTCGGGATCCCATAATGCAGTCCCAGCTATTTCTCACATCCGCACTACTCCAAACTAAAGATGAGTTTGACTATCTGTGCATTGCTTGTTATGGCTAAACGATGCGACTTCATCATCCAAAATGAAACCGCACGCAATGTATTATTTGAACTTTAAGTTCTGAACAAATATTGGAAAAAAAATTACATATCCTCGTGATTCAATTATTTTCCTGTATATCAGCAGTCGTGAGGCACATGGTATGAAGGGAGGTCTCCAAGGCTGTAGTCTGGACAGACGGGATAAGCTTTCCTGCTCCGCCCTGCTCCACTCAGTAGACAGCTAGTGTGCGTCTGGGAGGTGGGGGTGTAGAAACCCAACAGTCTGAATGCGTGTCGTGCGTCCGGGAGGGATTTTTCACTAATCAAAAGGCAATTTGCTTGTTTCGAGCCTCCTCCAAACGCAACGGAGACCCAACGAGCTGGATTTATGGTGTGCCTGCCAGCTTCTCCCTGGCGCAAATCTTCCAGTAACACGCTCCCGGATCTGAGCCCACATGTTCAGCCACAGCTGGCTCTTATTACTGCCCCATACAGTAGCCATTCTTTTTCACTTTCACCCCCCCTCCCTCCACCCCCCCCCCCCCCCCCCCCCTCCTCTGTGACGCTTATTAGAATTGTAACATACTGGTCAGGGAGTTTGTTATAGATTTATGTGTCACAGGTGCTCTCTTTAAAAAGCGTGCAAGGGTTAGGATACGCGCGCCCCGACAACAAATCTAATACGAGAGGGGTGTGACTAACATTGATTTTCTTTTTTTTACTCCGTCCGGTCACCCAGAGTTTGTGTACTGACATTTTAACACGTGATTTTTATTCCGAATTCTTGGGCATCCTAGGCATGGGTAAGATATGCATTTCATTAAATAAATAGATTGTGGATATTCTTCATGGTGGCCCGGTTTGCTGTAAATCTTTTAGTAGTGATTCAAAAGAATTTGCCTGTGGCTTTCATTTTCATAACTTATATGAACTGTTTTGATCCGCGTTGTTTGTTATGGAGGGGAGGGGTTTATGGACGGGATGAGAGGTGGGAGGGAGGTGGGTAGGAGATGGGTAAGAAGAGAGAAGAGGTGAGAGGGAGTAGGAGGGGAGTTGGAGCAGGGTGGGAGGGAGGGAGGGAGGGAGAGAGGGGGAGGTGTGTGTGTGTGAGTCAGGCCAAGCCAGAGAGGCCATGCTCATGTCAACCTAACCTAACATTTCCAGCATCTCGCAATTCACTCTCTTCAGAATACCTAATGAGTCACAAAACCAATTTCCTGTATTCCTTTCCTCATGCAAGCGTCTCCAATTTTTTTTGGGGGGGGTTCTTGTGAATGGAAACCTAGAATGTGAGCAGTGGAGTTTCCCAGTTGTGTGGACGCCGTGTCCCCGAGCAGTGCTACCAGACTGACTCCTGAACGACTGGGCCTCGTACCTGGAGTGCCTGTGGCCTGTCTGTCAACACCACACAGATTGAGCGTGCATCTGTGTGCCGTGGTGGTGGCCTGCTTCACCCCAGGTCCATAACTCCTGCCAACACACTGGGCAAGGCCCCACCACACTCCTGCCTGGAACACTGGAGCCATAGCCCTGAAACCTGAAATTGCTTGTGATGGACGTTTGGCTTGGAAGAAGCATGGAAACATTGAAGCCACACAGGAATAAGAAAGTGCTGTTGTCCGGACTGCACACACGTGACGGACGGTGATGAGTGGAGGGGCTAAGCTGAGAGGAGACACTCCGGGGGACCCTCTGTCCCTGCTCTGCCCTCTCCCTCCCTCCCTCCCTCCCTCCCTCCCTCCCTCCCTCCCTCCCTCCCTCCCTCCCTCCCTCCCTCCCTCCCTCCCTCTCTCTCTCTCTCTCTCTCTGTCTCTCTCTCTGTCTCTCTCTCTCTCTCTGTCTCCAGTGTACAGCTCGGCCTCACGTTTCACAGGGCTCCCTCCCCGTGTCGTGTCCCTCCCTGTCTCCTCTCCCCTCCCTTTGTCTTCACGCTGACCGCAATCTCTCCAGTTACGTGGCTCCTCACCTCCTGGTTGTCCTCCCCAGCCCACCAGCCCCTCCCCGACGCCCTCTCACCCCCCCCTGCTGAGGGGGACACTCGATGCCTTTCATGTGGCCTTGGCCCCTGTTCCTGCGGCCTAGTAGGGCTGATCTGGGGGGGTTCCAGCCCCTCCCTGGATGATTGATGGCCAGGATGGCCTCTCCTCTGCCCCCCCCCCCCCCCCCCCCCCCCACCATCGCCCCACGCCCCACCCCCTACCAGGGGGACGGCATAGCGTTTCATGAGCTCAGCTGCGTGGCGCCCGGGACCTGCACCTCAAGCGCAGGCCCCCCTCTCGTCTAGCTGCCCTCACTGCTCCCTGGGGGACACAAAGCATGTGTGACCTCCCCTTGCCCAGCCCCTCTGCCAGCCCCTTCTCGATACGGGGCGCACACACGCACACAAATACAATCACAGACACGGACACAGTCACAGACACGGACACGCAGTCAAACACTCTGTCACCTCCTACTCTCCCCGCCCACAGGCAAACAGCCCTTAGCTTCATCCTCCCCAAAGCAAGGCTCGCAGTCATTCCTGCAGGGCTGCGTTGTCCTCAGTGAGACACGACATTCCCCCTTACCCCAACCCAAACCCTGGGGAAGACAGCCACATGGAAGAAGAGCAGACAGTGTTTCCACACACAGAAAGGAAACCTGCCCTCAACCCCTTGGCAACTCATCCCCTCTCAACCCTCCGCCAAAGGCCCCCATGCTCACCTGACCTCTTCCCAGGAGCCACAGGGAGGAGAGCGGGGGCGGGGGTGGTGTGTGTGTTTATGTGTGGGGGGGGTTCATTCCAAGAGAGGGGACACTCTGGAGGAATCTGAGGACACGGATCTCCTAATCCACCAAACTGGAGCAGCAGCACCTGTCGGGACGACACTGGAGCAAAAGGGGGGGGGGGGGGGGCTCCATTCTGATCACTGACAGCTCCACAGCGACGTGATACCCCCGCCGTCGTATCAGATGGTCTGTCCCGCAACCCGCCGACCAGCCGTCAATCAATCAGCCGCAGTGTGAAGCCACGGAACGTACCGGTTGTGTGTGTATGAAGTCAGAAGTACCTGGACCATGCCCAAACCATCACAGGGGGTAACAGAAAACTGTCCCAGGTTGGACCTGTTCCCATTCCGGTTGAATGTTTCCCAGCGTGCTTATAATTCAAAGTGCTGTGTGAGCCCATGGAGGCCGTGGAAATCTGATGAATGTCCTCTTTGTGACAGGCTCAATCCCCTGAATCAGACACATCACCTCGTGGACGTAAACACCTACATACCCCTGGCCCTGTGTCCCTCCGAGGTGACTCCCAGCGCTTCTTCTCAGAAGAAGTCCTGGCTCCCTGGAAACTCGAGAGAGTGACCCAATAGCTGCGAGAGGCAGCCATAGCCACTCCGACGAAACCAGATCACCCATGTAAGAATAGAATACCAATGAAAAGACATAGACAACCGTCAACGGGTACCGACCCTGTCAGCCAATCAAACATCCCGTGCCCAGCTGTTGCTTTGACAGCGAGGCTGTTGCCGAGGCGTTGGATGGGAGACGGGGGGGGGGGGGGGGGGTGGGGGCGGGGACGTGTGATAAATCACGGAGGAGGACCCTCCAGCTGCCCCTGATGTCTGGCTGCTGGAGACGTGCGGAGGGTTGCCATAGCTGCTCTTCAGAAGCTGTCATCGGATGCGCGTGTGTTATTGCGCTGTTCACACTCGGCTCTGTGACATGTGCGTCTTCTTCAGTAGCTGGCGAAGGGCTCTCTTTCCGCAAGTGAACCCTTTTAGAAACACGTTGGGATTCGAATCGTTTCGTCTGATCGAAAGGGACTTGTAAAAGGGATCCGAATCTCCCCGTGAATCTTCTTACGAACACCTAAAAACGTTCACGCCAAGCCTAACCCTAATCCTGATCTTCATAAATGCTATGGAAATACGCTATGAACATACTGTACGTTTTCCCCCTCCCAAAAATTGCTCTCGATCATGTTACAAAAAGTAGGAATGTGTTACATCTGAAGCCATGTTTGGATGCCGTGTGTGCTTTGTGTACAGTATGTGTTCCTGTGACTCCTTCGCCATGTCCAGACTTGATCTGGAGAGCCAGAGTGAGATGGGTCCTACAGCCGGCGGAGGTCTAGTTTTCCCCTCTCTCCCAAGGTTATTTAAACTAAACCAACCATTCCTTTAAACGTCTCAAATCCCTTCTTGCATGGGCCACAGCCTAATGCCTGTCAGAGAAACGCTGCTTTGCATGGAGCCTGATTATTATCTGCTACACAAATTGTTAACAGCTGCCTTGTTCATGGCTGACGGTCCCACAGTTTATGTATTGAAACTGTTGGAATGCGGACAATTACCGCTTTCACTTTCTCACAAAAACCCTAATACAGTTTACATAAAGAGTTCTCTTGAAAGTCCCAGTTTAAAAGGCTTTACGAGCCTCCAGGGTTAGCTCCAACAGATAAAGAATTTGCCTCAGTGGCCTCTTTCAAGCGGCCTTCTGGTAGTGAGCTCTCAGAGTACAAAAACAATGAGACAGAAAGCCCCCGTTTAACAAGGTTTTTTACGCAGGCAATACAATCAAACTGAAGTTCTTGTTTTCCATGATTTCATTTGGGCATTTTGTTTCCTATCTGGTTTTAACAAGGCAGCAGACAGGTAACATGGATGGTACCACCCACCTCCAAGGTCTGCCGAAGGTTAACTTCCACCAGACTCTAAGCTGTCCAACTACGACTCTATTGTGAGTCGGGGGGTCACTAGGAGGGGAAACCGCAAGGAGGTTAGCCAGCAAACCCCACCAAAGTTTGTTTCAATTTTTTTTCTCTCCCTCAAGGATTTGTCATGCTTCATGCTATAGTTAAGAATCCACACAGAGCCATGAGAGTTGCAGTACAACCCTATATGTGGTAATATGATAAACAATCGTGCACTGGTGGAATAAGTATGTTATTGTCATTTTTTTCATAGCTTTATAGTGTCTCCTTTTGCTGGTCGAATGTAAGTTTATAAAGTATGTACAGTATTACGTATATACAGTATTACTAGAAATAGAGGGAAGTAAAATAAGTCAAAGGAAAAGAAAACCCCCCTGGGAGGAGACCGGCTTGAACTGGTTGTCTTTTTTTGGTCCAAAACCTGCGAGCACCTTGCGAGTGGTCGAACAGTTTAACCCATAATTATCACAATTAAAATAATACTCATATTAACAAAGCCAAATTGCTTCCAAATGGATTTTTCACACGCACAAGAAAGAGATGGAAAGTAAAGAGAGAGAAAACCAAACATAGAGGTCCGTTGGTTTCAGGATTTTGACACCAAAATAAGTCATGTCAAATGTGAATTAGCCTTGCCTTCACATTAGTAACTATAGAAGAGCTACACCAACCACACACCACATAGTATCATTTCTATCATGAGGAACTGACTTTTGTGTTTGGCTTGCAAGTAACATCCAGTTCCAAAGGCGAAATTCATGCTTGTTTCCTGTTTTGGTGAAAGGCCCACATAGCCATGTTGGTGCTAAAACACTCTCACAATGCATGCTGGGAATTCCCCATGTGCTTGGTTAGGCTTGACTCCAGGTTCAGACTGTGAGCCAAACTGTTCTGTTTCTGAAATGACAAAAGTTCAGAGAGCTGCTCATGGACTGAAGTCTGAGGGGGAGGCAGACGAGAGAGTGTGTGTGTGTGTGTGTGTGTGCGTGCGAGTGTGTGTGGGTGTGTGAGCGGGTGTGTGTGCGTGCGTGCTTGTGAGTGTGTGTGTGTGTGTGTGCGTGTGTGTGTGCATGCGTGTGTGCGTGTCTGCGTGTGTGTGTATGTGTGTGTGAACATTTGTACTTGTATCTGTTGTATTACTGTGACATATTTCAGTATCATCACAGTATATGAACAGATTCCCTGGAGCATAATCTAACTCCCCTTCCCTCTTTAACTCTTGACGTCCAACGAATTGTGACATCAAAATATCCTTCTTTCTCCTGACACGAGTACAGTAAGAAAATTAAAATGAAGATTGGATGTCTATTTACAATCTTGTCTGATTCCCACTTTCCGGCTGTCCTTGTGGGGACATCCAAAGCGTGGGGTGGGGGGGGGGGGTGGGGGGGGGGGTGGGGGGGGCTGCAGGAACACAGTACATGTTGCACATACCGACCTGATGTGTCATCATCTTTTTTAGGAACATTGCGGAGGTTGACTTCAAAGTGGGGAGAGGAGAGGCCTGTCGGAATCACAACGTCAGTCGCATTCCCCGTAAAAGTCAGTCCACCCCTCGGTCCTGTGATGAAGAGAAACAAGTGAGACTCCAAAGTCAACACAAGGTTCTCTCCGTTCTCAAACAGAAAGCCCACTCCACAGTTCTGTCCTTTGCTCCTCAGGGTCTGGGTAGGGTCGTTTAAGATCCCTCCAGCGCCATGACAGCTTGAAGCTTTTTTTTTAATTACTTCTTGTTCTTCTTCTGAGACTGAAACAACAGAAGGTCCTGTTATCCTCCCAGGGAGGTTCTGGTGAAGAGAGGAGTGTTTGTGGTGGTTGGGTGGGCTGTGAGCTCAGGAGTCCTGCAGACAGCACCTGAACATCAGTTATGAACCTCAGCTGTGATCGTCGAGGGGTCGGCACACCACACATTTGATTCCCCGTTGTCTCGGTGGACAGATAAGCTGTTCCGGGGTCATCTCATAGATGTCAGTTCTGTTTGAAGTAGAACACTACATTGCAAACATGGATTGTTAGGTTTTGTAATCTAAGAGTTGTTCTATTTTCTAAAAGAACAATAAAGCCTCTTCTATTTCATTATAAAGTGACTTTGATTCGATTACGAAATGTAAAAACATTTCGTAATCGAGAAGTCTCCCGTCATTTGATTTGA
The DNA here is from genome assembly GCF_038355195.1 of Osmerus mordax. Taxonomy (NCBI): domain Eukaryota; kingdom Metazoa; phylum Chordata; class Actinopteri; order Osmeriformes; family Osmeridae; genus Osmerus; species Osmerus mordax. Next base: position 14,388,914 of record NC_090065.1, read on the forward strand.
AATAATATCACAGAAAGTCTAGGGCATAGCTTTACTTCAATTTACCTCCTGTACTCAACTGAGCGTGACAGAATACAGCATTTACTTAAAAAAAAGAAAGTATTTTTATTTGCCATTTGAATTTGTTTGCTAAACCATCTCAGAAGTGGTGGTGGGGGGGTGGTTGGGTAGGGAGTGTGATGCCTGGAGCTGGAGGTAGTGCATCTCCTGTCTGACTAACCGTCTGGCTCTCCCCGCGCTCAGCACTGTCCCCTCAGCAGAGAGACGCTCCGGAGCGTTCCCAGCAAGACTCCGGGGGTGGACGGCACACACTGGAGACCTCGCCAGTCGCCCACTGCCTCCGCTCAGTGTTCACACACACCCAGGAGACGCTTCTGGCAGCCAACACACACACACTCACAGAGAAAGTCCCTCAGAAAGATACACACAGACAGACATGCTGCGAGGAAAAGACAAGATTCTGTTCCCCAAACAAACATGCACATATCCACACACACTGAAGCCTTTTTTTTTTTCGATAATAAAAAGGGACTTTCACAGTTGTGATAATAATATGTTTTTAATCTGCCTTCTGTAGATTGACTGTGTATTTTCTCCACATTCGTAGCATCTACAGTATTTTTAATTGTGTGTGTATTACTGTAACAGTTTTGAGTCAGTGAGGGTATTGTGAAGAGTTAATATCAAGGCCAGAAATGTAAGAAAAAGGCCTAGTTGGAGTAAATACCCTCCACTTCCCAAAGTGTCTTCAGAGTGCATTCATAGAGTACTGAGGGAGATGTAAAACACTGACTGCATTTTGTTCAACATTTATGCATACTCAGAGAGGAGAAAAGTAGGCCCTGGTTTATAATTCCCCTATTTCTCTGGAACATGCATTGAAATATAAACGACCACAATAAATTCATTTTTAACTGCCTTCCGGGGAATTAAGTCCGTAGTCTGGATTTAAGGAACTCTCCTACTTTCATTAAAAGCCACATCATTTCTCGTTAAAGTAACAATGTCCATCTCATAGAGGCCCGAGCATGTGTGCTACTATTTTGTGATAACATCTGTGCTCGGGGCGAAAACGGCACCACATTACAGGGGAGAAAAGAGCATCAGCTTTTCACCAGCCTCTCGCCACACTTCTGAAAATTGGTCGGTTTTACCTTTCATTGTAGCACCTTGTTGATTAGCGCGGGGTGTCGGAGGAACGAAGAAAAAGACCTTCACCTGCTTTCTGTTCTGCGGCCCCTACTGCCTGTCTGGTCAGAGAGATGATGACAGTGTCTGCACTAAAAGCTTCCAGTAATGACATTTTAATGCTGACCTCTAGGGAGGCCGACTGGACAGCCTTTGGCTGAGGGGAGCATTTCTGCTAGTCATACATGAATTAACATAGACTCCATTTGCATGTTGGGCCACAGCCGTGTTTACCCCTGTGGAACAAGAGCTCCTTTGGTTTCTGCAGGATGTAAGTTGAGCTGGGATGGAGGAAAAAGCAAGGGTTGTCTATTTCCGTCTGAAAACTCACTCTTTCCCACATTTCTTTTATGGCCAAAAAAAAACAAAAAAACGAAAAAACATGAAATACATACAATTCATGAACCTTTTCATGCCTGAAATATTAAGTTACACATTTCTGGCTTGCGCTTTTTCTGTGAGGCACACAATCTCCATTAGACTTTATCTACTCTTTCTGTTTCAAGACCGGCAACACTGGATTAATTCTTTATCGGCTGAGCGGTGCAGCTTGCGAGGCATCAGTCAGCAATCTGCCTTGCCATGGTCCACGGTGCCGTCCAGGGAAATGTGTGTTCGGAGCCAGTTGGAGCGGATGAAGCTCAGCGGCATGGAGTGCAGCGCGGGGGGAGACTGGGGAGGCGCTGGGGCGTAATTTAAACAGGCGACGGCTGTAGCGCAGACAGGAAATGAGAGGAAGGCTAGTTCCTGGGACGGGGCTCAATTGGAAGTTTCAGCCCCAGACCAGTATCAGGAAGAGGAGACTTATGCACCGTAGTTAGGGGTAACAGTAAGGTCATTGAGAGCACGGTTTCCTCTCTCCGAAAGCTCGCTATCTTGGTTACCACATCCCCCCCGAAATCATTTCAATAGGTCGGATTCAAAGTCAGAAATTCCGCCTGCCAAGGTGGAATAAGACCCCCTGTTGCTACTGCTGTTTAATAGCTCTGCTCAACCCTAGCAGACTGGCCGCTTTGATTTCAAAGTTCAGGGCAGTTTCATCCGATGGAAGGAAGTCTAGTTGAAAAAGCAAGAATGATTTTAATATAAGATCCAAAGAAGGGATAAGAATATGCTGGGATTGCAATCAGAAACGTCCCTGTAGTGAGTGGGCTTTTTTTTTCTCCAATGTGTTATTTTTGATTTAAAGCAGACCCCTCCGCAAGACCAGACTCTGTGTCCCTCTCCACCTAACCTCCAGCGTGCCAGTGCAGTGGGAGGGCACCGCTAAGCTGCTCTGGACTGTGTAACACCTTGCCGGGTGGGAAGTTCTCACCGCACAGTCACATGGAGAGCCCAGAGCCCTGAGCCAGGTGCCCAGCCAGCTAGCCAGATTAGCGCCATAATCAATCTGATTAGCCTGCGAGGGCAGACATTTTGGCTCAGATCTGGAGCACGTGCCCTGGCCTCTCCACTGTTTGGTTTGACGGCTGAACGCCCATGGCTCTTCTTGCTGGTCACCCCAGGTGTGTGCGTGTGGCTGTGAGGAGGGGCGAGCAATCAAGCAAGTCAACTGGAGCAGAAAAATGGAGCATGGCGTTTGGTCCATAGTACAGCTGAAGGGATATCACGAATGCCATGGAATTTTGTGTTAAATATGCTGTTGAGTTCATTATCGTAAAACACCTGGTATGCTGAACGGTACATAAGCACTAATAGTTGAAAAAAAAGATAGGTGAAGCGTTTGAGCATAATTGATATTATTTGTAAATCAGCATGTTTAAAGTTCTATACCACCTCTTCATGCTCATTTCTACCAGGGCCAAATATGGCAGTACAGAGCAGAATATCTCCTCCCTCTCTCCTCACAAGCAGGGTGCAGGCTAGAATAACAGAGTCGTAAGTCATCCCAGGCCTGGTATTATAAACAGGTGTCAGTTTGGTGTTAAAAAATGACATCTTAATTCAGAGCCGAGCCGCTTTGTCAGAGCGGATTAACACATCATCGGGAGCCATTTATTTTTATTGCGTCGGTCGGCGTCGTTTGGGTGGAGGTCGTTGCTGTTCGCGGCGGTGGCCTTTCCCTCTTCTTGGGAGGTGGGGCGGGGGGTTGAAAGAGACTGTTTGAGCCGCCATGAATCTGTCTGTGAGTATGTGAATCTGGGGCTTCTCTTCCCAGGACTCCATGACTGGAGCTTTGTGCCGTGGAACACAGAAGCTTTCGAAGACCTCTTGTGGCGTCTGTAGTCCGGGGCAGCGTGTGTGTGTGGGGGGGGGCTCTCCATTGAGACCCCCCCTCCCCCGGGACACACCGTAGCTAGGGATGATGACATCCTGCTAATGTGGACACAACTGATCTGGACCTGACATGTGGGATTACCTAGCGAGGTCAGAAATCACATGCATCATGCTTAGATAAGATAGGCTGTCAGCTGCTGCCTGGGATCTTCTTTCTATTGATCAACACTGTCATTCAGTCTATAAAGCCACTGTTGCTTCGAATAAAGAAGCGTACCATGCAGTTGGAAAGCCCTGAGTGTCTGTGTGCGGGGCTGCAGGATTGACAGGCTGTGGTTCTCGCTGGCTCTGCCTGGCTGTGTTTATGGACACTCCCCACACTTACCGTCTGGTTCTTATAAAGGATCTCAAACAGGGAAAGAGGCCCGAACCACAAAGCACCTGTTTCCTACACTTCCACTGACGTTTTTGTTTTTTCTGTGTTCAAAGGGCTATCCACAGGACACACAGTCTCCTTCACAGCACTGAGGTCGGGTACACACTTTAACAGGCCCTTGTTACACACACACACACACACAATGTTCCGTCACACCACTCCATTCCACCGTCCTGAAGATGTGTTCGATGTTGGATTTCACTTTCCAAGGCAATGATACGAAGACATGTCACTGCTGATGAAAGGTTATGTTCTGGAACAGATCAAAACCACCCTTACTGTTGGACTGCCTGATAATATGACCTGTTTTGCATGTGTTGACTGTTATCGTCTCCACATCTTCAATGAATAGACTGGTTTTATCTCCTTTAAGCAATCATTTGCCAATAAAACTTGTTTTAAAAAGCCTGACAGGTTGTCGTCAAAGTTATCAGTGTAGATAACAAAAGTCATAACTTGACTGTTTGTTTGAAAGCAGAAATGTTGGAAGGGGGGGCCTAGTTGTGTCTTACCATCAAACACAGAGTACCAAAACTGTACATTTGAATAACAACCCTGACGTCTACTTGGTGTGACCACAGCAGAGTTGGAGATGGACAAGGGCGATACGTCAGGTGGCGATGACACAGCGAGGCGCGAGTCGTGTGTGATAAGACCCGAACGTCAACATGTTCCGGAAGGCCGACGTATCTTTGTCACCGTGCCCTGTGCCGGCTCCCTGCTGCAGGGACAGATAATCGGGATCAAAAAACATGCTGAGTGCTTTAATAACAAGGTGCCCATGGGAGAGGTGGCCGACTGCTGAACTGGGTGTTATCCTGCTGCTGTGGCCTCTGGCTGGCTGTTTCAGGGGGGACCTGTGTTTGTTTTTGGCCGAATGTTTTCACAGGCCCCAGTGACATGGCAGTTTGTGGTCACACCTGGACTGCTACAGCACCAGTGACACCACCACACCTGGACTGCTCGGATAGCAAAACACTTACCTCCATGTCGTTAGAACGTTCTCGGCTCTCTCCTAGCTCAAAATCATCCAGATGATGAAAGGTTAGTAGGGAGGTAAAACGAAATTCTATTGAATGTATCCACTTTCAAGAATAAATATTAAATGTAGTGCTTCCATAAACAGGGATTTGTTGTCTAAATATACACGGATTAGTTCAGGCAGCTTTGAATCAGGCTTTTCCATCTCTGGTTGCAGAGGGAGACTAATCCAGCACATAGTGACAGGTTTCTGTTTGCTGAGGTATGTTGTGTTTTTGTCCTTTCTTGTAGTCTTTGTGCTGAGAAGCACCGGAGTAGAGGAGTTGTGCAAGTATGTGTGTGTGTGTGTCCTCTGAGAGTGTGAACTCTGTGAGAAAAGGACCCTGACAGGGGTCAACAGTTTCTGAGTGACGGCAGGAAGGTAGCCAGGCCAGAGAAAGCTGCTTGCAGCCCCTGCAGTAGCCTCTCCATCTCCAACAATGTGTGCGACTGTGCACGCGTGGTGTGTGTGCATGTGTGTACATATATGTGTGTGTGCGAGCGAGTGCGAGCCCGCGATTTGACCAACAAAATACTGTGTATCCCCGGTTCTATAATATTAAAGAAGGTTGAAGGCCGTGTCAACATTCCAGCCCCTGGTTATCTTTATCTTGGTGACAGAGATGGTTGCGTAAAAAGGGACATTTGTGTCATCTAGATGTCATCAGGTTCTTATCCTGTCTCTGGCCACCTGGACTCCCCATGTTGTAGGGCCATATCTCATATGGAGGGATTGGCCTTTGGACTGATGGATTCTACAGATGATTGAGGACAACCCCCAATCATTTGCACTAAGCACATAGACACACACACACACACATACTCACACACACTCGAAGGGGGTGCACACATCCATGCACATGTATGCTTTTGCACACACAGACACGTACGTGCACACACATGAGAGCACACACTTACACACACACACACATGTTAAACCCCACCCCCTGCCCCCTCCACCCCTGACCTTTCCTAATAAAAACAAGATGTTGGTGCTCTCCCAGGACCCGCCACAGCACCAGTGCGACTCCAGTTAACGTCCCCCGCTCCGTCCCCCCGCCCAGCCCCCCCTCATCCCCCCCCCTTCCACTCCCCCTCCCCTCCCTCGGACTCTCTATAAATACCCTTACGACTTTCTTAAATATGTGACACAAATACATAAAGGGAGTTTTATGGGCTTCAGACTGGTGGGGAGAGCAGGGGGCTGTGTGATGCTGTGTGCTTCCAACATGGGGGCAGAGAGAGAGAGAGGGGAGAGAGACACAGAGAGAGAGAGAGAGAGAGAGAGAGAGAGAGAGAGAGAGAGAGAGAGAGAGAGAGAGAGAGAGAGAGAGAGAGAGAGAGAGAGAGAGGACTTGCCCATTGAGCTTCTGCTGTAAGGATGAGGTGGGCTGGGGGGCATCAGTGGCGAGAGATCGATGTGTGTGTGCGTGTGTGAGAAGCTCAAGTTGGGTATCGCTCCCAGACCCTGCACCTGATCTTCATTTTTCAATTTGTAACCAATCTTCTCACAATTGGGCACTAAATTAAAGTGTAAACATGCCAGATATTCATCTTGTTTACATCAAAGCCCCTGAGTCCTGACACTAACCCCCCACCACCTACCACACACACACACACACGCACGCACGCACGCACACACACAAACACACGCACCCACACACACAAATCCACATACTCACACGCCTTCCCATTTAACCCCGCCCTACCCTGGCAAAGGGTTCTGTCAGTGGGTCTTTCCTGTCGTGCATTAGTCCTAATCAAGGTCAGTTCTCCCTTTCCCGTGCTCCCGTGTTCGGAGCCAGCTATCTGCTGCCTGTCTCTTAGCGGCGTGTGTGTGTGTGTGTGTGTGATGACGATTGATGGATCCTGCTGCATCACGTTTGGACCCGTGCTCTCATCACCAGTGGCCTGCCTCCAACACACAGACTGAAGGGGAAGAAACCCTCTCAGAGAGATGGGTTGAACAGTTCAGCATGTCACGTCTCTCTCTCTCTCTGTCTCTCTCTTTCCTTCTCTCTCTCTCTGTCTCGCTCTCCCGCTCTCTCCCTCTCTCTGTCTCTCTGTATTTCTCTCTAAAACACATATGCGCTTGATGAAAACAGTTTCGATCAGCATTATCCCTTTTGCTCCTTTGCCGTACAAACATGCGAAAGAGATCACTTTAGGCAGCGAGAAAGGAACCAGAAATGATATTGCAACGTGTCTGCAGTGAATCTGGACCTCAGTGAGTAACTCTCGCCAACCTGTTTTCAGTTTTACCAGAGTAGTCCCCGGTGACTACTGGTCAGTATGGTATTCTAAGACCTTCAGAAGCACACCGAGTCAAATCAAATGATCACTGTAAGCCACAGATGTGAACACCAGATTTTGGGATGACATTTTACAGGTTTCTTCTTGTAATGTACAGACCCATACAAGCTGCCTGCACATGCCATTCCAGTTCAGCTGGCTCGGGTTGACCCAGGAGAACCACTAGGAGTGTGTGAGAACAGACTGTGCCGTACAGAGGAAACCTGTGTTAGTAATTAAAGCAAAAAGCCCTTGACTGACAGAAATGCATGCCCCTAAACCCCAGCTTGTGTGTATGTATATGTGTGTGTGTGGGTGTGTTGGTCCGTCTGTCTAATGTAGAAATATATCATTGTGGGTTTGGAACTGGGGTAATCAAGCTGACACTGTGAGCGAGGTGTCTGGGGAGTGCATTTGGGCCCTCCTGCATGAGAAGCAGGCAGTGGGCCTCGAACAGGAAGAGAGAACCACGGGATTGTATCGTGCCAACCCATCGTTCATTTGAATGGATTATTCCGAGAAGGACAGGGTGTCACAGATAAAACATAGCCTCGAACTGGAGAGGACCATCATTCCATCAACAACCAGGAGATAGAATGTCTGTAGATGTAAATTAGCAACGCATCTAACACATGAATTCAATAATTAGCGACATTCCTAAAAAGACGTCAAATTTACAAAGTATACTTTGGAATGTCGCTAATTATTACTGCTCTATATTAGCAATGCTACGCGTGTCGGTGTGTGTGTATTTCCATACAGATGCACTGAGGACACTCTCAGGTTGTCACATACTGCCATGTTCCATTTGAATGTACTTTACATCTCTATCTCTTATCTGCTGTAGCACTGAAACTCTTTTTCATACACTCCCCTGTCTCTGAGCGGTGTGTTTGTGTGTGTGTGTGTGTGTGTGTGTGTGTGTGTGTGTGTGTGTGTGTGTGTGCGTGAGTGTCTGTGTGCGTGTTCGCGCGTGTGTGTAAGAGTGTCGCGTTGTGATTGACACTTGTGTTTTGAAAGCCGTCTCTCCACACATTTTGTGTCAGCTGAGCTTCTCGGTTACCTCAAGACGGCCATTGTTCGACACTTCCCCACATCTCAGGCTAGACTTCATTCCCTGCTCCACCACCCCCGACTCCCGGCTCTCTGTCTTCGGAAAGTAATTGATCTCAATCAACAGTCCATTATCTTTAGCGGGCAATTATCCACATTGTCACTTTTGCATTTGGCCCTGTGACCCCGGGGTCGATGGAGCCTGCTGTAACCCTAGCCGCCAGGACGGCTCCCCAGCCCCTCGTTCACAGAGTCTTCCAGGGTAAAGGACCCCCAAGGGGCCTTTCTACTCGAGCGCACTGAAAAGCCAGTTGAACTCGATCGCTTATTGAACTTCCACAGGAATGCTGCACCGTTCGCTTCTTGCAAGCGGCATATGAGGCAGCTTGTGAACAGAGAGAGAGGCAGCTTGTGAACAGAGAGAGAGAGAGGCAGCTTGTGAACAGAGAGAGAGAGGTAGCTTGTGATCAGAGAGAGAGAGGCAGCTTGTGATCAGAGAGAGAGAGAGGCAGCTTGTGAACAGAGAGAGAGAGGTAGCTTGTGATCAGAGAGAGAGAGGTAGCTTGTGATCAGAGAGAGAGAGGCAGCTTGTGATCAGAGAGAGAGAGGCAGCTTGTGAACAGAGAGAGAGAGACGCAGCTTGTGAACAGAGAGAGAGAGGCAGCTTGTGAACAGAAAGATAGAGGCAGCTTGTGAACATAGAGAGAGAGGCAGCTTGTGAACAGAGAGAGGCAGCTTGTGAACAGAGAGAGAGAGGGGCAGCTTGTGAACAGAGAGAGAGAGAGGCAGCTTGTGAACAGAGAGAGAGAGGCAGCTTGTGAACAGAGAGAGAGGCAGCTTGTGATCAGAGAGAGAGAGAGGCAGCTTATGAACAGAGAGAGAGAGGCCTTCCTGGCTCCGGTGCGCATCCTTTTTGAACAGATTCACGGTGTCTGGTCTGGTGTAGGGGAGCGCTGCTGCTCCCTGACATGTCAGACATGCAGGTCAGTTAGAGATCGGAGAGCAAGGGCAGGAGGGACCATTTGTCTCATCTGGGAGATGATGGTCTGGTACTACCAGGTGGAGGGAGGAGGAGAGGATGGTCTGGTACTACCAGGTGGAGGGAGGAGGAGAGGATGGTCTGGTACTACCAGGTGGAGGGAGGAGGAGAGGATGGTCTGGTATTACCAGGTGGAGGGAGGAGGAGAGGATGGTCTGGTATTACCAGGTGGAGGGAGGAGGAGATGATGGTCTGGTATTACCAGGTGGAGGGAGGAGGAGAGGATGGGCTGGTATTACCAGGTGGAGGGAGGAGGAGAGGATGGTCTGGTACTACCAGGTGGAGGGAGGAGGAGAGGATGGTCTGGTATTACCAGGTGGAGGGAGGAGGAGAGGATGGTCTGGTATTACCAGGTGGAGGGAGGAGGAGATGATGGTCTGGTACTACCAGGTGGAGGGAGGAGGAGAGGATGGTCTGGTACTACCAGGTGGAGGGAGGAGGAGAGGATGGTCTGGTACTACCAGGTGGAGGGAGGAGGAGAGGATGGTCTGGTATTACCAGGTGGAGGGAGGAGGAGAGGATGGTCTGGTATTACCAGGTGGAGGGAGGAGGAGATGATGGTCTGGTACTACCAGGTGGAGGGAGGAGGAGAGGATGGTCTGGTATTACCAGGTGGAGGGAGGAGGAGATGATGGTCTGGTACTACCAGGTGGAGGGAGGAGGAGAGGATGGTCTGGTACTACCAGGTGGAGGGAGGAGGAGAGGATGGTCTGGTATTACCAGGTGGAGGGAGGAGGAGAGGATGGTCTGGTATTACCAGGTGGAGGGAGGAGGAGATGATGGTCTGGTACTACCAGGTGGAGGGAGGAGGAGAGGATGGTCTGGTACTACCAGGTGGAGGGAGGAGGAGAGGATGGTCTGGTACTACCAGGTGGAGGGAGGAGGAGAGGATGGTCTGGTACTTCCAGGTGGAGGGAGGAGGAGAGGATGGTCTGGTATTACCAGGTGGAGGGAGGAGGAGAGGATGGTCTGGTATTACCAGGTGGAGGGAGGAGGAGATGATGGTCTGGTATTACCAGGTGGAGGGAGGAGGAGAGGATGGTCTGGTATTACCAGGTGGAGGGAGGAGGAGAGGATGGTCTGGTACTACCAGGTGGAGGGAGGAGGAGAGGATGGTCTGGTATTACCAGGTGGAGGGAGGAGGAGAGGATGGTCTGGTATTACCAGGTGGAGGGAGGAGGAGATGATGGTCTGGTACTACCAGGTGGAGGGAGGAGGAGAGGATGGTCTGGTACTACCAGGTGGAGGGAGGAGGAGAGGATGGTCTGGTACTACCAGGTGGAGGGAGGAGGAGAGGATGGTCTGGTATTACCAGGTGGAGGGAGGAGGAGAGGATGGTCTGGTATTACCAGGTGGAGGGAGGAGGAGATGATGGTCTGGTACTACCAGGTGGAGGGAGGAGGAGAGGATGGTCTGGTACTACCAGGTGGAGGGAGGAGGAGAGGATGGTCTGGTACTACCAGGTGGAGGGAGGAGGAGATGATGGTCTGGTACTACCAGGTGGAGGGAGGAGGAGAGGATGGTCTGGTACTACCAGGTGGGTGCACACTGTGCAGCTTGACGGATGCTCTCAGGCTGATTGTCGTGCCTGGGCTGAACAAAACCTTTCCGGGGAAAAATGTAAAATGGTGAAAGGCGATCCAGCACAAATATGAACAGCCATCTTGACACTCCTTAAGGGCCACAGAGAGGGTCTTGGCAGATGCTTGAGGAATGAGTCATATCCGTCCGTAGGCAGCAAGTTCATTTAGGAGACTATATTTGGAGGTGCGGGGGTGGGCAGCATTGGGCGCGAGGCGCGAGGTATAATTTATAGTAAGACCTCGTCCTGTACCCTCCAACGTCGAGGATGGAAATGGCAAGTAATAAATATTGGCTAGTCTTCTGGGGCTTTGTATTTAGCACAGCAGAAGTCACGTGTGCCCAGAAACGGCACAGCTATTTCGATTCGGGGAGTTCAGTGGTGCCACTTGGGGGTGAATTTAGCCCAAGGAAAACTGGATCCAGACTGAGTTCAGCAGTTCAGAGATGGGTCCTCTTTTTGAAGTCCTCTATCCAACCTTTGACCTTTTAATTAAACTCTCCTGCTCCGGCCCCGAGGAATTCAAAGAAGTCACCACTGAAGTCCCCATGGAACACAGTCTGCATCCAACAGACATTCTGTACATCATCTTTTTTGCACAGAACGTCTTTCAGCCGCTGTGAGACTGACAAACTGTCCTTCCGGTTTCCACTTCAACCCTTTCAGTATTCAGTATTTGTTCAGAGTTACATGACGTGGAACAGGGAGAGCAGAGTAGTAATCCCCATGTTTCCTCCTCTAAGCCGGTCCTCATGTTGTCTCCAGCGCTGCCTGTCCCAACCTTGGGAAAAAAAGCCCATTTCCTCCTGGTTCCCATTTCTCCCACTGAGGGACAGAGGGTGTCCCTCAGTTCAAGCAGCACCCGGGGCTGAAGGGGGGGCGTGGAGGGGGGGTCTGGGGGTGGGGGGGAGGACCAGGAATCAGACACGGAGGGAACAGAGAGCGTGTGGGAGAAAAACCCCAAAGGTTGCTGACCTCCTGGAGAAACAAGTATGACAGGGTCCACACACAACAAACAGGCAGGGCAGCCAGTCACGGTCTGGTCGCGGTCCCATTAGGAGTGGCCCCTGCGGGGGAGAGCTGGGGGTCACTGCCCAGGCTCAGGGACCCCGAGGTAGATGCCTCATCAGGGGTCAATCGCACAGCTAGCGGCTGCCTCAGGGTGGAGGTGCTGGGGTGTTTTTCATTCTGCTCGCCAGGTCTGTTCCTCTAGATGCCGGACGCGCATGGATGACAAACCGAACCACCGAGCCGTCGGCAACGTCAACACCTTCATCATGGCTTCATTGTCTTCATCATTGACAGTGTATGTGTATGTGCGTGTGTATGTGTGCTTATAAGACGTACATTAAACGTCAATGTGTGTATGTGCTGTGTTGTGCCCTTCGTTTTAAAGAGGCTCTTGTACGCGAAGAAAGAATCATACGAATAACAGACAAAACATCTTCATCTAATCTAGTCACGTTAATATGTGACATCGAAACATCCCAGTGTACATATACCAAGTTATGTATGTATGAACCTTTCACTTTGGAGGTAAATGAAATACAGCATGAAACGACATTTGTGATTTCCACCCTGCTGAATCCCAACCGTGGATGACACCCAGTCCTAACCCCGGCACCTGAGACGGGGAGAAAGGCAAGCCACTGCCCTTCTGCTCTGGAGAAGCCTGTCTACTATGCCAATAAAGTGGATTTGTCGCAGGGGCAGAATGTTAGGGCTGCTTTTCCGGGACTACCATAGCTGATAGATGGGCCCATTACACAGACCCAGGGTACATAAATCTGCTCTGGGAAGGTTAGGAAAGGAGCGGGGAGGATTGAGAGAAAGTGAGAGGGATCGAGAGAGAGAAAGAGTGAGAGAGAGTGCGGGGACGAACAGACAGAGACAGCCAAAGGAAAACAGCCAGACATCCATAATGAGAGATAGAACATGCGAACATGAAGTCTCCCAAATAAAAGGACAGATTCTCATGCTGCAGTCTCATGTCATGCAGGGTCACCCCCAGTAGCGATACTTCATCCTGCTGTGGCACCATTAGTAAATGCCCAACCAGCTTTCCTCCATGCGTGACCATGCTGTCTGTGCTCACGGCTCACTACTGTATGAAACCAGTTAGCTGAAGTGTATTGTGTTACCGATTCTCTTTCACGGCGCCATACACACGCGCACGCACGCTGGACACACGCACAGGGTTGTATTCGGTGAAACATTGGTGACATGTAAAAGGCTTCCAGCGGCCACCTGTTTTCATCGTGGAAGCGACCGGCAGCCATTTGCAGCCTCTTGACCGAGTCAGCGTGTTTGTTGTGGCGAGTGTGCTGAGGGATGGGAGCGGGACAGAGGGGACATCTGCAGGAATGCACGGGTCTTTCATCATTTTCCAAGTCCACGCGGATGAAAAGCATAGCTCTGGATCCCCTTCAACCAGCAGAAATGAATGGACGCAACCTGGTGCGATGTGCAACTCAACGTTCCACGGCAGACAGGGAGGAGGGGAAAATGTCCCGAGTGGGACATTTTCGCGCTACAGTGGAGCATGGGTTAGACCAGGGGTTTATCCGCGACTTGAAACCCTGTATGCCAACAGGGGTGAGGAAGGCTGAAGTTGAATTCTGCTGCGGGTCATCATCAACCAGCCAGGCGATGACTGTCTCCTGCATTTAATAAAGACTGCCCCCCCCCTCCCCCCCTCACACACACCTCCCTGCTGCCTTTCACATTAGCCCAGGGTGAAGGAAACAGAGAGAGAGGGGGGTGGGGTGTGGAAGTATCTCATGCTAACTTAGTTAGCTGATAACCTCCAGGGGATGGAGGGGGGGTCATGACCCCCACCAGTGCTCCCCCTGGGGTCCAGGCAGAGAGAAGCCAACATTCCTGAGAAACTCCGATTCTTACCTCCCCTTGAGAGATGTCGAGAGAGACAGAGAGAGAGATAGAGAGAGTGAGAGACAGAGAGAGAGAGAAAGAGAGAGAGAGAGAGAGAGAGAGAGAGAGAGAGAGAGAGAGAGAGAGAGAGAGAGAGAGAGAGAGAGAGAGAGAGAGAGAGAAAGCAAAAGAGAGAGAGATGCAACAAACACTAGCCAAAAAACCTTTCGAGATAGATAGATAGAGACCCAAGAATGTCCCACCTTTCTACCTTTTCCCCACACACACTGACCTCACTGGCTCACATCCAGTCATAACTTCACATAGACGCATATACACACATTCCTGTCATTATTTATGGAATGATTTCAGATAGCTCCTAAAATAGAGTTCCTTCCCCCTCTCCTCCCCCAGGCCAGCTCAGTGGAGATGCAGCCATGAAGGGCCTCCCACTGGGGGGCCTGGGGATTCATGCCTAGGTGTTTGGATGGAATCCAGGACCACACAACATCAGTTTCTTCATATCTACATCTTTCCTATATCTTCTCATATCCACGTCAGACATTGCGATGGACTTTTCATTGAAGTTGGTGGAAAACACGGTCGCAGTAGGTCTCAGACTCTCTCTCCTTCTGTTTTTTGTGTCTCACTATTGGTGGAGATTTTAGATTTTTTTTCTGATAAATGCAGCTAGAGTCTGACCTTTCTGTTCGGATGATCCATCACCCCCTCCCCAGACCCCACCCCACCACCCCATCAACCCCCCACTCCCCTGCCTGGCCGGTGAGTCGGCCTTCCCAGAGGCCTTCTGGGTACATACCTGAGCAGCCCCCCCCCCCCCCCTCCACCACACACACACCCCACGACAGTGAGCGATGGCGGCCTGGGGGGGCCTCGTTCTCCAGGGACGTTCTCTGAGGACGTTCTTCAGGGTTCCACATTGAGGGAACAGGAAACACCATCTCACCTGGAACGGAGCGCGAGCCGCTCTCCCGGAGCACCTGCCTCCCTGCTCTCCGGTCTCGCTCCTGCTAAACACATCGTCTGCACCTGGCTGACTGAGGTGAAAAGCTCCCGCAGAAACAAGGATTCTTCTTCATGACCAACTCTGTCATCCAACTAACTCACCACGTGTCCCTTCGTCTTTGTGAGACTGTAACAGCGGTTCTGCATCTATCCTGTGCCAGAGGTCTGGTGAGGATATCAAGATTAGTGAACATTTACCCCTGTGAGACCCTCTATCACCCTCCCTACTGTGCAGAATTCACACGCATTATTACACGTTTTAGACATGAGAACATTCTAATCTCTAACATTATTCATATAACATTGAAAGTTTGAGCTTTATAGACAACAAGTGATGACTTCAGATGTGATGGATGTCTAACATCACATGCTTTTCTGTAACGACCATGAATAGAGGAGCAGACATGACAAATACTGTACAAAACTGGTTATTTGATTTTGAACCCATTTTGTCACCTGGTTCAGAATGCTAGCAAACACAGAAAAAAAGAAAAGCGGTTTTACTAATATTCCCATCATTTTGTTTTCTGGATGGAACCAAGAGCGTTTGTCTCTGGCCATCAGATGCGGTGGAGCTGTGTTCTGACAGTGCTCATTCTGCTCTCAGGCCTAGGTTGTCATCCAAGCCTCACCCTTGACAACCTACACTAAAGCACAGTTCCCCCCCAAACATTTAGGAATGTATGGGAAACATGGTTGCTTGGAATGCCTGTGGCACTCACTGCCAAGCAACACAGAGACGGGTAGACAGTTACAAGTCTTCACAAAGCTCCAGACCAATGCAGTCATTGTGACAGCGCTCTCAATCACTCGTCGATGGTCTTTTCTTAATGTTTCGCGTCCAAACAGCGGGGCTCATGCGTAGTGAGAGAATGTAAATGTAGCATTGCCAGTAACTCTTGGGCTGTGTCTCAATGCTGCTCTCAGTCTCAGAGCCGGCTGTGTCTCGACGCTGCTCTCAGTCACAGGACCTGGCCTCCAGGCGGTCCTCGGTTTGGGCTCAAACTCCAACAAATCAGCCGTTGGCTCTCGGTGTGCTTGAGGGGTGGAAGGGCATTCAAACTTTCATCGCTGGTTAAAAATAGCCCGCCCGCCACTCACCGGACACGAAAAAAAGGAGCCCTGCTAATAATCACAGCTCTGTACAGCATGTCTGGAGCATCTGGCCTGAGAATGTGTCATTCTTTAGGAGGGGCCTGGGAAACTGAGGCTGTGCTGCTACACTGCCCAGAACAAGAGCCATGGGAATGATTGAAGGGCCCCTTTTTTCTCCCCCGATGCGGGCCTGTTGACAGAGGCACCCAGGATCTGGAGACCCGGCTGCCTGGCTGCCTGTCGACCCTCCAGGGGGAGTGGCAGTCCGGCCAGGCATGTGGCAGTCAGCATCCTGGCCGGCCAGAAAGCATTGACCTGGAACACACTGACAGCATAGGACCTTGGGTGGGAGAGTCAGGGCCCAGATGAACTCGTGTTCCTTGGAAACACAGAAATGAATCCAATACATGTGCAGTACACACTGCATGTTCACTTACTGCAATTACTTAAGAATCTCGCTATTGTCAACAAACAAGTTCAATTATGCTCAGACACACTTGCGCTTATCGGTATCATAGTGACCAGTACTGCACTACTAATGTCCCTCTCTCCCAAACCATATCCTTCCGAGTCACATCTGACCTCATCCAAACTAAAGCTAGACAGTTTCCACTTCATTACATACAGTATGTCTCTCCTGAAGTGAGCCGCACACATCCCTAACCTTGGCTCCTCGATGAGACGGCATGTTGCAAATCCTGCTATGCAAAGCCCATGACGACAGCAACGAGACCTGTCAGGCACGCTGCACGTGTGATCCAACGCCATCGGCATGCCCACCAATCAGAACGGGCCCTTCTGAATCGGACTTGTGATTCGGGTGACACAACAGTGTCAACAGACTCCCAGGGTGTTTTGCATGTGGGAAGGTCCGGGCGTAAGAGTCCCCTGGACGCGGTCAGAGGGCACGTCCGGAGCACAATGAACAAAAGAGACGCTCTGAGGAAGAGCTGTTATCTTGTCCATCCAATCTCTCTGGGAGTGCTGTCACTTCTGGAGAGTCACCTCCAGTCTCCTCTGCGGGACCAGCCACACTGGGTCAGGACAGGTGGGCAAGGGTTCATTTTAATAGTCTCTACCTCATTTGACTAGCTTGTTTCTGGCCAGCCACGCTGAACAGGACAATTCAGTTTTTGCTCCCATGCTGCGATGTACTATACAATGAACAATGAACAACAAGCCTTGCGTTACATCATTTGACATGCGTGTAGAGAGTTATCTGAATTGTATCACAGTTACTACATTGACAGATTTAGCTGTTTTTAGATTACACATTAACATGATGAATTGATACATTACTCGGAGTGGCATGGCAGTAAAAAAAAATTTGAAGGTATCCATAAAGTATTACAACCCCCATTTCTTGTGGTATGTGATTCAGAATGCAACAGGTGTTGGGCGCAAAATGTGTCAGGCAGAAACGCGGGCAGCTATAAATCTCCCGGTGGAGGAAGGAAAGCTGTTGCTGGTGCCGTTAAGCTGGCTAACAATTAGCCCTCCTAACTGACGGAGGTGTTCATGGGAAACGTAGTGGTTAATGAGTGCTGTCAGATGACAAGTCATGGTGGAAAGGCATGACTGTGGGATTCAATCAGGTGGAAATGTAAAAAGAAACTTTCTGAAGGTCCATCTCTTTTTGCCAATCCTGCAGTTGAAAAGGACGGTGGAATTCACCCTGTATTTGACTTCCACACTGTTTGTGGATGGCATGATTCGGTGCTACGTGGTGGATATGAAAACTAGATGTCATTCCTGGCCTTGAGTGTGCGCGGTCAATTGAAACAATATATTCACATATTTAACAGTGAAGACATGTCAGTTAACCCTTATTATTTTTCTTATTAGATATTAGTCTGCCCTCTCCAGCTTTATTCATTTGAGAGTGACAGAGAGGCAGTGACAGAGAGGCAATGACAGAGAGGCAGTGACAGAGAGGCAGTGACAGAGAGGCAGTCACAGAGAGGCAGTCACAGAGAGGCAGAGACAGAGAGACAGTGCCAGAGAGGCAGTGACAGAGAGGCAGTGACAGAGAGGCAGACACAGAGAGGCAGTGACAGAGAGGCAGACACAGAGAGGCAGAGACAGAGAGGCAGTGACAGAGAGGCAGACACAGAGAGGCAGTGACAGAGAGGCAGTGACAGAGAGGCAGACACAGAGAGGCAGAGACAGAGAGGCAGTGACAGAGAGGCAGACACAGAGAGGCAGTGACAGAGAGGCAGTGACAGAGAGGCATTGAGCCCCCAGATCACTGTCGTATGTAGAGTATCTTCATATTTTATACCTTTGTTTCTGGGTGCGATAGACCCATAACATTTTTTGTTTTACAATATAGACATGACAAAACTTTCTGGAAACTAACCCCCAATTTGTAGCTGGCTGGAAATTGAAAATATCAACATAAAGTATCTAAGTAATCCACCCAGTTTACACTTAAGGTAAAGAGTGTGGCAAATCTTAGTAAACGTGTTCTAATAAACATTGAAAATGTAGCCAGAATCATTCACATTCAGAATCATTCAAATATTTTCTTTTGTGAATGCTGCCTCACCAGTCAGTAAGCAAACATCAAAACCAAATAGAGCTCTTCATTGCCTTCATCTTCGGTGAGAACATCATTTGACACTTTTGATGAAAGTTTAGAGGCACATAGTTTCAGGCATCAGATATGCACCCTCTTTCAGGCACAACGACCTTATAGCTTCGGAATGAATCACATATAAAGTTTGAAGGTGTCTCTCCAGAGTTAGTGAATAACTAAAGGGAGGGAATGTCATTGGGTAATGTAGTGCTGCCCACTATTCTCTGAAGGTTTCTGCATCGTAGGTCAATTTTGAGAACTTGAGAACAGAAACATTAGCTCAATGTTCATCACAGTAGCGTTTCTGGAAATACATTTAGCATTGTATTTCATGTTGGTTACTTTTATTTTAAAGTATTTCAAATAGTATTTTTTCCAGGCACATCTAGCTGGGTGAATGGGCTCCCTGTGGGTGTGTATAATCGCGTATCCACTTACTACCAATCAAAGCTCCATTACCAGTGTGTTTTAAGGCATTAGAGATGTCAACATTGTTAAGGCATGTGTATTGTTTGCTCAGTCAAGGAAAATTAGAAAATGAATTCCTTTGGGTGGGGGGGGGGGTCTCTGTGTGTGTGTGTGTGTGTGTGTGTGCGTGTGTGTGTGTGTGTGCCTGTGTGTGTGGGGGGTATGTCAGGCTGGTGTGCATGCGGGGGGTCACATGGGGAAGAGAGGAGTGAGAGGTGGAGGGGTGGTGCCAAATTGTGAGCGGTCGCTCCCAGGGCAGAGCCGTTCACTCCGAGACAGCTGAATTGTGGGAAAGGAGGAAGTGTTTGTGGCTCTGCCATTTGTTTTGCTTAGGGCTCCCTCCCAGCCCTACAGACTGAGTACATACTGATTACAGCTACAGACATCCACTCTCACTATCAGAACTATCTGCATATGGGAGTTAGGAACATGATGATGAGTTGAAATGATTGCTGTGTTAAACAGTTCACCTCACTTCTCCCTGTGTTACAGGAGGTTTGAAATGATCAGTCAGGAACACAGGCATTTAGGTGAAGGTCAGTTGCATAGCTACTCCAAAGGAAAATGGATATGTAGGCTAAATAGATCTCTGGTCTGGTGCTGACCTTGCACAAAGCTTTCTCTCTCCTTTTTTATACCACCCTCCATCCCTCCATCCCTCCTTCCCTCCTTCCCTCCATCCCTCCATCCCTCCTTCCCTCCATCCCTCCATCCCTCTTTCCCTACCTCCCCTCCTGGCTGCTCTCAGGCGAGGAAAACAACAGCTCAAGCTGTTTGGTGCAGAACACCCACAGCATTAGGATGGCAGAGGTGAGGCTGCACGCCGATGAGGGGAC
Source organism: Osmerus mordax (assembly GCF_038355195.1). Classification (NCBI taxonomy): domain Eukaryota; kingdom Metazoa; phylum Chordata; class Actinopteri; order Osmeriformes; family Osmeridae; genus Osmerus; species Osmerus mordax. The sequence continues at coordinate 14,408,615 of NC_090065.1, forward strand.
AAATTGTTGGGCGAGTGGGGGTGGGGGGGTGGTGGTGGGGGGGGGGGGGGGTTGGGGGAGGGGAGGAGGTGCCCCCTAAGCAGTTCAGGGGGGGTCAGGCCAACCCATAGACACCACCCTCCACCCCTCCACCCCCCACCCCCACCCCCACCCCCCACCCCGGCCACCTCCCCTCCCTGCTCAAACACCCAGCGCCATGTGAACAGGAAAGGTGTGCTCGCGTGAACTTTTGCCTCGTCCCGTTCAGTCCATCAGCCAGCAAATGGAGCACATCAGCCAAACAGCTGGGGGAGGGAGGGAGGGAGAGAGAGGGAAAGAGCGAAGCGGGGGGGGGGGGGGGGGGAGAGAGAGAGAGAAGCTGGAACACCAGGGGTGGTGGTGGGGCTGACACACCTCCCACACAGGCCCCCTTTGTGCTCAGGGCAGGAGTTAGCCTTACTTAGGCAGGGGGGAGGAGGAGGAGGAGGAGGAGGGATGGAGAAGGGGCTTGAAGTAAGTGAGTCCAAACTTTCGGAGCAATTACTACTCAGCCATTATCACGCCACAACAGAGGCCCATCTATCTTCTCATTCAAGGTGTCACCTGGTCTTCATTTGACCACTCAATACCCATTCATTACACTGGTCCAGAGCTCAAATGGGATCCAGCCCTTTTCTGTTGCAGCCAGTAAAGCATTAAGGGCTGATTGCGTAGGTCTCCTGGGTTGATGAATACGCTGTCTCTCTGACAAGCCCATGACAACAGTCCCTAACTCCAACACAACATGGGTACACATGGGTGTGAGGTGGGGGGGAGGGGGGGGGTTATCTGAGCAGTTGTAGGTGCAGTGTGTGGGTGGCTAGTCTCAAATGAGACGAGTGCTCAAAGTCTACCCCCTCCCTCCCCCTCGCCCCACGTACCTCATCCACTTGGGCGGGGGATGGGGCGGGGGGGGGGGGGGAGGGGGCTGTGAAGGGAGGGAGGAAATGCCTCTGGATTGGAAGGTCAAGTGCCTCGGGAGTTCTGGCCCAGACCTGCTATCTGACTTGAGTTCGATCCCAGAGAGAGGCCTCACACACACACATACACACACACACACTGACAAATACAAAAGCATGTGCACACACACCAAAGAACACACACACACACACACACACGCCAGCACGAGCAAGCACACAAGCACGCACAACACACACAGACACCAGGGCACACACCCACACATGAGCCTACACGCTACGACACACACGTACACTCAGCCACAGACATTCACAACACACAAAGGAGAGGTTCTCATATCAATATTGGACTCATTACTAGTATCCCCTTCCACAAATAAAAGCCAAGCTGTGTACAGTAGATGATGGATGTCCACTCCCACTCCGAGCCTGGGAGAGAACACACAGCTCTCGGTCAGTCCAGCTTTCCCCCAGAGTGGGAGTTCAAACAGATTTAGATATAGCACATTTTGCCTTTAAATACTACTGACTGTGCTTATTATTCTAGAATAGCCATCAGGATACTTCAGTTTCCTCTCTTGCCCAGCCCCACCACATAAACATGGTGGGGTTGTATATAGTTTACACTGCAGATAGAAGGTTAAAAAAACTGAATACACCTTTTCTCTAAATTACTTTCATGGACGTGTACCTTATACCTACATCATTAAAAACAGCTGACGTGAAAGTTGTGTTTTTCAAAAACCAACTACAATAATACAAAATCATAATTTCAAATAAATAACGAGTCAGATAAAAAACATGACATTTAATACAGTTATGTACAAACAGCAGTTGCATGCAGAGGCCCCTCCCCTGGCAATGGTGTTGTTCCTCAGGCAAACAAAACCAAACACTGGTGGCTGAGCGGTGAGGCAGTCGGGCTTGTAGTCAGAAGGTCGCTGGTTCGATTCCTGGTCGTGCCAACTGACGTTGTGTCCTCGGGCAAGGCACTTCACCCTACTTGCCTCGGGGAATGTCCCTGTACTTACTGTAAGTCGCTCTGGATAAGAGCATCTGCTAAATGACTAAATGTAAACAGGTGGTTAATGAGTGTAGGCTACTAGCAGTAAGAATGTGGAGCCCAGCTCAGGTCATATACCCAGTGGAATACAGCAGCCCTGCTCTGTTCTGACTGGACCTTTGGAGACAATTAAAGTCTGCTCCTTTTGCCTCACAAATATTCTTTAAATATCCCCACTCTGACAATGGCTGTGGTGTAAGTATAAGAGAGATGGGGAGAAAGAGAGATGGAGAGAGAGGTGAAAGGGAGGATATTATGAAAGGAAGGGTGTGTCTGCGTTTGCACCATAGCTGCACATTAGAAATTCTAGTATTGTTTGAATGAATTTCCAGGCGAGCCTGTAGTGAAGGGGTGCATTGTAAAAACCTCTGGCACCCTTACTAAACTGGCTGTGAAATGCAGTCATGTAATCTAATTAAGATGTTACGAAGTGGATGAAGTTTTTTGTAGGGAAAAAGCACAGGTTTTGTCAATCTCTTCGATTGATTTAATTAACTGAAAATCTCTTGCTGTGACCCTGTAATCCTTTTGTGGCCTTTTTTCGGACGGGCAAAAATTAAAGTTTGACTATAAATAGAGGTGGGTAATGCCGGTGACCTGCAGGGTTAATTCTCCAGCTCTTGGATGCTTTCATCCCCTGGAGGCCCCGCGCTTCAGCATCTCCTCACGTTACACTGCCATGAACCCGGGAACCACGGCGAGGAAATGAGTTCATATCGTGAAATGAAGCCAGGATTTGGTTCACTCGGGCACCTTTGTAGACACTCACAAGATGAGAAGCATGGCGAGGGCCGGGCCTAAGTCCTGATTAATACCCTGCGATTCCACGCTACGTCATGAGGTCACTGGGAATCCAAACGTGCAAACCCTACGAGAGGAAGGATTGAAATGGAAAAAAGGCAAGAAGAATTAGAAGGGAAAACAGGGAGAAGAGATGGAGTTCCTTCCCCAGCAGTGGTGATCGCTTTAGCAGGATGTTCAGGACATTTCTAATTCAACACCTGTCGGGGGGGAAGGGTGGAGGGTGAGTGAGTGAGTGAGTGGTGGTGGGGGGGCTACGAAAAAAAGCGCATTTAATATAGTTCACAATTAGTACCAGATGAAAGGGCTTGCTGAGAATGCTCACTCTGATCTGTGTGTGTGTACGTTGCGGAGCCCAGGGCTTTGCTAACTAATTGCTCCTTTACATAATCCTAAAATGTTTTTACATAATCTCAGATGGTGTTTACACATGAAAACTCCCCAGGATTAGAGTTTTAAAGTACCTCACTGTGCCAGAACAAATACACATCTGATGCTAGGGACCAGCAATCATCATTTAGCTTGAACATTTGTCTGGCCAAATCAAAATAACGTTGAATAAATAGATCTATCTGTGGACTGAGAACACACACAGTAGTCAAGCTCTGGATGACAGCTCACTTAGGCAAACTCTTTCATTCCATTATTTCCTTGTCCAATCTGGTCAAACTGTGTCCCTGTGGCCATATCCTTTATGTGGGGATGATGTTGCAAATGAGCGGTATACTGTTGAGCACAAATAGGTCAACCTATTGACATACACACACACACACACATACATTGGAGTCCAGGTTGAGGCAGCTGGAGGTGGATCCTCTCGGGGGGTTCACCCTGGGAGAGGGCCCTGATCACCCCAGCAGCTGAGCGGGCTGGAGGGCCTATCCGGAGGGCTGCAGGCCAGGGTGAGGTGCAGGGAGGACTGCCTCCAGGGCCAGGGGCCCAGCCACCAGAGGCCATGGAGGATTGGTTACTGCTGGTGTCGGGTAACCACTGGCTGCTCTGGGAGGGAGGGCTTTCAGAGAGCTCTTCTCATTGTCCTCAGGAACAAACCCTCGGTCAAATTAATCAGAGAGAGAGAAAGTGAGAGACAGTGAAAGAGAGAAAGAGAAAGAGAGAGAGAGAGAGAGAGAGAGAGAGAGAGAGAGAGAGAGAGAGAGAGAGCGGGAGAAAGAGCGAGAGAAAGCGAGAGAGAGCGTCCAGGTCTGGTTGATTCATTTCAGAACGCCCTGGGACAGGAGTGTGTGTGGCCCCAGAGTGTGGAGTGAGGAGACAGTGGTGATTTGCAGGTGTATAGGTCAGACAGAGCAACCCCGCCGCCACGCCCCCGTCCCACCACACACACACACGTAATCCCCCACATCTCGATATCCGTCAAAAGGAAGCATGGAGACAGATAATCACTCTCACACACTCGCGACACACTCTTCCGACTGCGGAGGTGACCCCCACCCTCTCACCACCACCCTTGCCCCCTCAGGCAGGGACGTACAGTGGCAGCAAAGAGGAAGGGGGCCGGCCTGGTGCCCCCTGCCTGGCTCCGGCCTCCACCTCCACCTCACCCCCCCCCCCCTCCCCACCCGCCCCATCCTGCTCCACACCCTGAAAGCCCCAGTACACACATTCATCTTGCAACCCCGGAGGGGGGGAAAATCCAGCAGCTGCCAATGTTGTCCCACCCAGCAAGAGCCGTCCCTGGAGATCCACTAATTCCAAGGTCATGTGGATGTCTTGCCCCCCTGCTCCCCTCATTCGGTACCCCCACCTCGGCCACAGGCCCTGGGAGGGGGGGAGGGGGGGCGGGGGAGCGGAGGGGGAGTGTTTTGGGGGGGGGGGGATACAGGGAGTGAGAGAGAGAGTGGAGGTGGAGTAGGAGAGGGGAGGAGGGGAGTGGAGAGGGGGAGTGTTTTGCGGGGGGGGAGGGGGGGGCGAGTGAGAGAGTAGAGGTGGAGGAGGAGAGGAGAGGATGAGGAGGATGGAGGGGCGAGGGAGCCCACAAATAAAGGCAGCTCAGACACACGGACCCCAGGGATGGAAAAGGGAGGGGGGAGGGTCAGCGGAGAAGACGTGGAGATCTGAGAGTGTAGATAAGCGAGGTGTGATGGGGCTTGTACAGTGTGCGGTGTGTTCGCTCCGTGTTCCGTCTCTGGGATGGTGGGTCTCACCAGAGGCGCCGGGCCAGCAGACATTCCTGTGTATCCCTTCCCGTGACCCCTCTCAGGTCGCACAGACCCGCCCGGCAAGGTCACATGGCCTCCATTAACCTGATTCCACAGAGAGTCTACTTAAGACACGAGGGCTCACACACAATGGGTTTTTTCTTTTTAGAGGGGTGTGAGAAAAGCCAGAGGAGTCAATGCAATGTATATTAACTTGTGACAGTGAGTGTCTACTGACTTTGGAGAGGTTTGGGGGGGTGTGGGGTGTGTGTGTGTGTGGGGGGGGGGGGGGGGAGTCCTGTTGCAAAAAGTAGTCTGGGTCACAACAATGGTTATCTGTTTCAAAACCTTCTAATAATGCAAATTATTAACAAATGATACTAATAAAATCTTTTACGTAATTGGCATCACCCTTCAAGAGCTTGGACATATGCCTCATCAATGAATTTGATAGTCAGGCTACAACAAAGAATAGATTGTAATTATGATTATAGTACAATAATATAATATAATTATGTTATATCTAGTCCTCAGGCAACCAACATCAGTTTGAAGCAATGGGACTGTCACAATAACAAAAGGAAGGCCGTACCAGAAGGACAACAACATCCCCCTTACAGAAGAGTTCTTGACGAACTCCCTCTCTAACTCTCTTCCTTCCTCTCTCCCCCGACCTCCACCTCCCCTCCAGGGAGTGGTTGAGCAAGTCCAACACACTCACTGTTCCCTCTGACTCATCACGTCTGTTCAATGAAGCCAGGGTTAGCCTGAGATGGTCTGGCTGATGTGTAGCCCCATGCGTGGGGCCTCCGGCCACATTCCCCCTGAGGTGAGTCACGTAGGCCACGCCACCCACTCCAACTTCCAGCAGGAAACCAGCCTCCCATCCTCTCCATCACCTCAGCACAGCAGTGGGCACTGTTTACACAATGGAGGACACACAAGGTTATTCGATTGCCGTTACTTTTGTTGTTACTTACGGCTTTGTCATTTGAAGTTAAGTGACAGGTTGTACTCAGCACTGAGGTAAATCCCAGGGTAAACCTCCTGACTTCAGTTGAAGATCGACAGTCATATGCAATTGATTGTCCCCATGTGGGCAACTCAAACACCCGGACATGAAGTAATTATCCTGTGTCTCCTGCAGCACTGCAAGCTGTTTTGACTGGAAGAGCTCCAAGAGTGAGAGGTTCGACCATCGCAGACAGTTATAACCAGTATGTAAAATGACTAGATATATTTACGAACAGGAAAATACAGCTTAAATGATATTTTCCATAGCATGAACATGAACCCCCCCGCATACTTGCCTGCTTGTCTTCTCTCTCACACACACACTCTCTCTCTCTCTCTCTCTCTTTTTCTCTCACACACACACTCTCTCTCTCTCTTTCTCTCTGTCGCTTTCTGTCTCTCTCTGTCGCTGTCTCTGTTTTTCTCTCTATATCTCTCTCTGTCATAGACATGCTCTCTCTCTCTCTCTCTCTCTCTCTCACACACACACACACAGACACACACACACACACTCCCACAAACACCCACATAATCCTTCGGTGTAAGGAGTTACCTTTTGCTCCTTGCTAGTCTACACTTCCTTTCAGGAGAGAAGGCTTGTTGAAAGGATGCCCTCTTTGTGTTGGTACTTCCTGAGTGGTCTACCTGTAATGAATGGCCAGTCTTGTCAGCAGTGTGAACTCTATGGCCAAGCGTGGATGTTGACTGAGGTGCTAAAACACAGTCCAGAGGTGTGTCCCTCCTTTGGTGCAGACAACATGAACCCAGCGAGCTTTCACTCAGCGTTCCGAGACGTAAACCTGCCAGGCTCAGCTTACACTGGTGCATTCTGGGAGGCCACTCAGATCCCAATGGCTCTATTCAGCTCAAAGATATCAGTGTTTTTCTTTCTTGTGCCTGGGTTTCAGTGGAGGTGTTGGTGTGAATGGGTCAGCTCGTGTTCACTGACCCAGGTAGGCAGGGTGGGCAAGTGTGGGATTGAGGCACTGCGTTGGTTGCACAAAGTTTGTCTATGATTCACAGCTTTTGTCTGTAGTGTGTGCGGAGATTGAACCGATTGTGTGTCATTTAAATGTACTTTAAACAGCTTTCTTTAGATTTTAGGAGGACAGTGATTGTTATAAAAAGTGAACGATTAAAGTTTTACATTAGCTTCTTAAAGTTCAAGCTTTTTGTGATTTTGAAGGACCCCTATAGTGTACTACTGAGTGTTTTGCTATAAATGTCTTCCACAAGCTCCAGTTTTTGGCATGAGCGGCTCATATATAGCAGATAAAATGCAAAATGATGTGTGAAAGCTGTTTTGTTCCAGTACTTTCTATATGTTCTGAGTCTCTTTCAGCCAGCCAGTTTATGTGCTTCAGCACATTCTTCCAGACTTAGATATAGGTCCCATTTCACAAAGTTATCTACCCACCGCATTAATCATACTACACGACAGGGCTCCCAAAAGCATGAGACCAGCTCGTTAGCTGAATCTGGGATCTGATGCTCATAAATCCTGCAGCGGGTGGGCATTGGTATGTACTTGGGCCACGCCACAACTTGCCAGGTGATCCACCATGTTGGTCGTTGCTAGGCGACCTTTGGGAGTTGCCACCAGGAGAACGAAGGGTGGTCGGATGGAGGAAGGGAGGAGGGTGGGATGTGAACAGCAACTCCCCCACCTCTCCTCCCCCTCCTGCCATTCCCTAATCACGCCTCCCCCATCCTCCTCCCAGCTCAGCCCACAGAGGGGGGGGGGGGGGGGGTAGAGACCCCCTGACAGAGGGAGATGAATGGAGAGGGAATTATCTACCCACCCGGCCACATAATTGCTCCATTTGGCCCTGAGTTGAAGAATGGGTACTAATTAGGCCCCTGCCATCAGCCCCCACCTTCTCAACCTCTCTCTCCGCCCTTGCAGAAAAACACTCTCACATAAGCCTCGACCAACTGGGAAGACCAGCTGGGTTGTTTTGAAATTGAAATTGCTGACCGGCAACCGCAGGGGCCAATAGGCAGCATGTCTGTTTGGTCATCTACCTCTGGCCCTGAGAGAGGGAGAAACGGAGAGAGTATTCCCATGGTGTCACTGGCTCCATGGTGTCACTGGCTCCATGGTTGGGTCGTTTTGGTTGGGCGAGAAGAGCGCTGGGGGCAGAGAATGATCTGCAGGGCCAGAACCACACTCTCCTCTTCATTGTTTACCCCGGTCGACTCGCAGAGCATGCAAATGTAGAGCAGGGATAGGTTAATACATCACGGGCCTGGCCAATGAACAACCGAAGCGCCGTGTCTGAAAGGTGAGAAAGAGGGAAATACTGTGGGCTCTGCTGAGGGTAGGCCCTGATGACGTCCCTGAGAGTTGGAAGAAAAAGGCTCTTGGCTTATCTAATCCACAAGAGCAAAACAAACAGTGGTCTTGACATGGGGTCTCTAAGTCAATTAGCATAGCCTTAATGACACTGCCAATGCCCAACTGTTCTCATAATAAACCCGTCCTCAGATCTTTGATTGGCATTGGGCATAGGTGTTGATTAACCTGAAAACCTCTCTCTACCCCCAACCCCCTCACATCCTCACCCCCTGACGGGCATCCAGCGGTGCTAGGGGAGCTCATTTGGAGCTCATCTGCTGCCATTAGCATCTGTTTATTTACCCTCACGCCTGCAGCCCCGCCCACTTCCTCCCCTGAGGCAGATAGAGACCGTCACGCCAGATCAGCTCGTCTCTCTGATACAGAGACCCACAAATGGCGCAAGGCGTCGATTCTTAATCGTGGCATTTGTTGGTTTTGTTCTGGCATCCCTGCGTGAGGGGGCGTTGCAGTTGTAGCCGTACTCCTCTCTCTTTTATCTACCCATTTACCAATAGTAAAGGACATACAGGTGGGACTTTTTTTCGATCAAAAGGATTTTAACCAGCTTGAACAGGATCCTTTGTGTCATGAGTTTAGAAAAAGGAACATTCCAGAAGACTGTGAGTGGATGCCGGTCAGACAGCCACCAGGAGGGAGCTGCCTTGGCCCTGCTGGCCCTCCTCCTGCTGCCTCTGATCTGCCTCCACTCTGTCCTCTGGCCTGCTGCCTCTGATCTGCCTCCACTCTGTCCTCTGGCCTGCTGCCTCTGATCTGCCTCCACTCTGTCCTCTGGCCTGCTGCCTCTGATCTGCCTCCACTCTGTCCTCTGGCCTGTTCTGTGTTCTGAACCAGAGACGATCCCCAGGGTTCCTAGAGGCAGCCCGAGGCGGTGACAGCTTTAGTGCCCAGGCCTGTGTCACTGAGAGAGGCTTCAGGGGGACCCTTTGACACGATGAGGCCCAGGGAGAGTGGCCCGCCACTGGCCTGCCACTGACGGCTTAGTGGGGGCTGAGTGGGTGATGACTGGAAGGATGGAGGGGTGGTGTAGGGGGCTTTAGTGAACAGTGACAGCTTACCCCGGAGAGAGCCTGTGACGAGGAGAGCAAGCTGCTCTAGGTTTGGGTTAGGGCCCCGATTGAATAGGAGATACACCAGTTGATCAAGGAACTTGCTGATCTGTCCTGTGGAGGAGACACTGCAAAACATGAGTCAACAAGGAGTTGACTGAGAATTCTGCATCGATGAAACTCCATCTGTATTGTGATGAAGTAGCCATAGTTCCACAGTACACTAGCGAGCACTCTGTAGCTACTGTTACTGTTCTCTGTTCTGGGAGAGTCCATTTCAGGCTAATATCTACTGATTTGCGGAATCTTATCTCAGCCATCAAGTGTTTGTTTGAAGTGATTTGAGAGATCCCATTGTAACCAGGAGTCTAGAACTGCACAGAGTTCTGGGAATTCTGTTGGCTAGGAATGAAGAGAAACCTCTGGGAAAAAATAAACGACAGTGAATGATTTTTATGTGCAGGATAATCCTTCCTCAAACTCCGTTTATAGACATTAGGATTTTCATCTTGCAAGTGCGGCATATTTCTATCACCCACCACAAGGATGTCTGGTAGAAAGAATGTCAGGGGGGTGTACAGAATCAGGATAAGTTCAAGATTTGAGTGATGCACACACACACCTTGATGGAGCCATGCCAGTCCTAAAACTGCTGCAGTATTTCATTTAAGCTGTGTTTGACACGTAAGGATTTATCTCTCTCCCTTCCCTGAAGGAGAGAATCCGTCACAATACAGGAGAGGAGAAGACAGCGGTCTGGGACTGGGTAATGGGAGAGGTGCCAGGGCTAGCATGGAGTGTTGTTGATGGCATCCAGTTATAGACCTATTTATGTGAGATGGATATTAGAGGAAGCACTGTTGCAGTGCACTGCATCATCAGCCCTTGTTGACAGCGGACCCTACCCGTGAAGTCATATGGTTTATGGCAAATGTACGTCGTATACAACCTATCCCAGTGCTTCATCACGACCTCTATTGACCCTCACTGAAAAACTAGACCCCAGTAGTAAACCTTGTAATGTTCGAGCCGAGAATGTGTCACCCCGAGAGCACATTGAAAGAGCGGTGGGTGGGGGGGGGGGGGGGGTTAGCGAGTGGACCAATCCCAGTGGAGGTGGATGGAGGTAGAGAGCTGATAAAGCTGGATTGTCTGAGCCTTAATCAGAGACAGATGTGGTCCGGCCCTCGCCACGGTGGTCCTGATCCACATCTGCCACAGCGGAGGGGGGGGGGAGGAGTCACAGCTGGATGACCCCCGACCCAGAGAAATGGAGGAACCACGAGCCGGGGCTGACAGCTGCAGCGGACCAGGCGGCGAGTTACTATCACCTCCTCCTCCACTCTCATGGTTTATGACTCCGCAAGAAATGTTTGAGACCTCCTAGAAGAGGGGGGGGAGGGGGGGGGAGTGTGTTGTGTTCATTCCCATCGTCATTTGAAAACATGTTCAAGTTTTCAGTCGTGTCGATTTATGTTGATCAGGAACTGGGAAAGAACCGCGCTGGGAAAGAACCGCGTTAGTGACAGACTAAAGTCAACACAAGCAACTTTCCTGTGATGTTTTTCTTCTTTAGGAATAAGCGTCAGATTGGTGTATGTGATTTTGATAGCAACGTGCAAACTTCTATCCATCCTAATCCATTCATCAAATGATCACTGACATCCAGGGATGACATGTTCTTTCTTCATTGCTCTGTGCCAAAGGGTTTTCGGTAGGTTCAGAACAGTTGTTGTTTTAACATGTGTTGATGGATGTGTGGCTTGGAACACAAGCCAATAAGGATAAAAGATCTTTCTCCATTGTCAAGAGTATTTGCAGTATATTTTGTGTAATGGATTGAGACAGGATTTTATCCAGTCTGTTTTCCTGGGCATACTCTTTAGACCAATGTTTGACTGACTGGGTGTCAAACATCAATATTATCACTATCAAATCTGCAATTTCCCATCTTATTTCGTTTCTTCCTAAAATCAAAACACACAAGCGTCAGATTTCCCAGCGTTATTTTGATATTTACCATTTCTGTTTGCTAGGCAAGGTGCAAACAACGGTACCAAGATGTTAATGTCTAACATTAACATCAAAAAAACAAGATGCTTCTGCTTCTCTTGAGACCTCACAAATGATGAAACCCTGGCAGCAGATAGAACGTATTTATGCTTCAGACGGATAGATGTTGGCCCATGAAATCGCTTGCTGAAGCAAGGTTTAGAGTGGATAACCTTGCATCGACAAGACAGGCTTATCATGTCTCCATCAGGGAATGTAGAGGGGACACAAGCGGCAACGTGGAGCGGTGAATCTGTCAATGGTGTAGTTACTGCAGGCTGGCTGGCTGGCTGTGTGTTCTGTTCCCCTCCCTCAAGGCAGGAGCTGTGCAGGCAGGTGATGGACAGCCTTGCGGTTCGAGCCACCCTGGGGCTGTAAGTAGATCATTGGAGAAATACGCCCCCCCCCCAGCCCCTCCCCACCCCACCACATCCCACCCTCCTTTTTCCACACCAAAAAAAGATACACGAGTTTTGGGTTCTGTCAGAACAATTCAGTAAACAGGAGAGAACGTCTAGACTCTTATCAGCCCTGCGGAGTCTGCCCGCTCCAGCTTAGCATCAGCGCTCTTCCCTACCTCTAATGGAGTCATCGCATACTCCCCTCCCTGGTTTAAGGGCTCAGTAACCAGTGTCTGCTGCCAGCACAGATTTTAAGCCATTCTGACACGATGTGTGAGGTAAATCTCTGAATGACCTGACAGACCCGTTAGACCCGTTCCACACTGGTGATAGACCTCTCTGTATACTCTGATGACAGTACAAGACAGGATCTGTCAAGACCCAGACCCAAACCCAGACCCAGACCCAGACCCAGACTTGGAACACTTAGACCAACACTCTAACTCCTGACCAAGACTTTGACTCACAAGACAAAACCCCAAATCCTGACTTCGACCAAGTGAATGTGGTGTTCAAGACCGCATCGCTCCTGTGACCCAGATGCTGACTGTGTGTTAGTGCTGCAGGGAGGTTGTAGCGTATTGTGGGCATTACCCACCCACTGGCAGCTAGTGTTCCCAGCAGGATGGAGAGGAGGGGCCACTCTGTAGTTACACACCCACTGGCAGCTAGTGTTCCCAGCAGGATGGAGAGGAGGGGCCACTCTGTAGTTACACACTTTGTGGGAATGTTATCTGAAGTGATTGCTAACAATTTTCCAGACTCAAGCCTTAATGTTGAAAAATGTGACCTTCTGACTGCACCCCTATTCACAGTTTTTCTTGTCTAGAAGGTTTGTTGCGGGTTGTGGGCACTGGGCTTCAGTTGGTCCAGCGGTGTGTTTTGCTGGACTGTGGGACTCCACATCTGTTTCGAAAGACGACTTGGCTGGTGGACTGTGTGGTCTGGACTATTTTAATGGTCAAAACGTTGGACGGCTTTCTACAGACTTTGCGTATCTAAATGATGTTCCGTAAATAGTTCTACATTGGATTGTGCTATTTGTGTGATTTTGCAAAAATGTGACTGTGGAGTTGTGTCTGAGTTCTCTGCGTGTATTCCTATCTGTTCTTGATTGATGTGATTGGGTGAGCAGTCAGCAGTAACTCCTCCATACCTCAGGCCTGTGTGTGGAGGTAATAGGGGACTGTAGTCATCACGTTGCCTGTGAGTGCTCTATCTGCTGCGCTTGATGATAGAGCTGCCATGAAGAACGCCAATTCATCTGTCCTCACGACTGCCTAGGGGAAGGGGGGGGGGGGGCTAACGTGTGTGTAATGTGACGTATCGCCGTGGCGACCCGTCTCCTCTGTTTCACCACTTCAGGTGTTTGGTCTTACACCACCCCGCCCCGCCAGCTTCGCTTTGCCCCCACCCCCTCCACCCCCTCACCCCCCACCACCCCCTCACTCCCCTCACCCCCCACCACCCCCTCACTCCCCTCACCCCCCTCCACCCCCTCACTCCCCTCGCCCCCCTCACCCCCCACCACCCCCTCCGCCCCCTCACCCCCCTCCACCCCCTCACTCCCCTCACCCCCTCCACCCCCTCACCCCCCACCACCCCCTCACTCCCCTCGCCCCCCTCCCTCACTCCCCACCAACCCCTCACCCCCCACCACCCCCTCACTCCCCTCACCCCCCTCCGCCCCCTCACCCCCCTCCACCCTCTCACCCCCCTCCACCCCCTCACTCCCCTCACCCCCTCCGCCCCCTCACCCCCCTCACTCCCCTCACCCCCTCCGCCCCCTCACCCCCCTCCACGCCCTCACTCCCCTCACCCCCCTCCACCTCCTCACCCCCCTCCACCCCCTCACTCCCCTCACCCCCTCCGCCTCCTCACCCCCCTCCACCCCCTAACTCCCCTCAGCCCATCTCCGCCCTGTAATCGCAGTGCAGCACTCCTAGGGATCTCTCAGGAAAGGGACAACGACGGTATATCATCTCTTCGCTACCAAGGAGGAGGGGAGGGAGGGGGGCGAGGGGTGTGGCTGCCTGTCTGCACTGTCTCTGTGGTGAGGTTAGCTCCACCACAGTCATGCTGTCCCTGACCACAAAACACCTCGCGGATGCTACTGTTGCTGCCCTGTAATAAGGTACTTGACCCACTCTGAACTATCTGGGGATGTCCTGTACTGTAAGTGAGATTGACGGAAACCTGACTGTGTTGCTGTACTGTCTGTGTTCCCGGTTGCGTATCTATGTCAAACAGCAACATTACCTTGGTGCACATGACTTTTTGTGATATTATTGTCTGTGCCCCGGGTTGTATTTGGGGTTATTTTTGTCAGCTCTGTCTCAGCCCGGACATGACTGTGTGATTTAGGACAAGGTTGCCTCTGAAGCGTGTTGTAAATCTCTCAGGCAGAGCACTGATGAGCCAGTCAGGGTGGTAGTAAATTACTGGTTGCCTGGACTCGGGCTATCATTCACTCAAATTTCCCACCCAGTATTAAGCCATCATCACCTTTAATACCTTCTCCTGTCAACTATTTACTTTCCATAAGGCTTTGGTTTATTTGCCTCACTGTGTGCCATTTGCCATTTGAGCCTGTGTAACAGAGAATTTATGAATTACTTTACTGATTTAGTGATACCGAGCTATCACTGTGCTACATAGCCATTCAACTAAACTTGAGAGATCCTACGCATGTTTTTGTAGCCAATAATAATGGATGTCGAGAGCATGCTAATTGCATGGCAACACTTGTTAGGGCCTGGTATGTTTGGAGTTATTTACCACAATGGTTCTTTTCCCCCCTGCTTGTGGGGAGCTGCTCGAGAGCATGATGGGAGAGCATCCAGGGCCAAAACACATTAGACTTAAAGTGCTCTTACAAACACTAGCATTTACCTACGAATAATAACGATGCCAATAAGAATGTGATTATACTAAAGGAGTGAATTTAAAGTGCACTTCCGATTGCGTAGAAAAAGATCAAACATATCATGAAAATGTGTTAAGATTTCCTTGAATGATTTAAGTGCAGTACCTCCTCCTTTTCCGCTTGGGATCAGTCAAAGAGGTATCTCTTTCCTTCAGCAATGTCTACATCCATACCCAGTATGCATGTGGGTTTCTGTTTCAGAACTTATTGCTGGATTTCTCCATCAGTACAGGTCTTTTGTTTTCCTGCCATAATGTTGTTCCTTTAACTGTGTGAACAGGGATGGCAGGACAATGTGCATTTTACATTTTGGGATAGTGATGATTTATAGTTTTATCATGCAGCTCTGTTAACAACCTGTGTAACGACTCCTGTTAAATTCTTGACTAGCTGCCAGACACCTCCTGGGATATGACATGCATTGTTGTTCACGTTCAAGATGTCTAATGAAATCTCAGACAACTGAACCGGTCCTGAGTTTCTGATTGAGAGTACCCTCTTTCCCCTACCACCTGAGGCTGAGAGACAGAGAGAAGGACAGCGAGGCTGAGAGACAGAGAGGGGGACAGCGAGGCTGAGAGACAGAGAGGGACAGCGAGGCTGAGAGACAGAGAGAGGGACAGCGAGGCTGAGAGACAGAGAGGGGGACAGCGAGGCTGAGAGACAGAGAGGGACAGCGAGGCTGAGAGACAGAGAGAGGGACAGCGAGGCTGAGAGACAGAGAGGGACAGCGAGGCTGAGAGACAGAGAGAGGGATAGCGAGGCTGAGAGACAGAGAGAGGGACAGCGAGGCTGAGAGACAGAGAGAGGGACAGCGAGGCTGAGAGACAGAGAGAGGGACAGCGAGGCTGAGAGACAGAGAGAGGGACAGCGAGGCTGAGAGACAGAGAGGCGTGTCCCACCAATTCGGCTCTGCCGGCTCTGCATCAGGGCAGACGTGTCAAGTTATGTAACAGTGATGACACTCTGGACGGCCGTTAAAACAGAGCACACATCCCTCCCTCGGAGCACAGGCATTTCCTGGAGGGACACCCCCCCCCCCCCCTCCCTACACACCCCTCCTCCCCGTTCTTCCTCCTCCTCTTCCTCTCCCAAAAGGGAAAAAAATGAGAGATGGCGAGGAGAAACTCTGTGTGTGTGTGCGTGCATTTGTGTGTGTGTGTGTGTGTCGAGCTGGCACCGTCCTCGGAGTGTGCAGCAAGAACTGTGGGGGCAGGGGTGAAGCTGAGCCGGGTCGACCTGTCAGAGGTTCGTGTGATTGACAGGCGGCCCAGGCATCAGGGAGTGTTGGAAAGAGGCCCTGTCTCCATTGTTCTCCGCGAGGCATTCCCCTTCACGCTCCGCCGAGGGCAGGTGCTCCGGGGTGGGAACGTAGGAAGCCCTCGGACAGGCTTGGCTAAGGTCCATGCCCTCCTGAGATAAGACAAAAGCCCTACTCTCACCTCTGCACAAAAGGGACACCGGCTCTTTAACACCAAGCTTTTGGCCAGGACTTAGTGTCTTGCCCTAACAGGAAGTACCGTCAGATCCCATATGGCTCCAGTTCTAGGACTCGGCCACCTCGTTCCTCTGTAGTGATGATAACACATCCATAATGGCCCTTGGTTGTCTGATGATGATGATAGACTCAAGAACTTGTCACTGTCTTGCCGTGTAGGATTCTCATCGGAATGTACTGTACAGTATTAGCAGGTTTTGGTTTGACTGTCAGATTAGCTTGTTTTTCCTAAATACTGGACTGACCATATCATATCCTCAAACGGTGATGGAGACTCTTGATAAATATACTTCAGAAAAAGGCCCTGGTACCGTCCATGGTAAATGAGAACAAAAGAGTCAAGTAGAGAACATAGGGTGGAATAGGGGAGCCTAGTTTCTCATCAAAGCCCATCTGATTATTTTCCGCAAGATTTTCCTGTCAGGATGTTATGATTGTCTCTGTGTTTGGTGGCTGCTGATAAATGGGGTCTTTTTGTGTGCATGTGTGTGTGTGCAGGCGTGTGTGTGTGTGTGTGTGTGTATGTGTGTATGTGTGTGTATGTATGTGTGATGTCATACACCAGACCTGAGGGCCTGGCTTCCCCTGTGGTAAGTATGAGCTAGAGAATGCACCAGCTCTGTCTTATAAGGGAAGTGTGTGCTGGGTATGTGTTTTTACGTGCGTATCTACGTGTGTGTGCCACATTTTTCAGAAGCAGTACTTTGAAGTAAGCGTTCGGGGGTCCTTTTGCACTATAATTCAACAGGCAAGGGAGCTTCGAGCTTGTATGCCTTAACCATAAATTGTGTTGCTGTAGTATTTAGACACCACTGTCCCCACGTAACGTGAGGGTGGAATGTATTTTTGTTGGCAGGCAAAAATGTTTCCCTTGCAATAATGTATTCAACGGCCATTAAATCAACAATCTAGGATTCTTTGTTTGTTTTCACAGTGTATCTAGCTCTCACTCGGCCTCTATTGGTTGATTGGGGTTCAATTTCCTGCAGTGTAAGAGAAGCCATGACAGGAATGTGCAGAGTAAATCTGATGTATGGGGCGCAAGTCACACGGTTACAGCAACACCAGCACGCCTCTCGGGTTACTGGTTACCGTGGTGCATCTCTGTTACTGAGAAGCATAAGAAACAATCAAAAGTTAGTCACCAGTACTCCAGTCTATGAACCTACTAAGATTACCTCTGTATTAAAAAGCATTATTGTGTACAATTGTGAAAAGGTGACCGCCGTGAGAAGAACAATTCATTAACACAGTGTCTTTCATATTTGGGATGCAAAACAAAGCTGGTTCCATTATAAATGTCAATGTGTGATGGTGTTCTTTAACCTGGAATATTGCTGGGGTGGAGGACTTAGTTCTTACAGGAGGGTGTTATGGGGTTAATTACAGCCTGACCCAATGACTGGATTTTCCTTCCCCCTCTCATCTCCCTTCCCTTTTCTAGTAGTCTCGTAATCTTGATTGAGCAATCCATTATTTGGATCCCTTGCAGTGTGTGTGTGTGTGTTCACATGTGCGTGTGCTTCAAAGAGAGGGTGCGTGAGTACATTCGATCCATTTGGGGCCGTGCTTGAACGCGTGTTCCTCCGCGTCTGTGTCTGCACACAGATGTGAGTTGATCCTTTTTTGCATTTTCCTCTGCGCTTCATCTCCTGTGTCGGTGCCACTGAGATTGTGGGCTGACTAAGTTTCCCCGAGTGGCCAGGGCTGAGGGGCCTGCGGCTATTGTTCTGGGGGGCTGACGGCATTCGGCAGGCCCCTCGCTGACGGACAACACCACTGATTCGCCTGCGCTTCCTGTGCAGACCCAGACAGAGCTGTGCGCGCTGTTTGTCTCTCCGCTCTTATCGCGGCTGTCACCGGCCGAGCCAGCAGGAGAGAGGGGGTAAGTGAAGGAGGGAGAGAGAGAGAGTGGAAAGGGGATGGAGAGAGAGAGAGAGAGAGAGAGAGAGAGAGAGAGAGAGAGAGCCATGGGCAGAGTGTTAAGAAAAGTAGGGCAACTCCTCTAGACTGTTTGGCCTTTGCGGCGGGAGGCTAATGGTGGGTTTTGTTGGTACATACGTGGTCCAACGTGTTTGCAGAATGTGTACGCGAGAGACAATTACAAAAATGGAGGCTGAAATCAGTCATTTTCACTACGAGTCTGTCTTTCCCTGTTTGGGCACGATGGAACCCGAGATTGTAGTGCGTGATAAGATAAGAATGTAGCAGTCACTTACTCAGATGGCTGGTGTGGAGGGAGGAAATGCCTATCTGATGCTATTTTCACTTCAGGTTTTGAATAGAGGGAGAGAGGGGGGGGGGAGAATTTACATGTCTGTCATGTTGTGGGAGGAGCTTCACAGCTGGGTCCCTGACAGACGTAAACAACAGAGATTGCAAAGAAAGTGACCTATTATTGGGGGTAGCGACGGTGTGAAATCTTGTGAGACGTTACATCAAAGACTACGTCTATGTTCGGAACGGCTTCTCCTTTCAGTGTCAGGGAATTCTTTCCGACGTTTGAAGGATGGTACATATGTGTTTGTGTTTCTGTGTGTGGTTGTTTGTTTTGGTGTGTGTTGTTAGACTGCGTGTTTGCTTCTGTGTATGTTTGCACCAATGAGTGCGTGTGTGTGTGTTCCACCGGCACGTAAAAATACGTACCTCCGGTCAGATGAGGCCACGTCCCTTGGAGGTCGTGGTATCAGCCATCACCGGGCAGGAACTGAGCCAGGGTGGAAACAGAAGGACAGGATCGACTGATGAAAGGCAACAGCCTTCGAGAAGTCTCACGGATGAGGACCTGCCCATCGTACACTCCTTCGCCCAGTAGTCAACCACAAGTGAACCACAGCTCCACCGGAGCTGGCTCTGGGCTGCGCTGCATGTGCCCAAGTCCTTCTGTCACGTCAGAGGGCCTCGCGGACAGACGCACGTCTCTGGGGCTCAGAGAAGAGGAGCATTTTTCATCTCCAGCGTCGTAACTCCGAGGGAGAAGTGCATCCTGGGTGGAGTCTGTTCACACAGCTGGCAGAGATGAGGGCTCTCCTAACCCCCCCCCCCACACACACACACACACCCTGCCCCTCCATCCTTCAATCCCTCCAGTTCCACAACCCTGCCAAACTACTTGTCTTCTGAAATGGAAAAAAAAAGGAAAGATTCTTGATTGTGAGATTTGTACTCTGGGAAGGCATTGCAAAAATGTAGCAAGAAGATGAGGGGGTCCAGACCATGTGTGATGTAGAGATGGAGTCTCGAGCAAGATGAAGTTTACCAAACACACATTCCCTCTCCCATAAAAGGAAATTGACATGCAACACAAAGACACACACACACACATGTTCACTCTCTGACTAGCATAGACTCTCACGCTCACAATCGTTAGTTGCAATTGTGTTTATTTTATTAGCAGTGTGTGCATTTCAGGAGTGCTTGAGTCCCTATCAAATTTGAAGCAAAATAACAAACAGCCAAGGTCAAAAACGAGAATCATCATATCAAGAGTGGACTGATACCTGACCTCTGACCTCACTTGTGTCACCTCTCTCCCAGTTTCTGTTTGACCTTTACCCTTCTTTTTGTTTCCCCCCCAAAATTACGAAACAAATGTATGAAAAAAGACGGCAGCCTGACGTTTCACTGACTAAATAATGGGGCACTTACTGACACTTTCCCCATGTGAAACCTTAACCATGACCTTAATATTTCGAGCAAAATATCTTTTGTACGTTTAATCAAGCATCTCAAGCTAACCAGCCAGCCTGCCATGACCTCCTGCCTGGCCCCCAGTCTGCCATGCGCCCTGGCCCCCAGCCTGCCATGGGCCCTGGCCCCCAGCCTGCCATGGGCCCTGGCCCCCAGTCTGCCATGGGCCCTGGCCCCCAGCCTGCCATGGGCCCTGGCCCCCAGTCTGCCATGGGCCCTGGCCCCCAGGCTGCAGTGGGTTCTGTGCCAGGTGTCTTCAGCGCAGGACTGTTTACATCTGCATGTCTGGCCGACGGGGGCCACAGCCCCGCTAACAGCAGCCGACGCTTTCATGTTTCCCCATACAGCACGCTCCATGCAACCCACCCCCATTATGAGCATGAAGTAAACAAAACATTAGGTCATCATTAATCACTGGCGAATGACGTGTCAAGGAGGGGGTAGGGGGGAAGGGGCTGGCAGAGATTAGAGAGCCGGGGTGGGGGGGGTAGGGGTGGGGGGGGTAGGGGGATGGGGAGCATGGTGGGTCAGACCCTTCTCCCTGCCCCCTCGCTCCCTGCCCCCTCGCTCCCTGCCCCCTCGCTCCCTGCCCCCTCGCTCTCTGCCCCCTCGCTCTCTGCCCCCTCGCTCTCTGCCCCCTCGCTCCCTGCCCCCTCGCTCTCTGCCCCCTCGCTCCCTGCCCCCTCGCTCCCTGCCCCCTCGCTCTCTGCTCCCCTGCTCCTCCAGCACCTTCTCGTCTCTCCCCCTGGTCCCAATGTGTAAGATCATTATTGAAATTACAGGTCAATTAAGATAAGGGAAAATTACTTTCTCTGTCTCTCCTTTGATGTCCAGGGGACTTTTCCCCACTCAGAAGCTAGAAAACAGACGTGAAAACAGGGGGAAAAGAATTTCTCTGTGTGCTTTGATCTTGCAGTCATTACTTTTCATGGAGACTTGATTTGATTGAATATGTGTATTATGAAATGGTTTTTTTTTCAATGTGGAGACTGAGCTCAATTTACAGAACTGAATGCTACATCTCATTAGCTTCGCTGTTTACTGGCTCTAAACCAGTGAGATGAAACGATGTGTATGCATGTTTGCTTGTGTGTGTATGAGCATACAGTATTTGTTTGTGCGTGTGTGTGTGTGTGTGTGTGTGTGTGTCAGTGTATGTTTGTGGGATTATGAGAGTTCTGTTAATTTTCTGGAAATAGAGGAAGAGAAAATTGGAGAAAGAGAGAGTGACAGAGAGAGAGAGAGAGTGACAGAGAGAGAGAGAGAGAGAGAGAGAGAGAGAGAGAGAGAGAGAGAGAGAGAGAGAGAGAGAGAGAGAGAGAGAGAGAGAGAGAGAGAGAGAGAGAGAGAGAGAGAGAGAGAGACAGAGAGAGAGAGAGAGAGAGAGAGAGAGAGAGAGAGAGAGAGAGAGTGACAGAGAGAGAGAGAGAGAGAGAGAGAGAGAGAGAGAGAGAGAGAGAGAGAGAGAGAGAGAGAGAGACAGAGAGAGAGAGACAGAGAGAGAGAGAGAGAGAGAGAGAGAGAGAGAGAGAGAGAGAGAGAGAGAGAGAGAGGGGGGGGGGTCATTTAGTCAACATTGCTTTGGCCCCCTCACTACCCCTGCCCCGGCCCCCACGCCCCACACACCCCACCACCATGGGTGTTCAAACGTGACTTCTGGTTCCTTGCGTGTAAATGCTGAATCAGTGTAATTGAATCTGTTTCCTGCCGAGTGAGGACCAAGGGGGGTGAGGGGGTGTCTGAGACGCAGGGAGCCCTGTAGGGGGAGCAAACCAGAACAGCTTCATTGTGAGATTACACAAGCTGCAGGAACTGTGATTGATTCTTTTTTACATTACTCCAGCGCCTGTCTCTGTTCCTCAACTCTAAAGTTGAGTCTGCTGCACTCATGGCTGCACTGGCTGGCATAGCTTTAATAGTACTCTGTAAGTAAGTGATATTCTACATGTGAACTTTGCTACATGATTCATGGAATACAGTCTTGTCCTTTGTCGGAAAAACTCAGACTCGTAGATGAGTGCTTTGTGAGTGCTCCTTCCCTCTGTGTCCACAAGTTCACGTATTTTGTCTGACTTGTCACTGTAAACACAATGGGGAAAACATCACAAGGGGGATGTTTACATGAGCCCCGAGCCTGGAGATGGAACACAGATACACCCGGCGTTCTGAGGCAGAGCCAGAGAGTGACCAGCGATGCTCGCCATCACACACAAACACCATCTGTGGCTCTGACCTCGCACCTGCACACGCTCACGGACTTTGATCAGAACTCAGTCAGTCAGTCAGTCAGTCAGTCAGTCATACTCCTCTGCCAGTCTCACGCAACTAAAATGAATATGTGATTGTCTGGATCGGTCAAATACAGGACAGCATGTCCTGCTTTTCTTCTGACTTTGAAACACATGAAAATATTCTGTTTCCACTATTATAATAAGAGATGTTATACTTGTAGGACCTCAGCTGGCTGAGTCCGGTGACCTTGCACAAATGAGCATTAGCGCTGGAGGTACTTAGAGGCTGGTGTCAGGTGGGCAGTCTGCCCCAAACTGAACGCACACTGTATATTTCTGACAGTGTCAGAGTACTCCCCCCCCCCCCCCCCCCCCGATGCTCCTGGCCCCTTTTCAAAAGGAAAATCCACTGGAAGACCAATTCATCTTGCTGCCAGGTTTGTGGGGAACAGAGAGGGTGGACTCTTTGCTATCTGGAGTTGGGCTGTGATGTATGGACGTAATGTAGGTGTGCTTGGACCTGTCATCTCTGGAACACTAGCAGCTAATTTATAAGTGTTCTGCTGTTGCCCCCCCCCACACACACACACACCCTGTTGAGGCCTGCCCATAAGAGGGCTGAAGGAGATTACCTCCTAATCTTAACAACCCAAGGTTTAAAACAAATAGTGAGGAGTGAGTTATCAGTTCAGCCTCATCCTCGGTCCAAAC
Organism: Osmerus mordax; assembly: GCF_038355195.1. Taxonomy (NCBI): domain Eukaryota; kingdom Metazoa; phylum Chordata; class Actinopteri; order Osmeriformes; family Osmeridae; genus Osmerus; species Osmerus mordax. Next base: position 14,431,501 of record NC_090065.1, read on the forward strand.
TCTCTCTCTCTCTCTCTCTCTCTCTCTCTCTCTCTCTCTCTCTGTCAACAATCATACTCAGACACACTCTCTTAAGCTATCACTCTATTTCACCTACCATCGCTCTCTCACTCTCCTTCTTTTGCTCCTGTCATGGGTTCCTTCTCTCTGCCACCCTTCCCCTCCTTTCCTCTCTGTCAGATATCTGAAAGCCTGCAATCAAGCAGTGTGGGGGGAAGAAAGGCAGACTTGACGAAAATGAATGAACTGACTGGAGGGTAAACAAGAGGTGTTGACACCACCCTTCAGGAGGAAGAGCTCTGCTATCCAGTGAACCTCCAGGTCAAAGGTCAGGTTGTCTGGTGACACCAGCCTCATCTCCACCACATCTGAAAGAAGAAACACATCCAAATGTTCCCTCGTCATTCTTGACTGTTTCTCCGGTGTCTTATTGTAGGTCGGTGTTCCCCAAGTCTCGAAATAGGAGCGGGTGGGAAGGAGCAGCCAAATGTTCCTACTGAAACGTATTTGCATATTTGTCTACCCTTTGCTCTCTCTCGCTCTCTCTCTCGCTCTCTCTCGCTCTCGCTCTCTCGCACTCTCTTTCTTTCATTGGCATGTGATTACTATACAGTCTCATATGAGCAGATTACTTTGATAAAACAGGATATGTGGCGAGTTGAGGTTACAGGCGTAGACTCAATAGAATGATGATTATGTGCTGACCCTCATCTGGTTGTGATTCCAGTGAATTATTTCATATATGTCTGTCCTCAGCCGTTGTGTTCTTACTGAGAGGAATTTCCAAATAGTCGTGGGTCGGTTGAACGTTATTCTTTTAATTGGGTTTAGTTGTCTATGCCTGTTTTTCACCTCTCACCCTATAGAACCATATGGTAATCCTCCATGACACTATGCAGTGTGTTTGTGTGCTATGTGTGGGTGTGTGTGCGTGCTTGCGTGTGTGCGTCTGTGCGCGTGTGTGTGTGTGTGTGTGTGTGTGCGTGTTTACAGCGCCCGGCTTTGGGAGGTAAATCCCTACTTCCTGCTATTCTGGGTGCAGAGACTGATCATAATCTAAGTGGAAACACGGAGCATAATTCAGCCCATGGCTGTCACTTGGACCAAGCTTTCTCTCCCTGAAACACACACACACATGCATGTTCTATCTCTCTCAAAGACATCTCTTGCTTTCTCTCTATCTTTCTCCTTCACACACACACTCTTTATATTCGTACACAGTACCACACTGGGTGGTGGCTGTGGGGATGACTTGGAGAGAGGGGCAGCTCTGGCCTCTGTCCACGATACAGAGGGTATTTATTCTGTGACATCATCTGGAATAGATTCACTATCCTGTTTACCGCAGTGGTTTCCCTGTGTCACTTCCATCAGGGCTTATACAGTCATATCACGCTTTCCTCTGGCATCGTCATATCTTAAATAAACAGTATCACTCTTTTTATGAGCCACAAGAAATACACGACCATTCACATTAATGTGCGCTGGTTGAATTGCCATTGAATCAATTGGCATTAAATCCCTTTACCAGGATGCCAAGAATTGATCATGGAGCAACTAAACTAAACAGCGACTTACAGTGCTGCCTAATTTAGAAACTATTTTCATTGCCATCATCTAAACTACCTGCACTGACTGCAGTAAATCTGAACAGCTATGGAGAGAGAAACAGAGCAGATCAGGAAGAGAGAGAGAGAGAGAGAGAGAGAGAGAGAGAGAGAGAGAGAGAGAAAGACTCCTGCAGGAGACTGCAATTCTGGTGGTCCTGTACAGAGTCTCAGTGAATCTCCCTGAACAGCCAGAATCCCAACAGGAACGTAATGTACCCAGTCCCACTCCTCCCCCTTCTCTTCCACTGGCTGACCGGGAGGTCCACGAGTGACATGGCTCCCTGGGAGTGATGAACAATGGGACTTCCATTGACGGCTAGCCGTGGATAACACCACACACTACAGAGAGACACATGGGCCCCATCCTAGACGGTTTTCGGTGATAAGGGATGACAAAGCAACACAACTTCTGCCCCCTCGTTCCCGCCAATCTCTCTCTTTTTAGCTCTGTCTTTCTCTCTCTCTCTTTTTCTTCCTCTCTCTCTCTGTCTATCTGCCTCTCATGTGAGGAGGGACCCCCCAGAGCTACTTACATTTACATGTAGTCATTTAGCAGACACTCTTATCCAGAGCGACTTACAGTAAGTACAGGGACATTCTCCCGAGGCAAGTAGGGTGAAGTGCCTTGCTCAAGGACACAACGTCAGTTGGCATGACCGGGAATCGAACTGGCAACCTTCGGATTACTAGTCCGACTCCCTCACCGCTCAGCCACCTGACTCCCCGTTCTGTCTCCTATACAGACATCCACCTCTGGAGCTGGATGGAGAACAGGGCAGAGAGCAGGAGTGGACTGGAGGCCGTTGAGGGGCAGTGGTGAATGGAGATAAAAGGGGTGTGAGTGTGAGACAGAGAGAGTGTGATAGCCAGAAAATGGAATTGTGTGTGTGTGTGTGTGTGTGTGTGTGTGTGTGTGTGTGTGTGTGTGTGTGTGTGTGTGCGTGTGTGTGTGTGTAAGTGGAAAGAAATCTGGTTTTCTTAAAGATTTTTAAGAACATAGATATGTAAATGTTTTTTTTTTAAGTACAGGGGCAAAAACGAAATTTGAAAAGACAACCTTTAAACTAGCATTATTTTGGGTTTAATACAACATTGAGATCAGGTCTCTTTTCCACCCTGTAATATTTTTTTATGGCATTTTTAGTATTATTAACAAAGTCTGGGATTGCAAGTAATCACAAAAATCATCAACCGTTTAATCTCAATGTAGTCTACTATTGATGTTGACATATTGACTGCCTAATACCATAAAATGAGATGAGACCACGAAAGACACTGACAACTGCTACTGTGGCTCAAATAGCAGGGATCGTTGGCTTTGAAGTAGGCTACCCTGCCCTGTCTAATGTTCGGGGGGTCAAGTTCGTTCAGTTTGCGACACACATCCCACAGAAGTTGTAGTATGTGCTTCACGGATACAGAGTTGGTTCAGTGATAGTCGAATTCTTTTTGTATGTTAGGAAAAGCCTATATTTTTCTCAAAAGAAAGAGTTGCTGCCGTCCATAAAGATTCATAGCCTACTCTTTGACGGTGTAGTCGCAAGATATCTTAATTAGTTATTGTGTGTATTTGTCCCTAAATGGTATCCTTTATTTTAAATGTGAGAAACATATTGAGAATTTTGCAATGGGAGAGGGTAAATAATTATAATACATGCAGCCTAATAGATTGGCTATCCTAATATTTTGCATTCGTAATGTTTACAGTAGGCCAACTTTTCATTATTAAATTGTGTTTTGAATGATAGTCTTGTGTTGTGATAGGCTATAGGTCAGTGGGTGAAAGTATGTATTGTAAATAAATATTGTACGGAAGAATTTTCATTTAGTGTCTTTATATATGCTTTTTCTTTAAATGTTCAACAGTTTGGATTCCACCAAACGCTATATGTGTATAGTCTACACTTTATTGCATTTAAAGATTTTTTGTTGATCTCGATATATTATTTGTTTATATTGATTATATCACACACCATGACTTCAGTTTAGGGCCTAGTATGGGTAGTAGTCTACACAAACCGTTCAATATGGCAGGTCTACATATTCATGTGGAGGACAATACTTGAAAAGACCCTATGAAAATAAAATCAAAAACGTGCGCGATATTGTTTTATCACTTACAGCTGCAACTCACAATCGTGTCATTCCAACAAGTTGAATAGGATATGCACTTATTCAATACGTCTGGTATGAGAAATTCTAAATATCATCATAAACTTAAACTTGAGACAATAAAATCCTGTATGTCACACTTGCAGAATGGAGACATTCAGGGTCCACGGTGCGTAAAAGCAGCTATAATTAGCCTGTACAACCACGGGCAGGCAGTGCAATGAGGTGGGTTTTGTACGGCTTCAAGGAGAGTCAGTCTTGGTTTCGAAGTTTCGTGCCAGGCCTCTCGGGTTATCCGTAGGTCGTCGGGCACGGCAGTTTCCCCGGGGTCTGAAATCACACTACTCCATTATTCGTTCACTGGACTGCGTTCCAAAACGGCTAGAGTGCACTTATGTGTTTGATATGAGAACATATCGGTAATTATTTTATAGTAACACATCCACAAAATGTTAAAGCAGTGCATTTATATAGCCTATATTATATAGCCTACTGTTAATGGCGTTGTTGAGTATGTGCACGTTTTTGGATACGTCGTAGCTATTTAAACGAAGACAATCAATCTTTTCAACCTAGATAAGCTACAACATTAAAAAATCCATTAAAAACAATGGTGCTCCGTGTTTTTGGTGACGTTTACCTGAGCAGCCATATTTAAAGAAGGAACACCAGACATGTCATTTTGACATTACACATAGGCCTATACGTAAAAAAGGCTACAGTGTGTTCTTTTTCCCTTCTTCTAAAAGACAAGTGTTGGATCTTGAGCCGTTTGACTGTCAGACAGAGCTCGAGTATATGGACTTAATTGGAAACAGATGGTGCTTTGAGGTCGGGCCTTGTAACCAACTGTGAGCTGAAACACAGCAGTTTTCCATTGAGCTGTGCTGGTCACCCCGCCATACAGGTGCACGGTCTCCAGGGCTGCAGTGAGCCGCAGCAGTGTGTCTCCTCTCCGGCCATCCGCCCCCGACTCTTAGTCAGATGGAAACGTGTAGGATTTGTTTAGAAAAGTGCCCACAGACCGTGGATAGGGCTGATACAACTTTTTACATAAGACTAAGCATGTTCATTTCGGGATGGATCAATCCTTTAATGCTGTTCTGATAAAAGTACAAATAAAAAATACATTCAAAAAGTAGCCTATAACATTAAAATAATTGTTTTAAAATAAAATTACAAAAATGAAAATGTATGACATTTACTCTTAGGCTAAAATCGTCTGTTCAGTAGTGTAATTCAGCAGTGTTTTTAGTAGCATATAATGTCAATTAATTTCGATATTTAAAATGGTGTTCCCTGAAAACGTATCGAGCGAAATACAACAAAATGCAGGGGAAGTTGACAATCATTTACAATTTTAGACCTTTTTCAATATCCAAACTATGTCATGTCTCCATAACGTATGTCATGACAGGCTAATCCTTCATGGTTGGTAATAATTTTATATGCAGGTTTTCTGTGACCCTCTCTGTGCGTTGAATTAATTCACAGCAATGTGGTAAATCAGGCTTTCAGTATAAAGAATGATGTGCGTGTATGTGTGGTGGGCGGGAAAATGTAACATCCAAAAAGGTATTGGCCCACATAATAACTTGCTGTGCTTGATGTGCTTAATTGTCAGAATGTCGCACCGACACCTCAATGAGAAGACTTCATTCATATCATTCTGTAGACTGTATGCATGAGTATGCTTGACTTAATCTAAATAAAAGATAAAGGCCTAATGAACTGCATAACTATATGCTTTAATTTATTGTCTGATCGAATGACAGCGATAGCACAATGATTTGTCCATGAACATCAACTGACAATATGATAACTTCACTATCAATAAAAAAGTGTGATGTTCTGAAAACGTTACGTTTGAAATATCCGATCCATGATATATGCCTTCTTTAAAGGCGCACTATATATTTAGGCCCATATATCCTATATTCATATAGCCTAATCTAAACTCTTCAATGGCCTTTTCCTGTATTCATTAGGCTATGCACGATACGCAAAAACACATGGCAAAAACACACAGGATTAATCCTTGTGGTGTGCTTGATCAAGTCAATGTTTATGTCTACCAGTGTTATCACCAAAGCATTATTCAAAAATAATTTATCAATAGAAGGCCTACTTACGCTCAATAACTATTTTCTCAAAAGTTTCTAGAGAGAAACCATTTATGAATATGCGAAAATTGTTTACACAACTACTAGAAACTGATATTGAAATCATGTTGTTTTGACGCGCTACATATCAAAGGAATGTAGAACACAGTCGCTTTTGTCTTTGGTATTTGACCCAAAACAGTCAACGAGAGAGTGTGAGAGAGGACGGATGCGTGCTGACGCGCATGCGAGGCAGAGCATTTAAAGGAATGTAGCGGAACGTTTCAGGAAAAGGGGAAAATGTCGAAGCGAATCAGAAAGTATATGCGCATGAGCCCACTGTCTCCAACCTATTTTATAAAGTGATAGAGTTAACAACAAAAAAACTTAAACATACATTCTAGACTGAAATAGAATGGGACGCCGTGTGGGTCTAATTGTAGGATTATATCCTTGAAGCGTGTTAGTAGCCTGAAGATCCAACTTATACTCCAACAGCTCGCTCGTGTCTTGTTGGAAATTATCGGTTAGTGTTTTGAGTTTCTGAGTACATACTAAGCGCCTTTGTTGCTGTAGTGGGCCCTATTGTTGATGGTGCTCCCGCGGCCGACATCCTCCTCATTGACCCCCGTCTCCCTCTCTGGCTTTTCCGTCTCATGAAAAATGATTCCGGCGCTCTGATTGAATTTTATTCCTTCCTGACCTGGCCCGTTCTGTGAGGGCGCCATCAATCTTGGGACTAACACGACGTTTGTTTATAACTTGGGAAAGGATCTAATGACTTTTATGAGGCTGATTAGAGCGATTCGAGTGAATGAGTCTGGACCAGAGAGCTACACTTCACTGTGCATCTTGCAAAGCTCAATAAAAAATGACAATTTTGCTGATTTCGCTTTTGGTGATGTGGTCAATGTTATTATTATTCCCCATCACATTGTTATTAAATATGATTAGGCTATTATTGTCCCGAGTCTCATTAGTCCCTTGCAAAGCTAAGCCTACACTGTCACATCAGATAGCCATGTTGTTGTTGTTAATTAAATTTGTTTAGTTGTTTTATTGCAGTTGTTTGGTCTATAATTAAAAATAACAAGCCTCAGATTGGATTTTCTCAAGATGATCTTTTTTGTCTGTAACCCTGCTAGGGCCGATCGGGCAGTGATCAAATCAAAATCTCTTATCTACCAAAATTATTATCACTTTTAGTTTGAATAAATCATAAGAACGTAGACAGTATTAATAAACCACTTCCACTGCAGCCTATGTATGTAATATTCAAGGCAACATGGTCCATTGGCCATTTTATCTTCTCCCGTTTGACCCGTCGACTCGGGAGCCACCATCGTTTTCCCAATGAACCAACCACTCCACTGGAATTGAGGAAGCGGCCTGATTAACTATTGCATTTAGACTAAAGCATAAACCCTATCTGTAAAATAGCAGCGCTTAACATTCATACGTAGAGGTTGGAGGGACATTTTAAATGCTTTGTTGAACTTCTTCAGATCATTAATTGCTAAATAAATCACAAAAATCACAAGCAACCGCGTCTTCATTCAAAACACAGACTCTATAAGTTTTCCTATTTAAGGAGTGCGGCAAATGTGACAAATAGGCTCAACATCATTGTTAGAAGTAAGATACTTAATTTAAGGCCTAGTGTTAATTGATTAAACAATGATGGGTCATTGTTATAATCATTATGGTTATTATTTATAATATTTGGCCTGCTTATCATTATCAACATTTATTGACAATAACAACAGACCATCAGACCATATTATGTAGGCTAGGCTGTTACCCACAAAGAGGCAAGTATTAGGGGAATACAAAAACATCTACCCACAGAGCTGCCAGTTGTTATTTCGTTCTGCATGCATTGATTCACATTTGCCTAATAAAAGGCTAATTCTATTAGTGTAATTTCTGTTTGGGGTTAATATAGGCCTACATTTCAGGATGAGGAAAATACGGTTATTCTAAGAACACTGTGGCATAAACCATATGAAAAATATTATCATAATCTTGAATTTCACATTTATCGAATGAACGAGCATTAATTTCACGATCTTACCAATATTTAAGGAAGTAAAAAGATACAAAGTTTTGCAATAGCCTTGAAGTAAAAACATCTTTCATTGGGCCCTAGTTTCCCTCAATAACCCCTCTTTGGCACACTAGCTACCGGAAAACACGAACAGAATAAGTTTGACATAAACTGAAATGATAGGCTTTATAGGGAACATATATCACAATTGTATTTTTTCTTCTAAAATAATATATAAATAAAATATCCTCATAATAGGCTATAGCCTACTTGATAGCATTAAATGTAGGCTAAATATATCGGTAATAAAGGCATTGACGCTCACACAATGTGTGTAACCTCGGCTGAAATCATTATTGTCAACTTAAACTCACAACTCGAACCCAACCATCAAACTGTTGCGATTCAGGACTATCCTTGGCATGCTTGGTATGATATTAACTAAGCATTGGAATGCGATTGTAAACACACGTGGCTTTTCAAAACAACGCGTTGCTGGACTATAGGACGCATTGACGAACTGGTATGGGGATAGAAGGCCTAAGGTCAAGATGATGACAGACAGTCCGTGTCTGACAAGAGGAGAGCTGTGTCACTTCAAACTGCAATTATAATCAAATGCAATGTCACTTGAAGCTCCCATCCATCCATAGCGATCAATATCTTCTGGACATGGTCTTGACCTCACATTGGTCACGCTCACAACAAATTAAGATAATGACCACACGTCCTCGCAGTGCTTATCTTGTTTACTGCCTGAAGGAGTTTTAAAGAATTTCCGATATTGTGTTAAGATATACACCTATATTGACATGGATTTGTGAAAAGATTGTATTTGTATTTATAACTAATGACACAGCATTGTACTTTAAAGCCTTGCTTTGCGGATATCAACTATACCTTTTCAGACCATAATGCCACTCAACGGGAAGCCTAATACCACACTAGGTGCCACATAATACAGACTACATGCCTATTTCCAGGATTAAGAAAGGCGTAAATATAATACATGTACCTGCTATTTTTGAGAACACTGTTTGACCTTTTATTTTAGAAAGTGTATGGCCACTGCCAGCGAGCTGACTTAAAGAAAGTTAGGCTCCAAATGTATTTTTAGGAAAGCCTATAAGCTTGCTCTATAAGAAATCAGGCGTCGCTATAACTCACATTAAATGACAATTTATTAAACAAACAATTCAATTCCTTCAGAATACTTTTCAACAAAAGGAGAAACTTTGAAAGAGTACGGAGATATACAAGTTCCGTTTTTTCTTTATAATGGAACATTTTTCGGTCAATTAAGGCAATTCAATTTAGAAACACTTTTTTGGTGTTTGGTCCATAATATCCGGCTACAGTTTAGAAATAAATTACTATATGCAATTTACACTTCATACTATGTCCATGAAAAACTGACATATCCTTAACACATTTTAACATATAAAGTCACAAAAGCGAGGTGAGACTTACGTGTTATTTGCAGTAACACTGTTCTTTACAAACCAAGTTAAGTCTTTTTTCTGTCTTTTGTTTGCGTTCTGATTCGTTTTAGTCCATCTTGGGGTCAGGAGGGTAAGCGTCTCACGGGATTGATTGAAAATGTAAAACACAAGAAAAACATACTTTGGTCAGAACTTGCTGCAGTCATAAACGAAAGCTCCCGAAGTGCGGTAGATGGATTGGCTCGGAGGGAAGGACATTTGACAGCTGTTATTTCCGTTCACTGGAGAATTATTCAAGCCAATTCTTTGAGATTCGAACATCTCTCTCATGGAGTGGAAGTTCTGCTGCTGTGCTGGATAAGTTGCGCCAAGATGTCCCAGGTCCCCGGCCTGGTTCAGGTACCATGAAGGAAGCCGCCCTTGGTGGGGGTGATGGCTCTCTTGCCCAGAGTTAGGATTACCGTGGGTCAGTGAGGAGGAGGTGGTGGTGATAGAGTAATCAGGCAATGTTTCGTCCACGGTGGTACTCGGGGCCAGATGGCTAGATCTATCCCCTGCGTATAAACTCATAGCTTGCATATTGCAATGGTAGGTCGCATTCGAGGTAGTGGATATTGAGTTTTGGTTACAGGGTGAGCTGTAGACTGACGTCTGGTTCGGTGAATAGTTCAGGGACAAAGACGGTGTTATACCTGTCCTGGAGGAGGCGATTAGGGTAGGAGCGAGCTCAGTGGCTCCTTGTGGAGACCCCCGGAGGGAAGTCATGATGTTGTCCACGCTGAAGCCCTGTGTCGGGGCCTGGCCATGGTGGTGGTGCTCAGAGTTCTCCATGCCAATGGACCTGTTGGACGGTATACTGTGAGGACTACCACTGGACATGCTACTGCTGCTGTCCGGGCTCTCTATTTTGGGCACGGTGCTCAGAGAGGGCGAAGCGGCCTGTGGGGGTGTCGTGTTGCCGTTCTCGGTCTTAATATCCTGGATTCTCACAGGTTGGGAGCCCTGCACTGGCTGCTCCTGGTCTCGGCCCTGTTGCCTGGACGGCGTCTCCTTTAACTGCCGATCCTCCTTGTCTTTCATTGCATCCTTCTTTTTGAATCGTCGTCTCCTCCTCAAGAAGCTCCCGTTTTCGAACATGTTATATGAGTCGGGGTCCAGGGTCCAATAGCTACCCTTACCAGGCTTTTTATCATCACGAGGCACTTTGACAAAACACTCGTTCAGAGAGAGGTTATGTCTGATGCTATTTTGCCAGCCCTGCTTGTTGTCTCGATAGAATGGAAATCTCTCCATGATGAACTGATAAATCCCATTTAGGGTCACCTTCTTGTCAGGTGAGTTCTGGATAGCCATGGTTATGAGTGCAATGTAACTGTAAGGTGGTTTTACCATATCCTTCGGCTGAGGTTGAGGAGTATACGGTCCATAGGCGCGTGCCATGCTGGCAGGGTATTGGTCATGGGCCGCGTGAGAGTACATACTCATTGGGGCTGGCATACTGGTGTATCCTCCACCGGCGGCGGCCCGGTAGTAGCTCTGGTCGCTACTAATGTAAGGCACGACGCCCAGTGAGTTCGGACTAGAGACAGAATAGCGCGCTTGCATGTTTTCTCCCCGCTTTTCTCCACTGCTTCCGAATTTCCCAAAATATGCAGCCAAAGAGCTCCACGTTCCTTCTGTAGGGTAAGGCGTTCAGACCAAAATTGCTGTCCTGTGACTAGAAAATTGTTCATAAAAGGAAGACGTAGTGCAAAGACGTAATCGTGTTTAAGCCGTTTCCATCTCTCTGTGCTAAAGCGCACATTTACAAACTTCTGAACTTTGGGCATCCGTCACTACAGAGGACTTTTGCGCAGTTAAATTCTTTCCTCCTTTTTGCTTCCTGTAGCTCCTCCCATAGAGAAGCCGTCCAATTGGAGGCCAGGTCGCACAGACTGAGCTGCACTGGAGCTCGCTCTTGGCCACACACAAGGCTTCAGAAAAAGGAGAGGAGGTGTCGGTAACTGCCAGCCCACTCCAGTCAAGACATACGACTTTAGTTGAGAGCGCTATGTTGCTCACTTATACAATCAGATCAAGGCCTATGTTGTGGCAAAATAATTTATCAAAATCTGAGTTAATTGATATGCAAAATATCACTGAATATGTGAAACGACTGTCATATTATAGGTACGGCAATATATTTAATGGTCTTCATTTTGAAGGCACCCGTTGTATATATTTTTTTATTCCAGAGTGATCTGCATTATTTAAAAAAAATGGTAAAGTCGACTACAAAGCTTCTAAATGGCATATGGTCAATCATGCATTAAAACGAGCGAGAAAAACAAAAGGAAAAAGTCACTCGTCCATCACCATGATCCGTCCTCCACATCTGAGTTTAAATAAGCAATAAACCGGGATGGGGGGTAATACTCCTTCCAGTTTGCTTCCTGCAGTTTAGCGTCTTGATGTAAAGCTTTATTAACGCTGGCTGTTAGTTAAAAAGCTCAATCAACACCAAGGACGGATCAAAGGGCAGTCGAGAGCTACTCACCCCGTGCAGTAGGTTGTAGGCTACTAGCGATCTCATTACTGCGGAATTAGTCTAGTTAAGGGAGAGAAAGGGTAAAGGTGTGAAAGTTTGCTCTATTTTAAAAAGCAGATTAAAAGCCGTAGTACCAAATGGAGTGAGTCCCCCAGCATGTGTCAACCTGATTCAGAAGGTTTCAATGCGCCATGGCCCAGGCTCAATTAGGTATATTCACCATAACATTATTTTCCACCAAACAAACTACCATACGCTACAGGACAATCTTTTCGCGTAATACCATACTGATCAACATGGAATAGTTATAAAGTGCATGGTAACCTTTCGCTGAAAATATCTACTTCACACTGTGTGGGCTACTCAACTAGCTAAACCTTTGTGTGAATGAAAAGCTGTAACCTAGCTATTGCTGCTCTTTGCTTCTTAACGAACATCTCGATTATTACATGATAAGTACATGACCCGTTTGGGAAAAGATGTAGGCTACTGATTGAACCCTTTACAGCGTGTCAACAATATTTATGTTTGTTAACTAAGCACATAATAAACATAATATTGTTTCATCATATATTTATATATAGGCCATTTTAACATGTAATATAGTTTCACATTCATTAGCTATAGCCTAGGCCAATTCTAAATTACAATCCAGTATTTTTTTTTATTACAAAGTTATTATTTGTATATATTTCTATTTATGCAGATAATCCGTTTCTGATTAAACAATAAAAAGTATTAGGCCTATATGGCTATAGCTATCTAATGGCCTACATATGCATGCTTTCATTTTAGTGCATTTTGTGCAATGCATCAAAACTGTACGGTAATTATTTCGAGATAAAAAGAGTCGAGTTTATTGTATTTTGCAAAGGTATAATCATATATAAAGGTAGAAAACAGACACATTCATGGCAATGTTAATAGTCTTTGCTAGGCGAAGTTCACTTTATCGTTATAATCCTTCACAGGTCGCGTTGATTAAATGGCCGTACTGGCCCGGTGCTCCGCCGGGTTTTCCTTACATGGACCCGGGCATGAACTTTTTCCACTGCCCCGGGATGTTTATACAATTCACAACGTGCCTTACACTTAACCCCATCCTCTGCCCACCCAGTTCTCTATTTATCAATTAAACTTTATTACTATCAGTAGTTTTAGGCCTGTACAATTTGATTGTAAAGCAACAACCTCGGGCCTATTCACGTACGATGAATAATAAGGCATTCTTACAATTAATAATAGCCTAAGACATGTTATTATATAATATTTATATACAGTACGTGACTATAATCATTGGTGAGAAAATTGGTGTAATCATACTGTGTTCAATGCATATCAGAAACCGTATTCGAACAATGGGTGTCAATTCCAATTAATTCAAGGCCAAAATGCTTACTTTGATATCTATAGCCTAATTGTGTAGTCTGTAAACCTACATCATGGACTATATCTTAACAGTAAAACGTTTGGTCAATAAGCCATTATCTGTTTATTTGGAGTCTTAAGTGAGACAAAAAGTAGGTATCGCGATTGTTTTTTTTTTTTACAGCATTAGCCTAATTATTTGGATCAACAGAGCCCACAGACTATCGTGTTTTGTACACTGGGTTTGTTTGATCCATCTTTAAATAGTGTCCAAAAAAGTAGGACAGGTAGCCTAAATGAGAATACTCTTAATATTAACCCTAACCCTAATCCATTGTCCTTAAATAAATCTACTTATTGTCAACGCTGAAAAGCACCTATTTGTGGAATAAAATGAAATAAAGTATTGAAACGTTAATCAGGGATAATTGAGTAAATTACTAGTTAAAAGAGTAAAACATTCGAATGCACAGTAAACAGGGTAATGCCAATGCGATGAAAACAATGCCAGAGGAAGGAGAGAATGAGAAAGCGAGAAAGCGAGAGAGAGAGAGAGAGAGAGAGAGAGAGAGAGAGAGAGAGAGAGAGAGAGAGAGAGAGAGAGAGAGAGAGAGAGAGAGAGAGAGAGAGAGAGAGAGCGTACACATTGGGTTAGTAAATTTCTCATGAGAGCGCTTGTACTGCCACTGGAGATGAACCTACAGTCGGGTCATTTGTGTGAGTTCTTGGCTCCCTCTTGTGAGTCATGTGAAGCGCTGGGCTGGGCTGTTCTGTCTCCTCGTTATTTGGAGTTATGCATTGTCATGTGGCCACTTGAAATAATAATAATCATTATAATAATAATAAATATTAATTTTTTCTATTCACTTTACATATGAAAAATCGACCCATTCAGTCCATGATTGGTGTGATTTCTGTTTTTGTGTGGATCTGCATTAGTGTGCTTGGGAACACTGTCTTATTGGAAGGACACTGCTTCCTCCATGTGTTCAATACCAGTACTACAACATAGAACTGTGAAGAATGTGTATAGTGTAACTTACAATGGGGATGGAATTAAATCAATGCTACAGTTGAATTTTTGATTATACAAACAACCTACTCCGACTTTTGTCTCGCGGTGTTCCTGTCATTCCTGCCAACAGTACTGTTTCAAAATGGAGGCGAAGCCAGGTAACAGTAGGCCTCACCATGAGCTAGCCGTGAAGGGAAAATGGACAATAGTTTTCTAACAACTGTACCACTACAAGTCTTTCAATATAAGCATACAAAATGTGCATCCGACAAAGATGAATGATCTTTCTATGGGCCGGTGTTTGAAGAAGGCTTCCTCAATGTGACTGAAGCATTGAAGAGGCCCAGACATTCAACTCCCAATCCATCAACCTTGTAATTATGCCAGCGCACAATTTCGTTTTCATTTCACTAATGAACCTTGATGAATGATTTATGGTTTATGACCTGATGGTTTCAATGTTTCCACTGCAAGAGTTTTCATCAGCTATAATGAGGAAGACCTTTTCAATCAAGAGTCTGCCTTGCAAACATCAAGAAACCCAACCCAGTGTGTGGATATATTTTTGTTGTCTTTGAATGTACGTATGGACAGTCACTAAACTGTAACTGTTTACATGGCAGATGTGTGTGGAGTATCATGTTCAACAGCAGCAGCAAATATGATCTCTGTTCCAGTCATACTCATAATTTGGCTCTCACACCATGTGTACACAAAATCATCAAATTCTGACAGGTGAGGCTTTAAAGTTCCTCCTAGGCATCATTAGTAGCCTACTCTCTATGTAGAGTACAAGAATCACAGATTAATTGGGAAAGCTGAAATGGCCACCATACACATCATGGTTTGCTTAATAAAGAAGGTTTTTTAGATGTGCATGTGCTATCCTATAAATGCCTTCTTGGTGCAAATAGAATAACCAAGGGAATCAATTTGATGGGATACGTTTTTTAAATCTGTGAACGGTCGTTTTACATTGCATGCGGTCAATAGTGAGTCAGACTCTGCAAAGGATCTATTCCTGATATGAATCATAGAACCGAGGGCAGTGTCTGACATAGAATAACATCCACACACCTGATGTAATCCAAACTGTCACAGCTTAAAGTCACAATATGGTCAATGTCAAGTGTCTGATAGAGCTTCCACATGGGTTCGGACAGTATTTGACATGGTCCATGACTGTTACACCTTCTACTCACAATTAGACCATGGTCATGTAGTGAAGTTGTTGATTATCTACCATCAGTATATGATTAACATACATCAGTACTGCTGCAGATGTAGTCAATAGTTTTCAGCATACATCTTTATCTTATCCTGTATTTTACTACATAGACAGGGTCTGTGATTTATGTAGCATTTGTTTACGTTTAATCATGATGTCTCTACGACATGACAATCTCTCGTCAAGTCTCTACTATTCAGTACTATTTTGCATATTGCATAAGTAATACATTGGTTTTATATTTCGATGTATAGAGCTCAGTCTTTTACTTGAATGTGAAACTACAAAAAGTATGTTATTTTTGCATCAATCTCAACCAGACATTCCTACTCGGAGTTCTAACGTGTAGTGTTAATGACTTGAATGACTTTGATTAGATAACAATATGTGCGTCTACAGTGGTCAGATTGCTATGAATTGGCCAGTGCAGACTTAGCAACAGATCTCTTGAGAATCACTCATTCTCACGCAGCTTACTATAAACATCTGTCGACACTTTTGGCCAAAAAGTATGATGTTTAGGTTTTGAAACTGGCTTCAGATGATGAAAGACGTCTTTTCAACATTTCATTTTTCTTGTGGTTTTCTTTGCATTCTGTCATCTGCTGGTGATGATGAATGCTCAATTACAAATGCACTCTGTGGTTTCCTCTCATTAGCTGCATGTCCTTACATTATTATGACTTTTAAAAACTTTGATTTACAAACACGGTACAGTATTTTATTACAGAAGATTAATAGTCTTTTGATTCCTATCCAAATCCACTACACAGATACATGCACTTTATGATTTAAAAATCCAAACATTTGTGTAAACTGTGAACCATTTCTATATTTTGTGGATAGAGGTAAAATACCTTGTAAACTGGTCCTCTGTGTGTTCGCAAATGTTTAGATTTTTTATGCAATTACAGATAACAATACAGATTCTATCATGTATTGAAGCTGGTTGCCTTCACTTCAAGAACCCTGAGATCACCATGATCAGTCATGGACAAGAAATGCCTGGGAATGTAGGTGCACAAGAATGAAAGTGCCACTAGGTGGCGACCTGGTTACACTTTTGGATTATACCATCACTTTGAAGCCTTGTCGCCTACACTCCTAAACCTTTGATAATAATATCATTGATTACCTTACTTCCTTCATTCATTTGCATATATATTTTCTTCATGTTGCAATGACATTGGTTTTGCAGCAATGTTCAGTTAACTTGTGTAATTAAGATGTCATTGGTAGTTCGTGTTTTGTAGTTTTTTTTTTACAGTTCCTGGTAGCTGAGATATGGTTACTTTGCACTGTGGATGGTACATGCAGAACGCTCCTGGTTCTGGATCTTCTGCTGTACTTTTATGTGCACAATTTGTATGTTGCTTTGGATAATAGCTAAAACAGTTCAATGTAATGTCAGGAATCTGTCAAAAAGCTTTACACAAACCGTAATCAGTCTAGATTTGAATTATTCACCATGGATATATGTTCAATAATTGCTATCAGGAACAGATGGATGATATATTTTAATATGAATTTAATAAATTGTAAGCTTTATTGTTGCTCATAAATTACCTAAATACAGTGTCAACATTAACCAGTTATTTCAACTCCAAAACTGTTCAACAGTTGCCATAGGCTAATAACAATAATAATAATAATTGTATTCTGGTCAGGAAACATGCATTTCTAATAAACTGACATTGTCCAAACTGTTTAAAATAAAACTCTTTATTGACTCACTGTTGGCTACAGCAACAGAAAACTATTGGGGACAAGAATAAGTGCATAGTTATAGGAATAAGGCAGAGAGACTGTGCTTCTGTTGGTAAACGTGATTGAATATTGCAGATTGTCTATGTTGATAACTTGGACAAACACTAACATGGTGTAATAAGCAAGGTATTTAAAAATAGATTGACTTGAGACTATAGTATTCTCATATTCAGCCAGGAGCTCTTCAAAGGGTGAAAAAGGTCATTCAAAATTCCAAACTGGTAATAAAAAAAATCAATTTCAGGTTGATAGTTTGGCAGGGTGTAAAAGTTGGATCATTGTAGAAAAGTTTTTTTTTTCATCGCATTTGTAGATTAAATGCTCCAAGATGGTTTGATGTCAAATGACACATGGCTTGACGTCTTGGTAAACGCTCTGGTGATGGTGCTGCAGCTGGTGGTAGTAGGATCCACTCGTGCTCGGGTGAAGCGAGGAGATCCCATTTAAGTTCAAAACAAAATCTTTCCTGTCACACACAGGTGATGAGTGGCTTGAGTACCGAGACAGTCCCACTACAAAACGAATGAGACAAAAAATTGAAAATAAAATGAGCAGTCAGTAAGTTACAGTATTAATGTATCACATACGTTTGGAAAATATATATTGGTTGAATATTTACATAGCCATCTCAAGGTGGAATATCCCATTCCATACCTTTGTTTTCTTCCAAAAGACGTATTAATTTAGATAACTAAATGACTTGTTTGAGAGAAATAATATGTTTCTTGCACATCACAATGCTATAGAAAAACAAACGGAATACAAATATTTGCGGATCTGTCTAACAAAAAACATAATTTCTGATGCAAATTATGCATGTATATTCTATATTACAGAAGGTCTGAATTACTCAATTACTTTTGTACAATAGGCTAAATGCCTTTACATTGAAATGTCCAGAATAGGCTTGATGCAAATTGTTTGGATTGTGTAAGATACCATGTAGGCCTTATGAATTGATGGCCACATGGACAACACTGTCATCCTGCAAGACTGAGAATCAAAGAAGGCCCAAACACAATCTCAACGCAGCATGTTTAAATTGTATTACTACTACTTTCATGGAAAATAAATATTGTACATAATACAATAAATAGGCCTACTTGTATGTTTACATGACAGTTGTTATATTGAAGTGGGTTATGAACGACCCAGATCACATTGACCACTAGATAGTGAAACTATTTGAGTCTTTTTCTAAATATTGCCCATGTGTGAGGCGTTGGTGTTAATTGGCTTTCTCCATATTAATTTTAAATCTAGGAAATGTTGCCTATAATTATATTATTTATGTTGAATAATATAATTTAACTTAAATTTTAACTTAACTTTAATTTAAACCTATAACTCGTTTTTTTTTTTTTTACTTTTGAATCACAGTTAAATGTAATTGGGCCTTCTAAAAATGCTGTGTGCATTTTCTCTGATACGTTCATTTGACATCATGCTTTTAAACATTTTCAACATAATGTCTAATATAGCTTACCAGACATATCCGCTGAATCTCTCCCATTGTGATGGAGATAGCTCTGTTCCAAGGAATATGGGGTCATGCTCGAGTGCAACGCTGAGGGTGTGGGACTGTTCGAGGCCAGAGATTGTTGCTTGATGTATGAAGATACACCTGGGGATGTCCAGTGTGATGGGGCACTCGCGTAAGGAGACTGACAGTCCAAGGTCCCCACCATCGACGAAGAGGAGTGCAAAGGGCTACTGCCGCTATCGGGGCAGTAGTCGTTAGGTTGCACCTGACAACCTGCCATATAGGACGAGCCTGGGCCAGGTGACATGTGTGAGACATGATGCCCTCCATTTAGCCCTTCAAAACTCCCTGGCACTGTACTGGCCATCAAATCCAAATTGTAGGTGTTGGCATGACACGCCAAAGAGGCGGAGGGCGATTGGAAATCAAAATTCTGGGGAAGTATTGAGGCACCAAATCCTATGCCATTCATCATCCGATACATAGGTTTTAGAGCCTGGCACTTCCTGCGAAATCCTCGGGGTCTGCGTCGGAAAGAGCCTTCCTCGAACATAAACTCACTACCCGGGTCAATGGTCCAGTAATGACCCTTTCCTGGTCTACCAAGGCCCTTTGGCAATTTAATAAAACACTCATTTAGAGACAAGTTGTGGCGGACAGAGTTTTTCCATCCCTGGTAGGATCCTCTGAAGAACGGAAAACGGGCCTGAAGGAACTGATAAATTTCACTCAGAGTTAGCCTCTTGGTCGGAGAACTTTGAATTGCCATCACAATTAGAGCGATGTATGAATAAGGCGGCTTCTCGGGTCGCCTCAAGCCCGAGTTTCCCTTTTTTCCTTTGGTGGACGCATTTGCCGTGTTTTCCATCAGTGGCTGTGAGCTGACCAAAGCAGCATGCATCACACCAGTCGCTGGACTTGATGTCAGAGTATCCAGATGTTCAGAGCTCTCCGTCGTCATGTTTGCCCCCTGGTTAACGTAAGGACACAACTGATAGCCAAAGTGACCGTTGCCTTTGTTATTCAATCTTGGTTCAGTTATTCAGCATAACCCCTTGAAACGATATGAAAATATGTTTTCAAATGCGTTAATTGGAGAGGTCAGTGCTCCTTCGCGATTCACTGCGCGTTTATTGCTGTTACAATCAATACAACCAGCTGTGTATCGTGGCGGCCGCTGCTCCTCCTACATCTCTCTATGGCCATCGCTGATAATAATCCTTTAAGAAGGGAAACATAAAGCTCCTCGACTTTCTAGCGCATATCCCGTCGGCCAAACAAAACGCGACCACCTATCAATTCCTAAATCTCTCTCTGCCCCCTAAATCCCTCCAAGAAATCGCCAGGAACTTGAGACCCACCCCCTCCCGTTGCTGGCCCTAGCAGCCCCTATCCAGACATCATTCTGGAGGCAGAGCATTGCTCAGAGAAATAACAGAAATCTCCTCCCACCACTCACAGTTCTAAAACACGCCATATCGCCATTTATCAAGCCAACGCACTTAGACACTCATGTCAACACACCAAATGTTGAAGGAAATGGCTAAATGAACCCTCAAAACACGGCACACGTGCACTTGGATGCTTTACATTGATTAATGAGTTTAAAATGTGGGGTAAATGTGAGTCAGTATGTGTGTTTCTACAAATCATACAGCTTGTTTCCTCAAAAACATTTTTAAAGGCTATATTGTAAGAGAATATGTCCTAGCTTATAATTTGGTCTTTAATATCGTTTTACGTGACGAGAAAATTGTAACCTCTAGGCCGCCTTCTAGAATTCCTGTCGCTTTGGCGAGGTAAAGGCAACGTTGCCTAATTTGCAGTTCAAACAGAAGTCCGTAGATCTGTAGGAGACTGTTCGGGGAAGGACTATGACATTGGAAGCATGCTTTTTCCATCTGCCGTTGCCAGCATACCACACACAGCGCGAGTGTCAGTTTACCGCATTGAGTCTGGATCGTATCCCAGGAGAGCTGAATTAATTACAGTGAGGATCTATATTAGGTCCTAGAAATTAGGTCTCCGTTTTCCATATTTATTGTAGTGAAATTATAATCATGATGATTGTTGTTGTGTTGCAGGTCCATTTTTTTTGTTTGTGGTATAGGCCTTTTCGTTTGGATGCAGTTTGGCCTGCTTCAATAATGTTGGTCATGGGACAAAAGGCCCGAGGATAAACATTTATCATTTAAACTAAAAGCATGGTAGGCCTAGTTGACAGAAAGACAGCCTTAAATAATTTCATTTCAGGCTTTCCATTTCAAAACATGTAATTGTTGTTAAGTGTAATGTAATGGCATGCAGCTTTAAACTGGAAGCCTCATCAATAGCAACTCGTTTTCGAGACTATTACGTGTAGGCCCATCATTGGTGTTTATGAAGTGTCATACATACCTTATCTCGAAATTCTCATGAGTCCCAACACTTTCAAGGCCTATCTATTCAGTAAATCACTGAAGCTTAAACATATGTATAGGCCTAGCCTGCAAAAGAAAACATGTGCACTACAGGCATATTGTACTGTATTAAAGTCATTTTGAGGCAATGTATTTGAAGCAACGATTGTAAAACCATGAGGTAATTCCGTTAAACAAACAAGGATGTGAAGATAAAATCCTTTTTCAATATAACAACAAAGGTAAAGAACATAATCTCTTCAGAATTTCCGGCAACATCAAAACTATTAACCCCGCT
Organism: Osmerus mordax; assembly: GCF_038355195.1. Classification (NCBI taxonomy): domain Eukaryota; kingdom Metazoa; phylum Chordata; class Actinopteri; order Osmeriformes; family Osmeridae; genus Osmerus; species Osmerus mordax. The sequence goes on from NC_090065.1 coordinate 14,452,899, forward strand.
GTGTCCAGGATGCACAGTTGTTGCAAAAGGAAATTGTGTTTTTAGTCACAAAGAATAGACTATAAGAAGGCTTTGAAAATGTTGAGCAGATCGTTAATGTAGCCTAATAATATCGTGGTAAAACGTGCTGTTTCTAAACTTCTAATGTTGAGGTCTGCCAATTTCCATTTTGTCTCCCCTGCTCATGTCTGACTCCAGAGGCGACGGCTATTTGTAGCAGCAGACAGAAAATATAAATACTGAATGGCTGTATCCGCTCACAGCGAGCCTCAGAGACACAGAAAATAAATAAAACTATGCTGTATTTCGCCCTCAAACAGCCAAGTATTTACACTGACTAATACACACTCATGATATTACATAATTACAACGTTACCATTACATTATTGTTATTGTTATGTATTGTTTTTATTTGTCAATATCAGTGGCGCTTGATTTGACTTTTTATTATAATAATTATGATGAGTTATTAAAGTAATATGAAGATTAGGCTTTCTGTGGATGCCTTTGGATATCACTGAATTATGTCATTCAGACCGCGAAATAATGTTGCTGTGGTAGGCCTATAGTCCAGCTCTCGTGCCAATTATTTTCCTTGATTTGTTCATTCTGATGCCTGTTTAGGGTTAATGTCATCACTTAGCCTGTGTCACTGATTCTTCATGGCCTAGGCTACTTGAATACTATGAATATGGCCATGTTGGCTTCAAGTTTCAATTCAGCTAATCCGTCGTTACATTTAATGTGACTCTTATGTAGTATCGAGGACAAATACAGAATTGGTCGTTTTATAAACCCAGTATTTGTTCCAAAAAATTATGCTAAATTGGGAATTTGTCAAGCAATTTACGACGGCAAAGAGAATTCCATGCACTTGAAGCTGTCAGAAAAGCGCGTCATTTTAAGGGACAAAAGTGAATATAGCTATTTTTTACATTCATTTAGCATGACAAAACACAATATGCCTACGAGTAGCTAATCAAAACACAAATTCAACGTTATATGGTTCTCTTTATTATAGTACAAAATATCAAATTTGTTTTTGACAATAAAAACATTTAAACAAACACCGACTTCAACACTTAAAGATATGCCAAAAGGAAAGTTGTAAACCAGCACATTTAAATGGTCAGTTGGTTGAAAATTCAATAACAACATAACAAGAGAAAACGATGTCGAAATTAAAATACAGAACAAACCAACATGTCATCGTTTAAAAGGAAATGACCAATAAACATTGAAGCATTGAAACAGGGCTAGCTCCTCGTCGTTACACCCAGTGGATGTTAGTTCCATGACAAGATCATTCCTATTGTATGAGTTATGTCTTAAATAACAAATCTAGTTATTCTAAATCAAGGCATTGCAAGAAAAGGCAAATGTTTATATACGTTGGCATGCTTGGTGCCCACACCCCTTAAGTTTATCACGATAACAAGTGATCAATTTTCATTGGATGGAACACATCAGGCCGTAAAGTTGCCGACAATGTTAAGGAAGGAATCATCTGATAAACTGCGTCTGATGTAGCCTAAATGTCTGATGTAAATCATTTTCTTGATGTCTCCCCTCAGAATATGCAGCACCACCATACACCCGTTGCACATGCGCAGCGTATGACTCCACATGGAACACCGGCTGGGAGTGTGGCAAACTGACAGGTGGAGTCAGATGCGGCATCATCCAACTTGTGAAACTTGGCCAGTTCAAGGCAGTGAAGGTGGAAGAATCATCCAAACACGCATCTCTCTTGAATGGCTTGCTGAGGATACTATCGATGGCAAAGGAGCTTGAAAATTTCACACTCGATGCAGTTTTGGAGACGGATGGAGACTCTGTGATATTTTGTGAGTCCTCGGGATGTTCAGAGACGTCTTCTAGACCTGTCTTTTTATTGATGCGCTTTCGTCTGCGTCGGAACACCCCATCAGCAAATGTGTACTCGCTGTGAGGATTGAGCATCCAATAATTGTCTTTTCCCCACGGCCTGGAAGGGTCCCGGAGCACTTTCAGAAAACAGTCGTTAAGTGATAAATTGTGCCTGACCGAGTTCCTCCAACCGGTGTAGGTGCCCCTAAAGAAAGGGAACTTTTTCATTAGGTAGTCATTTATCTCCGCCAGAGTCAGACGTCCCGAAGTGGAGTCACGTATAGCCATGGCAATTAGTGCAATGTAAGAGTATGGTGGCTTTGGTCTCCGTGTATATGGCTTGCTCTTGCTGTCAGCGCACGGAGTGGCAGGTGTCGGGCTTTGAGCTACGCAATCTCCATCTGATCCCAGCTCCTCCTCGCCCGACAGAGGAGAGCGCACACTGCCCTCGGCATCGCTACACAGTTCCAGAGATTTCATGTCGAAGTGACTTCCACAAAACACTTCCAGTTTCATGTTTTCGGTTACTTCTGCCAGTTGTATATCCAACTAAATCGGATGCCCAAGTAAAAGAGGCACGTCGTCAAAGAGTCAACGGTTTCGTCTGTATGTAAGTGTTAAAACGCCACCGTCAGATAAATCCCAGACACACCTAATGTTATCTCCGCGGTCATACCTTTAGGAGCAACAGATCTCGTCTCACCTTCTGGGTGTGTGTTGAGCACTTTATAGCAATTTCACCTCAGGAACAACCCAAGAGGGCGGGGTCAGATAATTTCGAGCGTTTAGCATGATAGGCTTCTGCTTCTGTTCATGAAACCTATAAATTTGTATATTTTACCAAGGACAATATTTAGGGTAATTTTGTGTTGTCTAACTCGTATTGGGAATCTCATTGTATTTATTAAACAAGCCGGTAAAAGTACATTCACAATATGGTATTTTTTGCCTCACCTGTGGAATTGGATCAGCCAATGAATGGAGTTCCTTCTGGAGATTTTTATTACCTGGGACAACCAGGTGGCGTACGTTTGCTTTGCATGGTTTTAGGTCGTACAATTGTTCTTTTGGAGAATCTTAAATGCTATATTCAAAATTGTGTGTGTCAGAATCTTAGTTGAATCATGCATTTGTTGTTTAATTAATCATTATGCTTGGATTAATATGTGGTAGAAACCTCAAACAATTAAGATTACAGCCTATTAATGTTATATTATCCCCCACCACCTGTATGACACTTGGATCTGTTTTGGTGTGTGAAGGTTCCATTCCATCACATGAAGCTCAGATGATATTAAGTGTGTACCTCCATGTCATACTCAAAGAACCATCTGCATGTCAAATAAGATCAATATAAATGACTCATTCTGCAGTCTTCAAAGCTGCTTCTGATTAGGATAACTGATCTTGTGCGACATTATGCATACAACATGTTTTTCTTTCCGTTTGCACACATTTCTTTGAACCATCGAAATTGGAACCATCTGAATATATCTTACAATGTACTATTCATGTGTTTTATATACTTTGTGCTGACTGGAAGAAAAACATTTGAAATGTTTATTCTTTGGGGGAGTTATGTTATTATCTATAGGGGAATTATTGGCAATTTATTCTCATGCTGTTGTGTCTAACATTTGAAGAGGGTAAAACTTCTGGATGTCAGGGCTACAAAGACAAAGTCAAAACAAATGGTCTGAAAGTAGCTTACAAAGTGTGATCACTTTCAAGAGCTCTCGAGTTTGCACATCAAAGCTCCTTGTTTTGGTGCAACTGGAAACGTGTTCATGCCAACCTGACAGCTCGCATAGAGATCAGGACTGTTGTTTGTGTGATTGTTAACTGGCAGCTAGTAGATACCTGCACAGTCTTGGTCCTGCCTGTTATTGTAAACCACGATAGAGCTTCTCTGACGACAAATGACTCATCTCTAAGGCATCTCCAATACATTTTGAAATCAACAGCTGGGAGTTTACAGACTTATAGAAACTGGGTTACAGACTTATAGAAACTGGGTATGGCTCAGGAAGTGTGAACTGTGGAACTGGTAAGAGGCCGTGGATCAGGAAACATTCTGGAAGATGGGCCATGAATCCAATTTTCAGCCTCTTTGCATTAAAATGATGGTTGTGTCTCTTTTAGCAAAAAAGAAAACCAAAGTGTTTGTTTTTTAAGAGTCAAGAAACACGCATCTGTCTCCCCGTGGCGTTGTTGGCGGTCTGTTACGTCCCTTAATCTGGGGAAGCCCACGATAAGGAGAAAAACACAGGTTGTGAAGTGTAAGCTTGTGTTGTTTACCATGACGCCAGGGCTGGACTGGGAGAAAAAAATGGCCCTGGCATTTTTGCTCAGATCGGCCCACCACAATCGGTCGGACACCACTGGAGCCTGTTAAGAGATGTGATTGGGCCAGCCCAGTGTCAGTATGGAAAATGAACCAATGGGCAGCTGTCCTTGCTTTATGGGCCGGTCGTTGGCCAATTTTAAGTTTATAAAAAAAAATAGACAAATACATGTATATATATATATATATATATATATATATATATTATATAAAGATTTATATATATATTAAATATCATATCGGCCCCAAGTGCATCGGCCCACCGGGCATTTGCCCGGTATGCTAGATTACCAGTCCAGGCCTGCATGACACTGAACCAAAATAAGTCCATCCACCTCAGCTGGTCAGGACAGGGGACAGGCAGGGTAGGAGCTATCCATGTGCAGGGCCTCCGACTGATAAAGGCTAATGGTATGACAGCAGCAATGATGAAGTGGCAGTTCATCAAGTGCCACAGGCCTCTTCCTCTAACCCCTTCGGAAGGGGACATGCTACTAAACAGGGCCGTGGAGCTGGTGCTTGAACAACTTTGTGCTTTCTCCCATGGCTAACGCCGGTAATGTCATTACCATTGAGCACCACACCTTTGCTCAGAATCCCTGCTATGTTTACTCCAGATGTATGTGAAACATTCTCCTCCCACACACATTGCTGGGTTCACCTGGCAGTCATGCTAAACATAATAGCCCATCCTTCTGTTGCTTTGGCACTTACACTCCTTGAGAACACCATGCCAGTACTTTTATGGGTCCTGAGTCTGAAAGTGACTTGTCTCGTTTTGCCTTAACGCTAAATCGGCAAGCGAAAACCATAAACGGTGGTCCGATATGTTGACAGCGTGAAGGTGCCACATGTTCATTCGCAGTCCAGGCACTGCAGCACTCTGTTTACGAGAGCTGTGAGTGCTGTGACGTGTGGGCAAGGAGTGGGTGTTTGTGTAGCAGACTCGAGTGCCATAATCTGTTTGTGCTGTCTGTGACACCCAATCCAGGGTGAAGTCACTGTTTTTACAGAGTTCTCTGTTGAGTATAGATTTCTGTAATCCAGTCCCACAATGACTGAGGCTCAAATGGCATGTATGCATTCTTGTAAGCACATGTAGCAACTTGTGTCTGTTGCCTGTGTGTGTCCATGTATACATCTAGAGCCTCTGAAATAGTAGCTAAGGGCTTTGGCAGGTAGGAAAACATGGGAGACCAGGTTAAAGTCCACATAGGTTTGCTGTCATTACATTTCACACAAGGATCCAAGAAGGTCAGATGATAGGCTGTGCTTGTAGAAGACCATCCAAGAGCGCCATTCAAATGAGGACTTTACCATAGACTGCATTTGTTTTTCGTCCACGTAAGCATAGTCTCAACTATTTCAATCCCAATGAGGTTTTACACAGGTTTTCATTTGAACCTTATGGTGATTGACAGCTGCTCCTTCTACCTCATTCCTCTTACCTAAATCAAGATTCGAGCAATGAGATTTATGAAGACATTAGATTACATTCAGCGCCTTGCCACAGGCCCTGCTGTAAATCAGATAAGGTCCTCTGGTTAATGAACACCCACATACACAAACACACACACACACACACATACGTGTTAACATACAGCACTGACAGGCACAACTCACTCGAAGTACACATTCAAACATTCACCATTTCCGGAATCCAATTCTCAAAATGATTAGATGTCTCACTTTTTAGTGGGCCCACACTGAACAGATTTTTTCCTAATGACAGAGCTTACTTACAGTTTACACATGCCTGTCCACAGTCAATGCATTTAAACTGTACATGCTTACCTAATACAAACAGTATGCATATATACATTGCATGTATAAAGTACATACTGTCCTGGCCTCAAAACCTCTGGCACAGAATGGAATTCCATAACGTGCTTTTATTTGCAGAAGAGTGAATTCTGAAACACTCTGAGTGGCTCTGTGAACGTCCCGAACTTCTCTCCATTGACAGCCGTAGCCAAATAAACAGCGGCTTGTGACTTGCAGCAGAACTGTAAGCCGACTGGGCACGGCTGCGAGTCCTGAGAGGAGTAGTCCCAGACATGTGCCCTCTAATTCCTTCCTTCTGCCTCTGTTTGTTTCCAAAGGAAAATGACTGTCAGTCATACCAAGAGGCCCAGACCCAAACAGCTCCCAGAACACTGAGCTGTTGTACACACCAGAGTGAGAGAAGACGAATGGATGGAGGTGAAGAGGTTTAGAATGGCTGTACAGGAGGAGTGAGAAGGAGAGAGACGCAAGGATCGGGCGGCTAGATTTGTCAAGGGAAATATTACATTTACAGATATGGTGGATTTTTCAAGGTTAACATCACAGACAGGTGCAAGGCTTTCAAAGTCCCAGACACAGTGATGTTTGCTTATTCTCTCATTCTTCTCCAACAAATGGACAGAACTGTATGTACTGTTCTGATGTCTTTGATTCTATATTGTTATGCACTGGTGGACTGATATGTTTGTTGAGGTATAACCTAATGGGATATGGTCAAACGACATCATGTTACTGTAAATAGGTTCTGAATCCCATGGCTCTACCTATTGTGCTGCAGATGATGTCTGGCCTGTGGGTTTAGTTTTATGTTTTTCTTGCAGTTTCCAAAACCATTCATAGAAAAATATACAGTGATGGTGTGGTTTGTGGAGTGGGCTCTGGCACTGGCAGACTAGGTTGTTCCAAGAGCACCAGCTGTCCTATGGGACATCACTATTGCCCTCCATTTGGGGGTAATCTCACCAAGGACATCAAGAGTGAGAATATGTTGAGCTGCATTTTCTGTAAAAACAAATATATATATATATATAATATAATAATACATCAACAAAAAGGGGAGTGTCACCACAGCACAGCCAGGGAAGCCAATGTCACTTCTGAAGTGAAAGACATCTTTGAAGTGTTGGAAGTATTTCAGTAATGTAAACTGTGGAGATGTACAGTCTAAAAATATCCTGTCCTCTAGAACTCTACCTGCCACAGAGAAACATCTACACATATAGCTCCTGGCCTGTCTCTTTGGCTCTAAGGTATCAAAAAGCATTTGCGTGCGATGGGCTGATCCTTTGGAGGTGTTTGGATGTCATGCTAAAGATGACATGGCTGAGACCATCAAGATCATGGAGGCACTCTGCTGAACAGGGATCAACTCAGAGGCTCAAAATAGACATGGGATTCCAAGACGATTCCAGACATTCCTTCGTGTTATTTGTGACAGGAGTGCATTTATCCCTCATTGTACAATACATTCCACCTTCACATATTTCGTCAGTCAATAATTACAGTGTTTTGACAGCTCTGTTTTCAAACCGCTTTACCGGTACTCAGTGCCCAACTAAGCTTTCTGTTTTTGCACAAACGTGTGTGCTGTTGGTATTAACAGCATGGCTTACAAAATACATTGTTTCTTAACAATGGGGTTCCACCTTCTAAGCCACACTTTGCTTTTGTAACCAGTTCTCTATCATATCAAAACATGTTCCATAAGGATATTGCAACGTAAAGACCTTTCCCCTTGCACCGACCAGAAAGCATCTCAAACATAAAAAGGGGGAATAGTGTTTAGAGTAATAGCAAAGTCAGTTTACGAGAGATCAATTGGCTTTACAGTGAAACAAGGTCAAGGGTTTTGAAGATGTGTAAACAAAACTCAAGTGATCTCATGCCCGCCGATAAGAAAAGTAGCAAGCAGGGTGGAGGAGCAGGTTCCCACTTGTTGCTGGCTTCAGAAGTTTCTATTTTGGTTTTGTGGTCTCTTTACCTCAGAGCAAAAGTACATGATCTGCCAAGCAGATGGGAGGCAAAAAATGTATCACAACTGACAATTAAAGTAGTAGGGAGATAAGGTTATCTACAGGTTAGATGTCAAAGAACATGGATCAGTATGTGCAGTTCTGGAAATGTAAGCAACCTCGAATTAAACGGTACTATGTGACTTGCCATCGATTTATTTCACAGACGCAGATCCCAGCAAAGCCTCACACAGTGCCGGGTCAAGACGTCAAGTACTAAACGATTGGAACAGCTCTGCTCTCGATGGAATGAACCCTGATAATTTACTGCTCTGTCAGACTGCAATTAAAAAGGAGTTCTCTCATGTCTTAACCCTGCCATCGGCTGTGATGGATGGGGCAGACAGACTGTTTCAAGAATAATATTGGAGGCCGAGTTGAACACTAGCAGAGCTGTAACATGGGGAATCTCATTACCACCTCTGCGGTTAACGTGGCATGGAAAGCATCGCTTGTTCTGGACTTTCTTACATTTGGATTTAGATCAAGAGGTTTAATGGCCACAGCACCAAATAGAAAGTCTTCACTGAGGTCTTTCCTAGTCAGGATCTTTAACATCACTTGGGGGGGGGCTGAATCTATACAATGAAAGTCAACAGGGACGGTAAGGATTGGAGGTGGGTAAAAGGGAGAGTGCACGCAGATATCAGTGATGCATTCAGTGACAGCCGAAGAGGGCACACAGTGATGTGTTTGTGGAGGTGAAAAGGTGACAAACATAAAAATACTCTCGACTGAGACAATAACATTCCTTGATGCCTTTTCACAGTTGTGTCCCGGAGGCCAATTAGTCTTTCAGCGCTTCCAAGTTCCAAGGCTCATCTGGTCTCATCCAGCCCGGCGCGAGAACAGGTCCTCCTGGGTTCGACCTGGAGGGAGCTAGGGCGCCAAGGAAGAAGGGGTGGGAGGTAACATATGGAGGGTGGGGGGGGGCACGGCGGTATGGAGGTTAGGCGGGGGGGATCTTGTGCAAACCCTCTGCGTGAGTACAGAATTTGGCTCTTCGCTCGTGTTTAGACAGAGGGAAGGCAAAGAGTGTGTGTGTGGGGGGGGGGGGGGGGGGGGGAGTGTGAACGGTGCCAAGAGAGCAGCGTTCGCACTCCCTAAGAACGAGAATGAGAGAAAGAGAAACGCTCGATAGGAAAAAAGGACTGGAAGTTCCTGAATGGGGTTAGCCTCACCGCGGTGTGGGCCGATAACAGACGGCCCCAGCGTGTGCTTCAGGGATCACTCTTCTCCGTCCTTCTCCCCCCTGGGTGCCTGGGTGGCGTGTGAGGGACCGGCGGAAAGAGAGAGACGGAGCTACATGAGCTGTTACTGACAGGCAGGCGCTACATTACTGGAGCAGCTGGCCTGGCGCTGTATCATGATGGGGGGAGAGGCCAGATAAACATCTTATTGTGGATAGGCACGCCAACCGCTAACGTCAAAGCTAGCTGGGATGGGAGGCTTATCCATGAAGCCAGAGTCGTAGAGTTGTGCCCCAATGTATTTGGGATTCACTGAAGGTTCTGAGAATGTATTTTCTGACATGATGAGGCAGGCTATATTTTCTGAGCACTCTGAAAGTGAGACTTTTTGTGGTTTGTGCAACTGCCAATTTACAGTACTGTACATGCACCCCATTCAGCAAGATTCCATGTCAAGCAGCATTATTTACAGTGAACACCCATCTTAAACCAGGATTTCTGTAGATGTGTCATCTGTTTCCCTTCCATTAAAAACTCACCACTCATCCGTTTAGATTTCATTAGATTAGCACCACTAAGGAAAAGCTTTAGGACTAAAAAAAAAAGCTCTAGAAGAGAAAAATTGATTTCAAGAATTTATGATGAATTGACCATCAACTTTAGGATACATTCAACATAGAAATGTATGTACTTAATTTGCTACAATTTTAAATAAATACCAAATATATTGTTAATATCCATTTAAATATTTGCTTATCCCACAGAGTATCACCCTCATCCATACCTTATTTAACGTGTTATAAACCACACTTCTGAAGTGCAATTGTAGTTACAAATAAAGTAACAACTCTAACGTTGTTGTTGTTACAGATGTACTATATGCACCAGATTTGTAGGTTAGCTTAACATAGAAGATGTTCTACAAGAATTCTTATGCAGTGCATCCGAGAACATCAACACCACGAATGTTGTTTTCAGTCTTTATTTTAATATATCATCTATATTGTCCCTCATAAATCCCTCTCTATGACGCACAGTGCAGTTTAAAGTGCAGTATATTGTTACATTTTGTTCTCTTAGAAAGTAATAAACATAACATCACATTTCAATGATTTCTAACCAGATGTAATTATACTTTTCCGGTCATAAATCCTGTGTTGCTACTAAAGAATGGCTCAATCTCTTCATGGAGTGGATCATTTCTTTTTAAAGACAGTTATCTGTCAGTCTACAGCATCTGAATTTTGAGAACATCAGGTTCATCTTCACCTGTAGGTAACCTTACTCTCTAATTACTTTAATTGACAGTCTGGATGTATTTTTTGCTGCTATCTGTTTGGAAGCCTGTGTTCCCAAGCCCTCAGGTGAAGAGACCACAGAACCTAAATAGAAACCAATCCGAGCATTAAACAGGCAGCAGCATGCTCCTCTCTCTGGCTTCTCTGTGCCATGTGTTGTGTGATGCCGTCAATTATCGCAATCGTGCTATTTATTCATGTGAGTGTGTTTGACCTGACCGTTCACAGAAGAGCTAGCTATTAGACGTACGCCTAGTTCCAATCTCGTTACGTTGTGTTGTCGCAAGAAAGCCCAACAATGACATAGTGGTGAGTTTTCCCTTTGCCATCTTGGATAAGCATGACTGTTGGGCTTGATTCATGTGATGGCAGTTTGGTGGCTGTATCCAGCGCCAGGCGAGGGCAGAGCCTATATAACAAAGGTGGCTTCTGGCTCGTGAACATGTTCATCCTCCACACATGTAGCATTCCCATCAATGTCACTGTCCTGGCAATCACAGAGATTAGTGTGAAGAAGTTGACCTGTGGTTAACCTTTTACTATCTGAGTTATTAACATTCATTTCCCTGTGCGGTGGCAAACACTATCTATTGTTCTAACATGCTGCAGATTTCAGAAGGGCTCTATGTTATCAAACTGTAGCTTAGGCCAAAATGACAGGAATGTGGTTGTGCCGTTTTTTTCACTATTTGCATTTTGATTCATGTCTAGGTGAACTCCCATCTCAATGCCATCATGTGGAGTCACAATGAGGAACTGACAAGCCACAGACAGCAATGGTAGGGGAGTGAATCTCCTGTCAGTGGTTTGAATTTTGTATATGTATTATACCTTTATTGTACAGGCAAGTCATTGAAAACAAATTGTTTACAATGGCAGTAAAGTGCTCAAAATCTGATTTTGTTTGTGTAACCCCATTAATCTGACTTGTCTCAACCACCTGGATCAAAGCCGTGGAATTCAAGAGCTTCATGTTACCTTGTCATATGACTTTGAAAGGTTTGACTTCTTAGATATTTGAGGTAATGTGGTATTTGGCATGTTTGATTTCATGGATACATTGGCAGTTTGCATTCAGTATCTGACTAATTAAACCAACCGATTCCTTTGAACATACTCGCCAATGCATTAGTCACGCATTTGCAACTTAGTGACTGTTAAGCTTAGGCTATTAATTTGTATGGTAAAGTTTTAGGTTAGTCACGCGAGAAGACAAAGCGTTAGTAGCAGACTAGCGCTATAATGATTTGAACAAAGGAGTAGTTCAAGGACAAAACTCCACACCTGGTTGTTCCCACTCATGGACACGAGCCAGCGTTCCTGGCCACCCCAGTTGGGATGCTTCTAAGTCCTTATCAAGCTGTCGCGTGAGGACACGGTCAGATGCCCTGTGCCCAAACATTTAAAACATGTTTTGTGAGTGAACGTGTGGGATCCAGATTACATCGTTGATACTGTAAAAAACGTTTGTTGATACAAATCTGGGGAGATACTGTCTGCGCTCGGGTAGAATAGCAAGTCTGAAAGAAACATAACACAGTGACCAGTGAAGGATCTCATGGCATACGGTGACTGAGTTATCCTGCACTCATAAATAAATGAACACTCAGTGTCAAGCCATAAATCCAAATTCACGCGACTTTCCGCACCTCTCCCTCTTTGAACGGACACGGTCTGTTTGTTTATATTTACAGGGTTTCTATAAAAACAGAGGTCTTGACCTCGACACCTTGCGTGTATTAGCCTGAGAAAATGACTATTTACAGTGAGGCTGTGAAAAAAAAGTATTTAAAAAGGTGTTAGCAGAGCTTAACCTGCCTCAGAAACGTTTGACTTTTTTTCGCCTTTAAAAGCTTTCAGCTTCGGGCCGCTTTCGTGCAGACAAGGAAAAAGAAAAAAAAAACTGTGACGGTATCCCCCTTCAGGTGAAGTGTGCTTAGATAATATCACCGTAACTACATCCACAGAACCTGTTTGGGTTATTTTCAAATAAGAGAAATGGGAGAAAAAAACGCACCGCCTTGACAACAAAGAGCCCTGCGTGCAAGAGGGAGGAGGAACTCCCTTCAGGTGAGCGTGGGCTTTGCACGAAACTGACGCAGGTTCATTGGAGCACACCTCTTCACATTTACGCAAGCCGGAGTCAATGAAAGGGCAGTCATCAGATTGTTTTTTTTTATAAGATAGTGCCACAGTCAATGATAATGATTAAGCTTATTCCGATTGCATCAAGTTTTTATTTTGTTGATATAGATTACGCGGTTTTTATTGTCTAATCACTCTAATGTAGGCCTATCCTTTCTTTTAAACTGTCACTAAGAATAACCTTGAAGTTTGTGTTTGTGACTCGAACGTTGCCTGTTATGCCAACCTCTAACCTATTCTGCCTGTACTGTGTGTGTTAGTGTTCTGTTCTTCATGCTTATTCGATGTGCATTTACTTCAAATGGATCTGAATGCTTCTTTTGAGATTTGTGTTAGTTTGTGTCGAAATCAACATAGGCCTAGTATGTTTCTAATGTGGGTTTATCCTCAATAAACAAAACTCCCTGGTGGTCTGTGTGTGAAATAGGTGTGTTTGTGTCTGTCCGTGTGCGTGTCAGTGTGTGTGTCTGTGTGTGTCCATCCGTCCTCCCCACACATGCATGGGCTTGTGTGTGTACAGTGTGGGTGTGTGCACACTGTATACTTGCATGCATGTGTGTATGCATGTGCGTGTGTTAATGTGTGTGAGAGAGGAGCAAGCTTCGTGTGGAGGATAGCCAGCTTCATGGATGCTGGTGCAGTCAGCAGAGCCAAATTCAAACTGACAGCAGAGTTTAATGATATTTATTTCCATGCCACGTGCTGCCAGACCTGTTCTGGATCTGCTGTCGTTGTCGGGGTCTAGGTTCTGCCCAATGGGCCTGCGTCGGGTGTGTGCCGGCCTGCATGATTGTGTTTGGGGAATGTTTACAGTTCGATTTGAGTGTGTGTATGTACGTGTGAGTGAGGCGGGCGGTGGGTTGTGTGTGTGTGTTCATGCGTGTGTGGGAGAGTGGGGTGTGTTTGCTCGTGTGTGCCCTTCCACATATCACCTCTCCATTTCTTCAAGGGAGCGTGAATGCGTGAATGCTGTCAGACGTAATGGCTCTTTAAGTATAGTGTGAGTGTAGACAGACTATCATCCAGGTGAATTAGCTTGCACCTTCCTGTCATGGAGAGCAGAATTACTGTCCCTGCTCTGCCATCCATCACCCCTCCCTCCATGAGCCCTACGGTGGAGCTCCACCATATCAGCACTCTGCTCAACATCACCTCTGCCGTCAGGCCTGCCAAAAGTTATGTTCAGAGCAGGCCTCCTCCAGCAGGCCCTCCCACACCTCATCCAGCAGGCCCTCCCAAACCTCGTCCACCAGGCCTTCCTCAGAAAGAGACCACACTGACTGAACCAGCAGCACCATGGATGCGTTTAGCATTTTGTTGGGAAATCTTCGGCGACAGTGTGGCGTATCGTCTCGGGGGAAATGTGTTCTCATCATTGTGTGTGTCACAGTATCACTGTCGACCTTGTCACTTGTGTAAAGAGAGTGATGTCAGTCACAGTAAACCAGGGGAACAGTTGCCATACAAAAGCCCTCCCTTCTTCTCATGTTTCCATATGGTGTGAGCCATTCCCTAGCCTACAGTATGATTCCTAAAGGTGACTGCTGAGGTGTTGGTTACAGGACAGCAGATATCAAATCCAGTCAAAAATAGGGGCGGTATCAAGGCCGGTATCAAGGCCGGTATCAAGGCCGGTATCAAGGCCGGTATCAAGGCCGGTATCAAGGCCGGTATCAAGGCCGGTATCAAGGCCGGTATCAAGGCCGGTATCAAGGCCGGTATCAAGGCCGGTATCAAGGGCATCACACAAGGGGAGCTTGTAAAACATTGTTTTCAAATCCATGGGTTTAAGTAGCTGTGTCGGCGAGCAGACGACTCCTAGCCTCGATGCTTTTAGCCTCATCAGCAATGCTGCTCCTTTGTCCCGCTTCACCCACTCGCTTCTAAAGGTTGTGATCGAGAGTCTCAATGTGCTTGAGTATCTCCAGTGGTGCTCCAGACAAACAGCCCCTCTGTACAGCCTCGGCCTACATGTGGAGAAGCACGACAGAGACAAATCATCAGCTCGGATGTTCAGATCAAATCATCAGATCAAATGAATTTATTCACTCAATGGAAACTTCAGGCCAATCAATTGGGTTGTTGAACACCCGCATGCCTTGTGTGGGGAGTGAGTCATGTTCATTAGAAAAGGATGTTCCTCGTAGTGACATTGACCTGACCTGGTTTCCCAGTTCAGAAAGATGCTACAGGTGGCTGCCATCACCACATCCTGATGCTTTACTGCTAATGACACCTGCTGTTGTTACAGAATTGTATGGTGGAACTAACTTCCTGGAAGGTTTCATAAGGATAGGTCACACCAGGAAGGAATAGTTGAATGTTTGTGAAGGAGTTCCCCTACAGCCTCCCATAACACATAGATCAACCAGAACGAGAAATTAAACATGATTAATCCACATGTTGTGAAATATGTACCTGTTGTGTTTGTGTGGGAATGTGTGAGTCAGTGAGTTTGTATTTTTGTGTGTGTGTGTGTGTGCAACCCAAGTTGGTGTGCGTGTTTGCCAGCCAGGTTGGTGTGTGCGTGTGAGAGAGAGAGGGAGAGAGCGTGTGTGTGTAAGGGATAATATTTCAGGAAGGGCGTGTTTGTGTTTCCCACCTGAGCACAGTGTCTGTGGTGGTTTTGTTCAGGGCTTCTTCGATGACACTTCCAGTCTAAAAATAACCTGCAATTGTTAGTCTCTTACAGATGCCTCCTTGTCTAACGTTTAGCCCCTTAATAATCTCTAATGATTTATGTAGAGGTCTAAGGGCTGTCAAGTTACAGACGTCATCATGTACGTCAGTCTAAGGAATGTAACCACACTAGAAAGGCAGATTCGATCTACAGCCCGGGTCTTCTTCTGGGTACATTTGGACTCTGGTAATGTTATATATCAACACACAAAGAAAAGCCACAACTAATGCGAGTTATCCAGTATCTGAAGACCATTGTAGACACACCTGTTGCTGGGTCTTAGTATAACTGTGACTATTGCCTCAGGTAAAATATTACTCTGGTGATTCTGAGTATGGCAAGAGAACACCATTTTGTATCATTTGAAGGGCTGTAAAGCACAAGCTACCCATGTCAATAGTTAGTTTACAAATTGAAAGTGAGGCATTCTTTTTTTTCTTAAACACCTTCCCTGCTAATGTTTATCTGTCTTGACATGTGACATGTCTAACATGAGGAGAATGCAATCGGTGTGAATGTGAACGTCTACACAAGTCAGCACTGATTTGGAGAAGATGAGAGAGAGAGAGAGAGAGAGAGAGAGAGAGAGAGAGAGAGAGAGAGAGAGAGAGAGAGAGAGAGAGAGAGAGAGAGAGTGAGAGAGCGAGAGAGAAAAAGAGAGAGAAAATGAGAGAGAAAATGAGATGAGAGTGTGAAACCTCAACCTATTTTATCCCATCACTCCTTCCCCAAATCTACAGCCATGAAAGAACGGAACACAGCCTCTCCAGTACATTGTTGAGGTGAGAGATTCTCCCAGGTTAGCCCGACTTCCCTCGTCAGGGACAGGAGCCACCCCCCCACCCCCCCATGGCCATAAAGGTGCGTGAGAGATCCTGTTCCACCCCATTTCATTATTCAGTCTCCAGCCATTGGATTTGCGTCATCAGATAGGCTTGAACGTTCACCAAACAGTTGTCTATATAAACATTCCTGATGAAAGGGCGAAAAACATGACAGCCACACAGTGAAACGTTGGCCTTTGATGATTCTGCTAAATCTAGACCAAATCTAAATTTAGACACTAGACCAACAGGACCAGTACTACAGCCAGAATGTGGTGTGTGCTGGAAAGTATGTGATAGTCAGGGTGGCCAGACTGGACTTCCTCCTTGTCTTCACATCTCTTCCTCCCTGGCTCCTCACTCCTGCTCATGAAGATGCAGATGGTTGGAATGACCCAATACACTCATATTTACAGCATCGTTTCATGTGACAGTACAGTTGGATTGAGCTCTTGAAATCAGGTGTTTTCCAAGTCCACTAGAGTCTCCGCAAGAAGGGCCGAGGAACATTCCGGGGCTGCCCCGGAGCGTCAGGGTGTGTTAACGTCTATCACTTCAAGCAGAGGATCTGGTTGTGGCCTACAAGGAAACACCTGCCAAAGCCGGTCTCGTTATCAGTAGTACATGTTTAGGAGAGGGAGAAGGGGGCGGAGCTCTGAAAGGCCCTGGGACACGCTGACAGATCACAGAGACATAAACAAGCCCAGACACAAACAGGGATCTCACGCACAGCTCACTCAGGCCTTAACAACACAGTGCCACAGAGTACAGCTGCTTTCCTGTCATATAGTAACAAAATGGAGAGAAATAACACAAGCCAGTTGTTTGGTGAATTTTCATAATTTTCTTGTTGATTGCTTTGTTTGGTTTTGTATTGTTGTGAGCCATGGTGCGGTTTATCCTACTCGTCTGGACCAATGTTTCACTGCTGCTTTTGGTTCCCTGCGGTCTCGGTCGGTTGGAGTTTTTGGTCAGTTGGTGACGTAAACGCTAATGCCTGTGGTCACCTGGCCTGCTTTGTTCTAAACAGGGAACGTGTGTTCAGAGACGCTCAGCTGGGGTCCCACTCTACCTTCCCCAGGAGGCCAAGCTGGCAGAAGGACAACTGTGGGAGAGGATGTTTTCTTTTCTACACCCCAGTGTTTGTCGAGTCTGGGCTGGGGGGGGGGGGGGGGGGAGCAAGGGTCGGAGAGGGGCTAGGTGAATCGCAGGGAGGCGGGGTTGGTTCTAATTTGGTCCCTGGACTGGACAGGGGAGGGGGTCTCTCTCTAGGGGGTCTTTGGTCCGTCTCTTACCTTCGACCCGGCCCGTGACATCAGAGGGAGGAAGGGCACCGGAGCACGCCAGGGCGCAACAGGAACAGGAAGACTCGTCCTTGTGATGTCATCACAGACACTTTCCACTCCTGAACTCTGAGACTCCTCTCCTAGCTTTCTAATCATGACTTTCGAAACACTGATTGTTCAAGTTCCCAACCTGAAATCCTATACGACGTTTAGGTTGGTTGATTAACACATTCAAAAGGAAGACCCACCAAGTCGCTTTCGCCAGTTGTAGTTTTCCTTTAATACATCACATCCAATTCTTGAGTTGACTTTGAAGTGCATCAACAATAGCGCTAACGGGAATGATATCTACGTATAATGCTCTGGATGATCTGGGAACTCAATCAAGACGCGTGAAGTGGACTTGTGTTCAACAATGGAGGGTCAAACTCCAAAGAGGCAGGCGCGATGAAAGAACTTCCTCCCTCTGACCTCAAGTCATTACCAAGCCTGTCACATTCAAGAGCCGGACCAAAACAAACCCTTTGTCAAAAGGATCTACATTCAGCTCAGGATCCCTTTGACAACAACGGCCAAGAAAACAACAAAAGCTGAAGCAAGAAGGCCAGAAACAGAGGAAAGGGCCCTCACAATAGCATTGTGACCTTTTAGAGAGACGTGAGAGGCTGACATTGTGTTGGCATTTTTCGTACCTTACAGAAGCAAGGCCAAGGGATCTGTTAGCATGGTAGCTTGACAGGATAATGTCTACTTACAGAAACCATCTTTTACAGTATCTGAAAAAGTTGTTCGGATGATGACCAAGCCATGCGTACATTTCTCTCAAGGGTTTTAGTCACTCTTGAGATCCAATCACCTGACCTTGACAACAATTGCATAGGCTTTCTCGTAAGAAAGCCGAAAGAAAAAGTGAAAATATGCTTTCGAAAATTGCTAACATACCAAGCGGCACAGGTGCAATAGGTTGGGCTGCAGCTGACAGCCTACCTCAGGCTTTAAAGGTGCAGGGGTGAACCCCGACACACTGCGTGTTATTTTAGAGACTCAGGAATGTTCATGCTCGGTGAGTTTTCACTTAGTTATCTTCTTACTGTGAAATGTTGAACACTTGACAGTAAAAAGGCAGTTTTGCACATCAACCCAGATTGCATGCTCAAAGTTGCCAGGACACGCTAGATAGAATAGACCAGTAAGAAAGATCACATACAGACACTATGAGCTGTGCTTCACTTGATGTTTTTAGCAAATGGGCTTACTGTAAAAAGGAATACTGTAGGCGTTGGCATCTTTTCACAGGCTGACCTTTATTCAAACGGTTCACTCCAGGACAGCCTCCAAAGAATTAAAGAGGGGAGTAGTTACAAAAACACAAAGGACACTGAGCCACTTGGAGGATCTCTGAGAACACGAACTGTAGGATCAAAGTGCAGAATGAGAACTACCATCCCATTACAGGGAATATGCTCAGGTGTATTGTAGTCTGTGTGTGCGTGTGTGTGTGAGTGTGTGTGTGCGCGCTTGTGTGTGTTTGTGTCTGCATTGTGTGTGCCTAGTGTTCTCTCTTCAAGGCCAACAGCAGAGGCAAGGCCGTATGTGGGTGTGGTGGTGACCTTCTGATAATGCAGTGTTGGACAACTCAGTGTCTGAATGCCAGACACACTTACAATGGACGGGAGATTGTCCATGTTCAACACTGGCCAGGAACCACAGACCGAATCGATTCAGATTATAAACCACTCATAGGTTAGCTTTCAAACTCTTGTAGATAGATAGATAAATAGAGATAGATAAATAGAGATAGATAAATACAGAGAGAGAGAGAGAGAGAGAGAGAGAGAGCGAGCGAGAGAGAGAGAGAGAGAGAGAGAGAGAGAGAGAGAGAGAGAGAGAGAGAGAGAGAGAGAGAGAGAGAGAGAGAGAGAGAGAGAGAGGATGGAGAGAGACAGACAGATTTTATGGTCAGATTAGTTCAACTCAATTTTGTCAATTGCATTGACCCTGTTTCTGTATCTGGAATGGGATTCGTCATGAAACAAAATATATAATGTGTGGATGTGTAGCTCATATCCACATTTAATGTGCCTTGATTTAAGAGGAAGTTTGTAATGTAATAATTGCTGTTGATGTTTGCTGTAACAAACGAAGAGCGCTGTCATTTCTTTTACAGCAGAACAGGAAAAGCTCTGCTCTTCACAATCCTTTCATATCCTGCTTCAGCAAACAAACAAGGGAGATTCAAAGACTCAACAAGAAGATCTGCCAACCCGCATGTCATGTATTGGGTTAGAAAAGTCACATGTTAAGGACCAAGAAATGGAAGGTTGTAGCCATCATGGCATGAGACTGTTCATTGTTGTGGATATTTTGTAAAGGCAGAACTTCCATGCCGTGATTAAATTCAGTATGTGCTATCTGATTAAGTATTACGTAAGATAACACAGCAGTTAACCCTTGTGTTATCTTCGGGTCGTTCTGACCCATCAGTCATTGTGACCCACCGTCGTATTGCGACAACTTTACCGCATACAAAAACAAAGTGAAGCATTTTCTTTTAACCGTTGGGCTGTCTCAGACCCTCCACATTGCGAAGGTTAAAATAAAATTATTTTTATTTGTTTTTGTATTGGGTAAAATTGGGTAAACACAACGATGGTTCGTTATGAACCTTTGGGTCATGTGACCCGAAGGCAGCACGAGGGTTAAGGAAAGTGGATTTAAGTCATTAACTCTTTCATGGTCATTTTCCTGGCATAGGTTCAAAAGTGAACATGTCCAAGTTGTGTATTCTGCAGGTATGAAGTTACATTTACATTTAGCAGACGCTCTTATCCAGAGCGACTTACAGTAAGTACAGGGACATTCTCCCCGAAGCAAGTAGGGTGAAGTGCCTTGCCCAAGGACACAACGTCAGTTTGCATGACCGGGAATCGAACAGGCAACCTTCGGATTACTAGCCCGACTCCCTCACCGCTCAGCCAACTGACTCCTGTAATTTAGTCTGGCAGTCACCTGTTCTGGCCATGTGTTTACATTTCACTGTGTGTGGGCGGGCATGTAGGTATGTAGTAGAGTGGTTTCTTGGGTGAGAGCAACACCTGTTTGTTGATGAAAGAAGAGGACAATAATGTACAGCGACTACCATCTTGGGTCATATCAATATCTCTCACAATGGAGGCAACCAACATCTTCTTTCGGTTTGTTTTACGAAAGCCAGTTGGGTTCTTGTCTTTTCAGGCAGACACACACCATCGCTGTCTTTAAAGCTGTCTGGCAAGTCTCATGTAAACAGTCTAAAGATAGGCAATGGGGCACGCACACAAACAGACCTGACATTCCTCTCTATTGTTCTGTGGTGGTTATACAGATGATCTAAATGAGGTAAGAGATGACTGAAGAGTGTGTGGGGGGAGACAGAGAGAAACCGTCTCCTCAGTAAACACAACTGACTCATGCCCCTGTGGTTCCATGCTGATGTGTTGACATGGGTGACTCCTGTCTGGCACGCAATGTGGGTTTAGGTACATAGGCACACCAGGCTGACTGGCTGGCTGAATGACTGGCTGGCTGACTGGCTGGCTGAATGACTGGCTGAATGGCTGGCTGAATGGCTTGCTAACTGGCTGGCTGAATGACTGGCTGGATGAATGACTGGCTGGCTGGCTGGCTGACTGGCTAATTGATGACATTATCTTACAGTACAAACAAAGAGACTGATTGGTGGGTCGAAATCTACAACCGACCACTTTGCATTGCAACAATGTTTTTTCTTTTCTTCCATAAACCCACTGGCCCATCTCCAAGTAATCAATGCCAGCCTTATTGTGAAATACTGTCACAAATGGGCTTGGGAAGTAAAGTGAGGACATTAAACTGCTCGTCTTTTGTTAAGGGTGACCTACAAGCTTTACTGTATGAGAGATGTGTAACCTTAGAGTTCAAACACTTCCATGACTCCCATGATATCCATTGTGTGTCAATGAGGCCAGAGTCTCTGATTAACAACCATACACCAAGAGCTGAGTGACACATCAGCAGGTGATCATGTGGCCTGTCTTCATGGGCTGTGTTCTGTCCCAGGTTACTTGAGATGGGGGAGTGGGGCTGTCTCAGACTGTCTCTGAGGGACTGTTTGGTTTATGTAATCGCTCCACACCTGCACTCATTCTGGCTCTATCCATTGCAACATCCTGGATTTGACTGAATGAGAATCACATGAACATTACGTGTGAAAGATAGACAAAGGCCTTAATTAAATGAGTACATGATATGATAAATTATATCCGATTTTTTATAAGAATTAAAACTATGGTTGGTTGGTGGGAGATTACTTTGTATAAAAATGGCGTGTCAATTGTCAAATAGGCATGGGTTTCTAGTATTTCATATATGAGCCAGGCTTGAATGTGATAATGCGGCATCCAGTTATGTGCCATTTTATTACAGTACCAGTCAAAAGTTTGGACACATTGAATTGAATGGGAAAATGTGTCCAAACTTTTGACTGGTACTGTACATCACACCTGATCCACCGGGAGAGTAGCATTGTCTATTTGTTTTCTGGGAGTTATGTAACCTTCTGCTCCTGCCTGCAGGCCCTGACAGGTACTGTAATATCCTCCAGACACAGAAAACTAAAACCTCCCAACTCCAGTTTTGACTATTTGTTTTAATTGACGCAGGTATCACTCAACCTCTAACCATCAAGGGACCAATGAAATGCCTTCAAGAGGGCTTCATGCCCGGTCAATCTGTGCTCACAAAGTCCTGCTGTTTTACATTATAATTTGTCCTCAATTGATGATGGATGTCTGTTTCCAGACAGGAGAGGACATCTCATTGTTGAAGCATGGGTGATCTTGGTGTTATGGTGTTACTATAAAACCAACAGAGCATCGCACTCTTGTCAGAAAGCCATCGAATAAAAGGGTGGAAAGTTTATGGTGTACTTTAATTCTGAATCAATGTCTGTTTATTTCTCAAGTCACTGGTGTTGCAATGAACCGCACCTGCAAGCTGCTGTTATCAGCCGACTCCTGGTTCTTGGAAATGAATTGTTAGGATTGGTTTAGAATTAGAAAAGGTTACAGTCCTATGTGATCATTTACGCTGTTAGCTTATCAGCAGGCCCAAACGTAATAACCGACGCGGGCGCAGAATTCCGACGAAAACCCGCGGAGTTTCAAGTAGAACGCTTTGGTCTGAGGCAAAATGTAAACAAACTTTTCAACTCATATTACGTCTCTATTATTAAAACTTTAGCCAAAAATGCTAAAAATGGAAAAGAAGCACTTATCGACCAAAATTACAGCAAGAGACAGGGCCAGGGAGTTTTCAGGCGATCTTTATGAGGATGGATCAATACTTTTTTGCAAAGTCTGTCAACATTCTATCGACCATATTTGGTGTCGAATTGTTGTGGAACATCTTTGGTCGCTCCGACATAAAAACAGGAAGGCTAGCGGAATTCCGCAGATTTCCGCAGATTTTCAGTCTGAATAACCGCAGAAAATGTGAAAAAAAATCTGCGTATTATGTATGGGCCTGCGTATCAGATATAAAATAATCTACTGAGCCACACCTAAACTGACTTTAATGTCAGGACAGGTTTATGGAAATAACGTCATGCTGTCAAAGATTAGCTATAGAGGGTTTTGCTTTTTCCTGTATTACATGTTTACTGCTTATACCTCAGAAGTATTTATATAGTATAGTGGTCTTGACACAGATTCCTTGATTACAATTTTACTGCCTTGAGTCCAACAGTTGTACGGAAATCCATTGTATAGTTTTTTTGGAAGGAGGCTGTGTGTGTGCGTGTGTGTGCATGTGTATAGGTGCCTGTGTGTGGAGCTTCTAGTTAACTGTTTTTACAGCTGAGACCAGCAGAGAGGCCTTTCCACACCTTTTGACAGCTGTGTTTTACCCAGTCACGCCACAGAGTCCAGACCCACTCAGACAAACTGGCCATCCAGCCAGTCAGTCTGTCAGCCAGTCAGTCAGTCTGCCAGCCAGCCAGTCAGCCCAAAAGACGGACAGACAGACACTCCACTAACTCTCTCTCTCACGGTTACTGTTTCAAGAGAAAGTGTAAGTGTATAAGTGAAAATCTCACTCCCATGTTACCTGGTCTGAAATCTTAATTGTTTCTTTGGATGCTAATCTGGGCACAATAAAACAATAAAAGCACTCCCTCTTTCAAAATACCACACCTGATTAGTCTGACTGAACTATATTTTAATGGCACTAACGATAGTTCTTTCATTGTGCTTAGATAGCAGAACTATTGATTGTGTAACGATATCCAGGTACTTTAGAAAGTGACCAGCAGCAGACATGCAAGAGAATGACAAAGAGCTTGACGTCAGTCTGATTACTCAAAAGAAAAATCCTACTGCCTTTGTAATTTGTGTCATCAACCTGATAACAGGTCTTGTTGATGGTTCTACTATTAGCCAAATACAAATAAACATTCTGAAGGTGTATCTAGGACACGATCAACCGTATTTCCGTCGGATTCATTGAATGTGATCGCCTCCAAGCACGGTTCCCACAGAAATCTCTTCCGCCTCATTCGCCAGAACCTAACGTCTGCTCACAGCCTGTTCACCACTGAGGTGAGTGGATAATGAGAACCTAGCGTCTGCTCACAGCCTGTTCACCACTGAGGTGAGTGGATGATGAGAACCTAGCGTCTGCTCACAGCCTGTTCACCACTGAGGTGAGTGGATAATGAGAACCTAGCGTCTGCTCACAGCCTGTTCACCACTGAGGTGAGTGGATGATGAGAACCTAACGTCTGCTCACAGCCTGTTCACCACTGAGGTGAGTGGATGATGAGAACCTAACGTCTGCTCACAGCCTGTTCACCACTGAGGTGAGTGGATGATGAGAACCTAACGTCTGCTCACAGCCTGTTCACCACTGAGGTGAGTGGATGATGAGAACCTAACGTCTGCTCACAGCCTGTTCACCACTGAGGTGAGTGGATGATGAGAACCTAACGTCTGCTCACAGCCTGTTCACCACTGAGGTGAGTGGATGATGAGACAGTCAAAGAACTTTGAATCCGTCAGAAGAAACCCCCTCCGGGCTGTTTTCACATTAGCTTGTTTTGACAGGGCTGCATCGTATCAAAAGAGGCCTGTGTTTGATAAGACGCAAGGTGTGCCGTTGAACTCCACCACAAAGATATCACAGCCGTGGGGTCTTCCTGGATCAGCTTTTGGCCCTGTCTGAAGGTCTGTTGAAGGACATGCTTTTGGCCCTATCTGAGAGTGGGGCTCACACAATCAGACAGCCATGATATGTGGGTCAACTACAGGTAAGAGGAGACAGGAAGAGGTTGTATGGGTGGAAATAAATTGGGGTTCGAGTGGTATGAAAAATGCATGTCCTAGTAACTATTTAGACACTATTACATCTGTCCACCTGAAATCTTGTTGAACATCTTTCTCTCTTCCTCATCCTCTCTCTATCTTTCCAGCTGTGGAGAAGAGGAAGGAAAGATGGAATGTGTGCCCCGGGCCATGCATAGGGTTCAGTGTTAACTCTTGTAAACAAACTAATAACTATGGACCACACAGGGTCTAACTAGTGCTCCCAGGCCAAATAAACGCTTGTCTCAAGGGCCAGCCATCACTGACAAGTCCAGAGCTGGCTCCCTGCTCTGGACCTGACAGAAGGAAGGGGTGGGGGGCTAGATTGACTCAGTAACGTCCGAGGTGACTGGAAGAATGGAGGACGGGGATACAATGGCACGTGGGTCTGATGGCAGCCAGATCGCCGTCACACAGAGAGCCAGAGAGCCAGGACACACTGAGCACCCCCCAAATGAGGCTGGGCCCATGCAAAACAGGACAATACAGCCCTGTGCCTGTGATGCAATCAGAAATCGGACCAGTTGATCTGGCAAATTGACAGGAGCAAGGCCAATAATCCTACCGTGCCATGTTCTGACTGTTTAATCCATGTAAATGAAGGAGCCAGACAGTGGCTGTACAGTGCAGTTAGCACGCAGAGGGGCCACTGACGGGACAGGATAGGATGATGCCGTCAGGGCAAGGCTGTGGGAGGACCAAAGCTCAAATGTCACTGTGGGGCCACAAATGGGTTGTGGGTTCTGATAGATGCAGATAGAGTTGGAGGGACATACGGTATATACACATCCACACACAGTCATACAGACACACACACATGGATAAAGCTTATGAGGCTGGTGGTATATAGGCGTGTGTGACTCACACCTACCATCAAGTGCGGTCATCAGGGTTTGCATGCTAGGTGATTGAGCGGTGTGTGCTTTTCTCTCATTCTAATGCCACTGGCAACAACATGAGTCCGTGAGTTGGTTTGTTTTCTCAGAGAAGAGGAAAACGATCTCCTTTTTCACACAGGTCTCACAAACGCGTCCAAACATGCCCCCTACTGGAAGCATGGTGCTCGGCACGCGTATTCAAGACAAGGTAATAGGTTCTATTAGAGCAGTCGGAGTGGTTTATTTATACAGTTTAAGAGCCTTTTACCACATAGCAGACGGGACAGACCCTCGCCACTTAAGAAAGGTTCTTGACATGTTTTTCAACACAGGCTTGAATCAAGGCACAGTGAGGTAAAGTATCAGAATCACTAATCTTTTACCCCTGAATACTTTTATTTCAGTGTATCGATTTGTGTAAAGGTCATCTTTCACTGAGTAAGTCCCACACCGTACTCTATATTGTTCTCAGATTTTCTACTTTTATAACCACATTCTTGACATTTGCCTCGAAAACATGACTAAAGACCAGGTTGATTTAAATAACCAAAGACACAAGTGTCCCATTCATAACTAGCCGTAGACAGGCTCGTAGCTAATCTAGTTGATCATCACACTGCAAATGAATATGCTGTAAGTAAACACGCCCAATTTTAGAGTAACTCGAACCACATGTGGACACCAGTGGAACGTTAGTTCCAAGCCATGTTGTGCAGGCCCACATAAACCAGAACCAGGGTCTTTCCAGAACCGCACCAGAACCTGGCTTATTGTTCTAACCGGGGTTGTTGAAACCACCATGTTGCTGTTAAAAACGATGTTTCCCAGAGGGTTCCAGGAGGTTTTAACGCTTATCCCGGACAGAGGCTCTAAGTCTCTGTTAATGGAAGGTCAATATTAGTGCAAATCTCGCAGTGTGTCCTTTTTTCATTTTACACCTCGAAGAAGGCAATCTCGGTGATGCGGTTACACATGAACACTGCCTTGTTATGTTTGGTTATGGGCTGAGTCCTCCCCCTTGGAGCCTGTGTCCTGAGCGGTCTTGGAGAGACGTGAGGCTGGAACAACAGCTGATCTCTCTGATTGACCGGTCAAAGCTTCTCCAGGAGTCTCTGATCCGCTGGAGGGGCTCTAACGGTCAATACAGCGCCTGTCCTCTCAGAGAGGATTCTGGGATGGGTCCTCCCCCATCCACCACACCTAATTACAGACTTCCCAGTGTACACTGTGCCCCTCACAGTTTTAATTTCCCACAGTAGTACACGCAAACTAAAATGTGAAAACTGTGTCACATCAATAAAACTGGACAGGAAAGTAATCAGTTCAGCTAGATTTTTTTGTAGCATTTTTTTTTGTCCACTGTAGCCCTGGAATGTAGACCCCTCATTTGACTGACAACCCTGACGCTCCCAGATCTCAGCTCCACAGTGAACCCCTATCTGTTTACACTGAGCTCCCAGCCCAGGGTAGAGGGGAAGGAGGTTCTCCCCTGCCCGCTGTTTAGACTGGCTGTTTCCTGTGTGGCTGGATGGGAGCCTGGGGGAAAAACAGAGCAGACACAGACCAATCAAACATAAACACTGAACAATGGAGGGTGGAATGAGGAGGAACCTGGCAACCCATCCACAGACCAGTGTATCAGTGACCAACACGGCATCCGAGGGCGGCAAGCCTGGATGTTGGCGGCTCAGGCGATCAGTTCACGCTTCACTTTGCCCGAAGTTGGACCGAAGGTTGCCAGCCATGTAGGGGAGAACTACAATAGCAAAAAGGAGTAAAAAGAAATACTAAAGTGTAAATGGAAGCCTTCCACATGTAAAATGCGCACGCCTACTTCATCCCCTTGCTTGTCTGAGAAGGTTGGCAAATGGAAGACAAATGAAAAAATCCTGAAATCACTTTCCACCTTTGAGAGGAAATGGAGTAATTAAACAAGGCAGTCATCATCCTATCAGTAGTTTGGTGTGAACATGACCACTGGCAGAGGACAGTATGGCTCTAGGGGGCACATGAGGAGAGGTTGTGTGTTTGTGTTGGCTGAGAGGGTCCTGCAACACCTGGCCTCCAGCCCCGGACTCTGAGCGTGTCGGTGCACAGGCACACACAGCAAGCGAGGCACACACAGCAAGCGACGCTGTCCTCTTTGATTCACAGCTTATCGGGTCAATCTCCACTGCACTATTAGAGAACTGTCTCCCCCAAGAGAGAGGTACCAGGATGTCTTATCGAAGCCAGGCTCAACTCACACTAGCAGAGTCCAGTGCCTGGGTGGTCCTAGGGGGGGGGGGGGGGGTTAACTGTTGCTGAGTCGTTCCCAGAACTGCTGGAATTACAGGGAGAATGCCTCATTTCAACCACAGAGGGAGAACCTGATAAAACTGATGGGCCTGATAAGATGGGTGGAGGAGGAGGAGGGGGCGTCAGGCTGAGGTTTACGGTGGATGTGAAGAGGTGGTACCTGAAAAGCTGAACAGCTTGTATAAGAAATGAATAAGAGAGGGGAGGACTGAAATGGAGAGAGGGGGAGAGAGAGACAGAGAAAGGGAGGGAGAGAGAGAGCTCAAGCTGTGTAAGAAGGAAAGACATTTCAGAGTTAAACACTTCCTGTCGGCGCCCCTCCACTTCCTAACTTGTAAGATGTCCCCTCAATCCCTGGTATTTCAGCCAGCCGGTCAGGCCTGATGCTGCAGTGACTATGAGCACTGAGCCTCTCAGAGAGCTTGTGTCTCCCCACCTGCTGTCCATGCTCAGCAGAGGACGTCTGGAGCTTGTGTCTCCCCACCTGCTGTCCATGCTCAGCAGAGGACGTCTGGAACTTGTGTCTCCCCACCTGCTGTCCATGCTCAGCAGAGGACGTCTGGAGCTTGTGTCTCCCCACCTGCTGTCCATGCTCAGCAGAGGACGTCTGGAGCTTGTGTCTCCCCACCTGCTGTCCATGCTCAGCAGAGGACGTCTGGAGCTTGTGTCTCCCCACCTGCTGTCCATGCTCAGCAGAGGACGTCTGGAGCTTGTGTCTCCCCACCTGCTGTCCATGCTCAGCAGAGGACGTCTGGAGCTTGTGTCTCCCCACCTGCTGTCCATGCTCAGCAGAGGACGTCTGGAGCTTGTGTCTCCCCACCTGCTGTCCATGCTCAGCAGAGGACGTCTGGAGCTTGTGTCTCCCCACCTGCTGTCCATGCTCAGCAGAGGACGTCTGGAGAGTTGGTCCTCGGCAGAAACACAGGAGCATGGACTAACCCAAGGAGCTGGGTGGAGGGGGTGGGATGCTGTGCAGAAAGGTCCTCGATGGTTCTACGCTGTGCGCCACTGTCCCTGTCTCACATCCCTGACATGGCGCCTCACCACCCACCTACTCACCCGGACACCCTTTGGGGGAGGAGGGGAGGAGGGGAGGGGTGGGCTTTCCAGCACTAGCCTGCTTCCTGCCTTCCACACCAGCTCTAATTAGAAATTTGGGTGGCCCTGTTTATTTACACGGTTCAAAATGCGACGAGGTTGTATTTATGTTTTCATGGCGCTTTCTCAGCAGTGCAGCATTACATAGCCTTCCCTAGAGAGCAGGCCAGCAGATCTTAGCCTGGAACGGGCCTGTGGTTGATATTATGTGAACGTGTGTTTGTGTGAAGGAGTGGGACTTGTTTGGATGGTGGGGGAGAGGAGGGCTAAAGGTGCATTGGTGTTTGGAGGTTCCCCACCACTCACAAAAATGGTATGCATTAAGTGTCCTCTCAGAGCATTTGGCAGTATACAGTTCTGTTCAAAAGTGTTAGGCACAAAAGAAGTTATGCAAAAATGCTTTAGGAATAATGAAATTGAAGTCTGAACAACATTGCTCTTTTATACTGCCACACAAGTAGTAACTTCTGGGTACAGAAGTCAAAAATCGATACATTGAAGACAATATTTATGTAAAAAAGCTCTCATTAAACTGGAGCAATCACACAACCCTGTCCCCAAAACCCCCAAACTGCCCTTCCAGTACTGTCCAGTCCGGTGGAGAAAACCTACACTCTGTGTCATAACATCCATCCTGCTCCTTGGCCTGAGACAGAGGTCCCAGTAGGTCTGCGAGCAGACAGGGAGGACAGAGATGTGTAGAGAAGAGCCGGGACAGAGCGTGGCAGAGTGCAGGGCGGAGGCCCCGTGTGGCAGGGCCCCGTGTGGCAGGGCCCCGTGTGGCAGGGCCCCGTGTGGCAGGGCCCCGTGTGGCAGGGCCCCGTGTGGCCGGGCCCCGTGTGGCAGGGCCCCGTGTGGCCGGGCCCCGTGTGGCCGGGCCCCGTGTGGCCGGGCCCCGTGTGGCCGGGCCCCGTGTGGCCGGGCCCCGTGTGTCCGGGCCCTGTCTGTTTATCCCCCAGCCAGTACCAGGGGCTTACAGTGTCAGAAGACAGGGATCTACGGCTGCAGAGCTGCTGAACCAGGCTCTGGATAAAGTAAACACACACGCACACTCACTCACACACAGACACACACACACTCCCCTAGTCTCCCATCCTCCTCCCTGCCTGCCTGCCTGCCTGTCTGTCTGTCAGCTGGAGACCACACAGCCAGACCACACAGAGGCTGGAGCACAGCCCCCGGCCTCTCTCACGCAACACGGCCCAGGGCTGTCACTCCAGCCACCTTCCTATCCACCCCCTACTCTGCTCCTATCTGTGCGCGCATGTTTGTGTGTGTGTTTGCGTGTTTGTGTGTGTATCTGTGTGCGTGTGTGTGCGTGTCTGTGTGTGTGTGTGTCTGCGTGTGTGTCTGTCTGTGTGTCTGCGTGTGTGTGTGTCTGTCTGTGTGTGTGCGTTTGCGTGTGTGTTTGTCTGTGTGTGTGTGTGTGCGTGTGTGTGCGTTTGTGTGTTTGTCAAGCTGGGATGTCAGTGGAGGCTGGTTCGTGGGTCATTACCAGGGATCAGAGGCTGTGTAAACGTGCTGATGGCTTGGATGTAGAGCTCTCTGCTCACTTGGTGGTCATTTGGCTCCGAGGAAACTCTGCTTGTCACTCTCCAGCTGTCTCCAAACTCCAGCTGACGGCCGCATCCTGTATCACACCCTGCTGGCAGTGCCTGGTACTGCATCAGCAACTGTCTGAAGCTGCTTGTGCTGCTTGTGAATGCAGAATGTTAACTCTTCCAACGTTCTCCTCTCTGTGCTCAGTCTGCAGTATACACTATATCTAGTGCACCTTCTCAAAGTAAATCCCCACCCCTCACACACACACACACACACATTTATACACACACACACCGTTCCAAGGCCTGTAAATCAAACAGCCGGCCAGCCCTCTCCACCTCTGCCAGGTAGGGTCCAGCCAGAGCATTGTTCTGCCTGCTTATCCCACCATCTGTTTACCAGCTTGTCGTGGTCGTCTGTTTGCACTCTGTTTTGCTGTTTCTTATTATCATCCGACAACTGTTGTAGTTTTCCTGCCGCTGCTTCGTGCTCATGCGTTCTCATTGTTAGTGAAGGAGGTTCAGATAAATATGAGTATCTGACAAAACAATGCAGGGCTGATTAATTGACTTGATAAGATGTATCCAATTCCGCCTGGACATTCTCATGCCTTCTCCCTGGACGCTCTGCCAGGCGGACTGGAGGCCGGAGGTTAGACTGTTTCCCCACAGACCTGGAGTCGGACTTATATGACATCATCTTTTTGAGTCAGTGCCTACAGACAACATGGCTCTCAGGAGCGAGACATCTGGGACTGTGTGGGAGGCGTTGATTGAGGAGTGTGTAAGGTCAAACATAGAGTTCAGAGGTCATTCTTTTGGTAATGGGGTCCACTCTTGCCTAACCCTGGGGGTCAAGCAGGCTTTAGCGGGATCAGGTGGGGTGAGCGTGTCTGTCAGTGAGCCCTGCACAGGCCTGAAGTGAGAGGGTCTCTCCTATCCTTATGACTTTGAATTCAGCGCCCAATTACAAACCTCCAAGTATTATTGACATGTTTGAACTGTTAGAGATACAGCCTTCGCTAAGAACCTTTTAGCTCAAACTTGAACGCCAAACAGACTGTTCTAAGATACGTACATTTTGGTAACTATCAATTTTACTATGACAGGCTGCAATTATAGGCTGAGGGAAAGAACGTTTTTGGTATTCAGTCATGTGTTTGTGCGCGTGTGAACGTTTGGGGGGAGATTCCTGATCCTGTGGGTTGTTTAGGTTGTCCTGGCCTGTCCTCAAACAAATCAAATCTATTATAGACACTGAGAGAACCTCCAGCTGCACCTCACTGCAGAGAGAGAAGGATCGAGGCCCACTCTCTTCTGCAGGCAGGCCTGTAGGGGTGCGTGGGTGGCATTTGGTCTTGCTCTCTCTTTCTTTGACTCCATCTCTTCCGTACTCGATCTCTCTTTTGATTTCTCCTATACCCTCCGCCTTCTCTCTCTCTCTCTCTCTCTCTCTCTCTCTCTCTCTCTCTCTCTCTCTCTCTCTCTCTCTTGCTCTTTTTCTCTCCTCCGTTCTGTTCTTCTGTTCTTCTCTCACTCAAAATCGTTGTCTCTTTCGGTCACCCTTTCCTCTACTTTTTCTCCTTTATCTCGGCCTCGCTTGGCAAAGACCATATGGCAACTGTGGTCGAGTAAAAAGTGGGCCTCGTCCTGTCATGTGCCTGTGTCTTTCAGTGTGGCTGCGGCCACACATCGGGGACTGTAACTGATACCTGGACTGAGCCACCCAGTGAGAGGGCAGCCTGGCCGTGGAGGACTGGACCATGACATGTTTTCGTTTATGTCCAGCAGAGGCCAGTAGAGTACAATCTTAGTCACAGGAAAAGAAAATTTTCTTGCTACTTTCCGCTCCCCTTTTTAAAGCAGTCTACAGAGACATGTGCGTGTGATCTAACGACACAAAAATATGTTCAGCGTTAGACTATGTGACGGTATAGTGATCTTCAGCATGCTATTGTATTGTGTGTAGCTTTTTCCCAAGAAAAGCATCAGTTACTGTATTGTGAGCGGTGAAAATACATGGCTTGTCGAATCATGATCAACAACCAAAATATATTTGTTTAGCCACCATGCAACGATTTGTTTTTCCTTTTTACAGGTTTAGAACTGATTGACAGACCTTTGCCTCTCGTGCTAGTATTTTTGGGAAAAGGGACCAGTTAGGACTAGATTATTTTTGGCTCGTGACCAAAAAGCTAGACCAGAGGTTTTATTGAGAAGCCAATTTGAGGACAGTTTTGTTCAGCTTTGTTGTTAAAGTTAACATGCTGAGTAACCAGCTAGCCACACAGTCCTAACAGTTTCATTTCTCATTCAAGAGTGGTGGGTTGATCGAGCTGATGAAGGTGGAAGAAAAGTTACTCTGAGACTCGGGGGCAATGTGTGCCCCTGACTAACGACTCAGAAGCGGAAAAACTGAAGCCTCTCTCAGACGGCTTCCGGCCGGGGGGGAAACACCCCACTGTGAATGACTAGTTGTTGATTTTCAAATTCTCATCATGCTTCTCTTCTTCTCTCGTCTTCTCTCTTCAATGCACACGTGCACGATTATGGGGGATTTTCTGGAATGGAGGGATGTGTGATGTTCAATGCATGAATTAAAGATGGAGGAAACAATGACTGTTCATGGTAAATGCACTGCGCCAAACAGAAACCTGTCTGTGGTCCTTCTTAGCAATACTAATAATAATACTAGTTATGATAGTGTATCTAATGAGAGCTCACGGGAGAAGATATGCCCTTACAACCTGAGATGTGATGTTTTGTTTTGTGTTTCTCCCTCACTTTTTTGCTCTCCATTGCAGACGTGATGATTTTCTTGGGTAACTCTGCTGATTCAGATTCGGATTCAGATTCTCATTTTTGAGTTCATGTCTGGTTTGATTTTGAGGCCATGGTGAAAGTTATGTGGTTTAGGTGAAAGGGAAGTCACTGCAGAGATTGAAACTCTGGACAGGGACGGGAAAAAGCATGAAACAGGACCCTCGTTGTTACTCCCACTTCTACAATATTGTCTGGTTGACTGTGTCACAATGAGCGGTCAAAGTAAAAAAATGTAATGTTTCATCTTAGTGCACTTTTACCATTAAGTCAGTCAGTTAATAACTTTTTTTTTTCTGATTGAATGGTTCGAGCACTGGTGTTCATGTCGGTTTTTTCTGTTTGCGTATTGGTGTGTGCTGTTTGTGTAGTTGAGAGTGTGTATGTACATGTATGCATTTGTACATGCATTTGTGTATGTTGTGGTGTGTAGGTGTGTGTTTGTGTGTGTGTTTTTGTGTGTGTGTTTTTGTGTGTGTGTGTGTGTGTGTGTGTGTGTGTGTGTGTGTGTGTGTGTGTGTGTGTGTGTGGGTGTGTCAGGAGGCCAGGATTGGGAACCTGACAGCTCCTCCTTGCTGACCTTACGTGGAGACCACAGGTAGTTTTCCTTCCTATTTCCTTGCCCACCAGTTTCGTCTCAGAGGAACAGGTGGGGTTTTCCCATCACTAGTTACGTGATAACCAAGATGTAATGCAGAACCTTTTTACCACTCTATTACCCTCACATTCAATCGAATCCTAATCCTTTCATCTAAATTGAAATCATATCAGTGTAAACGTAATCAGAAACGTCAACCTGCCAATGCGGGTAACGCGTAGTGGATGACTTACATTCAACCGAAACGTGTTACGGACCAACCATCGTCCAACGATTTAAAGTTACAGTCCAGACAAGGTACAGATGTTGATACAAAAGCACATTTTCAGGCTGGTGTGGCCATAGTGGAACTGGGCCCTCGTCTAACAGCACATTGAGCAGCCGAATGGAATCATTCTATGATTACAGCTTCCTCCCTGCACCGCTAGATAAGTGATAACATCAATTTAATGCAAACTGTAGAAGTAAACTATTATGTTGCTACCTCTAGGCATTGGAGAATTGAAACAGAATCAAAGTGAAAGAGAGTGTGAGAGAAAGTGAGAGAGAGAGAGAGAGAGAGAGAGAGAGAGAGAGAGAGAGAGAGAGAGAGAGAGAGAGAGAGAGAGAGAGAGAGAGAAATTACAACTCAAAGGACATCACATTTATGTTGCCTTTTACTTAATTAAAGGGACTTCTTATATCTTCTTTAGCTCGAATAAGTAACTATGGATGACAGGTGAACTGATGAACGTTCCAGGCAGAAGACTGGGTGTGGCGGATGAGTCCCGGGGTATTGGCAGGGATTCTCTGAGCCCGGAACATTCCCCAGAGATGCCTGGATGGCAGAAAGGGGAAATGGAGAGTAGAGGAGGATTGGGAGGTGAGTTGCAAAAGTAGTATGCAACACACAAGTGCAAGAGGAGAGGTTGTAGCTACAGTGTGGTCGCCTATTGAGAGGTCTCAGGTGTGGTATTGTGATGAGCAGAAGGGCACCGGGTGTGTAATTGTGATTGGCTAATGAGTATCTGGTGTGGGGTCATGACAGGACATGAGTTGTGGCGTGGTCTTCTCCTCCCCAAAACTTCAGTTACATCTAACTGTTTCTTCCGGGAGTGAATTGTATGTTATTCATTACAAATGGCTGCAAGCAGCGATGAGGGGGTTAAGCAGTCAAGCAGCGCACAGTCACCATGGCAACTTGATCTGATCATGTTATGTACAAAACATAGCTGTCAGCACTGAAAGGGAGTTTTATGTCAGTTGACCAGAGAATGGATGTAGCTCATATATGACCTCACGTCCTGTTCTGGTTGTTTGCTTTGATTGAAAACCCAATGTGGCGGACATCGACATCGTGGAGTGTGTTAAACTGCTTGGCTTGATGCGAGGAATCCAATTTCAAATACATTTTTGAAAACAGGGCACACGGTTGAAAAGTAAGGCTCTTAAACCCCTCCAAATTGGAACTATTGGTGGCGCTAGAGTGCTTGAGGGGCAGGCACGAATGAGGGAAAAGATTCAGGGAACTGTCCCCAATCAGAGTGGCCAATTTCACAATATTTTACACATGGTTCTAGGGGCTACCATAGGCCTACCTCAATGCCAAAAGAAGATGCTTTTCTGCTTGGACCCTAAATATCACAACCCAAAGTGGATGTTGTTGACAGGCTCAGTGAATGATTTACAACCAATCAGGAATCCTCAGTCATGTATATTTGGCCTTGTGTTGTCCCCTATCGTGTGTGTAAGAGTGTGTGTTTCTCTTGAGGGCCAGTCTTCCGCTGCACCTGTGCTCGATGCTTCCTGCCACACACACCCTCAGACCGACACTGTCCCCCTCCCCCCAACATAGACCCCAAACCGCATCCTCTACACACTGTCGTAAATGGTGTTGCTAGTGCACACCCAAGCTCTCCCTCTTCTGTTGCTGTGAACATTCTCGCGTCGAATGCAACGTGACAAACGGTGAGGCGAGTGCCTGGAGAGAGGAGGTGAAGTGAAAGTGTGAATGCGAGGCTGGTAAAGAGAGAGAGACAAGCAGGGTCTTTCCCCTCCCTTCCCCCCCCCCCCCTACACTCTACTATGGCAGGTATTGTGGTTTGTTACCTGTGGGCTTGAACGCTTTCCCATCATTAGCCACAGACGTCACAGGAAAAGGAGTAACCCACACGCAGACACGCGCACACACACGCTGACACACATACACATGTTCACACACTCACGTACGCGCCGCTGACGCACACACACACGCTGACAACACATACTCCCTCTGACACACACATACACGATCACATACTTCACACATACCTCAGCTCTAGTGGTAAACACATTACAGACAGAGCAGAGGCCAGGGTGAGATACACAGTAAGGGGATTAAGAAAACAAAACAGCCAAATTGTACAAACTACTGGGGTGAGATGCGATCGTTTTTTCATGGGATCATCGTTTTGTGTAGTTGTAAAATATCTTGAACATCTCAGTTATTGTAATTTGACATTCAGATCCACAGTCAGACTTTTCTGGAGAAGGAATCCTGAGGATCCTTGAAAATCAGTGCCCTCAAGGTTTTAAAAGCAAAATATTATATATCTTTATTCAAATAAAAGAAAAAGAAGTCACAAAATATCGGAAATACAAATCTGTACATAACCATCTATGCTCTGATCCATCTATCAAGCTAATGCTCCGCAATAGTTATTTTGCCACATTGGTGAATTAGCCTCCAATCATGTCATACCCAACACAGTCCATGGTTTTATGCATGTGTCTATATATGTCTAGATGTGTGTGTGTGTGTGAGTGTGTGTGTGTGTGGTCATAAGTCCAGGCTGTGTTGCAGGTTCCTCTGGTAGTCCCCTGGAGGAGAGGGCTCTTGGGTCTGGAGATCATAGCCCCGCAGGTAGGCACCGCTGCTCTGCTGGGAGTAGTACACAAGCTTCCTGGCAAACATGGGCTCCACCTGCAACACAAGAACCTCACTGTCATCAACCAGCCCAGGGGAGAACAAGGAGGGGTGTGTCCACGGATAGTGGGCCGAGGAGGGCTGCGCTGTGCCGTGTGCGGTACCTGAGCTGTGATCATCTTCCTCTGGCGCTGGGGGTCTGGGTACTCGTCTCCGAAACACAGCACCACCTGGTGTCTGGGCATGGGACGGCCGTGGTGAATATAGCCCTGGAGTTCTGGGGGGAGAGAGGTGGAGGAAGGGGGTAATGGTGGGAGGGAGAGAGAGAGAGGGGGTAGAGGGTGTCATGAGATAATCGTATCACCCTCAAGCAGCAGCACTTTGACCAGCTGTTGTGCTCCTGAAAAAGAGGAGTGTAGGATAGTCCATCTCTCCTACACTACAGTAGATGGGTTGAAATAGATGAGTGCAATAACTGCAGCTCATGTTAGGGCAATACAAGGTTGATGTTACACACATTCTAGTGAATCAGATCAGGGAGAGAAGCTAAGGACATTGTTGATGAGCCTTTTAGCAGATTTGGGTGATCGGTTGGCCTATAATATAAGACTTTATTTATATAGCACATTTCATACAAGATTTGCAACTCAAAGTGCTTTACATAAAATCAATAAAAACAATATTATAAGCAATAAAAGTAATAAAACCCTTTTGAAAACAGACCGCAGTCTTTGGGGCAATCCAGAACACAAAAGCCACAGTCTTTGCGGTATCTCAAGCCACGGTCTTTGTGGTTTCCCCTTCCAAATATAAATAAAAATGGCAAAATATTATGTAACTAATTCAAATCCAAAACACCCAATCTCAGGCCTTTTGCAGAGCAGTCCAGAACCTATGTTGCTCAAGCCTTTCGATTACAAGCCGCAGTCTTTTCAGTATCTCGAGCCACAGTCTTTGTGGTTACCCAATATAAATAAAATGTAACACAATCAGCAAAAAGAATAACACAAGTCAAACACAAGCCGCAGTCTTTGCGGGAATCCAAAAAATCTCTAAAAACAATAATACAACTAAGAAAAGTAATAAAACCCTATCACGCAGTAGGACAATCATCATCCTCATCACGACCCTCACCATCATCCTCATTCCCCTCACCATCATCCTCAACACCAACATCCTCACCATCACAATCACCATCATCCTCATCACCACCATCCTTACCATCACAATCACCATCATCATCACCATCACAATCACCATCATCCTCATCACCACCCTCACCACCAAACCTCATTCCCCTCACCATCATCCTCATCCCCACCACCCCCCACCTCATCCTACAGCTGCAGTCCCTCCCATATCTTCAGCAGCACAGTAGCTGGGTCCCGGTGCTCACCGTTGAGGAACAGCTGGGTATCAAACAGCTTGCAGGTCTGCTCCTTCTCCAGCTTGTTGGGCTTGTCTCTGTGGGGGGCCAGCGGGCCCTCCCAGTACACGCGACCCTGGCACAAGCGCCTGCCGTACAGCCCGTCGGCCGCCATCCACAGCAGCACGCCGCGCTCCAGGACGTTGGTCAGCTTGTCCGCCCCCCTGCGCTGGGACTGGGGGTAGGGCGAGGGGAAGAGGATGGTCTCGGCGCCGCCCGGCTGCTCCTCTGCCCCGGGTAGGGGGGACGAGGGGGAGGAGGGGCTGGAGGAGGAGGAGGAGGAGGTGGTGGAGGGGGGGGAGGAGGTGATGCGGCAGCCGCCTGGGCTGGAGGTGGTGACCTCCTTCACCAGGAACTCACGATAGAACAGGGACACGTGCAGGCCGCAGTCTAGTGGAGCGAGGATAAGCAGTCAACCAAACATAAACCAGATGGTAAATCTTCCTTTGTTATCCACACATTTCCTGTCATGGTTTATGACTTATTTTTCTATTTCATTAAACACTTACACATGTTATGTCCATATAGTCTTACAACACTTTGACCCATTATGACAGAAGACAATGCTACTGTGTGCTATATTAGACTGTGATTCGTTTAATGACCTGTAAAACAGGGAAGAGAACGTGCCATAGAAAACAGCAAATGATCAACAAAAAAGTTGAACATTAATTCCATTCACTAGCCTTGCCTATTGTGTCTACGGTTTTGTGTTTGATAAAGTGTGTAGCCTACTCTGTGCGTGTATAAATGTGTGTGTGTGTGTGTGTGTGTGTACAGAAGTATCTCTTTACCAGAAATGGCAGTGCTGTGGTCCACTGTGTACGATGTGGCGTGGGACTCAGTGGGGGAGTAGGAGTAGAAGGAGCCTGTGATCTGGTACCCTGAAGGGAGCAAAGGATCAAACACAGGACCCTTGACATTCTCCACACACACCAAAAACCAAAGCAGTTCTGAGTTTGGAGTGTCTCTTGAAACAGTAGCTCACCTATTCTCTACTGTGCCAGATATGGTCTGGCGCTGTGAGTACTCAACGTGTGGCTTTTTTAATGTCAGGAGGAACCTGCCTAATGTGTGCTGAATAAACCTTTAACGTTTTTGGAGAAGTGGCAGCGGTCGAATCTCTTCTACAGAACCATGAGCTTTGTTTGTCTCTATGCAACCCTTTCCTCTGTTTCACAATTAGAGTACAGATGTTGGTGTTTTATAGTCAGGGCTCCACTGGTTGTGTTGAGGCAACGTGTGGTGGAGTGCGTGGTGGGCTTTACCGTTGTCGGAAGGCCAGGGCCTGCCTAGAGGAGGGTAGTGGCACTGCCCGAACTGGAGCTCTCCGTGCGAGGGCTGGTGAGGAGGAGGAGGGGGGGGGAGGAGGAGGAGGGGGAGGAAGGGGAGGATGCTCGGGTGGGTACTCTCTCCAGTCCTTCCTGTCCTGGAAAGGCATGTAGCCGGGTACCTAATGAGGAAGAGAATGATGTTAGTAGCTGCTTACAAGAAACCCGAGTGTAACCTAGCAGAGCTAGAATTTGGTTCACGGTGAATGCTCTAAGCACTCAAGGATGGCATCCACATGGCAATAATCATACATTAAGGAAATGCTTTGAAAATCAATCTTCGACCGATAGGCCTACTTGAGAACACAGCATTTTAAAGTTGTTGAACAGGCGTAAGAATTGACCCACCTGGTTCTGCAGAGAGGCGTATGGAGGAAGCGTGTAGCTTAAAGAGTTTGTGTGTGACATTGAATCCTCCACATTGCCCATTTTCATCCCTAGATCACACCAACAACAACGACCAACAATCAGGAACGGAGATCTGTGCGAAATGTGTCATCCTTCCACCCTCAGAAACAACTGGCCTTCTCTAGAACTTCTAGAGGTCATACACGATTGAGGAATGAATCACATGAATCACGCAGCTTTTCAGTTTATTTTCTCATAACTACTCAAGGTGAGAAGATGTTTAAAAAACATGTGAGGTCAAGTGGCTTGTCAACAGAGTCAAAGCAATAACAAATGTGCAAACAACAAAAGTTTTGTAAAGCACATTCTAACCCTGTAAAGCAGGTTGAAAGCAAACTGTCTGCTGGTAGTGGTCTGTATACTGAAAGGGCCTGTAGGGGGGTTGTCAGGTTCTTAGTGAGTCTCATGCAAAGCTGGAACTGACTGTCAGTGTTGTGCATGTTCATTCTGCTCATGCTAACCGAAGGCCTCTAAAAAAAGCTCTGAGGCCTATTTGGTACATTCAGCTTCCTCTGTGCTTCCTGCTTCATCAGCCTAGGGTAAAACCAAACATTCATTGTGACATTCAATTAATTATGTTATTACTTGGTATTCTTTACTGAGTTTAGAAGTTCCAAAAAAGGAAATAAATTTGTTAGTGATGGATACAAAACAATGGACAATCCAGTATGACTACTTGTCACTGCTAACTCCAATGTCAGTACCTCTCTATATTAACTCTACCTTTACACAGAATGATGAAAGTATTCACTTGCCTCTTTTTGCTCCCTCAGGAATGATTCTGTAAACTTTGTAGGGGTCTGAAATATCCAGCTGGCTCTTGTCCACCAGTTCGTCAAAGTCATTACTTTTGTTGAGGGCACACCGTAGTCTTGTCTTCCACGTAGGAGGATCTGGTTTGTCTACCCCTTCCCTGTATTTACCCTTGAAAAGTGCCCAAGCCTGAAACGATTATCAATATTCAATGGTTCTATCAATACTTTCAATTTTTTTTGAAAAGTCTACGATAGGCTATATCAGGTAGGTTTTTCTGCAAAACATCCTTTAAACTTGGCAACAGTATCCCTTCACATTGGCTAGTTAAATATAGTTATGTATTATTTAGACTTCCATTTGGGCAAAATATTTTGCTATACTTGCTATTGTAGCGAAGTATTCTGTATCGCGCTGCGCTCAGGCCAAAGGGTGCGCGGACGCACCTTGAAGAGCGCGGCATCCTCATCTCGATTGTAGTCTTGTTTTCCCGCGTGTTTCCAGGGAATCCTGAAAATGGTTTTCTCGTCATTCTCCCAAACCAATCCGGGGTACCCGTGGCTGTCAATCTGATCGATCAGCCACTGTCTAAGCTTCCCGTTGCCGCAACTGACAGACAGGTTGCTGTCCTCCTCTACATTCATATCTGTCAAAAGCGCATGCAAGACAAGTGTGGGCATGATGATGAGAGATGCAAAGCTTCTGTAGAGTTCAACAATGCACAGCAAATATGTTTGGGTAAAATGGAGATGGACATGTTGATGAAGTTATCACGATTCAGTGTCCAAACTTACCTCTTAATTTGGTTAAGAATAAATAATGTGTCATTACATGAATTCATGCACATATCCACATAGCATTAGAAAATAATGACTATTGAGAGCCGCTCGAGCTTTTTTCTCAATGGTGCTAAACACGT
This sequence comes from Osmerus mordax, assembly GCF_038355195.1. NCBI lineage: Eukaryota > Metazoa > Chordata > Actinopteri > Osmeriformes > Osmeridae > Osmerus > Osmerus mordax. Next base: position 14,494,662 of record NC_090065.1, read on the forward strand.
ATCACGCTGTAGTAACATTATCATTTTTGATAACGTTATTAAACAGAGAAAAACTTGATATGCGCGACAGTCTGTACGGTATCTTAATTGTTTATTGCTTGATAAACCAGTTCCTACCTTTGACCATGGGAGTTCCTTTGATGAAATCAGTCTGACAGTTTTCAGAAACGTTTTGGGGTGTCCTACTCTTCAATATATATCTTGATTTGCCTGGGCGGGAGGGGCTTCTGCGTAACATCATCTCTCGAAGAAGCGATACGCGTGAAGTAAGTAAGACTTTATTTATATAGCACATTTCATACAAGAATTGTAGCTCAAGGTGCTTTACATAAAATCAATAAAAACAATAATACAAGTGATAAATAATTCAAACAAAAATAAAAATCCCAATAAGATCTCTGTTCAAGAGAGAAAACAACTTTAAAAAGTAGGAAAACCCTTTTGAGATAAAATTACTTAAATGCTTCGGTAAAAAGGTAGGTTTTAAGCTGTCTTTTAAAAATGTCTAGATTGTTTGCTTCCCTAATATTTATGGGTAATTTGTTCCATAGTTTTGGGGCGTAATTGACAAAGGCCGAATAACCAATCTTCTTATGACTGCTTCTGGTGACCTCTAATAGGCCTGCATTTGATGATCGCAGTGTTCTAGCTGGTGTGTAGTTTATAAAGGAGTTAGCAATGTAGCTAGGTCCTTGTCCGTGTAGAGCTTTGTATGTGAGGAAAAGGACCTTAAAGTCAAGTGCCCTGTGTTCCATTTCTTTGAAGCTTATCGGGTAGGCTGCGTTTAGTACAGTAAGCAGGTGGGGAATCCCTCCACAGCAGCAATACAGGACGCAAACACCGGAGTAGAATGGAACAATTACCTGCGAATAATTTTTAAACAAAATCTCCCTAAACTTGTCGTCATTAATTATTCCACTGATCGTATTTTTGTCTGTTGCCATCAAATTTAAACAATACACGTATTAATCTTTAAAATTACGTTTTGTTTTAAAGTAGGCTACTATGGATAACGTATATATAAACCCACAATGCTTCAAGTGTATGGGGGAGTAATTTTACGTAGGCACATTTAACGACATTGGACTCAGTGGTGTAATTTCTTTGACAGATGAACTTTGGCTTCGCAGTGATGGTTATGGCTGCCCTCCAGTGGCTACACTACATAAAAGGCTATTAGCTACATGTTCACATCTTAATCTAAACCGGTTTTGGGCTCCAGTAAAGTAGCTATGAGATCATTAAAGGCACTAAATTAAAGAGCCCCAAAGAAGACGGACTGTTTTTAACTATGTAGCCGGGTGAATAAATAGTTTACCCAACATCTTAAATTTAGGCACGTTGTCTGTTGAGCAGGCCGTTTTCAGATGCAGTCATGCAAGGCCTGTCTTGCACAGTGCACAAACAGGAAGAGGGCCAGGAAGCATAGGTAAATAGAGCTGAGAATGTCATCACATTCTGACAGTGGGTAGTCTTCCAACCGTTACAACTCTTAAATTATTTTATTATGGCACAAATATGTAGCTGACATGTCTTCAAGCTCATTACAACCACATTGTACAAGTTTAGTAAAAAATAAAATAACAACAGACATACTTAACATGGCATACTGTACGTATGCCTATATACATACATTAAGGATAATAGAAGCTGTAACATTAGCTATAAACTTCTAAAAAAATCATTTTTCAAAATCCTGTTACGTCGTATTTACTTCCTTCATCCAACTCTTTCCAGCAGAGACTTAAAGAGCAACAACAGTCTGTTCCAAAACAGTGCTGACAGAGAGACATGACTCCCCTCTCAGGGCCAGGATGGTATCATCCAGTAGTGCAACCCTTTTAGACCTTGGGTATGGAGTCTCAGGAACCCTGCAGCCCTGGTGGGGGGGAGGCCTGCACCTCCACATCCACCTTGTTGGGTTTGGGGCTGCTGGCTAAAAGGATGCGGATGTCAACCTCGTCATGGAATGGGTTTTCTTTATACTCCGTCCTCAGCCACTCCCTAAACTGGGGAGAGAGAGAGAGAGAGAGAGAGAGAGAGAGAGAGAGAGAGAGAGAGAGAGAGAGAGAGAGAGAGAGAGAGAGAGAAGAGAGAGAGAAAGAGAGAGAGAGAGATGAATCATGGATGGTAGCACCACCAGCATTGTTTCTCAGGTCCCCCCCACAAGATTGGACCTGAGGACCTACACCTTCACTATAGTGCTGACATTGTGACCATTGTATATTGCACATTGTCAATGCAGCATCATACCAACCAGCAACCAATTTATGTTCCCACAATGGCCCTGGCCCTGCGTGTCAGAGCCGGGACTCGAACTCGGATCTCCCGTGTGAGGGTCCGACTCACATTCCTTGAGCCACTGGAGGATGGTGAACCCAATAGTAAGACGCACGCAGCACTGGAAATGCTGAATGTTTTAATCAGTTTGAGCAAAAGTCCATAGGTTGGCAAAGAATCGCAAAAAGTAGTACTCCAAAAAAACACTGACTTTGGAAACCGACATAGGCAACCGGCATCAGAAAACCTAAACATCAAGGCAGCTAAGGCAGAGTCCCTTCAATACACCTAGCAGGACGAGGCCCAGGTGAACCTAATAACATAATTACAGCTGAGCAAGCCAGGCATGAGGACCTCTAGTGGCCAAAACACAAAAAAACAAGCAATACACAGACACTGCGTCTGTCAGGAGCAAGGAGACCCTGTGCCCTTTAGCCAATATATTATACACAGAAACCTGGTGAGGCTAAGTGGCTTTTCTAGCTGGGTTGAGTAGTGTTAAATTAAGTCATTTGGCAAGTGGCAATTGGACACTTTTTGGGATGGTTTGCCCTTCATTGATTTTTATTTTGAACAATACTCTCCAAAAGCCTATCCAAACACTTTTTCGTTTACTATCCAAAGGCTTTTATTTTGATACAGTGCATCATGTTTTGATTTGTTGGGATGTGATTAGATATTTGTGGTACTATAGGGTCAGGGGTACGGTGTTCATTTTAGGACATCCTCAGATCTCAGACTCAAGAGTCAGACTCAAACGAAAAGGCATCAGGTCTCGGACCAAAAGTGGTCAGACTCAGGCGAAACAACATTGGGCTAGCCTAAAAGTCAGTCAGTCTCAGAAAAACATCTTTCATCTTTAGACAAAACAGAATTAGGTCTCGGTAAAAACGGCCACGGACCAAAAGTCGTCAGTCTCAGACAAAACATTGTCAGCATTGTCCAGAAGCAAATATTTGAGAGGCTCAATGGCACAATAACAGGCATACTGAGTAGAGCTGCAATAACAGCTCAGAGATGCTTCAGTCCATAAACTCTGTAGGTAAATTTAAATTATGAATCTGTTAAATTTTACTCCTACCCAGGGCTATGCAGTTTCAATGTAAAATAGCTATTTCAGAATTGCTAGGCTTACTCTGTGGCTGTAAAGTTTCGTGCATAACATTAATAACTAATACATAGCCTTAATTACACAACGCAATCGCCATTAACGTATATCATGAAGGAAACGATTCAAACGAAAAATATGTTGTGTACTATCACAGACCTTCTGCTAGTTTGTTTAGTGTGTTAGTATATGTTTGACTAGCGAAGTAAGTTAGCGACAAGTGAAGGCATTCATTGAAAATGTTCATAAAAATGTCAATTGTATTACTTCATTGTCTAACACTGAGTGTTTCTAACACTGAGTTTGTATATCCATGACAACCGGAGGACTAAACATGGGTTTACTTTACAAGAGTGAACTAGCTTGCAGAAAACAACTATTTCGTATTATATCATAAATAATTTTGCTTCCTGTACCTAACAGAAACAACACCACAGCGGTATTCACTGTAAAAGCTGCTATCTACTTTAGCTAATTCAGAAAGCTAGTCAACAGCTCCCTCATCTCTCTCTGACAACTTTTTTTCTGACAAAGTTTTGTCTGAGGCTGACAGAGGTTTTTCTGAGGCCGTTTGGTTTGATGCCGTTTCGCCTGAGACTGACGACTTTTGGTCCGAGGCCGTTTTTTCCGAGACCTAATGCTGTTTTGTCTGAAGATGACAGAGGTTTTTCTGAGACTGACTGACCTTTAGGCTACTCCAATGCTGTTTCGCCTGAGTCTGACGACTTTTGGTCCTGATGCCTGATCGTTTGAGTCTGACACTTGAGTCTGAGATCTGAGGATGTCCTAAAATGAACACCGTAGAGGGGTCTGTTAGTTCAAAGTTTGGGAGTAAGATATCTGGTAAACTCAAGTCATGCACATATCTTAGCACTACCATATTAACCCCTTGTGTCCGGTATATCTACTTACCTGGCTTGCCTGGGCGGTCTCAAACTCCTGCAATTGGCGCTGGAAGCCCAGGTTGGGGCCGGCACAAGGGCGAGCCACCTTAACGGCTGCCAGGGCCTCCTGCCAGCCCAGCCCTGTTGCCGTCATGATGTAGGCCACCACCAGGGTGACACTGCGGGACACGCCAGCCAGGCTGCCCACAGAGAGGAAAAGATGGATAGAAAAATCACTAGACATGACCAGAGTACAGAAAGCAAAGGACAAGGGACCTGGGTGTCTGTCTATCAGCGATCATCACGTTGATGAGCATGAATTCATTGAAATCTAGTTTGTCTGTCTTTTGGGAAGTTCAAGAATAACCACCTGCTTTATTAGTACATCTCAAGTTTAGAGCTAAACATGAGTTTACTGGTGTGCACTCAGCAGTGAACCATTGGTTTTATTTTTCGAAACGTAAAAACTATGAAATCTCACTGATTCCAACCCCAAATCACCATTAAAAAAAATTCCTGCGAAATGTCTAAGACTGATAGCCTACATAAATACTGTATATTGTTTATTTAAATTCCTTGGACGTCACTCACCAGTGGACTAAACAGCCTTCTCCTTTCAGTCGGGACTCATGCATGAACATGATACTTTGTTTGAAGTGCTGAGTCCTGGAGTCAAGTCACATTTACATCCATATATCAAACAAACAATGCTAACCAACGTTCTGTCCAACAAGCTCAAATATTAGTTTTCAAATAATGAACTGACACACAAGGATACATATGGTACACAAAAAAGTATAATTGGCTAGGGAGAATAGATGAGTCTTAACCCTTGTGTTATCTTCGGGTCATTCTGACCCATCAGTCATTGTGACCCACCGTCGTATTGCGACAAATTTACCGCATACAAAAACAAAGTGAAGCATTTTCTTTTAACCATTGGGCTGTCTCAGACCCCCCCCCCACATTACAACGGTTGAAATAAAATGATTTTTATTTGTTTTTGTATTGGGTAAAATTGGGTAAACACAACGATGGTTCGTTATGAACCTTTGGGTCATGTGACCCGAAGGCAGCACAAGGGTTAATATCAATAATGGTAGCTGATCGCATGTGGTTCAAGTGACAATCAGGTCCTAAACTTTTGAAAGTTTAGAATAACATGTCAATAACAAGTGTATATCTTGTATCGTTTGCAGAGTTAGTATTCACTCCATCCTCCCCCACAATCACAGGATCAGAAAGGGGTTTGGATAGGTAAGGCGGCATGAACAACCCCTAAGGGTCATCTACTGCCTGACAGGATCAGAATAACAAGGTGGCCTGCATGTGTTTCCGTCTATCTCTGAGAGAGAGAGGACTGGTTTCACGCCGGGGTCTGGTACAAAGAGGCACGGGGCTGGCATGGTGATGAGGGTGACAGGGACATTTGACACGTGAGTGTGTGTGTGGGGGTAAAAATAGTGTCAAAATAGGCGTGCAGCCGCGAGTGCAACCTTGCAGCACAGAGCTGGCTACTTCCTTCCTGCCTGCCTGTCAGGGAGCAGACCCCTGAAGGGGAGAGGGTGTGACGGTGTGTGTGCGCATGCACGTGCATGCTCTTATGAACGTTCGACATCCAGGTGTTGGTGCTACAGTCCATGCATGACATACTACACGACTGTAGTCCCATTACCTCGGATGGATGCATGTCAGTGTCACGCAAGGCCGATCGACAACTTCCTTGCGCAAACCCCAGTGTATTTATTCAGCGCTTTGGTTCCCAGTCAAGCAGTGTGCTTGTGAAAGAACATGGCTTTCCCGTCAGATGGAAACGAAGGCGAGACGCCCACGCAGCAACAAAGAGAATGGATCTACTCCTCACGGTCCTGCTCGGCTCTCTGTTCCCCCCCCCCCCCCCTCCCCGATGTGTGTGAGTGTGTGTGTGTCTGTGCGTGCGCGTATGTATGTGTTCGGAGTACTTACAGGTTTTGTGAAGGCAGGTCGGCCGCAGAGATACAAAGATAGGTCATTTCCTGCAGGGAGACAGCTTCCTGTTAGCCCCAAGTCTCTCCATCAGCAGCTCTGATCAGATATGCGTTCATCACACGTCATCATACCTCCGTCTAACCGCCGTTACCAGCAACCCTGAGACTCATTATGTAACACGCACACTCCAACAGACAGCATTCTGCTGTGTGATTGCAGTGCTGTTCTGGTGGTTGTGATGACAACAGATGGATTGGCTCTGGGTGGGGGGGGTAGTTTGGAGAGGGGTGTGGGGGGGGGAGTGAATAAGGTCAAGCTAGCTGCTGGGAGAAACTGATCTTTCATCAGTTCGTTGATTCACTAACTAGCAGTAAAAGGTCAGGATCTGAGGAGGAACAGCAGCACCTGGATCAGTGCCAAACACACAAGAGCCTGTCAGCTCGAGCAGCGGAGCTCTCCTTCTCTGTCGCCCACTCAACACCCCCCCCCTCCCCCGCCCACGCAGCGCACATTCCAGTGATCTATCAAAACCAACATGAGCTGTGCATGGCACAATGATAAGCTGCTGCAAAAAAAAGGCCGGATTTTTGGGGGACTGGCTGGCCTGTCCTGAAAGACCTGGCAGACGAGTCCTCGAAGCCTAACAGGATGTGATGTCAGGAGCACGAGGACTTGGCCATCGTGTACTGCGTCTGACAGTGGTATGAGGATATGGTTATCTGTTCATGAAACTGGCTTTTCAGCATTTCAAGAATGGAGAGGGTTTTTTTCTTTGAGGAAACACATTGGTAGGTGCTTATTTGGGAGATTTGGTGAGATGGTTTGTGTGAGGGTGGTGGTTTACCTGTAGGATAGGGGCGGCGCTGTCATGGATGGACAGGATGTGTGTGATGTTGTTCCTTGCCAGCTGTTCTCGGTCCCGAGCGTCTGGAACAAGACACAGGGTAAAGAGGGACATAAGAAATCGATTTGTCGATCATTTCTAAATGCTTTATGGGTTTTCTCAGATTGTAATATCAATAAGAGGGATGGTGGATTTAGATTCACATCGAGTCATGGGTTCCTGATAGAATTTGGTGCCGAACCCCCAAGGCAAATATCCAAATACCAGTATTAATTGATAAAACATACCTTTAAAATTTCCCAAGTACAGGTCAGGCAAGACCTGAAAGAGAATGAGCAGAAATGATTTCATACCAAGGCTATCTCTCAAGATTGTATATGCACAAAAGATGTACATACCCCTACTTGTAGTTAAAATGCTTACTGAACTACAATAGAAATGTTATTTTAGCCAGCGCATACAGAACATATATCACTCCAATGAAGGGGACACCGAAGCATCCTTGGTGACATGTCTGAGATATATTTAGTTGACACCAGGAACAACAGCTGAAGAAGCTTAGATGACTGAATTATGACAGAGCCATAATAAGAGATAACAATGGAGTAGCCTACTGGATGTTGTTGCCACAGATCTCTGACAGTGACCCTAAAATCCTTAAAAATGTCAGTATGTGTGTGTATGTGTTGTAAAGGACTGTATCCACATCGAATGATTATTTCTGTTACAGACCTGTCAAGATACTCAACTGTGCTCAACTGTACTTTACCGAGAAAGCTTAAAGGGGATCTTGCACTCACTCAACATAGGCAAACATGCAATTCAACAGATATGTAATAGGCGTATTCAGTTTTCGACACAAATTTTCTATGAGCGCTTTGGTCTGATCTAATTATGATAACGCCAGTCTATATTAGAGCGTACTCGAGTCTAGACCTGAATAACTTTTGGACAGCTGGAAGCGCATGCATATATTACAAACACAAAGTGTAAGAACAACGTACCTTGTTGAGACCATTACCCATTCTATACAAATACCTCAGTAAAACACTGAACGCCGAGGAAAATTACAATGTATTGCCCGAGGTATGAAGATTACGGCTGCTTTCCCAAAGCTGAGCGATATGAACAGCTCACTACGATTTGCAGTGTGCTGCAAACGCTGTCTGATTCAGATGTATTCTGGGAATTGTAGTTCTCGTTTTCAACAAGGCGTGTGCTTTTCAAAAGCATGTTAGAAATACTAGAAATACCATGAGGAGCCTATTTCAACTAGGGCTGAGAAAAGGTATGGTCACATGCCAAATTTTCAGGATGCAAGTGGTCTCTGTGAAAAACGTTTTAATTGAATTTATGATTAGGCCTAATTGTCAGCAAATTATGTAGCCTAATTTGTATGGAAAATTTAACACAATTGTAATTTTCACAATGCAGGCTTTTGTGATTTTCTTTTCCAGACAAAGATAATAATGCTGAGACAGCATCTTTATGCTCCATACTACATCTTAGTCCCAACAACCAAACTTCAGGCTAGGGTGACCGTGACAACAAAGCAGTGGATAGTGATCTTACCTAATGATCATGAGTCATTTGGAGATGTGGCCTACAACAGAGAAACGGCGAATAATGATGTTAAATACTTTGATGTGGTTTCCGTGTGGGACACAGGGTTGGATCACTTAGATACCTCAGATAGGCTTACGCTGCATGCCACCCACACTCACATGCGTTACAATTCAGGTGGTTTCCCGACATGCTTTCAGAGAAGCTTTTTTATCAATGGATCATATTCTCAATTGTGTGTTTTTCTTTCTTTCTTTTTTCACTGTCGCTATCGTATGATTAGTCTTAATGCCAATAAGTGAAAGTTTTTCCCCCCACCTCATGGCTGGAAAAACATTTCAAATAGGCTATTGTCTGTATGTTCCCTCTCATATTCTGTTCAGTTTCACTGCACAGTACTCTGAACACAACAAATACAATTTACAAACACATAAGAACCAACCTCTCTCGTGCGCGCCCGCGAGCGCTCACACACACACATCGACACCATCAATGTAAGCCTACATCTGACAATACACTGCCAATAATATATTTTTTTTTATTGCAGTTTTTCTCAATTGTTTACACACAAATACTGGTACTTGAGACACAATGACCACAACATGTAACTCATGCACCAACCCCATGAACCAATTCTGCTAAACTACAAGCACAATTCCTGCTTTACACTCAAATTGCAGTTCTAAAACACACTTTTTTCAAAACACTACACACAATTTTCATGAAGAAAATCTTTTGTTTTCACAAGGAACACACTGCCATTCAAATACGCACACTGACTCATCGCATGGACAAACACCTGTCACACAGTTTTACAATTAGCAATCAGAGCTTTAGAATAAAAGGGAAACAGGTGACCTTTTCTGTTTTTGAGCAATGGATGCCAACATTGGAAACAGAGGCAGAGGAGTGAGAGTAAGAGGAGGAGGACAGGGAGGACGAGGATGAGGAAGGCCAAGGACCATAATCTCTGATGAGATCCGAGCCGCTTTGGTTGACCATGTAGTCAACCATGGTCTAACAATGAGGGAGGCTGGGCAAAGAGTACAGCCAAATTTGAGCAGGTACACTGTAGCATCCATCATCGGGACTTTCCGAAATGAGAATAGGTAAGAAATCTACTCTCACTACAAAATTGCAGTAGGCCTACTGCATATCAATACAGTACTCAATGAGTACAGTAGTAAAGTATTGCCTGTGGACTGTTCTGTAGGACTGTAAAAAATAAAGTATGTTTCAAGTATTTGGAAAATGTATTCCTACTTTGTATTCCTACACAGTATTTACAGTATTTTACTATATGTTTGGCAGAACTGAAAGATTACCAACACAAGGTGGTCGGGAACGTCTTCTGTCTCCTGAACAGGAAACTGAAATCATGAACATGGTCCTAGAAAATAACGCCATAACATTTACATTTAGTCATTTAGCAGACGCTCTTATCCAGAGCGACTTACAGTGAGTACAGGGACATTCCCCTGAGGCAAGTAGGGTGAAGTGTCTTGCCCAAGGACACAGCGTCAGTTGGCATGACCGGGAATCGAACTGGCAACCTTCGGATTACTAGCCCGATTCCCTCACCGCTCAGCCACCTGACTCCCACCTGACATTACGGCAAATACAAAGAAAAATAATAATAATGTAACTGTATACACTATACAGTAAATTATTCTGTTGTTTTGTATGTAAACCGCTGTATGTGCAACTTTGTGTTGGTTGGGATGTACACTGTGTACATATATGTAAAATATATTTGTTACCGTGTATTTCTGTGTTCTGAGTATAAAAACAATATTCTCAAATATTTTACAACACACTTATGTATGTACTGTCTGTAGTAAATGTAACACTGAACAAAAAAAGGCCTAACTCACTATGATGAATGAAGAAGAAGTGTTTTCCATTCATCATAGTGTTTTACATTGAGCACATCAGTGTTCAAATGGTTCTTATAAATGTCTATTCATATGATGGTTTGTGTTTGTCATTTGAAAACAAAATACCATTTTGAGATTAAATAACATTGTTTTGAATGTTAAGTTTAATTTTGCAGGAGAAGTGAGGGGTTTTGCCCATTGTGTCTGTGTTTTTTTTAATTTGTGTGTAGAGTTCTGAGAGTATGAGGTATGCATTCAGAAAATGTGTGTAATCAATCGAGAAAAACTGTAAACTGTAATTTCATGTGCTCTTGAGGGCCCTCTGGTGGCCTCGGGGGCCCTAAGCAGCCGTTCGATTATGCCTTTGGCCAATACCGTATGGTCTTCATCGATTGAGTGTACTGCTCTGCAATTGACTAGTAGTACTTCAAACTTCGAGTTATCCTGGCTCGCTTGGTCTTCATCGATTGAGTGTAGTGCTCTGCAATTGACTACTTCAAACTTCGAGTTATCCTGGCTCGCTTAAAAAAAAAATTCACTGCAGCGACTATCCCGGAAATAACTCAGCAAGGCAAATGTAAACGTTCATGTTTTATATTCAACGTATTAAGTTGTTCAGTTATACAGTTTCATATTCAGTTGTTTCACTGTGATCTTAAAAACATATTGTATATTTAATAACAATTAAGGAAGTATACGTATGCTATAGCCTACACATTTTCAGAGTGTAGCTTGTGGTCAGTTGTTTTAGTTTTTTGTTTTCCGATCCGAATTTCACTTTCAGATTCAATTCTGCTTTGCGATGGATAGTTTAACATCAGATCATTGTTTCACGTAGTAACTGTGCTTACTTTAATTGCACTTTGTATGTGCAAATCAATTTTCAGATATTTCTATTACACCTATATTATACTGTGTTGGGTATGGCTACTTCCTTGGATTCCATTCGTATGCGATCCGCCGACCTTATTAAAAAAGAACACCTGGACTACGGCGGCTTCGGACAAGTTCACCTATGCTATCATAAAACTTTGGGCCAGGTGGTACTGAAGACGGTGTACACAGGACCACCGCGCAATGAGTAAGTCCATAGGGGCTTTCCACTATAGGCTACTGCTTAACTGTACGTTCAGGCTAATACAACACGTCGTAAAGCCAACAGTTTCACAGTATCACACAAAAGACTATTGAATATCTTAACTGATCCATGTTTTTTGTTGCTCACATGACCCATTCGGTAGGCTCATGCAGTGGCAGTTTGTGCGCCCCTGTGCTTGTCGGTCAAAATAAAAATCCATTCCAAAATGTCTGGTTACTTCACCTAGAGCAAAATTCAGTAAGAAGTCTTTGCTGGAGGAGGGCAGCCTGATGACCAAACTGAACCACGAGCGTGTGGTCAAGCTGCTTGGAGTGATCCTTGATGATGGGGATTACTCCCTGGTGCTGGAGCTCATCCCCAAGGGGAACTTGCAGGCCATGTTGGACAAGGTGAGACCCACAGATGCACCAAATGAACCATGTGGGGCTGCAGGGATCTGCATGATGGGACGAGGCACTTCACTACTCAAACCAAGACCAGCTCACATATTTCTTTGACGTCTGTCTCTCCTGTCCCGCCTTGCAGGTTCAAGTTCCCATGTCCATTAAGGGCCGCATCATTCTTGAGATCCTGGAGGGCATGGAATATTTGGCAGGGAACCACGTCATACACAAGGATTTGAAACCTGAGAACATATTGGTGGACAGAGACTTTCACATTAAGGTACAATAAACAAGATGTTTTACTATTACATATTTATTACCGTCGCTTTGACAACCGTCCAAGTGCCTGGTTGAAACAGTCACAAGTATTGCTTACATTCCATTTGCATTTACATGAGAGTGGGTTTGGGTGCGTGTGAGGGATTGTATATACAATATACAATACAGGAAGTCAGTTGGCTGAGCGGTTAGGGAATCAGGATAGTAATCAGAAGGTTGCCAGTTTGATTCCCGGCCGTGCCAAATTACGTTGTGTCCTTGGGCAAGCCACTTCACCCTACTTGCCTCGGGGGGAATGTCCCTGTGCTTACTGTAAGTCGCTCTGGATAATAGCGTCTGCTAAATGACTCAAATGTAAATGTAAATATACAGCATATCTACATATATGTGTGTTGCCAGATTGCAGATCTGGGCTTGGCCACTTGCCAGACTTGGAGCAGGTTGACCAAGGAGGAGTCTCGCAGGCAGAGCCGCACCAAGCCCTCAGCTGGGGTCAGGGCCGCCGGCACCCTGTGCTACATGGCGCCCGAGCACCTGGAGAGCGTCCACACGCAGTCCACCGAGAGGTCTGACGTGTACAGCTTCAGCATTGTCGTCTGGGTCGTCCTCACCAGCCAGGAGCCCTACGAGAGTGAGTGACGGAGGGAATGCACTCGAGAGTCACAATAACAATGGGGGGGTGGAGGCAGGTTTGGTTTGGCAACATCTCTTCTCAATGGGAGTCAGATGGCTGAGCGGTGAGGGAGTCGGACTAGTAATCCGAAGGTTGCCAGTTCGATTCCCGGTCATGCCAACTGACGTTGTGTCCTTGGGCAAGGCACTTCACCCTACTTGTCTCAGGGGAATGTCCCTGTACTTACTGTAAGTCGCTCTGGATAAGAGCGTCTGCTAAATGACTAAATGTAAATGTAAATGTAATGCATTCCTCTCGGTAAGGGAAAAAACACTGGGGTCTATTTTGGCCTCGTTTGGTTTCACGGCTCAATAGCTGTTCTTTGACGGGTGTGCCTCGTCAATGCCGATGTTCATAGATGCCAGGAGTGAGGACCAAATCTGCCAGTGTGTCCGCCAGGGCGACCGCCCCGACGAGGGTTTAATTCCACCTGACACCCTCCCTGAGATGACAGATCTGATGAGAAGAGGCTGGAGTCAGAATCCACGGGACAGGCCGACGTTTAAAGGTATGCATGCATGTGTGAGTGTGTGGGGGGTCAGATGGCTGAGCGGTTAGGGAGTCAGGCTTTTAATCAGAAGGTTGCCGGTTCGTTTCCCTGCCATTGAAAAATGACGTTGTGTCCTTGGGCAAGGCACTTCACCCTACTTGCCTCGGGGAGAATGTCCCTGTACTGACTCTAAGTCGCTCTGGATAAGAGCGTCTGCTAAATGACAAAATGTAAATCTGTGTGTGTGTGTTTCAACGGCTTACAAACCATACTGTGAAGTGAACATGATTTTCAAGGCTACCGAGGCATGTTGTGTTGTGAAGTACTGAAGTAAACTGACTCTTTGTTCCGGCCGGGTGATTGTTGCCGTAAGTCAGATGACTGGCCTAATTTCATTACTCTGTGTCTCGCTCACATACACTTTCTTGTTATCTATCTTTTACTCTCTCTCTCTCTCTCTCTCTCTCTCTCTCACTTGGACTATCCTTCTTCCCAGAGGGATACACATCCTTCCTACCAGTCTACCGAGAGAAGCTGGAGCCTAATGTAGAAAGAGATGCTTTGGCTCTAAGGGCAAGTTTCATCTGATTTCAGTGTCGGAAACAAGTCGTAAATAGAACCCAGCAGCACCTCCAATGGTCACAACATTGTGACCATTGGAGGTGCTGCTAAGAGTATCCAAGAGTGTAGATAATAATGGACTGCAGTTATTTCACGTGTAAAATATGTATTCAGGCTACATTTCGACTGTCATGTGACTTCCATGTAGGAGTCGTACGAAGGCCCAGAAGTTCTCCTGGAGATGATGAAGTCCTTCTCTTTGCCTCCAGACAGTATGACGGCAGCAGGTGAGGGCTAAGCAGCTCTGTTCCTCTACGCTACAACACCCTCCTTCTCACTAGGAAGGCATGGTATATCAGTGACCATATCAATATCTGACCTTATTAGCCTAAAACATGTACTGCATCAATCCCATGTGGAGTGTAAGGCTGGCGTAATTGTTTTCTTTTTGAAAGGCCAATATACTGTATGTATAGAGCAAACTCTCTTTGTTTCAAAATGATAGTATTTTTTCTCATTTGAAAGCCAATATAATTGATGTGGCTGGGATACAGCCTAAAAAACAGCCTCATTTTGCACTCCAATTCCAAATTAAAGCAATTTTCTTTTCTGTATTTTTCAAAATTAATAATTATTTCGTTTACAGTATATTATACGTGTAGTAGCCCAATGAACATTACAACTTTGTTTCAATTTGTGTCTTAGAATCCTTTACCCCCCCCCCCCCCCACACACACACACACACACACCTAAAAATAAATATCAGGATTGGTGTTACTTGCAAGTAAATATCAGTTTAAAATATGAAATGTTTTTCTTGTAAGGTTGTTCACATTGAACATTTTTATTACTCACTCACCTCTTCAGCTGACTTCAGTAGGTTGAATGGAGCAACATGCAATGCCGTACAGTACATGCTGATCTCCTCCCATGTGTTGTGTTCGTGTAGACCTGCCGGCCCGCTTGATGAGCTCAGATGTCAGGTTCCCAGTGGAGGCCAGCATCGAGGACCTCAAACAGTTCTCCCTCCAGACTGACGCCAGGGCCCCCAGCCTCACCAGCCCTCCCTTCACCCCTGGCCAGGTGGGAGAATGGCCCCAGAAGAGGGGCAACTGGGGAACAGACCAGCCAGACTCCAGCCCCCTGTCTCCCCTCGGCTATGCCCCAGCTACCCCCCCTCAGAGGCTGATGTCCCAGGAGCACCCAGATAGGGGCTGGCATTCTCCAGGCTCCACTGTCCATTCATGGAGCAAAGCCGAGCCTGTCCAGCCCAACAGCCAGGAGGAGCCATACCCTCGCCCTGTCTTTCCCTCCTCCAGACTCTACAGCACTCAACTGTCCAATCACAGCCCAGAGCCACACTTCAGCAACCCCTGCCAGTATGTCTCACAGCATTCCTGGCCCCTTGAGAACCAGAACTCCAGCAAGAGTGCACCCTTACTAGATTCAGGTATGGATGAAGGAAGGGCTCGGTGCCGTGACCACAATGACACTCCACAGGCTCATCAGCCAATAGTAAGGCCATCTGCATGACTAAGACTGTGTTGTGCACGTGTGTGTGTGTGTGTTTTAGGAAGCATCGTCATCAGCAATGCCAGTTGTATCCAGATTGGCGACCACAACAGTCTAAAGACCCAGAGTCCAGACTCTCACCGGAGTCCAGCAAGCTTACTGTCCAACGGCAGTACCACCTTGTTTCTCAAAGAAGCCATTCAGAAGTACGGTAAGTCTACTGCCACACTTCCTCCAAATAAACCCATAAAGGAACTTTGGACCGGATTATCATAACTTGTCATATCTGATGGACGCTTATAAAGAGGATGAATAATACCATGGGTCAGAGTACTGTTTCCCGACGGCCTTGTTCACATTATCAGAGAACAAAAATAGTCAACAGTCAAACGTTTGGCCACACTTCTTTGACATGCCGTATAAAATGCACAGTTATCTCAGCCCTGTCTTCATTTACATGTAGTCATTTAGCAGACGCTCTTATCCAGAGCGACTTACAGTAGGTACAGGGACATTCCCCCCGAAGCAAGTAGGGTGAAGTGCCTTGCCCAAGGACACAACGTCATTTGACACGGCCGGGAATCGAACCAGCGAGCTTCTGATTACTAGCCCGATTCTCTAACCGCTCAGCCACCTGACCCCAGTGTCTTCAGTGAAAAGTATATGGTGAGTGGGCCCCAACAGGGTCCACACAGTAGATGGTGAGTGGGCCCCAACAGGGTCCACACAGTAGATGGTGAGTGGGCCCCAACAGGGTCCACACAGTAGATGGTGAGTGGGCCCCAACAGGGTCCACACATCAGTCCGTGTAGAACTAGGGTGACTGACAGGGCTTGATCCATCCCCTCAGAGGACCAGGCTGTGACAGAGAAGCACCTGGACCTGCTGAGGGACAACATTGGGGCCAAGTGGAAGCAGTGCGCTCGGCGCCTGGGCCTGAGCGATGTGGAGCTGGAGGAAATTGACCACGACTACGACCGCGACGGCCTGTCGGAGAAGGTGTACCAGATGCTGGGGCGTTGGTCGATGAAGGAGGGCAGTGTGGGCTGCACGCTGGGACGCCTCTGCAAGGCCCTGGACAACATCGTCAAGGTCGATCTGCTGCAGAGGCTGGTGGACGTGTGCAACAGCGACCCCTAGACAGGAGAGGGACGCTAGTCCAGGCCAGCGGATAGCCCAGGTTAGGGACTAGCCAGGGACTGAGAACTCACTCTGTGATCTTTTGACTGCCTTCTCGTTGTAGTGTTTTGCTCTTCGACAATGTTGGAAAAAATATAGTATACAACTATATACATTACCAGCAGGTAATGAAATGATCAAAACCATAAAATGATCTTATTTGTCCATGTCTGACCATTTGCCATTACAGTGAGCCTAACAGGGAAAGGTGCTGAAAACAGGGCTTTATCAAAATAATAATTTCCCTCTCTGACAGGTATTTGTATTGTGCGACTATGTTATCTTTGGACAGGAAATAGCCCAGAGACTATGTTATACATGGAACAGACTGGAGTTGTGCTTATTGTGCAAACAATGACAATAATGTTTGATTATCTTTTGAGAATTCCAAATCTTGTTGTTGTTTGACCGTGCGAAAGTAAAGTGGATTCTACAATCTCCATGTTATCCTGTTACAGGTGGCATCAATGGTGTTTCATAGAATTGGCACAAATGCTGTATATCCGGCTTGGTGTAATAGGTAAACAAAAAAGGGGGAACAATATATTGTTGCTATGTCCTTATTTCTCCTTTGGGGGGCAGCAAATGTCTATCTTTTGTTGTCATGTTCATTCTATTATCAGAATTTTTCAATTGGACTTAGTTTCATCAAAGTGCTCCAGATATTTTTCCCTGTAGCTTCAAAATTTAAATTGTTTCTTCCATGCATGATATTTGTTCCAGTGTATAGACCAAATGAAACACGAATGTGTAAGAATTTAGAAGCAATTGCCTGTTTGACAGATAAAGTATCCTATTAATGGGCCTCTGTCATTGAAACCACTGTCTCGAGGCCAAACAGAATTAATTGTCAGTGTGGAAGTGATGAATCCTAACACTTAGACACACGCACCAGTATCTCATTGCCTCAGTGGCTTCCTATGCATACTATAACAATGTTATGAATTTGACATTACTGGATGTTTATTTGTATGTTCCTTTGTGTGTGTGTGTGTGTGTGTGTGTATGTGTGTGTGTGTGTGTGTGTGTGTGTGTGTGTGTGTGTGTGTGTGTGTGTATGTGTATGTGTGTGTGTGTGTGTGCGTGCGTGCGTGAGCAGTATGTAAAATGAGAGAAGGGCCCAGGAGCTTTTTACCGCAGGCATTTTTTAATAAAGTTGTCAATTTCAGATCAATAAGTTGCTGTGTAGCTTTAGTTATACATTTTCTATGACTTTTATGTCGCCAACTAGTAACACTTTAGTAGTTGGAGTAACAGGACAGACAATTGTGCTTGAATAGTTTTGAAATGTCGAGTGAATCGGTTAGAACTGAAAAGAACTGCATTTTTTAATCAGGGGGGGTATTCTTTTTCTTTAGGATTTCAGTCTTTTTCCCCTTTAAATGTGAGCATAGAGTGGAAACATCCCTGAGTTGCCTTGAATCTTTGATGCAAGTCCCTGCATCAGCAACATCTCTACGGTGTCCACCCCAAAACATTTACACTGTTCTTCATATCTATCTAAATCTATAACGGGCGTTGAAAAAGATTATTTTAATTGCATGTTGTAAAGATTCAGGAAATATCAGAGAGATACCAGGCATACATTTTTAAAGACACTGATTCCTGTTTCATGTTAGCATTAGCATCATCTTAAAACTAACATCGGTATCAGAACCTAGTCCTCGTGGCTTTATTAATCCGGTTTCAAAACACAGGAAAATGAATCACAGCAGGGTGGGAATAATTTATGATCAGATAGGGAATGCCAATGTGGATGAAAGTGTTTCATTCCAACAATTAGCATTTCCTATCAGATTTTAAGAACGTGTTCATGTCAGTGCCCAATATATTCAGTGTGATTAGGAAGCTTTGTTTGCTTCACTAACACAAACGATCAATTTCACATCATTAAGTACCCAAACAGAAAGCCTGTAATTACATGAATTATTGAAACAACAGATTTCAATACAAATATCCGGTGCGGCAGCAAAACTACAAGATCAGTTAAGATCATCTATGGAGACAGAATGACTCGCTTTCAGAGACCGGCCTGATACACAAGTTAAGATGTGTTTAAAGTGACAAGGAACAACCCATGCCAATGATATTGATCATTGATATATGCCATGCATATTTTACAGTGTTTCATATACAGAACAGTTCACAAGTCAATAATACCAGACAACAGAAATCAATTTCCTCCACCTCTTGGATCTCAACTATCTACAGTACAGCTGCTACAGTTAGAATTTGGTGTTTACCCCGATCTCTCTGTGTTGCCCATGTATACAGTCTACTTATTGTTGTGTTTTATAGCTCTGGAGAAAATTGGAAAAAAACATTATCTACATTTTTTTTGACGAGTACTTTGGTAATAACTCTGTCTGTTTTTACTCCGACGTATTGATCTTGAACCAACTCATTATTCCATAATGTTGTAACGCCAGAGCCTTCTGCAGCTGGTCATTGTCTGTTGCGCTCGGCATCCCCAGAATATTAGGACAATCGGCTGCACCTGTGTCTCATTTAGGGGTTTAGTATTTAAGTGTCTGTTTGTGTTTTGTCCGGTGCAAAGTTTTGATCTTGTTTCTAGTTCAGTCCGAGCCTTGTTAAAATCTGTGTTCTGTTCCTGACCTTGGCTAGTTTTCATATTCTCCGTTTAAGATCACCTGTATTTCCCTGTCTACCCGTGTACCGATCATTGCCTGTCTGACCATTCTAATTAAATCTGCGCTCTGCGCTTGGACCCAACCCTGTCTGGTATTCCGTACAAATGTGCACAACCTTGTATTTCTATCCTGTAGCATTAAACAATCCCCTTTATAGTATATACTATTTAGTGTCTATATACTGTCTATATACTAGCCTGTACCCTTTCACCAACAACTTTTAAACAATAATTGAATTGGGATTACAGTGCTTCAAGGGAGTTGCTGTTCAACTGTCATCTTCAACAATTGATATTGCTATAGCGATTGGCCCAGAGTTGTCCCATGTGACCTGACGAGGAGTTATGTGTCACAGCCTGACTCCCCACCCTGTCAAAAGAAGGCTGAGAATGTCTGTGTGTTTGTGTCTGCATGGTTCCACACTGGCTCTAGACCCTGGGATTCCCTGAGGTGAAGCTCAGGTTTTACTAAGTCATTTCCAGTAATGAGTCACTGGTTGTATACATTATAAATAAATACATATCTGGAATGAATATAATAAATATTACACTGTGAAAAATATTTTCAAAATGCTTTCAGTGATGTAAAAAATAGAAATAAAAAAGCGAATGTATAACATTACTAAGGCCAAGCTATCTTGGCATGTCCCGGCACCATCTCCAAATTGATCTGGAGTTTGTCGATCTCAGAAGTCCTTTTGCCACGCATAGTGGCGCACAGCGACTTCTTGTGACAGTCTCGCTGCAGTGGTTTCTTCCCGGCCTGCCTCGGAGGCCGGGGGCTGTCCAGGGCCGTCTGGTCCTGGAGGGGGATGACGTTCCCCGGCGGGCTGGCGCCGCAGCACACCCTGGGGTAGTGCCTGAAGCACTCGAAAGCGTCGGCGCACTTGTTGCAGGGCGTGCAGCAGCCTTTCGAGCCAGCCAGGGCAGCGTGGGCGGAGGAGTCGGCGGAGCAAGACTGGCCCGTGCGAAGGCCCAGTGTCCGGAGGCTGAGGCGCGCCACAGGCTTGGAGGGGCACACCCTCTCGGGCCCCTGGGAGCAGAAGCAGCGCTGCATGCAGGCCCACCAGAGACTCCCCAGGTCCCTGCACATCACCCGGCGGAAGTGGGGTCTGAGCAAGAGGTAGATGATGGGGTTGTAGATGGTGGAGGACTTGGCAAACATGGCGGGGATGGCGAACGCCAGGGGCGGGATGTTCTCGATGTGGCCAAACGCTGCCCACATGGACACGACGGCGTAGGGGCTCCACGCGGCAAAGAAGCCGATGCACACGGCCACGCTGAGCTGGGGGGGCACCAGGAGGAGAGAAGAAATGTTGTTACAGTACCCATCAGTAATCACTGACAACCAGATCTGCCTCAGTGGTCTAACTGCTTTCAACTGCACTTAAACCCTCAACGTGAGCCAAGCCCAACCATAACGGGCTATTTTAAATGATTGAAAGAGAATATTGAGGTACTTTTAGTATTGAGTGAGGTGAGACCATACCACAGGGGCTTTTGCCTGTCAATTGATCCAACAGCGAGAAAAAGGTATGTTGCAGGCAAAGCATCTTCAAATGGATTGGAAGGGGGGGGGGGATCCTGAAAGCCATCTAGAAGGGACGATGACCGCCAAGCAGTTCTGGCTCCTGGCTCCTCATCCATCACAATGTATTCTGGAGACGAGAGCCAATTCCTGCTAATGAGAAGCTCCATCACTGGGAGGAGATCTATTGAGGTCATTGCCAATCTCGCAGAGAGAGAGAGCGCGAGAGAGAGACAGTGTGAAAGAGAGAAGCTCTGCCCAGATCTCCTGTCTCTAAGGGAGACTTTGATATTCCTTCCTACCCCTCTCATTTGGATAGCCATTAGATTATCCTCTAGCACCATCTTCCTTCACTCACTTTGTTTTCAGAGAAATTCATTTATTCTGACCCCTGAGCTCCTCCTCAAGACTTATGCAGTGGGGAAGGAGTTAGAACCGTTCAGGATGAGTGCCAATTATAATCACAGTTGTCACGGCCCAGGGGGAGGTGGGCTCCTGTTTGATGGGAGGTGTGTTGGCCCAGGAGAGCAGATGTCTACGAGCACACATGGTGATGAGGATGAGCATACTGGACGGGTCAGGAGACACAGGAACGACTGAGGGAGAGATGTGGATTTATTCTACTAACACATGTGACATACTTCATTGTAGTAATCCCCATGGCTGTCTATGAGAAGTTTGGAAACTGGGTTTTGAATTCAGAGAAATGCAATTAGTCTGAGATGTTTGTGTGTGTATGGTGGTGGTGGTGGTGGTGGTGTGTGTGTGTGGGGGGGGGGTTACACACCATTATGAAGACCAAAAGAAGGACACGCAAAAGAGAATGAAATAACGAGAGAGAGTGGTAGATTTACTAATGACATGACAACAAGTAACATACTTTATCATGATTAAAGCTGGCCCAGTAGCACTTAATGAGGCATTTTGAAACAGGGATTTGAATTCAGAATAAAATCTATAGGTTTTGGATATTGGTTGTGGTAACAAAAACAAGTACAGCACTGTATGAAAGAGTGGGTGAGGGAAAGAGAGAACGGGAGAGCAAGAGAGGGGATACATTTGGTTTGCTCTGGTTTCCACACAAGCTATAAGCCCACAAGGTCATTGCAATCGATCTCAGGACTCCAGACATTTTGTCGCTCCTAAATGTAAACAGAAAATGGCACGGCACAGGGCTTTCTCTCACAATCTCCTCTCCTCTGGAACAAACTTCCTGTTTTGGGAACAAACGTCCTGTTTTGTCATTGGGAATGACATGGTGAGAGTGTTTAAATCTGTACTCAAATCTAAATCTCATCTGTCAGTGTTATTGCTGGGGTTAAGTGGTGGTTCTCCACAGTCTCTAACCCCATATTCTTTCATCTTACCCTCCTCAATGAGTATACACATGATGTGCTTCAGATTGCATTTGCAATGTGCCTAAAAACATAAGGAGTTACATTCCCTCTCGGCTTGACCCGTACCGTCTTACCTTCACGATGATGGTCTGGAGGTTGCTCACGTGCGTTCGCCTGGATACATGCTGCTCTATGGCCTTCTGGGATGCTCGCACTGTGACCAGGATGCCAGTGTAGGACGCCACAATGACACAGCAGGGCAGAATGTAGCAGAAGACGAAGAGCGCCAGGGTGTAGGAGCGAGCCATGTACTGCCGGTTGGACACATGCCAGTCGATGCAGCAGGCGGTACCGTAGGGCTCGGGTCCGTACGCGCCCCAGCGGGCCAGAGGGGAGCAGGTGAAGAACAGGGCATAGACCCAGGCACAGGCTACCAGCAGGCGGCCGTGAACTGGGTTAAACCGGTTACCTTGACAGATCACAAACGATTACATGTCAGGTTTCAAGAGTTGATCGTGATGGACACATTGTTGTGAATACATCAAATATGTGTGACACGTGCCATTGCTTTTTAGAGAACTGCCGATGAGATTTATTAATGAACATGTTGACCATTCACGCTGCTCATTCTATTCTTATTTTTATATATATTTTATATTTGTTTTGTTGTTTTATTGTTGTATTCTTAGATTGTTTAGTTCTTAGAAATAGTTGAACTTTTGTACTCTAACTTAATTTAAGATCTGTATGTGTTTAGTGTTTTGCACCTCCCTGCCACAGTAAATTCCGTGTTTGTATAACATACATGGCGAATAAACCGTATTCTGATTCTGATTCTGAACATTTATTTATTTATGAACCTGCTAGGGACTGCAGATGCTAATTAGCCTGTATGGCTGTATCTGGCACATGTACATGGTGGAACCAAGTGCTCATTAATTCATGTGTATTGTACCTTCCCAAATAACAAATAAACGTAAACATAAGGGAATTGCATTAGAGCACCTCTGAACGAAGAAATGCTTTGGAATTACTCCTTCCTCGAGAGAAACGTGACAATCACTGAGAGATATGTGTTCGCTGGTAAAGGTATTCACTGAAAATGTATATGTATTGTGTATACTACGATTCACACTGTATGCCTACCTATTCTGTGCTACAGGCGGATCTCCATTTTTGGAGAGATCGCTGCTGAATATAACATTTTACTGCACTGCTAAAACCAACATCACAAGTGGCCCTAATAGAGCAGGGACAAGTAAGCTTGTCAGTCATCAAAGCGCATCGGATGTTTGTTAAGTCACAGGGGGATTATCTTGTCCTTTTGATTTGCCTCCATCAATAAATCAACAATCAACCACTTAAGAGGGTCTACTTTAGAATCCTGTGTCATTTCCACAGACAAGACTGGGCCAAAGCTCTTTGAAGACTTACCGTAGTGGGGACAGCATACTTTCACAAAACACACCATGCTCAGCAAAGTGAGAGTGGTCAGACTGCAGATCCCAAACAGCACGCCGCAGAAAGCGTAGATCAAACACACTGTCTTCCCAAACAGCCATCTGAGAGGAGGC
The DNA here is from genome assembly GCF_038355195.1 of Osmerus mordax. NCBI lineage: Eukaryota > Metazoa > Chordata > Actinopteri > Osmeriformes > Osmeridae > Osmerus > Osmerus mordax. The sequence continues at coordinate 14,518,451 of NC_090065.1, forward strand.
GGGAGAGAGAGAAAACCTGACTGAAAATGAGGCAATAAAGACAGAAAGTAAGTCTGTAAGAGAAAGTCAGCCACATGGAACTGCTGCAAACACATCTCTGACATACATCCAATCATCTAGTTAATTAAACCGTGAAAAGAGGGGAGTTGAAGTCTAGTCCACGCCCCCACCTCTGCTGATCACGGCGAAGCAATGAAAACGTTTCATATGAAGGCCTTCGCAACGCTATCAATCTCCGGTGCCCCTGATCTACAGAGATTAAGGTCCAATCGCGTGAGGTACCTGTGGTAGAAGCTGGAGGTGATAGCCATGGGGTAGAGGGACAGGGTAAGGCCCATATCGCTGACGGCCAGGTTAACGATGAAAAACTCTGCAGGCTTCAGCAGGTGTTTCTTCTTGTAGGAGACGTAGAGCAGCATGCTGTTGCCGAGCAGAGAACAGATTCCTGCAAGGAGACATGCACAGGCCCTGCTAACACAGGTTCTCATGGGAGGTCTTTCTGGCTGGTTTGAATACAAAACCAACTTGGAACATTACCCCATAAACCACGGGTAACATAAAGATCCATGGGATACTCAAGAAAATAATTTTTTTTGTGAATCTAAGCGCGTCAGGAAAGTTCCAAAAATCCACACACGCAAATGCAGGGATTTGTAACTCGTGTTCTCCGATTTGTAACTTGTGTTCTCTGATTCGTAACTCGTGTTCTCCGATTTGTAACTCGTGTTTGTCAGGTTGCAAACAAATGTAATGGGATCATTTATTTGTGAATCGCGTTACATTTGTGAATCACGAAATACATTTGTGAATCGCGTTACATTTATTTGTGAATCATGAAATACATTTGTGAATCGTGTTACGTTTGTTTGTGAATTATGAAACTAATCTAACTCCATACTTTAGTGTTACTTGTTTGTATTTGACTGTGATAGGCAGTTAAGTGTTTAAGAAAAAAATCCCAATGATTCACAACCTTGAAATTTATAGTTTTTCTTGCAGTTTAGTAAACTCATTGTTATTAAAAAAAATATATATAAAAAATTATTTATTTTTACAAAAAAAAAAAATATATACATTTGTGAATCGATATGAATCGCTAGAAGACTGAATCATGATTCAAATGCGAATCAATTTTTTCCCCCACCCCCACTGGTTGCATTTCTTTTTCGGTTTTCTATCGCCATATAAATAAATCCATGTTTGACGTTGCGGTCTTTTTTGAATAGTCTTAGTGAGGTAACAGGGATTCAGTATCAATGTTCTTTAACTTTGAAGTCCACTTCACAGCACATTTCCTCTAACTGCAGATGCAACTGCACGAAGGTAAGGGAGTCATGAACACATTGACCGGCGACTGTAGAAAAACTAGGATCTAGGATGTGATGGTATTTCCTTTGATCTGGAGAGCTGGGCAATATCACAGTATCCACGCTTACTTTGACACAGTAGATCAGAAAACCATTTCTAAAGGCTTAGCGGTGCACATCTGTCCACAGACACAATGGTCACAGTAGCCAAACCAACCTTGCCTACTCCACTGTAAGATAACCTATGAAGACATTTTGTGGAATACGCATTCAAGGAAGGAAGAAACTTAATTTGTCATCTATGGGAAAGCTTGGGGACTCTCGTGAACTGCTAAAATCCACGCTAAATGCTTTTTATCCCCCTTTGTATCTTGCGGCACACGTACTCTTTCACGTACGACTCGCTGCATTCGAGCGTTATCGTACTGTTGCACCTGGGGGAAAAGAAGTGTGGCAGTTTTTTCCTGCTTCCTTCATCAGAATGTGGTGCTGGCCTGTGTTACATATCAACATGCTTTAGTTCAAAGGCTTGGATGGAGAGCTAATCTAGTCAGGATTTGGTCAGATGAGACACGCACACGTACCCAGGCTAAGAATGTGTTTGTGTGTGTACGTGTGTGAGGTTGCATGTGTTTCTATCGAAAGTATTTCACAAAGAGGTGTTTTGCACCTGCGGTGGGCGTGCTTGTTCTGCTTCGATGTTCCCCCAAAGGCATACACAGAAATGTCAAACCCACACACACATTAGCAATTCTCAAACGTGTCCTGTCTGGCATCATGCTGTTTGTGGATATGGTTAAGCTGAAGCAGGAAAGGTTTAGGTGAGGGACAGGAAATCCATACCATACCGACATCACTGCCACGGGTTCCCATGTGCATATCCCACGGTCATCTCCCTGGCTGTGGCTGTTTGTGTGTGGTGTTGATCTCTGAAGAGCTCACTTACCAAACACAGCGTAAACTACGGCCACGGTTAGATCTGCCGCAGCTGGGATGTTGGAGCGGAACGCAATGTCATCAACGGTCACACCCATCTGAAACCAAGGAAAAATGATTACAAGGTCCAAATGACTCCTTTTTTCACATTGAATTCAATGGATGTGTCCAACCCCTTTCTATGACACCCTGTTTTAAGTATTTCTCTCTTTCCCCCTCTTTCTTGTTTTGTTTCTCTTTCCGTCTCTCTCTCTCTTGTTCCATTTTACTTATGTAAGTGTTACATGTCAGCAAGCCAGAGATGCACTACAATCCTATACGTCCCCAACTCAATAAATACCGTAACAAAAAGGATTTCAAGTTGTATTGTCAACATCAAAATGAGGCAGAGCTTGTAAGTGGCCTGTGGGCATGGCGGGAGGTAGGAGAATCAGAATCAGAATTCGGTTTATTCGCCATGTATGTTATACAAACACGGAATTTACTGTGGCAGGGAGGTGCAAACACTAAACATATACAAATCTTAAATTAAGTAAAGGTACAGGAGTTTAACTATTCCTAAGAACTAAACAATCTAAGAATAAAACAATTTAAATATAAAATAAAATATATATAAAAATAAGAATAAGAATAAGAATGAGCAGCATGAATGGTCAACATAGATGAATGCATGGTTGAGTCTCTGGGGGCTGGAATATGAGCTGGGAATGGAGAACCAGCATCTGGTTGTGAGGGCTTGTTGTGAGAGATGGTTGTGAGGGATGGATGTGAGGGATGGTTGTGAGGGATGGATGTGAGGGATGGTTGTGAGGGATGGTTGTGAGGGATGGATGTGAGGGATGGATGTGAGGGATGGTTGTGAGGGATGGTTGTGAGGGATGGATGTGAGGGATGGATGTGAGGGATGGTTGTGAGGGATGGATGTGAGGGATGGTTGTGAGGGATGGATGTGAGGGATGGTTGTGAGGGATGGTTGTGAAGGATGGTTGTGAGGGCTGGTTGTGAGGGATGGTTGTGAGGGATGGTTGTGAGGGATGGATGTGAGGGATGGTTGTGAGGGATGGTTGTGAAGGATGGTTGTGAGGGCTGGTTGTGAGGGATGGATGTGAGGGCTGACCTAACCTTTTGGCCAAGGAGATGGCCAAGTCAGACATTCTGTTTGTGTATCATTAACCATCTCTTCATTTAGAGAGGGAGCTGTGACATCAAAGAACTGTGGGACACTTGATGTGGAGTCAAACTGTCACTGAGTAGTGCTGGCCAATCACAGAGACCGCTATATTGATGGATTGACCATCAGAAGAACCATTTGTTCAAAGTTTATATAAGGCAGGGTTTTAGGGTTGTTCTTCACCACTCTCTCGAACGACCTGTAGGTTACATCTGCATGTCTTTCGCTATGACGGGTCCAGAGTACTCTGTTCATTCTTAAGTTGTACAAACTAAATAAATTGTATTGAAACCGCCATCTTGACTATTGAGATCTACAAAGTGCCACTTGAATTTTTCAATTACAGCAGGCAGGGCCGGTCTTTCCTACAGGCTACATAGGCAGCCGCCTGGGGCGGCATGGAGAGGGGGGCGACATCCATTAATGAACCCTCCCGCACAACCAGCAGAGGGCGCCACGTCATATCTCCGTGTTGCGTTTGGGGGGAGGCCCGGGGGGGGGGGATGTGCTAGGACCGGTACTGTGAGCACGTATATAGTGGTGGCTAAACGCAAGTAAACGCCGTTTACGGAATGGATTAATTAGCCATGGATATCAGGCGATTTTTGAAGAGACCATCAAGTGCTCCCACTCCCACAAATGCCCGCAAAAGGCCTCAAGTAGAGTAAGATCAATTCACGTTTGTAAACGTTGTTTTGGTTCGCACAACATCGCATTAAGACACGCTAGAGGCTAGCCTAATAACGTGCTTTCAAATAATGCAGGTACAAACCAACCTTACTGGGTCCATCTAAATCGGCCTAATGACACGTAATAATAAATACATAAATAAATAATAAAATTCATAGTTTACCCACCTCTAATTTTACCACTACACCACTGGATGTGAGGGATGGATGTGAGGGATGGATCGAGGAGAGAACTTTCATAGAATGATTACTGGTAGTAAAATGCGATCCTAGGGGGCCCGCATATATGAATTGGGCTTGGATATGCGTTTCACTCCTCAACAGATTTCTAGGTGGATGTGGTCATGACATTAAAGCCAAGGTACATGCGGACACAAGGTTGTAGCAGAAGCCTGCAACTTTCTGATTCACACGCTTTTTCAGACCACATTTTCTTTCCCTGGTGTAGGACTATTGTAAAAGCAGGGGCCACAGAACAGCTCTTGGAAACTCCAAAACATGTTGGATTTTGGTGACAGGAAGAATGAAGTTTGGGATGAACAGCTAATCATTTACATCTATTTAATTAGCAGATGCATTTATCAAAAGAGACATACAAAAACTGCATTTAATAAGTGCAGATAATTAAGGACTTAAAAGTGCACCGTTCTTATAGCCCAGAGTAATTGTAGCAATTTAGTTAAAAACTCCGGACCTACTAATCTGTAACTAAGTTAAAGTGGTTAAGGCACTTTATTATGTAAATATAATTGATCTAATTGAATCATTTTGATTAAAATATCAATGATTTAATGTCATTAAATCGAATCGAGTGAAGGCTGGTAGCCTAATTAACATATTGAAACCATTTAGAATAACCTCACTTACCTTGTCAGTATGTTTTCGTGGATCCAGATGTTCTAGTGCTGGGTGAATGCTTTTAAAAGTCCAAGGAAGTTGCCTGAGCGTTTGATTAAACTTTGATGATGACTCATCGATAATCGTGGTTTAGCTGCAGAGAAAGAAGAAGTTGCAAGAAACAAGAAAGACACACAGCCAACTGTCAATCGCATCCGATTTAAGTATGAGTACACAGCTACACGCCCATATGGTCAGGTATCTTTCTACGTGACATGCACCTCCTCTGATGTTGGAAATTATTCAACAGTCATTTCCAGCCAAACGTCTCTTTCTTCAGACGCCTGCACGAGTTAAACTATCAAATTCTCCCCCATTGAAAATGCTGTTCGCTCTCTCTCTCTCTCTCTCTCTCTCTCTCTCTCTCTCTCTCTCTCTCTCTCTCTCTCTCTCTCTCTCTCTCTCTCTCTCTCTCTCTCTCTCTCTCTCTCTCTCTCTCTCTCTCTCTCTCTCTCTCTCTCTCTCTCTCTCTCTCTCTCTCTCTCTCTCTCTCACTCTCTCTCTGTCTCTCTCTGTCTCTCGCTCTCAAATTTGCGCGCGCGCACACACACATTTAGCCTACCATTGAGATCAACGCTGCATTGTCTAAATAGCCCTGTTTGATCATCGTCTCTTTTTCTACTGCTTTGTAGCCTACTACGAACTATCCGTATTAAACAGTTATTATACAGAACTCAGTTATTATAAAGTAGCCTATATTGATGCACAACTCATTATGCCCTACAGTACAAATAGCCGATGTGAAAACTAGCATTTAAAACTAAAATGCATAACAATAGCCTATTGCTTTTATCAAATCACTAATGCAAAGGCAATTTTAAATTGAGTTCAAAGCATGTGTATTTCGTGACAGTTCGGTTGTTCTCGTGTACAGTATATGTAAGTGGTTCGTTTATCTCAGCCAAGCCTTATGTTCATTTTCTGTAGGTTTATTGGATAGATTTGGATGGATCTGTTCGATGTCTATGAAATGTTATGACATGGAACTAACTATCTGAGTTCAACTACATGGATGTTCTTTGCATATTTTTAAAGTAACCATAAACGTTTGATTAAAGTCTAAGGCACATAGCGCCTTCAGACAAATTAATTTTCAATTCGCAGAAAATGGAAGGTGGAAACATTCGCATTTGTCACACCTTGAAAGATGGTATGAATTATCCCAAAACGAATGGCATCTTCTGTGAAAGTATTACCTGCCATGCATGTTTAAACAATCTCAAAAGGCCTTTAAGATTTTAATTAGCCTTCAGAAGATTGTTGTTGTTGCTGTTTAACCTGTAGTAGCACTTCACAGTGACCTTGAGTATGCTTTTGTAGACAGAATATCTCAAAAAGTACAGTTTTCAAAAAGGAATAGATAATAAAGGTGAATGCTTAAAAATCAACAAGCTAAAAATTGTATTTACCTTCAAAGATCATCAAGTCTTAAGAAAATGCCTTGGATGAAATCATCACACTTACCTTGGGCAATGTGAATGTTTGGAACATCATGTCTTTAGTGGTACTATGGGCTACGAGATACCAAGCTTGCCCTGTGGCAAAATGGAATCCTCACCTATGCTTTCATCACATGATAAGACCCTCAGGGCCCTACAATAAATATGTACCTTGTTCATAGCAAGAGTATTTGACCAGGAGCCATAATGAAGCTATAATTTCAGTGTACTGGACATGCCCACAAGTATTTCTATTATTTATTAGGTGAGATACCAGAAAAATAAGCAAACTGGTAGAGGAATCACCAAAATGCACAAATGTCTGTAATTAAAGACAGTTTCACTCTGATTTGGTTTCCACGAGAATTTTGTTTGTATCCGTCAAGCAGCTTTCCGTCATTTTTCATTGTGAGAGCATGTTGTACTCAGCACCTTCATCTGCTGAACAAAAACAGCCAAAGGCAGGCGGTTCGAAATAACCAGGGCTTTTTGAGAAATGCTACTCATTTGCTGTGTACCTGATCCAGGGCAGACCTAGGCACCAGGGGATATTCATGTCCCTCCTTTAAGAGGTCCACTGATGCACCACTCCCCCGTAAGGTAATGGGGTGTTAAGAATAAAAACATGTCATTTTGTTTCTAAAAGGACCCTCATTCGATCAAATCTAAAGCATCTCATCCTGCTTCTGGTGCAAGCGATCAGAAATAAGGATGTTTCCGTTAGCAAGTGTGAGACACGGTTTTTCTGTTATGTTTGTTCAGAATCCATTTAGTCTCCATCAGGTCCAATAATATGGGCTTTGTCAGGGATGTTACTGTGAAAACTTTGATATATCTTTTGATTGATCTGTCTAATAGTCGTCAGAGCAAATGTTCACTTACCAACGTCTCAAACATGTTTTGGCAGTGCAAGTCAGTGCCACAAGCAAGATGAAGACACTTGAGATTTATTTCAAAGAACAGTAAAGTTGGGAGAAAGATTTCAAACAGAATACGTTAATACAAGTTTATCATGTCTGTTTAAATCTACACAAAAAAAACGTTCTGTGTGCATTTTATCACATGTAAAACGTAATTTGGGGTTTGACTAGGAAATCAAATAGTCCTTTGTTAAAAAATGTTCCTCACATATCTCAATAGACATCAAAACCCACTGTACTTACTGGTTCATACATGTAGAGGACATGGCCCCTAATGTTGTATTTATATATTCTCACATAACATCAAAAGGACATCTGAATCCACAAAGACTATGAAAAAGAACTGCATGAGGCACAGTCCCCTAGCCCAAGCATTTGCAATCCTTTTATATTTTCAGAACCAGAACCACATCGACACATGAAATGATGATTCTCAATTTGGCACATCAAGCATCTTTAATCTGTAGTTCCATACTGTAGGCACGTAGCGTTCAAGCAGGGCAGGGTAGGGCTCTGGCACTGTGTGTTCATGAATTAAAGTGTGTGATGCTTCTGCAGTATCTTTGTGTAAACTCTATGACCCATCAAGTGTAGGTTTGGCAAGATGCTCAGCCATGATTGTTATCCTGCTGTGAACAGGGTAATTCACCACAGACAATCAATTAGGCGTTTCCTCAATAGCACATACAACTTTCTTTAATTTGTAAGCCGAGCACGATTGATTTTTCAATCACAGCAGCCCCTGTGGCATGTTTCTGAGGAGGATTTTCTGAGGGTTGCAATTCAGGAGTAGAATTAATTGTAAAAGTCAGATATCATAAAACCTAACAAATCCTATTTCCTTCAGAAATGTACAAGTTGTGTGGTTGGAGGTCGCTTCAACTATAAAACAGTGTGGCAAATCATGAGTATGCAGATTAGGGGGTCATGGTTTGTGTTGACATTACAACCACCTACATCCTACATTAGACTGGTAACGTTCCCAGCTGGCCTGTAGCATTTGTCTTCTCTTACCAAGGGCTCGATGTACTTTGCAACAGGATTCAATAACAGGGTCGAATAAATGCAGCACGGAAAATAATTATGTCCTAACCTCTTTAAAGGCTTTAATTGGCAAGAAAAAACATAAATCCTTACTCTTGATGTCTAGTTAAAATACCCCCCAAGGTCTCCTGGTCTTCTGGGAATACATCGTGTTCCCCAGATACCAAGTCTTCTTGCTATTCCTTTATAGAATAAAGCTGTCTTCATGTCAAAGGAGCATGTGAGTTATTGATTTGGATTTGATATCACTGTAACGAGGACTAATGAAACACTTTGTGTGCTGTGCGTCCTGCAGGGTGCTCTTTGGAACAGGGCCTTGTGAATATGGGATGAAAACCCTACGTTTCTCTCTGAGCTACTGTCCTCCCTTCTCTTTTTCTTGTCTATTTCTCCTCATCTCTCTCTCGGTCTCTGTCTCTCTCTCTCCCTCTCTCCCTCCCTCCCTCTCTCTCTCTCTCTCTCTCTCTCTCTCTCCTCGGCTGCCTCCCCTCGTCCTCACATGTATGGTCTGATCGATGTGAAACAAACCCGACTGCTTGGCTACTGAAAGTGAAGTGGTCTGATTGGCATTTGGGTTCCACTGCATTTGCTGGACTGAAGCATGCCAGGCAGTCATCTTCCATATTGATTACGCAGTTATGCAGCCTTTGTAATATTGACCTGCACTAATTGAAGGGGCTATGTTGTCTTTTTCTGGGTGGAGAAGAGCAGCCATATAGATCAGGTTTGGGTAATTGACTCACGTGCTTTTCAAAGAGGCTCTCAATTTGCCTTCACAAGAATTTTCCTTTTATTTATCTCTTGTTATGTGTTCAGTGTGGCACAGTCAATCCATTTGAATTAGTCTTGTTGTCCTACATTAGTTGCAATTATACTGTATTGGTGGACATAACAACACAGGACTGAAAATGTCTCTTTTGCCAGTCAGTACACCAACTCAAAAATCAACGTCCTTACACCAGACAAACAGCCATGGGCCTTTTTCACATTCAGAGTTGCACGTGATAAATCAGCTTTTTCCTCAGAAGCATGAAAAATGTAATCCCTTCCCGTAGCATCTGTCGCATGACTACTGGGGCGCCTAATGAAGTACTTCTCTCTTCTCCGACCGTCCTGCGTTTGAACAAGCCTCCTCACTCTGATCCTCCCTCTGGCCGCATCTCTTCAGGCATATTAAAGGTGCCTTGGTGAGAGAAGAAGGACGATCAGGGCACACGTGCTCTGTGACATTTTGATCCCTCAGGATATTAAAACCTTCCAATGCATAGTCAATTGCAAAGAAAAATGATTGCAAAAAGCATCCGAAAGCATTGCACATGATGTTCTGGAATCCTGAATCTGGGAATCTTACTTTTTAACTCACATTAAGGATTTGCAAAGGTACAGTAAGGCACCCATTTACATATAAAAAACACAGCAATACTGTGATTATTCAGCCCATTAACCCCCCCACCTCCCTCAACCTCTCCAGATTTGCCCATCAGTTCACTGACTACCTCCCCACCTTCACGGACACAGTGTGGCCTCACCTCAAGATCACTGTTCCTAATGGTCACAGCGGTGAGTCACATGGCATGCTGGACTGATGACTGCCCCAGTGGCAAAAGCACAGCGTGACCGAGGTGAAGCACAGGGATTGGCAGGCTCGTCTTTTTTAACATGCATGCAAATATGAAAATGAATGGGACATGAACCAACCAACAACCCACCGCTGGTCTTGAGATCAATAGGTAGAATGAACACGTAGGTTTCCTGCTGGGGTAGAAAGCGTGTTAAGCTCTGCTGAGTTAGATCCTCACAGTAGGGAAGGCTATATGGAGCTGTTATTAATAAAGATGAGTTCAATATCTCTGATGAATATTGACTCCAGAACTGGATGGTTTCTTCATCTCGGGGGCCAATGAATAAATATTGAATGACTGGCAATGAGAGCTCTGGTGGCATGAGAAGTTGATCACTCACCTTTGGCCCATGTGGAATCAGAAGCTGGAGCATATACGTGCATGCTCTCTCACTAATGGGGATGAGAACTAAACTTGATGAACACATGAAGTCGGTGATGATGTCAGTTAACATCACAATACATCGGAATACAGTATATTGAAAGAATGAAACTGTATTTTGTCATTTTTGAAAGGCTTTATGACTTAGGCCTACTTCTGAAATGGGATCGCTAGCCATTTGATAAGGACAAACTGGTGGTTGTTTAGCTCAACCTGTATTGGCCTACAATAAGTTGAAAGGGTGTCATTAAAGGGCTGGGGTTATTTTTGCAAGAACTTTTGGTGATTTCCATTCAAAGTGAAACTGAAAATGAACCTTAAACCAAGTCTGCTAGTCAGTGTCTCGGTGTGGGTTTCTTTGTTGACTTCACTGCTCTGCTGAGCTCTGTTGAACCAGACGGAAATACCACAAGTGAGATTTTGTACCGACTGGAAACCTTTTACAGGTGGTAAGTCATTTTTGGATATTAACACGTTTTCAGAGGAAGAATGACAGCCCATGTATTTAAGTTGTTAAAGGAGGTTGCAGGTTTTTGTGGTATACCAATGGAGAATAACACAACATTTCCATCAAATGAATAATTCTGCACAGTTGTGTTTCCTGCTCAAGGGCAAGGTGACATAAGGAAGAAAGGAAGTATATGTCTGACATGACAAACACAGTAAGTTGCTTGAAATGGTGCATGGGAGCTGCACCTATGACGTTTTTACTTCAGTCAGAGTCGTCATTTCAGATAAAATGTGACTTATGGACATCTCTGAAGCATTCTCATTATAGCGTTCTACGTTATCATGGCGTTCCGGTAATAGAGCCGACTCTTAGACAGAGGCCACAGAGAACAGAGGTAATGTGTGTTGTGCATGACTCGAGGAAATCACTAGAAGAAACATTCTAAATACCTGGTTCAGCAGGCCAACCACACACAAGCTGCCACAACATTTAAGACCTAGCTCAAAATCATCCTAGGAAATTCGCTAATAACTCATTCTTGATCCTCTGGCATAAAATCCCAGGGAATACAAGCCTTCCACTGGTGTCCATCGACATCCATCCAATATTGATATGTGTACATACTCACGATTGAATAGGATCTGAGTCCGAACTCGACCTCGTTCTGAGCCTTAACAAAGTAGCATCTGCCCCGCCCCACCCTCCTGTTATCTGTCTCCAGGTCTGTTGCGTCGAGAACCCATGGTCAGTGTGTGTGATCCAGAGAGGGCTGGACGGGCTGTGGGGTCGCCTCTGGCCAGCTGGCCAGGCGGAGTGGAGGAGGAGGAAGAGGACTTTGACTGTCCAATATGCCAGGAAGTCCTGAAAACCCCCATTAGAACCAAGTGCTGCAAGCATGTGTGAGTACCGTGCTCCAAACATAGGCTAGGGAGTTGTGGAAGTGCTGAAGTCAAATGTTCAAACAGCTCAAGTTACGGATTTCCACAACAAACACATTTTCATCTTCTTTTCATTTCGTTTTCATTTTCATGACATGTATCTTCTACCGAATGTAACATCCAAATAGTGAAATTCCATGACGATTACAATACATAATGTTGATTATGCACATTGTGCCTTCCAGTGATAAGCTTTCTGGGTCTGGGTGTGTTCTGGGTCTAAAGTGTCTCATGATGACCATTCCAGATTCTGTCGTGAATGTTTCCGCTCAGCTGTGAGGGCCCGGGGGCCCCACTGTCCCATGTGTAGGGGCCCCGTGTCAGAGACGGAGAAGAGAGCAGGGGACATCATGCAGAAGATGAGGGAGAGACAGGGGAGGTGCAGGTCCTGTGGTGCTCAGGTGAGAGGCTGTCTGCACCCCACACATCACAGGTGGGAACTGCTATCGACACTCACGCGTGTGTGGTTCTCATTCTGATCAAATCCTGACCAGCCTACAGTATGTTGAACCCTCCCTTTTTGAAACCTTTTTTATTGTACAACCTGAGGGGGGCGATGTTTTCCTCCTTCTTTTCTGGTTTTCTTTAGAGGAACTATTTACGGGAATTCTCTCTTGGTTAGAATTCCCCTATCAAGTCCGCTGGCAGGCTGTTTATAGTGAAACTGAAAAGCTGACCAGATACCGGAAAGCAAGAAACATGCCAAACAGAATTCTGATCATGTTCAACTTAAGGATAAACCTTTTAAGCCTACTGCATACATAATTACAACAACATTTTAATTTGACACTCACAACGCAATTTGTCTTTGTCCTAACGCGACACTAAACCTTCCTCAGAAATTTCTCAGCAAGATGAGGAATCACTACAAAAAATGCAAGAAGTACCAGGAGGAGTACGGCATCTCTGATAGCACACCCCGGCCAGCCACCCTTCCCCCCCCAGCTCCTCTGCCCCCCACGACACCCCAGGAGACCGGCGCTGGAACCATAGACCCCATGCACAGGACATGGCAAGTACACACAGCATGCAGTACCTGCTCAGCCAATCTCTACAGACTACAACCGCACCAGGATGCTCCTCGATGGACCTGTACACAAACAGTAGCCTAACTGACATTAACGGTCGCTTGTTTTGTTGGTTAAAGGCCTTGACGAGGAGAATCGTTTTAGGATGGGGATTACAGTGTTTTTAAGGTTATAGAATTGACAGTTTTGTGAGTTATATTGTATCAGTTGGGTGCACAGCTCCACATGAGGAGGGTCAAAAGCCTGTAGCTCTCTGAATCAAGTGGAGGTGGTGGGACCTTGGATCTGGCTGTGTGTCGTAATGACTAATCAGGCAGAGTTACTGCGTCCCCACGGTCAGTGGAGGTGAGTGCAGGGGCCCGACCTGAGACTGGATCAGTTCAGCTTCATTAGGCCCCTCTCACAGACCTCAGCCCTAAATAGAATAAAGCTGTGTCCATCAGAATATCAATAACCAATCAGCAGAGTCCCCAGATATGACATCACTACACTGATCAGGGTTTACATTAAGCTGACAGTTTGGTTTGATTGGTTGGACCTAACTTTTGTCCCAGTTTAAGCCTGTGGAGGTGTTATCTGTTGCTAATTCTGATTTACAAGCATTGGGTGCATTGTCATTCTTACGCAAAACTTTATTTTCTGAGTTGGTATAAATCAATTTCCTAAATTATGAAAGATTCTTAAAAGCGCTTCTTGTTAAAATTGTATTGCTTGAATGTTATGGTCTGGTCATTATTCACTGGGATGGCTGTGCTCATCTTGGAACTATTATGAAAATATTATAAACTTTTGTTTGGGGATTTGATCTGAACTGCCTGCCCGACCTAACTAAAAACTCACACTCAACAAGAATCCATATGGATCTAAAATTCTTTAAGTTTGCGATGTTAACCTTTGTTCTGTGTGGCCACATCCAGGCCAGAAGTGATTCCTCTGGGGCAGGGGGGGGCGTACACCTGTCCATACTGCCCCCTGCAGACCCTGACAGACATGGCACTTGTCCAGCACTGCTTGAGCTGCCATAGAGGAGAAAGCTCTCCCAGGGTAAGGCTAGCAGTGAGCCACAACAACAACACTGACTGAACCACAATGACACAACACACTGGAGTCCTGCTTGGGTCACAGATGAAATCCGAGGAAGACCGGATGTCACCTGTAGTCTCCCTCAGTAGTCCCCCCCCTCTCTTACAGGTGTGTCCTATCTGTGTGAGAACAGCCTGGGGGGATACCAGATACCACAGCCACAACCTCATAGGTCACCTGGCCTTGCGTCACCGGTTCAGCTATGACAACTATGTGGTGAGACAATCTTTCATCTTTCAGGGAAACACAGTGGATACATGTCGTGTATTGTCGATTATTGACAAAGCCAACAATGATTCAAAATCGTACTTGTGTAGGTGGTGGTGAACACAATGAGGCCATGGATTGCCGATTTATGCTCTCTGTTTGAAATGTATTGTGTTCTTTTCTAGAATGTGTCGGAGGATGAGGAGAGTCATCTTTACCGTGCTATTCAGCAATCTGTGCTGGCCAGCCTGGGTTGGATCATGAGACCTTGAGCTATATATACTGCCCTCCGTAGAACGGACCCCTGCTGAAAAGACCTTTAGATGTCGTCGAATGCATCTAGCCAGACAGATCAATGTACTTGAAACATCTAACTGACCCGTCTCAGTTCACCTACGCAGTAGAAATTCACACAAACTTCTCACTTCTCTCTACTTAGGCACATTTAAAGGACATTGATCAGAAGTAACCCAAACATTAGGTAGCCAACTGTGTTCTTAGGAATCTCCAAATATTGTCCTTCCGTTATGTTAGTTGGGGTAATTTTCCTGACAAGCTACTGATAGTCTGTTGTCGCCAAAGCAAAACATACACCACATACAACACCAGCAGGCCTATTGCCAACGCAACATCTGGAGAAAAGACCTGACCTTGAAAGTGAGTGATCAGTAACTACTCTGACTTCTCCTCTTAGGATGTCCAGAAAGGTCATCAATCTCACAACATTGGTGCACATCAGAGTGTTACCTTCCTCCTGTGACCAGGACTTGACCAAATATTGACAGGCTATCAAAGACGAATGAACCGAACAGGGTTAAGTCCAGAAAGGTCACAGGAGGCAGTAAACCCTCTGGTGTGTGTATTGCCATAGGAGACACTTGAGGGGAGGGGGGGGGGGGTTCCATTGGGTGTTTGGGGTCATGTGCAGTGGTACATGCTCTGATTGTTATGCAAAAAACACGATTTGTTGAAACTTATGCTTGATGTTTCTCACACCTTGTTGTGTGACCTCCTGTTGCGTTGGTAGTTATTAACACTTATTACTTAAGAACGGCCGAGATGTGCCCTGATTGGTCTCTCTCTTTCACTCTATCCGATTTACAATAACGATGGGAGAGGCAAAACTTCTTAATGATTTTGTATCGTTCTCGTTTTTCTAAATAAAACCCAATTGACAGTATCTGTACCTGAAGTGTGTCTGACTGTGATTGTGCAATGATGTGTGTGGTTGTCCTCACCTGTATCAGTGCAGGTCTGTATAATTAACACCCAGTTCAATCGTCCTTAGGTTTATTCACATGTCCAATCCTTTACAGCTCCCGTTATCAGAAATTGCATGTACTTCGATCTATTTGAGCTGTAAACCGTTCCAAAAAAAAACTTTTATGAATAGCTGTTGTGGGTCAAGGGCTGTGTTTCAAAGTGCTGGACACAGGGACACAAGGATGAGAAGAAGAAGAACACGTGTGTTTATCCTTCACATGTTCTGCCTGTTATGTGGAAATATATCTTGTCTGGTAAGATGTTACTTCACCAATTTGTTTCTTGTCAGTTAGATTGAAGAAATGGAGATACTTCAAGATAAAGATGTGTGTATTTACAGTACCAATTATTGTTAACTTTGTCACCATCAAATGTTAATGTGGATGTTACTCACTTCCTCTCTTGTTAAGCCTACACCTAAAGTATTAGGTAAGTGACTTTTCTTGTTTTTCAATATTTTGTTTAAGACTGAGTATGATTACTTATGTGTTATATGATGTTCATAGATGCAATACGATGCGAAAACAGTCAGATTGTAATTATTGCTGCTCCACAGACTATGATGTGGACGGTGGAGAAGACATATTTGACATCAATGAAGGTTCGTGATGATGATTGTAGATTGGTCTCGTTCCCTGTTTTTCAATAATTCACTTAAAGTGTAAGTTGATCTCTACACAGCTGCAGGCCTTGATTTGGTGGAGGGAGATATTGTTCTTGATGAGGTAGGTGATTAAAAATACCGTAAATGTATAAAAAATATATATATTCCCGTTTCCCTTCAAAACAAATTATGCATTTTTTCATCCGCAGTGTCTTTCTCAGGCACTTGTGCAGATCTATTAAATATTAATGCCCTTCGATTAACATATAGTGAACGGTTGAGCAGAAGTAGGCTATTCCGAATTGTAGCAGGCTATTCAGTGTACTGGATATGCACTTTTTTATTGCCTTATATGTATATTGCCTCTGCAGAGACAAGGCCGCAACTCCATCATAGGAGACGAGTACAGATGGCCAAAGACCGTTCCTTACTACATGGAGGACGACTTGGGTAGGACTACAGTAGACTGCGCTGCAGTGACTGGAGCTTTAATCTTTACATCCATCTAAATGGAGTGGGTTACAGTCGGTTAGTCATTAACAGCAGCAACTGTGTTTGCGCTGTAGGCCCTCACATGTTTTGTTCCGAGGTGTCAAAATACGAAATGAGAGTAGAGTCTACATAATCACACGAATATAGGCTATTGTAAATAATTTTTGCTTTGCAGAGATCAATGCAAAAGGAGTGATTCTGAAGGCCTTTGAGCAGTACCGAATGAAAACCTGTATCGACTTCAAACCATGGGAGGGAGAGCAGAACTACATTTCAATTTTTAAAGGAGGCGGGTAAGCCCTAATGAGGACGTTGTGTTTCTCACGGTGTTTGTCTAATTAATGGTGTTAGACCAAAGGTGTTTTGAAAAGTGTTTGAGTGTCTAAACGCACAGAATAATGTGTAGAATAATCCCTGGAGTAGGAAGGGCTCGTATTAAGGAGAACTAGGATTCTGTTTGATGTCGTAAAGATGTTCGTTTCTGTTCTTTTCGTTTTATCCTTAGATGTTTCTCTTCGGTGGGGAACAGGCGTGTGGGGAAGCAGAGGTTATCCATTGGGACGAATTGCGACCGCATCGCCACTATAGAACACGAGTTCCTTCACGCTCTGGGATTCTGGCATGAGCAGTCACGTTCGGACCGCGACGACTACGTCACTATCATGTGGGATCGCATTTCTGAGGGTAATTTCCCGCTTACTCTCTCTCTCAACCCTTTAGAAACTTCCTCTCCTGGGTACACCACTTGATTGAGAAGCAGTGTAGCTGAGAATGCAAAAGCAATCATCCAGTTCTGCTGGTGCTGTTACAGAAGTTCTGCTTGCTCATCAAATGACTTGTCTGACGTATTTATCTGGTCTCTAGGTAGCTATGCGTTTGTTCATACACCATGTAATTCCAGACAAATACAATATAGTTCCGATATACTATGTACTCATTTTCAATATCACCCACATTGCTGGTCTTTCTTGTTTTGGCATGTAGGCCTACTAGCAGCAATGCCAGCAGGAGTAGGCTGTACATATTATGCTGTGTACTGGGTCTCATCGCCAAGGCAAAAATGTTTCAAAACCAAAAACAGCCTGCAGCATCAGAATAATATGCTTATTCTCTGAAATTATTGAAGGGCAGAGGGAAGGCAACAGACTGATGTAATGCTAATTTATACAATACAGTATTGCTGCAGTTCATATTCAACAAGCTGGGTCACGTTGAAAATCACTAGCAAGCTGACCATGGACTTCCACAGGCAAGGAGCACAACTTCAACACGTACAACGACACCACATCCAGCTCTCTGGGCGTGCCTTACGACTACGGCTCCATGATGCACTACAGCAAGACTGCCTTCCGGAACGGCACAGAACCCACCATCGTCACCAAGATCCCGGCCTTTAGCGAGGTCATCGGCCAGCGCATGGAGTTCAGCGACAGCGACCTGCTCAAGCTCCACCGCCTCTACAATTGCAGTAAGGACCATTCCGGAACCTCCCGGCAGCCATGGCTTTGATGAACGCCAAGCACTGGCTTCCACAAATCCTTTTTACGAGACTGAGATGTACATAAAGATAACAGAAAGCCTCACTGAGAGTTGGAGACAGAATCAAAGCATATGCGCACGTAAAGAGGCCTTACTGCAGGGCAAAGTTTTCTCTGTATAACTGTTGAGCTGTTTGTGTGTGTGTGTGTGCCTTCCTGTCTGTGTGCACCGTTGATCCAGCCTGCTCCTCCACCTTCCTGGACTCGTGTGATTTTGAGAGGGAGAACATCTGTGGGATGATCCAGGGAAATGAGGATCAGGCTGACTGGACCAGGGTGACCCAGGCTGCAGGCGGACCCGACACAGACTACTCCAACCTTGGCCGCTGCTCCGGTGAGCTCCCCTTCGGTCTGGACTGAAAAACCTCCCAAGACACCATTATCTACAGTGCCTTTGAAAAACCTCGCAAGACACCATTATCTACAGTGCCTTTGCCCTAACTACTCTGCTAGATCCATATCCACAAGGCTTTCATCATAAATGGAGATTGTAGACCATGATTAGCACACTTTGTTCTGCAAAGCACATAGGAGTGCTGATACTGTTCATCACCGTCCACAGACGCAGGCTATTTCATGCACCTCAGCATGGGTACAGCTAACCCAGGGGACCGGGCTCTGCTGGAGTCCAGACTGCTCTACCCCAAGAGAGGCTTCCAGTGTCTGCAGTTCTTCTTCTACAACAGCGGGGGCGGCAACTACCAGCTGAAGATCTGGGTCCGGGAGTACGACCCAGCCAATCCCGATGGAGTCCTCCGTTTCATCCAGGCCATAAATGGTAATGTGGCCCACCTCTCCTCCTACAGTAGCAGATCACAGCTCTGTCAGAGGTCTCGGGGGGGTTGCAAGTGTGTTTTACTGTATGTCACATACCTAGCCCTCTTGGTCAAGGTACGAAGGAGACTGCCCCAGTTTCAGTCTGGTTCCCTTCTGTCTCCTTTATCTTCGGGTCATTCTGACCCATCAGTCATTGTGACCCACCGTCGTATTGCGACAAATTTACCTCATACAAAAACAAAGTGAAGCATTTTCTTTTAACTGTCGGGCTGTCTCAGACCCCCCACATTGGAATGGTAAAAAGAAAATTATTTTTATTTGTTTTTGTATTGGGTAAAATTGGGTAAACACAACGATGGTTCGTTATGAACCTTTGGGTCATGTGACCCGAAGGCAGCACGAGGGTTAAGCAGTTTATCAGCACTTTCCAGTTTGTAGCATCTAGATATTTTCCCCCACGTCCTGATCCCATTGACCTCTCTCTCTCTCTCTCCCTCACCCCCCTCTCTCTCTCTCCCAGGCCCCCCACAGGAGCTGTGGCAGGTTCACCACGTCAGTCTGAACGTGACCAAGAAGTTCCGCGTGGTCTTCGAGGGCACCAAGGTCGCCGGCGACCCCACCCCGGGCGGCCTCTCCCTGGACGACGTCAACCTCTCGGAGACCGCCTGCCCCGAGCACGTGTGGAGGGTGACCAACTTCACCAAGGTGATGGAGACCACCCCTCACAACACGGCCATCTACAGCCCCCCCTTCACCTCCAGGGAGGGCTACACCTTCCAGATGGGCCTTTATCCCAGTGGGAAGGAGGGCTACCTTGGCGAGCTCTCCGCTTACGCACACCTGGTGGCCCGGCCAGGGGACACGGGCCTGACGTGGCCGTGTCCATGGAAACAGATGACCATGATGCTGATGGATCAGAACCCCCACATCCAGAAGCGCATGTCCAACCAGCGGAGCGTCACCACCGACCCACTGCAGAAGACCCCAGGTCGGGGGGGGGGGGAGGGGGGGGGGGGGGGGGGAATAGGATCCTCTTTGATTGACCAATATGTTATATGTTATTCAACGACACATTACTGAACTCGGAGGAACTGCTCATTTAGGCACTATTATGGCTTAGTAATGATGTTATACTGTTGTGTTTGATCAGACAATTCAATTCCCGTTTCTATGCCCATTACTAGAGGGCATGTTTTTCTGGGATGATCCCCGGAAGGTGGGCACGGAGGTGAGGGAGGAGGATGGCAGCGTGTACCACCGGGGGCCTGGGGCCGGGACCCCCGTCTACCTCACCCACGGCAGAGCCAAGAGCAGAGACTTCATCAAGGGAGGAGATGCCATCTTCCTCCTCACCATGGAGGGTGAGGAAAGCCAAAAAACAAACTGAAATCAGAGGTCACGGGAAAAGGCATTAAGAGCTCCTCTGTGCATTCGCTGCACGGCCATGACGAATGGATTCACGTCCTCGGTGCATACCCTGCCCGTGTTCATCAGATGTACTCCTGGGAACTGTACTCAAAGCAACAAGACAGCGATTGCAGCATTGACCAGCCTCTTCTCAGTAGTCCTCTGTGTAATCCTGATCCATTGTCTCCACATACTTTACCATGATTCCATCTGCTCCCTTGATTACCACCCCCCCCCCCTCTCATCTCCCCCATCCAGATGTGTCCAATCTCGTAGACACCCAACCTCTGCCCTCTTCCACTGTGCCACCTGTTACCACGGAGACGCCTCCTGTCAGCACGGTGACCACACGCCCAACCACGGTGGTTCCACCACCCACCAATCCCTGCACCCATGTTGAATGTCAGAACGAGGGTATCTGTGTGGTGGACGCCGGGAAGGCAGTTTGCAGGTACTGACATCCCGTTGTTAATCTACTGTTTTCACTCTCCCACACATGTACACAAACGCACACAAATGTAAACACATGGGAAAGCCCCCACCCCCGCCTCACTCACACACACACACACACACACACACACAGACAGATAACAGAACGAGTGTTTTGTATCTAACTCTTGGTCTATTTCTGCCCACCCACTGTGCAATGTGTGATTACTCCCTCAGTAGGAACCCAGTCCCCCGCTCTCTGTGTAAACGTGCACCGAGTCTTTAAACACCACCCCCCCCCCCCACCACCACCCCACCCCTCGTGATCTTCCTCCACTCCTCCCCTCCCCCCCCTCCATCCTTCCCTCCCCACCATCTCCCTCTCCCTCCAGGTGTGCAGTTGGTGGTGACTGGTGGTATTGGGGGGACAGGTGTCAGTCCAGGGGCTCTTCCGGGGATGCCATGACCACGGCTCTGGCCGCCTCTCTGTCCGTGCTGGCTGTCATGCTGGTCATCACCGTGGTCAGTGTCGTTTGCGTGAAGAAAAAGTACCAGAAGCGCTCCTGTGACACGAGCTTGGCCATGTCTAACGTTAACAGTGGTGCGGAAGGCGGGGTGACCGCTATGTGACGCCTCTCCCCAAGGGGGAACGGAGAAGAAATTGACAGATAAAGTGAAATAATGCTGAAGTGTTCAGTGTTTTGTGTCTTCACTAGCTGAATTTTCAGATTAAGATGAATATTGCCCCCTTCTGGCAATACAGTTAACATGCAACTGTATGAAATTTCTCTGTCTTATGATAAAGACTGAATTCTAAATACATTTTTGTAAAATGTACAGTAAATTGATCATGATTAAAACCATTGCTGGGTGCTATTTTTGGTGTTTCTAAAATGATTCGTTTAGTGGCCCATACATTGACATATACCTACACATTCGAGAACAACAGGTTTTATATTCACAAATGTCAGATTTATTATACCAAAGACAGGAACATTTGTGTTGCTTGCTGTCCATGTGGATATAGGATTTGTTTGCATTATTGAACTTAACACAGTCATGCCGGTGACAATTGTAAGGAGGGAGGAGGAACTGAACATTGTGTGTGTGTGCGCGTGTGTGTGTGGACTATATTAATATGTGTTAGAAAAAGTGCTGACTAGTTAGCAAGTAACAGAAACAAATTGAAATTTAAAAAGTACTCATTCTCAATTGTTTGAATCATATATAAGGAGTGTGCGTATGTGTGTGTGTGTGTGTGTGTGTGTCTGAACTGTAGTAAAGGTGAGATCCCAACAAACCATGATGACCCATTACCCCTCCCTCCCAAACAAGTCAGTTCACCGACAGACAGGTACACAGTTCATTTAAAAGCATCAGTACAACATTTCTCTTATTTACAGTAATTGGGGAAAAAAATCACCATTTCTCTCAGAGAAGATTAGTAAAAGTGACTAAGTCACCATAAAGAGTATGCAACTCCTAGGAGTTAGTCGTTCAAATTTCTACAAAAATGTCTATGCCTTTTTACAGGCCAAGAGCCGTGATTCACTGAAGACATACATGATCTTTTAAGTGCCCTATCTACAACAGTTAGGTGTGGTATCGATTATTGGTGTGTACCATCGGACAGTTCATAGAGAATAAAAAAAAAAAAAAGATTATGCGTTTCCATGTTGGTTTAAAAAAGTTATTTTACAGCAACTTCCTTCACATTAAAAGATATGGTCAGTAAAAAAATAAAAAATAAAATAAACAATGGAATCATATTATCTGAATCAACGGTGTGCTGTGGCAGGATAAACCCATGGCAGAGGCTAGTGTAGATTACATACTCTGCTGGTCTAATGGAAAACAACGTCCGTTGGACAGTCAGTGAGTGGTACAGCACTACTGTAGGACGAGGCAAGCTCCCATCCAAAAGGTACTTCTTCCAATGGGCGTGCTTGTCTTAAAGGGCTCATTTGCGTTAGATTTTTCTATTGGTTACTGGTAAGAAATGGGGGTGGGGCGAGTTACAGTGTGTTGTACTCCAGTGATGCGGTCACACAGAAGGTCTGAGAGCATGGAGCCTGCAGACCGTCGAATGGAGGAGACTGTGTGTGCGCGCTCGTCTACAGACTGCTATATTGCAGGAAAACCTCTTGTTAAAGGCTAAGGGGGTGTCGTGGTGGCGTGACAGTGCGGGGGGGGGGGGGGGGGGGGTCTGTTCAGAGGGGGGTGTCGTAGTAGTCTGCTGGCTGCTCTGTGTTGCCGGGCGGTTTCTGCTGCTTCTGCTGATGCTGTTTCATGATCTCCTTGACCTCCTCCTCCAGCTCCGGTGGGATGATGAACTGGTCGTCCGGGTCGGGCTGGGCGGGGGCGTTGAAGTAGCCGCCCCCCTTCCTGGAGGGAGCGTCGGCCGCAATCTCGATGAGGTTGTGACTCCTCTCCTGGGGGGCCACCGAGCCGTTGCCCCTTCTCTTCCCCGCCCCGCCCCCCCCTCCGCCCTCCTCTTGCTCCGCCTCGCCCGGGCACGGCTCCGCCCCTTCCTCCGAGGGCTCCGGGGTGCAGGGTGGGGCCGGAGGAGAGGGAAGGAGGGGCTCTGGGCCGGCCGAGGAGGAGGAGGAGGAAGAGGCCTCGGCCCTGAGGCAGTGCACGTCGGCCTCCACCTCCACCCGGCTGCCGTTGGAGAACACCCCGGCGATGGGCTCCTCGTCCTCGCTGTCCAGCCCGTTGTCAGACAGGGCGCTGGAGAACGTGGCGCTGGACAGCTGCCTCTGGAAAGAACCGGCCAGGCAGGCCGGGTGGAGGGCGCAGCAGGCCCGGCTGGAGGGCTCCGAGCCTGGGTACGGGTACGGGCAGGGCTGAGCGGCGGTGTGGAGGCCCAGAGAGTGGGCCTGGGGGTGCAGGCCGAGGGGGTGCGGCTGCTGGTGCTGGGGGTGGGGCTGCTCGTGCAGCAGCACCAGGGAGCTCTGCGGGGGCTCGTCGGACGAGGCGGTGGAACCCACCTCGCTGCTCATCTCGCTGGTGCTGATCTCGCTGCTGATCTCGCTGCACGACGACGGAGGCGGCACGGCGAGCGGGCCGCCGGCCCCCTTCATGGCCGAAGCCGACGGGTAGACTCCCAGGCCGGGGCTGGGAGGCGGGCCCCCGTGGTGGTGGGGGTGCTGGGGCGGCGGCGGGGCGTCGCAGCAGCAGGAGCAGCAGTCCTCGCTGACACTCAGCTGCACCACCACTGCGCTCAGGCTGTCCGTGCAGCCGTAGCCCTGCGCCAGCGAGCACAGCTTCTTGGCGGCGGCCAGGCCGTCGGGGACGTTGCGCACCGCCTCCACAGCCTCGCCGGGGGACAGGGCGTCCCACAGGCCCCGGCTGCCCAGGATGAAGAACTCGTCCTGGGGGGAGAGGGGCAGGGTGTGGACGTACGGCCGGGGGACGACGGCGGGGTAGAGGAAGGAGTAGCCCATGATCCGGGTGGAGTCGGTCACCCCGTTCACCTTGTTGTCCTGGAGGGGAGACGGCGGAGACGTGAGAAGTGATTGCACGCACGCACACACACGGTTACAGGCACATTCACTGCCCCCGCCCCCCCCCCCCTCCATGCGTGCATCCCCTCCCACCTCGGTGATGATGGCGTTGTGCTGCCTGACGCGCCGGTACTCCTCCTCCAGGCCCACGTTGTGCGGCAGGGACAGGGACAGGGGCTTGCCGTCGCGGCACAGCACGGCCTGGCACTTGCCCACGCTGGCGGCCGTCAGGGTGAAGCAGCCGGCGGGGTCGGTGGGGTCGTGGCGGATGTGGCAGAGCGCCGCCGAGCCGCCCAGCTTCTGGCCCGCCGTGCCTAGCTTCCTGTGGGCGTGGAGGGGGGCGTGGGGGGGGGAGGGTAGAGAGAGAGAACGTGGGAGATGGGGGGGGGAGAGAGAGAGGGGGAAATCGTTTACGTTTCGTTTTTGTGGTCGTCACACCGTCTGTGCACGCAGACGTGTTCCTTTGCATCACAGCGGTAGTCGTTTGATGATTACTGAAAATGTGGTTCTCTGATATGCGTCGAAAAACGTTCGACACATATGGACTGCTTTGGCATCATGGTTTGAACCCGAACATTCACTCAAGGCGGTGAGAAGACGAACCAAATGTAGAGTTGCTAACCCTAACTCTAAATGTCCAGCAGACATCTTGGCATGCGTGCATATTTACTCAAATGTTTTCTTGGCTCTCCTGCCAGGTGACATGAAGGTTCACGTGTGTGAGTTTGGTTGTGATGAACTGAGGCTGAAGGTCAAGTCCTGAGGAGGAGGAGGAGGAGTCATACCTCTGCATGACGAGGAAGGTGTTGGTCATGTAGTCCTCCTCGCTCTTGGTCTTGTGCAGCTCCTCGGCCAACACGTCTCCCATGGTGCACTGCAGCAGGTAGGGCACCTCGACGTTCCTGTCGCCGTCAAACACCCCATAGAGCGCCTCGCGGCTGCCGCAGAAACTGCTCACCGACAGCGCCGCCACACACAGTCTGAGGAGCGCGCACACACACACACACACACACACACACACACATCAGTCTTGCTGAAGGAAGTTGAAGTAGACTCGTTCACTCATTCTCTATTTCTATCCTCCTTTCGCCCTAATTTCACACTTCATTCATACCAATGTACCTTCAACCCCAGGATCTACAGTATACACACCAGTGACCATGGTAACACCATGACCTACATAGGGGGTTTCTCATTCGTGTCCATCACATATCCATCGCATGCTCATCACATGCTACTCTTACTTGTTCTTGACGCCCGAGGCCTCCGTGTAACCATGGCTCCACACTGCCGGCCCACCAGATACTTCATTGGCCGAGAAAGGCGGAGGCGGGTCGATACGGAAACAGCGGATGTTACTGGAAGGAAACAGTCAGGGATTGTTAAACACACAAACCCCCACACACATTACCCCCACACACATTACCCCCACACACACATTACACCTACACACATTACACCTACAACCATAAATAGGGAAAGCCAATGTAAGTGACGATTCCAATAACAAGTAAAAAAAATTCTTTTTGTGAAATTGAGTGGGATGCAGTCTGTATGTTGGGCCACCAGGGGGCGACAGGAAGGCGTACTTGAGCTGCTCCAGGGTGTGGTGGTCCAGGCTGAGGCGGGGGTTTCCTGTCAGGTCCAGCTCCTGCAGCTTGGGGGGGAGGTGTTCCGGCAGGAGGATCTCACTCAGCTCGTTACAGCTCAGGTCCACACACTGGGCAAGGGAGGAAGGGGGTTAACCCACACACACACACGCACATGCACACATGCACACACACACACACACATGCATACACACACATGCACACACACGCACGCATACACACACATGCACACACACACACGCACACGCACAGGGCCGTGTGTATAATTACACCTAATTACATTTTGCACCTGTGTAACTACAAGTGAACTCAAGTGAATTGCTCATGCGTAGATCCTGTGGAAACCTACGCAGGTTCATATGTAAACTTGAACACACACTCATTTGAATCATCATCTGGCTCATACATGTACACCCAGAAGAAGCTTCATATATATATTGTGGAACACATACATTCCTTACCGAATCTGTTTCCAAAGATTGCAACAACAACAAAAATACATGGGTTCGATATACTTCATGTGCAAGTGGTTTCACTTACGTCTGTATACACATTCGAAACGCCTGTGTATACTTTCTTCCCGTTTTGTATGGGTGCTCTTACATGTTGATGTGTGTGCGTTGATATACATAGATAAGTGTGTAAGGTTTACAGAATAAATGTACGCGTGCATAAGCAATTCGCTTGCTATCCATAATCGAAGTCACGGCCCCCCATAGACACCCCCATCCCCCACACTGACACATAGATCTACCCAAATATGCAGACACACGCACACACACACACTCTCACGTGACCCCCGGCGTCTCCCCGCCCCCCCGCCCGCCCGCCCGCCCGGCCGCCCGGCCTACCTTCATCTCCTGCAGCTGCAGAACCTCGGGGAACACCTCGATGGTGTTGGAGTGGGCTATGAGGGTGTGCATGCGTCTGCAGTTCATGATCGTAGTGGGCACCGTCTTCAGCAGGTTCCCACTCAGGTCCACCTCCTCCAGCTGCTCCAGCTTGGCCATTTTACTGAGGGGAAACAGGAGAGGGACTCAATGTGTGTGTGTAAGCGTGTGTGTGTGTGTGTGTGTGTGTCTGAAAAGTGGCGATTCGGTTGATGTCAGCCTGTTTTACCGGATGAATGAAGTTTGTGTTGCGTTTGTGTGCGTGCAACAGGGAGGTGAGGGGGCTTAAAATGTCTGCTCTTCCAGTTCAATGTGTGTGTGTGTACTCAAGCGTGGCACGTGTGTGTGTGTGTGTGTGTGCGCGCGAGCGGCCGCCTCCTCACCTGGCTGGAAAGGTCTGGAGGTGGTTGTAGGCCATGTGCAGCACTCGCAGGTGTGCGTGTCCTGTCAGCAGGGGCACGCACTTGTCTGTCAGCCTGTTGTTGGTGAGGTACAGCTCCTGCAGCACGCTGCGGCTCTCCTCTGATAGGCTGGAGGGAGGCAGGTGCTCCAGCTTATTGGCCGAGGCGTTCAGGGAGCGCAAGCTGAAAATAAGAAAACGCGGAAAGCCCGTGTTTTTACAGACATCTCGTTCATTATTACAATCCCGCTAATTCCTCTCAGACTGCTGTCGGATTTCCCCCCAGTTCACCCCACCCCCTGCCCAGTACACCAAAGAGTTCTCCTGTATCCAGCCATGCTAGTTGGCCGGATGATGGTGGACCCGTCGTTACCTGTCAGATTTGAGGAACAGGTTGGCGGGAAGCTCTGTGAGCTGATTGTGCTGCACGTCCAGCACCTCCAGCAGGGGGCGCTCCACCCTGTCTGGCAGCTTCTGCAGCTGGTTGTGTCCGGCGCTCAGCTTCCTCAGACCGCTGCTGCACAGCAGCCTACCACCAGGGGGCAACACACACACACGCGTGAGCTGTCTGTTCTCTCTGGGAGTGATCATTGACGGAGCGATGGTAGAAACCGTGAATCTGTCTCAATTCGACTGAAGGGGCATACTCGTTTATGTGTGTGTGTGTGTGTGTGTGTGTGGGGGGGGGGGGTACGGTGGATAAACCAAAAATGAGGTTGTAATAGAAAAGGGGGAAAGAGAGGATGGAGGGAGGAGGAGGAGGAGGAGGGAGATGGGAAGATATCATCGCCTCTGGCTGGGCCCTCGGCTGAAATTCATCATGATGACACTTCCTGGGTCCAAAATAGATGAGAGGAGGAAGGGGGAGTCTAGGGGAACGAGGCGGAGACAGGTGGATGGACAGACGGCACGATGGAGACTGAACAGGAGCTTCAAAGAGGGACAGAGAGAATGAGAGGAAAAGAGAGAACGTGGGGGGGGGGGACACACAGACGCATAGACCGAAATAGAGAGTGTGGGGGAGAAAGAGAGGGGGGAGGGAGAGGGAGAAAGAAAGGTAGAGAGAGAGAGAGAATATAGAGATGGAAAGTGGAGACTCAGACAAGAGAATAGACCATAGAGTCTGAGAAAGAGCGAGAGAGAGAGAGATAGAGAGAGGGACAGAGACAGACAGAGAGAAGTGACCTTCTGAGTGGGGGATCTAAACAGAGAGGAGGGGAGGGAGAGGCCTGCCAGGATAAGGACATCCTATCTGGGTGATTGATGCTGCTCTGGGGAGATATATGCCTGCCTACTTACCCAAAGGGCACTCTGACGGTCACCATTTCATCTACAGCCATTACACACAATACTCTTAGGACACACCATGTGAGAGAGAGAGAGACAGAGAGAGAGAGAGAGAGAGACAGAGAGACAGAGAGAGAGAGAGAGAGAGAGAGAGAGAGAGAGACAGAGAGAGAGAGAGAGAGAGAGAGAGAGAGAGAGAGAGAGAGAGAGAGAGAGAGAGAGAGAGAGAGAGAGAGGCTCACCGTGCTGGGAGTTGTGTGATGAGGTTATGGCTCACATCCAGAACCTCCAGCTTCTTGCTCTCACACAACCAGTCAGGGAGAACCTCCATACAGTTCCTACAGGGAGAGACAGGGAGGCAGGGAGAGAGAGACAAAGAGAGAGAGACAGAGAGAGAGACAGAGATAGAGAGAGGGACAGGACGATTGAGAGACAAGAAGTGAATGTCAGACATGTTAAAAAAACAAGCTCATCTGACAGTTGAGATGGTTTTGAGTCAGTTGTTGAATCTTTATCTCAGTCGAGCCTCACCAGGAGATGTCCATGTAGGTAAGGTTAGAGGGCACTGGACTGACATTCAACTCTCGCAAATCTGTCAAGAAAAAACAAAACAATTTCAGCTTAATATCAGCCCCTTCCAGCCCAGACCCAACTCTCAGCCCCAGCCCTAGCCCCAGCTATAACCTCAGCCCCAGCCCCTAGCCCTCGCCCCAGCCTCAGCCTCATCTCCAACCCACCATTGTGTGAGGCGTAGAGGCCTTTCAGCAGGCAGCCCTTGGCCTTGAGGCTGCCTATGCGGTTCCTCTCACAGTGGAGCACCTCCAGGCGGGGGAACAGGGAGGCGTCCAGCTCCTCCAGCCCGTTGTCCCTCACGTCCAGCTGGGTCACGTGTCTGAGCAGGTCCGGCTCGTCCGGAACCACGCTGGTTATCTTGTTCAGCCTGCCAGGGAGACACACACACACACACACAGAGACCATGAGGACCTGAGAAGCACGCTAATTCCCTCAGTAACATCCTAAGCACAGCAGACACTGTCTCAGCGAGATCCCCATTTGATAGACAAAGCCTAGAGTGTGGAGGTTCTCTATGGAACCTAGGTGCTCCTGAACTCTATTTGACAGGCTGAGGAACGGCACCTTCTCCAGGCCTCGGACAGTTCATCATTCACCCTGCTGTGCCCGCCGACCCGGCACTTGACACGTCTAAGCAGTCGGGCGCAAGCACTGCAGGTTTTTTATTTGTTTACGTTTTGTTTTTTACGCAGACGTCATCCAAACATGAGGGGGGGCCGGTTGTGTCAGGAGATGTCTGGGTGAGATCTTTGCTCCTGTGGTGTTGGAGAGCGGCACGTGTTTTGAAGTGACAGGGTGATGTATTAACCAGAGAATACTGCCAAGTCACTGTGGCTCTCGTACTTTTTCCAAAGGCGAGAGT